>NW_026262712.1:95683472-96977639 GCF_021869535.1 Mytilus californianus | reverse complement strand
TTACGGAAGCCATAATGATTTGTTTGACCGTTATTTGATATATGTGCCACATTAATGTTCAACTTGTCGTTATCACAATGCCATCATATTGATATTACCGAATGTAACACCTCGCCGTATTTGTTCTTGTAATGAGTAATACCGAGTGCCACTAGTGGAGCCTCATCGTATTTGTACTTGTAATGAGTAATATCTAGTGCCACTATTGGAACCTCGCCGTATTTGTACTTGTAATGAGTAACATCGAGTGCCACTTGTTGAGCCTCACCGTATTTGTACTTGTAATGAGTAACATCGAGTGCCACTTGTATAGCCTCACCGTATTTGTACTTGTAATGAGTAACATCGAGTGCCACTTGTGGAGCCTCACCGTATTTGTACTTATAATGAGTAACATCGAGTGTCACTTGTGGAGCCTCACCGTATTTGTACTTGTAATGGGTAACATCGAGTGCCACTTGTGGAGCCTCACCGTATTTGTACTTGTAATGCGTAACATAGAGTGCCACTTGTGGAGCCTCACCGTATTTGTTCTTGTAATGAGTAACATCGAGCGCCACTAGTGGAGCCTTACTGTATTTGTACTTGTAATGAGTAACATCGAGTGCCACTTGTGGAGCATAAACTTTTTACCCTTCCGAATCATTCGAGTTCGGCCCTGTTTTTTTTGTGGTGTTCGCCCTTGGTTTTTTGTGGGGTTCGTTTTGCTCAATCGTTAGTTTTCTGCATTGTGTTTTTCATTTTGTGTGTCTTTTTATCGTTTATTTGCCATGGTGTTGTTTTTATTATATGGGTTTATGATTTTGTTTACCATTTGCGAGCTTCCCTCTCTGTTTACATGATATGTATTTTACGATTCATTCATTCATTCACTTATTTATTTTCTCTCCATAGAGATTACATGAATTATATTATTATGAACAATAAATCAATATATTAATAACAGAAAATACAAATGATAAAGTTATGAACAATACGTAATATTTACATTTAAATGAAAATTTTAATTTACAGTACAAGGGTATAACAGCATATATCGTGAGCTGGCGATATTACATTTGCTAAAATAATACTTTATTGTACAATTCATGATTGTATTCGGATGCAAATTTATTTCATGGATGTAGCAAGGTCGCTTACATGCATCTAGGTCGGAAAATCATATATACAATTTGAATAGCGTTAAACTACAGTTCATTGAACTCTGTACAAACTATGTAGTAAACCGAATTTGAACCCCGAAATGAAAAAATATTATAAAATCCACCCATGTGTAATGTTTGGGAATTCAAGGCCATCCCATGCAATTATATAGAATAAAAGATGACATCTTGTTGGATTTTTCATTATATTTGTATCGTAAAGTTTGTTTATTTTCTTTTTTAATTTCTTGCTTCAATGAGCCGACTATAGATGACTTGCTATTATTAAACTATTCTACCAAATATGATCAATTGATAATTACTTAACGTATAATCATCAGTCAATCAGTACATAGAAGGCTATTTCGCAACGAGAAGCTTTCTCATATATACATTTAAACAAATGAGATTTTTTTTTAAATCGACAAACGTCCATCTGGTAAACGTGTTACTTTAGACAATATCATTTATATATAGGTAAAATCAATACAAAAACCAAAAGGTGAAACATAAAAACGCAATAAACAGCAAACGTGTTTGAATCTTATAATTCATAAATAACACATTTCAATTAATGAATAAACTCCCATATGATTAAAAAAATAATTTCATGTCTTCAAGTTGAGTATCTAAAAATATGCTAAAGTTTATTTAAAGATTACCACAGACCTGAAGGGAGAGACTAATAGGGGCAAAAAAGCATGAGACAATTTAATTCACAAAAGAAATATCTAAAAAGAAATATAAAAATGATTTATACGGCGATATTTAAAGAGAAAATTAAAAAGAAATATCATTAATAATTTCATATTATTCTATTCATCTCTTTTCTACCGGAAATTGTCTTGTACTATGAAGTAAATTCGTCGTCAAAACATTGTTTGAAATGCAAACAAATCAAAATACTTATTGGGTCTTTTATGTTTTATAAATCTCTCCCACAAACTTGCAATATTGTACACCTCGAAGGGTGACACCAAATTATATTCCAATCGATTCGCTCGATGGTTATACTTTTCAGGGGCGTTTCCAGGATATTTGAAAGAGGTAGCGTAGAATGAAATCTGTCGCAGAGCGGAGCGAGGCGAAAATTTGTTGGACCTTTTTTTTGCGAAAAAACATAAAATAATTGTGAAATGCACTAATTGCCATATTCAATACATTTGTACAGTACTAGCAGATTACGATAGTTTTTTTTTTGAAAAAGGGGGGAGTACGCCCATTACGCCCTCACTTGGACCCGCCCCTGTCCTTTCACTTACGTTAACTTATAGCGATGGTGTCCTCTCATTGAATAACTAAGTCTGGTTACTATAATTGTGGCATCTATTCCACTAAACATAAAAATAAAAGACCCCACAGTTACAGTTTAGCTGCCTAACAGCTTTTCCCATTATGCACTTTTTACTTTTATATAACATTTAAGCAGCATCTGCATATATATCACTCTAAAAAATGTGTTTAGAGCCTAAACACTTTCCTAAACACATTTATGAAACCGATTTTTGACATGTTTTAAATCTAAACATGTTTAATATTTAATGTGCTAACAGCCTAAACGTGTCAAGCTATAAAGTGCTTAGACTGTAAACATGTTTAGCTGTAAAGCGTTTAGACTATAAACACGTTTAGCTAAAAAGTGCTTAGACTGTAAACATGTTTAGCTGTGACTTGTTGTATCTGGAAACATGTTTAGCTGAGAAGTGTTTTGTCTGGAAACACGTTTAGCTGTGAAGTGTTTTGAATGTAAACATGTTTAGACCATAAAGGGTCGTGAAGAAACATGTTTATCATTTTATTGTGAGAAGCCGTTTCTTCATTAGGCCCCAATTAAACTAATATTCCGGAAGTCTTGACTGTAAAACGTATTATAGCTCTCAATAAAACAGGTTTTCATACCATCACAGAAAGGAGCCAATGCATCGAACTAAGAAACTGGAATTTCCATATCAAATTGAATGTGACCAATACCTTTTCAATCTCAATGAGTTTTTTCTTTAATTCAATTCACGTCATTCGACTATTGCATTTTTTCTTCATTTCAAATATTCGTAAAACAGTCTAGAACTTTTGAAATGAAATTATCATTATACTAATTCTAGCTTTAAAAACAAAATTACAACATATAAAACAAAGGAATTTATGTTATCATTTATTTCCAGTTTATCATTGAACACAATAAAAAATAAATTCATATCAAGGTACATGTACATAATATTGACCAATCTTCTACTTGTACCCCATCTCTACAACAAAACAATTTGAAAATGTCCTGTTTTCATTTTACAGGTCAATAAGAGCTTCTCCTTTCTTAGTACCCAACTGCTGGTCAATGGCCTGAAATATAGAAAAATATTGATAAGCAACTAAGCAGAATTAATCTTAAAATATAAGAATACGAACTACAACATCAAAAAGTAAAAGCATGATTTAAGATCCAGATAACAACATTAGGACCGTGGTATAAAAACATAAATTTACTGATGAATCAATTGATATTTTTTAATATAAAACTTCTTTTCATGCTTAATATTATTCATTTGATCAAATATATATTGGCATTTTTAAAATCAAATACACTTTTGATTCTTACCTAGCAGCATATTTGCTACTGTTCTTTATCTCCTCTTTTAGCATGCCAAGACAGATGATGATGATTTCCTCTGCACTTCTCTCATCTAGAATAAAACAATACATATCAATAAAATTATAAAAAAAATCACAACCGCTTATAACTATATTGAAATAAACAAGCATCTTTCTATTTATTTTGAGGAAATGTTGATTTTGCATATCGGAAGTGCTTACGAAAACAATGAACTCGATATGACACTGGATTTGCGAATGATGCACCTCATCCTGATAAGACTCGGCAGATTCCGCTACCCTTCATGTTCCATTATAATCTGCCGAGGAGTACCGAACGAAAATTATTCTCGCAAACTCCTTTCCAAGAACATATACAAATAAAAAAATAAATGCAAACTTGCATGATAGAACATTAAACAACTCTTATCATCTATACACAAGATAGTTTGAACACTTAAAGCTCTTACAAGCACTTGTTTCGTGGGATGGTACCCCCTTTTCTCTCCTGCATTGACTATACGGTAGTGTACTTGTAAATGATGCTTATACCTGTCAATAATCATTTAAAATTGGCAGTACAAAATAAAAGACAGTATAATCATAACTCCTTACCTTTCTGAAACAGTCAAGTTACGGTCAGTTATGGTCAGAAGTAAACAGCGTGGCCTTTGACTTCGGGTTCTTTGTTTCTTCTTCCCGCTCAAAAATTAGCACGTGATATGAATGCCGTATTCGGCCTAAATGTGTTGTAATTCTAAACGTGTTTAGGAAAGTGTCTAAATATTGAAAGTGCTTAGAATTTAAACACGTTTAGCTTTATATACTTGACAAAGTAGCTAAACATGTTTACAACAGCAACATGTTTATTGAAAAGTGCTGAGAGCCAAAACATGTTTATTGCGAAGTGCTGAGAGCCAAAACATGTTTATTGCGAAGTGCTGAGAGCCAAAACATGTTTATTTTTTTATGTTTAGAAATTAAACACTTTCCTAAGCACATAAGTCTTGCAACACGTTTAAATTCTAAGCACAATTTTTACAAGGCTTGTGTTTTTATCATTACTTTCTTAATAGATGTGTTACTATATACAAGAAGGCTATTGAGAAATCAATCTTTATAATATATTGGAAGTCATCATATTGATTAGAACCTAGGTAAACTACTGGTGTCTTTACTTTTACGAAAAGTTAACGGACACCATAATAATTTTAGTGATAGTTATAAAATATATTTATCAGATTTCAGCACGAATATGCTTTTCTTGTATTCATACTCCCTTTTACTTGTCCTCGAAAAAGACATCATCGAATACAACTTGTCACCGAGTTAACTTGCTATAAACAACACTACGTGTGCTAATAGTGGAGAAGAAACTGCTTATCATTCAAGAGCATATGAGATCAATCGATTTGTAACGAGGCTTAATTACTTACATCCACTTCATTTAAACTTTGATGGAAAGTTGTCTCATTGGCAATCCTACTACATTTCCTTATTTTGTTGCTCTATTTTTGAAGTGGACTATTAGGGGAGGGTTGGCGCCTTCAAACTAGTTTAACAGAAATTGCCAAAAATGACGATTATCATTGAAAACAATCATCGATATTAAGAATAGAATAATCGTCGTCGAATGAAATTGCTGCAGATTATTTCGGTTTTCGTTGTTATAATACTTGACGCCATTTAAATTGCTGCAGATTATTTCAGTTTTATTTATTATAATACTTGATGGCACTTGAATTGCTGCAGATTATTTGAGTTTTCTTTGTTATAATACTTGATGGGACTTGAATTTGTCAACAGTTATGCTATTTTCAATTTTATTTAAAACACGTATGGTCCAAATACTCAGATGGTTTGGAACATGGACACACCCTATAGCCTCACGTTCATTCTATATGTCTTTTCGTTTTATTGTCGTTGTGTTATTGTCGCGTTGACGTTTACTCTGTATCCTTTTTAGTTTATATTGCAGGGACTGAAAGCAACAATTTAACCGGTTTAAATCACATCAAACCATCTTTCAAATCTTGTATAAACGTTACACGTTAGTTTTTACCATCATGGGTTTTAACATCGGTATAAAGCTGTGTGTCCAGAGCTTTCGTTTCACTGTCTGTCCCTATGTGTATTCTGTTTATTGTTGTGTTGTTTATGTTTTCTTTAACTTAATTCATTACCTTGGTTAAAAGAGTAAACATAAATTGTTAATTTTTGACTTGTTATTGAACTTGATTTTTTCACGTCTCAACATAGACATCCTTGCTCGGCTTATTTAACTGCTCTATTTCAAGATAAATATCATCATTGAAGCAATACAGAAATCATGATGTAGAAATTCAAAATATCATCAAATCACCTGTCAAGTTGTTTTATGATTTACAAGGTCAATCCGTGAGGTAGATTTGCTCATAATGATACGAGGTTAAGTTGGTTAATAGGATTATGTATGTTTTAATAAGATTTTTGCGGACCATTGGACCAGTACATTAAATGTGATTGACCTTTCATAACAATACTGGATCATATACCAGGTTAAAAAAACTACTGCATGACAGATGCCTACCCTGATGAAAGTAAATTATTATTTATACAGCGAATGCGTACAAAAAGATTAAAAGATGACATACACAAATATAAATATAATCAGCCTAACTAAACTTAAAAACAACAACAAAATTAACACGTTTAATTTTGAATTGATAAGTTGATAAGTTAGTTACAGTGTACATTACATTTGTATATAATAATTTTGAGATGTGGTATGATTGCCAAAGCGACAACTATCCTCCAGAGTATATATATCTGTATATAAAAATTTGGAGATGTGGTATGATTGCCAAAGAGACAACTTTCCTCCAGAGTGTATATCTGTATATAATGATTTGGAGATGTGGTATGATTGCCAAAGAGACAACTTTCCTCCAGAGTATATATCTGTATATAATAATTTGGAGATGTGGTATGATTGCCAAAGAGACAACTATTCTCCAGAGTATATATCTGTATATAATGATTTGGAGATGTGGTATGATTACCAAAGAGACAACTATTCTCCAGAGTATATATCTGTATATAATGATTTGGAGATGTGATATGATTACCAAAGAGACAACTATCCTCCAGAGTATACCTGTATATAATGATTTGGAGATGTGGTATGATTGCCAAAGAGACAACTATCCTCCAGAGTATACCTGTATATAATGATTTGGAGATGTGGTATGATTGCCAAAGAGACAACTATCCTCCAGAGTATATATCTGTATATAATAATTTGGAGATGTGGTATGATTGCCAAAGATACAACTATCCTCCAGAGTATATATCTGTATATAATGATTTGGAGATGTGGTATGATTGCCAAAGAGACAACTATTCACCAGAGTATATATCTGTATATAATAATTTGGAGATGTGGTATGATTGCCAAAGAGACAACTATCCTCCAGAGTATATATCTGTATGCCTTTGGTAGCTGTCTCATTGACTTGACCCAAATCACCTATCTTTATATATATTATAAAAACCGTAACACTCAGAACATTATAATGTCTTCTATACCTATAATGATGTAATCACTAGGTCTAATAAACACTATGTGTTCCTAATTTCTTTAGAATAAAAAAAAATCAATACAGTATGTCATGTCTAAAATCAAAACTTTAATTTCGAAGATAAATATTTTCCAACATAAAGTTTAAGTTTTTATTGTTAACATGGTTTATAAGGTGTTATTTAATAAAATTAAGTTCGTTGTCCGTTCATGAATATTCTTGACATGTGACCATTTGTTTGCACTTAAAACCCGTGTGGTCATCTTTCTGACCATCGACTCTCGCTATAGCCTAAAGAAGAGACACGTGTATTCACGGATGATTTAATGTATAGTTGTATTTGTAATTATGATTACTATAATTGTCATGTTTGTATTTGATACATAAGATATAGAATTAAAGGTTATAGCGAGTAGCACACCTACATTAAATCTTTTGTTCTTTGTTAAGGCCGTAGAATATAATTACTTTATATTCGGACGAACGTAGTGAGGGAGAATATAAATATGTTAACCTTATGATTAACGTCCATATACCTTATACATACATTTTAAAAACTCACGACCGAGTCGCTGATATATTTTGTTTGTATCCCAGTTATGGAATTACAATGTTTCGGGTCATAAGAGAACTGGAGGTTCGAGCTATCAAATACATCTTTGAACCTGTGATATGAAAATAAGAACATCCAGTATAATTGCCAATGAGACATTTTTTTGCCAAGACCGAAGAAGAAAGATGCGAATGATAACAGGGCTTAACAATTAACAAAACCAGCTATAAATGCTATGACAAATTGTGAATAATGAGTAAAAATCCATATCGTATAAATGTAGCTAGCTATAAAAGGCTATGGTAAATTGTGAAACAATTAGCAAAACCCACACCGTATAGTCAGCTATAAAAGGTTATGAAAAATTGTTAAACAATGAGCAAAACCCATACCGTATAGTCAGCTATAAAAGGCTATGGCAAATTTTAAAACGACAGAGAAGGAAAAAAACAACGGCCTGGTTTATACGTAAAAAATGACCGACTAACAAATATGGCTAACAACAACAAACGGCCACCACCGGTTTACAGGTTACTGTCGTGATGCAGGCACATACATAACGTGGAAGTGATTTACACGTTTAACAGCGTTCAACCCTCCCTAAAATTGGAAAGATTCATGTTGTAGTCTTCAACTGACGTTAAGATGTGCTGATATTTTTTTCTGGACTTTAGTGGAAAGCTGAATCGTTATCAACCATTCTCCATCCTTATATCTTATCATATACATTGTATATTTAAATCACTTTATGCTTGCTCTCTCGTTTTATTTATAAGCTCCATAAGTTATTTGACAATTAATCACATTACTGTCTCGGTGCTATAATCAAACTGCATCATATTTTTATTTATTACAAAGGCAGTCTACTTCACTGAGAATCAACTCATTGAAAATATGTGATTGATTTTAAAAGAGAGGAATAGAATGTTTAAAGAATACCTATTATAGCCATTAACGCAAAGAACAGTATGACTTCGATATTCTACACACATTAACCTAATTCCAATAATATTAAACAATATACAGAAAAGATAATATCAAGATAAATGTACTTGGGTTCATAAACCATTGTGTGCATGAATTATTTATAATGATTTGCTAGATTTTGTGAAAGTCGTTAAAAAATAATTTATACTTATCTGAAATTTTACTGAACTTTAACTGAATTTTTACTGAAATTATTTGTTACTGTATTTTTACTGAATTTTTAAGTAACATTTACCCTAGTGGCGTTTTTAAGCGAACTAAACTGTAATTATAATTCTTTTGTTTTCATTGTTGATTTACATTAGAAAGTTCTACATTAACATTTTAAAGCGTTCATGAATAGATATTCTATAATTTTGTGTACATATCTAATGAGTTTTTAATCATGTAATACATGACTATGCTTTTTTGTATAAAAAAAAAAAAAAAAAAATTTCCTTTAGTATAACTGTTATAGCTTTTATCTGTATATGCAGTGTCTCGTAAGTCTTTATAGGCTGGGTATTCATCCCTTTTTTTATGATGTTGTTTTGTAATTTTATTGTAGATCAATATGTGACACTTGAATAAAGATTTTAGAATTGATAATAATCGGCGAGATTCTAAAAGCCGAAGATTTATTTAAATCCATGTATTTCTAAGGGAAAAAATAATAATGATCAGGGGGTTCACTGTGGCTTTCCATACTGTGGCTTTCCATAAATAAACTATTATTTATCTTTATCTTTATCTTTTATCTTATCTTATTTTGTACAAAAAAAATATATTGGCAGTAAAATGCGTGAATAGTATAGTTTGTAGTTATTGATGTGACGCTCTCACTTCAGTTTGTACAATTAGGGATTGGAAGTATTATACTTGATATCAACCAAAATACCGCAAGGTTTTTCATATTACGTAGGCTATTCTATTCGTCACCTAAGTACGTTTCAAATTACGTCTGGCGTTATAGACATGGTGTACATTGTATTGATGAGTAGGGGCAAATATCAGGACGATATCTCTGCTTTTGACAGTGCATGCATAGTAAATAAATATCACAGTAGTATAACCTATTAATCTATAATAATGTTTTTTTCCACAATCCTAACAACGATTTGTTTGATGTGCTATTGATCATTATGAATATAGATTTTCAAATACATGTTAAAAATAAAATTTACAAATACATATATTATAGAACTCTTTTTGTGTGTAATTTGTGTTCCTACATATATTTCAAAATATAAGAAAATCTTTACATATGTTCAGGCCCATATGAGTATTTGGACCATACGCGTATGGCGTATGGTCATGACCATATTAGTATATACTCTTTGGGTCATTAACGTGCTGGACCAAATGAGTATTTAACCATATAGGTATTTTGCGAATAAATTCTTACTTTCTTCGCAAGAACACACAGCTCATTCTTCGGACCAAATCGACACAAGCTACTAACTGAAATCCTTAAAATTTGATATATTGTCTGAATCTTGGTGTATCATGCCGTCGCTAAAGTCAATTTAAGGCATTTTTAATTCGTTAGGATCAAGGAAGTTTTTTCACCGGTGTTTAGATGATTATTTAAAAAAATCATCATTGTTTATTCTAATTTCTATTTATTTTTACTTAATTTATTCTTGCTCCTATTCGTACCATCTTACAATAAAAGAAGTTTATACATCCTATCCCTCTATTCTTATTTTTCAACATAAGAATAGAGGGACAGCACGTATAAACTACTCGTCATAAAATCGTACGAAGAGGAGCATATAATAAATACAAATGATTTGAAATATTTAAGAAATTTTATTTTAAATAGATAAAATTAAACAACAAAATTAAGAATAAAAAGAAGGTTATATGCCCCAAGTGGCTGTGAAAAAAAAATTCCAGTTGGCTTATAGTTGAACGGTTCATTTAGACATTTTTGGAAGTAATTTTCCAAAGTCGAAGTCGACATGTTCTGTTTCGTAAGGAAAATCGATAATGACCATGTAAAATTGCTTTTACTATAATTTGAACTTTTGAGTAAAATTCACTTATTTCATTTATCGTGTAACAATTATTATCCTAAATATGATTAAATAAGTCAAACTTACGTTTTAGAACCTCTTAATTTATGGCTGCTTCAAGGGTCATTCATACCTTGGACGATTTACAGTAAAAGCAAATTTTCAACGATTAATAACCCGTACCATACGCGTATGGTCGGACCATATAAGTATATACGCACGTCAGATGTAAAAATAGCTTACTCGCTACAACTCAATATTATCAAGCTGCAGACTAAATATTAAATAATTTCCTTTCACAGACGCAAAGAAAACTTTGACGAAACTTTTCTTTCAGACGGACGGACGGATGAGTCGAGCGATTACTATACCTATTTCGGCGACGCAGGTGATAACGTATATTCAGGGTATAGAAAATTTAACACCCCCGAATCTACCTATCTCAAACGAACATATATCTTTTAATTCAAATAGAAGAACACGATAACAAAAAAAATCTGTATTACAACATGTAGTCATTGTAAAAACTTCAACTCACAACATCCAGCCCCAATGATAAAATATATTCTGGTTGTTTTGTATATATCCATATATAAATAGATTTATAATGATTTGGATTTGACAGACTGGGTCGAGATAATTATGTTGGACTGAAATTCCCCCATCCTGAGGATACGATCCGCCCAGTAACTAATGCTGCATTATATGTCGACTCCTTTTAAGACCTAAGCGTTTTCATTTTATGTAGTATGTAATATGGGAAGAAGAATATGCAAACACTTGCAGAGAATGTGATATTAGTCCCGATTTTGAGAGGAGTTCGTATCATCCAAGGCGTTAGTCAGTGTTCACTGCATATATTGTTGTCTGTTATCCCGAATATCCGTCAAATTCTTGCCTCTGAAAGTTAAGCAAAAAAAAACAAAAAAAAAAAAAAACGGAAAGAAATAAAAATCCAACGATTTCTTGTCATTTCGTCTAAATTCCATTTTTGCACAAGCAGACAGGTGAATAACGTGTCTTATATTATCAAAGGTTCAGTAGTGTCTGTTAACTAGTCGACAGTGTTAAAACTTCTTTATGTTCTTATCTGATTATAAATACCATGCATGAGCTATTCGGTTTGTAGCTCTTATTATTTGTGTTCAAATAACCAAAAGTCAAGTATTTTATGTAAAAAACTTGGATTTCACTTCTTTACCAACTGAACTAAAATGTTGAATTTTATACTTTGATGTACAAGACAAGCTAATGTGACAATATACTAGGAACAATAACTCGGAATAACTTTGAAAACTTTATTTATTGTATCAATTTGTAGTAGTCTCCCGTTAATCGATCGATAGCTTTCAGTGCAAACATGTACGGTAAGTTGTTTATACCAAAATACAAAAATGTGAGAGTCAATTATTAGTCGTTCAAAGCATCATAAAATATTTCGCTTTAGAAAAACAAAGAGCCTGTAATCATGCGGTTTTAGATTGTCGGCGACTGCCACAATTAAACTTCGTTAATTGTTTAAGCATATATAAGAGTTTTGGTTTTCTCGTTTGGATTGATTCACATTTTGTCTTTCCTGTGCCTTTTTATTCCTTTTAAGTAGGAGTTATGATCTTTGTGAAGGCCGCACATTGACCGTATTCGTAAACATCCACGCCTTTGATCTTTTGTGGCTAGTTGTCTCAAAAGCAATATACTACATTTTATTTTCATATTAACAAAACACTGTTTGAACTTTTAGCATTATTTCATTTATTTTATTTTACAAAGTAAACATTATCGGAATAATAAGTATCTTTTTAGGAATAAGTTAATTTTGAATATGCTATATATTGCTGTTAAATCTTAAACCTGGAGGTTGAGTTTCACACGCACGACCGCAGAGAGAGATCGGCATAAGCATATTTTTTTTTTGGTGCATCTGCATACGTGACATGTCGATTAAAAAAATTTCCACTGACTGTCTAAATATTCCTGTGTTATTATAATAACAACTTTCCGACTTTTGCAAATAGTATCTACAATATTATGACAATATATTTACCGGCACGAAAATCCCTCTGGTGTAGACAAAGTTTGAAATCATTATCTTTCTCAAGGAATTGTACAAGTGTATCTTTCACCCAAGTTGTATCGTTACTGCTATACACCACAAAGCATCAAATTCACAAGGAGTTGTCTCATCCTGCAACTCTCGGTAATAGCGAAACATTCTTCTCATAATCAAACAAAAATACTGCACCGAGACTCTAAATGTGTACTTGATACTGGTAATCACAATTATAACGATAAAGATTACAGAAAAAGAAACAAACAGTATCAGCCATAATTTTGATAAACTTTAACTCACTGATATGCTGGTAAACAAACATTGTATCACGCATGGTACCATCTATATATATAAACACGAATAGTTTAATGCATTATCGAGTTCGACATTTGTGGCAAATAACCATTCGATCAATTCTATCGCTTCACAGTTGCACAACAGTGGGTTGTCTTCAAAGAATATTTTTAACTTTTTCTTTCTTAATCTTTTTTGTGCAACGTTCATACTATCTATGAAGGTCTTACTCAGATATCGAATTTTGTTACTTTTGACATTAATTTCACACAAGTTAGAAAGTAAATAAAATTGTTTTTCTCAAATTCAATTTTCTTTAAAGATTCTCTTTGTGAATTTAATTTTTTTCTTATGAATATGTTCAAGCCCATTATCTGATATGTCTAATTGTTCTAGTTTCCTTAACTCCATAAAAAACCGCTCTCTGTATATGAAGCTAAGCCTTTGTTTAATTCAGAATGACTTATATATACAGTTTTATTTTTTTTTAATCGTGCTGACAAACCTATGCTTAAATCTGAACATGGAAGCCCAACCATACTAAGAGTAGTTAAATTGTCCAGTCCTAGCATTGTCTCAACGCATCTTTTAACTGTTGTGTTTTAACTCTTTCTGATTCATCAAATTCGATCCGTTGAAAACCTTAAAATTATAAAACAGGTTGGAAAAAACAGTATCAATGCCTATAACAAACGTATAAATCTGATTGTATGATAAGTCTATATACTGAACACAGTTTCTCAGAAAACGATTTTTCAACATATGTTATAAAGTTATGTGCAAGGCTTATATCCTTTACAAAAATATTTCCCAGCTAAAATCGCTTGACCACTTATGCGGTCCTATTTTCAGGAAAGCACCAGACAAATCAATCAGATCTATTTCCCCATCTCTTAGGTCACCCAGTGCAAACAAATTAGACGTTCTTAAATATTTTGCATGGTCAAAAGTTAACACTAAAAGGCTCATCGGCGGCATGAAAGTATTGGCTTCAATACGTTTTAACGAGCATCCAAAAGTAAGACTTTTTAATGGGACATCTCTAAAATAATTGAATGTTTGGTTGTTAAGCGTGTCATAATTACATCTTGTGGAACCCGCTCGCAGTGTTAATGTATCTAAATTCCTCAACGATGAAAATCCTAATCCTTAATGTATCTTAATTTCTCAACGATGAAAATCCTTAATGTATCTAAATTCTTCAACGATGAAAATCCTTCCCGAAATGTATCATTTTCAAAAGCTGTCATCGTAAGATCTTCCAAAAGGGTAAGATATTGTAAAGCTTTGTCCGGATAATGTTGCAGTCTGTTGGCATCGATATTAAGAGAAAGTAGTCTATTGAATGGCTTAAAACACCGCTTGGTAATTTTGTTTATTATATAAATCCAACTTTCGTAGCCTTTTCAAATTATTAAACGCCAGAGACTCAATCAACCGAATATTACAAAAAGTCAGATAACGTTAACGTAACTCCTTTGTATATATAACGGAAAGTATTGTTTCTTAGGGTCTGGAAATTATTATGACTAAAAGCAACACTTGTTTTTTGCGTACACGATTGATTAATGTGCGATAAACCTTGGGACTCATAGTCACAGTATATTGCCGCCTATTTGCGATACAAGTAGTAGTATAATGATGATAATCAGGCACTTGAGGGTGGTGCAGGTGGTGAACTATGGCTGTCATAAGTGAACATATTTTCTTTTATTTCAAATATTGATTAAAAAATTGTAAAAATAATGAGTATGAAAAAATAATTATTACCATTCTTATTCTTTTCCATTTTTTTTCTCTCATTATAATAAACGTGAAATTATATATGAAAAGGAATTAAATTTGAGTTGATAATTTGTTTGAATTAAGTTTGTATATATATGTAGAAAAATTCTATGACTTCGCGTTCATGTATTATTATATATATGAAGTGTTATTTAAGATTCGGTACATCGAGTACCCGCTTAACGAAATGCCCGTGCAAATACGTCAATAAACTACTATACAAGAAAAGAAATAATATATATATCTAATTATTTATACAAAATAACGAGAAGGAAAAGGAGTCCGAACTTTACGTCACAGGAGATTCAAATTTTAAGGTTACACCAGTTGGAAAGCAAGTCCTTGGAAACGTCCGTTGTCGTCAAACTCTCTCAGCAACAATAGCAGGGGGAATTAATAAGGTAGCGCTACAGTCGTCCGTGACGTCAAAAAGTCCGCCAAATCAATCGGCTAAACGATTGACGTTTAAAGTATTTATTTCAACTTGTCATGCTTTTATTATAATTGAATTTTTAAATTTGTAGGTTTTGCGACCAATATAGTTTCAGTACGTCATACAAACATTATCAAAAATAGCTTGTTATTGCTATTTCTTAATCCTGTCCGTTCTAAAAAGTTTCAGCCATCTTTTTTGTTCGCCAAAAACATCGATTTTTCATAACTTGACGTGTGCGTATCCAAATACGGAAAAGAACGGTAATAATCTTAAATGAAACCGGGTAAACTATTTCAAATTTCTACACAATTTTGAAGCCATCATTTTTTACTATTATACATCAATTGTGGTGACCACCAGTCATGTCAATTTGTACCTGGTTTTGGCTGCGTTTCTACTTCAAAACAGCAAAGTTCAACTCCTTTTCATTGTACCTGTTTCCAAAGTACTCTAAAATATTGATTTTATTATAGATATGAATGAAATTGTGATTAAAAATTGTTGTTTTTCACATTTCCATACGATACTTCCATTTTAAAGAAATTAAAACCCTTTTTGATCCCCTACACAAATTGACGGTGACATTGTTTTCTTTTTCAACATACGTCATATAACGTTTACAAAATATGTGTCAGGGTCATGTGCATAGTGAAAATTTACACATTGGACAAGTGAAACAACACACAAAGTTCTTCTTTATCATCAATATGGCGTTTGAAACTATAGGTCACAGAAAATTTCATTTATACTGGAAGCAAATATGACAAATTAATGATGGCCTATGGGTAAACAAAAGCACAAAAATAGCAATAGAAAATGCATTGCAAAGAAAATTTCTGGAGGAAAAAACATGAAATGAAGGTCAGTTAATTATATTTATATTTTATAAGTTGAAAACCTTGCTTATTAATTATCTCTTTACTAAGTAAGCTACATTAATAAGAGCAAACACTAGCTTTTCAAGTCAAACAAGAAATTAATTCATAGAGATGTGTTCTTACAAAATTGAATTTATTCAAATGGCAATTTTTTGTAAAATTTAATCATCATTGAGATTATTAAAGTAAAATGCACAAGATTTGTCATACCAACTTTCATTTCTGAGATTAATATCCAACTATTGAGGTAAAATATACAATACTTTGTTCATAAATATGTAAAGCAGCAGATACAGTAGTCCAAATAATTATGACGTCTTGAAAGGCTATTATATTTTTTTCTTTGACGCCTTACATCGACGATGTAAGGCGTCAAAGAAAAAAAATATAATAGCCTTTCAAGACAATGTAAGGCGTCAAAGAAAAAAAATATAATAGCCTTTCAAGACGTCATAATTATTTGGACTACAGATACAGCAACCTGAAGAGAAGAAGCCCCATTTTTTTTCTTCAAAAAGTTTACTTTCTTAAACTATAAAGTACCCTGAGAAATTGGACAAGGGCTACTGTGCTAGCTAATCTAATAGTTGAATTTTATAATAATGACTTTCACTTATAATTTTAAGCATTATTTTTTTACAGAATTTTTGTCATTTTTTGGTAAACTTTTCCTTTTTCTGTATGATATTTTCTAGGCAGTACTGTACTGTTCAACTAAGAATTATAGGCTGAAGTAAAAGGCTTTTTTACTTTGAAGAAACTAAATTGGGACTCTTGGTCCCACTTTATTAAAATATAAATGGTCAGTACTATTTTTTTTTTCAGAAAGATTATTTAAATTGTATACTGTTACACGGTTTGACCCCAAGTCTATCAGCAACAATAGAGTCACGTGACCATGAAAATTAAGTAAAACTACGGATGAGACAAACCTCACTTTTACTCACTTAAATACCACTGTCATGGTAAAAACTTATTGATCAAAATAATCTTGAATATACATAGTTTGAACTCGTCAAAACTTACACATCAACTCAAAGTCCTTTATTCTTTATTTTATCTTCAAACTTGAAGTTTGTGTGAAAATTGTCAAGGCTTCTGATCGAAAAATCTAAATATTTTTGAGGAAACTGAAAATGATGGGCTGAATTTAAATTTAATACAGCATCTCATTAAGACAAACTCACGATATGAATATCTAGGCAATACAGTTTTGGATACGCAAACGTCAAGTTATGTTCAACACGAAGCGTTGTTTTTTTTTTTGCCGATTTGTGCAAGTGGTTATCTCCCCTTGATATCACCAGTCAAAAATAAAAACCTACCAAAATGAATAAAAAGGAGTTTATTTTACAAAAATCAAGAGGAAAATAAAAGAAAGGCGATTAACAACTATGTTATTATAATATTAAGAAGAGATACTTCCCTACTTTTCAGAGAAGGATTACAGGTTAAAAAAAAAAGACAAAAAATTGGTAAAAATTAGATCTAGAAACCTAGCTGAATTGATATAAATTAGCTCTGGCTGATGAAATTTATACTTTCAGTTTGTTATTTTTATAATGCGATATGGGATCACTCCTAATGGATTTTTTAACTACTTCTAACAATGTTTAATGCAACAAAACATTCTGTAACAGTTTACAATTTAAATAATCTTTCTGAAAAAAAAATAGTACTGACCATTTATATTTTATATTTTAATAAAGTGGGACCAAGAGTCACAATTTAGTTTCTTCAAAGTAAAAAAGCCTTTTACTTCAGCCTATAATTCTTAGTTGAACAGTACAGTACTGCCTAGAAAATATCATACAGCTTGATCTGGTTGCAAACATTGTGGCAATTGTGGCCATAGTTTTCATTAACAAATTGTGGGAAATCTCAATTTTCATCTTTTTTCTGAAACTTTACGGTCAATTTCAACCAAACATAACGGTAATTATATATTAGCGGTTACCGGTTGTGATATTATTTGAGTCTGATTCCATGAAATACATGGCCGCCAAAGGCAATCTTAGATTCCGATTGGCCAAAATTTAAAACTCTTCTCCTCTGAAACCTGAAGAATTTCTGGAATTTATGGATCCAAAGCAATCCGAACTAGAAATCTTTTTTATGCTATTAATGGATAAAGTTTCTAGGAGATTCAAGATATCGCTTAACTGTACAGTGCATCAATTTTGATCAAGATACAACGTACACGTGTATTACCTTTTTACGTCCAATTTGGTAATTAGCACATCTAATCAATTATGCGCCTTCTATGCTAGGTTTAAAAATTAAAACTTTTATTTGAACTTGTTTGTTTTTTTTTTTATGCTTTGATTAGCATAAAAGCATAAAAAAAATATCTTCTATTATATACTTACCAACCCACATGAGTACTGTCTGTTGGGTTTGTATTCCGAACAACCACGCCTATAATAAATCCAACTGAAGCTACCACTAAGGTCAAAAGTACAAGCAAGTTTACTTTAACAATCTCCAAGCATTTTTCTTTTCCTACTGCCATGTTAAAAAAAACTTAAGAACAGTCGGTATGCATGTGTTTCATCAATTAAAATGTTGGACTAAGACCGCTTTATATATAATTAATACATTTTAAGAACTTCATTCGTTGAATGAGAAAAGGTGTCGGTTATTCGTTTTAAAACTGTGTGTCAAATTTCATCCTTTTTCATATAAAGGATACACAATATACATTAAGATTGAATCCGCTATGGTACAGTCATTACTTTGAAAACAAATATGTGACTTTTGTTCGTTTATAAAATGTTTCATGAGATAGAATAAACATTACAAATATACCGTAAAATATTGCTGCTGCATTAACCGTTAAATTGAAAGATACACAACATACACAAGCCCTGTGATATGTTTCCTTTTTTTTGTTTTTGATTGTAAAATTGCTTTGATTGACACTTCCTTCTTTTTTTCCCGTTTCATCACCACACTATGATCAAAACTATGAACTACCAGTCAACATTAGCGTGAGATTAAAAAGGTTTTCCCAAAAGTGTTATATACAGTATTTGAAACAAAATACTGGCACAACCATCTTTAAAATAGCCGTGAAATATTTTTTCCGAAATTCGATTACAGTAGACACATACAGCTTAAGTGTTCTTTTCACTGAACAAACAGCATTTTATCACACAAAGTTTTTTTTTGTATCATTTTGAATGATTATCCTAAATGTTGCGAAACCGGGTGCGTCTACATGGTTGATCACGGCGACAGAAGTTTACCGATGTTCAAATCTCGCAAATCGATTAAGAAAATACAAATCAAGGTAACAAATAAAAACAGAGGGAATCGAATGAACCCAAAAGGGCGCTATTAAGCATCTCCGGCTATGCATGCATCACCTACCATGCGAATCCACACTCCGTCAAAGTATCAGGAATTAAACGCAATCGATTAAGTAACTGATTAGACGACTATAATGGTATCTAAAGATATAAGGGCGCGAAGACATGTCGCTTTTGAGCGGATACACAGACATCGGTGATTGTTTAAACTTTTGTATTATGGAATTCATTCGTTCTTCCTCATAACTCTCTTGGAGCAGTTTTTGTGTATACCCCTTTCATGGAAATGTATAGTGTAAACATTCACGACAAGCGTAACTTATTAATTGAGATATGCAAGCGCCATGCAATAAGACAGAGTGTATGTAACTGTTGAGAGAAATGGAAATTTGAGATTAGAAAGTTGAAATCTCCACGTTTGTCATAAACTCTAATTTGAAGTCTTCCATCTGTGTCAATATCGAAGAAAAAATGATTATATGATGCATTTTTTTTGGTTTCTGCACTATCCTTCACTGGGATTTATGTGATGCAAGTAGTTCCTGAAATATGGGTTATCAAGTAACAGGAAATAATCAATATACTAGTATATGAAAGTGAAATAAAAGACCATCGCAAGAAGATTTGATCTTTTTTGTTGTCTTTTAGAAGGTTTTGTATTCTGTCTGCTATATATAAGTCCAAGGACAAGTCGGTCATTTGGGTTGCAAAATTAGTACCATTGAAATACTTACAGGTTGCTGACATATCTCTCGACCAAACTCAACAAATGTGTTGTCGATAAAAAAATCTAGCATTGAGACGATATAATCATCGGCGTATTTTGTTGTTGGAATCAGTGAGCTTCTTTATAAACAAGGAGTTTGTATTAACGATTCCATTTTCAAAAACTCTGTTTAACCATGATCGGAAAGTGTAAAACATGACCTAGATTTGTTTTGGAAAAGTGACTATAAGATTTATTTTTACATGAGGTTTGTAAATGAAGATGACTGATAAATATCTTGACATGTCAAGTATTAAACATCTTTTCTGATTTCATTGTTGCATTATTTATTAAATATAAAGCATAATATAGTTTCATAACATTAAACATTACATAAAACATACAACGAGGTGCAATTTATTTTATCAATAATTATACAAGGGGCTGTATGAACAGAAGATTTAGTGAGTTTAATGATTTAAGGCAATGATCTTTTAGTGTAAAGAAATATGCAATATCTGTCTTTTTCAAAATACATTGACTACACTGAAATACAAAATACCCTTGGTGTGCTAAATCCTATGAAGACTTATATTCAGTTCAATATTTATGTAGAACTGCTATTTACAAATGTGAGTTGGGCTATTTCAAAGGCATTCATCAAATGTGTCCTCTTTGAAATATTCTTCGTCGTCAACCATCTCAGCTATTTGAATTCCATTTTCTTTTTCATTTAATGCCTGTGATATTTCATCATCGTTGTAATCAGTCTTTAATGAGGATAAACATAGCCTTTGTGTAAATACTACACACGTCACTTGTACGCTGTAGTTTGTAATTGTCCTCGTCCTATCTCTGAAACAAGAACAGTATTTTCAAAGTATTGTACGATGACAGCACTAATACCTCAAACATGTGCCTCTTTATATTTGTAATAAAAAAACATTTAATCAAACACATGCATGTCATGCCATCCGGCATAAAAAAGGTTCTTATTTAAATTTTCGAAGGATAAGACACAATTCGGATTTCATCGTACGATATACTTACAGAATCCATTCGAATGTGTAAAGAAGTGCTGCCGCTTCAGGTGGAATATTTAACGCAGTGAGTAGGATGATAACAGTAATCAAGCTAGCCCCTGTCACAGATGGTATGGCCAAGGACGAAAATGTTGTTAAAATGCTGAAAAAATTATTTGTCAGTAATCATTTGTTGTTTGGATGTCAATACAAAATTACTAAAACTTTGTTGTTTCAATGATCATGTTAAACATAAGATTTTTTGGAATTAAAAATAAATGAATGAAATTCAATTTTCAAAAATAAATTTATCTTGTATAAATAAAGGCAACAGTACTATACCGCTGTTCGAAATTCATAAATCGATTGAGAAAAAAAAAAATCCGGGTTACAAACTAAAACTGAGGGCAACACATCAAATATAAGAGAACTACGACACAACAGAAACACAGCATAAAAATGTAACACACACAGAAACGAACTATAATATAACAATGGCCATTTTCTTGACTTGGTACAGGACATTTTAAGCAAAAAATGGTGGGTTGAACCTGGTGTTGTGGCAAGCCAAACCTCCCGCTTTTATGGCAATGTAAAATATAACATTAAAATGACAACATTACATGACAGGACTACAATACAAATAAATGGGAGAACATATAGGACAGAGAAACATACGAATAATAGCTAACAAAAGGTACCAGGTTTAAAATTCAATACGCAAGACGCGCATTTTGTCCACACAAGACTAACCAGTGACGCTCAGATCAAAAAAGTACGAAAGCCAAAACAAGTACAAAGTTGAAGAGCATTGAGGACCAAAGTTCCAAAAATTTGTGCCAAATACGGCTAAGGTTATATGTCTGGGATAAGAAAATCCTAAGAATATAGGATAATTCATACTTTTGCAAACAGTAAATTTATAACAATAACTATATAATAGGTATACATGATAACACCAAAGTGGTGACTAACTACAGAATAAAAACGGATACAATAAACAACATAAACCAGCACATAAATATTCACAGCCGAGTTAGCCAAAGAGATCAACGCTCAAAAAAGGGTGACGTCACATTTGAATTTCTGAAATTTCCCCAAAAAAGGATATAATTAGGATAGAATTCAAGATTTGGTTTATATTACTCATATAACATTTATCAATAACAATGAAAATTACAATACCAATTAATATAAAATGAGGTAGTAATAAGATAATTAATAGTATTATTAATATGTCGGTGTTTCTTCTAAATCAAACTGTAAACCAAATATATCGTATAAATTTAGTTGACCCAAACTAAAATCTAATTAACGAACTGGGTGATTAATAATCTTTACCATAACACACGAATACAACAGAAAAAAATAAAATTTACAACTACAAACGATAAGACATTGACAAAATCCAATGAGAATAACAAATATAACATCAAAACTAAATACATGAATTTTGGATAGAAAGGTACCGTGACACGTCTTATAGCAATATAAATGTAACGAAATTTTACGATTAAGAAACTTACATGACTAAAATGACCGAAGCAGCGTCCACTTCCTGGTCAGTGATTTGCATAACAAACAAACATGATATACTTATGTAAATACAGCTTCCACAACGTCCAATAGCAGCACTTAATGGAATGACAAATCGAGTCACTCTACGATCTAATTTGTTCGGTCCTTCTAATTGCCGTATACTTTCAGGAATAGACATAGCTCTGAAACGAGAAAAAGTTATGTTTATAATACATGCATGCTTCATATATTTGAAAATGCAACAGTGCAACTGATGAAAAACAACTTTATATCATTTTCTAATGAAATATTTCACACTTATCATCAATGTTTATTTTCAAGAAAAATACTATTTCCACCATGTTGTATGTTTATGATAAATCTTAAGCCTTGTGGATATGGTACAATACTGTAGATAACTTCTTTTGAATATTTGTATTACAGATTTCTTTTTAAAGCTAGATGAATGCTACTTTGAATAGTTTTTCTATTTCTTTATATTTATAGTCGGTGCACACACATCCTAGTCCACAACACTCACTTTGTCTTTTATTATCTACAATTTAAGACTAATAGTATTGTATGACGATTACAATCGAGCAACCGTGCTTTAAAACTAGTTTAACTCCGCCACATTCTGTATGTGCCTGTCCCAAGTTAGGAGCCTGTAATTCAGTGGTTGTCATTTGTTGCTGTGTATCATCTTTGTTTTTCGTTCACATTTTTTTACATAAAGTTTGCCGTTAGTTTCTCATTTGAATTGTTTTACATTTGTCATTTTGGGGCCTTTTATAGCTGACTATGCGGTATGGGTTTTGCTCATTGTTGAAGGCCGTACGGTGACCTATAGCTGTTAATTTTTGTGTCATTTGGTAACCTGTGGATAATTGTCTCATTAGCAATCATAACACATCTTCTTATTTTTATTTTTTATGTACTACTACCACAGTGTTCAGTACTTACGTCATAGAAGTAGCAAACACTATTACAAAAGCATGAATCACAGTAAAAAGAAACTTAAACGGATTCATTTTCATCAATATAAAATACGTAATTGGCACTACTACTATCATGAAGAGTAAATAACCAATCATTTGTGTTGCTATGTATAAACCAAGTCTATTAAAATCATCCTCCAAGTTCTTTGTTCCTCCAATAGTTTTACCAATCAGACTCGCTACACCAATTGGTGTAAACCTGAAATAAAACTTCCCTATACGAATAACACAAGTATCTGTTAACGCCAATGAGGTAGCAACCAGACTGCTCATGCAACCTAAGACAAACCAGATAAATATGCAGATGTTAACATATATGATAAAAAATGCAAACGCGTTCATCATAGATTTTACTGAATCTACATAAGCTCTGAATTAATTCACTACAGAATATTTTAGATCTATCATCAACATCATCCTTTTTATGTAATTTTCGAGCATTTTTTGATCTTCTGATTAAATATATGATATAGTCTTTGTATGAAAATATACAAATTGATCCCTTCAATTTACTGGTTCTTTTTATTTATTTTTGCGTGAAATCGACCACAGTCACATAAAGAACCATTTAGTTTGACGGAAGTCAGACATGGTATCAAATATAAATGTACATTTATGATGCAATTTCTCATACATTACACTTTGAATAAATATATATCCCTAACAAATATTTTTTTATCAAATCGGTGACTGAAATTTGAAATGTGGTCAAGTCGATAAACAGCATAATGCCATCAACCAAGCTACCGTATCAAAGTATCAATAAACATAAAAAAGAGGACATTCATCAAAATGGCCTTTTAAACGTTTTTGATTTGAGCGTCACTGATGAATCTTTTGAAGGCAAATTGCGCGTTTGGTGTTCATAATTTTGAGCCTGGTTTTTATGATGAGTTAAGTGTCATTATTCTTGAATCCTTACCAAACTAATTTTCCTAAAATCACCAAGATGATTTCAGTAGCTGAGTAGAAGAACTTGAAAAAAGGTTGCCCAATTTCTTTTGTTGACGCAGTTGCAATGCCAAATACGGCACTGGCAATCAAAAGACCTAAATAAATAAAGTTTCTTATAATATATAAAGTACGTACAAAAACCTGACTTACATTTTCACAATTATGGATCAAAATAAATTAAAGTTAATTGCTGTATAAATTTATAATGTAACAATGAAAAAAAGTTTCAGCTTTCTTTTATGTGATTGCTATGATATGAACAAGAATGTTGTGGCATGTTCCTATCGTAAAGTAATTATTTAAGTGATTGCCATGTTGTTTAAGTATACACTGAAACGTATGTTTATGTAAAGTGTATCACTTCTGAAGGTTGGTAGACTGAACGCGTCAACATGACTAGAAATACAATTGTAGTTGTAAAATACAGTACTCCATATGGTTTCTGTGTTTCCTCTTATTTCTTTTTAAAATAAATAAAAATCCACATTCGTTAATATATATGTATACATTGTTCACATGTTATCTAACAAAACTAAACAAAGCAACTTGGCAGAACTATACCTAGAATATTTGTGCTATCAGCACTGGATAGATTTTTTCCTGTCACCATAGTCTTTATGACTGTTACAATTGTCCCATTTATAGTTTCATTTGCTTTGTATTTCTCTATATCGTAGCTCGTTAGTGTCTGAAAAACAGCAAATAACTTTTAGAATTCGTCTGAAGATGTCTACTCTATACAACGAATTAAATTAAAGCTCAGGCATGGAAGTCAGACTTTCTGTTGATACCGGGGTTTTGCTATGCTATGCAAATAAAACTATTTCTATATTTTTTTTTTATCAAAACAGAATAATTAGGCCAAAAATCAGGTCAAAATAATAATAAGGTGGCAAATATAAAAAAAAAATATCACGAGATAACGCAAAACATTATAAGATATTGCTAAGTACGTCATTCCATGAATACCCACATTACATCTCATTCATTTAGCATATCCGGTGACCTTCAATTTTCACCGAGAATTAATCCTTTCAACGAATTTGGGACATATTTTTTTACCTTGAAAAAAAAAAAAAACGGGATCCAAGCTTTCTCCAAGGAAAACTAATAAATTGTGTTCGATTGGATGATAAGCTAGAGTTAAAGTTTTATCTCGCGTGTGACCTATACATGAACCTATTGCGCCCTCTTACCTTGAAAATATATCTGTCTCTAAATAATGCCTTTAAGAGTGTAACAAATACGAAGAGATAGTATCATATATAATATCTTTTCCCGGAAATTCACCGTATGTAGTATTTTCATAATTGTAACAAAAAAGAAAATATTGATTGAATATTTTTTGGGTAAATCGAACATTAATCTTAGTAAAATATTTTATTTCCTGAAATGCGAGCTAACCGCAACATATTACTCTTGATTAGAAACGCATTTTACTCTTATCCCTAAAATATCTATTAATGTTTTACTATGATGAGAACAGCTTTAAAGAAGTACAACTCTTATGGATGGGCTAAATATATTAAACAGAAATAAGGGAATGGCAAACTTATATATAGTCCTTCGGCAACTTTGTTTCGAGAAGATGATGAATTGCAAATTGAATAATATTTTAAGATGAAATAAACAACAGATTTTTGTTTAAAGACTTGTTTCTATGTCCCATTTAATAATAATTCATCTGTACCTATATATTGTTAGTTAGAGACACGCAACACAAAGTTGATCGCGCTTCTGCAACATCACATTATAAAAAATGGTGTTTCAGATTTTAAAACTCTGTAAATAGCTTACCTTGCGAAAAGTTGCAGATATCAAATTGTCGGGGAATATATTTCTGTAAAACGAAAATCAGATATTTGATATATCGATTAATAAAAAGAGATTGGATAAAAGTGTCCTCAACAGCCGTAGTATGTTATAAGAATATGAAAAATAACAGTCCATGTATAATGCCTGGAATATTTAAACAATATTTGCAAAATTTTGATGAAATAAGACGTCGGGTATACTTCAGCAACCCAACAACACTCGTATTCAGTATAGTACATGTTAAAATCGATGTTGATTATGTTTAAAAAGGCGTGATACATTACCATATAGTATTTCACCTTTACAATAATTACATCAACAACCACATTATAACTACCACTACCACTACTAATACTGATAATAATAATAAAAATCAAATATGATTTTCAATCAGGCCGTTGATCTACCTCTGTATAATGTTTTTTTTAAGAAAAGTACATGAAATCAGTTGGCTATTAGTGTATGGAGAGTAAACTCTCATGCTTTTGTTTGGAGTTTTTTTTCATTGTACGTGTTGTTGTATTTGTACAGGGTATTGATAAGGATTGAAATATTTAGATGTTTTTTCAGATGCTCTATACATATGCATTCCTGTCGACAATTTAACTTTTGAAATTAAATAAAAAAAAAAATTTGGATACAATCATTTTAACTTGTATTTGACGTTATAATATACCTAAAATATACTTGCCATGGTAAATTCGTTATTTGAAAGTAAACTCCTATACAAAAAATGAAAACAACACGTTATAAATTTAATGCGTCTGAATCGCTTTTCTGGATTTACCTATATTTGAAAGCCAAGGATGTATAAGAACTGAAACAGTTGAAGAGTCATATGACTTAAAAGGAGAAAAAAAAAATAGCCAAATCCATCTAAGGTCAACTTTTCTTATACAATAACAAAGGTCAAATGTTACATGTGTTATTAGTGGTAACACCTTAACTACACCAGGTGCGCATAACGTGTAACAAAACATTTAAATAGAACAATATCCATATTTTCATGAACATACCGAAGTACTGAGCTACTGATACATTAATGTCCTAGTGGTAGTAATAACATTAAATGGTGTCAATTTTACTGCATCAGATAAGCATTTCGACAATTAAACAGGTTTTCATTTACACAGGAATTCAATCTGGTTTTGATGGTATTTGAGTTGCTCAATCTTTAGTTTATTGTAGTGTTTTGCGTACTGTTGTTTACATTGTCGTCTGTAATAGTGTCGTCTTTCCTGCTTCGATTGTTTTGACTGTCCGCTTGGTATCTTCTTATTTTTGCAACAGTGTTGCTTTATTTAATCCACTAGAACTAACCAATACATTTTCGGATAACAAACTGTTATCCATTATAAGTTTATAGAAGTGTGTATTAGTCGACAATAAACTAATTACACCCTTCTTATAAGATGTTTGAAAATTTATTTGTACTCAAGTGTAAGAATGCCTGTCTACAATAAAAATGCATTATAAAAAGGTAAGTCTAGATCGCTACTTATTTTACCTCAGTAAATCAGCGAAAATGTCCTCCGTTTCTAAAGGAACCGAGTTAAATGCTTTAACTTCTGTTTTAGCGATTTCACCTGTAATTAAAGCACAAAACACACTATTCAAGACTGTATTAGACCAGTAAACTTGAGGTTAGAAAATAGCCATTTATTGACAAATAAAAATATACCAGAATCGGATTTATCGGGGTTATAGGTTTTTGACGTATTGAACATGTATTTATTCTATCAATGATGCCGGTTAAACATGTTGCTTATTTTCAAAATTGGATATCTCGGGAAATGTAAAGCATATGACAGATTTTAGGAGAGGTTACAATTTACCCCAAGTACAGCATACTTTAGAAAATTAAAAAATTAATGACTAACGGATTAAAATGGTTACAAGTACACACTTCGTTGAACTTAAATAGATATAAAGTACTTTTGCTTTTGCTCATTGCGAATCAACAAGTGTGAAATTATACAGCTTGTTTGTTTTTTAATAGTCTAAATTATTTGCGTGAAGTATTATATGACTATGATATGAATATCTTACCTGGTCGGATGATCACGCAAAGTAAACTACCAACGAAGCATCCAAGGAAATTTGTTAACATAATATAACCCAAACTAACTAAGCTAATTTTTCCATTTGATTTAGGGTCTAGGGTAGCTGTTCCTGTTCAATCAAATGAAGTACAATAATAAATAAATAAAATTTAAGAAAAGTAAGTCTCTTCATGTACCACATTCTTTTTGTGTCTGTCTATAATCATGAGTGAAATTTGGTGGTTGTCGTTTGTTGCTGTATATCATATTTGTTTTTCGTTTGTTCAAGGAGGTTGTATTACCTTGGTTTATTGTTTTGTTCATAAATCTGGCCGTTAGTTTTTTCGTCTGAATTTCTATTAGCATTTTCCATGTCGGGGCTTTTAAGTACTTGCGATTAAGGTTTTGGCTCAATTTTGAAGACCGTACTTGTGACCTATAGTTGCTAACGTCTACGTCAAATGGTCTTTGGGGGAAGGTTGTCTCATTAGCAGTTATACCTCATCTCATTATTTTATATTTTAACTAAGCAAGGTTATTTTACACTTTCGTTTACATTTATCGTCAAAAGAAGCTGGTTTGGCAATTGAACCATGAATAAAACAATGAATAATTATCCAATGACTACTCTATGCATGTCCAGTAAAGGAGTTATAACGAAATCAGTTTAATGGCAGTCAAAATACGCAACTAAAATTTCACTTCTAAACAGTTAACCATAAAACATCCCCGGAATCTGGCAAATTGCATAAATAACATTAACGGTTCAAATTTCAATGCACCAAATTCACTTTTCAACAAGTCTCTTCCGTGATGTTCAGGTCAAAATATTTGAGAGTACAAAACCTAATACAAACGTTGAACACCAAGAAGGACATATTTATAATCATATTATTTATGACTCACGTTTTGAATAGTAATTTCCATACTACGGAAGACACACATTATAAAATATGTGAGAACAAAAACCATTTAGAATCATCAGAATGCTTAACCCCGTCATATGTTCATGATAAAACTCCTCAAAGATGAACCTATCAGGAAACTCGTCAGTACATGGTTGTCATCTATTAAGTCTTTTATTTGAAGAGTTGATTGGGCCTTTCCTATTTTTTCACTTTTATTTCAAAATTAAAAAAAGTCCCACCTGTAATCACAATCGTTCAACCTGCTTACCTGTTATTACTGAGGCTACTATCAGAGGAACTATCATCATTTTCAGCATGTTTAGGAAAATCTCTCCTAAGATACCTACAAACACAAATTAAAGCTTTAATAATAAGTTGTTATACATTTCGTAACCAGATATGTTAAGTACATTTAATGAGCAAACATTTTTTTTTATACATTCTCAAATATTGTTTTAAACATAAATATTAAAATGTACCACTTATTCTTACTAGATGCCAAACTCTCTACTTCAAATTTATTTTCACTCTACAAACGAGAAAGAGTAACAAAACAAAATACTAACTATTATTGTGTGATTTGATAAGGTAATATTGTTTTCTACTGGCTGTCAAGCCATAAGCTTTAACTGGAAATATTGAAATATTGTGAGGGTGCTCACAATTTCCTACACTCGCTCTGCGTCACAATAAATAAGGCTGCGATAATGTTTGAAAGGTGACCCCCCCCCCTAAAAAAAAATAAAATAAAAGAAAATAAAAAGAAAATAACAAAGAAAAAAGAAGATGTGCAATAGCACTATGTAAACAAGATTCTTGACAAAAGTCCATCATTTGCTAAAAAAAAAAGAAACTCAATTCATTTAGATTTAAACAACATGGAGCAGCTAGTTGGACAATGACATTATATGCATTAACACTTTCAGAAGATGTTTTGTAGTTGGATTTGGAATGAAATCTTAATTGCGTCTAGTTTTCTGTCATCAAATTGATACCTTAGCACTGCTTTTGTCTTGCAATATGAATCTCTGTAATATATTGTCTTTTTCTGTTTTAATTGCAAAAATCTGGACTTTATGCTGATAAATGAGAACACTTCTATGTAAATATAAATATAACTGTTTTCTATTTGTTTTAAAGCTTAGGTTTTGTTCAGAGTCTGAAAAAACTGAAAATTTTGTTGTTTGTTTTTGCATTGGTCAAAACAAAATACAAGAGTTACTATAATTTACTTACCAACCCACATGAGAGTGCTGTCTGTTGGGTTTGTATTCCGAACAACCACACCTATAATAAATCCTACTGCAGCGCCGAATAAGGTAAAAAATACCAGCAAGTTTGCTTTTACAATCTCCAAGCATTTTTCTTTTCCTACTGCCATGTTGAAATACAACGACACTAAAAAGATCAGGGCAATAGAATTTCATCTTTAAATAGCAAGGATAGAAATCTAAATTAATTCTGAATACGCTGAAAACGATATGGTAGATTTATTACTTTGATAAAAAAAAATTGTGCAGTCATATATGAAATGTATTAATTAAAGTTATATCGCTAAGGTACATGGTTCCATTATCTGTTGAATTGAGATTTCTAATTATTTTCAGTAACTGAGCTTTAACACATTTTTTTAAAAAATTTATTACGAATCCATAACATATAATGGTACATGAATATATTTAATAATGTTCAGATTTAGGAATACTCGATATTACAAAGAACCAGCTCCATTACTCAAATGACACAGATGTGGATTTTTTAATATTAAACAAGGATTTAATATCTTAATTTTTAAGTATGATTTTCTAATATTAAATATTCAGTCAAAATGAAAGATTATAAAGCATTTCAGCTATATAAATAGTATTACAGAAAAAGTTGGATCCAAATACATGTACATTTTTTATTAATTTGAATCCGGTGAGAACAAACTTTCACAAAATATATCTAAAATTAAAACTACTGAAAGTATATAGGAGCATACACTCTATTTCATAGTAATTTAAACAAAAGTTATATATACATAATTGTTCTGAGATCGCGTTAAGGAGTTGTTTAAAAACCCACAAATTGAATCTCAAAAATTACATAACGTCATGGCATTGGTTATTGAGCAGGCCAGTTTGTTTTGTACATATGCATATAATTTTTCATTTCGTGACTCTCGCAATTCTAAAAGAAGTAAATCCAATTTTGAAACCAAACTACTAACAACACCCATCTGTTCATTAGTTAACGTAAAAAGAAAAATAAATCTGAAATTAGAATAAGATATAAGGTTATAAAACAATTTTTGATTTCATATCTTTCTAATATTTATCAAGAACTTTGAGCGAAGGAAAAGCTTTACATGTACGCCTTTTCCACATAGGCTGAAGTTATAAACAGGGTTTTTCCGACAAAGAACAATTTTGGCTTGATATAGATATGTCAATGAAGACTATTGAAGAGAATTACTGTATAAAATGGTACACAAACTACAATAACCACAAACTTGGCCATAAATTGCCTTGGTGAGACTTTTTCGGTCTCTCTTGGCCTTTTTTAGTTTTATTTTGTTTAAATTAGGGCTTCGGACGCACGAAATTTATAAATTAATCTTTATTTTTATGCATCAACATTGTAGAAAAAAAGAAAAAATCTGATATGGTAGAAAATGACAAAATGCATAGCCGCTTACTTTAAATTCGATGTTCTTTATCTTCATCGAATATTAAAGTAAGGACAACGCATCATCTATCTGGAAACAGCTGTAGAAGAATAGTTTATATCATTAATTTCCGTTTAGAAATAGATTTTAAAAAATGAATGATGATCTTCGCAAAATTATTTTTTTCTTCAAGTTCAAGTACTGTTGCGTTCATTTGTTTTGCATTTTTTTCTTTATATATTAAGATTTTAGCTTGTAGATTGGATGTGTACAAATATAGAACTTGTACGTGTATCTAGTTGAATTGTAAAATTAAGTTGTTTATTTACTACATGTAAATACAAACAGTCTACATTAGACATAATAGATGTTTCCTTCCTGTTTTTATATATTTTTAGTCTGTAGTGGGTGGAAGTAAAATTAGGATCGATAATAGTACAAACGTACATGTTATATTGTAGACACGATTAAGAGGTTATTCATTATTATACGTATGTGTGAGTCAGTTTAAACTCCGCCCATTTTGTATCATCTCTTTTTGCTCCTTTTAACTATGACTATCATGCTTTTAATGTTACCGAATATTTATATTTTTATTACTTTTAACTTATTATATATATGAGAAAATATGAATATCGAACCGACTGCTAGCAGCCGGTTGGATGTTGAATATCGAATAACGAATAACGAACCGACCGCTAACTTCACATACATTTTTCATAGACGCACATTACAAGCAAAATAATCAAGTTAAACTGTTAAATTTAGATATGAACAAATTTATAAAATAATTATGAAGTGATTTCATTAACATAATATGAAAAAAATTAAGAAAAGTTATTTATAGATATGCTTTGACAAAGACAGTGATCGTAAAATAAAACTGATGCTGAATGAACTGTTCTGATTACATACATGTGAATAATTATAATCACAATTGTATATGAATAAATCAAAATCGTGAATGAATGAACCTAATCTGAAAAATGTGTCTTCTAATAAATAGAACTAAGAAAATAAGTAAGCTTCTTTTTGTTTTCTAGCAATACCCAAAATCTTAACCAAATAACACTTTATATAATATGTAACTTCACTGAGTATAAGCAAAATGAATCGTGATTTTTATTAATTTTTACCTATATTCGTAATAATCAAAAGTCTCTCATTTTCCAAACAAAATAACATTCATCCAGACAAGTAAACATATTTTGTTAAAATTCAATTAAAATGCATTATATTTGTCTTTCATTCGACTTTTAAAAGAATATGCTGACATAAAATGAAATCAATTCAATAGTACGTAACAAGATCAAAATTAATGTGTTACGTAATTGTATTTAAAGAACTTTTTTACGAACTATCTCATTCACAAATATTACAAAAAACTTATTGAACTTTATAAACCTAGTAGTTTTTCTTGATTTTTAATATTTAGTTTGATTTTGTTATTCGAAAGAGAAGCATCGAAATTTGTTTTAGATAATGTGGAGAGTTGTACAAGAAATATAATGTATATATATATATATATTTATTTAGAAAAAAGTAAAATCACAAAAATACTGAACTCCGAGGAAAATTCAATCGGAAAGTCCCTAATCACATGGCAAAATCAAATGACAAAACACATCAAACGAATGGACAACAACTGTCATATTCCTGACTTGGTACAGGCATTTTCAAATGTAGAAAATGGTGGATTGAACCTGGTTTTATAGCGCTAAACCTCTCACTTGTACGACAGTCTTATCAAATTCCGTTATATTTACAACGATGTGTGAACAAAACAGACATTATAAATAAAATAGTCAAAATATGGGTACAGCAGTCATCACTGTGTTACAATATCAAAACAAACAATTATTTACAAAAAAAGCACAAAAGCATCTATCAAATTAAAAACCACATTCATTGCTTCGCGTGTCTGACGTCAGAAAATGTAAACGTCACATAAGAAAAAAATTTTGTCATTCAATGTTTATTCAAAACAATTTTATAATTTCACATGGGGAATGTTGGTATACAGGGTTAAAAAATCAAAAATTATGTTAGAATTAATTTCAGAAATAGACCGAGATTTAAAATTGTCCAGAAGTTCTTTAGAATTTTAAAGAATCCACATATGGTAAATACCACTACGCGAGTAAAATAAATTTGTCGTTTGTCGTTCAAAGTATTATCAAATTTATAATAGAACAATAACATAATGACATATAATAGAACAATAACATAATGACGGGATCTTTTAAAGTACAGAGTCAAGTTATAAGAACCACGTAAACACAAAAAGTCGCATATACAAAACACACCAGCAAAAATGAAAGATAATACAAACACATTGACGGGATGTATAAGTACCTAGCCACGTCAAATGGATATCACAGAAAACAAACCAAACAGTAAAAGTAATATTAATAATAGAACAAAGACAAATGAAAGAACAATATTACACGTTGTTAAGATGATAAACAACGTCAGTATGCAGAATCTATACTTCAAGACCATCATGTATTATTTGTGAAGTTGATACGGAATATTTATCAACAAGGTCTTGGTACCTTCCGATGAACTTTTTTAGAAAAAGGACGAGACGTTCTTTGACATACCCCTGGTTCATTAACTTTCTGCTCAGACACTGGTAGAAACTACTCCTTTACAACGGGGGCACTTGCGGACGGGATATCCACAAATGCAGCTAACAGCATATACAATGAATATATACAGACAAGTAAACATATTCATATGTCATTTTCAGAGTTAAAAATTGGTACATTATAAAATAAGACATCTTACATAAGAAAAGTACACCTTATGTACAATATAAAAATATGAACTAAACTAAGAGTTACGTAAAACGTATTACATAAACAAAAAACATTTAAAGTTTAGGTTCCAAAACCAAAGATCTCTGAGAGTACATTTCGCTCAACATTTTCTTACTTAAACTGTCCAAAGTATTACTGATATAAGGATCAACCTGATAAAAATATTTTATCGTAGGACGATAACTCTGTGAAGCAGAGGCCCATAAAAGTAAAACTTGGATATTCATTTATATCAGTTAAGTATTTATTTCGGATTGAAGAAAAGCCAGAACACTCTTGAAGGAAATGTTCAATAGACTCGTCAGAATTACATAAACATATTTGGCAAGTGGGACTCTCGCTAAGATTCATCCTTTGCAAGACTTGTTCACAGGTAAACAATTTGTACATGTTAACAATTTTAGTCTTGCAGACTTAATTTAAGTCCAGCAAGTTCGACAGATAGGGTTGCCTTCCTTGTGCAAACTAAAATTTGGAGAAAATATCTAGACTGCTTTTATCATTTATTTCTTGATATTACCTTCTACGAACAAACCTTCCAAGAAACTGTTTAAATAAATTAGAGTTAACATTCGAGTTGTAGAAGTGATCCAGACCAACCATATTAAATAAATTTATCATATATTGTGGATAATCCCACCCCCTTTGAAGCGTTAGGGACTTAAACTGTTCAAATGCAAGTCGACACAGTTTACTTGTGTCAAGGCCTTGAATCCTAGCAAAATAAGACACCCTTTGTCTATCAAGAAAAACGTTTATAGGCTCCCATCCCAAGTCTAGGAAATGGGCAGCTTTTGGGATATTCTTCTTAGTATTAAAAATTAGTTTCGCCGTTTTATATTACCATGTTTCAAGTATTTGTTGACCTGAAGCGGATGACGGTAGCCATACGACACATCCGTGTGCTAGAGAAGGTCGGATGACCGATTTCCAGAGAGCATCCCCAAAAGAAATGCGATTAAAAGATCCGTGCTCATTAAGTAGCTTAGTCATATAATTCAGTTTGCGCTCGAAAATATCTTTTAAGAAATGATTGATATGGTAATCAAAGGTCAAAGAGCGGGTAAAATAAACTCCAAGATATATATATTCATTAGTCTCGTCCAAATGCTCATTTCCTAGGTACCATTTCTTAGTTTTATCTAAGCGTTTGCCTACTATCATAATCTTGGATTTGTTAGGGTTAAGCTTTAAATTCCACTTTGATGCACATTTTGCTGCTATATCTAGCAGACACTGCAGTTCCTTCTCGGACTTCCCGATAAGAACTTCATCATCAGCAAACATTAAACAGTTCAAAATTTGTGAAGAGAGCCCGACGCCCAAATTACTGGTTTAAAACATACCTACGAGGTCATGCATTAAAATAGAAAAAAGTGTTGGAGACAAAACACAGCCTTGTTTCAGGCCAAATTCTTTGTCGAAGAAACCTGTTTCACTAGCAAAACACAAGACTTTATTTGATACATTGCTATGAAGAGATTTGAGCAATTTCCAGCACTTGCCTTGAATGCCATTTTTTTCCACAATAGATAGAAAAGGCCATCTCGCCAGACTCTATGAAAAGCCTTGGACAGGTCTAGGAAAGCGAGAAACGTTTTATGTTTTTTAGCTTACGAATAGAACAAATACCTTGCAGTGTAAAAATATGGTCCTCTGTTCTTCTGTTTTTTCGAAATGCTCCCTGGACCTCGCCTAAAATATTATTTTCTTCAAAATGGGACATTACAGATTCTTCCAAAATTTTTGCATATACTTTATAAACATTAGAAGTAAGCGTGATTCCTCTATAATTATTTATATCAAAAACAGATCCTGATTTATGTAATGGTTTGATGATGCTTTTTTGCCAATCATCAGGTACAGTTTCGAGATCAGATATTATTGTGAAAAGATCAACAAGTGAATCACCTAGCGCATCCCCGCCAAATTTTAAGAATTCATTAGGAATCTCATCGATGTATATATTGTAAATATTAAACTTGTATAAGAGAATATTCGTTTTTTTGATCAGCCAAATCGGTTATATATATAATGATATAGGTATAACATTATCGTCGAACTCCAAGTCTCAAATCGTCGAACTTTATATTGAACTTTATTGCACTGCAATCGTATCTCCGCAACATTTAAATTTTTTTTGGGATGAAAACTATAAATGCGCCACTCGAATTGCTGAATAGTAACTATAGATTTGGCATAAACATGATTAAATATTTGACACAGCAAAGGTTTCTGACACAAAATGAATGTGGTAAAAAAATTGAAAAATTTGGAATTGAACTTTTACCTATTATGTTCCAATATCCAAAATTTAAATACACGGTTAGATTCAGCATATCCAAGTACACCAATAATTTGATTTTTTTTATTTATTAATGAACAATATAAGCTAAGTTTTTAAAGGGGTTTGATTCATCAAAAAAAAAAAAGAAAGAAATAACCTTTAATTATTTTTTCGAAATATCTAATACTGAACAGTAAATTTCAAACTACATTTATACATAATTTCTTCTCTTAAATTAGAATTCAATGCTATATCTATTTTTGACTATGAATCTTATTATCTCTATTAATTGTGCAATACAGCTTTGCATTTGGATTTTGATAAATATTTGACATAGCATAGGTTTCTGACACAGAATGAATGTGGTCTAAAAAGTTACAAATTTGAAATTGGACATTTACCTATTATTGTCCAAAATCCAAAATCTAAATTCACTGTCAGATTCAACATATCAAAGAACCCCAATAATTCATTTTTTGTTGAAATCAAACAAAATAAAGTGTAATTTTTTACCCTTTATTTATTTATACCTTCGTGAATACCATTTTGAAAATTGGGCTCAAAATCCAAATCTAAATACTCGGCTAGATTCAGCATACCAAAGAATCCCAATCATTCATTGTTTCTTGAAATCAAACAAAAGTTTAATTTTGGACCCTTTGGACCTTAGTTTAGACCCATTTGGAAACGGGCCCCAAAAGTTAAAATCTGAATACGTGGTTATATTTTTATATTTTGGCATATCATTGAACCCCATTAATTTAATTTCTAATGAAGTCAAACAAAGTTTAATTTTGACCCTTTGGACCTCAATGCGGACCAATTAAAAAACGGGGCCTAAAATACAAAATATAAATACACGGTTAGATCCAGAATATTCAAAACCCCAAGAATTCAAGACTTTGAATTAAACCCCATTGAAATTGGTCAAGAAATAAGCAATTTATGCAAAGTACTAGAAAATATTTTTTTTGGCCCCTTTTCCTAAATGATTAGGGCAATACGCTATTGCTGCACACTTTTCTGGATCATCATCGTGCGGCACATTGATAGTTAAAAACCGTGATAAGTTGTAATCAGTGATGTCACAATTGAGAACAAGATTTTATTATATACAGATTCTACCACTGCATCGAGTGTCATACGATATTCCTCCACTCTAGACAGTTAAATTTTTATATCTAAAACGCGAGGCTTGTTGAGCTTTTCAAATATATAAAAAAAAATAACTGACGAGAGTTCGGTTAAGTATGACGAAGATCTTGCTTATATTATTGACCTGAATACCTATTAGTTGCAAACAGGTTTAGAATGGAGCTATTCAAAAGGGGGCAGAAGACAGAAAAAAGCCACTGTAAATGACGGTTGTATGAAACGAATAGCGAAAACGAGCATACTGAACTTCAAGGAATATAAAACAAGTACATTCTAACCAAAAGTCGGGACAATCTTGCTGTATTAAAAGATGCAAAAAAAAAACCAATTGCTTTCATTTTGGTTTTGTTAATAATTGACCTGTAATTTCAAAAAAAATAAATGATCGATTCTATGTTATGTATGAAGCAGGACCACGGCAGATGACTAATGGCTGTGTACCGCCCAGGGGAAAAATCTAACGTATTTTCATGACGAGAACATGTACATGTTAATTTGATATAAATATGAATGCAATTTTGTACCAGAAATATATGCTGAGCCGGAATTTTAACGTTATTGTTCACAAGATAAAAGTCCACATGAAGACATGTCAGACGCCCTGTCGCTAGCATAGCGAAGAAGCAGTTAATATGAATTTTCAAAGCCTTTAATTTGACCCGACCGAAAATTGAACCTATAGCTCATATAGGGAGTAATATTGATGGTTCCAGTCATTAAGATTTTTTGTAGGTCTTGTATTGGTTATCATGTTTGCTGTTACAATGAATATTTCTTTTTTTTTTTTTATAGTTTTGAAGACAGCATGGAGGAATATCAAAATCGCAAAAAAAAAAACGCTTCAGTTCAGAGCAATTACTCGAATAAGGAGATATTGATAGTTACAGAATATTTGCATGTTGGTAGATCTTATATACCTGATCCTTTTACTGCTTAAAGTTTCCGTTTATTTGTTATTGTTTGGAAGATGGATATCAGAAAATGCTTGAATTTAGCAAAAATAAGTATTTTAGAGGCTTTATTCCTATCAGGATTCGATTGGTTTGTGTTTCTTTTGCTTATTTTTGTTTTAAGTGTTCAATTTTGTTGTGCTTTTTTTAAACATGTTAAATGTGTTGTTTTTTCTAGAATATGTTTTTATATCATTTGTACTGAAAACATTTTTTTTTCATTTCAAAAGTTTAATTCAACGCGTATTTTTGGTTTTTAGGACTTTTTTACCCTGAGAAAACCTTCTGTTCTTGGTAAAATCTCTCTTTTCATTATTTATTGTAGTATATTATCAATCAATTGGACTATCTATGTCTTTGTCTGTGTACCCAACAGTTGTTTGGCTATAGCTGCCAGAAGATGTTTTTATTTACAAAATTAGTAATCTTAAAAAAAAAATAAGAAAGCTTTTCCGCCTGCTCTAAGCCTGGTTTTTTTTTTTATTAAAAGTCACAGTTTTGCCTATGTCGTATACAGTTACTCATGTAAACGAGTTTTTTTCGATATTTTAATTTGAGATTGTTGATCAAATAGTGAGCACAATTATATCAGGAACTGAATTGAGGTTTACTTAATTTATTTTTTGGTGAAAATTGCCGAAAGATTGTAACGCAGCAGTGTTTATAAGGTATTAGACCTATTTGCAAGAGATTACTAGACGATCAACGAAAAATTTCATCGAAATAGATAACTCAAGCGTTCCTTTAGGGTTTCAAATCAATAAGATTTTAGTCTTTACTATTTTTTTTTAATAAAAAAAAGTATGGCCCATATCGTTTATTCGTACTGAACAAAATATAACATTTATTTAGTTATTATCTCCCTCGTTTCACTCCTCCGAAGTTAAAATGTTTCTTACCTAGAAATCGTTGGTAGTGAAGTTATGTATTGTCGTTCACATATAGATTAATTCAACTTGGTTATCGATGTCCTTCAATGTTAGATTTGACTAAAATATGTAAGTTTACATATTTTATCAAAATGCCTTCAACAGCAACATGTAGCGCTGATCTTTTGATTTTTACGGAAATATATAAAATTATGAAACAATGTTCTTAGTTAAAGATAGGACTCGCTAATATTCAATTTCCAGTAGGATTTGACATCTTTTATATTTTAACTCTGTAAGTGAAACACATATAGAGAAAGTTGAAACTCAACATATACCCTCACGACACTTACCAAAGAGGAAATCCTGGATAGTCATAGGACTGTTCTATGTTCCTTTGGAATTTTAACCAAAGATGAAGAACGGGATCTTCCATCACTGTATTGGATACCTAAACTACATAAGTGTCCTTACAAACAACGGTATATTGCTGGGTCTTCCAAGTGCTCAACAAAACCTCTTTCGAAATTATTAACATCTATTTTATCAGCAATCAAAGCCGGGCTCCAAAGTTATTGTGAAACTGCCTATTCTAGAGGTGGCGTGAATCAGATGTGGATACTAAAAAATTCCAACGATCTTTTAGAGTACATACAATCTAAGACTCTGTCATCTTAATTGCAAGAGTATTTAAACATTTGACTTTTCTACACTTTACACAAGTATTTCCCATTCCAAACTAAAAGACAAATTGAAAGAGTTGGTATTACTTTGTTTCATTAAAAAGAATGGCAAACGTAGATACAAGTATCTTGTCTTGGGGAGGGATAAATCCTACTTTGTAAAGAATCAGTCTGATTCAAACAAAAAATTCTCTGAAACTGACATTATCAAAATGCTTGATTTCTTGATTGACAACATATTTGTTTTTCAACAGATTGTCGGAATTCAAATGGGAACCAATTGTGCCCCTCTTCTTGCCGACTTGTTTCTTTATTATTATGAGGCTGACTTCATACAGGAACTTTTTAGGAAGAAAGATAAGAAGTTAGCAATATCCTTTAACTTTACGTTCTGCTATATAGATGAAGTTCTCTCACTAAATAATACAAAATTTGGTGACTATGTTGAACGAATCTATCCCATCGATCTAGAAATAAAGGATACTACAGATACGTTGAGTCTGCCTCATATCTTGACTTACATCTAGAAATTGACAATGGGGGTCGGTTGAAAACAAAACTTTACGACAAAAGAGATGATTTCAGCTTCCCAATTGTGAACTTTCCATTTCTATGTAGCAACATTCCAGCAGCGCCTACATACGGAGTATATATCTCCCAATTGATACGATATTCCCGGGCTTGTATTTCCTATCATGATTTCCTTGATAGAGGATTGCTGCTCACAAGGAAGCTATTAAACCAAGAGTTCCAAAATGGTGAAGTTGAAATCATCCCTTTGTAAATTTTACGGACGCCATCACGAGTTGGTTGACCGTTATGGAATAACCGTTTCACAGATGATATCGGATATGTTCCTTATGTCGTAACTACAATACCCTCCCCTTTTCACGAATGTGACCTACCGAATTAGACTATTTACCGGATTTGTAATAACATAAGCAACACGACGGGTGCCACATGTGGAGCAGGATCTGCTTACCCTTCCGGAGCACCTGAGATCACCCCAGTTTTTGGTGGGGTTCGTGTTGCTTAGTCTTTAGTTTTATATGTTGTGTCATCTGTACTATTATTTGTCTGTTTGTCTTTTTGTTTTTGGCCATGACGTTGTCAGTTTGTTTTCGATCTATGAGTTTGACTGTCCCTCTGGTATCTTTCGTCCCTCTTTTGTGATCTAACTCCTTTGTTTGGGCAAAATCCTTGTATATATATATCAATAAAGAAAAAACAATTTACAAATATGAGCAAAGTCCTTATGCACCTATTGAAAAGTGTTCTGATTTTCCTCCCAATATTTTACCAAGAGCACTCAAATTAAAAAGTTTAGAGAGTGAGGACGAATGAAAACATCAGTCTTAAACTATACCATCAACAAGGACTAAGATAGATAGCTAAAATGTTTTATATCATTGGTTTTGTATGTTGTGTTTTGTATACTGTTGTTTTTTTTATCGTTTTAAGTTTTTTGCTATGACATTGTCAGTTTTTTTTCGAATAATGAGTTTAAATATCTCTTTTGTATCTTTCGCCTCTCTCAATATTGGAACCATAGCTGGTGTTGAACTTCAATCACACTGACTACTTATTGGATTCTACCCTCATACATTGATATCATCCAGCAGTGGTTAATTTTTTACAAGACAACAATAGTGAAAGTACAAAATTAAATTCCAAGTCGCTTTTCCATATAAACTTAACACGGAACGTAATAATAGCCAAAGATTTCTAAAAACATAGATAGTTATACATGAGATACATGACATAGAAAAGAGGAGTAAAAATAATCTAAAGTCAACCGAAGGGAATGTGCACTATAGTTTTTAAAAAAATCAGTTTATGATAAATTATTTCCAGATGAAGAAGTCCAGGTGACAAAATTTTATACCAAGACAATAACAAAGGCCTACAAATGAATCTTTTTTTGTTATAAAGAAATTATTAGCATATTACTCATTAGTTAATAACATATAATGCGTATTCTATCATGTCTATATATAGAAACCTTTTAAATAGAGTAAAGCTGACTATCTGTTCGTATAAAGTTACAGTAAGTATAATTATGAGATATGACGCGGATAGGGCGGAACTTATTTACTTTATTGACAGTGTTACACGTCCACTGCAATGTTAACTAACGCCTACTACAGATAATTAAACATATATAAAACCGGACTTTAATTTTATCATTCATAATCAGCACGATAATGATCATGATATAAACGATAAAAGTGTAGCTGTTTGATGATTATAAAATTTGAAGATGGAAAGGTATAGCTATAATTATTAAGCAGTGTTAACTTCAATATCGGAAAACAACGCACCTTTAGATTTAAATTTGAGATATTATTAAGTTGTTTCACTGTGTTTTATTCTCAACACACTAAAACGAATTTTACACTTTGGTAATTCATTGTTCTATTCAGAATATAGGTATGCATTGATCTTCAATAGATTCCGATGAATTCAAGGAAAGTGGCGATGCATTTTCTCTGTTGATAAGATGGTTAAATAATCGTTATGGATTATAAACCGTATTCATTTTAATTTATATTATTCTAATGCATGACTGTAATGTAACTATTGTTGATTTATCGAATTGTGAATGAGAAATGTATACTAAGTATCATGTTGAATCATAAGATCTCTCAGAATAACAATTTGCGTTGCCCTTACTTTAAGATTCGGTGATGTTTTATTGGAACATCGAATTTAAAGTAAGCGGCGCTGCATTTTGCACTTTTCAGCGGTTGCTCATTTTGCACTTTTCATCGGGTGCTCATTTTCACTTTTACATTTTTGGTGTTACTTCTGCATGCAGTTGTTTTGTTGTTTTCTGTTTGGCTCATTTTATACTTCAGCATTTATTTCATATTAGAAACTGTTCATATCATTATAGGCACACGTCATGACAGTGCAAGTTCCGTTTTAACTAGAATTTTCGTAAAGAAACATCTTTTGGTACGTGCGCTCTTGTCAGAAAAACGAACATTTTATCTATCAAAAAATGAACGGATTTTACTCAAGTCAATTTTTCCGATTCTAAATAGTATAATGATAATTATCAAGCTTGCATTTAGTCATGACAATTAATCAATATTATATCAAGAATTAACCAGAGGTAGTACCATTAAAGGTCAGTAAATTGTTATTCGTCCCTATCAAAGTCCACGAATTGATAAGGGAAACCCAAAAATAATTCGGACAAACAATAAAAGAGGTTCACAATCTCATTTAGGATGATGATTTTGAGAAAGTGTAATTAAATACTATGATAAGAGTTCTAGAAGGAGAAGAGGATACACATGTGTACTATATTGTATATATATGACAAAGTCCATGTCATGTCAAAGTTAACCACACAAATCTTTCTGAATAAAAAATTAAATAAAAGATGCCAAAGTCCATCATGGGTGTAAGATACTGTAAACGATTCACAAAATTTTGTCAAACCATTCAGGATCAGTTGCGGATACAAAAAATGGTAAGATGGACGAACAAACGGACAGACAGGCGGATTGATTCCCCTGATCACTGTATACATCCCGCTTTAAACAGCAGGAGTATAATAAGATAGTAGTAAATGAAATGATCTAATGCCATGCATATTAAAGACTTCTTTATATATTTGTTACCCCTTTGTATGTTCTTACATTTTCAGTTATGTTTTCTGATTTCAATACACAGGAAAAACACGGTCAACTAACAAAAGGATTTTTTTTTCGATTAAACCATACTTTGATATATCAGTTCAATAATTTTTTCTAATTGTTTCCTGTTGTCGTCTATCAAAATTACTGCTGGTTTAAATTCATATAAACCATAATTTCTAATCTGTTTTAGCTAAACAAAAATTCAGTCTATACACTTTGGAACTCATTCAATACACAAACAACTTGGTATCCTTAATTGGGATTTTAAATACTTTAAATTTATAATTTGCGTAAAATAAATGTCATTAAGACTAAAAGATGCACTTTGTAATAATCTGATGGTAGAAAATAGTGGCATTTTTTTTTAATGATATTTTCTTCAAGACTTTTGTTAGTCTTTCTTCGATTTCAGATCTCAATTCTTCTCCCTAAAATATTTGATGAAACTTTCATGTGTACTTCAATCTCAGATCTCAATTCTTCTCCCTATAATTTTGATTATCTATGAAACTTTTATTCATACTTCTTTTGCTGTGGATATATATATATTTAGACCCCTCTACCAAGAAATTGGTTTTGCATACACAAGTATAAAAATTGCGGTTTTTATCCAACGCAATCATAGGTTTGAACGTTGTTTTCAATTTAGACTTATTTATATTTTTCCGTTTGGGCTTGTATTATATTTGCCTTCGGGTTTATATGATCCGTTCATCCTATTTCGACTCTTCAAAATTCAAGAGTCTATTCTAAATTGAGGTAAATTAAATGGCCTTCCAGATACCGTTTCGATTCCTAACATCACTGAAGAGACGTTAATTGTCGAAATCCGGATATGGTGTACAAAGTTTTGCACCTCATGTTTGCGGTATACCATCTTTTCCGCAAGTTTATTGTTTTCTGTTTGGTATTTAATTAATAATAAAGATCCATTTTGTTACATCTTGTGATCCGTTTATCTGGCAATCCCCCCATGGCAGTCAGCAGGATTTAAGAACATCCGTTGTTCGACCTGTTAGTCAAATGCGTTTTGTTTGAATATACTTTTTCACTTTTTTGGTCTTTTGGAAAATGTTGTTTGTGCTGTATTTAGACCCTTCATTTAAGAAATTTGTTTTGCATGCGCACGTATAAAAATTGCGGTATTTAATTAAATAGGATGAACGGATCATATAAACCCGAAGGCAAATATAATACAAGCCCAAACGAAAAAATATAAATAAGTCTAAATTGAAAACAACGTTCAAACCTATGATTGCGTTGGATAAAAACCGCAATTTTTATACGTGTGCATGCAAAACAAATTTCTTGGTGGCTGACATAGCTAGCAGTCTGATTGGATTTTAAGTAAAACCGTCTCGCTTTAGTCAAACAACAACAGACAAAAAATTGAATTATGTGAATCAGACTGCACGCCTTTAATGTATCTGTAAATAGTTAAGATGGCAATTTGGTTTGTACGAATCTTGCTTTGAGATGTTATCATCATATAATAAACAAAGTATGAAATATTTCATGGAATTGTTCAATTGCGACCCGGTTTTTTTGTATCGTTAGTCTTGTCATTGGCGTTTCCAGTGACTGCTAATAGGCCTTCAAGACGATATAAAAATCAGCTGAAATTCAACACAATGTTTATAGTTTTTTTCCCGAAAAAACACACAAGGCACAAACTAATCTACACGAAATATGAATAACTAAATAAGGATCAAACGTTTATTTAAGGGAAAGAAAGCTTTCTTTTCGTTTCAAGGTTTTTTCAGCAGTATAATTTCGGTTTTTTAGGTTACCCAAATTATAGTTTATGCACAGTCATGACCAATGTTGCTTTCTTTGCTAGAGGTTATGACAAGAAAATATGGGTACGCGAACATGAACTATGCTTATCCAATCAAACTTAAAAGACAATTTTGATTTTGAATTTGAATTTTCACTGTACACTGTAAAAAAGTGTCGAAATTTAGTGTATGTATGTGAAAACAAGTGCCCTTGTTCAATGTAACATATTTTTCTGCAATCTTCAATTTTTCTGTTATATTGTCTTTTTTTGTAAGACTTTCAAATTTGCTTGTTACTATACTGATACTCATTTTTGATAATGAATCACTTAAAACATGTGGTTATCGGATTTCGAATTATCATACACACATTTCCAGGCTGACAGACCTGAAAACAGTCCTTGCATTTGTCGAAGATAAAACGTATCATATACGTTTTTTCTGCTATAAAGGGTATATAGTCACTTCTTACAAGTAGATCATTATTTTTAATAGTTCTTGTTAGGTCCTATTTCCAGATAAGTGCAAAATCCTAGTAAATGAACTTTAGTCGGATTTGGCTTTGTTGATCTTATGATAAATTGAATACAACAATAATACTGTTCAGTATTTTGAAGATATAAACATGGCAGTAAATCCATTACTGGTTAAAAAGGGGGAAATGCCACAGAGACGGTCGAATACCACAAGTTCAAGAAAAATAGACAATAATGAAAAAAAAAGAAGAAATTACCTAAGAGATAAAAAAATCCATACAACACTACACCGTTCTTGAACTGGTCTTCTTAGAAAATCTTCAGTCCCATATCTTATTATAATACCAATGGTGTTGCTTATTGCAAGTGAAAATGCAATGATTTTATAATCACCAAATATAGGTGAATAGAACGGTTTTGTGACTACGACTAATGTAACATGTCCAATTTCACAAATATACCATCCCATTCATATTTCATATTCATATTAAAGTGCTTTTTATACGCCCGTCAAAATTTTGACGGGACGTATTATGGTATACAAATGTCGTCTGTCCGTCTGTCTGTCTGTCCGGCGTAAACATGTCGCACCGTAACTTGCGAACGACTTATCAAAATTTCATGAAACTTTACATAGTTGTTTCTCATGATGGTCAAACGATCTGTATACTTTTTGGTGAAAATACGATTAAAACTTTTTGAGTTACGGGACTTAGTAACTAAAACAGGTGTGTGTTTTTTTTTCACATGTAGCGCCGTATCTCAAAAACAATTTATGATTATTGCTTAAAACTTTACACACGTCTTAGTTATGTTAATCTAAAGATCTGTATACTTTTTGGTTTTGATTCAAAATTTTCTTTTAGAGATATTGAGTTTTTTGTAAAAAAAGGGGGGGTTTTCGCATATCGCGCCGTATGTCAGAAACTATTTATGATTATTGCATAAAAATTCACACACAAGACGACGGGCGTATCATGCGCTCATGGCGCAGCTGTTTATTACAAAATTGTATTAAATGCTAAGTTTCATTTTTCATAAATTTGAAAGAGATATGGTTCTAACTTACATTACCTCTCTCTTTTTCCATCAAAATACAATTGAACTTTTCATTATAATTATGATGACAAAATTACCTAGAGGATCCATATAGACGATTGTCTTTTCATCAGCTAGAATCGCAAGTAAAATCCAGTGTTTATTGTCAATGTTAACCGGCATCAAAACCGTCTTTTCTGTCATAACCTTGTCACATTCACCCGAGAAGGTGTCCACATCAAGATTTAACCGATACCATGATGCCGGAAGGATACGAAGGTCGTTTGCTTTGTCTTCAGTTAAAATTGCAGATGCATACAGATTGATATGGTCGTCGTTTAACCATCCCGACAAATACCTTTTGACTTCGAGTTCATCTAATTTATAACCTTTATATTCGATGCAGTCTGGGAACATTTCCACGATATCGATATCCTGCTTTTCTATAGCTGTATCGAAAAACTGTATGTTTCCTTTCCAATTAAACATTTCTGCAAATGATTTTCCATTAGCTTTGTTGATACCACTCGTTGTCTGTATCTTCTTCGTGTCACAAAAGGCGATTATATCACTTCCTGACACAAACTGTTCGAACTGGGTAGCTGATAGGTGCTTTACGCATCTGGAATTATCCACATAGATAAAATCTTCAGTTGATAACAGAACAGCTGTGCATTTTTCTGGGGAATAACATGCAACCAATTTCAGAGTAACTGATTCGTATCAATAGATCTTATTTATCTGTTTTGTGATATCTAATTCAATGTTATGAAAAGGCCATTCATCTCCACCTTTTTTTTCAACTATAACAGTCCTACCGACGGACGAAACACACTCTTGTACCATCTGAATACGTCCACAATGTTGACATGCCATTCCATGATCGGTTCCCATCTCTGTATCCCAAATTGTTTTTGAACTGACTACTGCTTCGTGGTGTTGTGATGTTTCTGATATCTGACATGTTGGGCATACAAACTTCCTGATCAGTCCAAGTCCGTAGATTGATTTTCTTTCAACTGGCGACATCAATAGTAAGTAGTTGCGTAGCGTTGTAACGATGTAAACATCAGACGATGTAAGAATGTTTCGAATCAGAAATAACAGTTCCGGATCATTTGGGGTATAATAATCAGACATTCTCAAATGATGGAGCCTTTCAACAATAAGTTGTCTTTGTGGTGATACAAATAGTGAATTGTCCATATGGAGAGTAAGTAACTCCAAACAACCAGAATTGGCTAAACACGTACATGCTACCTTGATCTCATCTGTGTCTGTCATACATGCAGATCTAAAAACAACAATATAACCATCCGTATTCAAAGAATGTCTCTGATTTATTTTTATTAGTTCATCATCGATAGTTATAAATTTTTTACCTGCTTTGATAACAGACGTATAGTGTCCAGATGTCGGAGTAAGGCCAAGATGTAGAACAGCCGAACGAAACTCATATAATTCCGTGACTAAACCTCCAATGTTCTTGAAACTAATAGGTTGGTCAGTGTTGATGCATGTTCTGTCCTTAACAAGGCGGCCAAATTCATTGAAATGATATCTTTCGATAGATATAACAATTGTGGAAGGAAGGTAAACTGGCACGCATTTTTTAAATCTTTTTTTGGCCCCACATTGTTCACAAGGAGCATTTTCCATTTCTTCGTCGCGAAAGTGATGATCAATCAGTTCCTATTTAAAATTAAATAATGTTCTGTTTTAGAGTGTATTAAAACAAAATTCGAATAATGATACAATTACAATCTTTATCATTAATCTAATAAACCATATTCATATTGCTTCAATATAACATAAATGGGGAATGTGTCCATGGAACACAGGTGATACCCACGCTTGCATATAATGTTATAAAGGGCATAACTCTAGAACGGTAAAAATAAAGATACCAAAATTCAAACTTGGTCTGTGTTTTGTGGTAATTATCATGGTGTATAAGATTCATAACGTTTGGTTGAGGTAAACATAAGTCAGGGAATGAAAAATTTAGAATTTTCCTATTTGTAAAGGGCCATAACTCTAAAATGGTAAACGTAACGCCAACGAAATTCAAACTTGATTTGTGTTTTGTGGTAAACTTTAGTTAGAGAACGGAGACGAAAAAGTCCGCATTTTTTTTTTCCAATTGTAAAGGGACATAACTCTAGAACTGTAAAAGTAAAAATCAAACTCGATCTGTGTTTTTGAATAAAAACCACTGTGTATAAGTTTCATAACATTTGGCTGAGGCAAACTGAAATTAGAGAACGGTAACCAATTCCGGGACGTACGAACTGACGGACTGACGGATGTAAGGTCGTACAGACGGACAAGGGTAAAACTTAATGCCCATTCGCTACGGTGGGGGGCATAAATATGTTTTCTCTGTGTGTCAAAGTGTACATGAAGACATTGTATTCCTAAGATAGGCAACGATGGTGCTAACAATAATTTGTCTAAATTTATGATAATGATGCATATATGTTTTGGAAATGTAGTGGCATTTTTCAAATACTTTATTAATAATATGGATATATTTAGTTTCTAAATCCACAGCCCCGTTATGACTTTCAAACTGTTGAAATGGTGGTTATACTTATCAGAAGGAACTAAAAATATAAATGTTTGGCTCTTTTTATTAATTTTTGCAGTTGTATAAAATTTGACAAAATATTGCTTGATTAAAATTCATCATATCAATAAATAAGTTACTTTTAATATTGTTTTATTCTTTAATACGACGAGTGACTTTGTATAAAGATGCACAATTTGTAAAGTTACAATAAATAGTGACTGAATGGAGACTATATTTTGGTTACTTAATACGCGAAAGTGTTTTGTTGTTCAAATGGGGTTTTCTAGTTTTTTTTTGTATCTATATGTAATTCATGTATCTGTTGTCTGCTCTATGGTCGGGTTGTTGTCTCTTTGACACATTCCCCATTTCCATTCTCAATTTTATCTATTTCATAGAAAGGGTAACTTTTTATTGTCTTGATTTGTTGATATTGTTTGCGACATAATACATGCATCATAATTTTGTGATCGCCATCACATGTGGTACGTTAAGGTTCTAATCGATGTCAGTTTATCAATTACGTTCTACTTGAAACTGCTGTTCAAGAAATACATGACAACAAGCATTGTTAGATATATCGGAACATACTGTGTTACAAGAATATTGAAATTACATTATTTGTACAACTGGTTATTCCATATAGCTTGCTGTTCGGTGTGAGCCAAGGCTCCGTGTTGAAGACCGTACTTTGACCTATAATGGTGTACTTTTATAAATTGTGACTTGGATGGAGAGTTGTCTCATTGGCACTCATACCACATCTTCTTATATCTAATTCCAGCATTTTTTGCAATTAATGTCATCATTATTGGCAGAAAATCAGTATTCTTCCTAGTTTAATTCCTTTTGGTGTCATTAGCATACTGGCAATCCTTGTTTTTCATATAATTATTTTGCTGGGTTTTCAGTTATGAAAATATACCATTAGAGTACGTACATGTACATGTATATCCAAGTTTCAATGTGAAGTTTGCAGATTAGTTAAAACCAATTATTCACTGTTGCATTTTGGATAGACAACGTTGCGTTTTAATAAGTAGCAACTTTGTCTGTTTACAAAACACTCAGCAGAAAAAGAAAAGACTAAATTGCATTTAAATCTTACCTGTAACGATGCGTTTGCAACTTTTGGTATACACAATTGCAAACTTGGATACTGTTGTTCTTGAACACCAACATTTCCACAGTCAACACATGTAACAACCTCACGTATCTGATAAAACAAAAACAAAAAACATGTTTCCAAAATTAAATGAAATAACCCCTGATTTAATAAACTAATAATTCTGCTAATTTGATAAGCTTTTATATTGCAAAACATCCAGATTAAATGTTTTCTACAAAACAAATCTAAGTATAAATTGTTTTCTCAAAGAACTGATGTGTTAAAATTAATTTCATTATTTCTGTCTTTCCTTCATGGCTGTTCGAAGCCACACATTTAAAATATAAATCAAAGGCTCTAGTCGTCTCATATCTTTTGGACAACATTCAATTGATATATATAAATTAAACTGCATATTAGAACAAGAAGGTTATTAAGTTTTTTTTAATTCAGTTGTTTAACGAGTCGCATACATGTCGGAAATAATAAGTTGTGTATGATCACAACGAATATGTTTCAATTGTCATATCCACAATCCTGTCATCCTTTTCTGGAATGTGACCTACCGAATTAGACTTATCACCGGATTTTTACTATCATTAGAAAGACGACGGGTGCCACCTATGGAGCAGACTCGACTTACCCTTCCGGAGCAACTGCGATCAACCCAGGTTTTTGGTGGGGTTCGTGTTGTTCAGTCATTAGTTTTCTATGTTAAATTTTGTATACTGTTGCTTAATGAAAAGTTCATTTTGGTTTTTTTTAAATTGTTCAAAATACATGGCGCTGTCAGTTTATCTTCGACCTATGAGTTTGAAAGTCCCTTTGATATCTTTCGCCTCTCTTCTAAAGTATGAAAATAATTCAATTTAAAACTACAGACAAATGAACAATTAATTGCAAACCTTTATCATATGATCACTTCCTACAGCTGCAAACAGATCTGCAATTTCAGTACTTAGAAATTCTTCTGCATCGTTCTGTTGAGTACAATTTAGACCATATTTTTTCTGGCAAGAAATTAAAGCATCCTCTATGTCCACTTCTTGAACTTCTCTACCACGGTGATTGTTGTTCATTACTTTCAAGACGTCACTTAGGCCAGGACAAAATGTGAGGTCTTCATTATAGTGGTCCAGTCCAATTTTTACTGCATCTACAGTTCCCATCGTCACAAGTAAAGCATTGAACCAACAGGAATTGCCAATGTTCATGATGCCAGTAATTCTAGTTTTTACGAATTCTACCTCTCTGTCTTCTATTTCTAATTCATTTCTTTCAGCATCTATTCTTACTTCTGTCTTCTTATTTAGTTTCCTCATGTTCTTGTCTAGTTTTATGTTGTTAGTGTACGAACATCTATCTTTATCTTGTTCTTTTCCACTATCTTCTTTTTCTACTGAACTCTTTTGAACCATTTGTTTTTTCTTCTGTTTGGTATTTGTAATATGTAATATTTTTTCAGTCGGAGCTTTTTGATATTTCCCTTTTATGATTTTCGTACTAGGAGTCTTCTTCTTATCCCACATTTCCTCTATCGTCTTACTGCTTCGACCAATTCTTGATACTTTTTTGCCACCTTTTTTCACAGTCTGAAGAATGGCAACATCTTGAACGGCGGTGATATGTTCCTGTAAGTTTGCCGAAAATTCGTCTAATCTTTTTGTTGTTTTCCCATCAAATGCAATGTCTTTCAAAACCTGAAATCTCTTTTCAATACCAGAATTTCCTCGTTCTATTTTATTCGGGATCTTAAAAGAAGAGTAGGCATCAGACATTCCATGTCTTGACAAATCTCCTAGAAGCAAGTTAGACCATAAAGGAAAAGTAGGCATGAAAAGCTTCTGAATTTTGTCTGCAATTGTTGTAGAATAGCGTTTGTTTCCTTGAACTTCTACAAAGATTGACTCGTCTATTTCTTCATGAACATTCTGTAAAATTTCCTTAGACCAGTGTGAAAATTCATTTCTAGTAGATCGGTTTAAGAAATCCTCCTCTGTATGGTGGTCAGGATTGATGTTTTCAGAAAATATGGACTGATCTTCATTAGTGTACCTGTCCTCATAGCAGTTTTCGATTGATTCAATTTCGATTGGAAAATTAGAAATTTTGAGATTTATTTCGTTCATATGCTTGATAGTCTTTTGGTCTAAAACTTTTGATGACAATACATAATACACTGCTTTCAAAGATTGACTGGCTTCTTTCAAAGAGACTGAAGTCAGGATGAGGCTAAAACAGTACATTCCAAATTCAAAATTGGTCTTATAATATTCTAAAGCTACTTTCCGAAATGAAGCCATAACATGTGACAAGCATGCATGTGGAAATGTTCCTGCAAAGTCGTCTTGTTTTGCATTGCCAGATTCGATGCGCCAAGCTCGTGCTCGAAAACCATCCATGTCTTCATTGTTAAATTCTGATTAACCAGCCTGAATAAATGCCATACTTCGATCACTAGTGATTTGGTATGGCACTGAAGAATTTGAATGACCAAATATCTTTTTCTCTGATCGTCTAAATTCAGAAAGCCAAAATCTGATGAGTGGAGTTGAGTGTAAAGTGGAAATTAAACTAGAAACCGGAATAATACATTCACCTGGTGTTTGATTTCTGCACGCCAGTTCATAGTAGTAAAATTGGTTTCCATCTCCTCTAGGGCTTATGACTGTCCCTGTGGCATCCCAGTATACTACGTCTTGTTTTGCCATGTTGTGCCAAATCCGGATTCCTGTCTCTGACCAGTACATAACGTATGGAGGGAGTATCGAAATGTGACGGACAAAACCGGGCAGTTTTTTTGTGCATATATCTTCTTCCATTTTCCACGACATTTTTAACTGGCTTTCGAATTCGGATTGATCTAATTTGTTGGAATAATGCAATTCAGTTGCAATCTGTTGGAAAGTATGTTTTGAGTTACCGAAACTTGAAAAATTTCCTGCAACTTTGACGTCGTTGGGAGTATTTTTAAAATTGGATAAGTACAATTTATATGGTTTTTGACCATGGCGCAACTTTTCCTGTACCTCTTTTCTCTGCACTCCTCTGATAGGACGCGCATGGCTCTCTGTTACATCATGTTTAACTTCCGAATCAAGTTTTATAGTGACCAATTTATCAGGCGTCATCGCAAACGTGCATTTATTTTTGCAGTGTGTGAATCTGCAAAGGCCTTCACCACGGAATAATGGAGACGATCTGTTTGGCTTCCTTTTGTTGGCAATTGACACTCTGTGCCATTGAAACATATAGACACAGTATGGATTTGTCAATCTTATGCCGTCGTATATAAGATGCTCCCATGATCCGCTGGAAAAACAACGTCCTTTCTGCGTTTTACACAACTTATTCCATTGATGGTCAGGTATATAGAAATAATCGATTTTAGGTACGTTTGTCTCAAAATATTTATTTGGTAGTTTCATTCTAAGGGAACATTCAGTTGTTTCAAGTGTAATTGTTTGGTTTTTTGAAATGCTTTCTGGAATGGTTTCTGCAATATCTGAGTGATCTTCATCAGTTTCATGTGTCTCTGGCTCAATTTTTTCTAATATTACCCTTTTGTCATTTAAAGTGCCTTTATATTCCTTTCTGCTTTTTTCAGTAGCCGCGTGTTCTTTATTTTCATCTTCAATGTTGTTTCTGTCAACATTTTGATTGAGATCGGGTTTGGTTTTGTCTTTTCCACCATTATGTAACCTGCGTTTCTTTGCATCCACTTGTTTGTCATGCTGTCCTGTCTTTTTATTTCTTAAAGAAATATTGTCTCCTCTTACAGTTTGGTCTGTAGTGTCTGATTTGGTCCTTTTTGTTAATTGTTCTTTTACATAAGTGTCTTCTGATAACTGATCATGTGTCTCTGACTCAATTCCTTCTAATAGTACACTTTTGTCCTTTAAAGTGCCTTCATATTCCTTTCTGCTTTTTTCATTAGCCGCGTGTTCTTTATTTTCATCTTCAATGTTGTTTCTGTCAACATTTGGATTGAGATCGGGTTTGTTTTTGTCTTTTCCACTATTATGTAACCTGCGTTTCTTTGCATCTACTTGCTTGTCATGCTGTCCTGTCTTTTTATTTCTTAAAGAAATATTGTCTCCGCTTACAGTTTGGTCTGTAGTGTCTGATTTGGTACTTTTTGTTATTTGTTCTTTTACATGAGTGTCTTCTGATAACTGATCATGTGTCTCTGATTCAATTTCTTCTAATATTACCCTTTTGTCATTTAAAGTGCCTTCATATTCCTTTCTGCTTTTTTCAGTAGCCGCGTGTTCTTTATTTTCATCTTCAATGTTGTTTCTGTCAACATTTTGATTGAGATCGGGTTTGGTTTTGTCTTTTCCACCATTATGTAACCTGCGTTTCTTTGCATCCACTTGTTTGTCATGCTGTCCTGTCTTTTTATTTCTTAAAGAAATATTGTCTCCTCTTACAGTTTGGTCTGTAGTGTCTGATTTGGTCCTTTTAGTTAATTGTTCTTTTACCTTAGTGTCTTCTGATAACTGATCATGTGTCTCTGACTCAATTCCTTCTAATAGTACACTTTTGTCCTTTAAAGTGCCTTCATATTCCTTTCTGCTTAATTCATTAGCCGCGTGTTCTTTATTTTCATCTTCAATGTTGTTTCTGTCAACATTTGGATTGAGATCGGGTTTGTTTTTGTCTTTTCCACCATTATGTAACCTGCGTTTCTTTGCATCTACTTGCTTGTCATGCTGTCCTGTCTTTTTATTTCTTAAAGAAATATTGTCTCCGCTTACAGTTTGGTCTGTAGTGTCTGATTTGGTCCTTTTTGTTAATTGTTCTTTTACATAAGTGTCTTCTGATAACTGATCATGTGTCTCTGACTCAATTCCTTCTAATAGTACACTTTTGTCCTTTAAAGTGCCTTCATATTCCTTTCTGCTTTTTTCATTAGCCGCGTGTTCTTTATTTTCATCTTCAATGTTGTTTCTGTCAACATTTGGATTGAGATCGGGTTTGTTTTTGTCTTTTCCACTATTATGTAACCTGCGTTTCTTTGCATCTACTTGCTTGTCATGCTGTCCTGTCTTTTTATTTCTTAAAGAAATATTGTCTCCGCTTACAGTTTGGTCTGTAGTGTCTGATTTGGTACTTTTTGTTATTTGTTCTTTTACATGAGTGTCTTCTGATAACTGATCATGTGTCTCTGATTCAATTTCTTCTAATATTACCCTTTTGTCATTTAAAGTGCCTTCATATTCCTTTCTGCTTTTTTCAGTAGCCGCGTGTTCTTTATTTTCATCTTCAATGTTGTTTCTGTCAACATTTTGATTGAGATCGGGTTTGGTTTTGTCTTTTCCACCATTATGTAACCTGCGTTTCTTTGCATCCACTTGTTTGTCATGCTGTCCTGTCTTTTTATTTCTTAAAGAAATATTGTCTCCTCTTACAGTTTGGTCTGTAGTGTCTGATTTGGTCCTTTTAGTTAATTGTTCTTTTACCTTAGTGTCTTCTGATAACTGATCATGTGTCTCTGACTCAATTCCTTCTAATAGTACACTTTTGTCCTTTAAAGTGCCTTCATATTCCTTTCTGCTTAATTCATTAGCCGCGTGTTCTTTATTTTCATCTTCAATGTTGTTTCTGTCAACATTTGGATTGAGATCGGGTTTGTTTTTGTCTTTTCCACCATTATGTAACCTGCGTTTCTTTGCATCTACTTGCTTGTCATGCTGTCCTGTCTTTTTATTTCTTAAAGAAATATTGTCTCCGCTTACAGTTTGGTCTGTAGTGTCTGATTTGGTACTTTTTGTTATTTGTTCTTTTACATGAGTGTCTTCTGATAACTGATCATGTGTCTCTGACTCAATTTCTTCTAATATTACCCTTTTGTCATTTAAAGTGCCTTCATATTCCTTTCTGCTTTTTTCAGTAGCCGCGTGTTCTTTATTTTCATCTTCAATGTTGTTTCTGTCAACATTTGGATTGAGACTCGGTTTGGTTTTGTCTTTTCCACCATTATGTAACCTGCGTTTCTTTGCATCCACTTGTTTGTCATGCTGTCCTGTCTTTTCATTTCTTAAAGATATATTGTCTCCTCTTACAGTTTGGTCTGTAGTGTCTGATTTGGTACTTTTTGATATTTGTTCTTTTACATTAGTGTCTTCTGATAACCGATCAGGTGTCTCTGACTCAATTTCTTCTAATATTACCCTTTTGTCCTTTAAAGTGCCTTCATATTCCTTTCTGCTTTTTTCAGTAGACGCGTGTTCTTTATTTTCATCTTCAATGTTGTTTCTGTCAACATTTTGATTGAGATTCGGTTTGGTTTTGTCTTTTCCACCATTATGTAACCTGCGTTTCTTTGCATCCACTTGTTTGTCATGCTGTCCTGTCTTTTCATTTCTTAAAGAAACATTGTCTCCGCTTACAGTTTGGTCTGTAGTGTCTGATTTGGTACTTTTTGATATTTGTTCTTTTACATCAGTGTCTTCTGATAACTGATCATGTGTCTCTGACTCAATTTCTTCTAATATTACCCTTTTCTCATTTAAAGTGTCTTTATATTCCTTTCTGTTTTTTTCAGTAGCCGCGTGTTCTTTATTTTCATCTTCAATGTTGTTTCTGTCAACATTTTGATTGAGATCGGGTTTGGTTTTGTCTTTTCCACCATTATGTAACCTGCGTTTCTTTGCATCCACTTGTTTGTCATGCTGTCCTGTCTTTTCATTTCTTAAAGAAATATTGTCTCCTCTAACAGTTTGGTCTGTAGTGTCTGATTTGGTACTTTTTGATATTTGTTCTTTTACCTTAGTGTCTTCTGATAACTGATCATGTGTCTCTGACTCAATTTCTTCTAATATTACCACTTTGTCGTTTAAAGTGCCTTCATATTCCTTTTGTTTTCTTTTACAACCCTTATCTTCTGTTTCATGCGACTTTGGGGTCAATACACCTTTCCTGTAGCACCAGGTTTGCAGACATTTAAGTGATGCCTTAGTTGTCGAATAACCACAGCAGACTGCAATTATGGCCCAAGGTCCAAATGAACTCAAATCAGACAAATCAACTCTTGCAAAACACTTCATACTTTTTACTGCATTCTTTAATTCCTCTACGGAAAAGTGTCTTCCTTTATTTCGAAGGAGGGTTTTGCGTTCTTTGTTGTTCTATCAAAATAAAAAAAAATAGTGAACGCAAAGCCTAATTAGGAATGATATTTATATAGTGTTATGGTGTTTTTGGTATTCTATGGTCCCCATTTACTAGTATTTTATACAAATATACAAAATGTTATGATGGTGTCTATATTTTTAGATTTCTGTTGCTATATCTATATATCGTTATTTCTCATAAAGCCAATGCATTACATCAGTACAGAGATAACAACAATAACTATTTACAATATATACAAAACAAGGAGAGAGGTTACAGAAGTCACTAGCCAGGAGGACAAACAAAAGTATTAACATTTTTTATAAATAAACAAAGTTTCTTCAGGACTGGTTTCCGTGTACTCGACATAAGTTCCGAGATATTAGATGTATTATGTCGTTGTACAAAATAGGAGGATAAATACTCTGTACGTTTTTGATCGAAAAAAGTACATTCAAATATATAGTGATATTCGTCACCGATTTGTCGATTGTTACATTGATGGCAAACACGGTTTTCTCTCAATACGTTTTGCCACCTTCCTGTTTCAATCGGCAATTTATTATTAGTCGTTCTAAATCGACAAAGAACAACGGCATCTTTAAAGTCCAAAATATTAAAATATTCCTCAAATTCCAAGTTTTTCTTAAAAATTTTGTAGTTTATAGCTTTTGACGAATTTTGAATAAGGGAATTCCAATTCTGAAGAAACTGGTCTAATAATCTTTGCTGTATAACAGTTTTTAACCAATCTTTATCTATATAATTTTGTGTTTCCCATATATATGAAAAACCACAATCTTGAAATATTTTTTTGACAAATAGAATCCATTTAGTCTGCATATTATAATGAGCGTTCATATGGCGATAAAGTTGATACAATATAAAGGAAAACTTTGCTTGTTTGCCGTAAATCAAATTTGCCCAAAATAATACTACTCGAACTTTTATATCTATGTCAACCGGATGGCGACCTAGTTCCCCGTAAACCATATAATTTGGTGTTGAGGATTTCAGATTTAAAAGTAATTTACAGAATTTTAAATGTATCTTTTCTAATACCTCATTATTACTAAAACCCCATACTTCGCACCCATACAACAGAATGGGCTTGACAATTTTGTCAAAAAGATCTAGCTGACATTTTATGGAAAGCTGATACATCCTCCCCATTTTCAGGACTTCGTACATGGCTTTTAAGGCCTTATCGGATAAATGTTTTTTTGTCATATTAAAATTCCCTGTTTTAGTAAAAATAATTCCCAAATAGTTAAACTGCTTTACTATCTCAATGTTAGTGTCATTGTAAGAAAATCTGAGATTTTTTGGCAAACGTCCAAAACCAAACACTAAAGCTTTGGTTTTGTCAACGTTTACCTTCAATTTCCAAACCTTACAATAATCATGAAAGGCATTGAGTTGAGTCTGCAGGTCCTGTGCTGATTCGGCCAGCAATACCGTGTCATCTGCATACAATATAATAAAAAACTTTAAATATATTTCTAATTCTCTTTCCAGATCTTCTGAAATAGTTTTAAGTCCTGTGATATTTTTACTGACTAAGAAATTTTCTAAGTCATTCAAAAATAAAGAAAATAGGAAAGGTGATAAGTTTTCCCCTTGTCTTACACCATTGTCACAAGCAAAGTATTCCGAATTACAATTATTATATGATATACGAGATTTAATATCACTGTACATATTCAATATAACATTATACATCTTACCATTTATATTATTCAATAGCATTTTATAAAACAAACCATCTCGCCATACAGTGTCAAATGCCTTCTCAAAATCTACAAAGGCACAATATAATTTCTTCTTCTTACATTTCAACAGTTCAAAAAAAGAATATAAGGTAAACATATTATCTGTAGTAGAATACTTTTGACGAAAACCACTCTGGTTTTCTTGTATGATAATAAATTCATCTGAAAAATCATTTAGTCTTTTATTTAGTATTCCAGTAAATAGTTTTCCCAGGCAACTAACAATAGTGATTGTTCATGAACCTAATCTATAATTATTTTTTATCCCTACATGTAATGGGGGCATTTTGGTCAGGGGTCAGGTCATTGAACACAATTTTGATAAGGGACAATCCAAAAACCTTTTCAATTATCTGATTTTTAGTTCCGATTGTGTTCAGAAAAAAGATTTTGAATTATCGTATGCCATATTTTCTATTTCAAGTAGCAGTGATCATCTTTGTCGGCAGTAGGAGTCAGCCGTAAATGAACCACCAAAGATTGATTCCAACAGAGGAAGTGGTTTCAGATAAAAAGATTTGAATGTAAAATGTTGACGACGACGTTATATTTATACGCATGCAATTTTTTTTGCGGTCGTATAAACCCCCTCCCCCCCCCAAATTGTTTTAGATCTTATAATGAATATATTTCAAGAAATATAGGAGTGAGATCGCTATCAATGTTATTTTCCATATAATTTTTATTCCGAAGGGTCATAACTCCTGTAACAGTTAGTCGGTACTCTTCCAAGACCTTGCTGATATAAGCCTTTGTAATTTTATATAAATAATGCATTGGTATTGGTTTTGTTCATTGTTGAAGGCAATGCGGTTACCTATATTGGTTAATATCTATGCCATGTGGTCTCTGGTGGAAAGTTGTCTCATTGACAATCAAACCACATCCTCTTATTTTTGTATTTGACATTAAAATTTCACAAAAATCTGCAAGAAATCTAGGTTTGAGAGTGAAGTATGCAATGTTCAATATAAATTACATTTCACAGAAACTCGGTGAAATTAATTTATCACCGCTGGTTTTGAAATTGCGAGGCACAGACATTGTTGATATAAACCTTCGATATAAATTTCATAATAATCCAACAAGAAATGTAGGCTTGATAGCGTTTACAATCCAATTTTCAATATAGTTAAAATTTCCAAGTGCAATTACTTCTTCAGAAAGAGTTGTTTGGCATTGGTGGTCGAACTTGTCCGAGATATTACTAATTAAAGTCTTGCTAGAATGATATACGTAAGAGCGCTTACAAGATCGGAAGACGAACGCCCGGTAATTATAGGTTTCATAACGAGTAAGAATGGGATATCGCTTTATAACAACTTAAATATAATAATGAACAAGCCTTCGGCGAGCTTATTATTACTTTTTGAATCTAATAACGATAGTTGATATCAAGCTATGTCCAATTCTCACAAGTTGTTAAACCTATTTCTCTTTTGGTCAACACTCGCATTGTGTGAAATTAAAAATCCGCGAATCGTTGATCTTACAGTATGACGTCATATATCCTTTTCCGGTGTCAAACTTTAAGATCAGACATTTCAAGGATTTGTATAGTAAGGATTGGAATCTCGTGGTTTATCGTTTTCTCTTACGCAGCGAGACTTCGCTACTCGCCACTACTACTTGTCACTTACGATATATCGGAACAATTATTTGGTAATTTTTTGTACAAAAGGTATCGAGTTATTTTCTTATTTTTGTTACGTTTTATTCATTGTTGTGATGGTAAAGGACTTTTTATCATTCATAAATGTAATTATTATTGATTACCACTCCGAACTATCAATTTCGGGAAATAGGTGTACAAAACTATTTTCGTGGCAAGCTCAACTAATCTTACCACAACAAGTAATTGTGAACTGCTATTTCGGCAATTACATAGATTGAGAACCCACCACACATTTCAGGAATTACTGCATTGTGTATTATATACATGTCAGTGGCGGATCCATAAATTTCATATGGGGGGAGGAAATGACTGTCTGAGAAGCCCTGGAAAACCCTCTAAATCCATCTCAGATTCTCTGCATGTAGCCGGTTTCATTATAAAGGCACTGAAGAAACATTACTCAGTGTGTTATAAATTATCTACTGCAAGCAAATTTTCAGATTCGTACTAAAAACATTACATTTGTAAAAGCATATGGGGAATGGTTTAACCAACAGGACAGAAGGGGTCTTCGAAAACCAACTGATACATTTTTCTTTCTTGTCATCGAACTTGAAACAATTGTGCATAAATTAATAGGGCAACCACATAGTGTCAGCTCTCTGCCATAACAGCCTCTCAAATGGTCATTCGGCATGGAATTATTAATGGTTACGTATTATGCAGACATTAACTTGTAAAGAGCTTTTTGTATGCTGCAGAATGTAATAAAATTTGACAAAAAGAAGATAGTCAGATGAAAAGTGTGTGAGTGTTTTGTATATCACTAAAGAAATCCCATATGTCCGTTGCCATGGACGAAATGTGCATCGTCGTAACCTTTGAAAGTCATCAATGTCATAAAGAATAGCCAGTGGAAATACCGTAATATTGTCTTATGATGCTAGATAAGCCAATCAGATTAACGCAGATTTTCGTATTACTTTTTCGTATCAACACTCCGTACAGTGTGATACGAGAAATATCTATTAATGCAACAGTAAGAGAATCCTATCTCCAATTTTTCAATACCACATTTACAGATAATAAACATTCTCTTATAGTTGTGGCTTGTTATCTATTTAATATCCAAAGTGGTCACTGATATATTCTCAATATAATATATCAGTGACCGCTGTGGATAATAGGCTTGGAATTGATACATATAACACATTATATATATATGTATTATATGTCTCTGATAGTAAAAAGCAAATACAAGTTATTTGTAGTATTTTTAGATTCTTATAATACACAAAAACGCAAAAATAATGGAAATTGATAGAAAACGAAAAATAACGGATTTAAGCAAAAAAAAAAAGGGGGAGGGCCCCAAAAAATTGTCATGTCCTCAAGAACCTAAACTATCATCAGGTAACGGTTTTTTTACATATCAACGAATAAGTGTTTTTGTGTCCATCCTATATGTTACTCAGTGTCGTGACAAACGAGACCGGAAGATAGAAATGGATTACTGCACAAATGCGGGAAAAAGAAGTTGGAAAATAAAAAGTTAACAGTTTGGTGTTCATTGGTCGATTGATTTTTTTCTTGATTTTACTACTGTAATTGGTAGTTTCATCCCCATATAGATTGTAATAGGATGAAAAAAGTGGAAGATTGTATTTGCAAATATAGATTTTATGGGTTACAATTTTTTTTTATGCGTGGTGAGTTAACCCCTAGAAAGAGTTTAATGTCTAAATCATTTACGTTTTTTTCTATACTAATTTCTTTAATTATGATTCATGTTTTTAGCATTTATTTAACTATCTGTTTGTTTTGATTGTGGTTGAGAAAAGTGTGATCATTATCTTTCGTTTAATTGTCACGACAAGTTGCTTTCTTTAAAAAAAGAAATGCAATCGTAAACTCAAATGCTTGTTTGGCATTAAATATCAGATAATTGTTTAATAAAGATGTATTGTTTTATATTATAATTGTTGTATAAGAATTAGAAACTGACATTGATTGTTTACTTAATGTAACTACTGTTCAATGTGCTGCTAAAAGTGGCTGCTAGCTTGAGTCTAGTTTCAATGTGGGGTGAAATATTCTGGTTAAAGGAATCATTTTTTTTTATCTCCTCTCTCCCGAAAGACAACATGCTAAGTCACCCACTGGATGTTCCATTCTAAGGTGCTGGGTTTTTTTTAAAATAAGAGTTAATCAATTTTCAGGCTAAAGTTCAAATGCAAATGTGAATAAATTTAATCAAGTAATGATTTGTGTTTGTAGCCAGTTTGAAAATAGCTAAAAATTCTATGCTGCATTCTTTTTTGATAATCCCAAACTAAAACTTTTTTTTTTTAAACGTATCAAACTTGTTTATGTCAGCAGGGTTTAAGAACATCAGTTGTTCGGCCTGTTAGTCAAATGCGTTTTGTTGAAATAGACTTTTTCACTATTTTTGGTCTTTTGGAAATTGTTGTTTGTGCTGTATTTAGACCCCTCTACCAAGAAATTTGTTTTACATGCACACGTATAAAAATTGCGGTTTTTATCAATCGCAATCATAGGTTTGAACGTTGTTTTCAATTTAGACTTTTATATATTTTTTCGTTTGGGCTTGTATTATATTTTCCTTCGGGTTTATATGATCCGTTCATCCTATTTCGACTCTTTAAAATTCAAGAGTCTTTCCTAAATTGAGGTAAATTATATGGCCTTCCAAATACCGTTTCGATCCCTAACATCACTGAAGAGACATTAATTGTCGAATAATAATTGGCCAGACACTTATGATATTTCACTGATTTAACACACCCAAAAGGAGCATTTTAAATTTCCAGAGTTAACTGGCATTGTTTTCATATAACATTGATAAAAAATATGGACATATACAACGGTATGATTGCCAAAGAGACGACTATGTCTATATATATATATCCACTAGAGTTCAAATGAAGTGGAACTTAGCAATTACTGGCAACCGTATGGCGGTACTTAATTCTGTTAAGAATTTAAACGCTGCTTAAATGGACTGCGCTCTTTGTTTTATTTCATTAAAATGGCCAAATTTTAAAATCATAAAAACGCCCTATATATATTCACTGACAGTAACTTTTTTCGCTTAAAATCTTATCCCACATTGGAGCACAGCTTGTGCTTCAGAAAACTTCACACATCATCTTCTATCAATTAACTACTGATGTAGGATATCTGTGACAAAATATATTAGTATAATAGTCCCAGAGGATATCAAATATATATATAGTCTCGTTAAACAATTATCTCTTCAACAACGGAATAACGGTAATGAATATTCATTATATCAATTAATTACCTATTACGCAGGTGGTCATAGAAAAGAACAGATGTATTCCGAAAAGACTTCCGGTGTTCCGAAAGGCTACGGAGGTCGTCCAATATATACTGCGTAAGGGTTTTACGCAATTAACCAACTCGCAAACGTTTTAGATCCAAATGAATTAATCTTTATTATACCGGTAATTATTATTCCTATATACCATTTGAACAGGTTACAGTAGTGTATACTGATACATAGTTCCTGTGGAAAAAGTTTAAATAGCAAATCAGTTCAAAGTCGGTTCTGGAAGAAGTCGACAAAATGACATGTTTTGAAGTAAAGTAAATACATGTGTGACTCTCTAATCTTTATTTTCTGTCTTTATATTGTTACGCGTTAACACTACTGCCTCATGTTAAGAGTGGGTTGGGCGCCTGCAAACATTATTAACACTACCAAGTTCGCTGTATATCTGTACCAAAATCATGAGTCTCAATTTCATTGTTTGTCGTTTGTTAGAGTGTATTATACTTGCTTTTCGTTTATGAATGTTTCATACATAAATCGATGACATGCTGTGCCATTGGTTTTTGTCTTTTGATTTTTCTACTTTTGTTTTGTTGGATCCTTTTATTGCTTGCAATGCGGTATGAGTTATTCTCGTTGTCAAATGCTACGTAGGTTGACGTATATTAGCTAAAATCTACGTGATTTTGTCTCTGTTGGATATTTACCTCGTTGGTAATAATACCACATTTTCTTATTTTTATTTTTATATAAATATCTGACTGGCTTATTTTTTGGCAAATCATATTTACAAAACTATTGTTTGGAACATTTGTCAGCACCATTCAAAATACTCGTCTTACAAAATTCGTCCTTGTGCAATTATGATATAATGAACATATATATACATGTACATGTATAATTCCACCTTATGTAATAATGCTACATATATTTAGTTTGGATGAGAAACATGGTATTTTTCACAAATTTCCTATATATGATAATAAGTTTTTCTTTACTCTGCCGGTGTATTTGCATTCATTATGGAATTCCATGTGCAGATGGGAAATGCCATGTCTGAAAATAACGCGACTTCTGAAGACCTCTAATGTTTTCGTTGAGATGGATATAAAGAGCATTCGGTGGAATTCAACACTAATATCATGTTTACAAGAGGTATACTATTGGCAAAAATACCCTTTCCTTCTAAGCAGGATATCTTTTATAGTAACCTATGTAAGACTTGGAAAACCTTTAGACATTTATTGACATGTACAATATATTTCAGATCAATTGAAGTAGTATTTGCAGTAATTTTAAATGATTAAGTAAATGAATGGGCTTGATAGTGCTTTCTTTTTTTCGATATCTCACTTTTTGTAGTAGTCATTCAAAATTCGTAATTTGTATAAATAAGCACATCTTTACTAGTAATAGATAAATGTCATACAATAATAAAGAAAATTAATAAGGAAACAGAAGAGGGCAAGTGGCCGAAACGACTTTTAAATGGTTTATTTATTACAATAACAAACAAAAAAATGACACAATTTTGAAAGTCACAATTATGAAATGCTTAACGTTTTTCCTTTTCTTTTTCGTGAACATAAACATGCTAACAAATAAATATTTTTTCTCTCATTCTACATTTAGAATTAACAATGGGAATGGAATTAAATGAGGTTTCTTTTTCTAAACATTTAATTATATATACTTCTGTTAATATTTGAAATGTATGTTCTTATTATTTAGTTACTTTTTGTTGGGTTGCTTAATGATTGACATTTGCACTTCATTTAGTTTTATTTATATCAAATGAACACTCATTCATTTTACAATTTTACAATAACTATTGGTCTTGACAGATACAAGTTCTTAATTACTTCATTTAACTTAAGGATGAAAATGAAAAGGGATACTAATTTGCACATAACTATTACATCTTATTTACTTTTGTTTAATGAGTTTGGTCAGATGGGCATAAATCCTTCATTTTAAACAATTAAACTTGTTATAAAATATTGTAAGAGGAAATCTGTCAATGAAACCAATTAATCCACCTTAAAATTTGATGGTTCACACAATAAAATTCAAACCTTAGAGATTTGGTAAATTGTTTTAAATTGCTTTCTGTAATCATTATCATGATAATCTATCATGTGTCTCAAGATTTCAATTAATGTTTTATTAACTTATCGTTAAGAGTTTATATGACAATAAACATTTGAATTAAAGAAACAGGGTTGGGGGGACACACAAATTGAATGAAAAGTGATATTACATATTTAATATAACACAACACAATAACAAAACTTTTAACATAAATAGTTTAAGAAGGGACGTAATAGAATTGTAGCAAACTTTGCACACTTTTAAATGACTTTGTAAATCAACAAAAAATTCTCTGGTGGTATGGTCATTATTTTTCATAACAATTCTTTCGGTGGAATTTTGATAAAGTCGTGTATTTCTTCCTGAAAAGGTTTTGTTTCGTACACATTGCTATGTTTGATTTCTCGAAATCTCTACATTTTCTGCTATTTATCCGTAGCAAGTTAACTTCTGCAGCTAAAATTTTACCGCTGGTAAATCATTTGTTATTTGTCTCATAATTGTTAAAATCATATAATGGCACTCATACATATAAGTTTAAAACAGCAAGAATCAATTTCAAGTAAATTTCAAACCTTCGTTCAGTCGAATGAAGGAAATAAAATACGAAACATTCTTACACATCTTTCAAATACTCACAAATTGAACATTATATACCCGTATATATAAGTTTTTGGTGAAACACTTATATTTTCTTTCCTCCTTCATATCTTCATATTCAACTGACTTGCCGATTGCAACCTGCAACCAACAGTTTGCCCGGTATCACTTGGTCCAACTCTTTATTATATTGATTGAAATCTACATAGTAATCACAAGTCAATTTATCTACAAAACTACTTTTGAAATACCAACTGGTGTATTTTATCAATTCTTAATTTTCATCCTTATGATACTTTACATCAGAACTTGTTTTGTTCCTGTATTGTTATGAATTTCAGCAATTTTTCTATTTGTAAATAGTATAACTCTAGAACGGTAAAAGTTACGCTTCCAAAATAAAAATGTGACCTGTGTTTTGTGGTAATAAGCATTGTGTATAAGTTTTATGACAATTGGTTAAGGCAAACTAAAGTTAGAGAACGGAAACCAATTTTGGGACGTACAGACGCACAGACGTTCAGACGAACAAGGATACATGCAGCTTAATGCACATCCGCTACAGCGGGGCATAATAAGCTAAACATTTTGATAGGTTAGTTCCTTTTTGTGATATATGATTTTTTTTAATGGTGGGAAAAGGATGACTCAGACTTTTACATTATATTTAGCATGGACATTATTTCGGACGTACAGACGGCGGACAAGGGTAAAGCTTAAGGGCATACGATACAGTAGCAGGGGCAGATAATAACGTTTTCAAAACTGTTCGTGTTGTTTTCGCGACGTTGTTAATCAGAACGTTGTAATTTCGCGATGTTTCTAATAAGAACGATTACATTTCGCGACGTCGCTTTAGATGTAGTCACATTTGCGGAAAATCCACTGACGTCATAATCCCGATTGCGCGAAATTGAAAAAAGTACCTGCAATGAAAATCGGCCAAATCACGAGAATTGTTATATTTATTCATTAATAAGGAAGTCAACAATATTAACTTCGAATTGGAAAAAAATCAAATCCACATTCTTAACTTTGTATGTCTGTTATTTCATATAGGAAATGAATAAGAGATATGAAAAACATAAGACGTCGATGAGAGAGAAACCCAACTACACAAAAAAAACCCAAAACAATAAGTAATTTATATAGTAACTTCACCATTTGGCTCACAAAAAAACGTAATAAATAATGACAACGCATCTTACTGTTCCTGACTTTGAAAAGGTACAATAAAGAGTTTAACGACATTTTTAGAATTTAACCCGTGGAATATATATGTGTATGAAGAAGAACTGTCAGTTAAAATGACACAGTTATAAGCCCCGTATTATAGCCCAAAAACAAAAACGCACCCGTTGATGTGCTAAGCATATCCTCTATGTACATATTGAGAGAGAAAAATCGGCACACAGGAATTAGGTATTTGACAGACCAGAGTTGCAACTCATTGATGTTAAGTTACTGAACAATACGAAGTCTTTTTGTAAAGAAGTTTCTCAGATAAGAAACAAAATATTTGTTGGACCGGACAAACAATGTGGTTGCACTCACTCCTAGATTGAAGGTAAAATACAGACAAGTAATTCAATGATTATATGTACCGTAATAAAAAAAAATACCCTGAAGACAAGCTTAGGTAACTTATCTATTGATACAGAATCATTAAATTTCATGCTCTTATATCGACTGCTGTATGAAATGTTATACTAGTACATGTACTACACTGTAATGGACTAAGCTGACCCGATTTAATGTTGGTATGATTTTGTGTTCATGTAATGCCTATAGAGTAGGTCGTTAGTTTTCTTGTTTGAATTATTTCACATTTTCATGTCGGGGCTTTTTAAAGCTGACTATACGGTGTGGCTTTTTTTTTCTTTTTTTTTTTTGTGTTGAAGGCCGTAGGGTTACCTTTAATAGCGTTTATCTTCGTCATTTGAACTATGGTTGATAGTTGTCTCTTTTGCAATCATACCAAATGTCCTTACTTTTATATCATCCCCCTTACTTTATAATTGTTGCACATTTTGTCATGTCGGGGCATTTTGAACAATTAAAACTATGTTCAAGCTGTGTTGTCTACATGAATTGTATGACTAATGTCGGACATGCAGAGATGCAAATTAATTTTTTTATTATATATATCTGTTTTGTTTCCGAACATGTCTTTTCTAAAAGTAATTTACTAGAATACTTTTTCTATCCAAGTTTCGTAACAATTCATAAAGGTTTGGCAAATATGATGCTATTTACGAGGAGCCAGCTTTATTAATTTTCATGATTAACATCATTGGGCCCATAATAAAAAAAAACGGCGGGAAAGATTTCACGACGTTCTTGCGAATAAAACTTATTCCAACGTAGTTTGGCGCCTTACTGGCAAACGTCCCGTTTGCCACTAAAATTAAGGTTTATTGCTTTTATTGAAAAAACAAGCACATGGACCCCCAGTTTTTTCTTTTGCAATCAATCAAGTTCTGTTTCAAGAACGCTCCGCCAAAATTTAAAGAAAAAATCAACGATAGAATTTTTTCTGCACTTCTGTGTAGAAGCAAAAATATTTTCATCTTCTTTATTTCACTTGTATTAAAAGAATTTAGGATATAATTATTTATTTCAACCGTTAACTTGTTACAGCATGCTGATGCCATGGATCAAGGGAACATTTTACAAATAAAATGCTCCGCAGGGCGCAGCTTGATACGACCGCAGAGGTCGAACCCTGAACAGTTGGGGCAAGTATGGACACAACATTTAAGCTTGATACAGCTCTGAATTTGGATTGTGATTAAATATTTGACACAGCATAGGTTTCTGACACAGAATGAATGTTGTCTAAGAACTTAAAAATTTTAAATTGGACATTCACATATTATGGTCCAATATCCAAAATCTAAATACATGGTTAGATTCAGCATATCAAAGAACCCCAAGAATTCAATTTTTGATGAAATCAAACAAAGTTTAATTTTGGACCCTTTTGACCTCAATGTGGACAAAGTTGATAACGGGGCCCAAAAATCTAAAAACATTATTAGATTCAGCATATCAAAGAACCCCATATATTCAATTTTTGTTGAAATCAAACAAAGTTTAATTTTGGACCCCGATTTGGACCAACTTGAAAACTGGGCCCATAATCAAAAATCTAAATACATGTTTAGATTCAGCATATCAAAGAACACTAAACATTCAATTTTTGTTAAAATCAAACTAAGTTTAATTTTGGACCCTTTGGACCTTAATGTACTCCAATTTGAAAACGGAACCAAAAATTAAGAATCTAAATACACGGTTAGATTCGGCATATCAAAGAACCCCAATAATTCAATTTTTGATGAAATCAAACAAAGTTAAATTTTGGACCCTTTGGACCTCAATGTGGACCAATTTAAAAACGGGGCCCAAAATCCAAAAACTTAATACACGGTTATATTCAGCATATTAAAGAACCCCAAGAATTCAAGAATAAAACCCCACTGAAATTGATCAAGAAATAAGCAATTTATAAGAAGTATCTTCTTTTGCACAATACTGTGCAATTGAATATTTCTTGCTATTGCGCAATACTGTACAATTGACAATTTCTTGCTATTGCGCAATATTGTGCTATTGGATATTTCTTGCTATTGCGCAATACTGTGCAATTGAAGATTTCTTGCTATTGCGCAATACTGTGCAATTGAAGATTTCTTGCTATTGTGCAATACTGTGCAATTGAAAATTTCTTGCTATTGCACAATACTTATTATATAAAAATTTACACATCCTGTTTGGTGTGTATCTCCTACAATATCATTATTATTTGCTTTTAAATATAAATCAGAAATAACCAACTTAAAATGGAAAATTTTAAAAGAAAAAAAAAAAAGGAAAAAAAGAAAAAAAAAGAAAAAAAAAAAAAATCCCCCCCCCCCAAATTTTTTGAACCCCCTTATGATTCATCACCCCCAAACTCAATCCCAGCCTTCCCTTTGTGGTATGGTACCTTGCAGTACAATTTCAGAGAGATCCATACACTTGAACACAAGTTATTGTCTTGAAACTAGAAAAATGCTTATTTTTGGCCCCTTTTTGGCCCCCAATTCCTAAACGTTTCAGGCAATTACCCCCGAACTCAATTCAAGCTTTTCCTTTGTGATATGAAACCTTGTAGTACAATTTCAGAAATATCCAAACACTTACACACAAGTTATTGTCATGAAACTAGAAAAATGCTTGTTTTTTGCCCCTTTTTTGGCCCCTTATTCCTAAAATTTTGAGGTAATTACCCCCAAAATCAATTACAGCCTTCCCTTTGTGATATGGAACCTTGTGATACAATGTCAGAGAGATCCATACACTTACACACAAGTTATTGTCTGAAAGTTACAAAATGCTTATTTTTGGCCCCTTTTTGGCCCCTAATTCCTTAACTGTTAGTACCATAACCCCCAAAATCAATCCCAACCTTCCTTTTGTGGTATTGAACCTTATGGTAAAATTTCATGGAGATCCAGTCACTTAAACTAAAGTTAGAGTGCGAAAACCAATGTGTCTTCGGACGACGCCGGACGACGCCAGACGACGACGACGACGACGACGACGACGCCAACGTCATACCAATATACGACCAAAAAATTTTTAATTTTTGCGGTCGTATAAAAACCCGGTTAAATTATGACTGTTCGTTCAAAAGTATTGGTACTTTTCTTAAAAGTCCTGATTTTTGAAATTTCAGGGTTTTTCCTTCAAATATGCAAATTTCGAACCAAATTATCTCAAAAAGTAAGTCATGAAGGTATATTTTTCTTTGCATATTTCAAAAGTACACATCGAAATTGACCTTCTACCAGAATTTCAAGAAAAAATCAACGAGGGATCTCTACTGTATCGTATGCCCTTAATGCCCCTCCGCTACGGTAGGGACATAATAAGCTAAAATATTGATATGTTAAAGAATTCCTTTTTGTGATATATGTTTTTTTAAATGGGGGAAAAGGATGACTCGGACTTTTACCTTATATTTAGCATTTGCATTATTTGGGACGTACAGGCGTACGGACGTACAGACGGACAAGGGAAAAGCTTAATTCGCCTCCTCTACGCCGTGGGCATAATAAGATAAAAATATTGATAGGTTATAGAATTCCTTTTTGTGATTGATATTTTTTTTTAAATGGGGGAACAGGATGACTCGGGGTTTTACCTTATATTTAGCATTGGCATTATTTGGGTCTCAAATTGTAAAAAAAAAATTTGGAATCTCCTATAATTTCGATAATGACCTTTTATGAGCTATTGAAGTCCTCTATGAAAGAAAAGTAGGTGATATGGGGCAAAATCTTTTTCCCTGCATCGTTGAAAAAACCCAAGGAGTCCAAACATCTTGACAAAAATTCATAAACCTAACCTGACTACATCCTTAATACACATTCGAATTTACAAATCAAAGAAAATTAGTTCATGGAATCCATATATTATTAAATGTACAGACACTTTACAGAAATACTTGTATTTGGATAAATAAGTTGATTTTGAACTTAAATTATTGTATATGTCCGGGTTTTTTCGAAAACAGTTTGGTTCTTTTTATCGAGTGGCGTCCAAGTTTATCAAGGTATTTTTCAGACTTAAATGTAATCTATTTATGCATTTACCTTAACAAAAAAAATAAACTGCTTCGCTGAGCGCAGCTGGATACGCCCGCAGAGGTCCAGTTGGGGCAAAAATGGAATAATATTCAAGCTTGATACAGGTCTGAATTTGGATTGTAATTAAATATTTGACATATTATAGGTTTCTGAATAAATGTAGTCAAAGAACTTGAATTGAATTTATATTCAATTAAAGATATCTTGCTGTTGTGCAATACACTGTGCTGTTGCGAAATACTTAGTAAATCTGTTGTCAGACTATAAACAAATAAAGTTCAATTTCTTCTCAATGTCATATTTGAAATTTATGAAAATCAATAGGGAGATTACATCAATAGCTATAAATAATTCACCAAAGTTTCATGAGAACTGCTTAAAGCATTTTTGAGTTAATGTCCAATAAAATGCTCCGCAGGGCGCAGCTTGATACGACCGCAGAGGTCGAACCCTGAACAGTTGGGGCAAGTATGGACACAACATTCAAGCTTGATACAGCTCTGAATTTGGATTGTGATTAAATATTTGACACAGCATAGGTTTCTGACACAGAATGAATGTTGTCTAAGAACTTAAAAATTTCAAATTGGACATTCACCTATTATGGTCCAATATCCAAAATCTAAATACATGGTTAGATTCAGCATATCAAAGAACCCCAAGAATTCAATTTTTGATGAAATCAAACAAAGTTTAATTTTAGACCCTTTTGATCTCAATGTGGGCAAAGTTGATAACGGGGCCAAAAAATCAAAAATCTAAATACATGGTTAGATTCAGCATATCAGAGAACCCCATATATTCAATTTTTGTTGAAATCAAACAAAGTTTAATTTTGGACCCCGATTTGGACCAACTTGAAAACTGGGCCCATAATCAAAAATCTAAATACATGTTTAGATTCAGCATATCAAAGAACCCTAAAAATGCAATTTTTGTTAAAATCAAACTAAGTTTAATTTTGGACCCTTTCGACCTTTATGTAGACCAATTTGAATACGGAACCAAAAATTAAGAATCTAAACACACGGTTAGATTCGGCATATCAAAGAACCCCAATAATTCAATTTTTGATGAAATCAAACAAAAAAGTTAAATTTTGGACCCTTTGGACCTCAATGTGGATCAATTTAAAAACGGGGCCCAAAATCCAAAAACTTACTACAAGGTTAGATTCAGCATATTAAAGAACCCCATATATTCAATTTTTGTTGAAATCAAACAAAGTTTAATTTTGGACCCCGATTTGGATCAACTTGAAAACTGGGCCCATAATCAAAAATTTAAATACATGGTTAGATTCAGCATATCAAAGAACCCCATATATTCAATTTTTGTTGAAATCAAACAAAGTTTAATTTTGGACCCCGATTTGGACCAACTTGAAAACTGGGCCCATAATCAAAAATCTAAATACATGGTTAGATTAAGCATATCAAAGAACACTAAACATTCAATTTTTGTTGAAATCAAACTAAGTTTAATTTTGGACCCTTTGGACCTTTATGTAGACCAATTTGAAAACGGAACCAAAAATTAAGAATCTAAATACACGGTTAGATTCGGCATATCAAAGAACCCCAATAATTCAATTTTTGATGAAATCAAACAAAGTTAAATTTTAGATCCTTTGGACCTCAATGTGGCTCAATTTAAAAACGGGGCCCAAAATCCAAAAACTTAATACACGGTTAGATTCAGCATATTAAAGAACCCCAAGAATTCAAGAATAAAACCCCATTGAAATTGATCAAGAAATAAGCAATTTATACGAAGTATCTTCTTTTGCACAATACTGTGCAATTGAATATTTCTTGCTATTGCGCAATACTGTACAATTGACAATTTCTTGCTATTGCGCAATATTGTGCTATTGGATATTTCTTGCTATTGCCCAGTACTGTGCAACTGAAGATTTCTTGCTATTGCGCAATACTGTGCAATTGAAGATTTCTTGCTATTGTGCAATACTGTGCAATTGAAAATTTCTTGCTATTGCACAATACTTATTATATAATAATTTACACATCCTGTTTGGTGTGTATCTCCTACCATATCATTATTATTTGCTTTTAAATATAAATCAGAAATAACCAACTTAAAATGAAAAATTTTAAAAGAAAAAAAAAAGAATAAAAAAAATCCCCCCCCCCCAAATTTTTTGAACCCCCTTATGATTCATCACCCCCAAACTCAATCCCAGCCTTCCCTTTGTAGTATGGTACCTTGCAGTACAATTTCAGAGAGATCCATACACTTGAACACAAGTTAGTGTCTGGAAACTAGAAAAATGTTTATTTTTGGCCCCTTTTTGGCCCCTTTTTGGCCCCCAATTCCTAAACGTTTCGGGCAATTACCCCCAAACTCAATTCCAGCTTTCCCTTTGTGATATGGAACCTTGTAGTACAATTTCAGAAATATCCAAACACTTACACACAAGTTATTGTCATGAAACTAGAAAAATGCTTGTTTTTTGCCCCTTTTTTTGCCCCTAATTCCTAAAATTTTGAAGTAATTACCTCCAAAATCAATTACAGCCTTCCCTTTGTGATATGGAACCTTGTGGTACAATGTCAGAGAGTTCCATACACTTACACACAAGTTATTGTCTGGAAGTTACAAAAATGCTTATTTTTGGCCCCTTTTTGGCCCCTAATTCCTTAACTGTTGGTACCATAACCCCCAAAATCAATCCCAACCTTCCTTTCGTGATATTGAACCTTATGGTAAAATTTCATGGAGATCCATTCACTTAAACTAAAGTTAGAGTGCGAAAACCAATGTGTCTTCGGACGACGCCGGACGACGCCAGACGACGACGACGACGACGATGACGACGACGACGACGACGATGACGACGACGACGACGACGCCAACGTCATACCAATATACGACCAAAAAATTTTTAATTTTTGCGGTCGTATAAAAACTGGAAAATCCCTCCTTTTTTAATGAATAAAACCCCATAACTCAGAAATGTAAAATCTAAAATTTATAAAATTCTAAAGGGAGCTTTCATCAACAGATAATAACAATTCACCAAAGTTTCATGAGAACTACCGAAAGTATATTTTAGTTATTATCCAAAAACTGGAAAATCCCCCTTTTTTATGAATAAAACCCTGTAACTCGGAAACGTTAAATCTAAAATTTATAAAAATCCTAAAGGGAGCTCATGTCAATAGACATATACAATTCACCAAAATTTCTTGCAAGTTGGTGAAAGCATTCTTGAGTTATTGTCGGAAAACTGGAAAATCCCCCCTTTTTTATGAATAAAACCCAAAAACTCGGAAACGGTAAATCTGATATTTATAAAAAACGAAAGGGAGCTCACGTCAATATATATTAACAATTCACCAAAGTATCATGCATATTGAATAAAGCTTTTTTGAGTTAATGTCCGACATGTTGACGACGGACGGACGGTCAACGGTATACCATAATACGTCCCGTAAACGGGCGTATAAAAATGAAGAAAACAAATCGAATAAAATACTTTTAAAAATAAAGTTCCAGTTTTCCCGCGTTGTACATATTTTATCTGTCCAAGGGCAATAATAAACGTTTAAGCCTTTTATAAATATCTTTACATGAGATCGCTCACTTTATTTTCCATATTTATATATATATTATAAATAGTATTGTCAAGGGGCATAACTCCATTAATAGTAGTTGATTGGTACACATCAAAGATCTTGCTGATATAAGCCTTCGCTATAATCTTTATAAAAATTCGACAAGAAATGTAAGTATGGGAATGCAATGTTTAATATAAACCTACGGTACTGTTTTATTTGTGTTTCGTGTCTATCTAGAGGATCAAGCCATTTCCAACTCAATTTTCCAATTTATTTTTCTAGTGTACTGTTACACCATTGTTGAGCGCTCACAAACATGTATTGTTTAACCCAGCAATAATCTGTATGTGCCTGTCCAAAGGTATGCGTCTGTTATTCTGTGGTTGTCGTTGGTTGCTGGTTGTTACATCTGTCTTGTTATAAATAAAGCCCTTAGTTTTTTCGTTTGTATTGTCACACATTTTGTCATTTCAAGGCCGATTATAAGCGAGTATATGGTATGGGTTTTGCTATTGTTAAAGGCCGTGCGGTGACATTTAATTGCTGAAATAAGCGTTATTCGGACTCTGTTGGGTAGTTGTCTCATTGGAAATGATAACCACATCTCCTTATTTTTAATTAAAAACTTTATATTGTGGCTTACCCTGAAAAGTCGGAAATCTTGATTCTTCGACATCTTGGGCTACACTGACTGAGGCCCGTATTATAAGCAACTTTTCACATAAGCACTTTCAGTCGAGCTCAGTTTTGTTTTGCAAGCATGTCTATACTATGACAATGTAATTCACACTGTTCAAATATTCAAACAATACCGCACGTCAAACTTTGTACACTAGAAAAAAAAATGACTATGAAAGTACTGTGGACGTAGTGACAGTTTTTCAGCGCCGTAACATATTCACTAGAATTATTTCACACGCGAGTGAATGTAAAAGTATTTATTTTCTAAAAAAATATAAGTTCGATATTGCACAGCTAATACTTATAAAATCCAGAAACAACTGATTAAGTTAAAAGTTGACAAACACTAAAATTGGAACACGTGCATCCTAGTTCATGAGAAAGATAATAAACCGTTATTAGCTACCACAGACGAACATCTATCAACTCTGAGATTTACTTTTAGTAGAGTAGCAAGTATCGAGTTGTAAAAAGTGAGTATCGAGTTGTCAAAAGTGAGTATCGAGTAGCAAAAAGTGAGAATCAAGTTGTCAAAAGTGAGTATCGAGTAACAAAAAGTGAGTATCGAGTAGCAAAAAGTGAGTATCGAGTAACAAAAAGTGAGTATCAAGTAGCAAAACGTAAGTATCGAGTTATAAAAAGCGAGTATCGAGTAGCAAAAAGTGAGTATCGAGTTGTCAAAAGTGAGTATCGAGTAACAAAAAGTGAGTATCGAGTAGCTAAAAGTGAGTATCGAGTAACAAAAAATGAGTATCAAGTTACAAAACGTGAGTATCGAGTTATAAAAAGTTAGTATCGAGTAGCAAAAAGTGAGTATCGAGTAACAAAAAGTGAGTATCGAGTAGTAAAAAGTGAGTATCGAGTATATAAATTAATAACCAACAAAAACATTATTTGTAAATAGAATTGTTTTAACAAATTATATCCAATTTATTAATCGAATCATACTGTATAATTTACAACATAGAGAGGGGTGCAGGTTTGATACTGGCAGAATAACAAAATTACCTTATTCCAAAGAAAATTCAAAACAGAAAATATATTCTTAAATGTATAGACTACACGTAATAAGTGTCCCTTAACTGTAAGAGGAAATATTTTCACTGTTTAGCTCACCCTAGCCAAAGGCTGCTGTGAGCTATTGGCTTTGCCAACACTTAGCTTCTGTTGTCCTCATTTGTAGTCCGTTGTTTGTTAATTTTTCATATTTTGATCTTTTTCTAGAGAACCACTAAACAGAATTTTACCAAATTTTTCGAATATGTTTCTCTAATTGTCCTTTCTAAGTGTTGATACTTTGTTGTTGATTGGTCAACAAACATGGGTTGATTGTTAAGTACCAGGCTTTGTAAGAACAAGGCAATTTCACAACATGGCTGAAAAAAAACGCCAATCTAACCATCCTATTTTGAAGTTACTCTCATCCTGAGTTAGAAATGGTTGGTCTTTCTGCGTGTCTGTTAATAACTTTTGGTTAGAATGATAGCAAATTTCGGAGTTAGTTCCCCTTAATTATTAATTTCCAGTGCATTTTAACTTGATTATATCTATTTATACTAGAACAGGAAAAGGAACTGAATGATATATTTGTGCACCATTATACATTCTAAATTTAAATTAAGTAAAGTTGAGAGGGATTCTCTTTGTTGTGTCTTTTCACCACTGCCTGATTCTTAGGTGATTTGGCACTTAATGGTGATTGCATGGCATGATGCTACCTTTGAAAAATTCTTCTGAAGAAAAGGAATGTTCCTATTAAAGTCTTGAACAAGTTTAGTTTCTTTGGTTCTGATGGGAAATTGAAAATTGAGTTGTCCTCCACGGAAAGTCAAAGCTTACAAAGAAACACTATGGAAAATCATATTTTGCTTTATTTTTTTTATTTCTAATGATGTAAGGTGCAAACAAATAATGAAGAAATGACCATAAGAAGGTGCCCATGAAGTATCAGTGTTTCAGTCTTGTTAGCGGGTCCTACATATAAGACCTCAAAGGGCAACATGGGTCAATTTAGCATTAGTATAGATGTAACCCAAACATACCATATATGTTCCTATCAAGGTTTTAAATAAGATATTTAACTTTGATGTCAATTGGAAATTCAAATGGCCACCGACGAGGTAAAAGTTTACATATAGAAACCCTATGAAATATGAAATTGTGTGTAATTTGCTCTTCTTGTTTTTGATAAATTAGCAATAAAACCAGGAAGGCTGATTTCAGATTCCTATGACCCTCTTGTTTCAATTTGAAATGGTATGCTTTTTCCAGTTAACAATTCCCTTTTAAATTTTTGATTTTTGAAAATAATAAGTTTAAGTGGAGGACCATTTTATTTTCAATGGGGAGGAGGTAGGAGGATTTTTTTTGGACGTATAGTTTATTTTCACTTCAAGTTTAGTATTTTTAGGCTACAGAACTGAGGACAAGATTCTCTTGAAATATTCACTTATAATTCTTATATGATTTTCATATTAACAAATACTAAAAAGTGATTTGTCCGTTAATTTTTTTCCTTGGTTTTACTTCGATACACCATATTGCCAAAAACTAGTTACCTTAACGATGGTTAATATTATTTTGCTACTCGATACTCACTTTTTGTAACTCGATACTCACTTTTTATAACTCGGTACTCACTTTTTATAGCTCGATACTCACTTTTTATAACTCGATACTCACTTTTTGCTACTCGATACTCACTTTTTCGTTACTTGATACTCACACTTTATTACTCGATACTCGCTTTTTGCAACTCGATACTCACTTTTTATAACTATTACTAATTTAGTAGTAAACAACAGATGTTGATTTTAGTAGCAGTAGTTCAGAAAAGTAATTAATTACAATTAATTGTTTATTTCACATGTTATTGACCACTACTCAAGACATTAAGAATTCTTATATAAATACGTTTTGTCAAATTCAGCATTTCCATTTGGTAATTATAAGGTCAAAGGTTTGATACTAAAGATAAATTTAGAATAATAAGTAATAGGCTAAAGGGTCAGTGCAATTAATTATAAAGCTAGGTCTTATAGTTTTAAGTCAGTTTTAGAATGACATTTGCCATATGAACATCTTATAATCTGTTTTTAATCTGTATCATATGAACTATATTATATTGAATTATGGATGCCTGTTTAATAAACAATTATTGTTATATTTTGGAGGAACTTTTATTCTTGTGAGCTAGTGGACCATAAGACATTTCCCCCGTATTTGATTTTCTTATAGGAGTAACACCACAATATGAAAATATGGGTAACCCCGCTCCTACAGTTACAAGAAACAAGCGATCAAATTATATCTTTTGATTTAATAAAAAGTATTTGAAGGTCTTAAATCTGTAATGGAGTACTTTCTTAAGCTGGTAAACATTACTGCTGCGGCAGTGCTGCCTGATTTACATGGTGAGGCAATTTATACAAAATTTTGAAGAACATTCTGAAAGCTCTGCACCCTGGGGTATTTTTACAGGAATTAGATTGGACATTATCATGATAATATAACAAACACCATGTCTTGTTATGTGTTTACAAAATTTAAGGAAAATACAAAAGGAAAGGATTAAATTTAATATCATATTTAATGAACAGTTCCAATAATTAGTCATAGCAAATATACATGTATAATGAGACCAAAACAGTATTGTTTACTTACACTTGTACGATCACAAGTTATAATGGATATACATGATTCCTTCTATTCAAATTGGTGAACCTGTATTCAAAGACCACTTGTATTAAGAGACCACTTTTGCCTTCTCCTTTTAGTGGTCCCCTTAATACAGGTTTGACTGTATATGGGATTCAGAATAATAGGACAGTTGCTATTTCAAGGAAGATGCCGAAAAAGTCATATCACAGACATTTGTCTATACCCATATTAATTAATTATCAAATATATATCAACTCAGTTTAATTCCTTATCTACATACTTCTAAGTCTTGTTTAAATCAACTACATCACAGAAATGCAATGGAACCAAAGGTATCACTTAATATTCATTCAGAGGATGAGAAAATCACAGTTGACCAGTAGGCGTGAAGCAAGCAATGCGACAGTATCAAACCTGCACCCCTTTCTATGTTGTAAATTGTACAGTATGACTCGATTAATAAATTGGATATTTTTTTGTTAAAACAATTATATTTATAAATAATGATTTTGTTGGTTATTAATTTTGCTACTCGATACTCACTTTTTACTACTCGATACTCACTTTTTATAACTCGATACTCACTTTTTGCTACTCGATACTCACTTTTTGTAACTCGGTACTCACTTTTTATAACTCGATACTCACTTTTATAACTCGATACTCACTTTTTATAACTCGATACTGACTTTTTATAACTCGATACTCACTTTTTGCTACTCGATACTCACTTTTTGTAACTCGATACTCACTTTTTATAACTCGATACTCACTTTTAAAACTCGATACTCACTTTTTATAACTCGATACTCACTTTTTGTAACTCGATACTCACTTTTTATAACTCGATACTTGCTACTCGACAAAAAGAAATCCTCATCAACTCTTGCCATAAACTTGCGTTATCGTCCCCATAAAATTTATGAATTTTACAGATGCCGAGTTCGGACAGATAATAAGATAAACATTGATGTAAACACCAATTAAAATTTTAAATTCAAATCAAAGTTGTGTTTTAAACTTCGTTTTTGTATTACTGTTCTCTCATATTTTCCATTATTTGTAAAAAAAACAAATTGAAATTTTCTCAGTCAAATAATTTGACAAAATTTATCAGAAGTTTAGCTATTACCCTATTATACTCAACGAAGCTCGGAGATAAATATACGTTCACCCGATGCGCCAATGTCTCCTCTACAACACCTATATAGTCGTTCCCCGTCACAATCTCTCTCTTTAAAATGGTCCAAATTTTTCTTTTAGTGCCCTACCCCCCTAATCTCATTTTGTCAATTTCACAATAAAATTTTCAGTTTTTTAACCGCAACTTCAGATTTTCGAACATAAACCACTCTGGAGATTTTCTTAAACGATGCGCCAATGTCTCTTCTACAACACCTATATAGTCGTTGCCCGTCACAATCTCTTTAAAATGGTCAACATTTTTCTTTTAGTGCCCTACCCCCCTAATCTCATTTTGTCAATTTCACAATAAAATTTTCAGTTTTTTAACCGTAACTTCAGATTTTCGAACATAAACCACTCTGGAGATTTTCTTAAACGATGCACCAATGTCTCCTCTACAACACCTATATAGTCGTTGCCCGTCACAATCTCTTTAAAATGGTCCAAATTTTTCTTTTAGTGCCCTACCCCCCTAATCTCATTTTGTCAATTTCACAATAAAATTTTCAGTTTTTTAACCGCAACTTCTGATTTTCGAACATAAACCACTCTGGAGATTTTCTTAAACGATGCGCCAATGTCTCTTCTACAACACCTATATAGTCGTTGCCCGTCACAATCTCTTTAAAATGGTCCAAATTTTTCTTTTAGTGCCCTACCCCCCTAATCTCATTTTGTCAATTTCACAATAAATTTTCAGTTTTTTAACCGTAACTTCAGATTTTCGAACATAAACCACTCTGGAGATTTTCTTAAACGATGCGCCAATGTCTCTTCTACAACACCTATATAGTCGTTGCCCGTCACAATCTCTTTAAAATGGTCCAAATTTTTCTTTTAGTGCCCTACCCCCCTAATCTCATTTTGTCAATTTCACAATAAAATTTTCAGTTTTTTAACCGTAACTTCAGATTTTCGAACATAAACCACTCTGGAGATTTTCTTAAACGATGCGCCAATGTCTCTTCCACAACACCTATATAGTCGTTGCCCGTCACAATCTCTTTAAAATGGTCCAAAATTAACTTAAATTGCCCTACCCCCCTAATCTCATTTTGTCAATTTCACAATAAAATTTTCAGTTTTTTAACCGTAACTTCAGATTTTCGAACATAAACCACTCTGGAGATTTTCTTAAAGGATGCGCCAATGTCTCCTCTACAACACCTATATAGTCGTTGCCCGTCACAATCTCTTTAAAATGGTCCAAATTTTTCTTTTAGTGCCGTACCCCCCTAATCTCATTTTATCAATTTCACAATAAAATTTTCAGTTTTTTAACCGTAACTTCAGATTTTCGAACATAAACCACTCTGGAGATTTTCTTAAACGATGCGCCATTGTCTCCTTTACAACACCTATATAGTCGTTGCCCGTCACAATCTCTTGAAATTGGTCCAAAATTAACTCAAATTGGCCTACCCCCCTAATCTCATTTTGTCAATTTCACAATTTCAGTTTTTTAACCGTAACTTCAGATTTTCGAACATAAACCACTCTGGAGATTTTCTTAAACGATGCGCCAATGTCTCTTCTACAACACCTATATAGTCGTTGCCCGTCACAATCTCTTTAAAATGGTCCAAATTTTTCTTTTAGTGCCCTACCCCCCAAATCTCATTTTGTCAATTTCACAATAAAATTTTCAGTTTTTTAACCGAAAGTTCTGATTTTCGAACATAAACTACTCTGGAGATTTTCTTAAACGATGCGCCAATGTCTCCTCTACAACACCTATATAGTCGTTGCCCGTCACAATCTCTTTAAAATGGTCCAAATTTTTCATTTAGTGCCCTACCCCCCTAATCTCATTTTGTCATTTTCACAATAAAATTTTCAGTTTTTTAACCGTAACTTCAGATTTTCGAACATAAACCACTCTGGAGATTTTCTTAAACGATGCGCCAATGTCTCTTCCACAACACCTATATAGTCGTTGCCCGTCACAATCTCTTTAAAATGGTCCAAAATTAACTTAAATTGCACTACCCCCCTAATCTCATTTTGTCAATTTCACAATTTCATTTTTTTAACCGTAACTTCAGATTTTCGAACATAAACCACTCTGGAGAGTTTCTTAAACGATGCGCCAATGTCTCCTCTACAACACCTATATAGTTGTTGCCCGTCACAATCTCTTTAAAATGGTCCAAATTTTTCTTTTAGTGCCCTACCCCCCTAATCTCATTTTGTCATTTTCTCAATAAAATTTTCAGTTTTTTAACTGTAACTTCAGATTTTCGAACATAAACCACTCTGGAGATTTTCTTAAACGATGCGCCAATGTCTCTTCCACAACACCTTTATAGTCGTTGCCCGTCACAATCTCTTTAAAATGGTCCAAAATTAACTTAAATTGCCCTACCCCCCTAATTTCATTTTGTCAATTTCACAATTTCATTTTTTTAACCGCAACTTCAGATTTTCGAACATAAACCACTCTGGAGATTTTCTTAAACGATGCGCCAATGTCTCTTCCACAACACCTATATAGTCGTTGCCTGTCACAATCTCTTTAAAATGGTCCAAAATTAACTTAAATTGCCCTACCCCCCTAATCTCATTTTGTCAATTTCACAATAAAATTTTCAGTTTTTTAACCGTAACTTCAGATTTTCGAACATAAACCACTCTGGAGATTTTCTTAAACGATGCGCCAATGTCTCTTCCACAACACCTATATAGTCGTTGCCCGTCACAATCTCTTTAAAATGGTCCAAAATTAACTTAAATTGCCCTACCCCCCTAATCTCATTTTGTCAATTTCACAATAAAATTTTCAGTTTTTTAACCGTAACTTCAGATTTTCGAACATAAACCACTCTGGAGATTTTCTTAAAGGATGCGCCAATGTCTCCTCTACAACACCTATATAGTCGTTGCCCGTCACAATCTCTTTAAAATGGTCCAAATTTTTCTTTTAGTGCCGTACCCCCCTAATCTCATTTTATCAATTTCACAATAAAATTTTCAGTTTTTTAACCGTAACTTCAGATTTTCGAACATAAACCACTCTGGAGATTTTCTTAAACGATGCGCCATTGTCTCTTTTACAACACCTATATAGTCGTTGCCCGTCACAATCTCTTGAAATTGGTCCAAAATTAACTTAAATTGGCCTACCCCCCTAATCTCATTTTGTCAATTTCACAATTTCAGTTTTTTAACCGTAACTTCAGATTTTCGAACATAAACCACTCTGGAGATTTTCTTAAAGGATGCGCCAATGTCTCCTCTACAACACCTATATAGTCGTTGCCCGTCACAATCTCTTTAAAATGGTCCAAATTTTTCTTTTAGTGCCCTACCCCCCAAATCTCATTTGGTCAATTTCACAATAAAATTTTCAGTTTTTTAACCGAAACTTCTGATTTTCGAACATAAACTACTCTGGAGATTTTCTTAAACGATGCGCCAATGTCTCCTCTACAACACCTATATAGTCGTTGCCCGTCACAATCTCTTTAAAATGGTCCAAATTTTTCTTTTAGTGCCCTACCCCCCTAATCTCATTTTGTCATTTTCACAATAAAATTTTCAGTTTTTTAACCGTAACTTCAGATTTTCGAACATAAACCACTCTGGAGATTTTCTTAAACGATGCGCCAATGTCTCTTCCACAACACCTATATAGTCGTTGCCCGTCACAATCTCTTTAAAATGGTCCAAAATTAACTTAAATTGCACTACCCCCCTAATCTCATTTTGTCAATTTCACAATTTCATTTTTTTAACCGTAACTTCAGATTTTCGAACATAAACCACTCTGGAGATTTTCTTAAACGATGCGCCAATGTCTCCTCTACAACACCTATATAGTCGTTGCCCGTCACAATCTCTTTAAAATGGTCCAAATTTTTCTTTTAGTGCCCTACCCCCCTAATCTCATTTTGTAAATTTCACAATAAAATTTTCAGTTTTTTAACCGTAACTTCAGAATTTCGAACATAAACCACTCTGGAGATTTTCTTAAACGATGCGCCAATGTCTCCTCTACAACACCTATATAGTCGTTGCCCGTCACAATCTCTTTAAAATGGTCCAAATTTTTCTTTTAGTGCCCTACCCCCCTAATCTCATTTTGTAAATTTCACAATAAAATTTTCAGTTTTTTAACCGTAACTTCAGATTTTCGAACATAAACCACTCTGGAGATTTTCTTAAACGATGCGCCAATGTCTCTTCTACAACACCTATATAGTCGTTGCCCGTCACAATCTCTTTAAAATGGTCAAAATTTTTCTTTTAGTGCCCTACCCCCCTAATCTCATTTTGTCAATTTCACAATAAAATTTTCAGTTTTTTAACCGTAACTTCAGATTTTCGAGCATAAACCACTCTGGAGATTTTCCTAAACGATGCGCCAATGTCTCTTCTACAACACCTTTATAGTCGTTGCCCGTCACAATCTCTTGAAATTAGTTCAAAATTAACTTAAATTTGCCTACCCCCCAAATCTCATTTTGTCAATTTCACAATTTTAGTTTTTTAACCGTAACTTCAGATTTTCGAACATAAACCACTCTAGAGATTATCTTAAACGATGCGCCAATGTCTCCTCTACAACACCTACATAGTCGTTGCCCGTCACAATCTCTATAAATTGGTCCAAAATGAACTTTGAGTGCCCAACCCCCAAATCTCATTTTGTAAATTTCAGGTTTTTAACCCTAACTTCAGATTTTCGAACATAAAGTGATCTTGATTTTTTTTCTACACGATGCGCCAATGTCTCCTCTACAACAACTATATAGTCGTTGCCCGTCACAATCTATATAAATTGGTTCAACATTAACTTTAAGTGCCCTACCCCCCCTAGTCTCATTTTGTAAATTTCAGTTTTTTTTACCGTAACTTCAGATTTTCGAACATAAACCACACTGGAGATTTTCCTAAACGATGCGGCAATGTCTCCTCTAAAACACCTATATAGTCGTTGCCTGTAACAATCTATTCAAATTGGTCAAAAAATAACTTAAAATGTCCTATACCCTAATTTCATTTTGTTAATTTCAGTTTTTTTCTACCACAATTTAAGATTTTCGAACAAAAAACACTCTGGAGGTTTTCCTGAACGATGCGGCACTATCTCCTCTTAAACACCTATATAGTCGTAACCTGTCACAATCTCTATTAATCGGACCAAACAACGTAAAGTGCACCCCCATTCCCTAAAAATGCATTGTGTCAATGTGTTAACTTATGGTCATTGTAATCCATTGATTTGGATTGATTTTTGGTGTTTTAACGCCACTTTTAAGCACCGCTTTTGGGCTATTTCGTGGCGGTCTTTTTTTATTGGTGGAGGAAGCCGGAGTGCCCGGAGAAAACCACCGATTGTAATCCAGCTGTCTATTGAATGCCTTATGTGAATTTATTTAGTTAGGAAAGAAAAGCTTTGCATTCTTTATATATGAAGTATGGTTTCCCTTTTGTTTTAAGTTATTTTTTTCGTTTTTGTTTAAGATTGTATGTATTCTCATAATTGTTCGCTAGCTCGAAAAAAACGTGATAACCTTATGTGATATTGTGGTTTTTAGTTATACCTCCTAATTGTTCGCTAGCTAATTGTTCGCTACAATTGTTCGCTAGCTTGAGTCAAGTAAAGTCCAATTGCAATTTGTTATGAATATTCAGGAGAGAAACTATAAACAATACAGTAGGCACGTATTGCATGGTATGTCGACTGGAATGAATGGTTTGGAATTTGGACTGCCATAACAAAAAATAAAAAAGGAGCATTAATACATATTTTCCCTTCATAACATATTTCTGGGATAAGAGTACCGACATATGATAAAAAATTACAGGCTAAAATTATGAGACTGATATGGAAAACGGTCAAATTAAAAAAAGAATAGCACTGTTTATTCGCTATTTCTGTTTACTGTGTATTGCAAACACAGCTTGGAGTAAATGATTATATATTCTGTCTGTTCGAATGTCCGTTTAGAACGTACAAATATTCAAAAATGTATGATGTGAGCACTTTGCAAAGAATGTGATTAAAAGAAAAGGGGACACAACTTAGGCATCGCAGCTACTACCCTAATTTTCTGCTATAATAGAAAGTAACGGATATATGGGGTATCTATCAAAGACACAAATCAGCATGTGCGCAGCCAAAAAAAAAAAAAATGCAAAGGAATAGGAATTTTTTTTCATAATCTCAAAGTCAGTGAGGCCTTGAACACAGAGCAAAAAAAAAAAAAAAAAGAAACAAAAGGAGCATATACATATTTTATCTTTTTACATATTTCCGGGATAAGGGTAGCGACATATTCAGTAAAATTGTAAGCGAAATTTTTCAAATAAATTTCGATAAAGGTACAATCTAAAAAAAATATAAAACATTGTTAATCTTTTTTAGATACAGGTATACACATCGTCGCATTATATATGACTTGAAAGTGAAATGTTTTGTTTATTGGAATCATATTGGCCACACGACTTTAAAACGGAAAAGCATTTAAAATAAAAAATTTGAGCAGTTTGCACAGAATATACGAAATAGATATATATATATATATAAATACATGTATACAAACATGTTATTTTGAAAAGAAAGGGAAGAGTTCTGAAAGGATCGCAGTTACCATGGTTACTGACCCTTTTCCCTTCATAACATATTTCCGGGAAAAGAGTACCGACATATGATATAAAAATTACAGGCTAAATTTTTTAGACTGATTAGGAAAACGGTCAAATAACAAAAAAATAGCATTGTTTAGTCGCTATATCTGTCTACTGTGTATTGCAAAACAGTTTGGGGCAAATAATAATATATTCAGTCTGTTTAGAACGTTCAAATATATAGAGAATATCATATGGCTTTTTCAATATCACATCCGTATCAACCCGAGACACCAATATAATCCCAAGAGCTCTGCTCGAGGGATTATATTGGTTGAGGGTTGATACGGTGTGTGATATTGAAAAAGCCATATCATATACACTTTATTATATACATATACCTCACGTAGATGTTTTTTTTATGTGACATGACGTCATATAGGTAAGGAGGTTTGAAATGACGTCATACAGATTATAGGTTTGACATGACGTCATACAGATTATGGGTTTGATAAAGCCTTAGCAACAGTGACTGTAATCGATGACGTGACGTCATACATATTAAGGTAACACGATACCGAATGACGTTACGTCACGAGTTATCGTTCCTGCTGTTGTCGGACAAACATGAAATTGACGACAAACGTAAAACCTGATGTTTTGTTATAACTTAGAACGAGTTAAACAAACAATTTGCCTTAGTCTGGTATAAAACAGTTGAAAGATAAATGTTTTTTATTTCAAATTTACAAATTTAGATATCTGCATATTAAAAATATCTTCATTTTAGCGTTGCTTACTATACGTACAATGTATCATATTCACAATTCTAATAATCTACATGTATGCGATCGAAATGAAAATAACAAAAACGAGAACAATAGCAAAAATCACACATATGTGAAAGTTTAAACAAAAACATAGAAAATACTTATAAATAGTCTTTTTTTTATATAGATTAGACCGTTGGTTTTCCTGTTTGAATGGTTTTACACTAGTATTTTTTTGGACCCTTTATAGCTTGCTGTTCGGTGTGAGCCTAGGCTCCGTGTTGAAGACCATACATTGGCCTATAATGGTTTACTTTTATAAATTGTGACTTGGATGGAGAGTTGTCTCATCGGCACTCATACAACATCTTTCTATATCTATTTGTATTACATGATCGTGTAAAATGTTCTCAATATTTATCTCATATCAATACCGTGTATAATAAAATCCGATACTGCAAATTTGCGGGAATGTGTGTGCTTTTTATATTGTGACGTACACTACAAATCCCGTTAGACGTTTCAGTCCTGCATTTGAACATGGCGGAAAAGCGGCGCATGCATTCTAAAAAGGGCAAGTTCACTTGGAAAAAAAGAAAAGTAGAAGATGACATACCAGTAAAAACCAGTACTTTTGAAACACAAACTGATTCAGACTTTATTTTGTGGAATGAGGGCAGAAGAATTGTAGAGCTTGGGTATTTAGCGGAACAGTTGTCTTGTTGTAAAAAATGTAAAAAGTCAACACTCAACCTGTCAGACTGTCTTGCAGAAGTACGATACGGATTCGGTAGCGTATTGAAGATAAAATGCCAGCAGTGTAAAACCGTCAATTGTGTTTACACGGGAAAACAACACAGAGATGAAAATAAAGAAAACAAAGGATTTGGAATATGGGATATTAATACCAAAAGTGCTCTAGGTAAGTCAAACAAAAAAAAATTTCCAAGATACTCACAGTCATACATGTAGATACTTTTTTGTCATATATATTTCCTTCATTTCGTCCATGCATGAACTCAGTGAAGTAAAAATAGAAACAAATTATTTACTTCTCCGTTTTATACTGATGTTTTAATTGTATTAAAATTTCCTTTTTTAGAATCAAAATTAATATTTTTTTTAAAAGAAACTGTCTGTTGACACTTTTTATAACCGCAACAAGTGATAATGAAAACCGGCTAACCTAAACGACGTGAACTCAGCTTACCGGGTGGTGATTGCCAGTAAATGTAAGTACATGTGGTCTATTGTTTTTGTCATATATTCTATAATATTTATTATTTGTTTCCAGCAATGATACATACTGGTATAGGACCCGAACAAGTTGGATATTTCTTCTCAACCATGAATGTCCCTTCAATAACTGTAAAAGCACTAAAAAAACGAGAGCGAGAAATAGGATCGACGATAGAGAAAAAGGCTGCTGACACTTGTAAACAAGGAATCGATGAGGAAATACAAATAACCAGGTAATCATTCACTGAACTAATACACAATGTATGTTAATGGGCCGGCTGTATCCCGCCTCCGGGTGCTGGATTTTCTCTCCGTGTTGAAGGCCCATTAGTTGCCTTCGGCTGTTTTCTGCTTTGGTCGAGTCGTTGTCTCTTTGACACATTCCCCATTTCCATTTTCAATTTTGATCATGTATATATATATGTGTGTAATAACAATGCTAGACAAGGGGATTTTATAAGCAGATTTAAAATGTATAGAAATTTACATGTAGCTACATCTCAAAATGTAAATCGTAAAGATCCGTACCCGATTGAATATCCGTTTTCTTTATATCATATTATACAAAATTGAACATGTATGTTCAGTGATAAAAATCTCGTTATTTATGTATTTCAATTATAGAACGTCAACAGAAGAGATAAACCTTCCTTCAGATATACAGCCATGTACAAGTACATGTACCATAGAAAACTCTACTGACAATGATGTGGACATTGAACAGTTACTTTCCGTCTCGTTTGATGGCGCTTGGCAGAAAAGGGGGAGTGGAAAATGTTATAATAGTAAAACAGGTAAGTTATTGAATTCTCAGATAAAATGCAGTGGTAAAAACCTAGCACAATAAACTATTTATTATGCCTAATTTTAGTCTTGTTTTTTCCATCTGTAATTTTCTTTTTAAAACTGTTATATAAAACATCGTATTTATGGTCTCGCATCGAGATGAAAGTTTCCTATAATGTTCACCTTGTCTGCATATCTGTCCGTCAATGATTTTTTTTCTGAGACAAGTGTTTGTGACCATCCAAAAGAACTTGCGGTCATCCGATATTCAGTACTTCAGTACTTTGATTTTATGAATGTTGTGACAAGCTTTGGATTTCCAAATATTTTGACCTCGAGCATCACTGAAGAGACATTGATTGTCGAAATGCGCATTTGTTGTCGAATAAATGGTAGAGTTTATTTTATTATTTGTAACCTTAATTACTTATACATTTAGTTTGGTTGTATGTAATCTGTATCTCTATAATGTGCTATAATGTATTGAATTTTTTAATCTGTTGTGAAACTACTTCATTATAAATGCAAGGTACTTTGATGTTCATTTTTTTTTCAGGACATGCTACGATGATTGGAGAAAAAACTGGTAAATGTTTAGACTTTGGGGTAAAATCAACAGATTGCAGAAAGTGTCTTTTTACAGATAAACAATCAGACCATGACTGTCGGAAGAACTATGCAGGAAGTGCACGATCTATGGAATCAGCAATAGCAGTAGATCTAGTTTCTAATTTAATGGAAATGGGTTACAGAGTGAAATCAATAACCATGGATGAGGATTCAACTACTATATCAAGACTTCATAAGTCAGTGGATCCAAATATAGTCAAACAGTCTGACAAGAATCACATAAAGAAAACCCTTTCAAACTCTCTTTATGAAATAAAGAAAGGCCATAAGGAGTTAAGCACAAGCGTAATCAGTTACTTTGTAAGGTGTGCCTCGTATGCCATTTCTCAAAACCAAGGTCACTCTGACGAATTGAATCAAAGCTTGCTTGCAATTGTCCCTCATGCATACGGTGATCACGATCGTTGTAAATCAGAGTGGTGCGGGTTTCTGAAAAATCCAGAGACATACAAACATAACGGTTTACCAGGTGGGTTCGACATGTCAGGAGAACAGCTCCGAGATGACTTACTGAAGCTATTCCAACGATTTGCAGACAGATCGGATAGGCTAATACACATTGGTACCTCTCAGGCGAATGAGTCGCTGAATCATATAATTGCAACAAAAGCACCCAAAGCCAAACATTTTGGCGGATCAGAGTCCCTGAATTTCAGAGTAGCTGCCGGTGTGGCACAACTGAATTGTGGGCGAAAATATATAGTTGACGTAAGTACTTTAATTTATGTGTCATTATGTTTTGCGATTTTTTTTGTCCCTTGAATAGGACACGAAGAGGAGACTTAAAATACAAATTCTAATGTTATATAGATACTATGATAAAATAATGCCTAAATATGAAATATCCTTGACAATTTCTAAATCATTACCATCAAGTGTAAAATTTTGTTTGAGAATCTACCATTACCAAAAAAAAAACAATTTTTGTTTTGGTTGGATTAACCTTCAGTTTCCATATATCACAGTATTCATAAAATGTATTTAGCTGCTTTTGCAGTTTCAGAAAATAAAACAGCATCATCTGCATAAAGTAGTACATAAAGTATGAAGTAAATATTAATTTGTTCTTCTATTTCATTTGTCACTGTGTTTAAACCTATTACATCATTTCTATGAAAAAAATCTTCCAAGTCATTCAGATACAAAGAAAAAAGAAATGGAGATAAATTTTCTCCTTGTCTAGAGGTTTTTGTCTTGTAAGGTAGAATAAATATATTTTTGTCGATTTAATAGCCTAAGATTTATTTAAAACATTGGATATCTTCCGAAGTAAGTACACAATATTAAAGAAGTGCAAAATAGCGTTTTATTGTTATATTATGTAATTTTATGATCATCAAATTTTTATTCAAATAAGCTTATAAATTTAACTTTTTATTGTATACAGGTAAACGAAAATCATGGAATTTCACCTGGAAAAGTAACGGTATCAAAAACAATAAAACTAGACGAGAAGGCTAAAAGAGATGCAGAAAAGAAAAAGTTACCGGCTATCAAAAGGAAGAGAAAAAGTAAAAAGTCCGATTCATTTATTAACACTTTAACCAAAGAGACCAAAGAAGGTATAACTTACAAATCACTGATTGCCATGGGACCAGATGGGGATAATGTAGACATCGAAACAATCCCAGACCCAATTGATTTAGAACTACCAACAAGAGTCGACCTTGATAGTAGCGAGGAACTTTCTGTTGTCGTTTTCGACATTGAAACCACCGGATTTGGTAAGTTGACTATTAACACGACGATGTTTATTATTTAAATAACTTAACTGAAAAGGACATCGGACTGAACATCTTAAGTAATTGGAAACATTTCAGAATAAATTGTCATCTATGGAAGTTTCATTAGGGTATGAAAGCGTTGGCCAAATCGACTTGTCCTTTAGTTAATGTCATGCATATTTTAGGCCAATAGATAAATGCCTGTTGGCTTGATTAAATAAAAAAAAAAAAAGATGTGGTATGATTGCCAATGAGACAATTCACCACATGAGACCAAATGACACAAAAATTAACAACTATAGGTCACCGTACGGCCTTCAACAATGAGCAAAGCCCATACCACATAGTCAGCTATAAAAGGCCCCGAAAACCTTTTTATGGTAAAATCAACAGGCAGCCACTCATACAGTTATAAGCCCATATCAATTAATGTAAGACGCTGTGTTCTTTTGTAATATATTTCATTTGCAAAACACTAATTTCTGATTCATCAAACTGACCCGATTACTATCGATTTATGAAAAAGAAACAATCATACGTTATAGCAATCAACATAATTATGATCATATGTATGCATTTATTACAGGATACGATTCCGAGATAGTTCAATTGTCAGCAGTTTGTAACAAAGGAGAGTTTGATAAGTACATTATTCCGACAAAACCGATTCATCCAAAAGCTACCGAAGTCACCCATCTTTTCAGTACAGGGACGCGTCTTTATTATAAAGGTCAGCAACTTGTGACAGAACCAAAGGAGAATGTTTTTAATAGTTTTATTGATTGGCTTCCGAAAAACTCATTACTGGTTGCACATAATTGTAAACAATTCGATGCAAAAATACTTGTATCCCAGATGCAGCCTTTAAATTCAACAATTTTACAAAACCTCAAAGACCGTATATTAGGATTTCCAGACACACTTCCATTATTCCGTGTTAAATATCCGAAAGAAAATCATATTCACAGAGCTCTCTTGCTAATGACATTCTTAAGACAACATATAATGCTCACAATGCCCTTGATGATGTAAAAATGTTAAAGGAGTTGATAGAGGTAGACAATGCAAAAGAACAACTTATTGAGAATAGTTTCGTTGTAAATGAAATAGAACGTCAATTGAAGATGTTTCACGCAAAGAAACATTTAATGGTCTCCTATAATGGGGTTATTAGAGAAAAAATTATGTCAAAAGCACTGTGCGATAGGGCAGCCGGAAGTGGACTTAGTTTTGATCATATCAAGTCTTCTTTTAGTAGAGCTGGACAAGACGGCGTTCGGAGTATTTTTGCTGAGAGGACTTCAAATGGGAAACCACGGATTAGTAATCAGAAGAAAATTATAAATCGTGTTAGCCAGTATTTATCTAATTGACCATATCCATTAAATTATATTTTTATACATAATTGCGTGTTATTTACTTGATACTTTTATGTTCCGTGAATTTCAGGAAATGAAAGACAACTGAAATGAGTCAATGTAAAACAACGTTATATTCTGTATTCCGTAACGTCACATATTTTTGTCAATTTCTAAGCGTATCGGTCATCTTTGAAGCAATTTATCTGAAAAACAAGGATGGTGACATATGTTTTTTTATGTATGTATAGATTTGGTACACATTCCTGGATATTATGTTAGTTTTTAGTCTTTCTCCGTATATGAGAAAATAGACATCCATTGAAAAATCTAGAAAAGTAAGTCGAAAAAAAGGCATTTTCCCTATATATCTATGTAAATTTGGCGCCAAAATTGACATTTACTTATCGAAATTACAAAAAAACAAGAATGGTGACCCCCATTTTTTATTTCATATTCCGATGTAACTCGAATCAAAGTACAAGTGTGCCAAAAAATTTAGAAATCGGGAGATATGCCATTCGGTATCGTGTTACCTTAAAGGTGTGATAAAGCCTTTGCAACCGTGCTGATATCGATATCATCACGGGTGGCTGATACAGCACGCTTGCCAATGATTGTATTACACATACAATTTATCTGTATTTACTACTAAGTATATAATAAACACAATTTATGACGTGAGCACTTTGCACAGAATATGATGATGAAACGAAAAGGGGACACAACGGAGGCATCGAAGCTACTACCCTGATTTCCTGCTATAAAAGAAAAGATAAGTTATGGAGTATTCATCCATGACACAACACCAGAAAGGGCAATGGAAGAGCGCTTTTATTGTTGTTCTTCATTTCAAAGTCACAGTGAGGTTTCAACAGGTAGCAAAAAAAAAAAAAGAGCATATACATATTTTCTCTTTATAACATATTTCCGGGACAAGGGTACCGACATATTATGTAGAAATGCAAGCTACATTTTTCAGATCAATTTCGATAAAAAAATAATCTATGAAAAAAATATGGCATTGTTCAGTCTTTTTCTTTCTTTTTGTTATATTTTAACCAGTCTTGCAAACAGATTCAGGCATAAAGGAAACATCCTGTTCGCTCGACTGTCCGTTTGATGTGAGCAGTTTGTAAAGAAGGTAAGAGACAAAATTGTATTATTTTGGAAAGAAAGGAAATGCAACTTAGGGAGTTTACTTACCCTTGCAACAAATATTTTCCCTTCATAACATTTTTTCCGGGATATATATGACATAAAAAGTAAAATTGCGAGCTAAATTTTCCTGAGCAACTTACACTGTAAAAATAACGCTTAAATTTAAATGTAAGTGTTACATGTTTAGGTCTAAATATGTTTAGAATTGTGTTTAAATTCTATACGGATGGCTCCCTAAAGTGTTTTTGATCATTACATGTTTAGATTTTAAACATGTAATGCCTATCTATTGTGTTTAGGTCCTGAACGTGTAATGTCTATTGTTCTTTTAATGATTCATCTACCTTGAACAGGTGGCGCTGCTAATAAATAATATTTGAAATCAAACAAAGGAAAAATGAGGTCCTGTTGGCAAATATTGATGCCGATACCAATGTGACAGAGTGGTGAAATATAAGTCGTCATAATCATTTACTTTTGAACTCGTTCATATGAGTAGCGAGTCCAAAATCATCTTGGAAATTTCAATGGGTTTATGTTTTAAATTTGTAACAGTAGAAATAGTGTAGGTGCAAACGGACAAAATTCGTCACAAACTCTAACTGATTATCAATAGGGACACCTGAAATCAAAACAATATGTACATACCTAAGCGCGAATATTCCTAAACATTAAAAATTTGAGTCCCTCAATCCCTAGACACATAAATTTTCAAAAAGCTTAATGCGTATAGATAAAAGTGTTTAGATGATTTTGGCGTTTCAGGAAGTGGACAAGAATGTGCTTAGGATTGTGTTTAGGATATAAACGCTATTTGTGTAGTGTAAATAGAGGTATAATAAAAAAGATTATAGTATTGTTTAATTGATATTTCTATTTAAGATATTGTGTTTTTTTTAGTGTTGGAAACAAAGTTATGGGTATTTAGGAGCCAGTCTGTCCTCTCGACTTCCCTTTTAGAACGTTTAAGAATATTACAAAAAAGTATTGTGTTATTTTATCAAAAAACGGAGACAACCGAAATCATTGTAACTAATATTTACATAACTCCATTGCATATTTCCGGGATAAGAGTACAGACATAAAAAGAACAATTGCAGGTACATTTTTGCAAACTTATTCGCATGCAAATCTAATATAGAAATATTCGTTGTTTTATCATTATTTCTATTAATTGTGTCGTATTTGTTTTACGTCTTGCAAGCATTTGTTAGGGTATATAGGGAGCATTCTTTCCACACGACTGTCCGTTTATAAGTTTAAGTATTTAAAAAGGTATGATATGAGTAGTTGTACAGAATATAAGAAACAATATTGTGTCATATTTGGGCAGAAAGGGGAGAAAACGGAAAGCATCGCAGCATTCCCTGCAACACAAACTTTCTCTTTACATCATATTTCCGGGATAAGAGTACCAACATAAAAAGTCAAATTGCAGACTTCTTCGGAAGGAGGTATGATATGAACAATAATAACATGGTCTTATCGTTTCTTTTTCCGTTAACAATGTCGTAATTTTACATGTCTTACAAACAAGTTTGGAGGTATATATGCATTATTCTGTCCACACTGCTCAAGGCGCAGTTCAAAGCGCAATTACTTTATTTATATGATGCCAGCAGTTTCGCAAGTTTACAAGAAACTTGGTTTCATTCCGGAAAGAAAGGAAAAAACAAACCAACAGCATCAAAGCAACTATCCACTTTCACTGAATCATACATGTACTTTTCTTTAATAAAATATTGACGGGTTAAGAGTACTGACATTAAAAATAAAATTGCTGACTAAAACCAGACTAATTCAGATGAAAGTATCATCTAAATATTTATAAGATAGTCTTATCTATATACATAATATTGTTTTCTATTTCGTACGTGTTTTAAACGAAGTTTAAGGTCAACAGAAATTATCATTTCCATATAATTGTGAGTTGAATACGTAAAATGATTTGTGAGAAGTGTTAACAGAAAAAATAGATTTTTTTTTATATCAACCTTAATTTTTCAGACTTAATTATATACACGTAGCTGTAATATGATAAAGTGTTATTATAAATACGTTTTATCTTATCTCTGTATATATATAGTGATCCGTTTCTTAGGGAACCGAGGGTTTGGCAGTAGCGGAGTTATCTTATTTTTTTGCAAAACAGCTGTTGGTCGTATGTTTTTCCGTCAAATGAGAACTCACCTTTTATTTCCGAGATAAGAGTATTGACATACAGTAAAATAGTAGACTATATTCAGAAGCTTCTATATACATTGTAGTCTGTCTCATATATTTCGAGAGAAAATATGTTGCTGCATTTATCGGATAAGAGTTTATTCATTAAACTAAAATTACAAGATACCTAATAGCCTGAATCGCTCACCTGTCAAAAATATATCTTGCATTGTTGATTATTTTATAGTTCCAACCTATCATAGTTTTCGAGATAAAAGGCAAACATCGCGAATAAGTCAAAAGTCGTTATTTTAGGGGGGGGGGGGGGGGGGTACTCTTGAAAGGAGTCATTCAAAGAAGCCATCTGATTATTTTGGTGGAAATGGGAAATAAGTAAAAATTGATTTATTTCTCTATTTATTATGGTTTTCTAGATATTAGACAATTATATCATATAATTCCTATTTTCCGGTAACATGGTTTTTAGACATGGTAGCCATGGTGGTTGAATTTTAAGAAGATAAAAAACACGAACAATATAATACTATCGCGCTCATCCATATATATTAAAGATATCCTGAAATTTAAATACTGAAGGACCTTTAGAAATAATAAATCAATTTTTACCGATTATTTGTAAAGGTCATGAAATATTTCAGGATATCCTGAATTCGAATTATGAAGGTCCTGAAATACTTAAGGATAAAAAACAAGAGATGTGGTATGATTGCCAATGAGACAACCATCCTCCAAAGTTCAAATTAAGTGGTTGTATTTGCGGATTGGCTATTCATTTCCATCTATCATAACGTTATACACGCTTACATTTGTAACGCGAAAATTTATTTTCACTTTTGTGCACAACTGCTTCCTGCACTTTGTGTTTATTTACAGAATATTCATTTAGATCCTTTCTTATGCAAGGTTATTTATTTTCGGCTCTTACCAGGCTAGGATGTTATTTTTCAAAATCTTCCTGCAAACCCCACCCCGGAAAATCAAATGATTGTTTCCTTAATGATACAAAAATAAAATTACCTTCGACTTTAAAGCTACAAGTCTATTGAGGAAATAAAGTTGCATTTGGATTTGTGTTTATTTATATCTATTTATTTTTAGTTGATCAAATATTTTATATGCTTTCTGTGTACAGACAATTAGTCAATAATAAAACATTACATTTTCTGGATAAGAGTAAACGCGTTTCCGTTTACGAGTAGTAAGTTGCAGTTGTCTCCCTTTCCATGAAATTCAATTTTTTAATGTATTCTCCCTTTACAAATAAGAATAATTTCAATATTTGTGCATTATTAAAAAATTATCGAAATACTATATACCGATAAATGCTTATTAGTTTACTGTAAATCTATTTAACAAAAAATACTTTACAAATTTTGCTTTGTTGAAAAAATATTACAGAATATGTTTGTTCCATTGTTAAGGGTAATGAGATAAATGTAAATTTCCGGGTTAAGGGTAATTCCCGGATAAGTGTATGACATACGTTACTATGTAAAGTGTTTCATGCAGTATGAGCATTATTCTTGGATATATGTGATTTTTATATGTATTCAAATAAGGGCTACAAAATTGTCGACTAGTAGCACCGATATAATAAAGATATAGAACACAGTGCTCACAAACTTGTTTTTATTCATTTGATTATCAGTTGAAAAGTATAGATGAGGGATTTATTTTCTGATTATTATTAAGATTTCGACTGTGGTGAAGATCAAATGCCAGGATGGTATCCAGTGCATACATAAAAATAATCTATGTTCTGGGTGGCAGGATTGTAATGATGGATCTGATGAATCATCTGGGCCCGGCCCCGGCGCCATAAAACTATTTGAGTAAATTTTTTTGCTCAGCCTGAGAATTTTCTCAATTTTTTTATTCTCAGCAAATTACACCGCCATAAAAAAATTCTCAGATATTTTTTTACTCAAAGTTAAGAATATTCTGAAATATTTGAGTATAGCCAAAACCATACTTAAGTAAAAAAAAAATCTTACATGTTGCTATTGAGGGTATTTTGATATAAAAAATACAACTGTTAATACAGTTTTTGTTAAAATTTTGTTAAAATTTGTATTGAAGAACGTCACTAATCTACACAAATGAAATGCGAAAAAAACATACACATCTTTACTCAGTCCAACATTTTTTGTTTGGTTAACGTTGTCTTTTTCATATATTTTTTAAGAATAAATACTCAATATTGTAACGTGACCGAGGGGAGGAACGACCTCGACACAGACGGACGGACATAGCCATACTATGGCACGACAATGTATCCTGTGGTAAATTCCATTAACTAAATAATACGGTATCTATTTACAAGTTTCTTCACAAATGTACATTACTTCAGACTCATTGACAAATTATTAGCAACAAAGTTTAAACATATAAACTTTAAATACAAGTCCTCCAGAATCTATACTGATTCAAGACTTCAAGGAAAATCACATCCTTCCAGTATCACAGCTGATACCCAATCTGCCCAACTAACCTTTATCATAGAGTTTAATTACTTTCACTCTAGACAAAACAAATAGGCATAACTTATTTTATTACCCTACACCCGAAGACATCGCTACTTGTCTTAATTACATCTGACAGTTCAACTTTAACTGCAGATAATAAAACTAGCCATTTGTCAAATTAGCCTTGCGTCATTAATTTTCTCTGTACACAAATAAACAGTTATAAAGTCAAATTAACTAGAGGTCAATATTTACAAAACATTAAAATATTACATAGCCTCCCTCTTTGAAAAACATGTGTCTCACATGTTATAAAAAAAAACATCTTTAACTTATTAAAGTATGGAAGACCACTTTTCAAAAATAAAACAACAATACGCAATAAAATATACAAGGAAAAATCATAATGTATCAAAAACAATTTACACTCTGGCATAATTAAATAAAAACAATTTCAACATTTGAAAAATAAAATAAGTCAAATAATTCAATCATAATCATGAAAACATGCAATGTTAATTTCAATGTTCATTTTAAATGTTCATAGTTTATAAGCTTCGAAAAAAGTTCTAATCAGGTACGAATCTGTTGGGTGGACGTTTCACACGATGTCCGCGACCGTATTCAATATTGTCAGTTGGAAAATTAGACATATCGCACTGTTCATTTTCACTCAATTCAATGTCAGACTCAATGTCATTTTCTTCGATTGCGGTAGCGTGAGACTCGGTGTCTTTTTGAATTACCGTTTTAATTAGCCAATTGTCAAAATCTCCTTGATGTGGTTTTAGTCTGTTGTAATGAACAACTCTTGGTTTTGACGATTCTAACTTTTGAATGCGGTATACTAAGTCACTAATACTGTTTATAATAAGATGAGGTCCATCCCAATTACACTGTAGTTTCGGACTAATCCCAACTTTTCTCTTTGGATCATGTAACCATACGGCATCTCCAACAGAATACGGTTTAAAATTAACTTTATAGTCATAATACCATTTCTGTTTATCACTGGCATTATTAATGTTTTCTCGAGCAAATTCATGTACATTGTCTAACTATGTTCTTATTTGCATCACATAATCCGGGAGATTATCAAAATTCTCATTATTACTAACAGTTCCGTATAACACGTCAATCGGATGTCTTACATCACGCCCGAATAACATCACATTCGGTGAGTATTTTGTCGTGTCATGTTCCGCGCTACGATATGCCATCATCTGTAATGGAAGTAGAACATCCCAGTTCTTCTGATCTTTATTCACGCATGTAGCCAGCATTGCTTCCATTGTTGAGTTGTAACGCTCAACCATCCCATCAGATTGGGGATGAAGTGCAGTGGTTCTCGTTTTATCCACTCCTAAGAGTTTACAGAGTTCACGGAATAGTCTTGATTCAAAGTTCGTACCTTGGTCCGTGTGAATCTGCATTGGCACACCATAATGGGTCACAAATTGTTCAACAAACACTTGCGCTATAGTTTCTGCTTCCTGGTCGGGTAATGCGTATGCCTCTACCCATTTCAAAAAATAGTCCTGGATAACTAGTACGTATCTGTTATTACGTTCAGAGAGCGGTAATGGTCCCATTATGTCCATAGCAACTCTTTCCATAACAGCTCCTACATTATATGTTTTCATTGGCGCCCTAAATGTTTTTGGAGGTCTTTTTCGTGAACCACATTGATGACATCGACGGCACCATTCTTTGACATTTTCCCCAACGCCTGGCCAATAAAATCGTTCTCTAATTCGACCTAAAGTTTTGTTGACTCCCAAATGTCCAGCTGTTACGGCATCATGCAGGTTCGTTAGAATGTCCGTTTTAAAGCTATCTGGAACCACTAGCTGCCATGAAATTTTCTTTCCTGTGTCGTCTTCCCATCTCCTGTATAAGATGTCGTTTCGTATTTCAAGTCGTTTCCATTGTGACCACAATGCCTTCACAACAACGCTTTCCGAGCAGATTTCATGCCAAGTAGGTTTATGATCACTATTCTCCATCAAATTGATAATCAATGCTAAATTTTTATCCTCCCGTTGTGCACATTTTATTTCACTATCAGATAAACCATTAATCCAACTATTTGAATTTGACACTTTAGATTTATTATCGCTAATAACATTACACTGTGTGCTAGATACACCATATTTCAATTCTACTTTTTCACAGTGTGAACAATCTAAACACGGCCTTCTCGATAAACTATCCGCATTTGAATGTTTTAATCCAGGCCTATGCACAATTTCATAGTCGTAAGTTCCTAGTGCTTCTAACCATCGCGCCAATTGCCCCTCTATATCCTTGAATTTAGTAATCCAGCGCAATGAACTATGATCTGTTCGAACAGTAAATTTTCTTCCATAAAGATAGCAATGAAAGTGTTTGATGCTGCTAATCACCGCTAAAAGTTCCTTTCTTGTAGTACAGTAATTAATTTCGGATTTAGATAACGCTCGACTGTAATACGCAATCACCTTTTCATGACCATTTTGAACTTGCGAAATCACTGCACCTAGCGCAGAATTACTACAGTCAGTGTCAAGTATAAACTCCAAACCAGACGGATCCGGATACGCTAAAATCGGCGGACTAGAAAGTTTTGATTTCATAATGTTGAATGTTTCTTCGCATAGATCTGTCTATTCAAACAATGTCTGCTTTTCAGTAAGCTTATTCAATGGTCGTGCATATTTTGCAAAATCAAAAATAAATCGTCGATAATACGAGCATATTCCAAGAAAGGCCCGTACTTCTTTTACTGTTGTCAGTCTAGGCCAATTACTGATGGCCTCAATCTTTGACGGATCAGCGCGAACACCATCTTTAGAAACAACGTGTCCCAAGTAGTTAACGCTCTTTTGAAACAGCGTACATTTCTTCGGATTGAGTTTTAACCCTGCCATACGCAAACGGTCAAACACTTCTTGTAGTCTCTGTAGTGAAGATTCAAATTCCGTTCCGAAGACAATAATATCATCTAAGTATACCAAGCAAGTTTTCCATGATAGGCCTTTTAAAACTTTGTTCATTAGTCTCTCAAACGTTGCAGGTGCGTTTCAAAGACCCATTGGCATTACTTAGAATTGGTATAGTCCATTTTCTGTCACAAAGGCAGTTTTCTCACGGTCGTTTTCATCACACTTTACTTGAAAATATTCACTTTGAAGATCAAGTACATGGAACCATTCTGCTCCGGACAACGCATCTAGTTTATCATCTATACGAGAAACCGGAAATGAATCTTTCTTTGTGATATCATTGAGCTTGCGATAGTCTAAACATATCCGCGTAGAACCATCTTTCTTTCTTACAAGGACTAGGGGTGATGACCATGGGCTCTCGGACGGTTCAATGATGTCACTGCGCAACATGTTATCTATCTGAGAAGCTAGTTCAGATCTTTGAGCAAATGGCAATCGGCGCGGTTTTTGACGAATCGGGTCTGTATTTTGAGTATTAATTTTATGCGTTACAATATCGGTACGTCCTATGTCCCACTTATCTTTGGCAAATACACTTTGATTCATCAAAAGTAAGGCTCTGAGTCTTTCTCTCTGGTTTTCATTTAAATGTACACATGAGCTTGTATATAAACTAGTTAAATGTTTAGGAATATCTTCTGTTGACAATTCTTGAGAATAAACTGACTCATTAAGTATGGTTACTGCTTCACATGTCGCTGCAATTGAATTTGCATGTACTTTAACAGACTTATCTGTTGCGTTCAATACTCGCATCGGAACAACATCTGATGATGAATTCACTACTGTTTTAGCCAACAGGAGCTGATGTTTCTCCACAAATTTATCTGAAGCTACTAACATGCTACAATCTGGAGCATAACCAATATCAATAACTTTCCCCGGAATAATCTGCTCGACACCCGGCGGAATAACTGTTGTCTCTGACACAGCAACCCGACAACATCGCACACCTTGTGTATTTACTACTGCACAAGATATCTGTTCTTTGTTAACAGTCATTGTATTGTTAGCCACATCAATGCAACACATATTTTGTTTCATGAAGTCAAAACCGATAATACAGTCTATATCTTCATCTATATCAGCTACCCACACATCGTGTGTGAGAAGTGTCCTTCCAATTTCAACGTTCATTTTACCTATTCCTCTCACTTTAACTGGTTTACCGTCGGCAAGTTTCATGTTTGTATGTGTTGGACGCAACACCACTTTGTTTCCATCGGACAGAGAATCGTATACCTTACTGTTCAAAATTGTCACATTTGCACCTGTATCTACTAAACATTGGATGTTTTTACCTTGAAATTTACCAGAAATATACATTCCTCCATCGCCACTCGCTACACGACCGGTTCTTACTCTGTCTTTTTGTTGATAATTTGTTTTACTTTTGTCATATTTAGGACAATTTCTTCTGATATGGCCTGTATCTCCACAAGTCCAACATCCTCTTTTTCCCGGCTTGTTGTTATTGTTATTAAATCCGCTTCTCTGTTGACTCATACCGCTCTTAAGAAACTGAAACTCACGTCGAAGTTCCTCTACCACATCAGATAGTGTTTTGATTTGACCAGACACTTCTGAACTTTCCGATATAGCAAAATTCCGAACACTTGAAGGTTTATCCCTCTGTTTATCCGCAATATAAAAAGCCTCAAGCTCAACAGCCAACTTAACTGCATCATCTAGTGTCTTTGGGTGAGCTTGATGTATACGCAACCGTGTATCCGCGTCATCTAATGCATCAATGAAATGATCTCGGCTCAACATCTCTTGTAGTTCCAATTGAGCTTTGGGATATGCTTTACGGCTTAGTCTCTTGATATGTTGCGCCAATTCAGGCAATTCTTGATCTCTTCTTTTACGGATATTCTTAAGCTGCACACGGAAAAGCTCTGTTCTGTTTTCGGTTCCAAATCTACTTGTTAATGCTGCACATATCGATTGAAAATCTTTACGCTTTATCGGATCAATATCGGCTAAAACACTTTGCGCATTCCCACTTAGACTTGTTGCAAGAAACATTGCTTTCTGATTATCCGCGCAACAATTTAATTCGGATATCATTTCAAACTGAATTTTATAATCTTCCCAAGAAACAGAACCATCATATTTAGAGGGTCGGACAACTGGCTTTTCAGATCCCATATGCTTATGTGAATTCGATCCTTGATTACGAGAAGGTTGGAACACAGATGGAATTGATGATCTTTTCGGGGTCGGAGCACTTGAAATTTCATCCTGGAGAGTTTCATACTCTTTAGTTAAACGCTGTATTTCTCTTTGGGTTTCAATCATTCTAGGCGTTGAAGCTGATAACACGGTTGAACTTAATCCTATCCCTGTATCCATTGATACTTTAGGTCTTGCACCTCCGAAATAAATTTCTCTATCAGAAGAATCACGTTTATCCATTTTTATAACAATTTAATTACAGTTGCTTTATTTACGCACATGAAATATTTTATTCCATTTGCAATAATCCTCTCACACAAAATTATCTGAATATTACTATAAATCCACAGAATATAATTTGCGAAAATACATTGTTAAATTCCAAATAGCACATCAATCCTTATAATAGAAATAAACTAATCCATGTTAATAATATCCACACCGCTGCCACCAAAAATTGTAACGTGACCGAGGGGAGGAACGACCTCGACACAGACGGACGGACATAGCCATACTATGGCACGACAATGTATCCTGTGGTAAATTCCATTAACTAAATAATACGGTATCTATTTACAAGTTTCTTCACAAATGTACATTACTTCAGACTCATTGACAAATTATTAGCAACAAAGTTTAAACATATAAACTTTAAATACAAGTCCTCCAGAATCTATACTGATTCAAGACTTCAAGGGAAATCACATCCTTCCAGTATCACAGCTGATACCCAATCTGCCAGTCTCTGACCAACTAACCTTTATCATAGAGTTTAATTACTTTCACTCTAGACAAAACAAATAGGCATAACTTATTTTATTACCCTATACCCGAAGACATCGCTACTTGTCTTAATTACATCTGACAGTTCAACTTTAACTGCAGATAATAAAACTAGCCATTTGTCAAATTAGCCTTGCGTCATTAATTTTCTCTGTACACAAATAAACAGTTATAAAGTCAAATTAACTAGAGGTCAATATTTACAAAACATTAAAATATTACAATATCAATTTTGTCAAAAACTGTAAAAATTGAGGTTTCAGGCTTTTTCCAGGGTTCATACATGTAATTAGTTGATTTATTTAGAATAATCAATCATACTATTGTTAGAACAATAAAAAAGTACATAAGGTGCTGTGATACTATGAATTTTAGAAAAGATTTAAAGACTTTTAAATCTAGTGTGAAATAGCTTCACTGCTCCTTTGTTGTTGTATGAAATCACCCACATTTTAGTGGGCATCGGATATTTGAGAGATAATAATGATGTGATGGGACGCCAGAATCTCAAAATAATTGGAAGCCAACATCCCAATGCTTAGGTATTCAATATAGAATTAAAAGAATTACATCAGCATCTATCAAAGGTGAAAATGCCATTTTAATATTTTTCATCATTTTCTGTAGACACTTTTCTAAAATATGCTATCAACAGAAATGATAGTGTTTTTTTTTAAACAAAACAATCTAACAACTACAAAAGTTATTCAATATAATCATAAGAGCATCCAATATCTTTTATAACCAATAAAATCCATTTGCAGCATCTGCTATTCATAGAAATAAATGAATAAGTATGATTCTTGTAAAATGAGCATAAGTACAAAAAATGTATGTTGATACTATCAAACAAGAGTGCACACGCTGAAATGTCTCGCCTTCTTTACTAACCATTGATTTTATGTTGATAGTCCTAAATACAAGTAACACATAAACTTAACATGATCCAAGAAAATGAGGTCAAGGTCAGATAAACCAAACGAGAAATACATGTACACCTTACAATCATTCAATAAACCAAACATAGTTGACCTATTGTTTATTGTTTCTAAGAAACAGTCTTAAACAAGAAAACTTAACATTGACCAGTGAACCATGAAAATGAGGTCAAGGTCAGATGAACCATGCCAGACAGACATGTACACCTTACAATCAATTTAGGCATTAAATATAGTTGACCTATTGCTTATAGTATCTAAGAAACAAACTTAACCATGAAAACTTAACATATACCAATGAACCATGAAAATGAGGTCAAGGTCAGATGATACCTGCCAGACAGACATATACACCTTACAATCCTTTCATACATCAAATATAGTTGATCTATTGCTTATAGTTGAAGAAAAACAGACCAAAACACAAAAACTTAACACTGAGAAATGAACCGTGAAAATGAGGTCAAGGTCAAATAAAACCTGTGAGACTGACATGTACATCATAAAATATTTCCATACACCATTTATAGTTGACCTATTGCATATAGTATTAGAAAAAAAGACCACAACTCAAAAACTTAACTTTGACCACTGAACCATGAAAATGAGGTCAAAGTCAGATGACACCTACCAGTTGGACATGTACACCTTACAATCATTCCATATACCAAATATAGTAGACCTACTGCTTATAGTATCTGATATATGGACTTGACCACGAAAACTTAACCTTGTTCACTGATCCATGAAATGAGGTCGAGGTCAAATGAAAATTGTCTGAATGGCATGAGGACCTTGCAAGGTACGCACATACTAAATATAGTTATCCTATTACTCATAATAAGAAAGAAATTAACATTACAAAAAATGTTGACTTTTTTCAAGTAGTCACTGAACAATGAAAATGAGGTCAAGGACAATGGACATATGACAGACGGAAACTTTGTAACATTAGGCATCTATATACAAAGTATGAAGCATCCAGGTCTTCTAGCTTCTAAAATATAAAGCTTTTAAGAAGTTAGCTAACGCCGCCGCCGCCGCCGTAGCCGCCGCCGCAGCCGGATCACTATCCCTATGTCGAGCTTTCTGCGACAAAAGTCGCAGGCTCAACAAAAATGCAATATAGTAGAAATATTCCAAATATGGCCGTAACATTTTCTTTGAACATTGAACAATTTAGTAGCATACAACATAATTTGACCTTTAGAAATCAAAATATGTCTTATAATTCTGTGAAAGCATATGAGAATTAAAAATTTGTTGGTTGTAGCATATTAATCTAACCGATTTTTAAAAGAGATCACAAAAAAAGCGACCAATTTAACAGCTTCTCACTGTAGATACTCCTACACTAGTAGTATTATGCATTATATATCCCGCTTGAATATTAGATCTTTATTTGAAATTACCCAAGATATACGAGGTGATTTACAGAATAGAAAATACCCCCCCCCCCCCCGCCCCGCCCCCCCCCCCCCAAAAAAAAAAAAGAAAGAAAGACAAAAGTGTGCAAAAAAAAAGACTGAATAATTGGGTGTTAAAATGTATAATTTTTTATATAAAAATTAAGAATAAGGTAAAACGAATGAAATATTGAACTGGTCGTAATCGGAATTGGGCAATTGATGTATGTAAGCGATGAAATTTCTGTACATTCGTAAGCATCAGTATTTTGCTCCAAAATCACGATCTTGCATGAGGAGTTAACAAATCTTGACGTATCATTTCGTCCCCTATTGCAGTCAAAGTCAACCTTGCATCCTTCTCATGTATTGTGTCAGAAATTATTACACATTACAACACTGATAAAACAGTTCGTGACAGAGGTCAGACCAAGATGACCATTGACAACAAATAGCTCTGCAATAGTGGAAAACAAATTGAAAACAACAAATCAGAAATATGACCAAAAGGACTTTAAAATAATAGCCAATTAAATGAGTCGAAGGTCAACTTTGCCCGATGGAGTTGAAATCTCAGTTTTTTTTATATTTTCAAAATTTATAAAATGAACAATTAACGGGAATTAAATAGAATTGCAGAATCAAAAAGTCTCTTTCGCCAGCATGCTTACTCTGTCTTCGGTTTCAGATGTGTAAGATCCATAATTCATTGCAATTTAAAACTTCAATTGTTTGGTAAGGGCTATTTGACTGATACTCGAGGACGGATAACATTGTCTTTGAATTTTTTGGGGGTATAGCATTTTTTGTTCACTACCAATAAATGTTAAATATATTTTAATATTCTCTAAAATAGTTGATAAATAGGCACTATTTTATATTTTGTTGGACAGTTGGTCTATCAAGGATAAAATCTAGTTCAGGAGGTCGAATTTTTTTCTATTAGTTTTCAGATCTCTCTTAAAAAACTACTTTTTATAAATTACTACAGCTACCTTAATTAGATTGCAGTACTGGTACCTCATATCTACAAACCAAATACATGTAATGTCACCCTATCTACTGATTATTATCTCAGATATCCAAATTATTACAAAGAAAGTATAATAATTTTGGTTTTAAACAGATATTAGTCAAAACTGATAAATGTATCATTTGTGCAGTACAGTGACAGATTCGGGGAGGGGAAAGGGGGGATGTGTTGTATTACTGGGTAGTGTCGTCGTACATATGTCTTTGATACAGCGGAAAAAAAATCTATCATGTCAAAATCATGATACAGAAGGAAATTTCCATATGCACGATTAGAAAACAAGAATCATTTACAGAATAAACATTTCTTACTTGTACAAGGTGTTGTTAATAAATGCAATGGACAATACCGGTATGTGCCATGCCTTCTCACACGACGTCGTACTTTCATTTTTTCTTCCTGTGCAATATATTAAACTCATTATGAGGAGCAATTTTTATGACTACTTGCATAATTGTTATATCGTATTCAATTCTGTATCAAATCTATATTTATTTCAAAAGTTACATATCTATTCTTGAATATTAAAAACAGATTAAAATTATTTACTGGCATTCATATTGATATAAAAATATCCGGTTTGTTGGTTTTTTGTTTTGTTATGTTATGTTTTTTTTTCTTCTTTTGTTTACTAGTATTTGTAGATCTAAGAAAAAAGCAGTTCTGTTTCACTTTAATAAGCAATTGGCTTAAAATTGTCACATGGTGTCTTCTTATGTCGACTGAATACATAATATGTCATTGATCCGTAATATGTTTATTTGGCATACCATACTCGATAGAAGTGCGGACGTGAAAGAAAGTACTTTCACGTAAACGTCAACGAAGGTTACATTCCAAGGAGATTACATTTCGAAGATTTCGCCATTTATAAAACATAATCATTAATACACGTATCTTAAGACAGAAGTCGTATGAGAAATATTAAAAGTAATATATATTTATAACAAGCTACGGGTTAATAACTCAAATATTTCAAGATCTCTCTCTTATAATTTCAAACAATTGTCCACATATTATTTGTGACTTTATATCCTGTGACTTTCTGTGCATTTACCGATACTTACAAAATGCTACTTGTCATTTTATCTATCGTAGATTTTTTTTTATGTTTTACAGTGTTGCTAAGAGAGAAAACCTGCGTTTTTGCGAAATTAGGTACACTTTTTAGTTTTCAAACATCTATTTTACCGCTTACATCACTGAGAAAAAAAATTCTCAGCTGAGAAAAAAAATTCTCAGCTAAGAATATTGTCAAAGTTGAGAATATTTTTTTATGGTTGTTCAAAAGTGTCGTTAAGCTAACAACTAGTTAAGCCTAACGACTCGTTAAATTTTAACATTGTTGTTAGCTAATTACTGCGTTAAATTATGTTGTTCAAAAATATTTAACGACTGAGTTAACTAACTACTTGTTAAAAAATTTAACAACTGTTTATTTTAACATTTTCCCATAATTCCAAAAAATTTATCCAAAATTCTTCCACTTCCTGTTTGAAAATGGCTGAAGAGCAACCCCCAAGAAAATTCCAAGAATTAGAGGGCAGAATTTTTCCAGTATGGAAGTTAACCTCATCAGTAGGAGAGTTGTTGCTTTCCAACTGACACGATACCGAATGACGTTACGCCACGAGTTATCGTTCCTGCTGTTGTCGACATCTTTGAAATTGACGTCAAACGTATAAAACTTAGAACGAATCAAACAAACAATTTGCCTCAGTCTGGTATAAAATAGTTGAAAGATAAATGTTTCTTTATTTCAAATTTGCAAATATATATGATTATATATTAAAAATACCTTCATTTTAGCGTCGCTTTCTATACGTATCATATTCAATCACAAAACAAAAAACTTTGCATAATTACGATTCAAATAAAAGAACAAAAATGAGAAAAAAAATCATACTTAGGTGAAATATAAATAGTAAATTAGTCTTTTATTTTTATTAACATTATTAATAGTAACTTTGCATAGATGCAGAATGTCGAGGGATTTGATGCAATACCTTATATATTTGACATTGATTGCTTCGTCGTCTTCCTCCCATTCTTCTTCTCATTTTTCACATTTAAATATATACTTTTTAGATAAGTAGGCATTTGTACGATTTATCTATCTATATATATATATATATATATAAGTCTAAATTGAAAACAACGTTCAAACCTATGATTGCGTTGGATAAAAACCGCAATTTTTATACGTGTGCATGCAAAACAAATTTCTTGGTAGAGGGGTCTAAATACAGCACAAACAACATTTTCCAAAAGACCCAAAAAGTGAAAAAGTATATTTTAACAAAACGCATTTGACTAACAGGTCGAACAACAAATGTTCTTAAACCCTGCTGACTGCCATTGGCGATTGCCAAATAAACGGATCACCGATGTAATAAATGGATCTTAATTTTAAATTTAATACTAAATATATATATATTAATATGTTCTTATGCATAAAAGACTGAGCTTTTTATTCTGGGTTGGTTTTTTTTTCAATACATTCTTATTAAGGATGCACGCCGTTTCCCGATGAAATATTTTTTGAAAGTAGAAATCCAAATTATAGAAACGCATGATAAGGTATGAAAATACGGGGAATTGTACCACAATTAATGCAATTCCGCTAAGAAGCCCATTCGTTTTTAAATGGTCACTGAAAAACGTCGCTAGCAAAATAGAAAAAGGAAATTTATTGGGAAAAGAATACCGATAGAATTTTTCCGAAAAAAGCACCATACAAGCAGACGTACAAACTCAGACAGAAACTGGTTTATTGGCATGGAATGAACAAAGAAGAGTAGTTGAAATTGGCTGTTTGGCCGAACAACTTTTCCTATGTTTTAAGTGGAAACAGTCTTTGAAATTTATTGGACTGTACAGAAGAAATCCGATATGGTTTCGAAAGCTTGTTTAAAAGAAACTACTAGCATTGTAATCTTATAGGCACAGTCTAAACAGGACAGCCACATCGGAATAAGGAGAAAGTTAACAAAGGCTTAAACATATGGGATGTCAACACTAAATGTGCACTCGGTTAGGTCGAAATTTAATTTAATCATTCAGATCCCGTTACATCTTTTCTTTCAACTCCGTTCTGAAATAAATTATTTTCTCGAAATTTACAATCAAACGATTAATTAAAAACCTGTGGCCCCACAATCGATGAATGAATGATCGGTGCTTCGATGAAGGTAAATCCAGAGTAGCACTTCGAACGCAAACAAGATATTTTCATTCACCTATTTTATTCAAACGGCAAAAACAAACTGATTAAAAGAACAGTTCCAATGCCCCCCACCCCCACCCCCTCCCGCGTTGTACATATTGTATCTGTCAATGGCCATTATAACTTTAACAAAAATTGTTTGTTCTTTGATTTGATTTTTTTATATATATCGTTAATAGAGAAATGCAGATTTGAGAGCAAATGCAATGCAATTTTCGATATAATTATTATTTCCAAGGGGCATTACTCTTTTAAAATTATTTGATCAGCACTACCCTTCGAAATTATGCAAGACAATGCTAATATAAACCTTTAATATAAATTATCTAAATATCTGGCAAAAATTGTACACGTGAGAGTGCTTAAAAATGCAATTTTCCATATACTAATTAATATATCCAAGGGGCATGACTAGATAATTGATCGGCATTGATTTTCAAACTTGTCAGCGAACATGCTGATATAAACCTAATATATAAGTTTTATAAAAATCAGGCAAGAATTGTACACGTCAGAGAGCTAACAAGACCGGACAGACAAACGGACGGACGGAAGGACGGACGCCCGGTATTTGTATGTCCACCACAACACGTCGCGCGGGGGACAAAAATCCAACGAGATCTTAAAATCAATTTTATTTTAGATTCATTTTAATTTGCACTTTGTCTTCGGGGAGGGGTGTGTTTTTGGAATTTTGAGTTGGACATGATGTACAGGTATAGCGGATACAAAAAAACGCACCGTTTCACAAAGTGGGGAGACAAAACGACTCACAGACGATTAGCAAAGGTGCCTTTTGGGGGATTGACATATTGCTCAAATAGTCGCAGTCTTAAAAGGAGTTTTTACAACAAGTATACAAGTGTTTATGTAAATTAAAAGGGTTGTTTTTTCTTTGTGTGCATAAGTGGAAATGTGGGATATACAATAAAACAGAAAATGGCCAATTAACGACACACAAAACCAAAGACATCTATATAACACGCGACTAATGCAGGATGGACGAGTATTTTTCTACAGCTAATTTGTAGTTTTAGTAAAGATTCGTTGGTCCCTTGAATTGGAAAGTTAATAAGTATATTTAGTATGGCAAGTATCAAATCTATCAAATTATAACATCATATGTTCACAACATAAGTCAGATTTTAACTATAACAGCATCATATTTCAGTCTCCTAGTACGTATTTGTTAGTCTTTAAAAATCTTGTATTTCTGGAGAAAACTCAATCGCTTATGAAATAAGGAGGTGTGGTATGATTGCCAATGAGACAACTTTCCATCAAAGACCAAATGACGTAGATGTTAGCTTGCTTATGTTGCTACATTTGAGACTCCATATTACCATTCCACTATGAACTGCTTATTCAAAAAGATATTTTGTCACCAAATGATTTATAAAATAGAACATAATCATATATGCTAATATATGTTTTGTTCCCTTGACAAAATGCTGAGAGCATATTGTTTTACCCGTGTCCTTCGACAGCCCTTCCCTTACTTGGTATATAGGGTTTATACGGCTGATTTTTTAGGATTACAGTTTTGAAGCTTTAACTTTTATATTATGTACTTGGTGTTAGTACATATACAATACGCGCATCTTGTCAGATTTTAATGTTTTATGACAGGTTGCTGAATTTGGCATTTTGATAATATATTGCACCAAGTCTTTTTTTACCTATATTGAGGGTGCATGTTTATTCTCAGGATCACTTTTTTTAATAATTTTCCACGAATGACCGAATATTGAACTTTGTATATTCAAGTGAAATTTTGCATACAGTTTGCAAGGTTTGTCCGACTAGCAACGCACACAACCCACACGTTCACATCATACAGAGTATACTATATTTATAGAATACGTATTTTATCAGGATGTTGATTTTCTTTATAATATTCACAACTAACAGAATGTGTAACCTTTTTTGACGGCTGCATCAAATGTGTCTTTTAGACATAACTTTTCAAATTGTATTGTATCGTCCTGAAAATCCATGAAATATTTGCCACTGGACGCCAAGCAACCATCAATCAATCAATTCAAATTGTACTTCGACATCACTGTTTACCAAATCAAATTTTTGAAGCACTTTATTTTATTCATGCATGGATACATCGGTGTCATCAGCATTGTCTAGTTTGGTAGGGTTAAGTTTTGAAAGCTAAAAGTGCACATAGTTAGGACAAAATAAAATTAACTCAGTCGAATGTTATATTGAATTATTAGGAAATTTCCCGACAAGGGGAATAAAAATAAAATAACAAACACCATTCAGATCCCGTTACATATTTTTTTTTCCTTCTGAATAAAAATAACGTTATTCTGTATTCCATAACGTCACAATTTTTTGTCAATTTCTAGGCGTATCGGTCATCTTTGAAGCGATTTATCTAAAAAACAAGGATGGTGACATTTATTCAATATTGGTATTATTTTAGTACGTATTCTCTGTGATATTCACCGCGCTGAACGTCACGCGCTTTTAACTGTAACGTTATGGTAAAATGTTTGATATACAATTGGTTTTGGTAAATATTTGACATCAAATACATTGTTTTCTCTTGGAAAATGGAATAAAACAATAACTGTCTTTTGTTTCGGTAAATATGTGGTCTAATTGACTTTTGAAAAACTGATATTCACTTCGGCAGTCGGCCTCAGTGAATATCAATTTTTCAAAAGTCAATAAAACCGCACATTTACCTCATCAAAAGACAGTAATTATATAATATTTTTTTTATACATGTATGGATTTGGTATACAATCCTGAATGTTATTTTAGTTTTTAGTCTTTCTCCGTATATGAGAAAATAGCCATCCATTGAAAAATCTAGAAAAGTAAGTCGAAAAAAAGGTATTTTCCCTATATATCTATGTAAATTTGGTGCAAAAATTGACATTTACTTATCAAAATTACAAAAAAACAAAAATGGTGACCCCCATTTTTTATTCCATATTCCGATGTAACTCGAATCAAAGAACAAGTGAGCCAAAAATTTTAGAAATCGGGAGATATGCCATTCGGTACCGTGTTACCTTAATTGACGAAATGGAGAAGAATAAATTTTGACTATTTACCCTTAAGCCAGCCACTGCGTTTCTCTCTTGTGTTAAATAATTCATAAAGATTTGAATTAGTGAGATTGAAAGAATCAAAAACTTCACAAACTGCTCGACAATAAATAGAATGGTAGGCTTTTTTTCTTTCTATTTACATAGAGGTGTTTATCATCAATAGGACTGTTATGCGTAAGTGTGTTGCGTCAATGCACCGACTTCATTTGGAAAGTTTGTCTTTTCATAAAATGCTCTCGTAATATTGTGAAGTAACTTTTATGACAATCATAAGACCATTAAAAGTCATGTCGCGAGGTGTATTAAATTAACGATAAAAGTTATAACATATCATAACTTGGGAAACTTTCGAAAACATATCTTACGACTATGACATGCCCTAGGACCATCGTAAGACATGTCTCAGTCATAAGATACTTTGGAAAACCAGGCCCCAGGTCTTTAAAGTTAGTTTATTAGTTTGACAAGATAATAATTGTTGTATAATTCTGTGTTGGTCGTGATTATCCAATTTCGTCATCTATATCAAAATCTGATATGACTCAGAGCCATATATATATATACACAGAAGTGATTTAAATGGTAAACATGTACGTTCACTTTAAATGAAAAGACTCATGGCTATGAAGTTTACACATGAAATACAAGTAACTAGTATCTGTTACTTGGTTTTATTTCATTTTGTTTCTGCAAATGTTATGAAAATTTGTAAATTTAAATTGACATATTGAAAAGGCCTTTTTGTCGTGCCCCAAGACAAATTTATAGTTGGTTACATGTCTATATGAAAATGACACTTTAAAAAGTTTGTGCATCCGAAGCACTTTTTTTTAAAATTCATCTTCAAATTAACGTTTTTGTTATTTTCGGCTTATGAGTTTGACTGTCCCTTTGGTATCTTTCGCCTCTCTTTTGTATGTATGCGTTATTGTATCATAACGAATTCTGATTTCAATACTCTGTACAAATGTAGCTGCGGCCAAATATTTTAAAGCCACAATAACGAAAAGTACAGAAATATGAAAACGCAGCAGTCAGATACTTTTCTGTTCTTTGGTTGTTGTCTCCTTGACACATTTTCCGTTTCCATTCTCTATTCTATCGATTAGAAAATTATATTTTTTAACGTTGAGAACGTCGAATGAATAAAATTACTTGTTTTTTGGAAAAATTTCACAGTAAACTGTAACCGCTCTCATAGTTTTCATTCTTCCCACCATGTTATGTTGTACTACTAGGTCAATCAAGATGTTGTTCCACCTTTGGACAGAAGCTTCAAATTTCCGGATACTAAATATTAAATCTCATAATTTATAAAGTATTTATATTTTTTCACATGCTCTTGTTGCATTCAAAATGTCAATACATGCAGTGAGATCGATCATTTCAGTACCTGGTACCTAAATTCAAGAATAATCAATACCATTAGAGGAGCTTTTCTTTAAAGGTTGGTAAACATTTGGGTGATAAAAAATATATGCTTTTCAATGCTTTAATTTTATTAACAATATTTCAATAGACGGACGAGTGGACTGAGAAATACTACAAATGTTTTACAAGATGCATTATACTTAAGCTGCTCATAACGTCAGTATAAATGATTGAAAAGTTTCTAGTAACTATGTAAAAGTACATCTAACTTTTATGTTTCCTTCCAATCTACCAATTTATAGTTGTTCCTAAGTCAATATAAGTAATCACCTTCGTAAAGTATCTAGGAAGCGAATCTGCATATGGATCGGCAAGATAGACAGCATTGTTTATTTTAATGTTTACAAATACCTCATATTTATTCATTTAATCATATTAACCACGAGCGACAAAACAACACACAATATAAGAATTGATAAAAGCTAAAAATAACAAAACCCGAACAATTAACAACGTAAACATAAATCACCTACATACTACGTGAACTAACATATTTTAAAAGAAAGAAGAAAAAAACCAAACAACCAGAACAAACCGGACAAGAAGCAAATTAAAAAGAAAAAAAAAGATAATGCAAGAAAATTAACTGTATCAACTTACCTAACGAAAGACTAAGTAGGTTCATCATTAAATAATGTCAATGTAACAATACTAAACTTTGAAAGTTAACAAATTCATTTATAGACCCTTAATCAAGTAATATTTCTGTATTTCTAAATTTGATCAATATGTCAGTCGTTTTAAATACTTGTGGGTTGATTAGTTATTTAATTTGATAGTTCTGAACCGAAAAGAATTTTATACTTTTGAAAAATCTTGTCCGACACACTATTGTAAATGCTCTTTTGTTCCGACGTTGGAAAGCTCCGGGCGGAAAGAACTAACTAGCCGAAAAGTTCTGGAGGAACTTATTAACTAGTTACTTTGTTCTTCCTCTGGTTTAAAAGTTCCACCGGAACAAAGTGACTAGTTGAAAAGTTCCAACGGAACATATCAACTAGTTAGAAAGTTCCTTTTTGCCAAATTAGTCAAAACCGGAACTAACAAACTAGCCCAAAAGTTCCAACGGAACTTATCAACCAGGCAGAAAGTTCTATTTGGAGAATTGATGCAAAGTAAAAGCGCAACGTATTATATTTGAACCTTTCAAAGGGAAACCAAGATACTGATTTCAAAAGTCAAATGGAACTTATCAACTAGCCACAAAGTTCCTCGTTGGCAAATAAGTCAAAACCGGAACTAACAAACTAGCCCAAAAGTTCCAACGGAACTTGTCAACCAGTCACAAAGTTCCATTTGGAGAATTGATGCAAAGAACCACACGAGGAGGGGGGTATTCTTCCCTCTCTTGAGGGTACTATGAATACAAAATTTGCATGATAATGCAACTTATTCCGTTTTATGTGAGCTATGAAATACAACTTAAATTTTGCATATTTGTCCCCAAAGAAACCCCTTTCAGTGCGTTGGGTATTCTTGTAAATTAATGATTTGCTCTTATATATACTGGTACTCATTCTTCCCCCTCTTTCTACAAAAAGGACGAAACATGGTATATTCGGAACGATGTAACTAGTTGTTCTGTTCCGCCAGAACTATTCAACTAGCTACATTGTTCCGGGACTTTTCAATTAGCTACTTTTTTCCGGAACTTTTCGACTGCACTCGGAATAAAACAACTAGTTGGAAAGTTCCATCGGAACGAAATAACTAGTTGAAAAGTTCCGCCGGAACAAAGTAACTGACGGAACATAGTGGCTGTTACACTATTACTGAAATTAAACCCATTTATGAATCATAGCTAAATGTATATACAAAAGTGCTTTCAGTTATAATACGTGGTTACTCAAATTATTGTTTTATAATGAACGCCATGACTGCCTTATGTTGATGATCATCATTATATGCTGTGGTCATAGCATTATATGCAGTGGTCACAGCATTATATGCAGTGGTCACAACATTATATGCAGTGGTCACAACATTATATGCAGTTGTCACACCACTATATGCAGTAGTCACAACATTATATGCAGTGGTCACAGCATTATATGCAGTCGTGACAACATTATATGCAGTTGTCGGAACATTATATGCAGTGGTCACAACATTATATGCAGTGCTCACAACATTATATGCAGCGCTCACAACATTATATGCAGTGGTCACAACATTATACGTTTTTTGTTGATGAAAGTGATAATCAGTAATGGTGATGATGATGATTGATGTATGTGATGGTGGTGGTTATTAAATTTGACAGTAGAGGAGAAAGTGATTTTCATCTTCTTAGGTTTTACAAGTTAGACATGTTCTATTGTCTCGAGGTATTTTTAGATATCTACCCTTTTCTATGAGTAAATTATGGTCACTAATTCTAATTTTTGTAAATAAACGTCTAGTTTCAAAATTTGGATATCTTAGATAAAATTCTTGGCTTTAATACTTTTGTTAAGAAAAAGTTTGTTATTTTCGTTTAAACTGTAGTTTATTTTATTTTCCAGTAATTCTACATAGAAGTTGCTTGAAACATTCTTAATCCAAGTCTTTAGTTTTTTTTAACTTGTTCCATATTTTGATAGGAAACTATTTTTTTGTATATCAATATTCATTGATAAAAGTGGACCAAGTATACTCTCCTTGTGAGTCAAGGTGTTTACTTAATGTATAACCTTCTTTTAGTAATGGGTTTATGTTTTCAGTATTTAATCTAACCCAATAAAGAATTGCTTGTCTTTTTATATATTTTTCTATTGGTTGTCTACCAAGTTCAGCTTTAACACCTAGATTAGCAGATGTCCTTTTAGTACCTAGAATATATTTACAGAAATTAACATGAACCTTTTCAAAAGGAGTCTTATCCAAATATTGGAAGTTATCTATATCTTTGGTTTCGGATTTTAATCTGCCCTTTGCCCTATAATAAGATTGATATGTATTCATGTATGATATTTCTGCATTACATGTTAAAATTGGTTAAATAAGAGAATCAAAAAGATTACAGGATACATTAACAGGGAAATTTCCCAAAAAGGCTGCATGTGATTTTATTGAAAACAGAGCTTTCCTAGCTTTTTTTGGCTTAATCTGTTGAATTTGCATTTAGATTTCCATTATTTTTTATCAGAGTGCCCAGAAATTTATATTCAGTAACATTATCATTTTTTTATTATTAAACCTTACAATGTATGGTTCCAATTTGGTAGTTCTTTGTTCAATGATTATTGTTTTTGTTTTTTTAGTATTTAGACACAACAGCCATTTTTCACAGTAATTTGATAAGTTATTTAAGATATTTTGAAGACCTTTATTATATAATATTCTTACAAAAACAGGTTATTTGGTAATTTGGTTTATTGCTCTGATATATTTCTGATATAAGAACAGGTTATTTGGTAATTTGGTTTATTGCAATGATATATTGGCTCTCAATAATGACGACTTCAGTATGTATACTAAAGAAATTTATCCTGTTGAACTTACTTTAAATAAAGCTAATACTAACAATGACCACTGTCCTTTCCTCGATCTTGATATCTATATCATTAACGGGAAGCTTAATACAAAAATTTATGATAAAAGAGATGATTTTTCATTTCCTATCGTTAATTATCCATTTTTAGATGGTGACGTTCCCTTGTCACCATCTTATGGTGTTTATATATCTCAACTTGTACGATTCGCTCGTGTATGTAACAACGTATTAGAATTTAGCGAAAGAAATTTATGTATTATTGAAAAATTATTACACCAGGGTTTTCGATATCATAAACTAGTCAAAACATTTACTAAATTTTATCATCGGTATAAGGACATCATTCGTAAATATAACTCAACATGCAGACATCTTATACGTTCGGGTATTTCACATCCAAACTTTTATGGTAATATTCTTTACAAAGCACAAAAATGTCAGTATTCACCTCAAAAGCAAACAAAACCTTTAAACAGACTTATTAAGAAGGTATATAGTTACGATATTGTTGTCAGGTCATTAAAGATTGCATATTTTGGCTTTAATATTGATTCACTTATAGGGTCTTTGCATCGGAATTAAAAATGTTTATTCTAAAACCAGTTGTTGGCATGACACGGGTTATGTTCTTCTCATATATTTTATGATGGTATAATACTAGACCCCTAACAGGAGGGATTGTGCCTGATATTCATATGATGAAGACATAATCTTTCAATCAGTTTAATTGAGGTCTGGAGCTGGCATGTCAGTAACTGCTAGTAGTTTGTTGTTATTTATGTATTATTGTCATTTTGTTTATTTTCTTTTGTTTCCTATTCTGACATCGGACTTCTCTTAAACTGAGTTTTACTGTGCGTACTGTTGTACGTTTGTTTTTTCTTCATTGGCTAGAGGTATAGGGGGAGGGTTGAGCTCTCAAAAACATGTTTAACCCCGCCGCATTTTTGCGCCTGTCCCAAGTCAGGAGCCTCTGGCCTTTGTTAGTCTTGTATCATTTTTAATTTTAGTTTCTTGTGTATAATTTGGAGTTTAGTATGACGTCCATTATCACTGAACTAGTATACATATTTGTTTAGGGGCCAGCTGAAGGACGCCTCCGGTTGCGGGAGGTTCTCGCTGCATTGAAGACCCATTGGTGGCCTTCTGCTGTTGTCTGCTCTATGGTCGGGTTGTTGTCTCTTTGACACATTCCCCATTTCCATTCTCAATTTTATCTTCTTTACTTTCGGATAAAATTATAAGGTCCTCGGCAAACAAAAGACTTCCTATATCAATATTTAATATTCTCAAGGGTTTTGAATTTATATGGTCAAAATTTTCAACTATGTCATTTATAAATAATTTGAAGAGTGTAGGACTAATACTGTCCCCTTGTTTTACTCCTCGTTCAATGGAAAAAACGAGTGTCGTTTTTTAAGTGCGTGTGTAATGGTGACAAGATTTTTGTGCGAACGTTTAATAAAATCAAAGAAGTGCTCAGTAACAAAAAGCATTCCTCTTTTACGTGTTGTTGCTATCATCTGGACCTTAACACAAATTTTAATCAGAATCATTCGTGTGTAAAATATAGGTCGAGGCGACCAACTTTTTTTTCAAGGTCTTTTGTTGTTATCAAAGATGTGCGGTCTAAAAGATATCATTTTTCTATGACTTGTAGTTGATTAGATTTTGTATCTTAATGCAAAACTTAACAAGAGTTAAGGTCAAGATGACTCTTTTTTCATGGACAATCGTTACTATAAATCCAATAAAAGTAAATCATTCTTTTTTGACTCACAGTTTGTTTCAATCTTGCCCTTAATGCAAAACTAAGATGCATGATTTTTTTTATAAGTTGTTAGTGGCTTTGAACTAGCCGTCAGTAACTGCGAGTACTCTCAGATCAGCTCTTAGTGCCTTTTTGTTGTTGGGATATACAACGGTACCCGGCCATGTCCACTCTGTGTTTTTGTTAGATGCATTTATATTTGTATCCATCTGATGAGTTAAGCCTTTTTCAACTGATTTTTATAGTTCGTTCTTATGTTGTACTGTTACACCTATGTCCCAGGTTAGAGGAAGGGATGGAATCCCGCTAATTAACATGTTTAAACCCGCCACATTCTGTATGTATGTGCCAGCCCAAGTCAGGAGCCTGTAATTCAGTGGTTGCCGTTTGTTGATGTGTTGCATAATTGTTTTTCGTTCATAAATTAGGCCGTTAATTTTCTCGTTTGAATTGTTTTACATTTGTCATTTCGGTGCCTGTTATAGCTGTCTATGCGGTATGGGCTCTGCTCATTGTTGGAGGCCGTACTGTGACCTATAGTTGTTAATTTCGGCTGTGTCATTTGGTCTCTTGTGGAGAGTTGTCTCATTGACAATCATACCACATCTTCTTTTTTTATATATATTAACCGTGCATGACAGACTGACGAACAAACGTAGTAAACGCTTTATCCACTCCCGCAAACTCCGTTTTCCGAAGGGATGATAACTATAAATGAAAATGTTTAACTGAGTCTGGAAAGGGTGAATTTTTCTTATGAAAGTTTATATTTTTATAAGAGGCTGCTGCTCATATTTAGAAGAGAAACTGCTTTACGTGCTATGAAGCTTGTAAAAAAGTTGGAAATAAATTAATTGATGTAAAGTTATATTAAACACCTACAATGAAATGCGTTGTTCATATCTGTTAGATACAAATTATGTAAAAATGAAAAATTGAAAAATGAAGTCAAGTAAAAGCTCTGTCATGACATACATAAGCTAGCGTAGTATGGGATTTAGGTTTTAAACTGAGTACTGACTATAAAGTGGCACATTTCTAAAGTTCTTCAGTAGGAAATGAACTCAAGGCATTTATCATTCAAACTTTCCTTCGATATTTCATTAATTTTTATCATTATTTTACATACAATATGCCATGCGTATTTCTTACGACGAACAGAACTAGTTAATCAATTCAACTCTTATCATCATTTCCTCAGAATTAACTTCCCCTAAATTAATAAAATTATGTTTGTCCAATTTGCAGACAAAATAGCAGGAGTTATTTTTTTCTGATAAAGTTTTCAATCGAATTGCCTAAATAATAACATGCCTGACTTCAATAACTGTTTCAATTTGTTAACGGGGCATTATCAATTATGACTGGATTCGGTAATTTCCGATAAAAAATTTCCGAACTTTACCGAATCTGAACCACCATCATCACATACATCAATCATCATCATCACCATCACTGATCATCACAAAACGTATAATGTTGTGAGCACTGCATATAATGTTGTGAGCACTGCATATAATGTTGTGTCCACTGTATATAATGTTGTGACCACTGCATAGAATGGTGTGACCACTGTATATAATGTTCCGACAACTGAATTATAATTTTGGCACGACTGCATATAATGTTGTGACCACTACATATAATGTTGTGACCACTGCATATAGTGGTGTGACTACTGCATATAACGTTGTGACCACTACATATAATGCTGTGACCACTGCATATAATGATGATCATCAATATAAGGCAGTTATGGCGTTCTATAGTTTTATATGCAACGTTAGATATGATTTATATTTGTGATAAAACATATGTTTTGGTTTTGATCATTTACTCGTCTCTTTATGATATAAATGAATTGGTATGCTTATAAACACACATAAACGTGTTGAATTAGGTTTTTATTTCAGGACTTTGCTTCATATTTATTTGTTATGTTATATTTAGATTGTGCTACTTCACCACTGTCCAAGGTAAGCGATAGAATTGAGCGCTCACAGACATATTCAACCCCGCCATGTTCCATATATGGCTCTGCTTAGTCTGGAGTCTTTTATTCAGTTGTTTTCGTTGATTGCTGTATGTCATATTTGTTTTTCTTTTATTGTTTTGTCATATACCAGGCTGTTGTTTTTCTCATTTGAATTGTTTCACATCATTTCATGTTAAGGCCTTTTATATAGCAGATTATACTGTATGGTTTTCTTGTAATTGTTTAAGGCAGCGCAGTTCGCTATAGTTGTTAAAACCAACGTTAATTTGACTCTGGTGGAAAGTCTCATTGCCAATCATAACACATCTTTTTATATTGTTAAAAAAGTCTCCTATAAAAATCTCATTTGTATATATAGACTTCGATTAAGAGGAGATAAATAAAATATATATACAATAACCCCAATAATAGTGGATAATGAAAATCAAATGAAAAATGAAAAATGGGTACAAATAAGACAATGCGAACAGATTAACGAGTAGATAAACCTAATTCTAAAACATTGGCAATAGGAGAATAATGGAATAAACAATTATCTAACATGTGGTATGGAAAGCCATCAGCAGTCAGGGAAACCTGGAAATTTTACATCTACTTCTAAAATGTGAACACACATGTCAGATGATACATTTCGGTTTCAACTTTTTACGTTTTGATAATAACAATGATTATCTCATGAAATATAATCGATTCGGGATGACAGCAAACATTGATTAAAGTATCAAATTTCATGCCTGCATCATCTTTCATATAAACTCAAATTCATATTCAGTAGCACTTTTTTACACCAGAAAAATACAACTTCTTCATGCATATTGACTGTGGTGGAAATCCGTCAAAATGTAGCATGTAAAGAGGGAAACGCAGACACTGAAGCCTTTACCTTGTAAAAAGTAATCCCACAACATTTCAAAATTTTCGAATAATCTTTAGATATCAGAAAGAGATCAATACAATAGTGACTGTGTCAAATGTTCCACGAAACCTCTTGCCAAAGACTTCAATTCTAAAGGCTGGTTTCTTTATTTTGAGTCATGTAAAATCTTGCGTTGTAAAGAACCACACTCAAGAACAAGACATACATAGATGATATTATCAAAATGCTGGACTTTTTTTTATAGCGGAAACATATTTGTGAGTTTTGTACAAAGACAAACACCAGCATCTTGCAAACATGTTTCTTAATTTCACTTTCAGGTATATTAATGATGTTCTGTAACTCAATAATCAATAATGAGAACATCAGTGAATTCTTGCCACTTATCAATTGAACTAATGGTTCATTGGTATACATCGTTGTTAATGTCGTTCCATTTGTTCTGATTTTTATGTCTGATGAAATAATTCATTGAGTATCGTTGGGCCAATTTAGAACCTTAATGGTCCTCTTCTTTTCATTGTATATGTAGATACGAGGAGTATAAGACGTGTCAGTATGTTTTGTAATAAAGTAAATATACATTGTGATGTTCAGTAAAATTGCAAATTCAGTCGTTTTTGCGACGTTTTCATCTATTAGTAAGCAGAAGCAGAATAATAAAAAGTAATGGAATTCATTTTCTAAGTTTTACGTATGTAAGTATAGTGATCTACAAAACAAGAAGTGCAACAACATAAAAAGATTGGAGAAAAAATGTTGTTTTTCATTTTGAACGGCTAAAAAAAGAGAGGCGAAAGATACCAAAATGACACTCAAACCTGTAAGTCGAAAACAAAAACTGACAATGCCATGGCAAATAATGCAAAATGACCAAAAAGACAAACAACAAAACCTAGGGTGATCTCAGTTGCTCCGGAAGGATAAGCAGAGCCTGCTCCAAATGTAGCATCCGTCGTGTTGCTCATGTAAATACAACCACAGTGATAAGTCTAATTCGGTAGGTCACATTCGGAGAAAACAGGATCAGGTTATAGACTGTCGACGATTTGAACATATTCGTCGTCATATGTGAAACAGATATTCCATAATAGTGAACAAACTCATGCTGGCGTCCGTAAAATTTTAGAAGGGATAATTTCAACTTCTCCCCTTGGAACTTTTGGTTAAATACCTTCCTTGTGAACAGCAACCCTATATCAAGGAAATTATGATATGAAATGCAAGCCCTGGAATATCGTATCAACTGGGAGATATATACTCTATATACAGGAGCTGCTGGAATGTTGCTACCACTGGGAAGCTGAAATCATCTTTTTTATCTTAAAGTTTTGTTTTCAACCAAGTTAAACCCTCATTGTCAATTTCTAGATCGAAGTCAAAATATGAGGCAGACTTAACTGTATCTGTTGTATTCTTTATTTCAAGTTCGATGGGATAGATACGTTCAACGTAGTCACCTAACTTTAAATTATTTAGTGAGAGGACATCCTTGATATAGCGGAAATCAAAGTTAAGGGATAATGCTAGCTTCTTTTTTTTTCTTTCTAAGAATCTCCTGTATGAAGTTAGTCTCATATGAATTAAGGAAAAAGTCGGCAAAAAAAGGGACACAGTTGTGTCCAACGGGAATGCCGATTGTTTGCTGAAAAATCCGTTCATTAAACGTAGCAATTATGTTGTCAATACTGCATTAAGACTCTTGAAAATGTCAGTTTCAGAGAATTTTATGTTTGGGTGATTTATTTAATTTAGTTATTAAATACAGTAAAGGAAGATTCAGTTCTTCATCCTTGGATTATCCAGGATTTCCTCCTTTGTGAGTGTCGTTGAGTTTCCAAGGAATTATCAATTAATATATAATTCATCAAGCAGTTTGTGTAATGTGATTACATGTAACACACAAAAACGATGTTATGTGGGGCATTATCTGCGGGGTCGGACAGGGTCTTTGCAACATTTGGGTCTTCAATGTGTATTCACAGACCAATTCAGTTTTTTAAATCGGATTTGTATCAACGACCTCACAGCCTTAATCCATTCGGAAAGATTGTCTACGTCTTTTTTTCTCGAGTTAAACCCATTGCCTTATTCCAATAGATGGATTAAGGCTCACGATATTTCGGGCCTTTCGATTACACATTTCGCTGAGAAGGGTTATTGACAATGCATAGGTCACTGGTAATAACGTTGCTAGTCGGTTGATATATGAATTGGGAACACAGGTGAAATCAGGGGTTTTAGACTTGAATTCGTCAACTTTGATATCCTGCAACAAGTGTTTGCAATTTTAAATTTTGGTTGCATTTGGTTTGGTATAGGTATAAGAAATGATAGGTACAGACTGATCTTTAAAATAGAGAGGTATTTTCAAATGAACTGATATATGATGAAGGATTTTGCCCATGTCGATTGCATCGAGACGGTTATTGGCAAAGAAAAGTTTTACAGAAAGGATCATTTCTCCGTTTCATCTTTTCCAGTGCGAACTGGTTTGAAGAGTCTGTGACTGGCAATATCCGAGATGATAGCTATAAGTTTGTATTGTAATGAATGGGGGTTTGTGACAGTGGTTTCCAAACATAATTAAGTTGTACGGAAAATTAAGTTTTGAAAGGGTAGTGAATAAAACTTCGTGCGAATGGGATAAAAAAGAAAAGGTTTTTAGTATAAATGGCAGATGTTCAGGTGTGGTCTCCATCTGTTTTGTTTTGAGCGCATCTTATGTAGACGAAATGCACGTCTTGCGTAATAAACGATAAGCGTGGTATTATTGACATTTATCTTTTTTACCTACGAGTCACTAATGAAAGCCGTGGTAATACGTACTTTAAATAATACATATAAGTCGCAATACTCCTGGTAAAATCAAGTAACAAGGCCATCTACAATGGAGAATTGAAGGCTGTTTCTTACTTAAAAAACTAACAAATAATACTGGACTAAAAATTTGAGACGCTGGACGGGCGTTGCGTCTTAAAAAGTCTCAGGAGTAGCGCTCGAATCAAAACAGTTAAAAGGAAAAATCAGATACGAAGTTGAAAAGCATTGGAAACAAAAAACTTCAAAAATTGTCCCAAATGCCAGTTAGTATTTTCCTGTCCTGGAGTAGAAAGATATAATATCTAGCATTATACAAATGGTAAATTTACAGAAAAAGACCGTATTAATGTTATTTCATGCAAAAACAAAAGTGCTGACTACTCGGCTTCTGTTACCTAATGTAACCAGTGTAATTATTGTTTTTGCCCCACTAGCTAGTATATAGTGACACAGGTCACAGTGATCATAACAAGATATGTTTTTATGAAAAGTTTTCTTATTTGTATCTATGATATGAGTTATCATAGGATATGAAAATACTCTAAGTTTGCAGCGACAGGACGCCATCAAAATAGTAAAACGCAAAAATAAATAAAGCTAGCTTTGTTTCATCAATCTATATGATATCTTGCATTGCATTAAATATATTTTGAATGTCTCTAAGGCGTATGTTTTTCTTCTCTGGACTTGAATAAGCTAACCACTACGTTTCACAAATAATCTGTATTTAAAACTTCAGTGAATTGTCATTTTAATATAGTAATGTACCTATTTCTCCTGTATGTGACGCAAAAAATTTAGAGAGATTTCAGAGTAAATTTACTATCCAAACTTCAGACAAATACAGAAACGTTCTCCATAAAGCAAAAATTTCAAGGATCCTTGCCAACAATAACTGCTTTCGAATTACTTAATTTCAACCGTGTATCATAAATTGAACGTTTTATGCCTCTATCACTTCTTGGTTGATCATTTAACTACAAGTGACTGGAAACTAATTACTTTCAATTTAGGATTTTACTCGTATCGAATAACGAAAATGCTTGTCTTTCGAATCTAAAATTTGAATTCACCTTTGTACATCAAGCTTTGCAACGATCAAGCGACTTCTAGTGAGTTAATACTTCTAATGGTGATTTGTTGAAAGACCAATCAAAATCACCGGTACAATAGCTTATTTCATCGGGCTTACCTATCAGGAAGAAAACCTATGATGATAAGCAGAATCCTATCACATTGAAATTAATGAAAATCTTAATAGCAATATCGTTTAAGGTTCCTTTCCTGCATGTGTTTATGTACATGCACATTCTTTATTTTCAAATATTTGGGTCTGGGCTTTTCTAACGAAGATTTATCAAGAGAAGCGCTTCAGACGCATCACATGTGTAAAGTATTATTTGCAGACACATTCTAGTTTCTATGTTTTCCTGTAGTTATTAAATGAAATAAATGAATGCACGTTTAACAATCAGTAGATTGGCCAAGTATATAAATTAACAAATCAAATGTCAGCAAGGGTATCAATTTAGAAAAAAAAATATATACGAAACACCGTCACATCACATATTAACTGTACAACCAGTTTCACTGCTTCGGATCCCGGACACATCGAATTTATAAGTGTTTGTTTTTATTACACACACAATGTTTGTAAATGAAATATCATCTATATTCATATACAATTTTAAAATTAAATGATCAGTCAGGACTTACGCCGTTATACATCACAAATAACATATCTACGCAAAAGAAGGAATAACGTCTTTATAGATGATAAAATACAATAGATATCTTGTAAATAAGGTCTCTTTCAATCCACACACAATCCTTCAGACAAGTAATTAACACACTGTTGTCATTCCCTAATTTTTATCTTGTCGCGTGTAAATATGCTGTACTTCGTTTAAAATTTTGTCCACCAATAATACCTACAATCTGTAAAAAAATAATAATCAAAAGTTTGTTTTTAACAAAAATGAATACAGAGAAAACTTTTCGTCAACTTTGTCTGCAAATCGTTTTTCATCAAATTTAATTTTCTTTTTTTTTCCAATGTCTACCGATGGTAGATACTAGGGTAATATATTGGAGACGTATAATCTGTTATCTAAGACCGATTGATATTGATAGATTATCGATAGTTTTTCAAATGAGTGAGTGCTTCTCAGCTACAATCTCATTAAAAAGTAAAATAACAAAAATACCGAACCCCAAGGAAAATTCAAATTGGAAAGTCTCTTATCAAATGGCAAAATCAAAAGCTCAAACACATCAAACGAATGGAAAACAACGGTCATATTCTTGACTTGGTATTGGCATTTCCTTATATAGAAAATGGAGGATTAAACCTGATTTTATAGCTAGATAAACCTCTCGCTTGTATGACAGTCGCATAAAATTCGATTATATTGGGAATAAATATTTGACATTCAAAGAGCGACATCCCTGAAATGAGATATAGCCTAGAAACAAACCACAATTACGATTGCGACTCATCAGCGGATTTCTACAACATAAGCACCAAGACGGTTTCCACTAGTGGAACATGAACTGCTTACCATTCCAGAGCTCCTGTATTCACTCGTTGTTTTAATTTCAAGGTTAATCTTGCTTTTGCTTTAGTTTCGATTATCCGGCTATTTTATTTTTTAATGTCTGCGTTGTCTGTAAAGAGTAAAATCTAGTTCATCCTTTGTTTTTTGAAACTTGGTTTACATTTGAAACTATTACATTTGATGATGTATTATAGTTAGACAAGTGACATATATCAATCCGCTAAATTTAATGTAAGAGTGCTAATCACAGGATATGACACACACTATTCTGCAGCATGTGAGTTCAACTCCGGTTTTTGGTAGTGTTCGTGTTGCCCAATCTTTGGCTTTCTTTGTAATGTGTTGTTATTATTGTTTTACTCTTTTGTCGCTTTTCGTTTTGATCATGGTATTGAACATTTTTATTATACTTTGATTTTTGATTACCCGCTCTGTATCTGCTCTTTTTTTTTATAGGAAAATTGATCATTTAAATAGTTTACCGACGATTTGGGCAATATGAATTATGAGTAGATCTTGTCTGATTATTTCTGACTCTTTAAATGTCTCTAAATACATCATGTTTTCACAAAATATGCGTAATTATCGTCATTGAATAGAAAAAACTCATAAAAAGGTCTAGTTCGATATTGACGATTTTCACTTTTGCTGTTTAGGAATTATGTATATGCATAGAACGTGGCAGGTCAAACAAACCCAAAAGCGCCTTCTAAATACAGAAAACACAGTTTGCTGTCAATTTGACAACTCATTCCTTGTTTCCATCTATCACAATTTCCGATTTTATAACTAACTAAAAACGTCAAAAATAGGCTAAAATAACCATTTAAGGACAATAAAAGGAGCCGATTATTTTTGCTTTCAATATATTTTCTCTATGCTGTTTTTTTTATGGTTTCATGATTATAGACAAAGAAACAAACCAAAATAGTTAAAATCGTTATTTAAGGGCAATAACTTCTAAAAGAACTTGACTAACGATTTCGGCTATTGAGAAACCTTGTATGTGGTTGTGCTAGGTATATCGTTTTGTTTTGTAAATATTGACATTTCTATCGATGACATTTCTTCGGTGGTGTTTGTAAAAATTAGACACGAATTTTCCAAAGAATTCGGTGTATCCAGGGCTGACATACTATAAGGACACTTAAGTATTGATGCAAACCGTATGTTGATCTGTAATTCTGTTGAAGGTGTTTTTATCGTAGGGTTGCTAACTAATTAAATAACCCAGCTACTCTTTTACTTATTGTTGAGATAAGAAAATATACCCTTAATACTTTTTGTATTTCAAAGCTTAAATTATGGCCTATAAAAATAATGTAATTGTACAATTGATAAAAGCTAATATGAGCCAAGAACCCGTCGTAAAGGAATGATGGGTCTCAATAATAACTCTTAAGAAAAAAATCACCACATAATCAAATTTAAACTGGACAGCATCCAATTAAAAAAATAGAAATAGTTGTTAACCCTTTGTAATCATCTGCTCTCCAATTCATAGAAAAGGCCGATGTTATCTTTCAAAACGGTACTTAGAACTTTTTTTCTGACAAATGTTGTTTTTCTAAAGCAGTTTATACGTTCATTGAAGTTTTAGAATATACCATGTGATTTAGTTTATTTGTTGTTACCTATCCTAGGTAAGCATAATATGTATTTGTTATGCATGGTATTCCTTCGAAACAAACCAGGATCTAAAAAATCATGTCAGTAAGCGCTTCGTTGATGCAAACTAAATGAACTATTTAATTTTGTAAGGAATAAATTAAGATAAACAGTGTGTACCTTTACAATTTCATTCCAGTATTTCTCAAATTTTACAGAGTCCAGACAGCCTTCACTTTGTCCTATTTTATATACATATTTTTCAAGATCTTCTATTGCACGCCATTCTGTTCGAGATAATGTTTCGTCCCCTTTGCGGGCAATCCACATCAACTGAGTCATCAATTGCAAACTAAAATTTGTGGATTTTGGAAGCCCTAGAATTTACAAAATTAATGTAATTCTTTTTTTTAATAAAAAGAAATGTTATTTTTTAATGAATGCATCATGTCGAATAAAAAACAGGCGTCTATGAAAAATGTATGCCAATGAAACGTAAATCTTTAAATAAACACTTTTCAAGTTCTTGTTCAAAATGTGGTCAACACTTTAAAACTCTAGAATTATACCTTCAAGTATTGCAATCTGGTGGATTTCTTTCAAACATGTAATAACTTTACAATTTTTGTCAGTGTAATAGAAAAATAACACTTTATAATTTTTTGGCACCAGAAGTGCTTTTATGGATATACCTTCATCAGGAAAGCCAAATATTTTGAAAACAAATGACGTTTAGGAACCGAAACAGCTGAAGAGCAATATTACCAAAAAGGACATAAAAATAGCCAAATCCATCAACTTTGACTGAGGAAGGTTTTTAATAATTGATCAATTTATCAAGTTATATAACTGTTTCTGTTCTTATACATCCTTGGCTCTCAAATATTTGGCTTTGAGCTTTCTGGTGAAGGTAAATCCAAAAAAGCACTTCGGACGCATGAAATTTATAACGTGTTGTTTTCATTTTTTTATAAACGGGCAATTTAAGAAAGTTATGTTATAAATCATGCCAGTACCGTCGTACTGACTACTGAGCTAATGATATCATATGCATCATTGACTGATATCCTACCAGTAGTGGACACATTTTATGCATCCGAAGCTCTTTTTTGGATTTACCATCATCAGGAACTATTGCATTATCAAAAAAAAAAACAACATTAGAATACAAAAAAGCAAGAATAATAGATAGCTGGCAGTAACTGCGAGTATTCTCAGATCTGTCCTTTGTGTCTTTTTTATTGGATGTATACTCTGCCACGTCCGGTCTGTAATTTTGTTAGATGTTTTTCTGCTTTGTATTGATCTGATGAGTACAGCCCTTTTCAACTGATTTTGATAGTTTGTTCTTATATGGTACAGTTAAACCACTGTCATTGGCAATCATACCACATCTCCTTTAATATATATCATATATATATTATATATAAAACGTCTAGATATTAGTCAACGCTCTTTCTTACGAGTGCGCTGGATCGTTACGGGTAACGATACCTGTACACAATAAAAAAATTATATAAACGCCTAAAATGTGTACAAAACAACACCAATACTAAAAAAGAAAACATTAAATGTAAGTATTTATAAATATTTCGGAAAACAGATATCCTTCATCAGTATGATTATGATGTAAAATGAATCGTACCAATCTATTCTGATTTAACTATAAGATTATTTAAATTTATACAATTAAAACCAAAAAACGCTTGTACAATTCTAAAATAAAAAACAAATGACGTAGGTAAGGTATTTACAATAGAGACTGCTTCTAACAAAAATAGTAATGTGCGATATGAACTGGTACATTTCTAAAATTACACAAGTGACGAAAGTTGAGTTATTACAACAAAGACTGCGTAGAAATACATTCCCAATGAAAAACACTGACCTATTTGAGCTGGTATAATACTCAAATTTCAAATTTGACGAAGGTAAAGTAATTACAGCAGAGGCTGCGTATTTACACACCCCACAAAAACAGCAGTTTGATAATTTCTAAAATTTTTAATTTTGTCAAAGGTTAAGTAATTGACCGTGGCTGCGTATTTATACATCTTAAATTAATAGCACCCTGCGATTTAAACTGTATAATTCTAGAATTTCAGAGTTGACAAAGGTAATGGAATAGCAACAAAGACTACGTAGTAATATGTAATATAACCCAAATGAAAAGCACTGCGCGAATTAGAACTACACCTTTTCATTGATCCCATTTGGTGCCAAAGTTTTTAATTTTCTGAGTGAGTCTATCATCCCTATACCAAGCAGTGTTGTGGTCTATGATTGTAATGGTCAGTCGATTGAGATCTGGCTTAGCGTGGCCAGGGGATCTCAAATGTCGAGTGAGAGGAAGGTCTTGCAAGCATTCATAGTCGCTACGATGGCTGTTCATATGTTTGTGAAATAGCTGTTCTGACTCGCCAACATACTGTTTACCACATTTAAACTGTAGAAGATACATAGCGTTTGTAGTCTTGTAATTAACATTGTAAAATATGGTGTATTCCGTACCAGTGGAGTGACTGAACTGTTAAAAGTCTGGATATTCAGTATTTGCTTGCAAGTCGGCCATCGTTTGTTTCTGCCCTCCTTGCAAGAGCCAACAGATGAAGAGCCTGATTGGGAGGATAAATCATCTCTCACCAGCAAGTCTTTAAAGCTTTTGAGCCTACAGAACGATAGTACAGGTGGCTCGGAAAAGATCTTGAATAGTTTAGGATGTTTTTCGATGCTTTCCAATTTTCGCGGATAAGGTGTGATGACTTGTCAAATTTGGAATGGTAAGTCAACACAAACGACACTCTTTTGTTGACCTTTTTGTCATTATATTATAAAAGTTCATCTCGGCTCATGTTGTTAGCACGAGAGAAACCTTTACCAATGTCTTTTCTTCTTTAGTCCCGATTGTTTAGGTGACCGCGAAGTTCTTGTGGTCGCCTTTTTGCAGTATCATTGGTGGAGCAAATCCGTTTTATTCGTATGGTCTGGCTGTAGGGATTGCTCTTGGTGCAATTTTTAGGATTACATAGCATGACAATTCCGAGGAGAAAGATATTGATGTTTGTCTGTGGGCTTGCAATACATATCTGTTAATATGATTCATCCTTCACTTGCGTAGCAGTGTCAAGAAATGTGGTCTTAGAGTCAGAGATTTCATAAGTGAATTTCATTGAGAGATTGGCATCGTTGGCATGTTGAATGAACACATTGAGTTCTTGTTCAGTATTATCTCACTTCGTGTCAATAACGTTGATGAATCGGAATTAGAGAGAGGTTGATAAAGAGAAGAATTGAGATTTTGCTGTCCTAATTTGCCCATAAAAAGATTGGCATAAGACGGAGCAATCTGTGTTCCCATTGCTGTTCCATTAACCTGGAGGAAGTGTTCACCATTGAATGTGAAGTTATTGCATTTCAATACCAAAGTAAGAAGCTGGACTAGACATTCAGTTGGTGGGTGTAAGGTGTTGCGAGAGTTCAAGACTTCCCTACAGGCTTCAATACCATCGTCATGGGGGATGTTAGTATACAGAGAGGTCACATCGAGCGAGACAAGGATTGTTTCAGGTGGGAAAGGGTTCAAGGATTCTATTTTCGTACGATAGTGTGTTGTATCTTGTATATAGGATGGTATATTTTTTTCATGTGGTCTGAAATGAAAGTCAATGAATTTTGATATTTTCTCAGTAGGGTGGTCATTGGTAGAAACAATTGGTCTACTTGATTATTGACTTTGTGTATTTTGGGCAGAAGATAGAAACACCCCGGCTTTCATTTTTCAGGTTTAAGATATTCAAATGTGTCTTCATCAATATGACCCTGTTCACAAATGATTTTCAAGTTAGTGGTGACCTCTTTTTTGAATTGAGGGGTTGGGTCAGAGTCTTAATTTTTTATAAAATCTTTCATCAGAAAGTTGACTTTATATATATATAAAATGTCATGGCTCCGTTTTATTGATGATATTGACATGAAATGGAACGATACTGCAGAACATTTACAAGATTTCTAAGATCATTGTAATCAGTTCCATCATTCAATTAAATTTTCATCTGAATTTTCAAGCGAGAAAATTGCTTTTCTCGACACCACCACATTTGTAAACTAGAGGCTCTCAAGAGCCTGTGTCTCTCACCCGATTCTACTTTGGTTTTGGAAATCATGTAAAAATAGATTAAAATCATAACAGATACCCTAATAATGAGTGAGGCCAAATTTGGTTTAATATTGGTCCTGTAATTTAATAAAAAATCCTGGTGGCCATCTTGAACAGTAAATCGGCAACAAAGTAGCAACACTTCATCAGCAACTCATAAGAAACATTTATGCCATATTTTGGTTTCATTCCATTCAGTGCACCTCTTGAAGAAGCATTTGTTTGTATTTCCCATAGGGTCTTATGTTAAAGGAAGTCCCCCCATTGGCGGCCATCATGGATGAAGGATCAGCTTCAAAGTAACAAAACTTAGTCAGCACCTCATAAGGAACATTCATGCCATGTTTGGTTTCAATCCATTCAGTATGTGGTTCTCTAAAAGAAGACATTTGTATGTTTTGTCCATAGGGTCCTTTGTTAAACATTGTCCCCATCTGGCGGCCATCATGGATGAAGGATCAGCTTCAAAGTAACACCACTTGGTCAGCACCTCAAAAGGAACATGCATGCCATTTTTGGTTTCATTCCATTCAGTGGTTCTCTAAAAGAAAACATTTGTATGTATTTCCCATAGGGTCCAATGTTAAACTAGGTCCCCCGCTGGCGGCCATCTTGGATAATGGACCAGCTTCAAAGTAACAACACATGGTCAGCACCTCATAAGGAACATTCATGCCATGTTTGGTTTCATTCCATTCAGTGTTTCTCTAAAAGAAGACATTTGTATGTATTTCCCGTAGGGTCCTATGTTAAACTAAGTCCCCCGCTGGCGGCCATCTTTGATGATGGATCCGCTACAAAGTAAGAACACTTGGTCAGCACCTCATAAGGAACATTCATGCCATGTTTGGTTTCATTCCATTCAGTGGTTCTCTAGAGGAGTTCAAAATGTAAAAAGTTAACGACGACGACGGACGACGCCGGACGACGACGGACGACGGACGCCAAGTGATGAGAAAAGATCACTTGGCACTGGGCCAGGTAAGCTAAAAACGGGGTCATGACAACTGATCTCCACACAAAGATAACTAATAAACACCAGTTCCTTTCTCCAAAAAGTTGTCACCCGAAACACTGCTCCAGGAGCATACCTTACAGTCAAGCCATCAGACTAAAGCGAATTTGCTCCTCGGAATCCAAACTCAACTATCGTTTGGGACAACTAAAAAAACAACTAAAATCAAGAGGATACTATAGCAAAAACATCACTGACGCTTTTGATAAAGCCCAAGAAAAAGATCGAGATATCCTCGGAATACAAAGATAAGACGACCCGCGCAGATCGAATTCCGTTTGTTGTCACCTTCCATCCCGATTTGACAAATATTTCATCTACTATCCGCAAGCACTGGCGTCTTATCGAAAATGACTCTTCCTTAAAACAAATTTTTCCATCACCTCCTGTTATTGCCTATCGCAGACCCAAAAATCTCAAAGACATACTTGTCACATCTAAAGTAAAGAAACAAGAGACTTCTAAAATTGGGTGTTACAAACAATGCGGAAGAACCAATTGTAAGTGCTGTAAAGTCGCCAACACTGACCACTCATTCAGGGGCACAGTAACAAAGCAGCGATACAACATCTATGTTACATCTAATTGCAAAACGGAAAATAGTATTTATATTCTTACTTGTGGAACTTGCAAGCTGCAGTATGTTGGTGAAACAGAAACGAAATTCAACATCAGACTTAACAATCATCGGTCTTTTTATACAAAAGGAAGAAACTGTCCAATTACGAGACACCTCTTAAGAACAGGGCAAACTTTTGACATCAGCTACGTACTCTCGAACCTGATGGACTTAATGAGAGAGATTAAAAACAGTTCTACCCAAAACCAAAGGAATGAATCCTGAACTTCATTCTATTTAACTAAAACAACTATTTGTTTTGATTTAAGAATTGCTATGTACAATAAGCGGCAAAAATATTTTTCTAGACATTTAACATTGAGCTGCAAACATTTCTTTACAGCCTCTAACTTTTACCTGGTTGGCTGCACGCGCCTGATGAAGCTAATTTGTTTAGCGAAATATTGCATGAATAATATAAAATATAACAACTAATTTTATAACACTCATTAGTGTGTTAAAGTTACATTCTTAGGCACTTATATATATATAAAATTTAAAAATTGTTGAGTTAGATTGCTGACAAATAACAAATACATTGTGTATTAAATATTAATATAACATCTTCACACGCTTAAAAACACATGTCTTATGTCTATCTCTAGATTCGCCTTACGTGACAAGGTAAGACTACGACTATTGAAGTTATATTTTTATATAGCGGATGTGGTCGTGTGGTCTAGAGCGCTGGACATGAGGCTAAGCGATTGGTGCTGTAGTGTATCAAAGGTGTGAGTTCGAATCCCGTTGAGGGACAAAAATTTGTCAGCATAAAAGTCTAATTCTAACACTGTTGGGTGTAATTTTCAGACTTATATATATATATATATAATTCGTTTCAAATTTAGCCCAACAATGTTAGATCTGTAAATTTGCGTTAGCAAATTTTTGTTCTTCCCTTAGCGGAATTTACTCTGGCGTCTGTGATGTCGTGGCAACACCGTCTGCACCGTGTCCAGCGCCCTAGACCACATAGTTGTAAAACTATGTCTTGTTTTTCAGACGTCGACACAAAGTGCTATTGTTGGGGCTATTACCGCTTAGTATTTTTGAAACCATGGTCATTTTCAGAAAGTCTAAAATCTCAAAAATCAGAATATCGCAGCTTTATGTGTTTACTTTGATGTTTTACATCTTTTAACATTATTATGAAATATAAATATTTCTAACCATGAAATTTGTAACTTCGTTATGGTATCAGGCCACTTCTGGTGAACAGATACATGGAAATTTATCACACATCTCTCATATAATTACGGATATCCTTAAAGGCAAAGTCTTTTTTTACCCTTCATTGCGTACCAAAATATAAGTCTGATATCTTTGATGAATTTTTATTGACTTGCCCAGTATTTATGTATCTTAAAATATCGAATTGATAAATGTCTCGAGTCGGGGCACCATCAAAATAAATAAATCCATCCGTAGATGTAAACTCTTTAAGCCTACAGTTCAATCAAAAGTAAAAATTTGAAATAAAAACAAGGTTAATCATGACAAAAACCTTTATCGGTAGAGACAACGCCTACATTTAGAAATAACATATCACTAAAAGGAACTACAACTAAAACAAATGAAACCTAAATAACTAAAAACACATGTACTCTTCTCAAACAAAACAACCACACCACTGATCCAATATAGATATGAAGAAGAACGATTGAAATCGACACTACAAAGGTTTGAATGTGACCATAAAGAATCGGTTGACTGAACTGATGTGTCTGTCTTAACTCACTCAAGATACATGTTTTGCGGTCATAGATCTTTAGATTACAGGAGAGTCTTCTGATCTATATATTCGCTGATTATGTCCAATCGCCTATTGTGCCATTTTCACAGTAATCGGTCTTATTATATTTTGATGTCATGCAATTCCTTCAATTCTATTTTTTAATTGGATTTGTTTATTGCTTATATACAGAATTTCACACTGTTACTCGTTGTTCCAATGCCCCAAATAAAATCATTTTACCAAATAGACTGCTGATTTTATTCAAATGTTATATTTCAATTTTATTTAAAGCTACTCGCATGCATCACCCAATACCCATCAAATATTGGATTTATTTTAGGGAACACATTTTATGGTCATAAAACCTAAAGAAGTCTAAGTTAAGTGTTAAAGTATACCTGTTTTCGGATACATAAGATCCCAGTGTGCAGTAGTTATTTTCCGTACTTTTTCATCATATAAAATCCCCTGTTTTTCTATAAGAATTCTTTTCAGATCAAGTGGTGGAAATACAACATCAAATTTTACCCTAACAACCGGACAAGCCTCTCTGTGCAGCAAGTGGACAATACGCAGATACATAGACTCGTCTGTTGTGATAGTTTGTGGAACGCTAAAATGAAATAATATTTGTTTTTTTTTACATATATCTTTTTTCAATTTGTTTTTATAAATTATCAAATTTCAAAAGAGAATTATTTTACAATGATTATGTAATTTTTATTACAATAAACTATGAACAAGACATTTTTATTGCACAACGAAATAAATTTAAAAAAACATACAATGACAAAAATGGGAAAAGAAAAAAAGCAAATCACAAAATAACTAAAATACCTTTTTATATTTTAGCCATTTTAAAGCTTATAAAACGATTGTACTTGAAGCTTGCATTGACGATATAAACTGCACAGCTTAAACATGATAGTATAGTAAATATTTAATCAACAAGTTTTCCTAATCATATTCATAAATTGTGCAAAAAAATTGAAAATCTGCCGTGCTTTTATCAAAGAAATAACTCCACTGATGCTTCTGTCTCTTTTTAAGCCATCCAAGTTATCACTCTATCTACTTGTATATGTAAGACCACTGAGAGAATATCTATTCCATAGAAATCAAGACAACATTGTTGGAGGAAAGGATGGTTGTCCATTTAAATAAGAAAAAGAAAATAAACTACCAACATTATAAACTGGGTTTTCCGTTTAGAAAATGTTGAACAAAGAAAAACATCCTGGGAATTCAATGAACGCCATTGAGTAAGATAACGGGTGCATCGACAGGCTGCATTTTTTAAAAATCTATGCATCAACCATGCCAACTATTCTATTTTGTTTTAGATCTAACGGGTATTCTTCCACTGTTACTGAACAACCTTGGATACATATATATATTGGCAGTCAGCATAGTTTAAGAACATCCGTTGTGCGACCTGCTAGTCAAATGCGTTTTGTTAAAATATACTCTTTCAATTTTTTGGTCTTTTGGAAAATGTTGTTTGTGCTGTATCTAGACACCTATACCAAGAAATTTGTTTTGCATGCACACGTATAAAAATTGCGGTTTTTATGCAACGCAATCATAGGTTTGAACGTTGTTTTCAATTTAGACTTGTTTATATTTTTTCGTTTGGGCTTGTATTATATTTGCCTTCGGGTTTATATGATCCGTTCATCCTATTTCGACTCTTTCAAAATTCAAGAGTCTATCCTAAATTGAGGTAAATTATATGGCCTTCCAAATACCGTTTCGATTCCTAACATCACTGAAAAGACATTAATTGTCGAAATCCGGATATGGTGTACAAATATTTGCATCTCATGTTTGCGGTATACCATCTTTTCCCCAAGTTTATTGTTTTCTGTTTGGCAATAAATAAATAATAAGATCCATTTTGTTACATCTGGTGATCCGTTTATTTAGCAATCGCCATGGCAGCCAGAAGGGTTTAAGAACATCAACAATTAATGTCTCTTCATTGATGTTAGGAATCGAAACGGTATTTGGAAAGCCATACAATTTACTTCAATTTAGGATAGACTCTTGAATTTTGAGGAGTCAACATAGGATGAACGGATCATATAAACCCGAAGGCAAATATAATACAAGCCCAAAAGAAAAAATATAAACAAGTCTAAATTGAAAACAACGTTCAAACCTATGATTGAGTTGGAAAAAAACTGCAATTTTTATACGTGTGCATGCAAAACAAATTTCTTGTTAGAGGGGTCTAAATACAGCACAAACAAGATTTTCACATATATATATATATATATATCGAGTACTAAGATTCATAAAATGATTGTTTCTAATTTGTTAAAGATTATAAAATTGAGAATGGAAATGGGGAATGTGTCAAAGAGACAACAACCCGACCACAGAACAGACAACAGCAGAAGGCCACCAACAGGTCTTCAATGCAGCGAGAAATTCCCGCACCCGGAGGCGTCCTTCAGCTGGCCCCTAAACAAATATATATACTAGTTCAGTGATAATGAACGCCATACTAAACTCCAAATTGTACACAAGAAACTAAAATTAAAAATAATACAAGACTAACAAAGGCTAGAGGCTCCTGACTTGGGACAGGCGCAAAAATGCGGCGGGGTTAAACATGTTTATGAGATCTCAACCCTCCCCCTATACCTCTAGCCAATGTAGAAAAGTAAACGCATAACAATACGCACATTAAAATTCAGTTCAAGAGAAGTCCGAGTCTGATGTCAGAAGATGTAACCAAAGAAAATAAACAAAATGACAATAATACATAAATAACAACAGACTACTAGCAGTTAACTGACATGCCAGCTCCAGACTTCAATTAAACTGATTGAAAGATTATGTCTTCATCATATGAATATCAGGCACAATCCTTCCCGTTAGGGGTTTAGTATCATACCATCATAACATATATGAGAAGAACATAACCCGTGTCATGCCAACAACTGGTTTTTAAATAAATGTGTTTAGTGCAGATGCAAAGACCCTATAAGTGAATCAATATCAACGCCAAAATATGCAATCTTTAATGACCTGACAACAGTATCGTAACTATATCCCTTCTTAATAAGTCTATTTAAAGGTTTTGTTAGTTTCAGAGGTGAATACTGACATTTTTGTGCTTTATAAAGAATATTTCCATAAAAAATTGGATGTGAAATACCTGAACGTATAAGAAGTCTGCATGTTGAGCTATATTTACGAATGATGTCCTTATACCGATGATAAAATTTAGTAAATGTTTTGACTAGTTTGTGATATCGAAAACCCTGGTGTAATAATTTTTCAGTAATACATACATTTCTCTCGTTAAAATCTAAAACATTGTTACATACACGAGCGAATCGTACAAGTTGAGATATATAAACACCGTAAGATGGTGACAAGGGAACGTCACCATCTAAAAATGGATAATTAACGATAGGAAATGAAAAATCATCTCTTTTATCATATATTTTAGTATTAAGCTTTCCGTTAATGATATAGATATCAAGATCGAGGAAAGGGCAGTGGTCATTGTTAGTATTAGCTTTATTTAAAGTAAGTTCAACAGGATAAATTTCTTTAGTATACACACTGAAGTCGTCATTATTGAGAGCCAAAATATCATCCAAATATCTAAAAGTATTATTAAATTTGTGTATCAGATGTTGTTTCGATGGGTCTTTACTGATTTTTGTCATAAATTGTAACTCATAGCAATACAAAAAAAGGTCCGCAATAAGTGGTGCACAGTTAGTCCCCATTGGAATTCCGATAACCTGACGATATACGGAATCTCCAAAGCGAACAAAAATGTTATCTAGTAAAAATTCAAGGGCATATATAGTATCAAAGCATGTCCAATTGACATAGTTTTTTTGTTTATTGCTACTAAAAAATGACCTAAAAGAGTTTGAACATATATATTCACATTCTGACTTTTTAAATGCCCATTTAATTAGGTGTGTGAATTTTTTCTTAATGAGAATGTGAGGCAATGTGGTATATAGGGTAGAAAAATCAAAACTTTGAACAGATTCAAAATCACCAATATATGCATGCAATTTATCAAGTACTTCCAACGAGTTCTTGACACTCCAAAAGTAATTAATTCCACTATTTTCGAAGGCCTTATTTGAACAATTTATTATCAGGTTTTTGATTGTACCAAGTGTACTGGTAAGAAGAATAGACAATTTAGTAGTGGAACAATGGCTTGAAGGATTGTTTTGGGCTTTTGTTTTATATTTATGGATGAATGTATTTGATACATGTGAGTACCTACAAGTAAAAAAAGAATTGAATATCTATCATGTTTATATATTAATGACAATATCTCAAAATGAAGCTGTTTTGATTATTTTCCTTAAATGTATTGTGAAGACGTAAGGCAAATATCGAGACAAATAAATAAATATATCAATACTGACATCAGACAGATTAACTTTATGATAACATAAATATAAATATTCGATATTTTTTCATACTTTTTTATTTCGAAATAAAAGGACCAAAATAGTGTACATGTAAATAAGAGTTGAACGTACACAATCTTTTTGAAAAAAAGTAAATTAACAAAAATACCGAACTCCAAGGAAAATTCAAATCGGAAAGTCCCTTATCAAATGGCAAAATCAAAAGCTCAAACACATCAAACGAATGGAAAACAACTGTCATATTCCTGACTTGGTACAGACATTTCCTTATGTAGAAAATGCTGGATTAAACCTGGTTTTATAGCTAGCTAAACCTCTCACTTGAATGAAAGTCGCTTAAAATTCCAGAGACTGTCCTAGTACAAGTATGTTGGAAATGTGGTTTATACAAATTTTTTAATAAATATAAGATACATCCACATTTTTCTATGAGTTTATAATTAATTTGGCTATACGTTCATCAGTTATATGTGTATATGTCTGTTAGATGACTGCTTAGCTTTATGTGGCTTATATTACATCTATATTTCCTTGTTTGTACTAGACCGACACGCTGAATTAGTTTTAACGTCATATCATATAAGATAACACTCGCAGAAAGACATGTCACCCTACCCAATCTACGCCTTTGTGCAATGTGCTTTGCGGAAAAGAAAGAAATACTTATACTAGAGTGATTGATATGACGCAGCCACAGATGGAATCATTGACCCACCGCATTTGATGCGAGCATGTCAAAATAAGAGAAAGGTGAATACATTTTATTGCTACTTAGGTCACAATAGTGGTCTATTTTATCTGTTATCTGGGTTTATTTCTGCATTTACTTACTTAATAAAAAGAAGGAGAATAAGGTCGTTTTTGAATCCTTCAACCCAAAAATCAAAAACGACAAGAAATTTGAAATAGTTTATCCTTCAGATGTTAACACTACATTATTCTATCAGATAGTAATATCAATACGTGTATCATTACGGATTTTTTCATTCACATTTATTTGCACACTTCAAACTTCCTTCACAAAAAAAACCCCTACAAAATTGCAAAACTACTTAATTTAAGAAGTAACCAAATATGTTTTACCTCTGACCTCAATACAAGTTTTGTTCGTTATAAAATATTTGCTTTTTAGATTTCGAAATAGCAAATATTGGGGGATGGTAGTTTGACAATAGTTATAGGTTTGAATCACGTTTGTTCAATTGATTTATTTTGAAATGAAAGTAAAATAAATACTACTAAATAACAGTACTAATTTAGTTTCAATTAAGATACAATAAATTAGAAAAAACAATCACATGTTTGTTACAACTGTTTTCTTTTTTGAAGGTGCTGATTATAATTTTTAATTACTCATTGTAAATTCTTATTTCATTCAGCTTCATGTACATAATTCAGAATTAATGCTTTTGACTAAAATACAACCAGACTATTCAACCGATATATATTAGCTATACGTAAGTTCACTTACGTAGTCAATTAATTTAACTTATAACAACGTCCCCATACTCTCTCCCTAAAACACCTCGTTTTCCCTAAAAACAACCCACAGAAATCATACATTCTACCAGAGTCTAATGTGCGCCATTAGCTGCTACTATGTATATCATTTGTTTTATAAAGCATTGAACATTGTTGCTGTTTCGGCCAAAACCTTTAACATTTTCCGTGCATACTCATATCTCTAATATTTCGTGAATGGAAACACAGTGTAAACCGTTAAATTTCTTAACAAAACTTAAAATACCTGTTTCTTCCTACTTCAGAATCTTTGACTATTGATGCTGAAAAATACAGGTGAATTGTTTTTAATCAAGGACGATAGACTTCTTCGTATATATTATAGTGTATTTAGTGTTTATTTGCCCAACATATGTACCTTAAAAAAGGTTTGTATAAAATTTATGTTTTCTGTATACAATTGTATTTACAGCGGTTTATCGGAATAAATATATATAAAAATGTGATATGATTGCCAATGAGACAACTCATCACCTGAGACAAAATGACGTAGAAGAAAGCAACTATAAGCACCGTGCGGTCTTAATAACACTGACAGAAATCCAACCTGCATAGTAAGCTATCAAAGGCCCCGCCCGATCTGACAAATGTAAAACAATTCAAATGAGAAACAAATCTACACTAGAGACCAAATAACTATAGGTCACGGTAAAGGTCATTAATTAATTCATCTTTAATACAATAAATGTCCTGTAATTAAATGTAAGAAATTGAATCTCAAACAGTGTAACAAAAATAAACTCATAAAAGATCCTAGGTTTGTAACTTTTTACGCTAGACGCGTGTTTTGTCTACAAAAGACTCATCAAAGAAAATCACTAGCATTATGACAAGACGAGAAACCGCTGTGTGTATCCAACAATGAAACTATTTGCTGTATTTCAACATTGTTGTATGATATTTTGTGATTTTATTTTTCACTATGCATATTTGTGAAACGATATGCTATGAGAAAAATATTTATCTAGTGACCTTTATGTAGACATACTTGTTGACCAGTATATCAAGAAGGCCGATATCATTTCTGTACTTGAAAAGGTTAATATCATTAAGTATTAAGTAACACATATATAAACATATATATTATTTAGAACAAGGTAATACCACGTCACATGATATTTGATTTTTTAAAACACAAAGTATAAATATTACAAACTATAATTTTGTCCCTATTGGTGACAATAGTAAAATTTTCTGGATAAAGACTTTAGAAAGTTGAACTGTAGGACGAAATCTTGTTAGAACGAAAGAACAACCACTGATCCAAATATTCTTCATTTTAAAAAGCATGTCTCATCACAGACTAGAATAAAATGCTCCGCTGGGTGCAGCTTGATGCGACCGCAGAGGTCGAACTCTGAACAGTGGGGAAAGTATGGACACAACATTCAAGCTTGATACAGCACTGAATTTGGATTGTGATTAAATATTTGACACAGCATAGGTTTCTGACACAGAATGAATGTGGTCTAAGAACTTAAATGTTTTTAATTTACCAATTCAAACCATATCATTATTATTTGCTTTTATATATAAATCAGAAATAACCAATTTAAAATGGAAAATTTTAAAGAAAAAAAAAAGGAAAAAAATGAAAAAAAAATCCCCCCCAAATTTTTTGAACCCCCTTATGATTCATCACCCCCAAACTCAATCCCAGCCTTCCCTTTGTGGTATGGTACCTTGTAGTACAATTTCAGAGAGATCCATACACTTGAACACAAGTTATTGTCTGGAAACTAGAACAATGCTTGTTTTTGGCCCTTTTTGGCCCCAAATTCCTAAACGTTTAGGGCAATTACCCCAAAACTCAAACCCAGCTTTCCTTTTGTGATATGGAACCTTGTAGTACAATTTCATGAAGATCCATACACTAACACACAAGTTATTGTCCTGAAACTAGAAAAATGCTTGTTTTTTGCCCCTTTGTCCTAAAATTTTGAGGCAATTACCCCAAAAATCAATTCCAGCCTTCCCTTTATGGTATGGTACCTTGCAGTACAATTTCAGAGAGATCCATACACTTGAACACAAGTTGTTGTCTGGAAACTAGAAAAATGCTTATTTTTGGCCCCTTACTCCTAATCGTTTTGGGCAATTACCCCCAAACTCAATTCCAGCTTTTCCTTTGTTATATGGAACCTTGTAGTACAATTTCAGAAAGATCCATACACTTACACACAAGTTATTGTCATGAAACTAGAAAAATGCTTGTTTTTTGCCCCTTTTTTTGCCCCCAATTCCTAAAATTTTGAGGCAATTACCCCCAAAAATCAATCCCAGCATTCCCTTTGTGATATGGAACCTTTTGGTACAATGTCAGAGAGATCCATACACTAACACACAAGTTATGTCTGGAAGTTACAAAAATGCTTTTTTTTCCCCCTTTTTAACCTCTAATTCCTTAACTGTTGGTACCATAACCCCCAAAATCAATCCCGACCTTCCTTTTGTGGTATTGAACCTTATGGTAAAAATTTCATAGAGATCCATTCACTTAAACTAAAGTTAGAGTGCGAAAACCAATCTGTCTTCGGACGACGACGACGACAACGACGAGACGACGCCAACGTCATACCAATATACGACCGAAAAATTTTTTTGCGGTCGTATAAAAATACTTCTTATTTCCTTTAGGGCAATGGAAAATATACCATTCATCATTTGGTATATGGAAGAGTCCACGAGGTGTCTAGGTATATAAATATTGGGTGCACACAACGACCAATCAATATAAGCCACACATTTACTCTTAATTGTTAATGTCATGCTATCTCCATTTAATTGGCTGCAACCCTGTGTCTCAAAAAGAGGCGGAAGATACCAAAGGGACATTCAAAACTCATAAGTCGAAGAAAAACTGCCATCACCACGACAAAAACTGAAAGACGATGAAAAGTCACATAACACTAAGGAGAAAACAAAGACTGAGCAACACAAACCCCACCAAAACTGAGGGTGATCTTAAGATCTCCAGCAGGACTAGTGGAACCGTCATGTTGATCTTTATAATAAATATAATTGTTTTTTCATAACCTATATTAGACAGACACCGGGATATATATAGCTATCCGTTTTGTTATTATTGGAGTATTTTCCATTTGTTTATTGACAATGACTACATGTAGTTGATCGGTCATAGAGCATTAAATTATTTATTGGTCATAATTGGCTTGGAACTAGCTTTCAGTAACTTAATATTTCGGTGCATTGCGTATATTGTTTTTATTTTAGTTATTTTTGTAAATGGTACCGATCTTTTGAGTTAAGCTAATTGCAACTGAGTTTTACAGTTTGTTCTTATTTTGTGTGACCACTGTTACATGTTAGGGGAGGGTTGATGAATCACAAACATGTTTAACAAAGTCACATTCTTTATGTGCTTGTCCAAAGTCAAGAGCCTGTAGTTCAGTAGTTGACGTTGTTTCATGTCTGTCATATTTGTTTTTCGTAAATTGTATTGTTAGGAATTAGGCCCTTTATTTTTTTTTTCCGTTTGAATTGTTTCATATTTGTCATGTCGGGGACTTTTAAACGGTATGGATTTGTTTTTATTGTTGAGGTCGTTTGGTAGCCTATTATTGCTTCCATTCACTTCGTTTGATCTCTGGTGGAGAGTTGTTTGATTGGCAAACTCATCTCCTTATTTCAATACTGTTCACTTCTCGGGATGTAACAACTGTTACAAATTAACAGTGTTAGTAATTAGGAGGCAGCACTAGTGTATTTAAAGATTTGAACACATACATTTCTCTGGTAATTTATAAGCAGTACCAGTTAACAGATATTTCTGTTCATCAAATACAAGTTCCTGTCCGCATGTTTTCAAACACAATATTGATATTTCATTATTAAATATGTCAAACTATCCAATCAAAACTACTAGTAATCAAAATGAAAATTATACGATATAGTTTTTAGAATTCAAATTGCGAAGTAGTTCCGTTTGATGCGCATTTCAATCAGTTGTCATAAAATAAAACTAGTGAGTTTAGTCTGCTGGTATTATTACGATTAAATGAGTAACCCATTCACTACTTGTTCTGATGTTGTGTTGTTACACCACCATCGTAGGGAGCGTTTATGGTTCACAGACATGTTAGACTGCATCACAGTATGTATGTGCCTGTCCTTATCCAAAAACCTGTTATCTAGTGTTCGCTTGTTGCCGACTGTCATATTTGATTTTCGTTTATTGTTGTAGTATAAATCTGGTCGTTGATTTTCCCTTTTGAATTGTTCTACTTATCGCATAGGGGTCTTTCTATAGCTTACTATTTTATAACTTATTATACGATATAGGTTTTTGTTCATTGTCATATGCCATGCAGTGACATGTCATAATCAGTCACATATTTTTTTGCCTTTTGTTTATGGGCAATAGCCTTTTTTCTTTTTAAAATCATACCACACCCCTTTATTTTTATAGTAAATTCTTGACAATAATGAGGGCAAAATATGTATATTATCATGATTAAACAAGATGTTTATATATATATATATATATACAGCAGAAACAACAATTTCCAAAAGAACGAAAAAGTCTATTTTAACAAAACGCATTTGACTAAAAGGTCGAACAACTGATGTTCTTAAACCCTGCTGACTGCCATTGGCGATTGCCAAATAAATTGATCACCAGATCTAACAAATGAATCTTAATATTAATTTAATACCAAACAAAAAACAATAAACTTGTGGAAAAGATGGTATACAACACAAACATGAGGTGCAAATATTTGTACACCATATCCGGATTTCGACAATTAATGTCTCTTCAGTGATGTTAGGGATCGAAACGGTATTTGGAAGGCCCTATAGTTTACCTCAATTTAGGATAGACACTTGAATTTTAAAGAGTCGAAATAGGATGAACGTATCATATAAACCCGAAGGAAAATATAATACAAGCCCAAACGAAAAAATATAAAAAGTCTAAATTGAAAATAACGTTCAAACCTATGATTGCGTTGGATAAAAACCGCAATTTGTATACGTATGCATGTAATACAAATTTCTTGGTAGAGGGGTCTAAATACAGCACAAACAACAATTTCCAAAAGAACAAGTTTATTGTTTTCTGTTTGGTATTAAATTAATATTAAGATCCTTTTGTTAGATCTGGTGATCAATTTATTTGGCAATCGCCAATGGTAGTCAGCAGGGTTTAAGAACATCAGATATTCGACCTGTTAGTCAAATGCGTTTTGGTAAAATAGACTTTTTCACTTTTTTGTTCTTTTGGAAATTGTTGTTTGTGCTATATTTAGACCCCTTTGGGTTTATATGATCCGTTCATCCTATTCCGACTCTTTAAAATTCAAGAGTCTATCCTAAATTGAGGTAAACTATAGGGCCTTCCAAATACCGTTTCGATCCCTAACATCACTGAAGAGACATTAATTGTCGAAATCCGGATATGGTGTACAAATTTTTGCACCTCATGTTTGTGTTGTATACCATCTTTTCCACAAGTTTATTGTTTTCTGTTTGGTATTAAATTAATATTAAGATCCATTTGTTAGATCTGGTGATCAATTTATTTGGCAATCGCCAATGGCAGTCAGCAGGGTTTAAGAACATCATTTGTTTGACCTGTTAGTCAAATGCGTTTTGTTAAAATGTTCTTTTGGAAATTGTTGTTTGTGCTGTATTTAGACCCCTCTACCAAGAAATTTGTATTACATGCACACGTATAAAAATTGCGGTTTTTATCCAACGCAATATATATATAAAAAGTCTAAATTGAAAACAACGTTCAAACCTATGATTGCGTTGGATAAAAACCGCAAATTTTATACGTGTGCATGCAAAACAAATTTCTTGGTAGAGGTGTCTTAATACAGCACAAACAACATTTTCCAATATATATATATCAATTTACATGTTTACATTACTTTAAACTTTATTGTGTGTTACTTTCAATATTTTACTTAAAAGTTTTTTTTTATTTTATTTTTTGTTCATACCTTTTTGTAATAGTTTTAAGAACAATTTTCTGAAATTTAAATTCATTAAATTTTATTTGCTTATTTGGGCAACATGAAAATCCAATAACAAGTGGTTTCATACCAAGTATTTTCTTCGCCAAGGGATCGTTTTCATCTATTGCATCTTGGGAGTTCTCTTCTGTAATTTTACGTAGCCTTACGACAACCTGTAATTTAACTTTATTTATAATACAAGTATACCTACATATAAAAGTCAGGTATAACCCTCTATAATTGCTGTAATACTGTGCGCTTTACTTTCACGAAACCGTTAATGTTTATATTTACGTTTCTTTATTACGTCCCCTCCGAGGCGGAGGGGACATTAAGTGTCACACTTGTCCATCTGTCCGTACGTACGTACGTCCCAAAATTAGATTCCGTTCTCTAACTTTAGTTTGCCTCAATCAAATGTTATGAATAATAAAGGCAACAGTAGTTTGCCGCTGTTCAGAAGTCATAAATCGATTAAGAGAAAACAAATTCGGGTTACAAACTAAAACCGAGGGAAACGGTTTTTATTATCAAGTCATGTTAAGTCTTTAAGTTAATTTTCAGATTGGTCTACTTTGGTATATTCAGTTATGTTTACGCAATTCGCTTGCAGTCGAATAAGATCGGTTCAGTCTATATTCAGGCTGTTCTTTTTTGCTATTTACCTTTACCTGTACAGAACAATAACATACTGCATTTTTCTAACAAGCTACTGAACAGTATTAGATTAACAGCAACTCAAACGTCTGAACGTCACTGAATTTACAACATGAAATTATCTAAAAAGGAGAGGCGAAAAATACTAAAGGGATATTTAAATTCACATGGCAAAAAACGAAACACGGCAAAAAGACAAAATTAACTTAAACTGTTAACAAGACTTAACGTTTTTTAGGTTCAGACTTTTCAGATGTTGTTAAGATCAAAATGACTGTTTAAGACTAACATCCGTTTAATAGTGCAAAATATCACACGGTGAAAATATATTACTCCACCTTAAATTCTGAAATGAATGTGTTCGATCGTGACAAAAAAGGCGAAACTTCTTACGGTGTTTTTGATAGGTGGAAATCATACCATGTACAAATTGTAAATAATGCATACCTGGCAGATATCATTCCAGTAACTAGTAAATTCATTTTCAGAGAAACTCCCATGGTTATGTATAACTTTATTCCGATAATACTTCAGTCTGGATAAGTCAGCACCTATACTCTCATTCCTTTCTTTTGGAAGAATATCTACTATGTCAATCTGGGTAAAATTTCTGATAAGAAATATCATAAGTCTGAGGCCAAATTTTTCTGATGATGGGTAAGGATTTCCTACGAATATTAAAAAAAATCAACTTAATCAAACCTCAAATTTCCATAATAAACAAAAACTTCAATAAGATCAGATGATGTGTTAAATGCATTTAACCGATGTACCTGTCATATACAACATTTATGGCTTGTCTCTTTATTTGAAAAATAAAATAATGGACAACAGTAACTAACAAGTGTACCTTTCTTATCGTAAACCACGTGTAGACGGTATAAATATTAATTTGCTGGACGTCAGTATGATGTTTATACTACATAAAAGTCTCGTAGCTTAATATTGGCTTTGCCGCAACAGATTTAAGCATTGTGTTAAATTTGATAGGTTAATAACTTGATAAATCTAGAACGTGTAAGCAATTATGTTGCCTACGTCGTATTAAAATCATGACAGTAAGTTATGCGAACATTGACAGTATTTAGTGTTTACTCAATATTACATATGGTGCAGCATTCTTTTTTTTCATTGCTTATTTCGATCACGTGGTTCAAATAGTATTACATGTACCTGAAACCTTGTTTCTATTTTAAGTATATGGACGCTATGTTTCTATTTATATAAAATAATATAATATATAAAAGAAATAGCTGATCTGAAACGTACACCATCTACTTACCACTATACATCATGTACTATGTTACAACCCTAGATAAAGCCGACGAGGAAAGGCATTACATCGACCACCAAAAGCTATATCTAATATGTAGCCTAGGTGGTCGAGTGGTGTAGGGCGCTGGACACAGTGCAGGCGGTGTTGCCACGATGTCACAGAAGCAAGTGTTCGATTCCCGCTGAGGGAAGAACAAAAAGTTGCTAACGAAAATTTGAAGATCTATCATCGTTGGGCTAAATTTGAGACGAATTATATATATGTTATGGTGTTATCCCTGTATAACCACGTGTTATCCGATGGAGAATGTCAGCCATAAAGTTGTCACATGTTTAGACGTGTATGATAAAATTACAATTTGATGTGGCGGCATGGCAATCAACATTATCATCCTTTACGACAGACAAACTAGCTGATCTGAAAAGTACACCATTTTCTTGCCACTATACATCATGTACTGTGTAACAAACCTAGATAAAGCCGACGAGGAAAAACATTACATCGACCATCGAAAGCCATATTTTTATGTAGCCTATATTAAGGTGGTCGAGTGGTGTAGGGCGCTTAACACGGTCTAGGCGGTGTTGCCACGATGTCACAGAAGCAACGTTTAGAATCCCGCTGAGGGAAGAAACTGCAAATTTGAAGATCTAACATTGTTGGGCTAAATTTGAGACGAATTATATACATATATATATGTATATGTAGGACTCTGAACCGCGATGGTACTCCGAACCGCGATGGTCACGCTGAAGTGCGATGGTCCGCGCTGAAGTACGTTGGTTAACACGTTGAAGTGTGATAGTGACATTGTGACGCTAACTTGTTGATAGCTACGCTGAAGTGCGATGGTCTAACTGGGACGTTGGTGTTGATTGTTACGATGAAGTGCGACGGTGTATACTAGCTACATCAATTTATCTGATGCGGTAACTGTATCTGTATCTGTTATATAAATTCTGCCAATGAAGGCACACCTCTTTCGAGTATTGTAGTTCACATCATGAATAAAAATCTCTTCCACCAATATCACTGTACACTATTTACACCATATTCTTGACGTTAAAATTAGGCTTAATGTCATTTTAAGCTGCACCAACACTTTAAATACTTTAAAATTTAAAATATCTATCTAAAGATATCACTGTTTAAGAGTAGACAACCATCAATCACTTAAGAGTTTATATAAAGTAAGTATCTACTTTTTCTTCTTTTTCTTTATATCATCTAATTGCAACAGTCTATACCTTTCACAATGGAGATTATAACATAATCGTCTACATTTTGGATCTATTAAGTTTTTTTTTCACTTTAAAAGCTTTTTCATTTCTAAACATTGTCAAGTAAGCAAATGGATCTATAATCAGTTGTAAAATGTCAAATTGTTCATCTTTCATATCAAAAATAGCCAACTCTTTACTACAGGAATTAACTAAATCTTCCAAAATCGGTTTTCTTGTATCTTCTAGACTTTTGCATGTTAATAAAAAATGTGGTAAAGTTTCTTTTGTTTCATTACACAATTTACATATAGACAGTTCTGAATTATTTATAAACTTGGCTCTAACTGCTTGTAGAATGTAACTTCCAGTAGCTATTTTCAATTTTGTAGGAATTCTGATAATTTCTCTTGAATTCATAGTGTTTGTATTAGTAATAGGATGACAACGTCCTGGTGTATATATCAATGATAAATATTTTAAACTGGTATAAAGTTTTGCTTGATTCATTATCTTCTCAGTCCAGAATTTATGAATTTTGGAAGTTATTTCACTTTTCCATTGATATTTAGAAATTGGATTGACTAAATATTGTCCATGATCATTCAATTCAAATTTCAAAAGTTTTTTTCTCAGTAAACTAAACCAACTTTTACTATTAATAGATTTTACATTTAATTGCCTTTCCGCTAGTTGCCATTCAATAGAACTTTTTTCTTGTCTAGTAATATTTTCATAAAAAGTAAAAATTTTAACATTTACAGGTAACATCCCGGAAATTATATATATAGGAGGATCAGCTACTGTTTTTGGTAAAAATAACAATTGTTTCAAACATTTTTAAACTGGATATTTAAAGTTTCTAAACATCTTCCTCTTGGGATTACTATTTCCAATCCATATAACATTATTGGTATTATATAAGTATTCATAATTGACATTAAGGTTTGTGGATCTAATCCATAAAGTCCATAAAGTCCAACCCCCATTAAACTATAAAGTGTTCTTCTTGCTTTCTTTAAATTCTCATCTATTGTTGCTTTACATGAATCATCGTCTGTACGACAAATTCCTATATGTGTTGCTTTATTAGAAGTTGGAAGAATCGAATTGCCTAAAATTTTCATTAACTTTCTCATGTTGACGTGACTTAGACTGTATAACACAACTTTTTGCTGGTTGTAGTAAATATGCCTCACGTTTACTAAAATCAAAGGCCATATTAATTAAAATTTGTGTTTCATACGGACAATTGCTAAGTATGGCTAAATCATCTGCGCAAGTTGGAGCACGACAAGAAATTGATCCAATTTTCCCTCCATATCCTGAATCAGCTAAAATGTCTAAAAGTGTATTTATATAGATTTTATACAAGTCTGCACTAAGAGTCCCACCTTGTCTTACGCCTTGCTCTATTCTAAAAATGTCTGATATTTGGTTATTCCATTTTACATAGGAAACAGCATTTTTATATAAATTATCAATAATCAAAATAGATTGTTCTGGAATTTCATTTGATATAATCTTCTTATAAGCCCTGCATGTTTTACTGCATCAAATGCTGACTTTGCATCAAGCATAGTAATTATTGTTTGATCATTTAACTCAACACATTCTTTATGAAAGTCTTCTATAATAAAAGAGCAGTTTAATGGTGCTGTTCTTCTAGTGAACCCCGTTGTAATGGATTTTGATATTTTATAATGTCAGGATTAATTCTGATCTTTAAAACAGCCTCAATGAGTTTAGATAATGTTGGAGTAATTGTTATTTCACGATAATTTTTACTGTCTTTACAGCTTTCCGTATTCCTAAAAAGCGGAATTACAATCCCTAATTTCTTTTCGTCTGGTATATAACAAAGTCTAAAAGTACTATCCAAAAGTTCTTTAAGATGATAAATAAGAGATTGTCCACCATATAATAAATTTTCAGTTGAAATTCCAAATATATCTGGTGATTTATTTAAATTTAATAACTTCAAAGCTTCTTCTATTACATTTTCAGTAATACTTTGGTGTTGAAACATATACCTCTACAAATGTCAATTATATCAATATATTCTTGTTCAACCTTTTGTTGATACTTGTTGTCAAAATGTTCATTCGTTAAATTTTCAAAATGGTGTTTCCGTCCAATTAGAATGTTGTCTTCTGTACTATACACTGTGTCACCTACAGATAGTTCATCTATATGATTACTTGATATTCCCCTCTGTTTTTTAATAAGTCTATAAAATGAATTTTTATTTTTAATATTTGCTTCCATTATCTTTTCTCCTTCATCGATTCTATTCATAGCAACTGCCTTGCGACAATGTTTACGTAAATTATAAGTTGTCTCTTTTTTCTGGATATAAAGTTCATTCCTGGGATCTTCAGACCGCCCATTAATCTTCCATTAATAAAAAGCATTTTTTTTCATTACAATTGCGTCAGAAATTTCTTGGGTCATTACTTTTAATATCGGTTTTCTAAATCTTTTTCGTGGAACTGGACAACAACTTTTTACCGAATTGAAGAGTAAACTGTTCATATTTTGAAAAGCAAGATCCACTTCATATTTATTTTCTAAAGATAATGACAAATTATCCAAACCATTTTCAACTAAAGTTTTATATGCGTCTTTATCTATTTTATTCCACGGAGTTTTACCTGACATGGGTAAAATTCTTGAATTTGAACATTTTGATTTTTCTTTAGCATTGTTGATAAATTTTACTTTCGCTTTTACCAGATAATGATAGATACATTAGTAGCCACATTGTCCATTGTTTCCATACAGACCACATTCTCTTTAAAATCATGTTTAAAAAGTAAAAAGTCAGTGGTTGAGGTTCCTTTACCACTACAATTTACAAAAGTAACAGTTTTCAAAAGAGAGAAAAAACCGCAAGTACATTTATGCTTGACTTATGTCGAGACGTGTCCCGTATTTCACCAAAAAATTATCTGCCTCTACGCTGAGCAGTGAGAAATTGGGAAAGTACACGTTGGGACCAGTCGGGTTAATTCGGCCTAACTTATGGAAGAAGATTAACACTGTAACCAAAAAAAAAAAAAATAGGCCAAAGTGTCTGTTTTCTTACAAAGCAGGATTTATCTCAGGAATAAAACAAAATCATATCAACTTGATATAACAAAAACATTGGTAAGAATTTATTTTATCATTTAATAGTCCACATAAAATCTTGTGAAGCATACTTGAAGTGCTGTCTAAATTAATATTTAGAGCAATACATTTTATTTGTCGTACAAAAAGTTAGCGGCATACTTCCGAACACTGGGTAGCCAACCTGTAGACCAAGTTCATCTTTTTAAAGCCGCTTTGCTCCCCACGATTTTGGGCCTGACTTGGTTTTAACTATTTTTGTAAACTCCACCGGCATTATTTCTCAACACCTATTCGGGACTTGAATCGTTTTTTTTTGTTTTTTTTTGTTTTTTTAATACTTTCTTCCTTTCCTTTTCTTTCTTTTATTAGCGTGAAACATTCATTTACAAAATCTTATCCTCCTGTCCTCCTGCCTGCGAATTCCTGTTGTATTTTAAGTAACGTTGGATTTGAAAACATCAACATATTCAAGCGTCATGCCAAACCATCGCACTTCAGCGAAAGGACCATCGTACTTCAACGCGTACCATCGCACTTCAGTGTGCCCATCGCACTTCAGCGTCCCCATCGCACCTCCGAGTCCTACATATATATTAAATGTCTGAATAATAGCCAACGATAAATCTTACGGGGCGATGGATCATATAATTATGATACAGTACACTACAAAATATAATATCATGTATATAACAAGTCTAAAAGGGTACATCATCATCAAAAAAATATAAAATCATAAACAAATGTTAAATATTTCAGATAATTAATATCCTTCATCAGTAAGATGTCAAATGAATCTTATCTTGACATGTGGTAGTCAAACTGAAATATTAATCTTGATCGTTATACAAATTATCACGAATCAATACGCTGGTAAAAAAAAATTAATATTGATGTTTGGGAGGAGGAATTAATTCTTTACTACTTTCAACTACAAGAGTCCTGTACGGAAGCCTGAGTTACAGGAAAGAAGTGACGGTAAGAAAATGAGTGATGGTAGGGAAAATGAGTGACTCATTCTAAGTTTTTTTCATTAATGCCCTTTGAGGAAACTGTCCTTTACTTTCTTATCCAAAACCTTTCCCGAGAAAGTCTGTCGGCCCTTGACCAACCCTCGTTGTGGTCTATGATAGTGATGGTAAGGTTTTTGAGATCTGCTTTGGCGTGCCCAGGTGATCTCAAATGACGACTTACGGGGAGGTCGGGCTTGCAGGTGTAGTCACTTCGATGACCATTCATGCGTTTGTTGAATGGCTGTTCTGTCTCGCCAACATACTGCATGCCATATCGACACTAAAGAAAGTATACAGCATTCTGGGTTTTGCAAGTTACATTGCAAAATATAGTGTACACAGACCCAGTGGAGTGGCAAGTAAATGTTTGAGTATTTGTTGGCAAGTCAGACATCGTCTGTTACCACACGACTTGCACCACCTTGCAGTTGAAGAGCTTTTATTAGAGGAGACATCAGCACTAACAAATAAGTCTTTCAGGTTTTGCTGGTCTCCGAAAAGATAAGACAGGAGGTTTGAGAAAGATCTTGGATAATTTTAGGTGTTTGGCAATAATCTGCCAATTGGCTAGGATCAAACGTGAAAGGTTAGTAAAGGAGGGATTGTATGTTAAAACAAACGGAACTATTTCGCTTCGTTTAGTGACAGCCTCCTCAGAGGAGCTTTACTCTGAGAGCCTGACTGTTCGGGATACTTTTTGTAGAGTGTTTTGGGTGACAGACTTTGGGAGAAAGGTACTGATGTTTATCTGTAGGTTTACAGTACGTAGAGGTCTGTTGATATGACACCGTCCTTTATAGATGTAGTATATATTGACGGTCAATATAAAAAATCTTGCAAAAATACAATGTAAAATACACAGAAAGATCATTGAAATCCATTTCCATAATACACTATCTACATATGAAATATATAAATTAAGGACTTTCACTCAGTCAATACGTTATATATGGACCTGTCAATATAATCTGACAATTTCACATGTATAGTATATAGTTCAAACAATCAAAACTCAAAGGTGACAGTTGAAGATGTAAAAAAAAAATGTTTCTTTTATTAATCAGTTATTGAGAAAGGAAGAATATAACTGTTTAAATATGTATTCTGATATAATATGATTTTCAGTGTTTTTTAATATACATAGATGATCGTGTATCACTGTACCTAATAAGAGTTGCTGGTATAATAAACTTTGCATCTTACTTTATTTCAGAATCTGCTATGCAAGGAAACTAAGTTTGAAGAAGAAAAGATGAAGAAATTGACTTATTTTTGTTACAATATATTTTAAATGTTACATTTTATTTTATAATTTACAATTTTTTAAAATATATTCTGCTAAAACAGATGAGAATGTATTATCAATCATGCCATTTTAAGAAAACGTGCATGCATAGAAATTGGTTTAAACTTAAGCTGACGGGATGGTTTCAAAGGTGTTCTCAACTTCGATAATAATATAATTTGTAAGTGCTCTTACAAAAAATCCTAACAAAAAATCACAGGGTCAAAGAGCAAATTGTTTTGCTGTAGATTCTTTATTGATTGAAGCATCTGCACTCTGATGAAATGTGCATATGGTGCAATAAAATTGATACCATGAAAGTTTTATTTAAAACACATAATTCACATAAAGACTTGTGTTATGTTCATATATCCTACATGCTATTTCTAAAACATATTTTAGACTGCCTCTGCGGTGTAACGGTTAGAGTACTTGCCTCGAGTGCAGGAGGTTGTAGGTTAGAACAGCGGCCGGGTCAAACCAAAGACTTAAAAACTGGTATTTGCTGCTTCTCCACTAAGCACGCGACATGAAGCATCGAGTAAGAGCAAAGAAAGATTGGCCCGGAGTCAGAAAAATGTGTCCGGGTAGGGTGACATGTCTTCCTGCGAACTGTTACCTTGTGAGCTAGCAAGTTAAAAATCTGGCTCAGCGTGTCGGTCTAGTACAAAGCAGGGTTATTACTAATTTATTATTATCATTCTCTCGTCCTAAATATGCATCTGACCTGCCACTGGACGTAAAGCAACCATCATCCATCATCCATCTAACATATTTTTATCATACTGTTTTTGAACATGTGTTAATCATATGTTTTCAGACATATATATGGTAACCAGAAACATGCGTCAAACATGTGTTTTCAAACGCATGTTTCCCAGAAATGCATGTAAACTATACATTTCTCAAACATGCGTTAAACGTACGGTGCTCCAAACATGCGTTTTTGACATATTTAGAAACATGTGGTAAATTCATGGTAAACATGCGTTAACATGCGTTGCATTTTTTGCTGTGTATAAGGTAAATGATCTCCTCAAAAGTCCACAATTGACAACTATCAGACAGCTATGGTTCATTGATAATCATTATATCTTATCCAACATTGTTTGTCTTTGAGAAAATCATTTCCACGTTGACTTCACATATTTTCTTCAATATATACAGATAATATTTAATTGGTTTACCATATGGATGCGGGATACATCAAAAAGTAATTATAGATCAACACTTAATAAACATACGTTGTGACATCAAACGCAACAATGAAATTTTGGGCATCAAATACAAAAAATTTTTTTAGGCACAGGCCATTTATTACTTATCTTGTGTATGTGTGTGTATAAAGGGGGCTTGTATTGACATTTCCTCGGTACAAACAAATAATTTTTTCGACTTTAATAAAAAAAAAAGGGGGGAAGGGCGAGCTTTGATATATCCTTGGTACAAACAATTGTTTTCGACTTTAAGAAAAAAACCTTCAATATTTTAATTACTATATATATAATAAAATATTAATTTTCGCGAACCATTTAGGTCACAGAAATTCCAAAAAATGGCATCAGTAAGGAGAGTTGTACAAATGATGTGAATACACAGAACCCGGATCCAAATTATCTTTTACTAAAAGTATTCATCATTTTCTGTTTTGTATGTACTAACAACATTTCATTGTTCTACAATTTCGATTAAAATATTATAAAACCTGCAGTTCAATAGGTCACATGCCCCAAATAAACATTCCCCGATTGGTCGAACTACTGTGGCCTCGGTGTAAAGCAACGCATGCCTCGATGTAAATATCACGCTTCCAAAAAATAGAGGTATGTCCCAACTTAACATTCCCCGATTGGTTGAATTGCTGCTCGATGTAAAGCAACGGAAGCCTTGATGCAATGAAGAAAAGGGGTTGACAGGATAAACGTAATCGTTATAAATTTTAACTTCATGGTTCTTATGCAAGCAAATTTAATAAACAATGATTTTATACAGTTGTGTTATTGTTTTCACCTTACATAGGGCTTTATTTCTGATCTTATTTCTGTGTACACAATTCTGAATCTACATATTTCACCTATATCAATATTAGGTAATCCGTTTGGACGATTCCATATACTATTATGTTTTAGGGTTTTTTAGCTTCAGTGTCGAGTTGGTGTATAGTATTGAGGGCTATCTGCGAGAAATAAATCCTTTTGTCTGATAGATTAACTAAATTCAAAACCAATATAAAAATAGTTAACACATATATTTTATTTAACTGAGTAAATTGATCGGAATGTGAATGATACATAAACCTAAAATTCGTTTTGGTCTATCCCAGTGATGACATTTGCGCGGGAATTTAGTCCATTGACATCGTAATATAAGTTACTTTGGATTATAATTATCTGTAGATGTAATGTTACAGGATTTAATGTGAAATTATTTGTCTCTTCTTTTATAGTACACGAGTTTGACGTCAGGTTTGTACACATGAAGTCTCTAGTCTAAAAAAAAGCCAGTGACAGAACGATAAACAGATAAGCAACTGTCTAGGGCCAAGTAAGGGAGGTGAAAAAGCCAGTATTACGCAGAACGATAAACAGTTACATAGACGGATCCAGGGGGTGGGGAAAATTTGGTTGATTTTATAGGGAAGCAGGGGCGGATCCAGCCATTTTATAAAAGGGGGGTTCCCAACCCGGGACAAAGGGTGGGGGGGGGGGGGGGGTTCCAACTATGTGTCCCCATTCAAATGCATTGATCGTCCAACCCTCGGAACCGTCCCCCCGGATCCGCCACTGGGGAAGCATGACGGGAGTGGCCACCCCCCTTTTATGAAAAGTTGTGGATCCGCCACTGAGATTTATATAAGCAGGTTTTCTTTGTGTAGATACCTTAAAATATCACCAACTGTGACTGAGTACACAATTTGATTCATTTTAGCTCATTAGCTGGGCTCACTCGCTAAAAAGGTTCATTGCGGGCCTGCTCACTGGCTAACATTTTACGATATTCATGACTCGTGTAGAAAAGCCGATAATCTATACATGTGTGTGAGGAGTAGTTATCAAGCTTGCTTTCGTCTGTAAAAACTGTCTTAGGCCAAGTTAGGGAGGTGAAAAAGCCAGTAATAGAACGATAAACAGATGATCAGGTTTTCTTCATATAGATCCCTTAAAATATCCCCCACTGAGGACACAAATTTGATTTATTTTAGCTCATTAGCTGCGCTCGCTCGCCATAATAGGTTCATTGCGGCTTACTGGCTAATATGTGTAGAAAAGCTGATAACCTATATGTACATGTATATGGTCAGATCATATGTTTTCGTACGTCATATGAATTTGTACTATGCATGCCTTTTCAATGGAAATTGTGACGACAGTATGCATTCTTAATAGCACGAAAAACGATGAGAAGAGGATACATATGTCAACCAAAATTTTTCAGCAACGTCAAAATATGTGAGGACACCCTATCAAGATCTATCAAGCTTGCGTTCATGTTGCGTTAAAACTGTTTTAGGTAGGTGAAAAATACCAACAATATAACAATAAATAGATAATCGATATTGTAAAATATCAATGTGTTGAAAAGCCAATGATCTACATATATACTTAAATATGTCAACCATAAAATAAAACAGATTTAATTTACACCACAACTGTTGAAAAAACCTTTATCATGTTTATGTTTATATAACTTATCTCATTCTAGTCCATTCAACTGACAGAATCAGTGTACATTTCATGAACTCTTTAATAACAATAATCATCATGGACTATTCTTTATAGCAATATCTGTTAGCCATTTAGGGGTCTTTTGCATTCAAAGTTTAGTTTTAGTGGGTTTAATTTGCGAAAAAGAACTCAATTTCCAGATCAAAGTTAACATTTTCTATATATTTTGCTGTGTCAAAATGACCTAATGAATATAAAGGACAGTACCCATATAGACCCAAAAATGGTATATCACATTCTACACATGACATTTTAGCAGGAAAGACTGCCATTGGAGTATATAACTTTTAACCTGTGTATGTATAATTAAAATATGATAATAAAATTCATATCTTTTTCAGGACTTCTGATCGAACCATGTACATGTAGTATGGCATGTTTGTGAGATATGGTTTTGGTGGATAGGATGTTCATGAAGGACCCGTAGTACAAAGTATATCACTGGATTGAGCTCTTTGTCTAAGTGTATTATTAAAGTGCTTTGCTTTGAGCTCAGTTCATTGTTATGCAATTCATTCATTGTGAAATAAAGATTTGACAGACAACTCTCATTTACAAGGATTTGTCAGGGTAGTATCCATTCTATGTACAATGTAAGTAATAAGGAGATAAAAGCATTTTATTATGATTTGAACCAAACATTTTTTGTCCTTTAACCAAATTTTAAAAAAAGAACAAATTTACCCGACAATGCTACACTTGCTACTAGCAATATGATGCTAGGTTGTTTTAATACATCTGTAATGCCTACTGATGACTCGGTCCTGAGTGTAAATGGTCATTCAGTATGTTAAAAAAAAATAAAATTATAAGGCCTATCTGGCCTAATTGATTTCTAAAACTATATTTCGTTGTACATGTTCAACATTTTTCATTCATTTGTTTATTTCTTAATTTGTGTGAATTAACATTGTTACAGTAAATGTTAATTACTACACTTTCATACCACAACAAATACTGTATTGGTATCACTTATATTTGTATCCATATAACAAAAAAAATTGAAAAGAGAATAATTTTGCAATACCTTTTTCATATTGAATACTATAACTTTTTTGATATTTAGACATATTAAGTAGATTTTCATAATACCCACTTGACATGCTTGAAATTCTATCAGATTACTTTTGGAGCAGTTATGAGTCTTTGAAGCATGCTCACAAAGGTTTTTTTGTTGATATAGTTTTCATATTGGTCAAAACTTTTTTTTGCTTCGGCCAGCTTTGGAGGAGATGTTATCAAAGAATTGATAAAAAACAACACAGAAGTTTACTTTCTAGCTCATCTAGCCCCAAGCATCATGTCAGGCATTTTCATTACTAAAAAACTAATAAATGTCTTCTAATCTGAGAAACAATTTCAACATTTTAACAAAATATTTTACTAATGATACTGACAATCCACCACAAAGTAATATAAATAGAACCATACAAATAGTGAGCAAATACATATAAAAAAGATGTGGTATGATTGCCAATGAGACAATTCTCCACAACAGACCAAAATGACACAGAAATTAACAACTACGGGTCACCGTACAGCCTTCAACAATGAGCAAAGCCCATAACGCATAGTCATTTATGTTATTTATGTACACAAAATAAACGAAAAACAAATATTATGTAACACATAGACAAACGACAACCACTGAATTACAGCCTCCTGATATCATGTTCTCAGATATCATCTCCCATTTAAAAAAAAATCACATGAAAAAATGAACCTATTATGTGTTGCTCTCCTAGCTACAAAATTTATCCAAAATCAAAGATGTGGAAAATATTCTATCATAATCATTTGGTCATTAATGCAATTAGTGTCTCTTCCATGCCCTCTTGAACATAAAATCTAAATATTAAATAAACAACACTCCTCATGCTCAGGTTGGTTGTCATCGTGCAACACAGTTAATAACACCATATAGGAAAAACATAGAACTCCTTTTGTCATATAAAACACTGTCAAACATCCAAACATACTATCCACATTCATCTGTGTCCACACTTGTTTATATAATAATATAATAATATTTTATCATTGCTGCGTTGATCCCTTTATAATTGTGCAGCATGTTTTCTTTACTCACGTTCTTAAACAATGAAGAGTATTGCTTGATTCATAAAACGTTTGCAATGTGTGTTTTAAATAATTTCAAGAAACCTTTATTAACCAATGACATGTGTTTTAGAATTAACGCACTTCCAGAAACATTCCCAAAAATCAGATGGGATAACTGTGTATAAAATTACACAACTAAATAAAATCATGCAAACATTCGTATGTCACAGATAAAAATGAATTAAAGAAAACGTATGATATACGTCAATCAGATAACGAACGAACCAAATACAAATCACTCTAAAGGACAACACCAAATATTCTAAATCCAAAATAGTCATTATATTACATAGAATATGTAAGATTCGGTATAATTCACCAATTCAAATGGCGGGATATTTCATTATTGCCCAAAGTAAGGTGTCAAATATATATTAGAATTACATGTATTGTGACTTAATAAATAATGTCTTTTAGATGATTTATTTGACAAATTACTTACGTTTAAAAGGTAGAATGAGATCGACTTCCTTTTCACTAATGTTGTTTTGTTCAATAAAATGTTTAAATTGGTTTCTTTTAAAGATTTTGCCGCGTTTCAAAAATTCAGGATCAAATTCACTGTTGAAAACTTCTCTTACTGCAGGAGTCGCTATTCTAAGCATTAGATGAACCAATCGTAGATAGTTTACCTCTTCAGAAGTTGCTTCAACTGAAAGAAGAAAAAGAAAAAACAAACTATGAATAAACTTATCAAACACTTCAGTAAACATTCAAAATGATAACGAAATAACTTACTAACATAGCGAATAAACAAATACGATTACACTCCCAGATACAGAATCCCACTCAAGTGTGAACTCGGATGTTCCGGAAGGATAAGCAGTTACTGATCCACTAATGGATTCCGTCATATTATTCATTGCATGCAAATATGTTCAGTGAAAGGAGCATGTATACGATAATGTAAAAAAAAACGGAATTGTGTTTATGATTCTTTTTTAGATGAATTTTCATTCACAGATACATAAGCAAAAATATAAACGAATAAAAAGGCATACTCTATAAAGATTAAATAAGAAATAAGGAAATTAAAAATATAAATAAATATACAAGATAGCATGGTCAAAAAAGCCTAATACAAGATGTTTGTGCTAACTGATTTTTTATTGAGGCGTTATAAAAACTTTATAACTATTGGTTTGTTCTAATAATCAGTTACATTAATTTTTAAAATATCAAATGTTTGATTCAGCAGCTACTACTAGTGCAAAAGAAAATAATTTTTACCAGTTGACAATTAGGAATTTACTCCCTGAATTTGGTACCAGTTGAAAATTAGGAATTTACTCCCTGATTTGATGAGTATATATACAAGCAACGGTTTGAATTTCCATTAAAAAACAAACACCCGCAATTAAAATAAACTGTTGACACAGAGATATGTCTCGCCTGTCAGCTTGAAATTCAGAAAAAGACAATCCGATGGAAAACAACATTGCTTATAAATTCAGTCGCTGGACCATGATCTAGTGGGCAGGTCCTGAAAATAATCCACAAACTGAGATGTACAGACAGTAGAACATATCGTTGTCCATTGTAAGTAGTTCCTATCAATCTAACTTAAGCAGAAAACTTAACATTGAAAATTGCTAATTAATTCAAAGTCACTGGACCATGTCCTAGGGGCCAGGGCCTCAAAATAGTCGTCAAACTAAAATACGAACTGATAGTAATGCAACTTTATACAAAATATCATTGATCTATCACAAGTAGATCCTATGAAACTAAGTTAAGCAGTAAACTTAACACTGAAAATTGCTAATTAATTCAAAGTCACTGGACCTAGGTGGCAGGGCCTCAAGATAGTCGTCAAACTGATATATAATGAGTGTAATGCAACTTTACATTAAATATCAATGATCTCTCACAAGTTATTCATATCATACTAACTTAACAAGTGGTGACGCCGTCGCCGGAAAAGCAATCCCTATGTATCGCTTTCCGCAACTTTCGTCGCAGGCGAGACAATAACAATAGTAAAGAACTCCCTTGGAAGGTAGAAATTTATTTCATATCAATTAATAAAAAGTATACTGACTGATGATTCATACATTCTGTACAAAAATAATGACACATAATGCACAATGATAATTGTTATTTCGCTAAAATGATAAGAAATATGTTGAATAACCAGAGAAAATCAGTTCTTTTCGTTGTAGGGGGAAAGAAAACATACGTCAGTAAATAATTTAACTTGTTATCAACTCTATAATTGAATTTGACCTGTATATATAGGTTTTGCTTTATAAATACCACACATATTTTACAACAATTTTAATCTGATCACAAACACACAACGGCACGTTGTTTTTTCATTCACCTCATGATTTTCAACAACAGGACGCAGGTTATAAAGACGTACGACGCTAGAAAGGTTTTATTGCGAAATATACGTACGATACAATGAAATGATAGGCCTATTTGGTCAGTTATGGCGTTTGTATAGTTCTCAATCAAGTAACAAGTTAACATAAAAGCCATTAAATAACAAAAATATTTCACGATCTGCACTTTTCTTTTTCAGAAGTAGCTTAAAAGCAAAACAACATGGGTTGTACATGTTAACATAATGTATGAATAGAACGACATGTGGGTACATATTAAAGGAGACAACAACTCAAAGAATACAAAAAAAGACAAGACAGTTGTGCTCAACATACAGTCTTTTTATTTTTATATTAAAACTTGGTTTTGTATGTTATTTACTGAGACATAATATTAACGTAAATAATTCTTTAGTGATTAATTTGTCCTTTTTACAAAGCCAAACTCTTGACCATAGACGAATTTGGCTATCTTAGACCCCTTTTGGTCATTTATTTTGTTTAGGTCCTATACATATGTTTGCCTTTCAAATGTTTGGGTTCGAGCGAAGGTAAATGCAAAAAAAGCTCTTCGGATGCACGAAATTAATTATGTTATTTTCACTCACTATATGGCCCGAGAACACAGTTATTTCGTAGTGCATTTCTTTTAGACAATAAATTCAAATTAAAAAAATCGCACCTGCTCTATCTCCAAAAGATTTTTACAGTGTAGTGTACTACTATTGATACAAATAATATCAAAATTATAGAAACTTCTACCAGCTCTAACTCAAAATATTGACAATTCTGTGTTAAGGGGGGCTAAAATTCAGTTTGACAGCTTCCGACATTCTAATTTTTGACCTTTTTTAACTGGACCAAATCACTACTTAACATAAAGATTCAGCACCCAAATTTTTTTAACATGTAATTTCATCCCCTTACTTAATATTTCATGCATAAAATATCAAGAAATAAATTGGGAAAGTGTATAAAAAAAAAATGCAAGTTATACACTGTTCACACTAGGGACTATATTTGTAGACAACGAAAACCAAAGGACGATAACTGTGTCCTTGGACCTAATAGGATAGAAAGACTTGACCAATTTTAATAAAACTTTGCATGACCTAAGCTTAGGCAATTTTAAGATAGTTGGCCAAGTTTCATGGACATAGGATATATATTATAGAAACTAGGGCCATTTTAATATTGAAATTTGGATGTTTATTTTTGACGTTTAAATCAAATATTTTCAGCTGTCAAGATTTTGGCCTAAAAAATTTAAATATTGCAAAAATTTGCTTTTTAAATACTCTTGAATATAATATAATAAGTATTAAAAGCAACGGAACACTCATTTGATTCATCAGATTTTTCACAGTTATTCAAAAGTCAAATTTATATGAGCCTGTGCCTGAAAATAGAGATTTTCGAATTAAGGGAAGCCTTACATAAACATGCATTTTTTTCAACCAATTTGAAGTTTTTGAAGGTTTTTAACCATACATTATTCTTCCATATATATTAAATGTACTTTAAATGTAAAGAAAAGTTACAAAAAGCATACTACATGAGTATGAAATGGTCTTAGGCCATGTAAGACTGAGAATTATTTAGAGTCGATTTAGGCCGTAGCCCATATTTACATATAAAAATGCACACAGAGGCTATAAGGAAGTGAAATTTGTTACTTTTTGCTCATTTCTATGCTAAGATGTCATGATACAAGAAGTCTAATTGCAAAAGGACTCTTGAATTCAACTTTTTTTTGCAGACAGTATGGTCTGATGACCAGTTTTTCACTTTTCAATGGAAAACTTGCATGTAGTTTTAGTCTCATTTGGCATATATTTGAACCACTTACTATCCTAAAGAAGAAAATTATGGTAGCATATGAAATGAATAGGGTGTACTGATCATTGTAAAGTGTTTTTTTAACAGATTTAGTGAAATATTTGTGACGGACTACAGATTTTATGTACAAAGCTCTTCACATTTCACATACATCAAACAGGCCGTTTAACCAGGGACATAAATACAAATATTCTGCACATTTTTTTTGAGATAATCTACTTTTCTCTAGATTCCGAGTTCACAAATGGTTAATTAAATTTGATTTAAGCATAGAAACACAAATATCAGGAACATAAAAAGCTGTCAGATAGAAAGTCAGCATGGCTCTTAGGCATAAAATGGAAACTGCTTTGAAATGCTTATTTTAGCAGTATAATGCCAAAATGGGACATTTTAACAGAATTTCTGTCAAACAAAGCTGTAAATCCTTTACTTTTATTGAGTTTGACAAATTGAAACCAGAAAACCATTCAGGAAAGTTGCCAAAGTACAGAATCTACATTTACGGAATTCATCTCTTAGGCCCGAGAACACAGTTATTTCGTAGTGCATTTCTTTTAGACAATAAATTCAAATTAAAAAAATCGCACCTGCTCTATCTCAAAAAGATTTTTACAGTGTAGTGTACTACTATTGATACAAATAATATCAAAATTATAGAAACTTCTACCAGCTCTAACTCAAAATATTGACAATTCTGTGTTAAGGGGGGCTAAAATTCAGTTTGACAGCTTCCGACATTCTAATTTTTGACCTTTTTTAACTGGACCAAATCACTACTTAACATAAAGATTCAGCACCCAAATTTTTTTAACATGTAATTTCATCCCCTTACTTAATATTTCATGCATAAAATATCAAGAAATAAATTGGGAAAGTGTATAAAAAAAAAATGCAAGTTATACACTGTTCACACTAGGGACTATATTTGTAGACAACGAAAACCAAAGGACGATAACTGTGTCCTTGGACCTAATAGGATAGAAAGACTTGACCAATTTTAATAAAACTTTGCATGACCTAAGCTTAGGCAATTTTAAGATAGTTGGCCAAGTTTCATGGACATAGGATATATATTATAGAAACTAGGGCCATTTTAATATTGAAATTTGGATGTTTATTTTTGACGTTTAAATCAAATATTTTCAGCTGTCAAGATTTTGGCCTAAAAAATTTAAATATTGCAAAAATTTGCTTTTTAAATACTCTTGAATATAATATAATAAGTATTAAAAGCAACGGAACACTCATTTGATTCATCAGATTTTTCACAGTTATTCAAAAGTCAAATTTATATGAGCCTGTGCCTGAAAATAGAGATTTTCGAATTAAGGGAAGCCTTACATAAACATGCATTTTTTTCAACCAATTTGAAGTTTTTGAAGGTTTTTAACCATACATTATTCTTCCATATATATTAAATGTACTTTAAATGTAAAGAAAAGTTACAAAAAGCATACTACATGAGTATGAAATGGTCTTAGGCCATGTAAGACTGAGAATTATTTAGAGTCGATTTAGGCCGTAGCCCATATTTACATATAAAAATGCACACAGAGGCTATAAGGAAGTGAAATTTGTTACTTTTTGCTCATTTCTATGCTAAGATGTCATGATACAAGAAGTCTAATTGCAAAAGGACTCTTGAATTCAACTTTTTTTTGCAGACAGTATGGTCTGATGACCAGTTTTTCACTTTTCAATGGAAAACTTGCATGTAGTTTTAGTCTCATTTGGCATATATTTGAACCACTTACTATCCTAAAGAAGAAAATTATGGTAGCATATGAAATGAATAGGGTGTACTGATCATTGTAAAGTGTTTTTTTAACAGATTTAGTGAAATATTTGTGACGGACTACAGATTTTATGTACAAAGCTCTTCACATTTCACATACATCAAACAGGCCGTTTAACCAGGGACATAAATACAAATATTCTGCACATTTTTTTTGAGATAATCTACTTTTCTCTAGATTCCGAGTTCACAAATGGTTAATTAAATTTGATTTAAGCATAGAAACACAAATATCAGGAACATAAAAAGCTGTCAGATAGAAAGTCAGCATGGCTCTTAGGCATAAAATGGAAACTGCTTTGAAATGCTTATTTTAGCAGTATAATGCCAAAATGGGACATTTTAACAGAATTTCTGTCAAACAAAGCTGTAAATCCTTTACTTTTATTGAGTTTGACAAATTGAAACCAGAAAACCATTCAGGAAAGTTGCCAAAGTACAGAATCTACATTTACGGAATTCATCTCTTAGGATAGAAAGACTTGTCCAATTTTAATAAAACTTTGCATGACCTAAGCTTAGGCAATTTTAAGATAGTTGGCCAAGTTTCATGGACATAGGATATATATTATAGAAACTAGGGCCATTTTAATATTGAAATTTGGATGTTTATTTTTGACGTTTAAATCAAATATTTTCAGCTGTCAAGATTTTGGCCTAAAAAATTTAAATATTGCAAAAATTTGCTTTTTAAATACTCTTGAATATAATATAATAAGTATTAAAAGCAACGGAACACTCATTTGATTCATCAGATTTTTCACAGTTATTCAAAAGTCAAATTTATATGAGCCTGTGCCTGAAAATAGAGATTTTCGAATTAAGGGAAGCCTTACATAAACATGCATTTTTTTCAACCAATTTGAAGTTTTTGAAGGTTTTTAACCATACATTATTCTTCCATATATATTAAATGTACTTTAAATGTAAAGAAAAGTTACAAAAAGCATACTACATGAGTATGAAATGGTCTTAGGCCATGTAAGACTGAGAATTATTTAGAGTCGATTTAGGCCGTAGCCCATATTTACATATAAAAATGCACACAGAGGCTATAAGGAAGTGAAATTTGTTACTTTTTGCTCATTTCTATGCTAAGATGTCATGATACAAGAAGTCTAATTGCAAAAGGACTCTTGAATTCAACTTTTTTTTGCAGACAGTATGGTCTGATGACCAGTTTTTCACTTTTCAATGGAAAACTTGCATGTAGTTTTAGTCTCATTTGGCATATATTTGAACCACTTACTATCCTAAAGAAGAAAATTATGGTAGCATATGAAATGAATAGGGTGTACTGATCATTGTAAAGTGTTTTTTTAACAGATTTAGTGAAATATTTGTGACGGACTACAGATTTTATGTACAAAGCTCTTCACATTTCACATACATCAAACAGGCCGTTTAACCAGGGACATAAATACAAATATTCTGCACATTTTTTTTGAGATAATCTACTTTTCTCTAGATTCCGAGTTCACAAATGGTTAATTAAATTTGATTTAAGCATAGAAACACAAATATCAGGAACATAAAAAGCTGTCAGATAGAAAGTCAGCATGGCTCTTAGGCATAAAATGGAAACTGCTTTGAAATGCTTATTTTAGCAGTATAATGCCAAAATGGGACATTTTAACAGAATTTCTGTCAAACAAAGCTGTAAATCCTTTACTTTTATTGAGTTTGACAAATTGAAACCAGAAAACCATTCAGGAAAGTTGCCAAAGTACAGAATCTACATTTACGGAATTCATCTCTTAGGATAGAAAGACTTGACCAATTTTAATAAAACTTTGCATGACCTAAGCTTAGGCAATTTTAAGATAGTTGGCCAAGTTTCATGGACATAGGATATATATTATAGAAACTAGGGCCATTTTAATATTGAAATTTGGATGTTTATTTTTGACGTTTAAATCAAATATTTTCAGCTGTCAAGATTTTGGCCTAAAAAATTTAAATATTGCAAAAATTTGCTTTTTAAATACTCTTGAATATAATATAATAAGTATTAAAAGCAACGGAACACTCATTTGATTCATCAGATTTTTCACAGTTATTCAAAAGTCAAATTTATATGAGCCTGTGCCTGAAAATAGAGATTTTCGAATTAAGGGAAGCCTTACATAAACATGCATTTTTTTCAACCAATTTGAAGTTTTTGAAGGTTTTTAACCATACATTATTCTTCCATATATATTAAATGTACTTTAAATGTAAAGAAAAGTTACAAAAAGCATACTACATGAGTATGAAATGGTCTTAGGCCATGTAAGACTGAGAATTATTTAGAGTCGATTTAGGCCGTAGCCCATATTTACATATAAAAATGCACACAGAGGCTATAAGGAAGTGAAATTTGTTACTTTTTGCTCATTTCTATGCTAAGATGTCATGATACAAGAAGTCTAATTGCAAAAGGACTCTTGAATTCAACTTTTTTTTGCAGACAGTATGGTCTGATGACCAGTTTTTCACTTTTCAATGGAAAACTTGCATGTAGTTTTAGTCTCATTTGGCATATATTTGAACCACTTACTATCCTAAAGAAGAAAATTATGGTAGCATATGAAATGAATAGGGTGTACTGATCATTGTAAAGTGTTTTTTTAACAGATTTAGTGAAATATTTGTGACGGACTACAGATTTTATGTACAAAGCTCTTCACATTTCACATACATCAAACAGGCCGTTTAACCAGGGACATAAATACAAATATTCTGCACATTTTTTTTGAGATAATCTACTTTTCTCTAGATTCCGAGTTCACAAATGGTTAATTAAATTTGATTTAAGCATAGAAACACAAATATCAGGAACATAAAAAGCTGTCAGATAGAAAGTCAGCATGGCTCTTAGGCATAAAATGGAAACTGCTTTGAAATGCTTATTTTAGCAGTATAATGCCAAAATGGGACATTTTAACAGAATTTCTGTCAAACAAAGCTGTAAATCCTTTACTTTTATTGAGTTTGACAAATTGAAACCAGAAAACCATTCAGGAAAGTTGCCAAAGTACAGAATCTACATTTACGGAATTCATCTAATAGGATAGAAAGACTTGACCAATTTTAATAAAACTTTGCATGACCTAAGCTTAGGCAATTTTAAGATAGTTGGCCAAGTTTCATGGACATAGGATATATATTATAGAAACTAGGGCCATTTTAATATTGAAATTTGGATGTTTATTTTTGACGTTTAAATCAAATATTTTCAGCTGTCAAGATTTTGGCCTAAAAAATTTAAATATTGCAAAAATTTGCTTTTTAAATACTCTTGAATATAATATAATAAGTATTAAAAGCAACGGAACACTCATTTGATTCATCAGATTTTTCACAGTTATTCAAAAGTCAAATTTATATGAGCCTGTGCCTGAAAATAGAGATTTTCGAATTAAGGGAAGCCTTACATAAACATGCATTTTTTTCAACCAATTTGAAGTTTTTGAATGTTTTTAACCATACATTATTCTTCCATATATATTAAATGTACTTTAAATGTAAAGAAAAGTTACAAAAAGCATACTACATGAGTATGAAATGGTCTTAGGCCATGTAAGACTGAGAATTATTTAGAGTCGATTTAGGCCGTAGCCCATATTTACATATAAAAATGCACACAGAGGCTATAAGGAAGTGAAATTTGTTACTTTTTGCTCATTTCTATGCTAAGATGTCATGATACAAGAAGTCTAATTGCAAAAGGACTCTTGAATTCAACTTTTTTTTGCAGACAGTATGGTCTGATGACCAGTTTTTCACTTTTCAATGGAAAACTTGCATGTAGTTTTAGTCTCATTTGGCATATATTTGAACCACTTACTATCCTAAAGAAGAAAATTATGGTAGCATATGAAATGAATAGGGTGTACTGATCATTGTAAAGTGTTTTTTTAACAGATTTAGTGAAATATTTGTGACGGACTACAGATTTTATGTACAAAGCTCTTCACATTTCACATACATCAAACAGGCCGTTTAACCAGGGACATAAATACAAATATTCTGCACATTTTTTTTGAGATAATCTACTTTTCTCTAGATTCCGAGTTCACAAATGGTTAATTAAATTTGATTTAAGCATAGAAACACAAATATCAGGAACATAAAAAGCTGTCAGATAGAAAGTCAGCATGGCTCTTAGGCATAAAATGGAAACTGCTTTGAAATGCTTATTTTAGCAGTATAATGCCAAAATGGGACATTTTAACAGAATTTCTGTCAAACAAAGCTGTAAATCCTTTACTTTTATTGAGTTTGACAAATTGAAACCAGAAAACCATTCAGGAAAGTTGCCAAAGTACAGAATCTACATTTACGGAATTCATCTCTTAGGCCCGAGAACACAGTTATTTCGTAGTGCATTTCTTTTAGACAATAAATTCAAATTAAAAAAATCGCACCTGCTCTATCTCAAAAAGATTTTTTACAGTGTAGTGTACTACTATTGATACAAATAATATCAAAATTATAGAAACTTCTACCAGCTCTAACTCAAAATATTGACAATTCTGTGTTAAGGGGGGCTAAAATTCAGTTTGACAGCTTCCGACATTCTAATTTTTGACCTTTTTTAACTGGACCAAATCACTACTTAACATAAAGATTCAGCACCCAAATTTTTTTAACATGTAATTTCATCCCCTTACTTAATATTTCATGCATAAAATATCAAGAAATAAATTGGGAAAGTGTATAAAAAAAAAATGCAAGTTATACACTGTTCACACTAGGGACTATATTTGTAGACAACGAAAACCAAAGGACGATAACTGTGTCCTTGGACCTAATAGGATAGAAAGACTTGACCAATTTTAATAAAACTTTGCATGACCTAAGCTTAGGCAATTTTAAGATAGTTGGCCAAGTTTCATGGACATAGGATATATATTATAGAAACTAGGGCCATTTTAATATTGAAATTTGGATGTTTATTTTTGACGTTTAAATCAAATATTTTCAGCTGTCAAGATTTTGGCCTAAAAAATTTAAATATTGCAAAAATTTGCTTTTTAAATACTCTTGAATATAATATAATAAGTATTAAAAGCAACGGAACACTCATTTGATTCATCAGATTTTTCACAGTTATTCAAAAGTCAAATTTATATGAGCCTGTGCCTGAAAATAGAGATTTTCGAATTAAGGGAAGCCTTACATAAACATGCATTTTTTTCAACCAATTTGAAGTTTTTGAAGGTTTTTAACCATACATTATTCTTCCATATATATTAAATGTACTTTAAATGTAAAGAAAAGTTACAAAAAGCATACTACATGAGTATGAAATGGTCTTAGGCCATGTAAGACTGAGAATTATTTAGAGTCGATTTAGGCCGTAGCCCATATTTACATATAAAAATGCACACAGAGGCTATAAGGAAGTGAAATTTGTTACTTTTTGCTCATTTCTATGCTAAGATGTCATGATACAAGAAGTCTAATTGCAAAAGGACTCTTGAATTCAACTTTTTTTTGCAGACAGTATGGTCTGATGACCAGTTTTTCACTTTTCAATGGAAAACTTGCATGTAGTTTTAGTCTCATTTGGCATATATTTGAACCACTTACTATCCTAAAGAAGAAAATTATGGTAGCATATGAAATGAATAGGGTGTACTGATCATTGTAAAGTGTTTTTTTAACAGATTTAGTGAAATATTTGTGACGGACTACAGATTTTATGTACAAAGCTCTTCACATTTCACATACATCAAACAGGCCGTTTAACCAGGGACATAAATACAAATATTCTGCACATTTTTTTTGAGATAATCTACTTTTCTCTAGATTCCGAGTTCACAAATGGTTAATTAAATTTGATTTAAGCATAGAAACACAAATATCAGGAACATAAAAAGCTGTCAGATAGAAAGTCAGCATGGCTCTTAGGCATAAAATGGAAACTGCTTTGAAATGCTTATTTTAGCAGTATAATGCCAAAATGGGACATTTTAACAGAATTTCTGTCAAACAAAGCTGTAAATCCTTTACTTTTATTGAGTTTGACAAATTGAAACCAGAAAACCATTCAGGAAAGTTGCCAAAGTACAGAATCTACATTTACGGAATTCATCTCTTAGGCCCGAGAACACAGTTATTTCGTAGTGCATTTCTTTTAGACAATAAATTCAAATTAAAAAAATCGCACCTGCTCTATCTCAAAAAGATTTTTACAGTGTAGTGTACTACTATTGATACAAATAATATCAAAATTATAGAAACTTCTACCAGCTCTAACTCAAAATATTGACAATTCTGTGTTAAGGGGGGCTAAAATTCAGTTTGACAGCTTCCGACATTCTAATTTTTGACCTTTTTTAACTGGACCAAATCACTACTTAACATAAAGATTCAGCACCCAAATTTTTTTAACATGTAATTTCATCCCCTTACTTAATATTTCATGCATAAAATATCAAGAAATAAATTGGGAAAGTGTATAAAAAAAAAATGCAAGTTATACACTGTTCACACTAGGGACTATATTTGTAGACAACGAAAACCAAAGGACGATAACTGTGTCCTTGGACCTAATAGGATAGAAAGACTTGACCAATTTTAATAAAACTTTGCATGACCTAAGCTTAGGCAATTTTAAGATAGTTGGCCAAGTTTCATGGACATAGGATATATATTATAGAAACTAGGGCCATTTTAATATTGAAATTTGGATGTTTATTTTTGACGTTTAAATCAAATATTTTCAGCTGTCAAGATTTTGGCCTAAAAAATTTAAATATTGCAAAAATTTGCTTTTTAAATACTCTTGAATATAATATAATAAGTATTAAAAGCAACGGAACACTCATTTGATTCATCAGATTTTTCACAGTTATTCAAAAGTCAAATTTATATGAGCCTGTGCCTGAAAATAGAGATTTTCGAATTAAGGGAAGCCTTACATAAACATGCATTTTTTTCAACCAATTTGAAGTTTTTGAAGGTTTTTAACCATACATTATTCTTCCATATATATTAAATGTACTTTAAATGTAAAGAAAAGTTACAAAAAGCATACTACATGAGTATGAAATGGTCTTAGGCCATGTAAGACTGAGAATTATTTAGAGTCGATTTAGGCCGTAGCCCATATTTACATATAAAAATGCACACAGAGGCTATAAGGAAGTGAAATTTGTTACTTTTTGCTCATTTCTATGCTAAGATGTCATGATACAAGAAGTCTAATTGCAAAAGGACTCTTGAATTCAACTTTTTTTTGCAGACAGTATGGTCTGATGACCAGTTTTTCACTTTTCAATGGAAAACTTGCATGTAGTTTTAGTCTCATTTGGCATATATTTGAACCACTTACTATCCTAAAGAAGAAAATTATGGTAGCATATGAAATGAATAGGGTGTACTGATCATTGTAAAGTGTTTTTTTAACAGATTTAGTGAAATATTTGTGACGGACTACAGATTTTATGTACAAAGCTCTTCACATTTCACATACATCAAACAGGCCGTTTAACCAGGGACATAAATACAAATATTCTGCACATTTTTTTTGAGATAATCTACTTTTCTCTAGATTCCGAGTTCACAAATGGTTAATTAAATTTGATTTAAGCATAGAAACACAAATATCAGGAACATAAAAAGCTGTCAGATAGAAAGTCAGCATGGCTCTTAGGCATAAAATGGAAACTGCTTTGAAATGCTTATTTTAGCAGTATAATGCCAAAATGGGACATTTTAACAGAATTTCTGTCAAACAAAGCTGTAAATCCTTTACTTTTATTGAGTTTGACAAATTGAAACCAGAAAACCATTCAGGAAAGTTGCCAAAGTACAGAATCTACATTTACGGAATTCATCTCTTAGGATAGAAAGACTTGACCAATTTTAATAAAACTTTGCATGACCTAAGCTTAGGCAATTTTAAGATAGTTGGCCAAGTTTCATGGACATAGGATATATATTATAGAAACTAGGGCCATTTTAATATTGAAATTTGGATGTTTATTTTTGACGTTTAAATCAAATATTTTCAGCTGTCAAGATTTTGGCCTAAAAAATTTAAATATTGCAAAAATTTGCTTTTTAAATACTCTTGAATATAATATAATAAGTATTAAAAGCAACGGAACACTCATTTGATTCATCAGATTTTTCACAGTTATTCAAAAGTCAAATTTATATGAGCCTGTGCCTGAAAATAGAGATTTTCGAATTAAGGGAAGCCTTACATAAACATGCATTTTTTTCAACCAATTTGAAGTTTTTGAAGGTTTTTAACCATACATTATTCTTCCATATATATTAAATGTACTTTAAATGTAAAGAAAAGTTACAAAAAGCATACTACATGAGTATGAAATGGTCTTAGGCCATGTAAGACTGAGAATTATTTAGAGTCGATTTAGGCCGTAGCCCATATTTACATATAAAAATGCACACAGAGGCTATAAGGAAGTGAAATTTGTTACTTTTTGCTCATTTCTATGCTAAGATGTCATGATACAAGAAGTCTAATTGCAAAAGGACTCTTGAATTCAACTTTTTTTTGCAGACAGTATGGTCTGATGACCAGTTTTTCACTTTTCAATGGAAAACTTGCATGTAGTTTTAGTCTCATTTGGCATATATTTGAACCACTTACTATCCTAAAGAAGAAAATTATGGTAGCATATGAAATGAATAGGGTGTACTGATCATTGTAAAGTGTTTTTTTAACAGATTTAGTGAAATATTTGTGACGGACTACAGATTTTATGTACAAAGCTCTTCACATTTCACATACATCAAACAGGCCGTTTAACCAGGGACATAAATACAAATATTCTGCACATTTTTTTTGAGATAATCTACTTTTCTCTAGATTCCGAGTTCACAAATGGTTAATTAAATTTGATTTAAGCATAGAAACACAAATATCAGGAACATAAAAAGCTGTCAGATAGAAAGTCAGCATGGCTCTTAGGCATAAAATGGAAACTGCTTTGAAATGCTTATTTTAGCAGTATAATGCCAAAATGGGACATTTTAACAGAATTTCTGTCAAACAAAGCTGTAAATCCTTTACTTTTATTGAGTTTGACAAATTGAAACCAGAAAACCATTCAGGAAAGTTGCCAAAGTACAGAATCTACATTTACGGAATTCATCTCTTAGGCCCGAGAACACAGTTATTTCGTAGTGCATTTCTTTTAGACAATAAATTCAAATTAAAAAAATCGCACCTGCTCTATCTCAAAAAGATTTTTACAGTGTAGTGTACTACTATTGATACAAATAATATCAAAATTATAGAAACTTCTACCAGCTCTAACTCAAAATATTGACAATTCTGTGTTAAGGGGGGCTAAAATTCAGTTTGACAGCTTCCGACATTCTAATTTTTGACCTTTTTTAACTGGACCAAATCACTACTTAACATAAAGATTCAGCACCCAAATTTTTTTAACATGTAATTTCATCCCCTTACTTAATATTTCATGCATAAAATATCAAGAAATAAATTGGGAAAGTGTATAAAAAAAAAATGCAAGTTATACACTGTTCACACTAGGGACTATATTTGTAGACAACGAAAACCAAAGGACGATAACTGTGTCCTTGGACCTAATAGGATAGAAAGACTTGACCAATTTTAATAAAACTTTGCATGACCTAAGCTTAGGCAATTTTAAGATAGTTGGCCAAGTTTCATGGACATAGGATATATATTATAGAAACTAGGGCCATTTTAATATTGAAATTTGGATGTTTATTTTTGACGTTTAAATCAAATATTTTCAGCTGTCAAGATTTTGGCCTAAAAAATTTAAATATTGCAAAAATTTGCTTTTTAAATACTCTTGAATATAATATAATAAGTATTAAAAGCAACGGAACACTCATTTGATTCATCAGATTTTTCACAGTTATTCAAAAGTCAAATTTATATGAGCCTGTGCCTGAAAATAGAGATTTTCGAATTAAGGGAAGCCTTACATAAACATGCATTTTTTTCAACCAATTTGAAGTTTTTGAAGGTTTTTAACCATACATTATTCTTCCATATATATTAAATGTACTTTAAATGTAAAGAAAAGTTACAAAAAGCATACTACATGAGTATGAAATGGTCTTAGGCCATGTAAGACTGAGAATTATTTAGAGTCGATTTAGGCCGTAGCCCATATTTACATATAAAAATGCACACAGAGGCTATAAGGAAGTGAAATTTGTTACTTTTTGCTCATTTCTATGCTAAGATGTCATGATACAAGAAGTCTAATTGCAAAAGGACTCTTGAATTCAACTTTTTTTTGCAGACAGTATGGTCTGATGACCAGTTTTTCACTTTTCAATGGAAAACTTGCATGTAGTTTTAGTCTCATTTGGCATATATTTGAACCACTTACTATCCTAAAGAAGAAAATTATGGTAGCATATGAAATGAATAGGGTGTACTGATCATTGTAAAGTGTTTTTTTAACAGATTTAGTGAAATATTTGTGACGGACTACAGATTTTATGTACAAAGCTCTTCACATTTCACATACATCAAACAGGCCGTTTAACCAGGGACATAAATACAAATATTCTGCACATTTTTTTTGAGATAATCTACTTTTCTCTAGATTCCGAGTTCACAAATGGTTAATTAAATTTGATTTAAGCATAGAAACACAAATATCAGGAACATAAAAAGCTGTCAGATAGAAAGTCAGCATGGCTCTTAGGCATAAAATGGAAACTGCTTTGAAATGCTTATTTTAGCAGTATAATGCCAAAATGGGACATTTTAACAGAATTTCTGTCAAACAAAGCTGTAAATCCTTTACTTTTATTGAGTTTGACAAATTGAAACCAGAAAACCATTCAGGAAAGTTGCCAAAGTACAGAATCTACATTTACGGAATTCATCTAATAGGATAGAAAGACTTGACCAATTTTAATAAAACTTTGCATGACCTAAGCTTAGGCAATTTTAAGATAGTTGGCCAAGTTTCATGGACATAGGATATATATTATAGAAACTAGGGCCATTTTAATATTGAAATTTGGATGTTTATTTTTGACGTTTAAATCAAATATTTTCAGCTGTCAAGATTTTGGCCTAAAAAATTTAAATATTGCAAAAATTTGCTTTTTAAATACTCTTGAATATAATATAATAAGTATTAAAAGCAACGGAACACTCATTTGATTCATCAGATTTTTCACAGTTATTCAAAAGTCAAATTTATATGAGCCTGTGCCTGAAAATAGAGATTTTCGAATTAAGGGAAGCCTTACATAAACATGCATTTTTTTCAACCAATTTGAAGTTTTTGAAGGTTTTTAACCATACATTATTCTTCCATATATATTAAATGTACTTTAAATGTAAAGAAAAGTTACAAAAAGCATACTACATGAGTATGAAATGGTCTTAGGCCATGTAAGACTGAGAATTATTTAGAGTCGATTTAGGCCGTAGCCCATATTTACATATAAAAATGCACACAGAGGCTATAAGGAAGTGAAATTTGTTACTTTTTGCTCATTTCTATGCTAAGATGTCATGATACAAGAAGTCTAATTGCAAAAGGACTCTTGAATTCAACTTTTTTTTGCAGACAGTATGGTCTGATGACCAGTTTTTCACTTTTCAATGGAAAACTTGCATGTAGTTTTAGTCTCATTTGGCATATATTTGAACCACTTACTATCCTAAAGAAGAAAATTATGGTAGCATATGAAATGAATAGGGTGTACTGATCATTGTAAAGTGTTTTTTTAACAGATTTAGTGAAATATTTGTGACGGACTACAGATTTTATGTACAAAGCTCTTCACATTTCACATACATCAAACAGGCCGTTTAACCAGGGACATAAATACAAATATTCTGCACATTTTTTTTGAGATAATCTACTTTTCTCTAGATTCCGAGTTCACAAATGGTTAATTAAATTTGATTTAAGCATAGAAACACAAATATCAGGAACATAAAAAGCTGTCAGATAGAAAGTCAGCATGGCTCTTAGGCATAAAATGGAAACTGCTTTGAAATGCTTATTTTAGCAGTATAATGCCAAAATGGGACATTTTAACAGAATTTCTGTCAAACAAAGCTGTAAATCCTTTACTTTTATTGAGTTTGACAAATTGAAACCAGAAAACCATTCAGGAAAGTTGCCAAAGTACAGAATCTACATTTACGGAATTCATCTCTTAGGCCCGAGAACACAGTTATTTCGTAGTGCATTTCTTTTAGACAATAAATTCAAATTAAAAAAATCGCACCTGCTCTATCTCAAAAAGATTTTTACAGTGTAGTGTACTACTATTGATACAAATAATATCAAAATTATAGAAACTTCTACCAGCTCTAACTCAAAATATTGACAATTCTGTGTTAAGGGGGGCTAAAATTCAGTTTGACAGCTTCCGACATTCTAATTTTTGACCTTTTTTAACTGGACCAAATCACTACTTAACATAAAGATTCAGCACCCAAATTTTTTTAACATGTAATTTCATCCCCTTACTTAATATTTCATGCATAAAATATCAAGAAATAAATTGGGAAAGTGTATAAAAAAAAAATGCAAGTTATACACTGTTCACACTAGGGACTATATTTGTAGACAACGAAAACCAAAGGACGATAACTGTGTCCTTGGACCTAATAGGATAGAAAGACTTGACCAATTTTAATAAAACTTTGCATGACCTAAGCTTAGGCAATTTTAAGATAGTTGGCCAAGTTTCATGGACATAGGATATATATTATAGAAACTAGGGCCATTTTAATATTGAAATTTGGATGTTTATTTTTGACGTTTAAATCAAATATTTTCAGCTGTCAAGATTTTGGCCTAAAAAATTTAAATATTGCAAAAATTTGCTTTTTAAATACTCTTGAATATAATATAATAAGTATTAAAAGCAACGGAACACTCATTTGATTCATCAGATTTTTCACAGTTATTCAAAAGTCAAATTTATATGAGCCTGTGCCTGAAAATAGAGATTTTCGAATTAAGGGAAGCCTTACATAAACATGCATTTTTTTCAACCAATTTGAAGTTTTTGAAGGTTTTTAACCATACATTATTCTTCCATATATATTAAATGTACTTTAAATGTAAAGAAAAGTTACAAAAAGCATACTACATGAGTATGAAATGGTCTTAGGCCATGTAAGACTGAGAATTATTTAGAGTCGATTTAGGCCGTAGCCCATATTTACATATAAAAATGCACACAGAGGCTATAAGGAAGTGAAATTTGTTACTTTTTGCTCATTTCTATGCTAAGATGTCATGATACAAGAAGTCTAATTGCAAAAGGACTCTTGAATTCAACTTTTTTTTGCAGACAGTATGGTCTGATGACCAGTTTTTCACTTTTCAATGGAAAACTTGCATGTAGTTTTAGTCTCATTTGGCATATATTTGAACCACTTACTATCCTAAAGAAGAAAATTATGGTAGCATATGAAATGAATAGGGTGTACTGATCATTGTAAAGTGTTTTTTTAACAGATTTAGTGAAATATTTGTGACGGACTACAGATTTTATGTACAAAGCTCTTCACATTTCACATACATCAAACAGGCCGTTTAACCAGGGACATAAATACAAATATTCTGCACATTTTTTTTGAGATAATCTACTTTTCTCTAGATTCCGAGTTCACAAATGGTTAATTAAATTTGATTTAAGCATAGAAACACAAATATCAGGAACATAAAAAGCTGTCAGATAGAAAGTCAGCATGGCTCTTAGGCATAAAATGGAAACTGCTTTGAAATGCTTATTTTAGCAGTATAATGCCAAAATGGGACATTTTAACAGAATTTCTGTCAAACAAAGCTGTAAATCCTTTACTTTTATTGAGTTTGACAAATTGAAACCAGAAAACCATTCAGGAAAGTTGCCAAAGTACAGAATCTACATTTACGGAATTCATCTCTTAGGCCCGAGAACACAGTTATTTCGTAGTGCATTTCTTTTAGACAATAAATTCAAATTAAAAAAATCGCACCTGCTCTATCTCAAAAAGATTTTTACAGTGTAGTGTACTACTATTGATACAAATAATATCAAAATTATAGAAACTTCTACCAGCTCTAACTCAAAATATTGACAATTCTGTGTTAAGGGGGGCTAAAATTCAGTTTGACAGCTTCCGACATTCTAATTTTTGACCTTTTTTAACTGGACCAAATCACTACTTAACATAAAGATTCAGCACCCAAATTTTTTTAACATGTAATTTCATCCCCTTACTTAATATTTCATGCATAAAATATCAAGAAATAAATTGGGAAAGTGTATAAAAAAAAAATGCAAGTTATACACTGTTCACACTAGGGACTATATTTGTAGACAACGAAAACCAAAGGACGATAACTGTGTCCTTGGACCTAATAGGATAGAAAGACTTGACCAATTTTAATAAAACTTTGCATGACCTAAGCTTAGGCAATTTTAAGATAGTTGGCCAAGTTTCATGGACATAGGATATATATTATAGAAACTAGGGCCATTTTAATATTGAAATTTGGATGTTTATTTTTGACGTTTAAATCAAATATTTTCAGCTGTCAAGATTTTGGCCTAAAAAATTTAAATATTGCAAAAATTTGCTTTTTAAATACTCTTGATTATAATATAATAAGTATTAAAAGCAACGGAACACTCATTTGATTCATCAGATTTTTCACAGTTATTCAAAAGTCAAATTTATATGAGCCTGTGCCTGAAAATAGAGATTTTCGAATTAAGGGAAGCCTTACATAAACATGCATTTTTTTCAACCAATTTGAAGTTTTTGAAGGTTTTTAACCATACATTATTCTTCCATATATATTAAATGTACTTTAAATGTAAAGAAAAGTTACAAAAAGCATACTACATGAGTATGAAATGGTCTTAGGCCATGTAAGACTGAGAATTATTTAGAGTCGATTTAGGCCGTAGCCCATATTTACATATAAAAATGCACACAGAGGCTATAAGGAAGTGAAATTTGTTACTTTTTGCTCATTTCTATGCTAAGATGTCATGATACAAGAAGTCTAATTGCAAAAGGACTCTTGAATTCAACTTTTTTTTGCAGACAGTATGGTCTGATGACCAGTTTTTCACTTTTCAATGGAAAACTTGCATGTAGTTTTAGTCTCATTTGGCATATATTTGAACCACTTACTATCCTAAAGAAGAAAATTATGGTAGCATATGAAATGAATAGGGTGTACTGATCATTGTAAAGTGTTTTTTTAACAGATTTAGTGAAATATTTGTGACGGACTACAGATTTTATGTACAAAGCTCTTCACATTTCACATACATCAAACAGGCCGTTTAACCAGGGACATAAATACAAATATTCTGCACATTTTTTTTGAGATAATCTACTTTTCTCTAGATTCCGAGTTCACAAATGGTTAATTAAATTTGATTTAAGCATAGAAACACAAATATCAGGAACATAAAAAGCTGTCAGATAGAAAGTCAGCATGGCTCTTAGGCATAAAATGGAAACTGCTTTGAAATGCTTATTTTAGCAGTATAATGCCAAAATGGGACATTTTAACAGAATTTCTGTCAAACAAAGCTGTAAATCCTTTACTTTTATTGAGTTTGACAAATTGAAACCAGAAAACCATTCAGGAAAGTTGCCAAAGTACAGAATCTACATTTACGGAATTCATCTCTTAGGCCCGAGAACACAGTTATTTCGTAGTGCATTTCTTTTAGACAATAAATTCAAATTAAAAAAATCGCACCTGCTCTATCTCAAAAAGATTTTTACAGTGTAGTGTACTACTATTGATACAAATAATATCAAAATTATAGAAACTTCTACCAGCTCTAACTCAAAATATTGACAATTCTGTGTTAAGGGGGGCTAAAATTCAGTTTGACAGCTTCCGACATTCTAATTTTTGACCTTTTTTAACTGGACCAAATCACTACTTAACATAAAGATTCAGCACCCAAATTTTTTTAACATGTAATTTCATCCCCTTACTTAATATTTCATGCATAAAATATCAAGAAATAAATTGGGAAAGTGTATAAAAAAAAAATGCAAGTTATACACTGTTCACACTAGGGACTATATTTGTAGACAACGAAAACCAAAGGACGATAACTGTGTCCTTGGACCTATTTAATAGGATAGAAAGACTTGACCAATTTTAATAAAACTTTGCATGACCTAAGCTTAGGCAATTTTAAGATAGTTGGCCAAGTTTCATGGACATAGGATATATATTATAGAAACTAGGGCCATTTTAATATTGAAATTTGGATGTTTATTTTTGACGTTTAAATCAAATATTTTCAGCTGTCAAGATTTTGGCCTAAAAAATTTAAATATTGCAAAAATTTGCTTTTTAAATACTCTTGAATATAATATAATAAGTATTAAAAGCAACGGAACACTCATTTGATTCATCAGATTTTTCACAGTTATTCAAAAGTCAAATTTATATGAGCCTGTGCCTGAAAATAGAGATTTTCGAATTAAGGGAAGCCTTACATAAACATGCATTTTTTTCAACCAATTTGAAGTTTTTGAAGGTTTTTAACCATACATTATTCTTCCATATATATTAAATGTACTTTAAATGTAAAGAAAAGTTACAAAAAGCATACTACATGAGTATGAAATGGTCTTAGGCCATGTAAGACTGAGAATTATTTAGAGTCGATTTAGGCCGTAGCCCATATTTACATATAAAAATGCACACAGAGGCTATAAGGAAGTGAAATTTGTTACTTTTTGCTCATTTCTATGCTAAGATGTCATGATACAAGAAGTCTAATTGCAAAAGGACTCTTGAAATATACAAATTTATTTACAAATATCAGGAACATAAAAAGCTGTCAGATAGAAAGTCAGCATGGCTCTTAGGCATAAAATGGAAACTGCTTTGAAATGCTTATTTTAGCAGTATAATGCCAAAATGGGACATTTTAACAGAATTTCTGTCAAACAAAGCTGTAAATCCTTTACTTTTATTGAGTTTGACAAATTGAAACCAGAAAACCATTCAGGAAAGTTGCCAAAGTACAGAATCTACATTTACGGAATTCATCTCTTAGGCCCGAGAACACAGTTATTTCGTAGTGCATTTCTTTTAGACAATAAATTCAAATTAAAAAAATCGCACCTGCTCTATCTCAAAAAGATTTTTACAGTGTAGTGTACTACTATTGATACAAATAATATCAAAATTATAGAAACTTCTACCAGCTCTAACTCAAAATATTGACAATTCTGTGTTAAGGGGGGCTAAAATTCAGTTTGACAGCTTCCGACATTCTAATTTTTGACCTTTTTTAACTGGACCAAATCACTACTTAACATAAAGATTCAGCACCCAAATTTTTTTAACATGTAATTTCATCCCCTTACTTAATATTTCATGCATAAAATATCAAGAAATAAATTGGGAAAGTGTATAAAAAATTCAACTTTTTTTTGCAGACAGTATGGTCTGATGACCAGTTTTTCACTTTTCAATGGAAAACTTGCATGTAGTTTTAGTCTCATTTGGCATATATTTGAACCACTTACTATCCTAAAGAAGAAAATTATGGTAGCATATGAAATGAATAGGGTGTACTGATCATTGTAAAGTGTTTTTTTAACAGATTTAGTGAAATATTTGTGACGGACTACAGATTTTATGTACAAAGCTCTTCACATTTCACATACATCAAACAGGCCGTTTAACCAGGGACATAAATACAAATATTCTGCACATTTTTTTTGAGATAATCTACTTTTCTCTAGATTCCGAGTTCACAAATGGTTAATTAAATTTGATTTAAGCATAGAAACACAAATATCAGGAACATAAAAAGCTGTCAGATAGAAAGTCAGCATGGCTCTTAGGCATAAAATGGAAACTGCTTTGAAATGCTTATTTTAGCAGTATAATGCCAAAATGGGACATTTTAACAGAATTTCTGTCAAACAAAGCTGTAAATCCTTTACTTTTATTGAGTTTGACAAATTGAAACCAGAAAACCATTCAGGAAAGTTGCCAAAGTACAGAATCTACATTTACGGAATTCATCTCTTAGGCCCGAGAACACAGTTATTTCGTAGTGCATTTCTTTTAGACAATAAATTCAAATTAAAAAAATCGCACCTGCTCTATCTCAAAAAGATTTTTACAGTGTAGTGTACTACTATTGATACAAATAATATCAAAATTATAGAAACTTCTACCAGCTCTAACTCAAAATATTGACAATTCTGTGTTAAGGGGGGCTAAAATTCAGTTTGACAGCTTCCGACATTCTAATTTTTGACCTTTTTTAACTGGACCAAATCACTACTTAACATAAAGATTCAGCACCCAAATTTTTTTAACATGTAATTTCATCCCCTTACTTAATATTTCATGCATAAAATATCAAGAAATAAATTGGGAAAGTGTATAAAAAAAAAATGCAAGTTATACACTGTTCACACTAGGGACTATATTTGTAGACAACGAAAACCAAAGGACGATAACTGTGTCCTTGGACCTAATAGGATAGAAAGACTTGACCAATTTTAATAAAACTTTGCATGACCTAAGCTTAGGCAATTTTAAGATAGTTGGCCAAGTTTCATGGACATAGGATATATATTATAGAAACTAGGGCCATTTTAATATTGAAATTTGGATGTTTATTTTTGACGTTTAAATCAAATATTTTCAGCTGTCAAGATTTTGGCCTAAAAAATTTAAATATTGCAAAAATTTGCTTTTTAAATACTCTTGAATATAATATAATAAGTATTAAAAGCAACGGAACACTCATTTGATTCATCAGATTTTTCACAGTTATTCAAAAGTCAAATTTATATGAGCCTGTGCCTGAAAATAGAGATTTTCGAATTAAGGGAAGCCTTACATAAACATGCATTTTTTTCAACCAATTTGAAGTTTTTGAAGGTTTTTAACCATACATTATTCTTCCATATATATTAAATGTACTTTAAATGTAAAGAAAAGTTACAAAAAGCATACTACATGAGTATGAAATGGTCTTAGGCCATGTAAGACTGAGAATTATTTAGAGTCGATTTAGGCCGTAGCCCATATTTACATATAAAAATGCACACAGAGGCTATAAGGAAGTGAAATTTGTTACTTTTTGCTCATTTCTATGCTAAGATGTCATGATACAAGAAGTCTAATTGCAAAAGGACTCTTGAATTCAACTTTTTTTTGCAGACAGTATGGTCTGATGACCAGTTTTTCACTTTTCAATGGAAAACTTGCATGTAGTTTTAGTCTCATTTGGCATATATTTGAACCACTTACTATCCTAAAGAAGAAAATTATGGTAGCATATGAAATGAATAGGGTGTACTGATCATTGTAAAGTGTTTTTTTAACAGATTTAGTGAAATATTTGTGACGGACTACAGATTTTATGTACAAAGCTCTTCACATTTCACATACATCAAACAGGCCGTTTAACCAGGGACATAAATACAAATATTCTGCACATTTTTTTTGAGATAATCTACTTTTCTCTAGATTCCGAGTTCACAAATGGTTAATTAAATTTGATTTAAGCATAGAAACACAAATATCAGGAACATAAAAAGCTGTCAGATAGAAAGGCTCTTAGGCATAAAATGGAAACTGCTTTGAAATGCTTATTTTAGCAGTATAATGCCAAAATGGGACATTTTAACAGAATTTCTGTCAAACAAAGCTGTAAATCCTTTACTTTTATTGAGTTTGACAAATTGAAACCAGAAAACCATTCAGGAAAGTTGCCAAAGTACAGAATCTACATTTACGGAATTCATCTCTTAGGCCCGAGAACACAGTTATTTCGTAGTGCATTTCTTTTAGACAATAAATTCAAATTAAAAAAATCGCACCTGCTCTATCTCAAAAAGATTTTTACAGTGTAGTGTACTACTATTGATACAAATAATATCAAAATTATAGAAACTTCTACCAGCTCTAACTCAAAATATTGACAATTCTGTGTTAAGGGGGGCTAAAATTCAGTTTGACAGCTTCCGACATTCTAATTTTTGACCTTTTTTAACTGGACCAAATCACTACTTAACATAAAGATTCAGCACCCAAATTTTTTTAACATGTAATTTCATCCCCTTACTTAATATTTCATGCATAAAATATCAAGAAATAAATTGGGAAAGTGTATAAAAAAAAAATGCAAGTTATACACTGTTCACACTAGGGACTATATTTGTAGACAACGAAAACCAAAGGACGATAACTGTGTCCTTGGACCTAATAGGATAGAAAGACTTGACCAATTTTAATAAAACTTTGCATGACCTAAGCTTAGGCAATTTTAAGATAGTTGGCCAAGTTTCATGGACATAGGATATATATTATAGAAACTAGGGCCATTTTAATATTGAAATTTGGATGTTTATTTTTGACGTTTAAATCAAATATTTTCAGCTGTCAAGATTTTGGCCTAAAAAATTTAAATATTGCAAAAATTTGCTTTTTAAATACTCTTGAATATAATATAATAAGTATTAAAAGCAACGGAACACTCATTTGATTCATCAGATTTTTCACAGTTATTCAAAAGTCAAATTTATATGAGCCTGTGCCTGAAAATAGAGATTTTCGAATTAAGGGAAGCCTTACATAAACATGCATTTTTTTCAACCAATTTGAAGTTTTTGAAGGTTTTTAACCATACATTATTCTTCCATATATATTAAATGTACTTTAAATGTAAAGAAAAGTTACAAAAAGCATACTACATGAGTATGAAATGGTCTTAGGCCATGTAAGACTGAGAATTATTTAGAGTCGATTTAGGCCGTAGCCCATATTTACATATAAAAATGCACACAGAGGCTATAAGGAAGTGAAATTTGTTACTTTTTGCTCATTTCTATGCTAAGATGTCATGATACAAGAAGTCTAATTGCAAAAGGACTCTTGAATTCAACTTTTTTTTGCAGACAGTATGGTCTGATGACCAGTTTTTCACTTTTCAATGGAAAACTTGCATGTAGTTTTAGTCTCATTTGGCATATATTTGAACCACTTACTATCCTAAAGAAGAAAATTATGGTAGCATATGAAATGAATAGGGTGTACTGATCATTGTAAAGTGTTTTTTTAACAGATTTAGTGAAATATTTGTGACGGACTACAGATTTTATGTACAAAGCTCTTCACATTTCACATACATCAAACAGGCCGTTTAACCAGGGACATAAATACAAATATTCTGCACATTTTTTTTGAGATAATCTACTTTTCTCTAGATTCCGAGTTCACAAATGGTTAATTAAATTTGATTTAAGCATAGAAACACAAATATCAGGAACATAAAAAGCTGTCAGATAGAAAGTCAGCATGGCTCTTAGGCATAAAATGGAAACTGCTTTGAAATGCTTATTTTAGCAGTATAATGCCAAAATGGGACATTTTAACAGAATTTCTGTCAAACAAAGCTGTAAATCCTTTACTTTTATTGAGTTTGACAAATTGAAACCAGAAAACCATTCAGGAAAGTTGCCAAAGTACAGAATCTACATTTACGGAATTCATCTAATAGGATAGAACGACTTGACCAATTTTAATAAAACTTTGCATGACCTAAGCTTAGGCAATTTTAAGATAGTTGGCCAAGTTTCATGGACATAGGATATATATTATAGAAACTAGGGCCATTTTAATATTGAAATTTGGATGTTTATTTTTGACGTTTAAATCAAATATTTTCAGCTGTCAAGATTTTGGCCTAAAAAATTTAAATATTGCAAAAATTTGCTTTTTAAATACTCTTGAATATAATATAATAAGTATTAAAAGCAACGGAACACTCATTTGATTCATCAGATTTTTCACAGTTATTCAAAAGTCAAATTTATATGAGCCTGTGCCTGAAAATAGAGATTTTCGAATTAAGGGAAGCCTTACATAAACATGCATTTTTTTCAACCAATTTGAAGTTTTTGAAGGTTTTTAACCATACATTATTCTTCCATATATATTAAATGTACTTTAAATGTAAAGAAAAGTTACAAAAAGCATACTACATGAGTATGAAATGGTCTTAGGCCATGTAAGACTGAGAATTATTTAGAGTCGATTTAGGCCGTAGCCCATATTTACATATAAAAATGCACACAGAGGCTATAAGGAAGTGAAATTTGTTACTTTTTGCTCATTTCTATGCTAAGATGTCATGATACAAGAAGTCTAATTGCAAAAGGACTCTTGAATTCAACTTTTTTTTGCAGACAGTATGGTCTGATGACCAGTTTTTCACTTTTCAATGGAAAACTTGCATGTAGTTTTAGTCTCATTTGGCATATATTTGAACCACTTACTATCCTAAAGAAGAAAATTATGGTAGCATATGAAATGAATAGGGTGTACTGATCATTGTAAAGTGTTTTTTTAACAGATTTAGTGAAATATTTGTGACGGACTACAGATTTTATGTACAAAGCTCTTCACATTTCACATACATCAAACAGGCCGTTTAACCAGGGACATAAATACAAATATTCTGCACATTTTTTTTGAGATAATCTACTTTTCTCTAGATTCCGAGTTCACAAATGGTTAATTAAATTTGATTTAAGCATAGAAACACAAATATCAGGAACATAAAAAGCTGTCAGATAGAAAGTCAGCATGGCTCTTAGGCATAAAATGGAAACTGCTTTGAAATGCTTATTTTAGCAGTATAATGCCAAAATGGGACATTTTAACAGAATTTCTGTCAAACAAAGCTGTAAATCCTTTACTTTTATTGAGTTTGACAAATTGAAACCAGAAAACCATTCAGGAAAGTTGCCAAAGTACAGAATCTACATTTACGGAATTCATCTAATAGGATAGAACGACTTGACCAATTTTAATAAAACTTTGCATGACCTAAGCTTAGGCAATTTTAAGATAGTTGGCCAAGTTTCATGGACATAGGATATATATTATAGAAACTAGGGCCATTTTAATATTGAAATTTGGATGTTTATTTTTGACGTTTAAATCAAATATTTTCAGCTGTCAAGATTTTGGCCTAAAAAATTTAAATATTGCAAAAATTTGCTTTTTAAATACTCTTGAATATAATATAATAAGTATTAAAAGCAACGGAACACTCATTTGATTCATCAGATTTTTCACAGTTATTCAAAAGTCAAATTTATATGAGCCTGTGCCTGAAAATAGAGATTTTCGAATTAAGGGAAGCCTTACATAAACATGCATTTTTTTCAACCAATTTGAAGTTTTTGAAGGTTTTTAACCATACATTATTCTTCCATATATATTAAATGTACTTTAAATGTAAAGAAAAGTTACAAAAAGCATACTACATGAGTATGAAATGGTCTTAGGCCATGTAAGACTGAGAATTATTTAGAGTCGATTTAGGCCGTAGCCCATATTTACATATAAAAATGCACACAGAGGCTATAAGGAAGTGAAATTTGTTACTTTTTGCTCATTTCTATGCTAAGATGTCATGATACAAGAAGTCTAATTGCAAAAGGACTCTTGAATTCAACTTTTTTTTGCAGACAGTATGGTCTGATGACCAGTTTTTCACTTTTCAATGGAAAACTTGCATGTAGTTTTAGTCTCATTTGGCATATATTTGAACCACTTACTATCCTAAAGAAGAAAATTATGGTAGCATATGAAATGAATAGGGTGTACTGATCATTGTAAAGTGTTTTTTTAACAGATTTAGTGAAATATTTGTGACGGACTACAGATTTTATGTACAAAGCTCTTTACATTTCACATACATCAAACAGGCCGTTTAACCAGGGACATAAATACAAATATTCTGCACATTTTTTTTGAGATAATCTACTTTTCTCTAGATTCCGAGTTCACAAATGGTTAATTAAATTTGATTTAAGCATAGAAACACAAATATCAGGAACATAAAAAGCTGTCAGATAGAAAGTCAGCATGGCTCTTAGGCATAAAATGGAAACTGCTTTGAAATGCTTATTTTAGCAGTATAATGCCAAAATGGGACATTTTAACAGAATTTCTGTCAAACAAAGCTGTAAATCCTTTACTTTTATTGAGTTTGACAAATTGAAACCAGAAAACCATTCAGGAAAGTTGCCAAAGTACAGAATCTACATTTACGGAATTCATCTAATAGGATAGAAAGACTTGACCAATTTTAATAAAACTTTGCATGACCTAAGCTTAGGCAATTTTAAGATAGTTGGCCAAGTTTCATGGACATAGGATATATATTATAGAAACTAGGGCCATTTTAATATTGAAATTTGGATGTTTATTTTTGACGTTTAAATCAAATATTTTCAGCTGTCAAGATTTTGGCCTAAAAAATTTAAATATTGCAAAAATTTGCTTTTTAAATACTCTTGAATATAATATAATAAGTATTAAAAGCAACGGAACACTCATTTGATTCATCAGATTTTTCACAGTTATTCAAAAGTCAAATTTATATGAGCCTGTGCCTGAAAATAGAGATTTTCGAATTAAGGGAAGCCTTACATAAACATGCATTTTTTTCAACCAATTTGAAGTTTTTGAAGGTTTTTAACCATACATTATTCTTCCATATATATTAAATGTACTTTAAATGTAAAGAAAAGTTACAAAAAGCATACTACATGAGTATGAAATGGTCTTAGGCCATGTAAGACTGAGAATTATTTAGAGTCGATTTAGGCCGTAGCCCATATTTACATATAAAAATGCACACAGAGGCTATAAGGAAGTGAAATTTGTTACTTTTTGCTCATTTCTATGCTAAGATGTCATGATACAAGAAGTCTAATTGCAAAAGGACTCTTGAATTCAACTTTTTTTTGCAGACAGTATGGTCTGATGACCAGTTTTTCACTTTTCAATGGAAAACTTGCATGTAGTTTTAGTCTCATTTGGCATATATTTGAACCACTTACTATCCTAAAGAAGAAAATTATGGTAGCATATGAAATGAATAGGGTGTACTGATCATTGTAAAGTGTTTTTTTAACAGATTTAGTGAAATATTTGTGACGGACTACAGATTTTATGTACAAAGCTCTTCACATTTCACATACATCAAACAGGCCGTTTAACCAGGGACATAAATACAAATATTCTGCACATTTTTTTTGAGATAATCTACTTTTCTCTAGATTCCGAGTTCACAAATGGTTAATTAAATTTGATTTAAGCATAGAAACACAAATATCAGGAACATAAAAAGCTGTCAGATAGAAAGTCAGCATGGCTCTTAGGCATAAAATGGAAACTGCTTTGAAATGCTTATTTTAGCAGTATAATGCCAAAATGGGACATTTTAACAGAATTTCTGTCAAACAAAGCTGTAAATCCTTTACTTTTATTGAGTTTGACAAATTGAAACCAGAAAACCATTCAGGAAAGTTGCCAAAGTACAGAATCTACATTTACGGAATTCATCTAATAGGATAGAAAGACTTGACCAATTTTAATAAAACTTTGCATGACCTAAGCTTAGGCAATTTTAAGATAGTTGGCCAAGTTTCATGGACATAGGATATATATTATAGAAACTAGGGCCATTTTAATATTGAAATTTGGATGTTTATTTTTGACGTTTAAATCAAATATTTTCAGCTGTCAAGATTTTGGCCTAAAAAATTTAAATATTGCAAAAATTTGCTTTTTAAATACTCTTGAATATAATATAATAAGTATTAAAAGCAACGGAACACTCATTTGATTCATCAGATTTTTCACAGTTATTCAAAAGTCAAATTTATATGAGCCTGTGCCTGAAAATAGAGATTTTCGAATTAAGGGAAGCCTTACATAAACATGCATTTTTTTCAACCAATTTGAAGTTTTTGAAGGTTTTTAACCATACATTATTCTTCCATATATATTAAATGTACTTTAAATGTAAAGAAAAGTTACAAAAAGCATACTACATGAGTATGAAATGGTCTTAGGCCATGTAAGACTGAGAATTATTTAGAGTCGATTTAGGCCGTAGCCCATATTTACATATAAAAATGCACACAGAGGCTATAAGGAAGTGAAATTTGTTACTTTTTGCTCATTTCTATGCTAAGATGTCATGATACAAGAAGTCTAATTGCAAAAGGACTCTTGAATTCAACTTTTTTTTGCAGACAGTATGGTCTGATGACCAGTTTTTCACTTTTCAATGGAAAACTTGCATGTAGTTTTAGTCTCATTTGGCATATATTTGAACCACTTACTATCCTAAAGAAGAAAATTATGGTAGCATATGAAATGAATAGGGTGTACTGATCATTGTAAAGTGTTTTTTTAACAGATTTAGTGAAATATTTGTGACGGACTACAGATTTTATGTACAAAGCTCTTCACATTTCACATACATCAAACAGGCCGTTTAACCAGGGACATAAATACAAATATTCTGCACATTTTTTTTGAGATAATCTACTTTTCTCTAGATTCCGAGTTCACAAATGGTTAATTAAATTTGATTTAAGCATAGAAACACAAATATCAGGAACATAAAAAGCTGTCAGATAGAAAGTCAGCATGGCTCTTAGGCATAAAATGGAAACTGCTTTGAAATGCTTATTTTAGCAGTATAATGCCAAAATGGGACATTTTAACAGAATTTCTGTCAAACAAAGCTGTAAATCCTTTACTTTTATTGAGTTTGACAAATTGAAACCAGAAAACCATTCAGGAAAGTTGCCAAAGTACAGAATCTACATTTACGGAATTCATCTAATAGGATAGAAAGACTTGACCAATTTTAATAAAACTTTGCATGACCTAAGCTTAGGCAATTTTAAGATAGTTGGCCAAGTTTCATGGACATAGGATATATATTATAGAAACTAGGGCCATTTTAATATTGAAATTTGGATGTTTATTTTTGACGTTTAAATCAAATATTTTCAGCTGTCAAGATTTTGGCCTAAAAAATTTAAATATTGCAAAAATTTGCTTTTTAAATACTCTTGAATATAATATAATAAGTATTAAAAGCAACGGAACACTCATTTGATTCATCAGATTTTTCACAGTTATTCAAAAGTCAAATTTATATGAGCCTGTGCCTGAAAATAGAGATTTTCGAATTAAGGGAAGCCTTACATAAACATGCATTTTTTTCAACCAATTTGAAGTTTTTGAAGGTTTTTAACCATACATTATTCTTCCATATATATTAAATGTACTTTAAATGTAAAGAAAAGTTACAAAAAGCATACTACATGAGTATGAAATGGTCTTAGGCCATGTAAGACTGAGAATTATTTAGAGTCGATTTAGGCCGTAGCCCATATTTACATATAAAAATGCACACAGAGGCTATAAGGAAGTGAAATTTGTTACTTTTTGCTCATTTCTATGCTAAGATGTCATGATACAAGAAGTCTAATTGCAAAAGGACTCTTGAATTCAACTTTTTTTTGCAGACAGTATGGTCTGATGACCAGTTTTTCACTTTTCAATGGAAAACTTGCATGTAGTTTTAGTCTCATTTGGCATATATTTGAACCACTTACTATCCTAAAGAAGAAAATTATGGTAGCATATGAAATGAATAGGGTGTACTGATCATTGTAAAGTGTTTTTTTAACAGATTTAGTGAAATATTTGTGACGGACTACAGATTTTATGTACAAAGCTCTTCACATTTCACATACATCAAACAGGCCGTTTAACCAGGGACATAAATACAAATATTCTGCACATTTTTTTTGAGATAATCTACTTTTCTCTAGATTCCGAGTTCACAAATGGTTAATTAAATTTGATTTAAGCATAGAAACACAAATATCAGGAACATAAAAAGCTGTCAGATAGAAAGTCAGCATGGCTCTTAGGCATAAAATGGAAACTGCTTTGAAATGCTTATTTTAGCAGTATAATGCCAAAATGGGACATTTTAACAGAATTTCTGTCAAACAAAGCTGTAAATCCTTTACTTTTATTGAGTTTGACAAATTGAAACCAGAAAACCATTCAGGAAAGTTGCCAAAGTACAGAATCTACATTTACGGAATTCATCTAATAGGATAGAAAGACTTGACCAATTTTAATAAAACTTTGCATGACCTAAGCTTAGGCAATTTTAAGATAGTTGGCCAAGTTTCATGGACATAGGATATATATTATAGAAACTAGGGCCATTTTAATATTGAAATTTGGATGTTTATTTTTGACGTTTAAATCAAATATTTTCAGCTGTCAAGATTTTGGCCTAAAAAATTTAAATATTGCAAAAATTTGCTTTTTAAATACTCTTGAATATAATATAATAAGTATTAAAAGCAACGGAACACTCATTTGATTCATCAGATTTTTCACAGTTATTCAAAAGTCAAATTTATATGAGCCTGTGCCTGAAAATAGAGATTTTCGAATTAAGGGAAGCCTTACATAAACATGCATTTTTTTCAACCAATTTGAAGTTTTTGAAGGTTTTTAACCATACATTATTCTTCCATATATATTAAATGTACTTTAAATGTAAAGAAAAGTTACAAAAAGCATACTACATGAGTATGAAATGGTCTTAGGCCATGTAAGACTGAGAATTATTTAGAGTCGATTTAGGCCGTAGCCCATATTTACATATAAAAATGCACACAGAGGCTATAAGGAAGTGAAATTTGTTACTTTTTGCTCATTTCTATGCTAAGATGTCATGATACAAGAAGTCTAATTGCAAAAGGACTCTTGAATTCAACTTTTTTTTGCAGACAGTATGGTCTGATGACCAGTTTTTCACTTTTCAATGGAAAACTTGCATGTAGTTTTAGTCTCATTTGGCATATATTTGAACCACTTACTATCCTAAAGAAGAAAATTATGGTAGCATATGAAATGAATAGGGTGTACTGATCATTGTAAAGTGTTTTTTTAACAGATTTAGTGAAATATTTGTGACGGACTACAGATTTTATGTACAAAGCTCTTCACATTTCACATACATCAAACAGGCCGTTTAACCAGGGACATAAATACAAATATTCTGCACATTTTTTTTGAGATAATCTACTTTTCTCTAGATTCCGAGTTCACAAATGGTTAATTAAATTTGATTTAAGCATAGAAACACAAATATCAGGAACATAAAAAGCTGTCAGATAGAAAGTCAGCATGGCTCTAAGGCATAAAATGGAAACTGCTTTGAAATGCTTATTTTAGCAGTATAATGCCAAAATGGGACATTTTAACAGAATTTCTGTCAAACAAAGCTGTAAATCCTTTACTTTTATTGAGTTTGACAAATTGAAACCAGAAAACCATTCAGGAAAGTTGCCAAAGTACAGAATCTACATTTACGGAATTCATCTCTTAGGCCCGAGAACACAGTTATTTCGTAGTGCATTTCTTTTAGACAATAAATTCAAATTAAAAAAATCGCACCTGCTCTATCTCAAAAAGATTTTTACAGTGTAGTGTACTACTATTGATACAAATAATATCAAAATTATAGAAACTTCTACCAGCTCTAACTCAAAATATTGACAATTCTGTGTTAAGGGGGGCTAAAATTCAGTTTGACAGCTTCCGACATTCTAATTTTTGACCTTTTTTAACTGGACCAAATCACTACTTAACATAAAGATTCAGCACCCAAATTTTTTTAACATGTAATTTCATCCCCTTACTTAATATTTCATGCATAAAATATCAAGAAATAAATTGGGAAAGTGTATAAAAAAAAAATGCAAGTTATACACTGTTCACACTAGGGACTATATTTGTAGACAACGAAAACCAAAGGACGATAACTGTGTCCTTGGACCTAATAGGATAGAAAGACTTGACCAATTTTAATAAAACTTTGCATGACCTAAGCTTAGGCAATTTTAAGATAGTTGGCCAAGTTTCATGGACATAGGATATATATTATAGAAACTAGGGCCATTTTAATATTGAAATTTGGATGTTTATTTTTGACGTTTAAATCAAATATTTTCAGCTGTCAAGATTTTGGCCTAAAAAATTTAAATATTGCAAAAATTTGCTTTTTAAATACTCTTGAATATAATATAATAAGTATTAAAAGCAACGGAACACTCATTTGATTCATCAGATTTTTCACAGTTATTCAAAAGTCAAATTTATATGAGCCTGTGCCTGAAAATAGAGATTTTCGAATTAAGGGAAGCCTTACATAAACATGCATTTTTTTCAACCAATTTGAAGTTTTTGAAGGTTTTTAACCATACATTATTCTTCCATATATATTAAATGTACTTTAAATGTAAAGAAAAGTTACAAAAAGCATACTACATGAGTATGAAATGGTCTTAGGCCATGTAAGACTGAGAATTATTTAGAGTCGATTTAGGCCGTAGCCCATATTTACATATAAAAATGCACACAGAGGCTATAAGGAAGTGAAATTTGTTACTTTTTGCTCATTTCTATGCTAAGATGTCATGATACAAGAAGTCTAATTGCAAAAGGACTCTTGAATTCAACTTTTTTTTGCAGACAGTATGGTCTGATGACCAGTTTTTCACTTTTCAATGGAAAACTTGCATGTAGTTTTAGTCTCATTTGGCATATATTTGAACCACTTACTATCCTAAAGAAGAAAATTATGGTAGCATATGAAATGAATAGGGTGTACTGATCATTGTAAAGTGTTTTTTTAACAGATTTAGTGAAATATTTGTGACGGACTACAGATTTTATGTACAAAGCTCTTCACATTTCACATACATCAAACAGGCCGTTTAACCAGGGACATAAATACAAATATTCTGCACATTTTTTTTGAGATAATCTACTTTTCTCTAGATTCCGAGTTCACAAATGGTTAATTAAATTTGATTTAAGCATAGAAACACAAATATCAGGAACATAAAAAGCTGTCAGATAGAAAGTCAGCATGGCTCTTAGGCATAAAATGGAAACTGCTTTGAAATGCTTATTTTAGCAGTATAATGCCAAAATGGGACATTTTAACAGAATTTCTGTCAAACAAAGCTGTAAATCCTTTACTTTTATTGAGTTTGACAAATTGAAACCAGAAAACCATTCAGGAAAGTTGCCAAAGTACAGAATCTACATTTACGGAATTCATCTCTTAGGCCCGAGAACACAGTTATTTCGTAGTGCATTTCTTTTAGACAATAAATTCAAATTAAAAAAATCGCACCTGCTCTATCTCAAAAAGATTTTTACAGTGTAGTGTACTACTATTGATACAAATAATATCAAAATTATAGAAACTTCTACCAGCTCTAACTCAAAATATTGACAATTCTGTGTTAAGGGGGGCTAAAATTCAGTTTGACAGCTTCCGACATTCTAATTTTTGACCTTTTTTAACTGGACCAAATCACTACTTAACATAAAGATTCAGCACCCAAATTTTTTTAACATGTAATTTCATCCCCTTACTTAATATTTCATGCATAAAATATCAAGAAATAAATTGGGAAAGTGTATAAAAAAAAAATGCAAGTTATACACTGTTCACACTAGGGACTATATTTGTAGACAACGAAAACCAAAGGACGATAACTGTGTCCTTGGACCTAATAGGATAGAAAGACTTGACCAATTTTAATAAAACTTTGCATGACCTAAGCTTAGGCAATTTTAAGATAGTTGGCCAAGTTTCATGGACATAGGATATATATTATAGAAACTAGGGCCATTTTAATATTGAAATTTGGATGTTTATTTTTGACGTTTAAATCAAATATTTTCAGCTGTCAAGATTTTGGCCTAAAAAATTTAAATATTGCAAAAATTTGCTTTTTAAATACTCTTGAATATAATATAATAAGTATTAAAAGCAACGGAACACTCATTTGATTCATCAGATTTTTCACAGTTATTCAAAAGTCAAATTTATATGAGCCTGTGCCTGAAAATAGAGATTTTCGAATTAAGGGAAGCCTTACATAAACATGCATTTTTTTCAACCAATTTGAAGTTTTTGAAGGTTTTTAACCATACATTATTCTTCCATATATATTAAATGTACTTTAAATGTAAAGAAAAGTTACAAAAAGCATACTACATGAGTATGAAATGGTCTTAGGCCATGTAAGACTGAGAATTATTTAGAGTCGATTTAGGCCGTAGCCCATATTTACATATAAAAATGCACACAGAGGCTATAAGGAAGTGAAATTTGTTACTTTTTGCTCATTTCTATGCTAAGATGTCATGATACAAGAAGTCTAATTGCAAAAGGACTCTTGAATTCAACTTTTTTTTGCAGACAGTATGGTCTGATGACCAGTTTTTCACTTTTCAATGGAAAACTTGCATGTAGTTTTAGTCTCATTTGGCATATATTTGAACCACTTACTATCCTAAAGAAGAAAATTATGGTAGCATATGAAATGAATAGGGTGTACTGATCATTGTAAAGTGTTTTTTTAACAGATTTAGTGAAATATTTGTGACGGACTACAGATTTTATGTACAAAGCTCTTCACATTTCACATACATCAAACAGGCCGTTTAACCAGGGACATAAATACAAATATTCTGCACATTTTTTTTGAGATAATCTACTTTTCTCTAGATTCCGAGTTCACAAATGGTTAATTAAATTTGATTTAAGCATAGAAACACAAATATCAGGAACATAAAAAGCTGTCAGATAGAAAGGCTCTTAGGCATAAAATGGAAACTGCTTTGAAATGCTTATTTTAGCAGTATAATGCCAAAATGGGACATTTTAACAGAATTTCTGTCAAACAAAGCTGTAAATCCTTTACTTTTATTGAGTTTGACAAATTGAAACCAGAAAACCATTCAGGAAAGTTGCCAAAGTACAGAATCTACATTTACGGAATTCATCTCTTAGGCCCGAGAACACAGTTATTTCGTAGTGCATTTCTTTTAGACAATAAATTCAAATTAAAAAAATCGCACCTGCTCTATCTCAAAAAGATTTTTACAGTGTAGTGTACTACTATTGATACAAATAATATCAAAATTATAGAAACTTCTACCAGCTCTAACTCAAAATATTGACAATTCTGTGTTAAGGGGGGCTAAAATTCAGTTTGACAGCTTCCGACATTCTAATTTTTGACCTTTTTTAACTGGACCAAATCACTACTTAACATAAAGATTCAGCACCCAAATTTTTTTAACATGTAATTTCATCCCCTTACTTAATATTTCATGCATAAAATATCAAGAAATAAATTGGGAAAGTGTATAAAAAAAAAATGCAAGTTATACACTGTTCACACTAGGGACTATATTTGTAGACAACGAAAACCAAAGGACGATAACTGTGTCCTTGGACCTAATAGGATAGAAAGACTTGACCAATTTTAATAAAACTTTGCATGACCTAAGCTTAGGCAATTTTAAGATAGTTGGCCAAGTTTCATGGACATAGGATATATATTATAGAAACTAGGGCCATTTTAATATTGAAATTTGGATGTTTATTTTTGACGTTTAAATCAAATATTTTCAGCTGTCAAGATTTTGGCCTAAAAAATTTAAATATTGCAAAAATTTGCTTTTTAAATACTCTTGAATATAATATAATAAGTATTAAAAGCAACGGAACACTCATTTGATTCATCAGATTTTTCACAGTTATTCAAAAGTCAAATTTATATGAGCCTGTGCCTGAAAATAGAGATTTTCGAATTAAGGGAAGCCTTACATAAACATGCATTTTTTTCAACCAATTTGAAGTTTTTGAAGGTTTTTAACCATACATTATTCTTCCATATATATTAAATGTACTTTAAATGTAAAGAAAAGTTACAAAAAGCATACTACATGAGTATGAAATGGTCTTAGGCCATGTAAGACTGAGAATTATTTAGAGTCGATTTAGGCCGTAGCCCATATTTACATATAAAAATGCACACAGAGGCTATAAGGAAGTGAAATTTGTTACTTTTTGCTCATTTCTATGCTAAGATGTCATGATACAAGAAGTCTAATTGCAAAAGGACTCTTGAATTCAACTTTTTTTTGCAGACAGTATGGTCTGATGACCAGTTTTTCACTTTTCAATGGAAAACTTGCATGTAGTTTTAGTCTCATTTGGCATATATTTGAACCACTTACTATCCTAAAGAAGAAAATTATGGTAGCATATGAAATGAATAGGGTGTACTGATCATTGTAAAGTGTTTTTTTAACAGATTTAGTGAAATATTTGTGACGGACTACAGATTTTATGTACAAAGCTCTTCACATTTCACATACATCAAACAGGCCGTTTAACCAGGGACATAAATACAAATATTCTGCACATTTTTTTTGAGATAATCTACTTTTCTCTAGATTCCGAGTTCACAAATGGTTAATTAAATTTGATTTAAGCATAGAAACACAAATATCAGGAACATAAAAAGCTGTCAGATAGAAAGGCTCTTAGGCATAAAATGGAAACTGCTTTGAAATGCTTATTTTAGCAGTATAATGCCAAAATGGGACATTTTAACAGAATTTCTGTCAAACAAAGCTGTAAATCCTTTACTTTTATTGAGTTTGACAAATTGAAACCAGAAAACCATTCAGGAAAGTTGCCAAAGTACAGAATCTACATTTACGGAATTCATCTCTTAGGCCCGAGAACACAGTTATTTCGTAGTGCATTTCTTTTAGACAATAAATTCAAATTAAAAAAATCGCACCTGCTCTATCTCAAAAAGATTTTTACAGTGTAGTGTACTACTATTGATACAAATAATATCAAAATTATAGAAACTTCTACCAGCTCTAACTCAAAATATTGACAATTCTGTGTTAAGGGGGGCTAAAATTCAGTTTGACAGCTTCCGACATTCTAATTTTTGACCTTTTTTAACTGGACCAAATCACTACTTAACATAAAGATTCAGCACCCAAATTTTTTTAACATGTAATTTCATCCCCTTACTTAATATTTCATGCATAAAATATCAAGAAATAAATTGGGAAAGTGTATAAAAAAAAAATGCAAGTTATACACTGTTCACACTAGGGACTATATTTGTAGACAACGAAAACCAAAGGACGATAACTGTGTCCTTGGACCTAATAGGATAGAAAGACTTGACCAATTTTAATAAAACTTTGCATGACCTAAGCTTAGGCAATTTTAAGATAGTTGGCCAAGTTTCATGGACATAGGATATATATTATAGAAACTAGGGCCATTTTAATATTGAAATTTGGATGTTTATTTTTGACGTTTAAATCAAATATTTTCAGCTGTCAAGATTTTGGCCTAAAAAATTTAAATATTGCAAAAATTTGCTTTTTAAATACTCTTGAATATAATATAATAAGTATTAAAAGCAACGGAACACTCATTTGATTCATCAGATTTTTCACAGTTATTCAAAAGTCAAATTTATATGAGCCTGTGCCTGAAAATAGAGATTTTCGAATTAAGGGAAGCCTTACATAAACATGCATTTTTTTCAACCAATTTGAAGTTTTTGAAGGTTTTTAACCATACATTATTCTTCCATATATATTAAATGTACTTTAAATGTAAAGAAAAGTTACAAAAAGCATACTACATGAGTATGAAATGGTCTTAGGCCATGTAAGACTGAGAATTATTTAGAGTCGATTTAGGCCGTAGCCCATATTTACATATAAAAATGCACACAGAGGCTATAAGGAAGTGAAATTTGTTACTTTTTGCTCATTTCTATGCTAAGATGTCATGATACAAGAAGTCTAATTGCAAAAGGACTCTTGAATTCAACTTTTTTTTGCAGACAGTATGGTCTGATGACCAGTTTTTCACTTTTCAATGGAAAACTTGCATGTAGTTTTAGTCTCATTTGGCATATATTTGAACCACTTACTATCCTAAAGAAGAAAATTATGGTAGCATATGAAATGAATAGGGTGTACTGATCATTGTAAAGTGTTTTTTTAACAGATTTAGTGAAATATTTGTGACGGACTACAGATTTTATGTACAAAGCTCTTCACATTTCACATACATCAAACAGGCCGTTTAACCAGGGACATAAATACAAATATTCTGCACATTTTTTTTGAGATAATCTACTTTTCTCTAGATTCCGAGTTCACAAATGGTTAATTAAATTTGATTTAAGCATAGAAACACAAATATCAGGAACATAAAAAGCTGTCAGATAGAAAGTCAGCATGGCTCTTAGGCATAAAATGGAAACTGCTTTGAAATGCTTATTTTAGCAGTATAATGCCAAAATGGGACATTTTAACAGAATTTCTGTCAAACAAAGCTGTAAATCCTTTACTTTTATTGAGTTTGACAAATTGAAACCAGAAAACCATTCAGGAAAGTTGCCAAAGTACAGAATCTACATTTACGGAATTCATCTCTTAGGCCCGAGAACACAGTTATTTCGTAGTGCATTTCTTTTAGACAATAAATTCAAATTAAAAAAATCGCACCTGCTCTATCTCAAAAAGATTTTTACAGTGTAGTGTACTACTATTGATACAAATAATATCAAAATTATAGAAACTTCTACCAGCTCTAACTCAAAATATTGACAATTCTGTGTTAAGGGGGGCTAAAATTCAGTTTGACAGCTTCCGACATTCTAATTTTTGACCTTTTTTAACTGGACCAAATCACTACTTAACATAAAGATTCAGCACCCAAATTTTTTTAACATGTAATTTCATCCCCTTACTTAATATTTCATGCATAAAATATCAAGAAATAAATTGGGAAAGTGTATAAAAAAAAAATGCAAGTTATACACTGTTCACACTAGGGACTATATTTGTAGACAACGAAAACCAAAGGACGATAACTGTGTCCTTGGACCTAATAGGATAGAAAGACTTGACCAATTTTAATAAAACTTTGCATGACCTAAGCTTAGGCAATTTTAAGATAGTTGGCCAAGTTTCATGGACATAGGATATATATTATAGAAACTAGGGCCATTTTAATATTGAAATTTGGATGTTTATTTTTGACGTTTAAATCAAATATTTTCAGCTGTCAAGATTTTGGCCTAAAAAATTTAAATATTGCAAAAATTTGCTTTTTAAATACTCTTGAATATAATATAATAAGTATTAAAAGCAACGGAACACTCATTTGATTCATCAGATTTTTCACAGTTATTCAAAAGTCAAATTTATATGAGCCTGTGCCTGAAAATAGAGATTTTCGAATTAAGGGAAGCCTTACATAAACATGCATTTTTTTCAACCAATTTGAAGTTTTTGAAGGTTTTTAACCATACATTATTCTTCCATATATATTAAATGTACTTTAAATGTAAAGAAAAGTTACAAAAAGCATACTACATGAGTATGAAATGGTCTTAGGCCATGTAAGACTGAGAATTATTTAGAGTCGATTTAGGCCGTAGCCCATATTTACATATAAAAATGCACACAGAGGCTATAAGGAAGTGAAATTTGTTACTTTTTGCTCATTTCTATGCTAAGATGTCATGATACAAGAAGTCTAATTGCAAAAGGACTCTTGAATTCAACTTTTTTTTGCAGACAGTATGGTCTGATGACCAGTTTTTCACTTTTCAATGGAAAACTTGCATGTAGTTTTAGTCTCATTTGGCATATATTTGAACCACTTACTATCCTAAAGAAGAAAATTATGGTAGCATATGAAATGAATAGGGTGTACTGATCATTGTAAAGTGTTTTTTTAACAGATTTAGTGAAATATTTGTGACGGACTACAGATTTTATGTACAAAGCTCTTCACATTTCACATACATCAAACAGGCCGTTTAACCAGGGACATAAATACAAATATTCTGCACATTTTTTTTGAGATAATCTACTTTTCTCTAGATTCCGAGTTCACAAATGGTTAATTAAATTTGATTTAAGCATAGAAACACAAATATCAGGAACATAAAAAGCTGTCAGATAGAAAGTCAGCATGGCTCTTAGGCATAAAATGGAAACTGCTTTGAAATGCTTATTTTAGCAGTATAATGCCAAAATGGGACATTTTAACAGAATTTCTGTCAAACAAAGCTGTAAATCCTTTACTTTTATTGAGTTTGACAAATTGAAACCAGAAAACCATTCAGGAAAGTTGCCAAAGTACAGAATCTACATTTACGGAATTCATCTCTTAGGCCCGAGAACACAGTTATTTCGTAGTGCATTTCTTTTAGACAATAAATTCAAATTAAAAAAATCGCACCTGCTCTATCTCAAAAAGATTTTTACAGTGTAGTGTACTACTATTGATACAAATAATATCAAAATTATAGAAACTTCTACCAGCTCTAACTCAAAATATTGACAATTCTGTGTTAAGGGGGGCTAAAATTCAGTTTGACAGCTTCCGACATTCTAATTTTTGACCTTTTTTAACTGGACCAAATCACTACTTAACATAAAGATTCAGCACCCAAATTTTTTTAACATGTAATTTCATCCCCTTACTTAATATTTCATGCATAAAATATCAAGAAATAAATTGGGAAAGTGTATAAAAAAAAAATGCAAGTTATACACTGTTCACACTAGGGACTATATTTGTAGACAACGAAAACCAAAGGACGATAACTGTGTCCTTGGACCATATGACTGGGTTGATACCACTACTGGTGGACTGTTAGTCCCTGAGGGTATCATCAACTCAGTTTTCAGTGCTTCCGTACTACTGACATGGTTTATTACACTTTTTTCTTAGATTTTCCGTTGGCATGCCTTAATTTAGAAATCATCATGAAACTAAGGTTCCAACTTCCTCAGTCAAAGTTGACTTCAGATGAATTTGGCTATTTTCAGATCACTTTTGGTCAAATAGCTCTGTACGTGTTTAGGTCTTATGCATTTTTGGCTTTCCTATAGTCCCGTTTTCCCCACATTTTATTAAGGATTATTACGTACGGTTAATATATAAATGTCTGTACAGGTAGATTGGCGCAAACAAGTTACGTAAATTGGCGCAACTGATACCTTTGAAAAATAATATTTGGCGCAAATGATACATCTTGAAAATAGCAATTGGCGCAAAAGGACTGCTGTCATAACTATCATGCGTCCGATCATCAAAATACAGTTAATATAGAACAATTGATAACAAAATAATGGTTGTTAACAAGATCGGATACTTTATTAATGAATTCAATAATAAGCGCCGTTTTACTTGTAAATAAATATTATATTTTCCCCTGCAAAGTTTATTGTTTTTGAAATTTGAGATCTATGGTATAACACAATAACCCCATATTTATAAGAATATCACAAAACAACAAAAAAGTAAACACGGGTCTTTCAAACACAACAGTAAGTGTATATACTTATATTACATGGTATGTTTACCTCCACGAACAATGAGACGAGCTTCAGATTTTTTGTTTTTTACTGCAATGGAATACAATCCGTTGTTATCCTGTGTAGTATTCATTATTGTAAGGGAATGTCCTTTTTCCTTAGACTCAATAATAACGCATTTGGGAATATCTTGAAGAGGACAGCCATCTTTGAACCATAGGACTTTTATTTTTGATCTTCTTATCTCGCAAGTAAATACACAAGTCTGGCCCTCTATGCAGTGTACGTCTTCCAGTTTATTTACTATCATATCTAATAAAAGATAAACAATCTAAGAGTAAGCATATATAATCAAAACAAAAATATATCTATGTTTCAGGTGTCAATCCACAAATTCATCCACTTCAATTAAGAACTCAAAAGTAGCACTAACCTGACAAAAAAATAGTTCTTTTGATGTCATTGTTTTCTTGAACTAACATACAAATGTTCAGAAATTAATGTTTTGCTAAAAGAGAAATATATTTAGAAATTTACTTGTCCATGATTTTGCATTAAAATTGAGGAGTAATGCGCTTCATAGTACACTTATTTAAGATTTCCAGAAAACAAATGGTTATTTTTAGTAGCAGTTTACTTCTGAATGGTCGTGTTTCTCTACAAGACTTTACACATTGGTTGAGAATTGGCATATAGAAAGATGATACATGTCCAATTCAGAATATACCTGGCTTTTATGAAGTTAAACTTAAGGGAAAATATTAAGAAAGCTGTGAAAATTGAAAAATTTTGTTGATTATATTGGGATTTTGAATTGGTGTTCTGACACCTTCATCTGAGATATTGTTCCGTGGTAAACATGTTTTTCTCCCGAATGAACCAAGTTGATCTGTATTATGGCGTTATCTGTTATAAGAACAAGATAAGTTATTTGTCTATTTCTTAATTATTTACATTTAATATTTATATGATTAAACAAGGGGACATATTTCGTAAACTTTCTGCACAAACGATCTCGTCAATGATACATTATTTCGTATAAGTGCGAGAGAGAACTACATAACAAGTGTTGCATAAATCATTTAAAAAAAAAGAACTTCGTTAAATTGCTTGTCTAAGCAATATCCAGTGATCGTTACCATGTTATCGTATCCGTCAGTCCTTTCTGAATTTTATTTCGATACTATCCTTATTTCATTTATTCCATTGCAATAAAATATAAATGAAAAATATCGTATTATTTATATTATTATTCAAAACATAAGTAACGGTTAACATGTCGCTAGAAATTAGCTTAGTACATAGAATTAATCTATTATAGTAAGCATTAGATCTTAAGAGAAGACGTTTACCTTCCATCAAACATCCTTTTATTCTCTCCATTCCCAATATCATAAATGGTAATGCTGAAGTAAACCAAAAGTAAACAGTTTCATAAGCCTATCCGTACTTAAACGTTCTTAAATCTTTTATCAACAAAAGCTTCGTGCGAAATATACTAACTCATTCAGGGAAAATTGGATTTTTCCCTGAAGGTCTGCTATGAACTAGATGGCTGTAGAAGTGAGCACATTTTGACCATGCTTTCAAATTATATGCCTTCTTTTATTTCTTTGTCTAAGCTAGTGGTCATCCTTTTGGTAGCTGATATATGCAAGTTTTCATTTCGTATTTTACATATGATATAACTTATATGTCATTTTGTTTAGAGTTGTCTCATTAGCAATCTTTCCACATCTCCTTGTATTTATATATATGGGCAAAGGTTTGTGTGCACGGAAAACTGGTTCAAGTCCATCACATTATGTGCATCCACCAAGTCAGCCTATCTTGACCATATGTTGTTCGATGTTTTTTTCTGTTTGTTTGTCTGTTTTTATTGGATGACTTGGGAGTTGGTGGATAGTGTGGTCTATTGTATAATCCAATATTTATGGTTATTCCCCCTTATCCTTTTTGTGACGAAGAAAGGGATAATCTTTTCAGTCGTCCACCAATACTAAATAGATATTCATCTGTGTTTTCATAACTTTCAACTTGTCATACATATGGATTGTTATTCGTTTTGATATCTATGAACTTAAACCATATTTTGTATAAAGCTAATATCATTATCTGAGAACAAATTCGTAACGTCATAGTTATGGTTTAATGGTTTGAGCGTTTAAATGAAACCTCAAACGACCAAACTATGGTTTGGGTGTTGGTATGGATATATATATATATATGTCCATCTTCAATCGTTGTTCACTATTCTACGACTTACAATTTAAGAACAAATGAGTTAAAAGGTTAAAGGTCTGATGTGACACATGTACGCACGCCAAGGAATATGTAAATAACAGTTTCAAAATGAAGACAAATTAATACTAATTTTACTTTATGACGTGTATCAGGTACATAATTAGAGTCTGCACAGTCTTAGGTCAAAAGTCCTTCACCACTTTGAGATTCCTCTATATATTTCATATAAAAACACATATTTTTATAACATGGTAAAACACGTACTTCATGTCTGATTTTGCTGAAATTTTTACTGTTAATCTCATAAATGTGTTTGGTTTTTATGGTTATTATGAAATATTTTTATGAAATTTCATTACTGAGAAATCATAATTTATATACAAACATTGAATTAAGTGACATTTTTTCCTGTATACTCGTTTGATTTCTCATGCACAAATTCATATTTGTCATGGAATAGTAATTTCTTTAAAAGTATAAATATATTTCATAAGTATTGCTAGAAACTGTAGACATTTCTGTACTTAATGAAAAAAATTGCATTCAATTTTGGACAAAAACAAACTTAACTAACTGTCCCAGGTTAGGGGGAGGGTTAGCGCCTTCAAACTAGTTTAACCCCCACATTCTGTGTGTGCCTGTCCCAAGTCAGGAGCCTGTAATTCAGTGGTTGTCGTTTGTTGCTGTGTAACATTTTTTTTTCGTTCATGATTTTGTACATAAATTAGGCCGTTAGCTTTCTCGTTTGAATTGTTTTACATTTGTCATTTCGGGTCTTTTATAGCTGGCTATGCGGTATGGGCTTTGATCATTGTTGAAGGCAGTACGGTGACCTATAGTTGTTAATTTCTGTGTCATTTGGTCTCTTGTGTTTTATATGAAATATATAGCAGAATTTTCAAATTGTACATTGTAAAGGGATCTGATTGTTGTTTTTTTTTTACTTAGACATGGTCTTAAATCATCTTATGTAGTTTTTATCGTCTTTCATAACTCTGTTGGGTGACTTGTATTTAGACGTATAGAATGTTTTATGTAATGCATGTGTTTTTGTATAATACAAAAGAGAGACGCAAATAAAATACTGAATTGAATTGAATCTTACATGTATCACTTTGTATAATAAAAACTAACCTAGAATTAATATCCAGAATACCATAACTGGGATTTTCGGTGTATCTCGTTTGAAATAACCTGTTAACAAATGTAACGACACAATTAAAAAAACAAATAATATAAAATAGGTAATAGATAAGCCCCTATTTAAACAATGCAAAGTAGGTTATTCAAGTATAAATAACATTGTAAGACCTATATGACAACATTTTCCCTGCATCCGAAACGGTTAGAGGAAATGACCGTCATCGTCAAACTCGCGATCAAAAGTTTTACAATTTCGATATCGATATCAGAATTTCTCTTGGAATTTAAAAAGAAAAATGCAAAACTAGTCGACCTTTCAACTCTTTTTGTCGATATTTCTCTTCTTTCATGACAATTTTGCTATGATACACCAAATTAACATTATACTGTCTTTTGAACCAATTTTTTTTTACTAATAAGACTTATTCTACAAATGTAAAACTTATACTTATTTTTAACCATTTAGGCAAATATATTATACACTTAGTTACACTTTCGAACACGTCTCTCGAGTTATCTTTTAGCGTAATATGTTATTGAAATTTTGTGTGCAAGGGATAACTTTTGGATTTGCATGGTGTTGTGATCGTTTGCACTGCGCGTAACGTTGATGTATGAAATCTGTTTAGAAATACAGAGCGTTGCATATAGAACTTTTGTCACTGTATGGTCTGGTGTTGTTTTCGTGAAGAAATGTTTTCATCATATGTATAATGTGTGAGCTTTTTCTGCTGTGTATTCTGTTTCTCTACTCCGCTGATCAGATCCAAACTTATCAACCCCGCCACATACTGTATGTGCCTGTCCCAAGTCAGGAGCCTGTAAGCCAGTGGTTGTCGTTTGTTGCTGTGTATCATATTTGTTTTTCGTTTATTTTTTGTAATAAATCAGGCCGTTAATTTTCTCGGTTGAATCATTTTACATTTGTCATTTCGGGGCCTTTTATAACTTACTGTGCGGTTTTAGTTTTGCTCGTCGTTGAAGGCCGTACGGTGACCCATAGTAGTTAACTTTTATGTCATTTGGTCTCTGGTAGAGAGTTGTCTCATTCGCTATCATACCAAGTCCTACAATTTGTATATTATCATCTATTTACCTTTTAACTGTACATGTAAACCAGACCGCTTATTATTCGTATTATTTACCCTGAAAGAAGAAGCACATTTTTAACGTACATAAAACTCGAATAATGTCATTACATTCAAATTAATGAGAAAATTGTCTTCATAATGTAATTACTGAAGCTTCAAACTTGATTATTCAATCACACAATACTCGTCTGACCTTAAAATAACTTTTGTAATTGAAACCTATATGTGTACGTATAGATACTAGTACATTAAATATAATGTACAAATGATATTTGAGTACCTAATCTGCAATTGTAATGCATTGTCATTGCTTGCTTTTCTTCTGAAAAGCCTTGGAGTGTAGTGATGGTCATATCGGATGATTATTTCTAAAATTAACTTATATTAAGAAATTGGAAGAGGCTTGACGATACTAAAGTTTTGGGGTGAGGGGTTTAGAATCAATCTATTAATTAAAACCGATCGATTTTCTCTTGGTTCATTGCTTACGTCTTCAAACTTGACAATTTTAGCATCAACGTTCTAGACATTTCTATAGCTGCATGCACAACAAATGTATGATTGCGATAACAATTATATCAAATGATATACATTTCCATTGTAACTTGAGACTTTTATCTATTGTCCTAGATGGTTAAATTCCTACTCCGCCTGACGGTCTAGTAAACGAAATGATTATTATTACATGCAATTAAAATGTTATATTCCTTGATTGTTAGTTTTATCAAATGAAACCATATATATATCACGACATCATTTGCTTTGTAATTTCAATTGTTTATTAATATTTCTCAATTGTTTCTCAAATCAAAATATACATCTGCTTTCTCTTTTAATATTATCAGCATGAAGTGACCATTCAATTTGACTTTATTAGTATATACAATAAGCGATTGGGTGTATATGTCAATAAGACAGTAACCCAACAAGACATATAACACTTACTGACGAAAACAGAAATCTCAAGAGGTTAACATACACCAACGAGAGAGAAACAAGAATACAATACGAACAAAAAATTAATCCATTGTGTACTTTGGAAGTAACGAACAGCCGTAATCATTTTCGTATTTGATTATCATGCTTGGTTTGTAATAACGAATTGGATTGCTTAGGATATCATACATCATTAACATATTCTTGGCGCTATTATAAAAACAGCCACGCAAATCTATGTTGTGTCGGTGAATTGATATAACTGTTTTGTGCTTGAACATGAACATCATCAAACCCTCTACTTATTGACAGTTACTGTAGACAAAACTTACTTTTTCAACTTTATTTTAGGACAAACAGTGTCTCTTGTATCCTTCTCTTTTGTAATACACTGATAATCTATAATAAAAGAAAGACAACAGATACTAATGAATATTATTCTTGTTGAATAATAATATGGACATGCAAGCCTGTTATTTCGGAGCCTTTTGTACCTTAGTAAAAGATGGAGTTGTTAAGCTCTTTGGTCTTTGGTGGAAAGTTGTCTCATTGCCAATCATATCACATCTTATTTTATATAGAGGGAGCCAAAGTAAGGCTTTCCAAAGTAGATGATCTCTTTTTAACAAACTTGTAGTATACGTCATGTAGTTAGCAATATAGAAAGCCGAGAATGAATTCAGATAACAGATTAGTCTCATTCAAAGGGAATGACTGAAGCATGAATGAAGCGCCCCCCCCCCCCCCCCCCTTAGGTCAGTCAGCGGGCCCCCACTTATGAAAAGTTCTGGATCCGCCACTGGATCAACGATGCACGTGCGATGAATGGTTTGCGTAACACGAAAAAAAATGACGCTGTTAAGTACAGAAATAGTTAGTAAAGAAGGGCATGACTTCTTCAGGCAGGTTAGGTACTTGGCGATATCAATAAAGGGAGATGTATGGTATACGTCAACACTACAGCGACCCAACGATAAAAATAACCAAAATAAATCTTGAGGTTACAATTCAGTCTTTAACAACAGACAAGTGTCCATGCAATATATCAAGAAGCTCTTTCGAATATGACTTTTGTACACTTATGTCGGACACAAGAGACATATGTAACAATGTTTTAAAATCTGAATGATAAAATTGAGAATTGAAAAGGGGACCGTGTAAAAGAGACAACAACCCGACCAAAGAGCAGAAAACAGCCCAAGGCCACCAATGGGTCTTCAACACAGCGAGAAATTCCGCACCCGGAGGCGGGCTTCAGCTGGCCCCTAAATAAAAATGTGTACTAGTTCATAGAAAATGGACGTCACACTAAACTCCGAAACATATAAATGAACCGAAATTAAAAAAACATGCAAGACTAACAATGGCCAGAGGTTCCTGACTTGGGACAGGCGCAAAAACACGGAGGGGTTAAACATGTTTTGTGAGATCTCAACCCTCCCCTATACTTCTAGCCAATGTAGAATAAACAAACACAACAATACGCACAGTAAAACTCAGTTTAAAAGAAGTCCGAGTCCGATGTTAGAATAGGTAACAGAAGTAATTAAGCAAAATGACAATGATAACATAAATTAAAAAAGGACTACTAGTAGTTACTGACATGCCAGCTCCAGACCTCAATTAAACTGATTGAAAGATAATGTCTTCATCATATGAAAATCAAGCACAATCCCTCCCGTTAGGGGTTTAGTATCATACCATCATAAACTATACGAGAAGAACATAACCCGTATCATGCAGTGGCGGATCCAAAACTTTTCATAAGTGGGGGGGGGGGGGGGGGGTGTCCCGCTGACTGACCTAAAGGGGGGGGGGGGGGGGCCGCTCCAGTCATGCTTCAGTGATTCCCTATATAATCAACCAAATTTTCCCACATATTTTACTTTTAAGGATGAAGATTTATCTGGTCCTTGTCCAAAATAATTGATTGTGGCTTATAGTATACTAGCAGCTTAAAGGGAAAGTTAGATCCGATGAAGCATAAGATTGTCCCCAATTTGAAATTAGAAAACAGTCATAAACAAATATGGTTCGAAGCTCCCTATTACCATTGTTTTAGAATAACATGAATCAGTTAAAATAAGTTTGAAATCTTCTTCTTTTCCATATTTATCACTTTCCCTTTTCAGTAGCTTTTTAGTCCTTTACTGATAATCAGCAAAACCAAAATGCTATATGTAATGTGAATAACCACTTCAGAGCATTTTTTGTTATAAACATTGTATAGAATGATTGAAGTTAACATTTTATGTTAGAATTGAAGAAATAGAAAGAAGGAATATTGGGACTTGCTTTTAGATGAGACATATTCAGAACTAAGAAGCAACCATTATGACAGTTTTATAAATACCAAAGACCTAGGCCATGTTATTTTTTGGAAAAATAGGGTATTAATAAAAACAAAAACTATTGTATATGCAGGCAATGGAGACTCGAGTCGACAGAACGAACTTTCCACACTGATGAAGTGTTTATTTGCTATTCTTATAAAATAACCTAATTTTCCAGTAAGTTCAAACTCCATACCCTTACTATCTTTGTTTATATTTGACACTGGACGATGAGCAAAACAAATGAAATAATAAGCTAACCTAATTCAAGGGAGTGAACATATCCAAAACTTGTGCTTTGGCGTTAATTTCTTATGATCATATTGTGTATTTTTCAACACAAAACAAGTGGAATTGCATTACATTGTTTAGTTGATGCTATAAGTTCCTTACCGATTGTTGATTAAATCATCATTAATCTTTATAATTACCTGCTGATAAAAAAGAATCATTGTCACAATGGACAAGATAGCAAGAACAATCTTCCTCTGAAGGCTTACAAGAACATCTTGGTCTGGTAACAAAGGCATAACCTTTTGTGTAGTCACAACGACAGGTTCGATCATTGGTTGTCGTCTCTGTGTCGTATGCTATCTGCCCCTCCTCTGAACAGACTGACTTATCATATACACAAACACTGTGTCCAGTTGTGTTGAATGGAAAGGGCTGGTATCGATTTGATGAACAAGGTTCCGAATCGAATCCAGGTCTAAGTACACGTCTTAATCCTAAATGGTCATTGTAATAAATATATTTTGAATTGAGATAAAAAAAGAAACATTATTTTACTATACGGTATAGGTTTTTCCCATTTTTGAAGTCTGTGTAGTGTCCTATAGTTGTTTTGTTTACATACTTGTCGTTTGGTCTCTGGTGGAAAGTTATCGACATAGCAATCATACCATATCTCCTTACTTTAATATAAAAGTAGAGTATACCGATGATAAATGGATATCTTATTTGGTTAGGCATCAATCAAATGTACACTGAACACAAAGGGAAATGGTATGAGAGGGCCACTTTTTTATTCCTCTTGAAAATTAGATAAGTATTGTCAAACTCCTTCAGAGAATCACAGGATAAAGGTGTGTCGTACATCAGTATTTTATTTTTTGATGAAACATGTCATAACTACTTGGTTTGGGGCTTCTGTTAATGTTAAACTGCAAAATGAAAGCCAAAATAGCTACATTTTGAGATCTTGTCATTAGTATTTGGATATATCCAAAGGCCTTACCTAAAAAGATATTTTGCTACAAGATTATACAAAGTCTTATAAAAAGATGTTGAAAATGCCCTTTTGGGTGATGTCCAAAACCATATAGTTAAAAGACATTTTTCATCAAAACAAATACTGACAACATCTAAAGACAGCTATACATATTTATTTTTACGCGTACAGTTATAATTTGGAATCATTTGCCACAACAAATAGTTTCATGCAGTACAGTACAGGGTTTCAAGAGTATGATCCCAGAATCTGGTTCTTTCTTATTTTTTTTTTTATCTTGTAAATGACAAATAAAAATTTAGAGTCGACGCCCGGCGAATAATCTTCAATTACGTATGAAGGATCGCTAAAAACTGTTAGAAGAAGAAATAATGTCTCTTATCATACCTCCTCCTTTAATATACTGTACATGATCAAAATAGTGAGCATATAATGTATTAAAGGCACATGCCCTCTCTTGCTGAAGACAACTTCTTTTTCTTTGTAAATATATGATATGATTTTATAACTATAAATTCATATCTTTAAACATTTTGTTCCATTTTACCTTCTTGGTCAAAGTCTGGACCTGTGCAATTTTCAGTATATTCTTCATTCAAAATGTAAAACAAACAATAATATGTAATTGAATTGGAGCAACCTATTGCTTCAGAACGATATTTCCAATGCCCAGATCCAGGACACTGCAAGTCAAAGTCTAACACCTCTGGTACCATCAATACCTGTAATGGAGAAAACAATACTGTTTACAATACCTTAAATGTATAAATAATGGGATTGAAAGTGTATTTTACATTAAAACATATTATCTATTTATAATTAATTGTTGCATTACTAGAAAGATGTTAAATACGGATAAAAAACACTTATAATATCTTATCAAATTTAAATTTGTTTATTATTATGTCTCTTTATTTTGCACGATTTATAGAAAAGGAATGATATGGTTTATAAATTCGTGACCAAACTCCGCACACGCACTTGACAAAGCCAAAAGTAAGGAACAGTACTTTTATTATTGTTCTTAAATTTAAAGCCACAATGAGGCCTCATTCATATCTGCAAGTTCAAGACTTCCCGATCACCGATGTAAGCAATAATTTGCTTAAATAGGACAACAATGAAACAAAATCTACATGTACATTATATGCCAACAAAAATCACCTTAAAAGTCGTAATAAAATGTTCATGGATTTTGTATATATACAAATTCTTCAGAAAAAAAATATTTGCCTGGGTTTAAATAACTTTATAGATAATGCATATTTTAAGGTTTATCTTGTCGTATATCACACCGAGGGATGTCAGGATTGATTAAACGAAAGACCGACCGTAGCGTTGTATCGGCCAATACAGCTATCATCGGTCCATTATTACAAACCTCGGACATATAACAGGGCCAATATGAAAACATCCATTCATTATCGTAATAAATTGTCAGACATCCCAGCGGAAAATACAGAAGCAATTAATAAAGGCAACAGTAGTATACCGCTGTTCAATAGTCATAAATCGATTTAACTGAAACAAATTAAGCCATTAGAAAACCACTTTTTATTTTGTAGACCAAGCTTCAGAAGTATATAATATACTGTTTAAAAAAATCATATTCTTCATCAAAGATCAAATTAATGGCAGTATATGTACATTAGTAAATTGTTTTGTTTCGAAATTTTGTGATGAAACAAAATTTTGACAAATTACCAATGATAGTATCTTCAGGTAGCTTATCATCATCCTCGCCAACCTACAATGCAAAAATAGAAAACAAGCATTTTAAATACTGCACTTCAATATTATACAAAAAATTACCTGGAAATTATTGTGATCTTGATAAAGGAAAATATAAATAATCTCTTGTTAATTATGTCTCTCCGTCAAGTTATAAAGACACAACTGTTACCCTAAAATCGTCTTTTTTTCATATACAATGGTTTCAGACCTGTATTCCGACATCTACAGGCAAGCTTGCATGACTGGTGTCACTTTTGTAGGAGGAACTGCTTACCCTTCTATAGCAAAAGATTTTCGTGAGGTTTGTGTTGCTAAATCTTTAGTTTTTTGTGCAGTTTATTTGACGTTCGTTTGTACATGGATGTTCGTCTTTTTTCCTAAGTCAATGGCTTTGTCTATTTTACATTTGGTTTCTGATTTCCCATTCCCTTGGTATATGTCTTGCAGCAACCGAATAAAAATAAAGAAATTCCAGAGTCGACAGGATTTTATATCTAAAACCCTTGAAGATAAAAGAGTGCAGATAGAACCATATATGAATAGTAAACCGAATACATATTGTATCAAGGGGTCGAAGATTTAACTTAATTACAGTTGGACAAAGAGAGATTTGTACGCACATAGTCCTAATGTTTCGAGAAACAAACGTAAGAATGGATTCCGCTTAAATGTATTGTATGATCAATTTGGAATATATGTGATAATTACACCTCTGGGTTTTGATTGGTTGATAGCCAGTGTATTTTTTACCAATTTACTTTTATCAAATGAATATCGTTCATTTTTAAACAGCGCCGGGGTATATGCAAAAAGGATATGCCTTTTTTACCCTCTCTGTCGTGGTATTTGCCAAAAAATACTCTATCCGACTGGACGCTTGTAATGTCACGATCATCAATGCGTTTTATGTCACGATCATCAATGCGTTTTGTACGTTAACATTCGGTGTAATTAAACAGATATAGCATGTTCTTGAGGGGTATTTGCGAAAAATACCAGTCTTGAGAATGAATTTCCCTCGCCTTACGGCTCGCGAAATTTAACATTCTCTCGACTGGTATTTTTCGCAAATACCCCTCCTTAACATGATATATCTGTTCAGTATACAACCTAACCAGAACAGTTAAAACCGTTTAAGGTTGATTATGCCTGAGCGAGTTAGAACATTGCTTCTACACCAATTACACATGTTTATAGTCTATATTGTATAATATATATTATAGTTTGCATCTGTCCTAAGTCAGGAACCTGTTGTTCAGTGGTTAATTGTCGTTTGTTGATGTGGTTCATAAGTGTTTCTCGTTTCTCGTTTTTTATATAGATTAGACCGTTGGTTTTCCTGTTTGAATGGTTTTACACTAGTCATTTTTGGGGCCCTTTATAGCTTGCTGTTCGGTGTGAGCCAAGGCTCCGTGTTGAATGCCGTACTTTGACCTATAATGGTTTACTTTTACAAATTGTGACTTGGATGGAGAGTTGTCTCATTGGCACTCATACCACATCTTCTTATACCTATCTATCTATAATTTAAGACTTTAATACCTCTACATTTCTTTTAATTTTTGTGTCGTTGGGTTGCCGTTTGATTGACGTATAACTCGCATCTCCATGTAATGTAACTTTAAAATCATATCAGTATGAGATTAAAAAAATAAAAGGGACACTTCAAATAGTTTAAAAAAAAAACACAACAAGCAGATAGATATTAAACTTTAAAAAAATGTCTGGGGACACAAAAATAAAAAAGTAAAAAACCTAGACTTTTACAAACTTTTTAGCAAATTAAACACCTACCTTTCGACTCCACTCCTTTTTTGACAACAGCAACCAATTCCTCTATCCCCCCACAACAATATCAGCAGCACCAATGGTTATCATCAGTCGTGCCGCGACCCCTACATAGGAAAAATTGCAACATATGTTTTCATATGTTTAACATATGTTTTTCATATGTTTGAAAACATATGTAAACATATGTTTAGGCCCGACATGAAAACATATGTTTTCGAACATATGAAAAACATATGGAAAACATATGAAAAACATATGTTTTTAAAATCATATGAAAAACATATGTTTTTCATACATGTAAACATATGGAAAACATATGTTTTTCATATGTTTTTTACAAACATATGTTTTTCATATGTTTTCATACCTGGCCTAAACATATGTTTTCATATGTTTGTCCTAAACATATGTTTTCATATGTTTGGCCCAAACATATGTTTTCATATGATTTTATCTTGGTCCTAAATATGTATTTTTTATATGTTTTTAATTGTTCAAATGCATTTATTTTCTCATAGATTCTAAACATGGTTTGTATATATATGTATTTTTTTTTTGCGGTAGGTTTATTAGAGTTATGTTTTGATGTTTTAATATGTTTTTCTTTGTTATCTTTTTTTTTCTGTCAGGAACTCATTTTGAGTGTAAATACTTCATTGTGATGAGTTGCTACTTAAAAAAGTAAATAACCCAAAATACCAAACTCCACAGAAAATACATGGCAAAATCAAAAGCTCAAAAAAATAAAAAAACAACTGTATACAGGCATTCTTTTATGCAGAAAAATAACAGTGCTCCATAATTTTTATATCAAGTAGAATTCTTTTTTTATTAACTTGTTGTCTCTTCTATTTTCATATTTTTGTCTCTTTGACATACCACATTTCTATTGTCTAGTATATTCTATTTTGGTTTGTTTGTCTCTTTGACATTCACCATTTCTATTGTCTATATTCTATTTTCATATGTTAGTCTCTTTGACATACCCCATTTCTATTGTCTATATTCTATTTTCATATGTTTGTCTCTTTGGCATACCCCATTTCTTTTGTCTGTATTCTATTTTTAATATTTTTGTCTCTTTGTCATACCCAAATTCTATTGTCTATATTCTATTTTCATATGTTTGTCTCTTTGATATACCCTATTTCTAATGTCTATATTCTATTTTCATGTTAGTCTCTTTGACATACCCCAATTTTATTGTCTATATTCTATTTTCATATGTGTGTCTCTTTGACATACTCCATTTCTATTGTCTATATTCTATTTTCATATGTCATTATGTGTGTCTCTTTGACATACTCCATTTCTATTGTCTATATTCTATTTTCATATGTCATTATGTGTGTCTCTTTGACATACTCCATTTCTATTTCCCTATGATGTATGTGATATTTCTATTACTATATCACCATACACAGATATTTAATTGTCTTCACTGCTGGCTATTACTGGTGCATGTGTATGCAGCCGCTTTTTTGGAAATATCCTGTATGATTAAGAAAGACAACTATATTGACTTTGAGTTCAATATTGTATTAATCTAAAATTAATGTTCTTTGGTTCTGTTTCTTTACTTTTCAGTTCCTGCAAGTAAAAATAAAAGAACAGAGTTTCAATGTCCACCTAGTCGTACATTTTTTATCTATCAAGGGCAAATATTAAAAAAAAAAAACATGTTTTTTTGTTCTCAAAAATATTTATAAATAAAAAATGTGCTTGGGAGAAAAAAAGTTCTTTTTCTTGTATACTAAATATTTCAAACCGACCTTCAAGGGCATTACTATAATAGTATACTACATGTATAAGTTTAATAAAAAAAAATGAGAGCATTTACGAGTCCATTTTTCATAAATTTATTATTTCCAAGGGGCATAACTCTTTTGAAAAAAGTTGATCGGCCAAATTTATAAAACTTGACTAGGATTATGCTGATATTAACCTATAGAATAAGTTTTAAAAAATCTGGCAAGAATTGTACCTGCAAGACAAATATAAACACCTTACAATCATTCCATAAACATAAAGTAGTTCACCTATACTTTTAGTATCTAAAAAAAAGACCAAATCAAGAGAAATTTAATACTGACCAATGAACCATGAAAATAAGGTTAAGGTCAGATGAAGTCTGCAAGATAAATGTAAATTTAACATAAACACCTTACAATTTCAATCTACAATCATTCCAGAAACCAAATATAGTTCACCTTTACCTTATAGTATCTGGAAAACAGACTAAGCAAGAAAAAAATATCCAATGAACCATGAAGATGAGGTCAAGTTCAGGTGATTACTGTCAGACCCATTGGTGGCCTTTGGCTGTTTTCTGCTCTTTGGTCGGGTTGTTGTCTCTTTGACACATTCCCCATTTCCATTCTCAATTTTAGATCAGTACACCTTACAAACATTCCATACACCAAATATAATTGACTGAATGCTTATAGTATCCAAAAATTAGACCAAAACATAAAGACTTATTACTGAACCATTAAAATGAGGTCAAGGCCAGATTACAACTACCAGTTGGACATCTACACCTTACAATAATTCCATACACCAAATATAATTGACTGAATGCTTATAGTATCCAAAAATTAGACCAAAATATAAAAACTTATTACTGAACCATTAAAACGAGGTCAAGGCCAGATTACAACTACCAGTTGGACATCTGCACCTTACAATAATTCCATACACCAAATATAGTAGACTTATTGCTTATAATACCTGAGATATTGAATTGACCACGAAAACTTTCTGACAGAGTAGACAGACACTAGGACCTTGCAAGGTACCCACATACTAAGTAAATATAAATATCCTATTACCATGAATACTATAAATAATATTAATAAGAGAGAAATTATGAGAGAAATTAACATTACAAAAAACCTTTATTTTTTCAAGTAATCACTGAACCATGAAAATGAGTTCAAGGACAATGGACAGTTGACTGACAGAAACTTCATAACATACATATGCATCTATATACATTGTACATAGTATGAAGCATCCGTGTCTTCCACCATCCCTATGTCGAGCTTTCTGCAACGGAAGTCGCAAGCTCATCAAAAAAACTAAGCCCATTTATTAGTTGAAATACGGAAAAATGAAAAAGAATATTTTCAATATTTTGCCTTGGATACTGTAGTTTGGTCATTAAGAAGCTTCGAATATTCTGTCTCAATTTCACAAAATCCCATGTCTGTTTGACAAAGTTATCGATGTTAAAAAAAAATTTAACCACAGACTGAACCTAAATTTTAGGACAGCGACGCCGCCTCTGGCAGAATCTAGGATCACTGTCTCGCTTTCGTGAAATAAATTTGCATGTTTGACAAAAAGCAGAACATGTATTTCAGATATTGAAATTCTAAGCAATTATAAATACTTATATACTGTTATGGTCCTGCATATTCTTGTGTGTTCAATATTTTGGCATTACACAGTCATGCTTTCTTAGACTGTTTGAAATGACAAATGTTTTGTTGTTACATTAATTGAATAAATCTGTCGAAGGTGAACTGATAGATATTTTAGTTTGGGAAAACATAAATTTTGCATCTTTTATTATTTTGTTATTTCTTTTTAAGTGCTTGTTGATGAGTCCAGCCCTTTCTGGCTGATTCTGACATTTGGTTCTTATGTTGGGTGCTGTCTGCCATACTGTGTGTAGTTTTATTTTTTTCATTGGTTCACATTTTTTCATCCTTATACAAGTTATAGCCATAATAGGTTACTTTATGGTATGGATTTTGATCATTGTTTATGGCTGTACAGTGACCAGCAAATGTTAACATCTTCGTCCTTTGGTTTTTTTTTTTATAGTTGTCACATTGAGAATCATACATGTACCTCATCTCCTTATACATGTTATATCTATATGCTGGTTCATAAAAAAAACTTAAAGGGAAATTATTAAATTGTTATACATGTATGTTTGAAAACTCATTCCTATAATGCAAAAACAATAATTGATTGAATTTTCTTGCTTATTTTAATGTTCAGTGGCAAATATTTTATGTATATTCAAGACAAGAACAACTTTTAAATATACAATTCATAATATAAGCAAATGCTATAATTACTTGAACTTCTGACATCTCATGCGTGTGTGTGTGTGGAGCAGAAGAAGGAGAGCAGGATAAGGATTTCTTGATGCATACTTGACATCAGAAAGACATAAATAAACAACAGTATACATGCCGTAACATGTACAATTTCACTTGAAAAAGTTTTAGATAGATAACATTAAATTATTTAAATTAACTGCAATTCTACAGATGAACTTACTTTGATACCAGTTCTTTTTGCCGGATATCCGCATCTACATGTACACCAGTGATTCTAATACTGCACTTTCCTTTCATTTGGTAACCATGGTAATAAGCTAAAATTGTAAATCTTAATTTAATCCAGAACTCCAGACAAAAACTAGATCATTTTTGTAGATGAAGTATGAACTGATGCTCAGAGTCACTAATTTATATTTTTACTTTTGATTGAATGGAAAAAATGTGTAAGCAAACAACAAAAAGATCAACAGCATATTAATAATATATGTATAGCCTTCTTATGTAATTCATACCATAGGTCTATATCAGCATGGTCTTTTAGTTTTACGAGTTAGAAAATAAGTGCTGATCAAATATGTTTACAGTAGTTATACCTCTTGGAAATAGATATTGTAAGAAAAATTGCATTGCAAGCAATCCCACACATGTCTTCACTTCTTTTACATTATTTATAATTTATGAAAAAGGTTAAAAGAACATACATATTTTTTGCTTTTTGACAGCAAATTTTATATATCCATCAAATGGCGAGGTACATTGAAGCGCTATTCTTTTATTAAATGCATGAAGTATGGATGGTAACACAAATGACAACATATTATGTTCATGAGTTAATATTGCCTTGTCTGAAAATAGTATATGTAAAGTACTAACATTGAACTATGGTAACGTTGTAACCCTAATGCTGTAGTGAATAACGTTATTGTATAGATTTCATAGCTACAACAACAACGTACATTGCAATCATAAGTATTTATTGAGATTCCACAACATGCCTATAAATTGTGTATTTAAACAATTTTGCCTATGTAACAGGAAATCAAGATTTAATAGACATCAAGAGTTAATGCCTAAATGTTGTTTTTTTTAAACTGTAGACAGCAGAATAGATGATTTTATATTAGAAAAAGTTCATACTATACTAATTTATCCAAGACATTACTGGTATATAATAAACCGTTGGTATACATTAATATTATATGAATAAACTTTAGACATAGAAGTATGTCTTCTCTGTATGAAATCCTGTTAGTTGATTTCAAATGTTGATATTATAATGACAATGCTTAAACATCCAAAGTCACACACCATCCATGACTTGACAAAGTTTCAAAATCAATAGACCATGACTGAGGGGCTGGGCAAAATAAAAACAAGGGATATGAAATGTGCTAGTACTCTGACATATACAAATGCATAACAAATATCAAAGATTTATCATTATTGGTTCACTCAAACTGACCTAATCAGAAACTTTTCACATTTAAGTTAAGTAAAAATATCAAAGTCAATCAACCATGACTGAGGGATTTGGACCATATAATCTCAATGGAAATGGAAATGAGAAGTGGATATCCTACTTCTACTGCAAAAAATATTTTTGACTTATTTAACCATGACTCGGCCATAAGTTATTGTTTGGTTCCTCTTAAACTGACCTAATCTCAATTTTTAACAAATTGTTTATGACTTCACCTCTGTTAAAAACAGCATGCCCAAGACTCACTTTCATGACTGTTGTTAAAAGACAAAAAAAGAACAAGCAATGAAGTGTTAATAGAGCTTCCAACGCTATTTTCTATAAAATTGACCTGTAAAAAAAAATAATTTGTCACTGCTTATAGAAATAGCCCACAACAAGAATCAAAACTTTCAACTCTATCATGTCTATGACCATGATGACCTCAAAACTTGCAACATGTATACAGAGTCTGACAACAACAAAATATTTAAACAAAGTTATCCTCTTCATTACATACCTCTCATCACAAAATTATTCATTGACTACTGCTCCTTTTATGCACATAAATCAATATGACAATCTATGAATCCATTATATAATGTAGAAAGCAATGCCTCAAATGAATTCTGTTCTGTTGCTTAGATTCTACTTCTTGAAGTACATGTACAAAATGTACTTTCATTGAAAATGCTATAAGAAATAATGTATAACATGTTCAAATGTATAATAAAATCATTAATGAAGTTACAATATATCTGCCAAATTGCTTTAAATATTTTTGTATGGCAAAATTGGCTTATTTTGATCTTTTAAAACAAGAACAACAGATCTAGACTTGCCCTGAAAAAAAATTAACTATATCAAAAGTATTAAATTATTTGAATGTTCTAATCCATCTTATGCATGTTATGTTTATTAAATCCATAGTCATGACCGTTGTATGAAGTGATGAATCAAAGTGATTAAATCTGCTTTTGTACAGATCTGATGTCAGATGAGTTGAGCAGTTTCACACCACTATCCCAGGTTAGGGAGCTACCATTTGATTTTATAGGGGGGAGGGGGTAGGATGAAAAATTTTGTCCTGCATTTTTATTTTTCCACTCTATTCAGTCCTGTTTTTTTTTATTTATAGTTTATCCTGACAATTTTTTTACATCAATTGTCATCCTGCCTTTTTTTTTTTGGCAAAGTGTCTCATCCTGTCTTTTTTTCAAATTTCATCCTAGCCCCACCTCCCCCCCACATAAAAAACAAATTATAGCTCCCTTAAGGGGAGGGTTTGGCACCAACAAAGTAGTCTGACTCCACCACATCCTGTATGTGCCTGTCCCAAGTCAGGAGCCTGTAATTCAGCGGTTCAAGTTGTCGTTTGTTCACTTTGTTGCTGTATATCATATTTGTTTATTTGTTCCTTGTTTTGATTATAAATCATTATCAGTCTGTTAGTTTCCTCATTTGCATGGTTTTACATTTGTCATGTCCATTAAATGTCTTTTATAGCTGACTTTGTGGTATGGGCTTTGTTCATTGTTGAAGTCATCTTGTATCATAACTTATACTTGTTAACTTCTATGTCATTTGATCTCTGGTGGAGAATTGGACCCTTCTCATTGGCAATCTTACCACATCTTCTTATTTTTATATTCACATTTAAGTAGATGTACATGTAAAGTAGACCATTCATCATGTTCATGCACTCGACTAGGGTCCACATCTTATAATATAATGTACAAGGTGATAAGACCTGCCGCTGTAATAGCCTGCATGGGTCATATTTTTCAGCTTAAAAATATGTGAATAGGTGTGGAAAACTATCAGAAGTATAGTACATGTATGATAAGGCTGAGAATTACTAGATGTTTATTGTTATAGTACTCAGTAATAGTAGTCTCAGACTCAGGATAATTAAGGCTTATTGTACTTGTCATATGCAAAGCCCTGTAATTTTCTTAGTTGCAAGTCTCGTTTTGCCTTAAGTTACATGTAACATAAAATAAGGAATTTGAGCCTCAGATTTGAGCTTTAATCAAATTTGATGATTTCCTCGGTAATGCAGGAATGTGATTCTTGTGCGCTCCTGTATGTCCTGGAATCATGTGCACTCATAATTAAAATTGGGAAAAGGTTATTTGTACAATATTACCTACGCGATGTATGAAAAGGTATATACATTTTTTAAAGCTAAATTATATGAAAAGGGGGGAGTAATTGCTCCCCAGGGGCACCCCTATCTATTAAGTGTAAAATAGCTATTAATTCATAATTGCTAGAGAGATAATAAAGTCGTCTACACAGTTTCATGGTTTATATGATGCCCCCCCCCCCCCTTTTTCCAAGTTTGTCTTATTGTCTAAAGGGTTTACAAATTATATGGTTATATGGGATGTATTTGTGTCTAAATCTTGTAATATCATCATTATGACATATAAATAGATAATGAAACGGATTACCCAATGCAATTATATTTATATTACAATATCGTTCTCAGGTTCACAATATCTACAGTCAAATAGTTTTTCGTGAAAAATAAACTTAGTGAAAGCACACACATCTTCCTGCTTTAATGCAATAATTAAACAAAATGTGCATAATAATATTTACCTTTCGTTGCGCTTTTAGGGTACGTAAAATTATCCATCAAAACAAAAACACTTTGCATGTTTGACTTTCGTTGCGTTGACTTTCGTTTCATAAATTTTCTATGTTTCGTTCCCCGGTTTCTTCCAGTTAATCGACAAGTTACCCATTTCAATTTATATGTTTATAATAAATTTTTGATTCGCCAGTTTGAAAAACCAAAGTTCCTTGTTTCATCTATCTCTGTCCATTCTTAAAAACTTTTAAAAAGACAGCAGCAGAGATGATCGCGTGAGCGTCCATGGATTTTGCGTCATAGTATAAAAAACGGTAACGGTGAAAAGATTTCCGGGTTTTCGTTTTCGACGTACCATGCAAGCTTTCGTACATTTACGTATATTTGAGGGTCTGGAATCAAGATGGGGGTTTAAGAATAGAAAATAATGACATAAAGTGCAAAATAAAGAACAGATAGCATAAAAAAGCAGAAATATAGAATAAAGAATCATAGAGAATAATGGGATTATTAATAAAAAAAAAGAATTGAGAATAAAGAACAATCTAAATAAAGAATATTTATTCATATTATTATTTAATATTTATAACTCATTCACTTATTTTACATTCTGTTCAATTCAAAATTAGATAGCTCTGCTGTGGGGGTGACACTGACAGGGCTGACCTGCTTTCATCATCATGATCCTGTGGGATTTCGTGGGAAGAGTAGAAAGTGAACTTTCCTGTTTGAGAAATACGCTATATAGATAATAAATGAAAAAATGTATGTGATAATTAAATGACAAATTTTGACATTTTCTCAAAACATTTTTTTTAATGTCCTTTAAAACATATGAAAACATATGAAAATCATATGTTTTTCATATGTTTACAAACATATGTAAACATATTTTATAAAACATATGAAAACATATGTTTGTGTTGCGAAGTCAATTAAGTTAACTAATACTTGTCAATTAGAATTTATTGCTTAAATTACAAGTATTCAAAGAGCGATTAAAAGTTCAAATAAATGTTTTTCACTGAGACACTGGCCGAGATCTGACGAATTCTGGTGTGATCGAATTGTGTCTTGAAGTCCAAAATGAGAGATCTTATATAGTCTAGTGGTCCATACAAACGGTCCATAGCTGTAGGCCGGTTACGTAGTAGTCTGGTTGTGGAGTAATACTAGTCTGTGGTTAATTGTCAAACTATGCAATTAACCCCTGACGGATACATGTTATTTCACAGTAGACATGGTCATTTAGTGGCTGCAGGGTATATGTCAATAATATTCGTACAGATTGTTATTAAGTGTCTAAAGGTTACATGTAATCGTCTCGGTTTTGCTGTATGTAGTTACTTCCTGATGATTATCGTATGGAACACAATTGTGTTACATAATGCCTTCCCTCCAAAATAGAACGAAAGTTCAATAAAATACGGTATTTTTCTTCCTGTAGGTTATTCTAATAGTTTATTGTAAGGTTTCCGGTAACCATCACCACATATCTAAAGTTTATAAAGTTCTACGAGTCCAATATCATGATATAATAAGTTCATCACATTCATCAAGTCTAATAGCTGGATATATTTACACATAGTTCATTCGAATCATAAGTTCAATATTTCGGTATACATAGTTCATGTTTTATTTCCATCACCATCATAGTAAGTTGTTCCTCAATACTGGGTAGGAACGCAAATGTTTATACAATTCTATTTACACAGTTCATAGGGTCACTTTTAAAATTATTTACACGGTTCGTCTTCTGCTAGTGGATTCGGTCGTCTACGTTGTATGGTTTACAATCCAGTCCTTTAACGAAGTAGTCGACGTATCTAGCTCTGGGTACATCTTTCTCAAGAGACTGGTAGCATCGGTCTTCGGTCTTGCATCGTCTTTGAGTAATGGTGCAGAGGGAATCTTCTCTCTGGAATCAGGTACTTCTGTCCCAACCATTTGCGTTGTCACCATTTGGTACCCATCGTTCGTGGCATTAGAACCCGAACTCACACCTTTCTTTTTGGCTAACCAAGATTTGTTTCTAAAAAACTTACAGTACAAAAATATAGCTATTCCAATGAAAATCGCACCCAAACCCAGGGATAAACCTACTCCCCAATTTGGAAATTCAAAATCGTTTTCAATTCCCCTTAAATTTCTAAGTTTTTCAATCAAAGCGTTCATAGGAATTTGTTTAATCGCCTTTAGTTCTCTTGGTAGTTCAAGCTTTGTAAAATTTGGCAAAGCAGCATGAAAGGGTTCCCATAAACTTGTATTCAGTACTTGAAAGGTATTTAAGAATCTTTCGAACGTTTTTTCTGTTAAAAATGTACTTTCCATTTGATAAGTAGGTAATAAGGTCAAATGATCACTCGTAGCGGTACAAGTTCGCTTTAAATTAATTATAGTGGTAGGAGGATTAATTATCTGATCCGTCAACATGTTTGTATTGTCATCACATCTAATAGTGATTCTAAATTCATTAATGGTTGTAACTGCCCACATACTATCGGTCAAATAAGTTGCCATAGGCAAAATTGTGTTTGGTCGTACTTTCACTGTACATCTTGTTTTCCAATTTTCTTTATTGGCAAATAAGGCTATGATACATAATTTACTTAAATTAACTGGATAAACTGGACTTTTAATTTCACAAAAATTAACTAAAGGATTGGAACACTTGTCAATTTCATTGGTATTTAGCAGCATATATTTAGTTTTTTCTTGGTTTGCAGCAATAACTTCTGCTTCTAATTCATACTGAGCAACCATATTGCTCGAGTCAGATTGTTTATCAGTTATCGTAGTAGGAACAGGCAAGTTGTGAATCTTATAAATTTCATAAGTGTCTCTTATATCTAGTAATGGTAACGTAATGATAATGATTATTTTGTTTTCGTCCAAAACTGTACTACAGGTCAAAAATTTATAAAAATTCCAAATATCTTTAACTTCGTCACCAGGTATCTTTAATGTCGCCGGTAGTCGTCGTTTTATGTCAGTCAATAATACTCGTAAATTACCGGGTGATATAAGACTGGGTGACATGTGTCCTAAGGACAACATGTTTAGTTGTAATTGCAAATGGTTTAAATAATCCCCGGCTATATTCATAAGGTCCTTTATTTCACCTATTATCATGTCCATATGCAAATAAGCTTGTAAATAACTTCCCATAACTTCAATTTGTTTTTCTAAATCCGTAGCAAAAGTTTGAAGTCTATTTCCAAGATCTTGAACACTTTCAATCAACTCATTAACCTTGTGTCTATTTTCAGAAACATGTGTTTGTGTAGTGTTTAAGATAGTTAACCCATCTTGAACAATATGACGAATTGCATCTTGATTTTGTGCCAAAGTTTTGATATTTCTTCGAATTTTTGACAGGTCGCTGTCTGATACAGTACCAAATAAAAAACTTAATGCTTTGCCTATAATAGGAAATAAGCTACGTTTAGTTTTAAACTTTGCCGTTTCGTCGTAATATAAAGATTGGTAATCATTGAATTGTGATTGTAAATAATCTTTAGTCCGATTTAATCCTTCAACCTCCCTTTGTAGACTTAAGATAGTAGCCAAAATGTGTTTTTTTTTCTGGGGTGTAAAACATAGAAATTGTGTGAACTTTTTGTGTAGCGAGAAAAGCCTTGCCCAAGTCTTGTTCTATTTTATTAAGAAATAATTCAAAAGGATCCAAGTCTACGACAAAAGTAATGAGCCAATTTGACCTTGTGGTTGATATTTCCTTAATTTTTTGAAACATGACATTTTCCTTGACAATGAATTGGCTGGTTAAGCCAAAAAGAACAAGTGAGAACCACCACCACTTCATCACTGGTTCTCCCTAAAAATAATGATACATATATAAATTATCATAATATATTTTATTTATCTGGCCTTTATCAATTTTGGAATTCATATGATAGTCCTGAATAAAATGTTTGGTTGTTTTCCTTCACAGTCTCAAATTTAATTATCAGATCGAAAATGCGTATCCGGTGCATTTTCCTTGCCTTGTTTAGAATCACTTCTTGGTGGTAAACCCCAAAGCGATTGGATCGTTTTAACCATCCAATGGCTTTGAAGTTCTCCACCGTCCACTTCCTAAGATGCTCCTGATAGGATAAGTTACGTATTTCGGCAAATTGTTTCCGGCGTCCAATTATTTCTGCGAATTTTGTGGGTAAACCACAATAATTGTCAATTATAATTGGATCCGACAGGTTAATAAGCTTCTGTATAGCGTGGAATTCCTTAAATAGAGGTTCCCTTCTCTTTCTATCTAGTATTTCCCGGAAATAATTGATCTTAAATTGTACATATATGTCCCACCATAAATTATCAGGTAATAGTTTCCACAAATAGAGGGATTCTAGCTGGGCAAAGCTTTCTTCATTGTCTGCCATTCTGTAAAATGAGAATAAATACTAGTTTTATTACATAGTTTATAAGTTTTAGAAATTTTTAAATGATTTGCATCCTTCTTACGACATATAAAGCCAATTGATACCTACATAATACCTATTAAAGCCCTTACTAAATTTTGTACATGTTCCTTGGTTACCAATTTTGTTTCGTTAGCCCCATTATCAGTTGGTTTCCGATTATTTTTTATTTTAACCCGGTTTACAGACATGTTATCTTCCATATCGGAAATTTCAGATTCAACAGGCGAAGAGTGACTGCTGGACATTTTATCATCAATGTCAGAAACTTCAGAATTAGTAGACGAATTTTCTACTTCTTCTTTTATGATTTGATCATCACTTTCTATTTCACTATTATTGACATTATTTTGTTCTGAGAAAATTTTCTTCCCCCTTAATTTTTTAGATAACTCCATTAATGGTATATCATCTTCTTCATCAGAATTTTCCCTTTCTTTTTTATATCTTTTTGCAATTTGATTTAACGGAGTGTCTGAATCTATGCTTTCATCATCAGAGGAGTCTTCTGATTGTGACTCAATGGGAACTACATATGCAGCTTTACGTAATGTCCTACCTTGATTGTTGTTAGGAATTTCCCAATCTAACTTAGCCAAACGAATTTGTTCAGCATGAGCCTTTGTGGTTGTCCCATCTAACTGATTTTTTAAAATAAAACTAACAGGTGAAGTTTGTTCTATAATCCTATAGTACGGAGTCCATTTTTTTGAAAGTTTGCTTGCCCTTCTATGGTTTTTATAAAAAACTGGGTTTCCTACCTCAAACCTTATATCTTTGCTATGTTTGTTTGCGTACTTAGCTTGTTTTTGCTTAGATTTTTTCATGGTTTTATGAACCAACATAAATGATTTATGTTGTTGTTGCAAGGCAATTTTATGATATTCTTCCCCATTGTATTTTCTCCTAGGCTGTAAAATGTTATCTAAAGGTAAAACTGGATCCCTGTTATATAATGCGTAAAAAGGTGAAAGTTGGGTGGACTCATTGATATTGAATCTAATTGCTGCTAAAGCTTGGTTCAAGTATAAATCCCAAGTTGTGGAATGATCTTCTGTTAATTTTGACAAAACATCATGTAATGTTCTATGAAATCTTTCTATTTTAGCATTACCCTGAGGGTGATAGAATGAAGTTTTGATATGCTTTATATTAAGTTCCTTACAAACTTCCTCCATAGCCTTAGAACAGTTTTCCCCTCCGTTATCACTTGTTAGAATTTGAATCCCAGAATGCCTTGAAGTAATTTCTTCAATCAAAAGATGTGCAACATTGTCAGTGCTTTTTGTTGCGACACTAAAAGCTTCTGGCCACCCTGAGTATAAATCGATAAATCCTATAATGTACCTGTTACCTGACATGGTAGTTGGATACGGTCCACTCAAATCTACCCCTACATGACAAAAAGGATAAGGCGGAATTTTTGTTTCCTGAATTGGCGCTCTAACCTTTTGTAAATTGCGTGATTGACAAGGTACACAAGTAGTGACATAATTATACAATTCCTTAAACATGTTTGGCCAAAAATATTTTTGACGAATGGAATCAAATGTTTTGTCAATGCCCATGTGACCATTCTTATCATGATATTGTTCTACAACTGCTTGTTTTATATGAGATGGTATGTACAACCTTATAATAGGATCATTATCTACATTTGAAATGTAATAAAGTATGTCATCTATTATGATGTACTTGTTTTGCACTGCCTCGGGTACCTTATCGCTTACAAGTTGTTCCTTTAACTCACGTAATGTATTGTCTTTCATTTGTTCGATTGACATATCAAATTCTTCAAACTGAAAATTTTCTTTTTCTGGAATATCTTCAACTAATTTATCATTATTTGCATAATCAGAAAAATGAAATCTATTTGAATTAATCACATTAATTTCGTAAGTATTGTCACTAATATCCGGATACGGATCTGGATTTTCGTTTCGTTTTTCATCTGAAGGTAATCTAGACATAAAATCTGCACACACGTTTTGGGGCCCTGGAATATACTGAATAGTACAGTTATAACCCGTTATGTTCAATGCCCACAGTTGAATTTTCTTATTTTGCATTGGTGATTCCAGAATGTATTTCAAAGGTTTGTGATCTGTTTTTATCACAAATTCAGCATTATACAAATAATGATTCAATTTTTGTAAGGCATAATGAATCGCAAAGGCTTCTTTTTCAATGGTTGACCAACGTGTTTGCGTATCACTCAATTTATGAGATAGGAAGTAAATTGGTCTTTCAACTTCATTTTCACCCTCTATTGGGCTGGCTTGTAATTGCGTTAAACAAGCACCTACACAATTATCACTAGCGTCCGTGTAAAGCACATATGGTTTATTCAAATCTGGATATGCCAATAAGGGAACTTTCACTAATTCACCCCTTAATTTTTCAAAAGCAACTTGACAAGTGTTGGTCCAATCAAAAACCTTGTTTTTCCTAGTTAAGGCAACTATAGGCTCCGCAATTTTTGAAAATGAAGGTACAAATCTGCGATAATAACTCAAACAACCTATTAATCCTCTAACTTCCCTGACATTCGAGGGAGCTTTCATGCCTTGAATGGCCTTAACCTTTTCAGGATCTGGTTTTAGTCCATCTTTACTTATTATAAAGCCTAAGTAATTAGTTTCATCTTGCAAAAAATTACATTTTTTCAATTTTAATTTTAGTTTGTGTTGTCTTAATCTATCAAAAACTTGTTGTATGTGGCCTAAATGTTCTTCCACTGTTTCGGAAAATATCAAAATGTCATCTATGTAAGCAGTTGAAAAATGTTCTAACCCTTGTAGTACCTCTGTAACTAATTCACTAAATAAACTGGGCCCTGAGGCGAGACCAAATGGCAATACATTGAACTCAAATAATCCCTTGTGACATACAAAAGCAGTCTTTTCCTTATCCGACTCTTTGACCTTTACCTGATAATATCCTGACTTTAAATCAAGCGATGTCATTACTTTGGCTTTACCTACTGAAGCAAGCAAGTCATCAATCAGGGGCAACGGAAAGGAATAAATTTTACTGGCTGCGTTCAGGCTGCGATAGTCCACGCACATCCTTGATGTTTTATCCTTTTTAGAAACGATAATAATAGGCGCAGCCCAAGCCGACCTAGATTTCCTAATAATATTAGCCTCTAATAATTCCTCAATAGCCTTATCTATTATTTTTCTCTGATTGAGAGGGGCCCTATAGGGTTTTAATCTGATAGGTGGATGATCCCCGGTATCAATAGTCATTTGCACTGTATCAGTGCACCCCAAATCTTTGTCTGAAGTTGCAAAAATATCTTCATTATCCCTTAACATTCTAAGTATATCCTTTTTAAATTCTTGTGGTACACTTATTTCAGACTCATCTAACTTTTTGAGTTCCGAAGTTCCTTGTGATTGATTAACATTGACTAAATTTATTTCTTCTAAATGAGAAGCCTTACCTACTACACAACCTCTTCTTAACCTAATTGATTTGTTTGTGTTATTTACAATCATCAAAGGAAACTTCCTATTTTTATTAAAATTAACCACCGTATTACTTATCATTAAGCCTGGTTCTGTACTAACATACCCTGAAGCTACAGGTGAGATTTCTAACAATTTAGTACTTCCAAAACTTGGATTGTTCTTAAGGCCTACGGGACAAACATTAATTGTTTGTGGTTTTAATACGGCATTTACGGTTAATCTTACAATTGAAGCCACATTAATATCTTCTTCTAATGGAACATAATTTTTTTGAATTCTTAAACATCCTAAATCAAAATATAACCTAACTCCATTTTGTACTAACCAATCTTTTCCTAAAATAACATTTCTGTTCATGTCTCTAACAACATAAAATAATTGAGTAACTTTTGTACTACCTATTTTAAATGTAAGGTTTGCACAACCTTCTACATGTAAAGACCCCCCATTTACGGACTGTAAGTTAGCCGTTTTCTTTAGTAATTTTGGTTTATCCCTCAAAGTTTCAAAAATTCTTTTGTGTATCAAAGAAACACTAGCGCCTGAATCTACGAGAGCTCTATATCTTTGATTTTGAATTTTAATTAAAGTTGAATTTGGAGCTCCTGCAACATTTATAGAATAAGTAGGTAATTTCTTTTCAATTTTACTCTTATCACCGGCTTCAACGTGACAAGAGCGCTTTAGTTTTCCTGATATACACCCCAGTTTTCTACCATGTTAACAGTCCTAGGTTTTCTATTTGGGCAATTTGGCCTAATATGTCCCCGTTGATTACACTGATAACAAATTATCTCATTATTTCTTCCCGAATTCCCTTGATATTGTTGCGTTTCAACTGCATTTACTTGTCTATATGTTCCCCTAGAACGACAATCTCGTGCTATATGTCCTACCTTACCACAAGAATAACAATTAATTTCCCTGTTTCTACCCGAATTTCCGTGATATGTTTGCATTTCTACGGCATTAATTTGTCTCAATTTTCCCCCAGAACGACAATCACGTGATACATGACCTACTTTACCACAAGAATAACAACGTTTTGCATCACGATAATGATCAATTTCCATTGGTTCATGAGAGTTCAAAGGTTCAGTCCGTCGTGGTCTAGTTAATGTCATTGGTCTTATTGTTTTATACCTTGGTTCGTCTACCCTTTCCGTTCTTAAAGTAAATCTTTTTCTCAAATTTTGTTCAGTCATTGCACTTTTAACTGCCAAAGAAAAAGTAGCTGGGTTTTCTCTCATTAATTTCATTTTTAAATAAGAATGAGCCAAACCATCTATAAAAATGCCTACGAGTTCCCTTTCTATAGCTTCATTATTTCCATCTAAATCTGAATATGCCTCATTTGCCAAATTCAATAAATTTTCTGCATAAATTTGAACAGACTCGTCCCCTTTTTGTTTTAATTGTCTCAAAAGAGTTGACGCATGTTGAGGGTCCGTAATTTCTCCAAACCTTGAAGTTAATTCTTTTTTTAATTGTTCCCAAGTGGTATCCCGATGGTCTCTTAAATACCTTTGTATGTAATCTGAACAAGCCCCTTTACATGTTTGAAAAGCTATTTCCTTAATTCGATCCCTATCATTAAAAAGTAAAGCATATTTTTCAATTGACTTAATCCAGGCTTTAAAATCTTTCGTATTACCTTCAAAAGGCGTTATTCCTTGAACTACGTTTTGAGAACAAATGGCTGATTTTAACCCTTTTAGTTCGGCGGCTACATCGCCTTGAATAGTAACTACTTCCCTTAACCCATGAAGTTCGTTCGCGACACCATTGAAAGCTAATTCTACTTTTTGTGCTGACATAGAAGTATCTTGGTTATCCATTAAAAAAGAATGAAAGCTATGGTAATTGCAACTTACGTGGTTCCTTTCTATCGTATAGTGGTTAGAAGTCCTGGTTGATCCTTGGTCTGAACGGCACCAATTTGACTTATGTTGCGAAGTCAATTAAGTTAACTAATACTTGTCAATTAGAATTTATTGCTTAAATTACAAGTATTCAAAGAGCGATTAAAAGTTCAAATAAATGTTTTTCACTGAGACACTGGCCGAGATCTGACGAATTCTGGTGTGATCGAATTGTGTCTTGAAGTCCAAAATGAGAGATCTTATATAGTCTAGTGGTCCATACAAACGGTCCATAGCTGTAGGCCGGTTACGTAGTAGTCTGGTTGTGGAGTAATACTAGTCTGTGGTTAATTGTCAAACTATGCAATTAACCCCTGACGGATACATGTTATTTCACAGTAGACATGGTCATTTAGTGGCTGCAGGGTATATGTCAATAATATTCGTACAGATTGTTATTAAGTGTCTAAAGGTTACATGTAATCGTCTCGGTTTTGCTGTATGTAGTTACTTCCTGATGATTATCGTATGGAACACAATTGTGTTACATTTGCTTCCATATGTTTTCATATGTTTCAAAACATATGTAAACATATGTTTGTAAACATATGTTTTTCATATGTTTGGGACAAACATATGAAAAACATATGAAAATCATATGTTTTTCATATGTTTTGAAAACATATGAAAAACATATGTTGCAATTTTTCCTGTGTACCACTTCAACCAGTTTTGCATTTATAAAACCCTTAAAGTATAAACTAGAGGCTCATTGAGCGTGAAACATTGACCTGGCAAATATAGGAAAGATATTTATTTTCACCTTTCCGCGATAATTTTTTTCTTAAAATAAATTATCTTATATTGTATTTGCCTTTGTCAGATCTTGTGGTATATTTTGGCACGTGTTAACTATGACAACCAGTCGTTTGTTTACTATTGAAATCGAAAATTAAGCAAAAAGTGTAAATTATAGCAATGCATTAGTAGAAAACAAAACAAAACTCATGCAATACTATATACACGTAAAATCTACATTTTTACTATTTTGGATGTATAGACACGCAGCCACGTTTATATTGTATATAATGTTCATCAGGAAGTAATTTTATATCAGTGTTATAAATCACACCATATACCATTTGCAGTTGTCCTTTAATTATATATTATAATATTATAATATTGTAGGTGTTCATATTATTAAGTTTTATATATCTACCTTTGCATTTCCGTCCCAATTGTGTCCTCATATATATATGTTTTTGATTACGTATATTTCAACTTATGTAGGCCAAAAATATTCATAAGTGCATATATCCGTTTGTTGTTGTCTTATTAAACATATTGGTATGAGTATAAGTGAAAGAATTTTAAAATGTGTGTCATTGTTCTTGATTATTTGCATTCTGATAATATAATTCAATATAACATGAATCAAAAGGAGATGAGTAGTATACGTCAAAGTACATAACTTCATTGTATTTTTATCCTTTAAGTTATGGCCCCAAGATTCGACCATAAATATGCTTTTCTTTTGTGGATTGCATATACTACACTGTACATTGTATAAGGAATGAAATTTATACATGTTATATATATAATTATATAGATATAGGTGGAGTATTTTTTACTTACATTGCTCATCTTGTTTCAGCATGTCATACACTTAAGAATTAAATGCTTTGTATTTCATTTTCAAATGGTCTCAAAATGTACAGAGCACACATTCTTTGTTAACTGAAGTAATTACTTCCTGTTTTGTATCCTATATATAGAACTTCATAACACAAACATCGATAAAAAAGTAAACGACATTTTGATTGCAAGTTTAAAGCTTTATGTGGTTGAAACATTGATATATAATGGTATGAACACCTCCTCCACAGCCAGAACCACTACCACAAATACGTCGTAATTAATTAACTATAGGGTTTATAATATAATTAGCATTTTTGTCGTACGTATAATACAACATATACAATTTTAGTGATATCGGCTAATAATCTGATAATACAATTCAAAATATATACAAAAAACATGATTAATTGGGTAAACGTCAATGAGACAGCAACCCAACGGAGAAGTCATGGACAAAACAAAAAAATGTACAATAAATCAAGCTCTGTATCATGCATGTCATGGGACATTCCTATGTGTGTACTGTAAATAATTACGATATGTATATGGCTTAGGGGATGAGATCGGAACCATTTTGATATATTTAATGATGAATTATATGAAGGTGTGGGACATTATCTTAGGGGTAAACTCGAAGATGTATTATAAAAGTCATGCCATGATAAACAAGAAAGTATTATCGTTTGGGGGTGGACATGTAACACATAAGTTATTAGACATAAATTCAAAGTCTGAGGTCATCTTTAATGCTATAGCAGCCCCGATAATCCGACACCCCATTAGTCCGACACCCCAATAGTCCGACACCCCATTGGTCCGACACTCCAATAGTCCGATACCCTATTTGTTCGACACACAATAGTTCGACATTCCATTAGTCTGACATCGAAATGTTTAACAAAAAATGTACTTTTTTTTTATATTAGAAAGCCAAATAAAGGTTCGTTTAATATTAAGAACAGGACACTGTCCTTCGTGGGAACAGGTGATGCAAGCTTGATTAATGTATTAGTATTATAGTCGCAGAATATCATCACCACTAACTGAAAGCACAACCTACTTTGTTGGCGAATTTCTTTAATCCCTCTCGATATAGCATCTCAGAGATACAGTTTAAAAAACGACAGAGTAAGAAAAATATTAAAGGAACCAATGAAGCTTTGCTGCGTACATGATTATATGAGTGAATATGGCTTGAGTGGATATGAAAAGTAATAACAGTGTTGTAACTCAACTAAAACTTCTAATTTAATATTTTTTACAGTATAATGCCATTAATCGAAGAAGAACACGAGTTTAGTTTGTGTATATATGGGCACCAACAGGGGCGGATCCAGCCATTTTTAAAAGGGCGTTCCAATCATATGGGGACAAAAGCATTGATCGTCAAAAAAAGGAGGATTCCAATACTCGGCCCCCCCCCCTTTTGGCTTCGTCACTGACCAATAAACTAAGAGTGAAATTTCGACAGAACACTTGTGTATATATAAAGAAGTGTTCTGTTGTAATTTCGCTCTTTTTCAAATAGTGGATAAACTGGTTCAATGATTACACTCTTCCGTTTTTGACGCGTTCGCCGCACAGGGACTTTGTTTGCAGATCAACATGTTTATGTCCCCGCCATTAGGCGAAGGGAACATTGAGTGTTACCCTTATCCATCCGTAAATCCGTCCGTTCGTCTGTACTGTCCGTCCGTCCGTCCGTCTGTACGTACGTCCCAAAATTTGTTTCCTAAGTTTAGGTTGTCTCAACAACATGTTATGAAACTTATACCCAATGCTTATTACTATAAAACCCAGATCAAGTTCGAATTTGGGTGGCGTCACTTTTACAGTTCTCTAGTTATGTACCTTTATGATGTAATATGCAAGTGGGGACAGCATCTGTGTCCCATGGACATGTTCTCAATCTATTTTAATGAAAAATAAATATTTCGTAGTTTTATAGCAATATGCAGTTTACTATCCAAATCAGTATACTGAAAAACCCTAAAGGGATCTAAGTCGCCATTTTGAATGAAAAATAACGAAAAATATTTCTATGTGGCTTTACCTTATAAAGACATTTCCTTCCTAAATGATTTTGCATGTATTGATTTCCCGATGAACGACTTCCTTACTCAGCTATCGTCTCAATCAGGTCAAAACATAGACGCAATGGGAGATACATCTGCCATTACATCCAGTGGTAAATATTGCATGCATGCTGAGGATGAAAACTAATTAACAATAAATCCAGTACTAGGGTCGACCAGAATGAAGAGCGGTAATATGAAGCAGTTATATTCACTGTAAGTCCATTTGGACGGCAAATGTCATCCATATTTATTGAGTTTAACAATCGTAATAAAGCATTCAATAAAGAACCAAATATAATCGACTGTTCAGTTATACTATGGATATTTTTTTATAAAGTTTTCGATTTTTAAATTCAAGTTCAGTGGAGATGGAAACCAACAATCTTACTTACTTACTTAGTCCTGGCTATGCCTTATGGTACATAGGGTAAGGACAAGTTTCCTCCACTCTTCTCGATTGCTTGCTTTTCTTTCCACTGTGCCCCAGGTTTATCCTCTTTCCTGCGTCTCCATGTTGTTTTAGGTCGTCCTCTTTTTCTTTTTCCCTCTGGTGTCCATCTAAGGGCTACCTTGGTCATGTCTTCAGATGGTTTGCGTAGAACATTACCAAGCCACCTCCATCTCTTTTGTATCGGCAAAGTATCCATGTCCTTGGTGTTGTTAAACTCGTGTAGATCTTTTTTGGAGATTTTGTTTGGCCTGAATATTTTCATTATCTTCTGCAGACATGTGTTATGGAAACTGGAGAGTCTGTTGATATCTTTCTCAGTCATTCGCCAGCACTCTGAGCCATATAGGAGACCAGATAATACACAGCTGTTATAGAGTCTGAGCTTGGACTTCTTTGAAAAGGCTGTTGTTTTCCAGATGTTGCCTAATATAATGAATGCTGATCTAGCTTTTCCTATTTTGATCTTTATATATCTTTCAGCACCAGCTTCTGTTGTTATACAACTTCCTAGGTAATTAAATGAGTCTACTGTTTCCAGCTGTTTCCCTTCTACAAATATGACAGGGTGTCTCTCTGTGTTGAGGTACATTAACTTTGTTTTTTTGGCATTGATCTTAGTTCAATCATTTTAGCATTTTCTTCTAGCTTTTTGGTCTTCTCCTGCACATGCATGGTCTTCGTTATGCGATAAAAGTGCTAAATCATCAGCATAGTCTGTGTCCTCAAGCGTGGTACAAAGTGTCCATCTCAGTCCGGTTTTACTTTCTGCTAGGGTCGTTCCCATTAACCAATCAATAGCAATTATAAAAAGCACAGTTGACATACTAGTAACACATCCTTGCCTTACTCCTGATTTTACAAGGAATCTAGTGTCAGCTTCAGAGTTGATGGTACATGAGAAGTTTGTATAGAACTGCTTGATGAGTTGCACTATCTTACTTGGTATTCCATAGCTTCTCAAAATTTCCCAAAGACTTTCCCGGTGTAAGCTGTCAAAGTCCACAAAATTTACAAGTAGTTTTCTCTGCCACTCTGGCACTGTTCAAAGATGTTTCGTAGGACAAATATGTGGTCTATGCAACCTCTACCTTTTCTGAAACCAGCTTGTTCTTGTCGTAGTTTCTTATCCAAAGCGTCTATAATTCCTGATATTAAAATTATGCAGAAGACCTTCCTCTCCAGTTAGTTATGTCTCCTGATTTTGGTATTGTTATGATGTTGCCTTCAGACCAACTGTTAGGAATAACAGCTTGTTCCCATATTTTCAGGAATACTGGATGTAAAGTATCCGCTGCTAACACTGGATCTATCTTAAAAAGTTCTGCATTTAGTTGGTCTATACCAGGTGCCTTTTTGTTTTTCAAGCTTTTAATGGCTCTCTGTATTTCTTGTTTTGAAGGTAGATCTGTTTCTATTTCTAAGTCTATGGGTGCTTCAGGAATAATTGCTAGCTTGTCTGGATCTCTTCAATTAAGAACCTCTTGAAAATGTTCCTTCCATCTTAAGTATTGATCTCTTTCTGTTGTTAGTATATTGTTGTTTTTGTCTTTGATTGGCATATTTACCTTAGCTTGTTTACCACTTAGTTGTTTAGTTACTTGGTAAATCTGTCCCATTCTCTAATTTGAAGCTGCACTTTTTGCTTCTCTTGCTAGGTCTTCCATACAATCCCTATTGTTCTGACGTGTTGCTGTCTTTACCTTCTTGTTGCATTCTGTATATTTTGTTCTTGATACCAACATGCTTGGATAAAAAAAAGTCTTTTGTATTTATTAATGAAACCTTTTTAGTTTAACAGTTCTGAGAGTATATTGCAATCTGGACATTTTATTTACGAAGAGAGACTGTTCTTCTAATTCCAAATTCTCTTCACCCCAAGGATGACTAAAGTATAAAAACAATGTTAACTTTTTTTGTTTATGCAATAAAGGAAACCCCTTGCCAAGTGGGGCGTCCTTTGGTTTTACTGAATGTATAAATACGCAGCCACGTTCGGTCCGAAAAAAAGACATTAAAACCGATGTCTAGTGTAGAGAGAGAGTGGCACGTTCTCTGCACTTTAAGAACCCTTACCCACACTTGTTTACCTATATATTTGTTGCTCTTAACAGAAGTTCCTCTGGAATTTCTGCTCCTGAAAGAAAGTGTCTTATCTTGAATTTAAAAACATTCTTGTAACGTATAAACTTGCAAACATATCTAAAACACATTCAGACATCGACCAGTGTTGGCAAAATACAACAAAATAGTCAATTAAATTTTTATATACTTTTAAGTGTTTATGATACGGACCGCCTTCGTGGTCACGTGACAAACTTCAATACCGAAAGTAAACATTGAACATTCTGTAGCCTACCTAAACTATGTACTAACAGGTATTTCTAGTACCGGTGCTCCTGAGTCACACATGAGACGAAGATTAACTCATCATTTCCACTAACCCTGAGAGTATACCCTACTTTTCATCATTTCTGTTTGAGCACAGGTGAGTTTGTCACGTGTCATAGCTAAACATTTCATCATGTTTACATTTACCATAATGTTTACATCTATACTGATATCGACTTGCACTCTTGCTAAGTTATCACCATGCTTCAACGCTTGTCAAACAAATCAGATGAAAACATATGACCATAATCTATCACTAGCACTATCAGAACATTTCCCAATCGTGTATGTGATGTCTAGTCAAGGCTGTAGCTACAAAAATTTACTTAATCTTAAGGGTATGCAAACCATTAAATTTCTTCAACAAAGAACACCAAGATCGGTTCATTAATATTTGTTCCTTATATAACTTGCAAATGTATTTGAGACTGAATCAAACCCAGGCCCACGTTTACCTAGATGGCCTTGTTGCAGTTGTAGTAAGGCGGTGACCTGGAAACATCATGCCGTCTGCTGCGACTCCTGTGAAACTTGGTATCACATCGATCGCCAATGAATACCAAACCATATATACAACATGATGAATAATAGTAACATAAGTTGGCACTGTACCCAATGTGGTATGCCAAATTTTAGCTCAAGCTTCTTTAACTTTACAACCTTAGAAACATCAAATACATATGACAGCTTAAATTCACCGCAACCTCTACCTTTTCTGAAACCAGCTTGTTCTTGTCGTAGTTTCTTATCCAAAGCGTCTATAATTCCTGATATTAAAATTATGCAGAAGACCTTCCTCTCCAGTTAGTTATGTCTCCTGATTTTGGTATTGTTATGATGTTGCCTTCAGACCAACTGTTAGGAATAACAGCTTGTTCCCATATTTTCTGGAATACTGGATGTAAAGTATCCGCTGCTAACACTGGATCTATCTTAAAAAGTTCTGCATTTAGTTGGTCTATACCAGGTGCCTTTTTGTTTTTCAAGCTTTTAATGGCTCTCTGTATTTCTTGTTTTGAAGGTAGATCTGTTTCTATTTCTAAGTCTATGGGTGCTTCAGGAATAATTGCTAGCTTGTCTGGATCTCTTCAATTAAGAACCTCTTGAAAATGTTCCTTCCATCTTAAGTATTGATCTCTTTCTGTTGTTAGTATATTGTTGTTTTTGTCTTTGATTGGCATATTTACCTTAGCTTGTTTACCACTTAGTTGTTTAGTTACTTGGTAAATCTGTCCCATTCTCTAATTTGAAGCTGCACTTTTTGCTTCTCTTGCTAGGTCTTCCATACAATCCCTATTGTTCTGACGTGTTGCTGTCTTTACCTTCTTGTTGCATTCTGTATATTTTGTTCTTGATACCAACATGCTTGGATAAAAAAAAGTCTTTTGTATTTATTAATGAAACCTTTTTAGTTTAACAGTTCTGAGAGTATATTGCAATCTGGACATTTTATTTACGAAGAGAGACTGTTCTTCTAATTCCAAATTCTCTTCACCCCAAGGATGACTAAAGTATAAAAACAATGTTAACTTTTTTTGTTTATGAAATAAAGGAAACCCCTTGCCAAGTGGGGCGTCCTTTGGTTTTACTGAATGTATAAATACGCAGCCACGTTCGGTCCGAAAAAAAGACATTAAAACCGATGTCTAGTGTAGAGAGAGAGTGGCACGTTCTCTGCACTTTAAGAACCCTTACCCACACTTGTTTACCTATATATTTGTTGCTCTTAACAGAAGTTCCTCTGGAATTTCTGCTCCTGAAAGAAAGTGTCTTATCTTGAATTTAAAAACATTCTTGTAACGTATAAACTTGCAAACATATCTAAAACACATTCAGACATCGACCAGTGTTGGCAAAATACAACAAAATAGTCAATTAAATTTTTATATACTTTTAAGTGTTTATGATACGGACCGCCTTCGTGGTCACGTGACAAACTTCAATACCGAAAGTAAACATTGAACATTCTGTAGCCTACCTAAACTATGTACTAACAGGTATTTCTAGTACCGGTGCTCCTGAGTCACACATGAGACGAAGATTAACTCATCATTTCCACTAACCCTGAGAGTATACCCTACTTTTCATCATTTCTGTTTGAGCACAGGTGAGTTTGTCACGTGTCATAGCTAAACATTTCATCATGTTTACATTTACCATAATGTTTACATCTATACTGATATCGACTTGCACTCTTGCTAAGTTATCACCATGCTTCAACGCTTGTCAAACAAATCAGATGAAAACATATGACCATAATCTATCACTAGCACTATCAGAACATTTCCCAATCGTGTATGTGATGTCTAGTCAAGGCTGTAGCTACAAAAATTTACTTAATCTTAAGGGTATGCAAACCATTAAATTTCTTCAACAAAGAACACCAAGATCGGTTCATTAATATTTGTTCCTTATATAACTTGCAAATGTATTTGAGACTGAATCAAACCCAGGCCCACGTTTACCTAGATGGCCTTGTTGCAGTTGTAGTAAGGCGGTGACCTGGAAACATCATGCCGTCTGCTGCGACTCCTGTGAAACTTGGTATCACATCGATCGCCAATGAATACCAAACCATATATACAACATGATGAATAATAGTAACATAAGTTGGCACTGTACCCAATGTGGTATGCCAAATTTTAGCTCAAGCTTCTTTAACTTTACAACCTTAGAAACATCAAATACATATGACAGCTTAAATTCACCGAGTAGTCTTAGAGATGTAGGAAGTCCTAGGGCACCAAAAGCTGCATCATCCCCAATTCCACACAAACTTCCCAGTCATGAAAAAGCTTATACAACAACAAAAAAGAGCAAAATGCCATTAAACATTCTAAACATGAATTTACAATTAATAAAAAACAAAAAAGCTGACCTACTAGAAATCATTGATACTGTCAAACCATATATCATACTAGGTACGAAACATGGCTAGAACCAAACACTTCTTCTTATGAGTACTTTCCGTCAGACTTATACAATGTGTATTGCAATGACAGGGCACCAAGTATCAACAACCAAAGCTATGGGGGTGTACTTATAGCAATAACAAAATAATTCATAAGTTCAGAGGTAAAAGAACTAGAAACAGAATGTGAAGTAGTCTGGGCAAAAATCAATATCGCTGGCTCAAAAAACATCTTAATATCATCCTATTACAGACCACCATCTGATACAGGCTTGTCTCTAGAGCAACTCCATCAATCTCTAAATCGTATCAATAGTCAATCAAATGCAACCATCATCGTTGGGGGTGATTTTAACTTGGGACATATTGATTGGTCAAAATTATGTACACTACCAGGCAAACCTGACATACAACTTCACCAAAATCTCTTAGATATAATGAATGACACAACTTACATCAAATTGTCAATACACCAACAAGAAATGACCGTATACTAGATCTGATCATGATTAACAACCCAACATACATCAGCAAAGTAACCACACTGCCACCAATAGGTTCAAGCGACCATGATATTGTCTATACTGAAGCAGACATCTGGCTTAAGAGAATAAGAGAAACCCCACAAAAAGATTATATGTACAATAAAGCCAACTGGGAGGACATTAAAACTGACATAGGTATCATCCATAAAACAATCATTGACACCTATGATTCTCTAGACACTAATGAGCTATGGGAACCCTTTAAATCTAAACTCATCAGCTCTGTCGAAAGAAATATTCCATCAAAGATCCTACGAAACAAACACCGATTACCGTGGATCTCTGACAAATTAAGACGTCAAATAAACAAGAAAAATAAACTGTACGAAAAGCGCTAGCGAAAAAACAGCAAATACACTGAGAAATATAAGAAGATGAAAGCTCAGGTACAAAAAGAACAAAGGAAAGCCTACTGGGAATATATTAAAAAACTAATCTGTGATCTTCCCATCAATGAACCAGATATTCCAACACAAAAGCAGAGTAAACCTAAAAAGCTTTTTCAATATATCAAGTCAATAAGAACTGACAAATCTGGCATCTCTGCACTAAAGAAAGACGGCAATATCATTACAGATGCTACAGAGAAAGCAAATCTTTTAAACGAACAATTGTAATCTGTATTTACACCAGTAACAAATGACTCAATACCAAACAAGGGCATCAGCACACATCCTAAAATCAGTAAATTACATATAACATAAAATGCGACCGAAAAGCTCTTAAGTTAGATCAACCCTCATAAAGCCACCGGCCCAGATAACATCCGTGGCCGCTTACTCAAAGAAATGCAGACACAAATCGCACTAATTCTGTGCCGAATTTTCAAAACATCCTACATCACTAGAATCACACCTAACGACTGGAAACATGCTAGAGTCGCACCGGCATATAAAACAGGGAACAAACATAAACCGGTCAATTATAGACCAATCTCATTAACTTGTATTTGCTGCAAGTTAATGGAGCACATAGTCGCGTCACACATTATGAAACATCCTGAATCAAATAACATTTTGTACGACCTCCAACATGGCTTTCGGCACTCTCAATCTTGCGCAACACAACTACTTCCCTTCATCCAAGAACTTCAATCCACAAACAATTCAAATACACAAGTAGATCTTATAAAAATGGACTTTGCAAAAGCCTTTGATAAAGTTCCACATCGTCACTTACTGTACAAATTAAATCATTTTGGCATCAATGGAAACACATTAAACTGGATCTCGGCATTTCTCTCCGACCGTACTCAGACAGTTGTTCTGGAGGAAGATCATCAAGCACAGTCCCAGTCACCTCTGGGGTTTCACAAGGTACTGTCTTAGGTCCAGTCCTATTCTTGGCCTATATTAACGACCTCCAAGACTACCTTACTCATAGCAAACTAAGATTATTTGCTGATGACAGTATCACATACATACCAGTTAAATCCCAGGGTGACTGTCTCAAACTGCAAGCTGATCTTGATGCAGCTACGAAATGGGAAGTGGACTGGCTGATGGCCTTCCAACCAGACAAGTGTATTGTTCTCTCTGTCACAACTAAACGTCCAAAAAGGGGGACGAAAGATACCAGAGGGACAGTCAGACTCATAGATCGAAAACAAACTGACAACGCCATGGCCAAAAATAAAAAGACAAACAGACAAATAATAGTACAGATGACAGAACATAGATAACTAAAGACTAAGCAACACGAACCCCACCAAAAACTGGGGGTGATCGTCAACCTTTACAACATAATTACACTCTTCACTATCATATTTTAGAAACTGTTACATCTGCTAAGTAACTAGGCATCACACTGCAATCTAACCTCAAATGGGACAAACATATACTTTGGGATACCATAAGGCATATTTTGTTAATAGTGAACAAAAGGGTAAAACATGCTACACAGAGAAACAAGTGATCAGTATGCTGGAGTTTCTTATTGACAACATATTTGTTGAATTTGGAGGTAGACTTTTTCAACAAATTGTCGGCATTCCTATGGGAACGAACTGTGAGCCTCTCCTTGCCGACCTCGTCTTATTTTCATATGAATCGGGAGTTCCTTCAGACACTTGTCAAAAACAAGAAGATCAAAGAAGCCAGGTTATTTAATTTCACTTTCAGATATATTGATGATGTTCTTTCCATTAACAATCCGAACTTTTCTGATCGGGTTCCATTAATATATCCACCAGATCTAGAAATTAAAGAAACAACAGACACGGCTTCTTCCGCCTCATTTTTAGACTTATACCTCGAATTTGACATACACAGTCATCTCAGTACCAGAATCTATGACAAACGAGACGATTTTAATTTTGAAATTATCAATTTCCCCCACCTTAGTAGCAATGTTCCAACTTCACCTGCATATGGGATATAAATTTCCCAACTTATTCGGTATTCAAGAGCTTGCAGCTCCTACTCAGACTTTGTAAAACGTCACATTGTCTGAGCAGAAAGTTGATGAACCAGGGGTATGTCAAAGAACGTCTCGTCCTTTTTCTAAAAAAGTTCATCGGAAGGTACCTAGAACTTGTTGATAAATATTCCGTAGCAACTTCACAAATAATACACGATGGTCTTGAAGTATAGATTTTGCGTACTGACGTTGTTTATCATCTTTATAACGTGTTATAGTATTCTTTTATTTATCTTTATTAATATTACTTTTACTGTTAAGTCTGTTTTTTTGAGATATCCATTTGACGTGACTTGTGCTTATGTATCCCGTCATACTTTGAACGACAAAATTATTTTATTTATTAATATTACTTTTACTGTTGAGTCTGTTTTTTGTGATATACATTTGACGTGACTCTGTACTTATGTATATCGCCATACTTTGTACCACACAATTATTTTATTTTATTTATTAATATTACTTTAACTGTCAAGTCTGTTTTTTGTTATATCCATTTTACGTGACTCTGTATTTATGTATCCCCTCATACTTTGAACGACAAAATTATTTTATGTCTACCTGTGCGAATTTCAAACGCGTGATTTTACGCCAGTACTTAAAACCTTCCATCCTTTATGGGTGGATTTTACATAGATAAATAAAATCGTATAATATAAGCAAAAGGGGGATTTTAAATTTGATGTATGCCTTTTTGTGCTTCTTCGTTACATTTGTTTGTTTTTATAGTGATTAAGATGATAACGTAATGTTGACTGCTGTACCCCTATTTTTGACAGTTTTTACCTATTGTGTCTGTTTGTTTTGTTCACGCATCGTTGTCAATATAATGGAATTTGATGCGACTGTCATACAAGTGAGAGGTTTAGCTAGCTATAAAACCAGGTTCAATCCACCATTGTCTACATAAGAAAATGCCTGTACCAAGTCAGGAATATGACAGTTGTTATCCGTTCGTTTGATGTGTTTGTTTTTTTGATTTTGCCATTTGATTGGGGACTTTCCTTTTTGGATTTTCCTCGGAGTTCAGTATTTTTGTGATTTTACTTTTTATAGATGAAAATATTTCGAACGCCAATAAAACACTTGGCTTTCTAAGACGAAACATGAAAACATCAAATCAAAACATTAAGAGCCAGGCATACCAAGCACTTGTCCGTCCCAAACTCGAGTACTCTTGCTCGGTTTGGGACCCCCACACTTCAGAATCTATCTCGAAGATAGAGATGGTCCAAAGGAGAGCTGCTCGGTATGCCTGCAACAGGTATCATAACACAAGCAGTGTATCAAGCATGCTCAATACACTCAACTGGCAACAATTAACACAGCGCAGATTACGTGCACGCCTGACCTGGTTATGATGTACAAGATCACACATTATCTTGTTGTGATACCATCTAGCACAATTCTCATTCCATCAGACTCAAGAATCAGAAAACATCGTTCACACACCTTCAGACACATCTATACATCCAAACACTCGTACAGATTTTCATTTTCTCCATACACAATAACGCAATGGAATCTCCTACCAACTACAGTTGTTAATTCACAGACAGTCGACTCTTTCAGAGTGCAGCTTACATATGCTGTTCTCTCCACTCTCATTTAGATAGCTTCATCTCCTGTACATAGTTTGTATATAACTTTATATTAACTTGTTTTAAATAAAAAGGCCACGTATGCACCAGTTATTAATCATCTTTATCCAGATGGAATTGTATTTCTTATATACATGTACCAGTTTGGAAGCCGGTTGTCCTTTCCATTTCTTAGTATGAAGTAGATTTTCAATTCACGTTGTGTCGGATTATTGGGGTGTCGGACTATTGGGGTGTCGGACAAATGGTGTGTCGTATCAATGGGGTGTCGGTAGAATGGGGTGTCGGACCAATGGGGTGTCGGAATAGCGGGGCGACCCCTACCCGATACATCGTCTTGAAATGATGCATATATGTGCCAAACATCAATATGCCATGCCAAGGATGAAAAAGTTATGTTCCGGGCAAATCAATTATTTTACCTTATTATGACCCGCCATGACATTTCCAGGTTTAAGGCGGTAAAAGTCACGTAACGTAATCGGAGTAACTGTTATTGAATGTCCAATTATATCATGCGGTATGTCATTTCTTGACTTGAGGAAATTTGAATCTTATTTTAAGATATACAAGACAAGTAGATTTCTTTACCTGAAATAAATAGTTTAGGTAAAAATCCCGTTTAGAATCGCGTTCTAAATTTACACAAATTATCTTTTTGATTTCATTACATTAAATTAATTACATGTATCAAAGGGGCTGAAAATAAACTTTAGATCATTATAGGCATTGCAAAGTGCAGTGTTTATATTTTTATCTAATTTGTTACCAATACACTTTGCAGCATGAGCATCAAGTTTTTGGAGTAAATCTCATTGTTCACATTGTAAGGGAAAATATCTTGGTATTCACGTTCTTAGCATTAAAGGGGCACTAGCTACGAAATCTAATATATGATTTTTTTATTCAATCATTAATGAAAGTGAAATAGAGAAATAATTATTCGCTTTTAGCCGCCAGTAAGGTTCAATTTTGTCAAAATAAGCTAAGAAACATTGATGATGAATTATTCACTTGCAAGTGAATAATTCGACCTCATTGAATCCGTATTCATGTGAACTTCAATTTAACCCCTTTGCTAGAGATGGATAACACGTGAATTGTATGTGTAAAGTTATTTAAAGAAAAAGAATGTCAACATTGAAAGTGAAACAAAGGTAAATCATTTGATTGACTGATCCGATCCACAAAAAAACTTTCTTATACAGGTAAAAACGATGATAAACATATATTTTTAATTTATAATATGAAATTAAACAGACCTAGAAAAATCCAATAGCACGAGTTCGCTTAATCTATTTATATTTTTATTTATGTTTACATCGCTAACGCTTATATGGTCATCGAATGACTTTGGAGGTCAACTCGATAGTTAATTAGATGGCGTCTAGACTAAAATATACACGAAACGAAGCTACGTGTTATCATACCCATGTCCTGTTAACTGTTTATTTCAGACTTTTAATAGTTTGGATAAATGTTTTACATTGTTATAAATTAAATATGAGAATTTGAGTCGAATCGATGAACATGAATTTGACAGCTAGTACCCCTTTAATGTATTTTTCCTAAAGGAAAAGAAAAATGACTAAGTCATCATTATTAAGTCATTATTATTTAGATTGCAGATTCCGGTACATTGTTGCTATGGCAACCGAATGGTTGACATTGAAATAATTTTTTTTTAGTTGTTTTGTCCAACAAAACCCCCCAAAAAACAAAGAAAAAATATGACAAGTTTCAAAGATAACTATGATAAATGAACATACATTTGAAAAATTGAAAACAATGAAAATTTTTAATAAAGTCTAAGGTAAAGAAAATGACCATGGTTCTGTTATTTTGCAGAATCTAGCAAAATAACTTGTCAGGGTGTTTTAAGTCTGTGTATACTTCACCAAATATAATAAATCGATAAACAAAGATGATCGAGTTTTGGCCCGGACAAAGTTGTATGTGAACCATAAGACGAAGAATAATTACTACTAATATAGAATCATAAAGTCCTTCTTTCGAAAGGGAGACATAACAATCATAGGTCTGCCAATTAAAACCAAGTTCTACAAATAACCAAACGCTACCATTTCTTTTAATTATTATAGACTTACTTGTTCCGTGTCATATCGATACGTTTTTATTTGTTCATTTGGTTACTTTACTGTAGGACATAGTCTGATAAATCATCAGCATCCTCTATGTCTGACATTAGATGTCAGGAATTTATTGGGGGTCATAAATCATGGACTGCTAGGGAAGTTGAATATTGAAATATAAAATACAATTTGTCAACCTGCTGGGCTATTAAACAGGTTGTCATCCAGGTGTGTAGTTTTACTGCCACAGTTTGACAATTTTGTTTCATATTTCGAACTTGTTTACCTATATTTCTTTGAAAAATCAAGTATAGAAATTATATTTCTACCTTCAATACACCTTTTTGTTTTGCTACTGAATATTTCCTCTTTTGATTGGATATATAGAATCTTAAAGACAAAATAATTCCCACTGAATTGTTGATCTTTTGCTGTAGATCGTATGTTGATCTCTAGAAATTTTCGTTTTTTCTGTGTTGTCTGGGGTATAGAAAAATGATCATCCTTTGGTTTCTTCCGTCCAGTTGTAAAATCCTTGAAACAACTCTGAGGGGTCCGTAGGTACCTGTTGCAATGTATTGCTTATATGTACATGTTTTCGTTCTGAGATGCATGAAAAATTTGCAACTGGACGTTTAGCAAGCACCAAATGATTATATGGTTTTTGGCTCAGTGTTTTCGGGTTGCTGTCTCATTGACATATACCCCACATATTCTTTTATTCATAATACACTCAGTTTAAAAAAAACAATGTCGTAGTATATTTTAAGAATATTTATCATACTTATCTTCAATTTAAGGAATAATGCGTTGTTTACTTTTATAAAACATTAAGTCAATTCCAAAAATGACATGTAGGATATTAAGTTAAGCATTTTTCACACACATGTTTTTATTGTTTTGTGCTATACAGATTTTAAGCATTAAGGGACAATTGTCAGTATTAAGTTGATATTGGGGAATAATCAATGACTTGATTATAGATGCCGCATTTTAATTGTACAGTTTTCTTCTGTTACAGCAGTTTAATAGGCGACGGTTTGAAGCCTTGAAACCTGATTTACCTTCCTACTTTATTTCAGTCACAGGTTGATACCACTTCTGATCCATTTATCAGTCACTGTCATTGTTTACATAATCCCTCAGGAAAACTAAATCTAGGAGAGTTCCGACTCGAGGGGTGTGGCAGTTGTTTTGTTTTGTTTTGTTTTTTTTTTGGGGGGGGGGGGGGTGGTAAATGTTTGTGTTGTTTTGTTTTGTTCTTCTTTGCTTGCTTTGGTTAAGGGAGGACCGAGGGGGTTACTTTTTTCCATACCGATATCTATCGATTATGTAAATCATATGCTTTAATTTTAACTTTATCAAAACTATACGGGGTTTTCAGTATGTTCTTATCCATATTTTCATCGAATTTCAAATGTATGTCAGTGATAACAACAAATACCATTCATTTATGTGTACGTGATTTTTTAAGGTTAAAATTGATTATTTGTTAGACAAATATGTTTTAGTAAAAAAAAAAAACACTAACGCCGGTTGAACATTTGATTTTAAGTTAGGTGGTCATTTAAGTCTCTTTATCGACGGGTGTCAAATGTGGAGCAGGATCTGCTTCATATTACGGAGCACCTGAGATCATCCCTGGTTTGGTTGGTGGGGTTCGTGTTGCTCAGTCTTTATGCTGTGTTTTGTTTCCTGTTGTCTGTCTTTTGGTTGTCTTTTGTTTTTGGATTGTCAGTTCGTTTTCGACTTATGAGTATGATTATCTCTTTGGTATATTTCGCCTCTCTTGTAAACGGTACAAATCATACTCTCTCTAAAAATGGCAATCATGCAATAAAGCTGTGCGATGTTTTCTTAAGAAGTGAAATAGAAAACGTATTATATTAAACACTCTTGAGCTTATTAACTGAGCTGAAGACAAAATGACACTAAAGTACTAACTGTCTTGCTTAAACGTATTGAAACATTATGACCGAAAGGACAAGAGCAGTTGAACACTGTCTCCGATGAACATTAAATTTTATAAATTGATTAATTTTAGTTGGAGTATTATAGACATTTTCCATCCCAACTTTGTCATTGAGGTCTTTAAATAAAAGTCCACGATCGACTTAGAGTATAATTGATCAAGTTGGAATGACAGAAAATTGGCCTATAATACAGCAAAACTTTCGAAATATTGATACATTATCGTCACTTCACACCTTAAGTATACTTTTGATTGCTTGGCAATTTTATAAACGAAAAAACAGAGTATATTGTAGAGAGTATACACATTCTTTAATACCTAATTACAAAGAAAAGCGACGTATGTTATCAATATCAGTACTTGCGAGCAGGTCTTTAGGTTGACTGAACACGGATACCTCACTTTTGTGAAGTCGACTATTTAGGGTCATTTTGTGAACATTGCTTAATGTGTTATACATATTCCTTTCTTCTATGAATCCATCAGCGAGAGTTTGATAAGAGTGCGTATTAACAGAACTTTTAAAGGTCTCGTTTATGTTCTTGCAATAGCTGACGTTGGAATTGTAGACGTGTACTGTTGAATTATCTTTGTCAGTAAGTGCTTGGTAAGGATTCAAGTAACCAGTTGAATCTACAATCTTTACATCGGATGAGTTATTAGATTTACTTGTAGTCTCTGAACTATTTGAACTAATAATCACATCTAAATAGGGATTAGCTGATTGGTCTTCCCGAATCATCACATTGTCGTTGATAATATCATAATGATTAACGTTAGGTTCAAAGTATTCATGAACCGAAGAACTGAAATTATTTAATGAAATGTTTTCTTGTTTCAATGTTTCTTTCCTTGAAGATTTCTTCCTACATTTGTGGCCTATATAGCACATTACAAGCAGTATGATAAACCCCGCAACTGACGCAGAATATACAATATGTATTTGTTCTTTAGATAAGTCGGACTCTGTAATGAATTTCAATGTACATGTGTATATGAAATGTAACACAAAATAATGTTTGACTTAATAGATTTATGATATGAAACATGCACAGAAAAATATAGAGACAAAATATGCCACTTTATAACCATAAATCATTGCTTCAACAGTGAAAAAAATTACCTTTACGCTTTGGATTGACAGACAGGAAAAACCTAAATAATGAGAATATCACAAAGGTCAACACACTGTCTTCCATAGTTGACAAGATCTTAACACTGTCAAGGCTGTAAATCGCCCAACGTCTAAAGAGCGTTTTGTATTAGCATGGATCAAACCGTCAAAATCTGCCGAGAGTGCTCATGTGTTACTGAGATTTATCGTAGATGGCAATATTTAAACTAAAAAACCCTAAATGATCTGTAAAGCAAGTGAAAATAGATATAAGAAGATGTGGTATGAGTGCCAATGAGACAACTCTCCATCCAAGTCAAAATTTATAAAAGTAAACCATTATAGGTCAAAGTACGGTCTTCAACACGGAGCATTGGCTCACACCGAACAGCAAGCTATAAAGGGCCCCAAAAATTACTAGTGTAAAACCATTCAAACGGGAAAACCAACGGTCTAGTCTATATAAAAAACTAGAAACGAGAAACACTTGTGAACCACATCAACAAACGACAACTACTGAACATCAGATTCTTGGAAAGTACGTTTATTAAAATATATCTACATGTTTATAGTTTATTATATCCACGTTCTTTGATCTCTGGTGGATGGGTGTCTCATTGAAACTCATACCACATCTCCTTATTTTCATATACGATAAGACTTTCCACAACAACAAAGTCCTAACTTAAAGGTGTAATGTAATTGGTCTGTGTCGAACAAAGAGAAACGTGTGAGAATAAGCAGATAATGATATCTACATGAAATTTTATTATTTTTGGTCATTTTTATAGCGTAAAAGCTGATCTTTTGACGAAGCACACAGGTGGTTGAATAACGATGATTTAAAAGTATGGTAAGCCCTTTTCAACTGATTTTTAAAGTTTGTTCTTATGTTGTGATGTAATACCACTGTCCCAGGTTAGGGGAGTGTTGGCGCCTTCAAACTAGTTTAACCCCGCCAAATTCTGTATATTAGTTTTCTCGTTTGAATTGTTTTGCATTTTTTATTTCGGGGCCTTTCATAGCTGACTATGTGGTATGGGTTCTACTCATTGTTGAAGGCCACACGGTGGGTGACCTATAGCTGTTAATATCTATGTCATTTTGGTCTCTTGTGGGGCAATCCTACCACATCATCTTATTTTTATATAATTTATTGATGACGGAGGCGCCTAAACTGCAATGCTTTTCCAACTCACCATCATTAGCACCGGTATCTAACCTTTGCATTTCTGACGTACCACTAACTGATTGTGCGATAGAAGATGGTAAATTAACAGATGATTGCTCTACAAACAAATTATTAAAGCTAAATGCACATAATATAAATGTTGTAAATACGAATTATTGGTACAAATGATTCAATATACTATAATAGATTATATTTATTGTTTTACGTAGTATTTTTCATTTGCTTGATATAATATATATATTTTTCAAATAATTGTTAAAAAATAAATCTGCATTATAACAGCGGCGGATTCAGGTGAGTAGGAAAATATCATTTATTAAGATCACGCTCCCTCAAATCCTGGACTTACATCTGATTTGTAGTTCGTTTGGCAAAGGAAAAGCATTAAACTTCCATTTTTGCACTCCAAATGTGAATGTTGTAACAAAGCACACTTTTAATGTTCTTTTAGCATACTTTTCCCAAATTATGTTTTATTATGATTGGCTAACGTTTCTACACCATTTATTCAGTTTGTATAAAATTGAGAATGGAAATGGGGAATATGTCAAAGAGACAACAACCCTGTATGTTCAGATTCTATTATATGTATATGATCGGTAATCGAAATACAATGACTACGCGTTTCTTTTTAATTTTGATTTCTTTATATAAACTGAGAGAGGCAAAGGATTTTATATATTTCTCATGATAATATATAATAAGTTGTCGACAGTTTACCTGACATGTGCATTTAGGTTTCTAGGCAGATCGAATTCATAAAACTGCACTGAAATGCATCATTGTATCAATTAAAATTCCACTATTTATAGATTGAATTGTATCATCCTTATTAGATATATATAATGGTTTGATTCATCAATAAAATATCAATTTTTAGAATATAGATTGTATAATTATTTTGTTAATTTTATTAAAAAATAATCGATACACTATTATAATCTTGTCTACAAACATTTCTTATTATATCAAAAAACTACCCACCTATACTTTGAGTAGTGCTATGGAGCTTCTGTACACAGCCGACGACATTATCGCACCTGAAATTGAATGCACAGCATAACTGTTGTCATTTTCTGTTTTAGTCATTATATATAACTATAGATTTGAACACTTATGTATCATTTAATTGAACATGTTTTTAATAATTTCTATAAAACTGATAGCGTGTTCAAAATCGGCCTACCTGAATTACAGCTAAGGATGGACGTTCGCTACTCTAGTTTTTTTTACTTTTGTCAGATATTTGGAATCCACTAGTTTTATCCATGTGTGCCAATAAAAGTTTTACCCGCTAACCCCTACTTTTCTTTTTTTCATTTTATTAATTATAGTTTAAAAAGCCATTTTTGAAAATCTTATAAAATCCTTGTTATTTTTCAATAGTTTTTGAAAGTTAAATGTATGAAGAAGAATAAGAAGAATTTTATTAGTTTAAAATCCAAACAATAGGATTGTTACTAAATAAACAAACCAATACAAAACCAAAACAAAACAAACAAACAGACAGGCAGGCATATTAATAACAAAACGATAGACATTAAACAATACAAACATGTAGAATTGAAAAAAAAATAAAGATTATTAATATTAAGTATAATACTATTTTTGACAGCATGCCTCCTCTTTAAAATTATCAATTCAAATATTATGATTATATATAGCATTATAAGTATTAGAAGTCTAGAGAAAATCATTTCCCGGCAAAATTTAAATTGATTATATCTCAAAAACACGGCCACGGACCTGTCATTTTTCCGTTATTTATATACTATCGATTGATAACAGTCTTTTAAAAAGCGTGATATTTTGAAACAAAGGAACAAGACCAGTAACAAGAAAACAAAGCCATGCCCTGTACATAGAATATACTATTGCAGCAATTGAATTTGAGTTCAACGCATTGTATGGGTTATTTTGTTTGTTTCTCCATACTTTTGTCACAAAAACTACTTACCTATCATCCTTGGAGCATTTACATTTATGAATACATCTTTCTCCGTATGAGTTCTGATTACATGGTAAACAGGGGCTGCCAAATCGTGATATAAATCCAACTTCACAAGCTGAAAAGATATGAACAATAAGTAATGTAAAATGAAGATAGCACTATACTGTTTTGGTGCGTCTGAACAACTTTTATTGATTTATTTTCATCAGGAAAACTCAACCTCAAAATTTGAAAGCCAGAGATATCTAAATTCTTGAATACTTGAGAAGCTATATGATAAAGAAGGACACTCAAAAATAGCCAAATCAACCTGTAGTCGAATTTGCGAGAGGGATTTGGAACCTTAGTTTCTTAATATTTTGTCAACGAATAATTTTGGAAAAGCATGTTAATGATCATTTTAACACAACTGAATTGAGCTACTTGAAGGGAAAAGCTGCGTTAAAACTTGTAAAACATATTCGGGAAAGGCAATCTTATATTGTAGATTGAAAAGTAAATTCAAGTTTGACTTCGACGTAAAATTATATAACTGAACATTAACAACACTGGCCATGCGAAAACAATATAGTTACATGAACGAAACGTCGATTTGATGTGATGATTATGTCTGTAAATCATATTTTAATATCATTGTCTCGCAATGTTGAAAATTATATCATTACTACTTCACGTCTTTCGTTATCTTGAGATGTTTAATAGTAGTTTATCCTTATTCAGATTTGGTATGCGACTGTAGGTTTGACTTTGGTCACAATGACTCTTTTGCAGTACGAAGGCGATCAGCTTCAAATTTGATATACCTTGTCGATGAATATCGACTGAATAATCTGTTCAATGGAATCTTTTTATAATCGTTTTTTTTTAAATACCTTAACGATCGATCTAAAGTACGGCCATCAATACACTTTTGTTTTATCCCCACATAATCTTAATAATAGTAAACTTACCAACGCATTTTCCATTTTTCTCCTGAAAGTATGAGCAGCAGTATTTACCTCTGATAATGGACAAGAAAATACATTTATGCACTAGACGACCAGTCCAATGGTAAATTCTGTTGAACATATATATACAGAAACAAATTTTCCATTAGAAATATTAAAAAAAAATGAACAAAGTTTAGGTTTTATTCAGAAGGTTTGATAAACAGAAAAGTTGCTTATCCAACGTTTCAGATTCACTTTTTTAAAGGTAAGTAATTAATGCAAAACGGCATCAATACACAATGTGAGTTCGCAAGTGTGTGAGTTACATCATATATAACAATCAAAGTGAGACTCTTCATGTGTCATTGTCATGATTTTCATAGCATGTCCGCAAATAATCTAGACCAAATTCTTAGAATATGAATAATTATGTGAGAGTTCATTGCCTTAAGTGAGGTGTATTTATTTGATATGAGGTCGTATTGAAAATATCACAAAGTCGTTTTATAATGAGAAGAAAATAAGATATGACATAAGCATTAAATGAAGAATGGTTTACGAATATCTATTAACCTTACATCATACTGCAATTGATAAACATCTTGAAGAGTGGTCAAATTAAGATTATAGTAATTTCGTTTTGTCACTATATTTGTCATATTCCACCCCAATTATATGGTTTTAAAGCATTTAAAAATCATATCAAATTATGTACCCCCTCATGCAAACGCGTAGCTCATATTCCTTTCTGTATTTCGGCTAGCAATTTTGTCCTTTTTGGTTTTTCCAGCCCTTCAACGTTTTTTGTTTTGTTTTAGATTTTCAAATATTGTGGCCTCAATCATCACTATAGATACATTATTGTCGAAAGGCTCATCAGGTGCAGTGACATTGGTACCGTTAATGTTATTATATTTGTTTCTTTTGTTACTATTGCTTTATTAATGTTTATTAACAGCTTCGCCTGTATAATTAAGGCTCTATATGTATTGGCTTTAAATTCAATTATTACATTCTAATATGTATTTTTCTTGAATTGGTTCCCATTGCTGACATAAAAAGCACACATAAGTTAAAAAAAACTATCATGATTTAATATATACTGTATATAATAACGAGAAAACTAGAGAACTGCATTTCATTATCAATAACTGCATAAATAAATGTATTCTCCTGTTGTAAAAAGAAGAAATTATTCAAATTGGTTGATCAGGAGCATCAAAAAAGTTTCACACAGGAGCATCTGAGTTTGTCATTTGGTCATGGTATTGTCTGTTTTTCGTAGACTTATTGTTTTTATTGTACACATTGTACAGTGTATCTTCTTACGCTCTCTTTTACGTATTTTTTCAGATGTTGCACCCATTGTTTATCATTATTCTCTTAGTGTTACATTTCATACTGTTAGTGGTGCCATTTTAATGTGTAATAAATGTAAATAATCACAGGTCCAGTAGGTTTTCTTACCTCGTCTTACTTTCACATATGTGAGGTCCATCTAAACTTTCAACGAAACCTAATATAAAACATATCATGAATAAAAATGGCATCCTTAATTATTTATATGTCCTAAAATATACTTTAAACCAGGAAATTATTTATATTGACAATATGAAACAATTAATCAATCATTTTTCATTACCCCAACTTTAACTTCCCGAGTATCTATAAGTGTGTATAAATACATTAAAACTCCGTAATGTATATGGAAAACTGAACATCATTCCTGCACATGGATGTATATTGTGGTATTTTCAAATTTGTTTATAACCAACTGGTCATGCAAACAACTACACAGAAAGACATTACTATATATTGATAGCAGAACGTTAGGTGCGTTTTGTAAATTTACTATTAATTAATTTCAATTTGGATTGGCCTTACTATACGCCTCTTACACCAGATCAGAGGCAGAGTACATTCAATATTATCCCATCTTTCAATGATGTACAATGTTTTGTCTTGTCTACATTTTACACAAGTTATACTTTATCAAAAGCTTATAGTAAATGGGATAGTATGTCTAAATTTGTTACATAAAGTAGAAATGTCAATGTAGATTTAACATCTTGTTTGAGAAGATAAATAATACATTGTAAAAAACAATATGATTCAAACAAGATGTTCGTTGTTTTATTTTGTGCAGTAGGTATGGATGTCTCTATTCGACTGTATAACACTGTATAACTTTGGTTGTCCGGCGCTCTTTTTGGGGGTTTACCTTCATGAGGAACGCTCAAATGCATACATTCGAAAGGCAAGAATGTACAAGTAAATGAATACGGGAATAGCTAAATGTCCAAAATTGGAAAGAAAAAAGAATAGCCGATTACATCTAAGGTAACTTAAACTGTGATAAAAGGAGTTCACGAAACCACGAAGTTATATTAAAAAGCCGTACACACTGAATGTCACAAAAAAATGTATATCTAAAAAAAAAAAAAAAAGAAGCAGAGAAACTTTCAAAATGTCAAAATGTCAAAACCAGATGTTATTATTTGCAAACATCAAATATTATAAAATCTCTTGTTTAAGATGTTTTTTTTTTTGATAAAGATAAATAAAATTTCATCATTACATATGGCCGTTCAGTCAAAATAAAACTCTTCGTGGTTACACTAGAACTGGACATTTAACAGAAAACAGTCGTTTAAGTTCCAATACAGGTTGACATGTACAACTTTTTCACCACCGAATCTCGTACGATATGGTATTTGTCCACTCTCAAAAATTTAACTGTTTCGAGTGGAGAAATATCGTTTCGCACTCGATGCAATCGTCAAATCTATTATATGTATACTTAAAGCAATTTTGTAGTGTCCCTTAGTTTTTATAATCCCAAAGGTCAACCATCTCAATGTGTAATATAGGTTTGATAGCTATTTTATATTGACCTTATGTTGTTTTCCTTGCAAAGGACTTTTGTAGATTTCCAAACTTTATGTATCGAGCGTACTTGAGGAAGATTATAGTAAAAGGATGTGTTGTACGCATGGTAATCATGTTCGTAACATCCGGGTTTTATCAACTACAATTATAACAAAACAGTTACTGAAATAAATTGTACTGAATTTCATTTTATAAAAAGATATTCATTGTGACAGTGTGATTGTATTTCGAAAGCTTTAGAATCATAATTCCTCCTTTTCTTTTTTAGAATGTTTTTTTTTTATAAACGAGTATAAAACATGCAATTATAATCGTCTGATCGGATAAATAGTCTAAGCGAAAGAAGGCCTGTATTGTAAATCAGCAAATTTTAAAAGACCCAAGACCTTTCTTCGAGTAACTGCGAAAATTCATTCATAAAATATATTTATAATTACTTCATTTGCTCCAGAACTTAAACAGTCTTGACAATTCTGTTCATTGTTTCAATGTCACCAAACTTTTTATTGTTTTTAGCTTCCTAGATTTTTGGTCTAAAGAGAGAGAATACCAAATGGGCAATCGAAAATCATAGGCCAAATAAAAGAAAACCCTCAAAACAGACAACACAATGTCATGACCGAACATAAATCGACGAAAAAACAAACAATGCCAAATAGGCTTTACAGAAATTTATGATTATACCAGGAACACGTGTCATGCGAACTGAGATTGGTATTATACTTTTACACGTGTATTGTTACCACTTGCCCAGTAAAACTGATGTTGCAGATGTACTGTTTTGTTCTGTGCTCCCGTTGTTTGTTATTGGATAGATTTCGGCAATACCTCTTTTTTCAAAACCTAAGAAACCCAGAGGAAAACATTTTCCTCCACGATCATTCACCTACAAGTAAATGAACATTATTGTATAACAACATTTATTCTTAAACCTTTACAATTTGATATGACAGCCGTTTGTACCGTTTGTTACAAGTATAAATTATAGTAATGAAAACAGTATTTAATATGCCTCATCATTTTGAACGAACATGTTAAGTATGAAAAACAAAAGCTATAGATTTGTCGTTTATGGACCGATTGATATCACACGCTTTCATATATGTCGGAATTTATATTCATTAGCAATGATCACGTTTTTGGCGGTGTCTCAACTCATTCACGACAAATGTTTTGGCGGTTTCGATCTTTTGATGCCAGTATAGTCGTGTGAACTGTAATTTTACCGATTGAATCAAATTCCGGATTGTGAGGTACATTTTGACTGAGTGTGGATTCGTCTTGGGTGTGATGCATACAATAGCAGCGGTCTCGCTACTTTTGGAGTTTATGCGTTTCCCCAGTTTTAGCTTGTTACCTTCATGTGTTTTTTTTTTAAAAGTTTGTTCATTTTGATCGATTTGCGAGATTTGAACATAGTTAAACTACTGTTTCCTTAATGTATGGTAAGAGATGCAAAACAATACCAGAAACTAGATCCGAAAGTTTCTTAAAGGAAATGTAAAATGCGTTCATTTTTACAAGAATGAGTTGCCTTCAAACAACTGACACAAATCCTATATGAGTGCAACGTTGAATTATTTTTTAGGCGACCACAGCGAAACTAAGATATCTACTGTGACTATTAGAAAATCAAGAAAAACGTTTGGAGCACGCAAAATGGTGCATCTCATTGTTCGGCGAACTTTCATTTTCTCTTCTCACCCATTTAGCTTGAGAATTATTAGATAATCTGTTATAATAAAACATGCAATGACCACCTTTACAAACTTGATTGATTAAAAAATCACTGTATTTAAGATTTATTCAGTTCAAGTACATGGATATTAATTCACGTTTGCATACCCAGGAAGTTGCCAATACTCTATCATTAGTTAGAATTTAAAATTATCTCTTGTGTAATCATTTTTAAAACCAATGAATTATTTCCTGATTCAAATGAATAAGTGTCTAACTGGAGAATGTTAACCGAATTTCTGATATTTCTAACATTTGGTTTTATGGAGTGATCCGGTAGTCACTGTTTCAATTTAAGGTAGCACAATACAAATATTTTATACCTCCAATTCCCCAGTTTTAAAATGCTGTAATTTTCTTTATAATGCTTGAAAATTTATAAAAGTGGTATTTATGGATAGCTAACAGATTACTCTTACAAATTAATGCAATGTTAGTATTATACAACAATTATGTAATCAATTATAATGTTAACTGTGTCTACAAAATTTTACAAGAAATTTCCACTTTCAATTGAAATTAGCTTCTTCATGGTTACCCCTAGAGGGTTGATTTTATTATATGTTGTTCCTAGAGCCATTATCTACAAAAGTGTGTCTCAGATTTCGGATAGAATGTATAGATCAAATTTTACACCTAATCAAACATTATCTATTTTTATGTGGTAAGGATGTTTACACTAATTACAGATTTATGAGAGAATGGAATACAATAGCGATAATTTGAGACACCCTTTTGTAGCTCCTGCTGTGTTGATTAAGATTTCATTAAAATTTCCTGTATAGTTAAAGAGATGAAAGAGCTAAATTCATTCAAGTGAAGTGACCAAGATTTTGCCATTAATTGCATGATAATTGATTACATAATGATTGCATAACAAAAATATTGCATTCATTTAAAAGATTAATCTTTTATCTATCTATATATACCTCTTTTATTAATTTATATGCATTTTTAAGAAAGTAACAGCATTTTAAAGGTTGGAGATTGGAAGTAAAAAAATCTTTGGATTGCGCTACCTTAATAGCTGGGTAAGATATCTGGCTGATATATGAATATTCATAACGTTATTAGTGCTAAAGATACTGCACAAGATAAGCATTGCGACATTTGTTATCTCTCCAGTGATAACCGAGGTAAAATAACTTCAAATATTAAAAAGTAGTGCAGTGATTTTAACAACAAGAAAACAATGGAGATAAAAACAGCACAGTAAAACTAAAATGAATAACACGAACACCGTAAACTCGGGGTTTATGTCGGATGGTTTAAAACTCAATGTTTATTCTAGATTTAGATTTTATAACACATGAAAAAAGTATAACAAAATACCGAACTCCAAGGTTAATTCAAAAAGGGGAAGTCCGTAAAAACTGACTAAATCAATCGTTATCAACCAAAGAAACAAGTGAAAAACAACTGTCATATTCCTGACTTCGTACAGGCATTGTCCGACAAAAATGAAATTTTTTAACCTGGTTTTATAGCTAGCTAAACCTCCCACGTGTATGACAGTTGTTTATAGTTACGTTATATTGAAATAGAATCAGCCGATGTGACAATGAATTGGATCCAGCAGTCAAAACTGTGCAAACATACATCACTGACATACAACGCAACTGACTAAAAAATTCAAACAATCAAACCAACAAAATAAATCTTACAATGAAAATCAGTCTCTGAGTTTTGTTTAAATCTTACAATTTAAAGCTTATTTCAAATTACAGCTACCACATATGCATATATATAAACAAAATAACCGTATATTTGTGGTATTTTGGAATTCAGACGTTGTAATTGTAACAGCTTTGTAACTCTTCAGGCACCCTGTCATCCTAGGAAATTAACTGTGTACCTGTTCTCACTCACTTGGTCCCTTATTCGTATGAGGAAGAAAAGAAGGGCCAATTTCCCTTCATTTGTTTTATTTAAAAAAAATTCAGGTTGTTAAACCTACAAGTATTTATATACTAAACAATGTGTATAATATTCTAACACAAATTGTCAACTTTGTTTTTAATATTTGATTCAAATTAAAACGTTTTTCAACATTGCATTAGTCTGTTGAAGACAAGTTTACCATCGAAGGACGTCTCTAACCAAATGAACTACTTTTTATTCAAAAGACAATTTATAGCTCTACATTCCACAGAATTTAATTCTTGTTAGTGATGTCCTTCTTATTCATGTTAAAAAAACAAACTCGAAATTTAGCAAAATCTTCATAATTTATATTTTGAGCAACCTTAAGGCATTTATAAGTTGATCACATATTTAAAAATACAGCAACATGTTATTAAAACCTTTAAGTACACATTTGAATCTATGATATAATGAATGGAAGGGAAAATTGATGAACGTCAAAGACTGGCACTTCTGAGAAAAGTCGCTAGAATTGGCCGCTAGCTTGATTAGTCACTAGAATTGGTCGCTAGCTTGAGTCTGGTGAAATAATTGCTTATAATTGCAAGGGCAATTGGCACTACGTATATATTACAGATACTTCCAAAGACGAATAAAAAAGAACTAGAATTATCTTTGAACATAAATTGTCGCTATTTATATGATATATGTAATGTCCTCTCATATACTCGTTGAAATTGAATAGGAATACCAAAAATATATAAGCAACAGAGATAACACCGCATGATCAGCCCACTTTTTTGCGAGTATGAAATAAAATATTCAGCTTGTATCTCATCAGAAGTTCATAAAAATGCTCTATAGAAAAACTTACATAATGATTTATCCTTAGTCGTTTAAATGCTCTTTTCAACTACGTACTTCATTTTGACGAGTTTATTAAAGATTGGATACATAATGACTGTTACAAGTCCCTGTTACAATGCTACTAAAAAAAAAAAAAAAAACAAAAAAAAAAAAAAAAAAAAAAAAAAACAAACTTAAAGCGAGTCTAACGGGCCTATTAAAAAGTTTTGAATATGATTCACAAAAAAACCTACTTCATATCTAGACTTACTCACAATTAAATGGCTAAAGAACTGCTTAACCTTCCGGGGCATTTGAGTGAAAACTGATTTTCGTTCGGGTTCGTGTTGTGCATTTCTTTGTCTTTTTTCTTTAATTTGTAATAAAGATGTGATTGTCCCTTGGTATGGTCTTAATTCTTAATTTTAACAGTTTATGTAGATAAGGTCGTCATTATTTGAGTACATTGCAATACTAAGCTACCCCCAAAACATACTGAGTTTTCCAATAACCTAAAATAAATGCTGACACTGATGTTACTGGCAGATCCTTGATTGCTGATATTAATTTGTTTCAAACATTTCACATTTCACGATATAGAGCTCGACATATTGTAAAGACACCTGTTAAGTGTTGAAGACTGACTAGACAAAGGTATAACTAAAATACTAAAGGTAAATTAAAAAAAAAAGAAGAAGTCCATAAAGACTGACAAAATCAACGGTTAGACTTCATCAACCAACAGAACGAATGGAAATAACTGTCATATTCCTGACTTAGTGCACACATTTTTCGAAGAAAACGGTGGGTTAAACCTGGGTTTAACGCTAGCAAAACAGCACTCTTTTTTTTGACAGTTGTTTATAGTTCCGTTATTTTTGCATACATACAGTATGTAGTATACCCTTTCTCGATAAAGTACAAATTAAGTAAAATATAAATACAAGAGTAAACAAAATGAAAACATAGATGTAAAAACCTATTTAGCCCGAATGTACACGTACATGTATATTGTTCAATACATGTCCTTTGATTATTTTTGCCTTTTGCTGCTATAGAATACGTATATAAAAATAAGGAGATGTGGTATGATAGCCAATGAGACAACTATTCACCAAATTTCAAATGAAGTGGATGTACGCAATTATAGGCAATCATACGGCTTTTAACAATGAGAAAAATCCATTACTTTTATAAAATGCTCCGATATGAAAATTATAAAACAATTTAATTGAGAAAACTAACGGCATAATTTATAACAAAAAAAATTACGAAAAACAGATATGACAAACATGAACCAACGACAACCACTAAACTACAGGGAAAACACATCTAACAAAAACATAGTCCGGACGTGGCAGGGAATTCATACATCCCTAACAACAAAGTAAAGATCTGAGAGTACTCGAAGTTACTGACAGCTAGTTCAAAGCCAATAACAACTAAAAAATCGTGTATCTTAGACTAAAATATCAATCAGTACACATCCAACATCCAATGGATTTAGTGTAAATACGTCATAAGCAGTCAGAGAAAAACATGACATTGTGCAATGCCAAACATAGGTGTCGACAGATTGTAGTACCGTGAAAGTGGATAACAATAATATTTAGTATGGTATTAATTCATTGAAAACAAAATCAATATTTACACCAACAAAAAGTAAACAAAAATACCGAACTCCAAGGAAAATTCAAATCGGAAAGTGCCTTATCAAATGGCAATATCAAGAGCTTAAACACATCAAATGAATGGAAAACAACTGACATATTTTTGACTTGGTACAGGCAATTCCTTATGTAAAAAAAAAAAAAAACACTATTCAAAGGTTTTACTACAGTATTGAATTGGTAACCTGTTAGAATAAATGTATTGAAAGGTTTGATAAGTTTGTCCGGATCGTCTCTTAATTTCCAGGCTCGGTAAACAACATCACCGTAAAATTTAGGATGTGCTATTCCGTTTGAAATAAGTCTTCTACAGGTACAGCCAAACTTGCAAACCAAATCTTTGTATCAATGGAAGAATTTAGTAAAGGTTTAAAGTAATTTGTGGTAACGAAATCCCTGACTCAATAATTTACCAGTAATTTATAGACTACGCTCATTGAAATCCAAAACGTCACTTCAGAACGAGTGGGATACACAAACACTGTGAGACAGTGCCAAAGGAACACCACCGTCTAAAAAAGACAATTAACAATAGGGAAAAAATCGTCCCTTTTGTCGTACATTTTTGCGTAGAGCTTCTTGTGTAAAACTGAAATATCTAAATCTTGGAAAGTAAAGTTATTCAAGATTAAGAGCTCATGTTCATAAAGGTAATTAAATACACAAGGAGCATAGCTGGCAGTTAGCATATAATACTTAATACTTAACATTAAATCATCAATATACACATGATACACTTGTATTTAAACATTGCAAAAATAAAATTTCAGACAAGCAAAATACTAGCTTAAAGTAAAAATCATAAATGTTAGTTTAGTTTCAATGTATTCAGTACACAAGTGGCTCTATATTGCATTTTTAATGTTTGTTATTCTGATATCTTGTGTGTGTAAAAGACGTCATCAATTTTCAGTAAAGCATTTGAATGGAACCAACATAAAAAACAAATCATGAAAAGAAAGAAGAGTTATACAATGGAGATTTGTAACTGTGTTATGATATTGTAACTATCATATTTGTTTATCTAAGCCTAATTTGTTTTGTGTGGCCTTATAGTTGTTTACAAAATAATCTGATAACTGTGCAGGCTAGAAATCACTGGAAAATCATAGATACTGACGGAATGATTTGACTTACATAACGATTCCAGAAGGATCATAATAAAAGATGCATAATTTAAACGTCTACATTGTTCTATAAGTTTCCGTTCTAAGGTTTTCTAGAGTTTCCCTTCTACAGTGTTCTAGAGATTTCCGTGACAACTATATATACACAAATACCGAAATCACAGATCAGACATAGACATTGGATTTTCAGAAGTTTTCTCATTTGGACTGACAATTTTATTTACGAACAACATCATACTAGATTGTGACCTATTGGACGTAATATTCTGTTTGGATTCCCCAGAAGAATTCCGGATAAAGAAAAGACAAAAGAATGGACATATATTTGGCAGTTAAGTTGACATTTATATTTGTGTAATACATCTTGTAAACTTGTGTATAATAAATCTTTTTAAATTTTATTATTGATTTGTGTCTTTTGTTGGCTACAATTTAAAGGTAATTCTGGCCGTAACAACTGGAAATCCATTCAAATGCAATTCTAAAAGTGTTTCTCAGAAAGCACTGAGTGGTTTTATTTGGTTTAAAACTTTGTAGCATACACATGTCAACACAATATATTTTTCATCGAATGTCTTTTTGTTTTTCTGCGAAATACCGTTTCGTGTTTTAGGATTTAATTTATATACAAGAAGAATAAGAAGAATATTTATTGAATCCAATTAAAGGGCCTGTTTCCGAGCATATACATATATATATAGTATTGATTTTACAGTATTTTTATATATATATATATATTACATTAAAAATAAATGATTAAATAACTATACTCCATACCAGATGGTGTTTGAAAATAAATAAAATGAAATATTAACCCTCTCTAATACATAAAAAATAAACTACATCACTACTACATGTACATTAAGTTCTTGAATGCAAATTTACTTTTATTTCAAAACAAGTAGTTATAAATCTTGACACTGACATATTCACATTTTTAGACTCACAAGACATCAACCAAACCATCTGTTCGTACTTGGAAATATAAGGGAAGTTTTTACCTTGAATGCATGATTCATTAGGAATAAAATTCCTTTACTTTTGCGTATGCAGTGCATTCCATTAAAAAATGAAACTCGTCTTCATCCTGCATATTTTTACACTGCCCACAAAATCTTTTATCTTTATCGATTTTTTTTTATATCGACCTTTCTCAATAGCTAACTGATGAACACTGATTCTAAATTGAGTTAAGCTTTTTCGATACTAAAATTTATTAACTTGGCATAAATATGCTTCCCTTTTGAAGATGTTTTTAAATTTAATATAAATACGCAATTTTCCTTTTTTAACATTTGCATTATCGTCTATAGTATTGTTCCAGTAAATCCTATATCTACTAATCAAAATATTTTTAACCTTTTCAATGTCAAAACTTTTCATATCAACACCAATACATCTTAACATATATACAATATTAGTATACCAAGATGACTTATTACATTTTTGAGAGTCCATACTTGTGTCCAGGGCTTGTTTTAACAAATGATCCTCCTCTTAACCATTAATTCTTTGTAAAAATTTAAGAATAGAACAAATAATGTCAATATGCAATGTAGTACGACCTAGCTCTCCCATAACAGCTAAATTACATGACTTTTTATTTACCCCGAAAATGTATTGATAGAACATTAAACTTAAGTTCTCGCAATCAAACTTACTAATTTTTTTCTCAATTTTAAAGAGGCTGTCTGTTTGACATTTCCAAAAATTAAAAGTACAAGTTCCCCAAATCTTGAAAAGATTGGGACTTAAGTTATCCCCTTGTCTAACTCCAATGTTAACTTTAAGTTTATGTGTTAATTTAACTTGTACAAAAATATTTTTATACATGTTCTTAGTAATATTATAAAAATAACCCCCTATCCCAATGTTTTGGAGTTTTAACAACAAGGCTTCATGCACTACAGAATCAAAAGCTTTCCTAAAATCTACAAAACATGTGTATAAGTAAGTTTTGTTTGCTATACACTTTTCAATTACATGACAGTCGTGTTATGATATTTTTCATCTCGGGACGCGCCGAACGAGACTGTAGAAACAGCATAATCAGAGGAATGCAAGAAGATTTTACGTCATAGTGGAAGTGTAACCAGTGAAGAAACTGAGATCAAGCGAACATAAGTTGATTTTAATAAATTAAATCAACTATTAAGGGAATGTATAAACTTGAGATTGATTGTATAAATTGTAAAATCCAATAAATAGACAATATCAGTAGGAGATTGACAGCAAATGTGGCAAATGTGACATACCGAATTAGACTGATCACCAGGTAAGTATTCAAATGCGCAACACGATGGATGCCTTTGGACCATGATCTACTTAACAGTCAGGAACACCTGTGATCAACCCCTGTTTTCTTATTTGGAGTTCGTGTTGTGCAGTATTTAGTTTTCTATATTGTTTGTGATATTTTGTTGCTTGTCTTTCGGTCGTTTATTGTTGCGCTGGTGTTGTCAGTTTGTCTTCGACTAATGAGTTTGAATATCCCTTTGGTATCGTCCTCCTCTTTTTTAATTACTGTTAATTTAGAAATGACTGCGAGTTTTTTTATTAATATGAATAATTCCACTGTATGAGTATCGCAAAAAGAAGAACTCGCATTCTCATATCAAAAACATGTATCTGTATACAGTTCTTCTCGAAATCGTCAGAATTAATCTCGCATTTTTTTTCATTTTTCAAAAATCTCAATAATAAATGCACACAATAATTTCTGAATTTACAGCAGTAAGTAGTTATATACATATCGTAAAAAAACAAAATTTCAAATAATAGGACATTCGGAGTTTTCACAATCATAATTGCAATTATATGTTGTATCAGAGTTTTTTTTAAACTTTGAAGGTTTGCATATATCTAACAAAATTCCTAATTTATCATAGGTTATTAAACCAAACTCCTAAACTGGGCAACCTTGGTCTATTACCGATAATTGTCATATTGGAAATCATAATAAATATCCATATTTTTATATTGGAATAGCATTGTAGAAAAGTATCTACGCTTTACTTTTGGACTTCCTCTTCCAAAAACACAATAAATTATGGAAAACACATACTTGTCTACTCCAAATTAATGTGTGTTCCAAGTTTGGATTCAAAACCCAATGGTTGTTGTAAATGAAAAACAACTTCATGTTTTGTTCTACATTGGTTACCTGTGTATTGCAGGTATATTGTTTAGATACACATTTTATGGGTCAAATGTTATCACAGGAGGTCTTAAATATTAAAATCTGTCTTTACTCTTGTTCAGTTCCTAATCATTCAAATGACTTATTGAATTCTGGAGTTCTTTTTCTAAGTTCACACATAGACAACATAGAAATGGTTTCTAGACATGCTACCAAAAGCAAGTCGACCTAAACACACATTTAGAATTTTATGTATACTGTAATAAATTTATAAGAACATGCTCTAGCAAGAGACAAATTCATCCAATACTTGTTATTTAAATGTACAAAATAATGTATGTCTTTTGGTTTGTTGGTTTGTTATCTTGATTTTAGATGCATAATTTTTTCACATAAAAGAGATATACAAGAAAGACAAACGCCAATCCCTATCAAATAAAAGGCGCTCTGTATATCTTCTACTGATATATTGTTTACAACAATTCTTTTCTGATCATTACAAAACGTCTGAGGCCATCTGTAATCTTTCCATTTATCTATTAACCCATATTCATGTAGTGAGAGAATCCTAAAAAGGAGAAACGAAAATATGTTTTCATAAATAAATCACATATAAGTATTATTGTGTAATAGGAATTCGACATTTATGGTGTATACATGGTATTAAAAAGTTATCATGTTTATATATTTGTTGTTATTGGCTTTGAACTAACGTTCAGTAACTACCTGTACTCTCAGAAGGATACTTTGTAGTTTTTGTCTTTATGCTAGTTGTTGTTGTTTTTTTTTTTGCATCGTGTCGATCTGATGAGTGAAGCCAAGATCATATGGTTCGCCTTTCTATTGCATAGTAACATTGTTTTTGAATACAAAATGGAACACTTTGTAGGTATCTCATCATGAGTTGGTAAAATATATCTGTAGGGATACTAGTATCAGTAGGCGTATTAACATTGGTTAGAATGTATAACAAACAAAGGTCCCATAACTCAGGAACAACAAACAAGAAAAAGTCATAAGCGCGTCTGCATTCACCAAACTATAACAGCAGTGCAAACTTTGTAATAATATACAGGCAAACTAGAGCTAATGCATGCATTGTAAACAAAAATACTATTAAGTCCCTGAATCTTTTAGCGACTGAAATTAGAAATTTTGATAGGAAAATATTACATATAACCAATTTTATTTGCTAATTGAAAATTAAGCTGAATAAGATAATTTAAGACAGCAGAGAAGATAATTCTATTTTTAATTGTTTTTTTACTAAGACTTAAATAAAGAGTGAGCTATTTATACTGTTAATTTATGATGTCTATAGTCTGGTCAAAGGGTCAGAGTGTCCTACTTAACCAAACGATAAATTGTTGAAATTAGATAACATGTTTTCACGTGCAGAGAAATTTTACTTATGACCAGTGCATCTTTCTTATTGGTCAATGATCTTGCGGGGTCAGCACGAGTTCACGTGTAAGTGCGTTGTGGTCACTTCCTTTTATCATCAGCATTTGATGTGTTAACTTGTGATTCTTATCAAACAATTTGTTAAAAATTCCCACCCACATACCTCCCTTAATGTTATCTTTTGAAGTAGATATGTATATATGTTTATTTGTGGGGCAGATTTTTCTCCCCACCTTTGCTATTCTTTGTCATTTATTCAATTGATATGATATTAATTGATGTAATTTCGTATTAATTATGTATTATTATTTCATATTAAATATGAACTTTTATGTCAAATGTTTTATTTGCAAAATGTTTTTTTTTGCATTTTATGATTTTGAATAAATGACCTTTTTTCGTCAGTTTAGTTTTTATATCATATAGCAAATCAAGCTCAGACTCTGGCCTGTGTATACATAGTATGTTTATGGTATCTAGCTGTCTGTCTGAAAAAAAACCCTAACAAATCAAACTAATTGGCAAATAAACGCTCCTTTTGAGGAGTCAGTAAAGGGTTATTTGTGAACAATTAAAAAAACATTTTAACAGAAAATAGTTATGTTTGTAACAAATGTTTCTTTACGGCTGACAAAAAAAAATACTGCATGTACCCAGATAGAAAAAAACAGAAAAAATCATATGAAACTGAATGCATCAGAGCGTTAAGGTGTAAGGATACAATGCAATGAGTTCACAGTATTAATAGTAAGAAGAAGTACTGTATTATGTTAATGTTAAATCTATATCACACAAGCCTTAATGTGGTTTTTTAATTACACATTTCCGGTCGCATACATGCTGGTTTCTTCTGGGAAAGTTAAGGAGTTAACATTAAATAATGTAAATACTTACGCATTAGACAATATTCTGACACATGGGGAATTGTTCGCCAAAGCAAAAGCAACTTCGTTGCGAGCCAGATGTTCGTTTAAAAGTACAAGATTACAATGACCTGTTGTTTCGAAGTCGATATACTGCTTAGCCATGATAAAGGCATAGTTTCCGTTGTACAATTTTTGCAAATGTTCTTCGCCTGACTTAGACAAAACACTAGGATCGCTTTTGTTAAATTCTACTATGCCATTCCATATGGCAGCATATGTAGGAACTGTAGATTCCTGCAAAAAAAAAGAGTAATGTTTAAATGTAATAAGATGTTTGTCATAGACTTTAGTTTGAAGTCGTCCGTCTGTTTCAATATCGAGGAAAGAATCAAGATATCCTTTATCTACATCACTGGGACATATGCGATGCAAGCAATCACTGACACGTGGGTTATTGACTGACAAGACAGTAGGTCAGTAGGGCAGCGCTAGCACAATAAGTACCAATTGGAGGTAGAACATACCTCATCACTATAGGACTGAAGGCTATATTTTACTGCAATAGAAAGAATGATGGTAAGAACTTCAGAAAGATGTTTAGTCGAAACTCTCGAGGACCATATATTGTTCTTTATCAGGATCTTTGTAAAGGTTAGGGATCCAGTATAAAAGATGGAGATTTGCATTGTACTTCGTTTACTTAAAAATAATTTTATTTTGGATGTAACACGTCCTCTGATTGGCTGAAAGAGTTTTGTCTATCAGCTCATAGACATAATTTTTAACCAAACAACTAACTTACTAAGTATACAACACTTATATTTCACTTGAATGAAAAACTCATTAAAGATCACATGCTTATAATTGAAAAACTTCTTACGGGTTGTACATTAAAAAAGTAATCGTTAACTGAAACTAACCTCGAAAACTGTCTGAAAAACACTACTCCCTAGAGTTCCCCATTTATACTCATTTTGATTGACCATTTCCTCTAGTGATGTAAATGGAAGTTTTGTTTTGTGTATTGTTAATGATGCTGTAAGATTTCCACTGTATACAGCTATTGATACAATACAGAATATCCACCAACAGCTAACAAGAGTCCTTCCAGCCAAAGATGCCGGCAGCGGTTCTCCACCTATTGAAATATTCCAGTGAATGAATATCTGATGCATCTAGTGCAGAACAATTGGTACTGTTATTATTATAAAACGTTATAAACACAATGTCTTCTAAAAATTTTGAGATGCATGTACATGAAAAAGAAGCATTATGCATATGATTGTATAGGTGATTTCAGATTTTATTCATACTGTATTTATAAGGATCAAACAAAAATCCAAAACAAAAACAATTAAATATAGTATTAACAATTAGCACCAATAATAACGTGTGTGCTGTTTTTACAAATGTATAATCGTACCGTTTTTATAATTATTATCTCTCATATTTAGATTTTAGGTTAGGTTTACCTTTCAAAATATGTACACGAACTTTTCTATTTAGCATCACTTTTATTCAGTTTTCTCGCGACAATGTGCTATGAAGTACCAATGGTCGAAGCGTCATCACCAACTGGCAGGTCAATTGAAAAACTTTAAAATTCATATAATTATGCTATTTCTTTGCCTACCAGATTGATTGAAGGAGAAAAAAAAGAAATGGTCGGTTCGAAGAAGAATCGCGTACCTTAGTACGGTGGCTTCTTTTCATGTGGTTTGCTGCATTAGCACGTTTAACTTTGTCTACGCGTGTCATTCAAAAATAAAGTGCAAATTGAATTCATTATCAAAGAAAACATTTGTTTGCACTACCTTGCGATAACAGAGCTCCATACATGTACAAGAAAGAATGGTACAAGCTTGGCGATTGTCTTTTGGATACTGTTTGATATAAGGGGTTCCTTCTTTCTTCTAGACAATATACAAATGACATAACAATAAGAGACACTCCAATCATAACTATTACATTTGTCTCAAACGGTTTTATTAATGTCCGCCATTTGCGCTCCCTTGGCTTGGCATAGACTACTGTCACGTGGTCAAAAAGAAATGGATAAGTAAAATCAATAACCTTCTCCCGCTCTGGATTTATTGTTAATGACGAAACCACAAGATCAGCTTGCTGAAAATTAATAAGAAATAATCCGGTGAAATGTTGTTTATATGTGGCCTCTAAGATGGTTATATACAACTAAAATTATTTTTGAATAAATACACTATATAGAACATGATATTAAATCTTAATCACGACCTCTGCTCGTTCTTTCATAATATTTGCCATAATCGTTGTTAATGGCGATATGTTACAATGTACGTATATGTTTCTTTGCCTTTTTTATGAAACATTTTACAGTTTGTTGTACTGTTACACCACTGTCCCAGGTGAGGGGAGGATTTGCGCCTTCAAATATGTTTAACGTCACAGTACCCAAATTGCACCGAGTACCTAAATTGCACCTATTCAACAAAAATAGCTAGGGAAATCTTACAAGTTTTCTTTGAGACTTAACAATTTGTAATTTTCTGATTTGACATTATACACGTCTTTCGACATAGGTAAATATATATAAATATACACAAAACGTTCACAGTATATATCAACCGATGAACCATTCACTGAAAAAGAAAAATTTACGGAAACGTCGCCATGCGACGTTCACAAAAAGTAATCTTTTTAAAATGAGCAAATACAATGTGTTGCAAGCATCCATTTAAAAAAAAATGAATATAAAGCATGGACTAATGTCAAATTGTTTTAAATATTTGAAAAAATGGAACAAAACATCTGTGTGTTATTCGATTTGTAAGGATGTGTATTTAAGCATGGATGCAATTTGGGTACTCCTCATTATAGAATCATGGATCGTTTGGAGGTCGGTTCAAGTCCATTTTTCTATGATTCAATACGGACTCAAAATTATATTGGTGTAACTATATATTAAATAATGATATGTCTACAAAATAAACACAGAATGGTAACTTTTATGTGGATCATAAAAAACACGTAGATGAAAAAACTGTCAAAATAGGTGCAATTTTGGTACCCTCACGTTAACCCCGCAATATTCTTTATGTGCTTGTCCCAAGTCACGAGTCTGTAGTTCAGTGGTTGTCGTTGGTTCATGTCTGTCATATTTGGTTTCCGTAAATTGTTTTGTTATAATTCAGGTTTTTTAATTGAATTGTTTCACATTTTGCATGTCAGAGCCTTTTATAGTCTACTCTACGGTATGGCTTTTTCACATTGTTGAAGACCGTACTGTTTCCTATGTTTGCCTATAGCTACATCCACTTCATATAAACTTTGGTGGATAATTGTCTCATTGTCAATCATACAACATCTCCTTACTTTTATGTAAACAAAAGATACAAAAATAATATACATATATAATAAGCAAATTCTAGTCTGCCAGAAAAACAATATCACTGTTACCCAAATACCTTGACGATGACTATGAAGTTAAACATATATAATCTAATCTGATATCATAGGTATTTGTGATACTTGTATTGTATGAGTTAGTCTATTCTCACGAAGATGTGTAATGTAAAAATAAGGAAATGTGGTATAATTGCTGGTTGGATAACTATATGTTATGGACCAACATAAACAACTTCAAAGTCTGCGCTAGACCTTACAACACTGGCCACAATCTATACCAATATCAGTTATTGATAAACCTTCACTGTGTAATTAAAATTTGCATTCGATAAAGAAAAGTTCTTTAAACATTGTTTGATTTCTTTTGATAATTGACACACCTCGTTTTGTATCATGCCAACCATTCCTGTCCAGGTTCCATTTGGCAGTTCAGCACCAAATGCACCATCTGGGGGTATAGTTACTGAATATCTAGTAAAATAAAAGTTAACATTTTCATGAATTTTCATGTCTATGTTTTCTCAAATAATCACAAGTGCCTGGAGAGGATATTGTCATGTTGCCTTGTGTTACGATGCGCTGGGGATCGAATATAAAAATACAAACAAATTTAAAGGCAAGGTGAACTTGATTACACGAGTTAGTTGCATTGTCGTCCGAACTCTAATGTTCGATATCCTGTTTTGATATTTGGTTCTGTTGTTATTCTGTGGTGCGCAAAACGCACGTCTAACGTACCAAATTATAAGACTGGAAACTTGGAATTTGTGATTATATTTACTCATGTATTGAACACAGCTTTGTGAAATAATTGAGGCAAAAGTATATTCATGCGCTATTTTTTTTCCAATTTACTCGGAATTCTTAAAACTGGTTTGGAAATCGTCTCTGAATGCAGATTGTTTAGCATGTAGAAGTCGTTTGATGAAGGAATAGTAACAACAAATCTCATGGTAACACTTTTTAAATAAAAATGTAAATATACTTACGTAAAATTAAGCCGTCTTGCTATCTCGTTAAGTATGTCAAAACACAACCCAGTGAAATTTCCATCCTCTTGAATAATTGTCATTGCACCCCACTGCAAGTTATTATGAAATAAAAAGATTTCCTACTTGTACACTTATTATGTCTCAAGTTAATTAAGAAAGATCATTGAAACTACGTACACCTAACTCAAATCAGAAAACTACAACCGGTCGTTGCTATTGTTCCGCTTAGCTGATGGCATTGGCGCATAAGTGTAATAATCTCTAGTTTAAAGTCTTATATTACATTGTACCCGTATTAGCAAGTGCCTCAACAAAACGGATACAACTTGTCTCTTTAAAAAAAAAAAGTTTGTTACGAAATTTACATGTTACCGTCCTTAATACGCATGATGTTTTACCACAATTCATTTCGCAATCATTTTCATCATACTAACTTAGCGCCTTACTGTTTTGATAAGCAATCAGCCATATACCTTACTGAACTACATCGTACTTTGAAATTTAAGTTTACTTATCTGCTTTTTCACTTATAGGCCAGTTTTGTTAAAAAGTAAACCGTAGATATTTATTTTATAATCACCGAAGTCTTATAATTGTGTATGAATCAGTTCGATATTTAACATAACAAACACTACAATCGTATTTACCTCAAGAGTAGTCACACGTAACTTGCGTCCATTAAATCCATTTTTAGTGTTTGGAAAAAACTGTCCATATATAGATGCCTCTCCCTTGTCGCTGACGGTGCCTATGTTCGACAACTCTCGACCAGACTTTGTCCACATTAAAGTTTGCAACATATAAGGAATGGTGCGTTCACACAATACTACCTTAAAAATTAATACAGCCTTTCAGAATACATTGAAATAATGAAGCAAGCAAATTTTTAGAAAATGTGATAGATGTCGAAGAAGTCGAATTTTAGACAAAGGATACATAATATGGCGTCTTTCCTACATCAAAGTAATGCTTATATATTTAGAATGTTGTTTAGTAACATGATTAAAACAAATTTCGATTACTTTACATGATATTTGTATTTTTGTATGAAAAAATGTCTCAAATAAAGGCATAGGTGTATATTAGGGAGCTACCATTTGATTTTTTGGGGGGGGGGGGGGGGGGGGGGGGGGCTAGGATGAAATTTGAAAAAAAAGGCAGGACAGGAGTTTTGAGTGAAAAAAAGGCAGGATGAGCAACTTGGCAAAAAAAAAAAAAAAGGCAGGATGACAATTTATGTAAAAAAAGTCAGGATAAACTAATAAAAAAAAAAGACAGGACCGAATAGAGTGAAAAATAAAAAGGCAGGACAGAGATTACAACTAAAAAAAAAAAATGCAGGACAAAATTTTTCATCCTAGCCCCCCCATAAAAATCAAATGGTAGCTCCCTTAGTATCAGCAAGTGTTTAATAGCTGCAAACCATAATAAAAAAAAATTATGGTATAAATATAAAAACATAAGATCAGAAACGTAATTTGTTGCAGTTTAGTAAATTTTCACTTTCAATTTTACCTGATGTTTCTGCTGTTCTGACTTTAAATTGAGAAAAACAATGTTATCAAGGTGAAAAGTATTCAGGTCTTCTTGATTGAAATTTGAATCACTAAAGATTATCCATTTTGATATGTGCTGGACTCGCAACTGTCCCTCTACATACTTGTTATGAAAATCACGAGCCTAAAATTGAAACATTATTATTTTATTTTAACGGTATAGTAGTTAGCTACTCCTCAGCATAATTAAAAATATAAGATAAGGCTATAAGCTCGGCTGGCGAATTCAAATGTATAACTTTGTAATATCAACTTATGGTTATTTGTATTTTTAATATGAAATGTCCTCTATTTCTCGATTGTGACATGACCAAATGTGACTTCTCACCGGATTTTTATTTGTATGTGAAGAAAACAACGGGCACAATATGTATAGCGGGAATATTAACCCTTCCGCAACAGCGGCATTCACCCCTTTTTGTAATGGGGTTCTTCGCATTGTTATATCTTTATTTTTCTATGTTGTGTATTGCAGACTAGTTCGTCTTTTTGTGGTCTTTGTGTTGTTGCCATTGTGTATAGAGATAAGAAGATGTGGTATGAGTGCCAATGAGACAACTCTCCATCCAAGTCAAAATTTATAAAAGTAAACCATTATAGGTCAAAGTACGGTCTTCAACACGGAGCATTGGCTCACACCGAACAGTAAGCTATAAAGGGCCCAAAAAATTACTAGTTTAAAACCATTAAAACGGGAATCCCAACGGTCTAATCTATATAAAAAACGACAAAACGAGAAACACTTATGAACCACATCAACAAACGACAACTACTGAACATCAGATTCCTGACTTAGGACAGGTACAAACAAATGCAGCGGGTTTAAACGTTTTAATGGTACCAAACCTTCACCCTTTTTCTGAAACAATAGTGTAACATCACAACATAGAAAGACACACTATAAAATATCAACTGAAATAGCTTAACTTAATCAAAGGACAAATTAACATCAGTGAACATACATTGAACAAATAAATTTGACCTATGATACAATGTAAATACAAAATAAATAAACTAAGGGAAGAATAATAAAAGTAACATGTTATATCGGTATGAAATGTTAAACAATTTAAGAAAAACAATATGCTCGAACAAAAAAATAAGCCATTTGCAATTACTTTAAACACAGGTAAATGAAAACAATTTTGTGGTTAGGTATACGTGTACAGTTCCAATAGAGAAAGGAAATATCTTTACAAAATAAATAATTTTGATGTTCATAGTACGAAGTGAAAATTTATAGTAATACCAAACACTTATCAAAGCTGGTATATAGACCAGATATAACCCTGAATAACATTAAATAACAAAAATGCATTACAATTAGTATCAACAGGTCAAATAAACAAGAAAGTACGATTTGAGAGTACTCGCAGTTACTGACAGGTAGTTAAAAGCCAAAACAATTAATAATAAAAAATCATGCATCAGAGACTAAAATCAACTAAAACACATCCCAGGGATTTAGTATTTTAACGTCATGGACAGTCAAAGAAGACATGACTTGTGCAATGCCAAAAATAAATGTATCGACAGACAGTAGGATAGTTAGGAGTTTAACCTCTTTATAGATCAAAATGAACGTGGGTGTGTCTTTATACATCCCGTTAAAAAGAATACAAATTTAGTTATGTTTTAATTTGCTGATGACAAAATCGATATTAGTGCCAATGTAAACTATAATATTCAAAGATCTAATTACAACATTGGTAAGATAACCTTTACTAATAAGTTTGTTTAAAGGTTCGATGAGTTTACACGGATCACATAGTGATTTCTTCCGCGCTTGAAGTACAATATTACCGTAAAATTTAGGATGTGAAATACCGTTTTTAATCAGTTTTCTACAGGTACAGCCAAATTTACTAATCAAATCTTTGTATATATGAATGAACTTAGCAAAAGTTTTACGTAATTTATGGTAACGAAATCCCTGACTTAATAATTTACCAGTGATGCATTGATTACGTTCGTTAAAATCAATGACATCACTACACACACGGGCATAACTCAAATGAATGTAGCTGTTTCTGAGCTTTTTGGGTTTTAAATATCTCGTTTGTTCTTTTGCCCTTTTTTCCCATTATTTCGAGGACTTAGATCTTTAACTACATACAGAATGGTCGTCTGATTTGTAAACTTAACGATAATGTAGCTGTCCTTTTTTGTGGCATTTTAACTTAGTGTAGATTCACATGACGGACTATGCATACATTTCAGGATATGCCCACCCCCTCGTCGTATCTTGTCTTGGAACAATTGGAGTTAGTGAGATTTTTTAATTTTTTTTAAATCTTGAATTATGTATCATAAATGAATTAACGAGATTAACCATTATTAAACTATTGTTTTCGCTCATTCAAAAGTACGTTATACGTCATATCTAGCTAAAAATCATGTACTAATATACTACCGATTTGAGTACTGTAATAGACGAGTTGACATTACATATCATAGTAACATTTAAAGCACCGTCCAACATATCTACTTTCAAGTTGGATAATATTCCGGTAAGTTGACATTCAGTATAGAAGTCAATGTTGTATACCATAAGAAACACATCTGCACGTGATAATATGTCTGTTACTTGTGTTACGATTTGTGCTGAAACAAAACATATTAAAGTTATTGCATTTCTACAGCTGTGACGTTTGCGTCTAATATTCAGATATCATTATTGGAAGTTTTCAAATGTTTACATGAATTCCGTTAAATATATTATGGTTTTGTTATATCCTATACGTTAAATAATTTTATGATAAACAAAAATTTTTAGATCTTAAAAAGTCTCATTTGCTAGTTGATATCCACTTATCGATATCAAAGTTTATTTGTGGTCCTTTTTCAAATAACACAGATTTCAAGATTTCAGCTGGTAACGTAGAACCTACGCGTCATTGAATTTTAAATATTTCTTTGATCGAGAAATCTAGTTCCCGGTATTTTTTTATTCACAAGAATCTTATACATCTATATGAGGATCGATTCCTCGAGGTTTAAGTTGAATTCCTCACATCGACTGATTACCTGACAATTGCTACAAGGTTGTGCACAGATAACTAAAGAATTTTGACATTTTTATAACAAAAATTAAAAAAATGCCATCCAATACAACCTATAACACACTTCTAATCTGATACAACGGATGTCAACAACAGAACAGGCTCTGAGTTCGGTGCACCTTACAACTTTGGTGTTGATGACGGTTCGCAAATCTAGAATTTTGTGCCCTTTGTTTTTTGGATTCGGGAACATTTTGTTTATTTCAGTGGGTGTTGCACACGAATGTTGTTGCTTTATGCTCTAAATATCGTCTTCTTTTTTGACCGGTTCTATATGCGTTTTTCTTGCATTTCCTTCCGTGATTTATCGTACTTGTTGCCCAGCCATGGCGGTTTTGGTTGTGTTGTTTTCTTTAAATTCTTTTTTTGATATGTTCAGACGTTTTATATGTCAATGCCCTACAAACGGTTTGTCTATAACGTACCTGATGAACATTAAGTACCTTTCGTGCATACGGAATTCAGTATCATATTTTAACCTTAACTTACCTGTTGTATTGTCGTGTAATATAACAATTTCCCTCCACCCAGAATGCTTCAGGACAGAAACAATAACATTAGTTTCAGTTGAGTTTATTTGCGATGACATGTTGAACGAAGGCAAACTGTTGATTTGTACAGAAAATGGATTACTACATGGACCATTAAAGATTATGTTTGTATAATCATTTTTCATTTCTAGACGAATTATAAAGCAGCAAGAGTAGTATTCAGTTATGGTGTTTAGAACGTTGTTGATGTTCAGTGATCTAATATTTCCCAACATACATTGTACTGAAAGATTAACAATTAAAAAAACTGGTAATATAAAAAAAGGTACAGTTGGTATTCTAATAACACGCAACCAATAGCTAAATAGGCATCGATGAATTTATATGGCGGAATTCCAAGTCAAGAAAAGAAATAACCCATTGTATCATAATAATATTAATTCGACATATTTGTAATATTGACCACAAAAGTTAGAATTGATGATGAAAAAGCACAATGCCTATTGCAATTGAACATTTGCTGAAAAATCAATTGATACCGATTTGCTGGCAAAGAGTTGTTGATAAAAAGTGTAATCTGCCAAACAAAAGGATCCAAATAGCTCGATGCAACATATCCTTACCCACACCCTTGGCCTAATGGGGGTATTAATCTGAGCTCTTATTTCGAGTGACATACATGGTACATTATTATACTTCATATCACTAAGACAATACTTACATCTAGTAAAAATAGAAAACAGGCTATCATTTCTACTAATCATCATGATCTGATTATTAGCCAAACTGTTACAATTTGAACTGCCATTACTAAATAGAGGTGCAATTACTGAAAAAGAAAATCTCCTCGATAAACAGATCCTGTCGGGAAATGTGTATATCTCTCAATAATAATATTATATTTACATCACTAGAAATGCTGGATTAAGGTCTACTTATAATGATTTTGCAGAGAGAAATACTTACATTTATTTTTTTCATTTGTTGATATATCCGTACATACATATCTTAAGAATATAGATAATAGAAAGATATCAAAAACTTTCACTGAATTCATTTTATCCTTAATAATTTAAATTCGTTATTTTCATTATAGCTGGTTAAGTTTTTAACCTACAACATTATACATTTATAATAAATAATGATCTATATTAAATGAATAAATATCAATACCAAACAATTAATGTATCTGATAAATAAATGAGTGGTCTATTGACTAATGTGTCATGTAATATGATATGTTTGTTCCGTCCATTAATCTTTTCAATTCTTGATGTTAGCCTATGCAGAGAGCAAATCGATCATTTTTTATACGCGTCTATTGGTATCGTTTAAAGTGTTCAAATGTTGTCAGAAAGATGAATAAATGTGATTTCTAAAAAAATGTCGTTAGATCACTGTTATTCAGAAATGTTATTTACAAGCAATTAAATGCAGAGAACAACTTAGTTAATGGCCTGACTTATACACCATTGACTATATAGACACAATTCACAGTACATATAGTCAAAATATAAGGTCAAACTAGCCAGTACCAGATAAAACAACTATCAGAAAAGTAGTTAGACTAATAGCCTGAGTTACATTCAAAGACACTACAAGAGTATTTGGATTCACTGATCAATACGATGAAACATGTGTTCAGTATTGTTAGATAAGTATAATATAAAGATAAACTAGATATAAATAAAGTATTGTACATATATCAACATGTCCTCACTCGAGCTATGTTATTTACCAAACCCTATCATAGGTGCCTGTAGGTAATCCCGCTATTTACCCGTACCATAAGTGCCTGCAGGTCATAATGCTATAGTTAATTTCACTTACTAGGTGACTGCAATTGTCAATACCATATATTATCATAATTATCAAAAGTGACTGTAGGTCAACCTGTTATTGATCTGTACCATATCATATCCTATGTGCCTGTATGTCACACTGATTTTGATGTTTACCATATCATTTCAACGGTGCCCGTATGTCACCTCGTTATTTTCCATATCATAAATAGATGCCCGTAGGTCACCTTGTTATTTTCCATATCATAAATAGGTGCCTGTAGGTCACCATGGTATTTATCCGTATCATATTATAGGGGCCTGTAAGTCACCCTGTTATTTTACATAGCCTATCATAGGTGCCTGTAGGTCACCATGTTATTTTCCATATCATATATATTATATGTGTCTGTGGGTCACCTTGTTATTTTACATATCCTACCATAGGTGCCTGTAGGTCATCATGTTATTTTCCATACCGGTATTATATTATAGGTGCCTGTAGGTTACCTTGTTATTTTACATATCCTTTCATAGGTGCCTGTAGGTCACCATGGTATTGATCCATATCATATAATAGGTGTCTGTAGGTCACCCTGTTATTTTCTTTATCCTATCATAGGTGCCTGTCAGTCACGATTGTATTTATCCATATCGTATTACAGGATTCAACCTTCATGCATCTACAATACAAACTATATAGTGAACGGATTTGCAGGCTCCTATAATGCGGAAAAGTATAGATAAATATCAGTGTGACATGCAGGCAAATATGATAGGCTATGGTATAGACAAAAAGCTGTGTGACCAACAGGCACCGATTATAGGCTATGTAACATATACATATGCAGGCTCTTATGATTGGCTCTGGTAAAGATATATGAGGATACGACCTGCATGCACCTATGATACAGATCTATGGTGACGTGACCTGCAGGCTCATGTGATAGGCTATGGTACATATCAGATCATATCAGTGTGACCTGCAGGTAGCTATAGAAGGATAATGTTACATATGAATAAAAGTGTTACCTTAAGGCAATGATGTTGGAGATAAATTTTAGTGTGACCAGCAGGCACTTATGATAGGATATGGTACATAAAAAGCGGTGTGAACTGCAGGCACCTATATAATAATAAACCTGTAGCACTATGATAGGATATGGTACTTAAAATAGCGGTGTGACCTACATGCACCTATGATTGGATATGGTACATACAAAAAACCTACAGGCACCTATGATGGAATATGGTTAATAAAAAAGCTGTGTGACCAACAGGCACCTATGATAGGCTATGGTATAAATAAATAGCAGTGTGAAAGGCATGCTCCTGCGAAAAGCTTAGGTACTGAAAAATGGCGATGTGACCTGTAGGCACCTATGATAGGCTATGGTGCAGATCTATAGTGAAGTGACCTTCAGGCACCTATGATAGACCCATGATAGATTATGGTACAGATCTATGGTGATGTGACCTGTAGGCACATATGCTATGCTATGGTACAGTTAAAATGTTGTATGGCCTGCAGGCACCTATGAAAGGCTATGGTGCAGATCTAGGATAATGTGACCTGCAGGCACCTATGATAGACTATGGTACAGATCTATGGTAATGTGACCTGCAGGCACCTATGATAGATTATAGAACAGATAAATATCAGTGTGACTTGCAGGCATCTATGATAGTCTATGGAACACATAAAAAGTTGTATGACCTGCAGTCACCTATAGACTATGGTACAGATAAAACGCTCTGGGACCAGCAGGCACCTATGATACGCTTTGGTGCAGATATATGGTGATGTGACCAGCAGACACCTTTAATAGGCCATGGTACAGATAAATAGCAGTGTGACCCATTATAGGGTATGGTGCAGAAAAATTTGTATGACCTACAGGCACATATGATAGGCTATAGTGCAGATCTGTAGTGAAGTGACCGACAGGCACCTATGATAGACTATGGTGCAGATCTATGATTATGTTACCTGCATGCACCTATAATAGGCTAAGGTACAGATAAATAGCAGTGTGACCTGCAGGCACCTATTATAGTCTATGGTACAGATAAATAAGCAGTGTGATCTGCAGGCTCCTATGATAGGCTATAGTGCAAATCTATGGTGATGTGACCTGCAGGCACCTATGATAGTCTATGGAACACATAAACAAGTTGTATGACCTGCAGTCACCTATAAAGTATGGTACAGATAAAACGCTCTGGGTCCTGCAGGCACCTATGATAGGCTTTGGTGCAGATATATGGTAGTGTGACCAGCAGGCACCTATAATAGGCCATGGTACAGATAATTAGTAGTGTGACCCATTTTAGGCTATGGTGCCGATAAAAAGTTTTATGACCTACAGGCACATATGATAGACTATAGTGCAGATCTGTAGTGAAGTGACCGACAGGCAACTATGATAGACTATGGTGCAGATCTATGGTGATGTGGCCTGCATGCACCTTTAATAGGCTAAGGTACAGATAGATAGCAGTGTGATCTAAAGGCACCTATTATAGTCTATGGTACAGATAAATAAGCAGTGTGACCCGCAGGCTCCTATATGATATGCTATAGTGCAGATCTATGGTGATGTGACCTGCAGGCACCTATGATCGGCTATGAACAGATAAAAAGGTGTGAGATCTGCAGGCACTCATAATAGGCTTTGATCTATGGGGATGTGACCTGCATGCATCTATGATAGGCTATGGTACAGATAAATATCAGTGTGACCTACAGGCTCTATGATAGGCTATGGTGCAGATCATGAGTGAAATGACATACAGGCACATATGATAACTGCGAACACTCTCAGATCTGTACTTTATTTTTTTTGTTATTCGCATGTACAAGTACCCATCCACGTCAACTTTTTATTAGATATATTTCTGTTTGTATCAATCTGGTGAGTTAAGCCTTTTTCAACAGATTTTTATAGTTTGTTCTTATGTTGTACTGTTACACCACTGTCCCAGGTTATGGGAGGGTTGGCGCCTTCAGACTATTTCTTTTTGTGCCTATCCTAAGTCAGGAATCGGTAATTCAGTGGTTGTCATTTGTTGCTGTGTTACACATTTGTTTTTCGTTCATTATTTTGTACATAAATTAGGCCGTTAATTTTCTAGTTTGAATTGTTTCACGTTTGTCATTTCGGTGCCTTTTATAGCTGACTATGCGGAATGGGCTTTGCTCATTGTTAAAGGCCGTAGAGGGACTTATAGTTGTTAATTTCTGTGTCATTGGATCTATTGTGGAGAGTTGTCTCATTGGCAATCATACCACACCTTCCTTTTATATATATGGTGCAAATCAATAGTGGTGTGCCCTGCAGGCACCTACCATACAGATATATAAATGAAAGTGTGACCTGCAGGCACCTTTAATAGCATATGGTGCAGATCTATGGAGATGTGACCTGCAGGCACATATTATAGGCTATGGTACAGATAATTAGCAGTGTGACCTGCAGACTCAAATGATAGGCTATGTTACAGATCTTAAGTGATGTGATCTGCAGGCACCTATGGCACAGATAAATTTTGGTGTGACCTGCAGGCACATTTAATACAGATACATTTTGGTGTGACCTGCAGGCACCTATAGTTTTGTTTATGATTATACGCGTAGGTATATGCATCACTACTTTTTTATAAGTGGTGACTGGCAGTAACCGTTCACATAAGCTTTTATCCTCGTGCATGTGATAAACGTCACGGAAAATAACGGAAAGGCATGTGATAACATTCCGGAAGCAGTCAATAAAGGTTCCTTTATCAGCCCGCTGAGGAAATTCTTAGGAATCTGATCAATAAACCTAGTAATCCTTTCATAGCCTTTTAATATTTTTAAATGTTATTGAACTGTAAAATTTTAGTAATATTTTATACAAGTATATGATAAAGGAAATTATCAGTCAGCAAGATCAAAGGAAAATTTCGTAAAATAGCGATAAATATTTTATTGGAGCTGCAGGTATGTTAAGATGACGAAATATTTAACTCGGTTACTCAGTGATAAAGACCAGGGCTCACGGTCATAAAACTTTACTCGGAGTACACATTTTGTGCTCGAAACATCAAATTCCATATTTTGATTGGTGGATATTCTAGCCTGAGTACGATAATCTTACTCCGGGCCCATACTTTACATATGGTCACAGTCTCGTAAGATTGTTTGTGAAATGAGTCGCTGGTGTTTACTGTTTACTATGAAAAAAGGTTATTACTTCTAGAAGTAATGTATGGCAGAATGGAGTTTGTTGTCTAGAATCTCCAACAGAATTGCCTGCTACAGAGGCATGCGATTCGACGAGTTTAGAAAAATTAATTGAAACTTGTCTTTATCATTGATTTGAGATAGACAAAGGCAAATATGGGTTAGGGTAATAATTTTCTGTTTGACATATATGATGGATTTCACACAAACATTTAGCAGGCTCCAGTGTATTAATTTACAGACACACCGAAGTACTTTTTAATATAGTTTTTAAGCTCCGTTTCGAAAAAAAAGTCACCATGCACTCTACCCCTCATCTTCCGAAATGTATTTCAGTCTATATTTTTTTAAAGCGTATATTTTGCTGGAAGTTCAATATTCTTTGCATGTATAACCAATCGATCGAAAAAGTTTGAGAAAATGTCAAATACTAGTAAATATACTATATTGAACACACTGTATGTATAATAATAAATTACCTTAGGAATAGATTACCTTAGTTGTATTTAGCAAAACTTTTAGGAATTATTGGTCCTTAATGCTCTTTAACTTCGAACTTTATTTTGCCTTTTTAACTATTTTTGATTCGAGCGTCACTGATGAGTCTTTTGTAGACGAAACGCGCGTCTGGTGCAAATACAAAATTTCAATCCTAGTATCTATGATGAGTTTATTGACATCATATTTTCCTCTTTTTTATCACTAAATCAACCACAAAATGTCTGCTGTATGGATTCGGTGCTTCTCTTCGAGCACTTATGGCTTCATGTTACAATTAAACTAGACCGACACGAAATATCCAATAGTGCTGAATGTGGTGTTAACCGCCAAAACAAATCAATCAACCAACCTGCTGAGTGGAAATGTTCTATTATAATGTATTGGGTTTTCTGTTTCAGTGTTTTTGATTTTGTCTTATTAGACAAGTATAAACATCTGTATTTCAGTCGTGTTTTGTGATTATAGTAGATGTTTCCTTCTATCTTCGCAGACCGTCACAAAACACGACTGAAATATTGATTTTTATACTTGTTAAGACAAAATCAAAAACACTGAAACCGAAAACCGGAAAAAAAGTTTGAAAACGGTCTAAAAATGTCAAAGAAAATTTAGTGTAAACCGATACCTTATTATTTGTTTAAAATTGAAGCGCGAAAACAAAAAGAATGTATAGTATAAAAGTACCTTCCTGGTCCATAGTACTTCATTTAAGAAAACAGGCCGATCGAAATCCGATTTTGAAAAAGAAATACTAGTTTTTTGGCGAAAAAAAATATACTTTTTAAGTAGCTGTTTTCGTAAATATACATTTCGATCGGCCTGTTGTTAATCAAATAGTTGTTAGGTAAATTTTGGTCTATATAAAAAGGAGTAAAGTTTTCCATACTTTGCCAAAATGCAATAATTTCAAAAACGTATTAAACAGTATGGATCGCCAACCTGTTTTAAAGCTTAAGTTTGTGAAAATTATCAGATTTTGAAAGGATTATGCATGGAAAATAAAATAGGGGCAAAAACTTAACGATAGTAAGAGTTTTAAATAATATATATATGAGAAGATAGCTCTAATAATGTGCTTTCCGAAAGCAAAAAACATAACGGAATCCCCGTTTTCGGTTTCTTACTTAATCACAAAATAGGTAAATTACATGTAAATTTCTTTATAAAATAAATTTTCTGAATTATTTGTCTGATAAAACAATCATGATTTAAAAATTTTAATCAATGAAAAATTGCAACACAGTTGTATTTTGAACAACGCCGGAGATTAAAATGGACATATGTGTTGGTGTTGCTTGCTAGGACATTAAATAAAATCGTTCTTGTGTTTAATAAGTTTATATGTACGTGTTCATTTTTTTTTATCGTGAAACGGTTGATTTTCTATAACGTTTTAGCTTAATCAAATCAAAATGGCTGCCTTTCGAACGTGAAGACTTCGAAGTACAAAAATTCTAAATTTTCCTATTAAAATCGAAATAATTCTATCATACCATGCTCTATGCTCATTTTAACATGGGTAGCCATTATGCTTATCAACATTTTGTTAGCGGAGTATAAAATGTTGACAAATATAATGCCTACCAGTGTTAAAATGAGCATAGAGCATGGTATGATAGAATTATTTCTTAACTAGTATATGATGATGAGTATTTGTTCGAGTTAACTCCAACAAAATATATGAAATATTCATTATAACATGAGTATACGCCACTTTTTATGAAAAAAATAGTATACTGAACAACTTATTAATAAAGTGTTGATAAATGACAGATACGGATCCAGGATTTTGAAATAGAAGAGACCTGGGGTCCCAAAACTAGACAACATTTGGAGTGGAACAGGTAAAAAGTCTGCATTAACCCTAAATGTAGCTCCATAGGGGGTGGCCCTCGCACCCGGACTCCTCTGTCTATGAACATCTTTCATGAATCAAATTAAGAAACGTTGCTAAATTTTAAGTAAGACATCAAAGGTTATAAACGAAGACCGTGATTCATCTTGATATGCTGGATGCACGTTCGTCCTTAAAGTAAAGAGGTAGAAGTGTACGTTTTTTCCTGCATCTGTTTCACTCATAGTATCAAATAAGATTTAAAGTTCAGATTGACATAAAATTGTGTGTGTTTTAATATTTTTTTAAGCGGCATTATCACATAAGTTAAACGCTCGTACGCTTGAAAGGTTCTTTGGAACAACGTAAACAATTTTGTTTTATTTTGGAACATCGTGTAACGCTTAGTGATACCAATATTGTATTACAATTTCACGGTGAAATTTGAAAAAGAAACTTACAGAACAGAGCTGTCAGTTAGATACGACGACAAGAAGAAAAAAAATTATTTGTAGTATGTTCGTTATACATTTAGTTGTATTCATATTTTTGGTCACGGTTTTCGTATTCAAAATGGCCCTTCGAGCTTTGAACATTAATAAACGTCTATGTCCTCTTTAATGCCAATTTAAGCTTTTTAATTAGTATTAGTACTGTATATTATCTTCTTTTATTCCTTTTTTAATATCACCTGGTTTCCAATTATGAAATCACCCTGGTTTTTTTTCCTGCGGTTCGTGTTGCTCAAACTTTAGTTTGGATACTGTGTTTTGTAGACTGCTGTTTCATTTTTTGTCACGATGTTTCTTTACGCCTCTTATGTTTTGAATGTCTCTGTGGTATTTCCTCCCCTTTTTTCTATCTTGGTAAAAAAGAGATTCATATATATAACTCACAAAATTTAAACTTTACTAATTCCACAATATGAATGAAAGTAATAAAGATTCGCGCGAAAAATTAGTATTATCTTTTCAAATTAAAAATAAAAAAAAAAAAAATCACTCATTTTAAAGATCACATATTACAGTTATCTAAAAATACTTATCAAAGATTTCAGGCTGATATTCTATAATGAGACCTAGGGGGGACAAATTATGAAAACATTTTTTTTTGGCAGGGGAACGCTTTACAAAAATGAAAGAGGGTCTGGAAAATAGATTTTACATCAAGTCTGAATTTTTGATCAAATAATGTATACACTACAAAGTTTACTGCATGATTTAAACAATAAGACGTTCTTACAAAAATCGATAAAATGTTACTATTAGAACTGTCAGACTCCAGCTGATGATGTAGCCAGACTGTATCAATGATCTTATCAATGGTTGTAGGAAGATAACTGAGGATGAATACCACTACTATTATAAAAGCAATTTTTGTAATCTTTCTTGACGTTTCTCCTTGTTCAGAATACTGCCTCTTATCAGATTTGTCTGCACTCTCACTATTATATTTTTGAAATTTTTCCCGGAATTTAATATGGGCAAAGATTTTCCTGCCTATGACGACATTTAGAATTGAAATCACAATAACTTGTATTATAGTTAATAAAAGTATTCCACCAGTGTATAAAACTGGTAAAATCGTGTGATCGTAATATGAATATATTACACAAATGTGTCCCGTTAAATTTCCACTTCTTTTATGGTGTAAATCAATGTTCATCACATTCCACAAAACAATATTTGGCAAAGAAAATAACATCGAAGTACATAACACAGTAACGATGATGATGGAAGAGATTCTACGAGAAATCTGTTTTCCGAATGGATGACAAACACGTCTGTAACGATCTACTGTTATTGGAAGTAAAACACTTGCGGACATTATAACAAACAAGTAACTTATTGACCTCGATAACTGACATGATGTGGTAGTATGCAGTGTGTAGTGATATAATTTCTCTCTGCAACCTCTAGAGGTATAGCTATACAACACACCAAGAGGTCAGCCACTGCTAAAGGATGAAAACATTGTGAGTTGTCTTTTGCCGGATAATCACGTATTCCAAAACCACCATTGTATTACCTAATGTTCCGATCAGTGAGAAAATTCCAAGAATAATTGTTACAATCGAGTGTTCATCAATATAATCCCTGTTGAATTCATGGAGAGAAGCTAACCTGTTCTTTTCAGTGTTATTTCCGTCAATATTTTCCATTCTGTTTTTTTTTTTCTAATTTCCAGTTTACATGGATTTCATTGCAGAATGATTTATTTTATATCAGGTACCACAAACAATAAACACCCATATAGAAGAATTGACACTATTTACAGAGCACTATCTCTGTATTGTAAGTGTTACTCAAATATCGTAAACAAAAATTGGCAAAACATGTTTACTTAGTAATTAATGCGTCCATTAATATGCTTGATTGTTTTACTGCGGAGGAGTATTGTAACGTTTTGTATCAGCAGGAAAGCAGTACTTGTGTTACTTGTCCGTTCTCTGGAAATAACATCTGTGTATCAAGCGTACAAAAGTATTCAAGTCATGTGAAACTGAATGAAAGAATCAAGCTTTTATTCCACCATTAAAAAGTTTAACGGCTGTATAATGCTCTTTGGTTGGGTTGTTGTTTCTTTGACACATTCCTCGTTTCCATACTCTATTCTAGTAAGGACAAGAAAACAACTGATGTAATAATAATGACATAATTGTTTTCAAAAACTTCACAAAATTCAAACGCAAAGATTAACCTATTTCATTAATGCCATTCCTTTCAAAAATACATTTAACTTCCAACGACTGTTTTGTCTGCGAGCCCAGAATTCAGCCTTTTTGTGTTGACACGCAGTAAAACTATTTCTGTAAATTAACTGTTTATAAAATGTTGAAATATTTAAAAATCTAATTATATTCCAGGCATATATTGCCTAACCGAATATGCACAACTTTCTAGGCTTTTTATTCTCTCCAACGTCGTATTCGATTTGGCCTACACACTGTTTTAATTCGAGCGCAACTAATGAGTCTTATGTAGACGAAGCAAACGTCTACCGTACAAAATCATATGCATTTTATCGTTGGTGAGTTATGATATAAACCCTGACTTTGGACAGGCACGTTGACATTTGTTAGGATTAAATAGTTTTTTTTCTTTTACGCGACCCAAACACTGTTTAATACTTTTAATGTTCATCTTGGCATATATTTGAATAGAAATCAATCATTTTAGTGTATCTAAGAACCATTTGAAAGAAGGCATTGTTGAATAAACTTACAATTAAAGCATTTTGTCTTATGGTGGACATCAATTACATAGTTCGGTATAGGTACTGATTTTTCTATAAATAAGTGCTCAAGATAAAACTCTTGACCTGCAAATATTGATACATTTGTTTTTAGTTTTACAATATACTTTTATTGTAAATTTCATATGAACCTCTTTTTTGTTGTTTAGATGAAAATTCTAAATCAAACTTATATGAAAACGTGTAAAAAATAAATCAAAGTACTCAAAGAAAAAGGATATTATCTGTGAAACCTTTGTGCAAATATTTAATATAAACGTGTGATTTAGTACTTAATATCGTGATATTTCATTCAATCAAGGGTGTTTTTTTTTCCTTTCCCATTTTGATCTTGTTGATTGGACAAAGAGAGGAGCGGGTTGTTTGTTTTGTTTATCTCAACTCTGTTATCTTCTATAAACTTGAGTACCATGATGTTATATTAAGCCACCAATGGCATATTTGTTGTCGTTTTACACAAACCACTATTAAATGATTAATAAAGTACATCTTTTCAGATCGCATCGTCTAAATGCTCTCTGCAAATTCTTTTTTTGACCTACTGACTCGTGGTCTTGAAACCTTTGGGTCTTGTCAACAAAGATTTGACAAAGCTTATTATAGTAATGGCTTTTATTTCTAGATTATTACAAATTCTTTGGAATTCTTGAATAAACTAAGTTCCTTTAAGGGTCAGTATGTATCCCTTGACAGTTATGATTTGTCTACTCTGTATAATGCGCTATCGTATATGTTTTCAAACAAAACATTGACTATTTGATAAAATTATATGTGGATAAATCACGTTGATACTAAATCCGTTTTAATCTTTACTATTTTTTAGTAATACAACTTTAATATACTTACATATAACAAACAGTTTTGCTTGAAAATATTGATTTTAATATTCGTATAATATGTAAATAAATGAGTGGTGATATTGTCATTAACATCATACATAGGTAATCATGTGAAAAGCAAATGGTGTAAAATGTCGATTAAGCACAGGGAATATCAGTTTTGACTATCAGTTTCTATACAACAATGACTGACGCGATCTCCTATATCAAAATATGTATTTGGGTCTGGAATACCAATTCTGATCCGGATTCTGATCTCCCGTATATGATTTCGTCTGTTGTAAGTAATGTATCCCATTTTCAAGCCAATAAAATATTAGCCATATCAGATAAATGATTTAGCAATGCGACTTTAGAATCCTTTATACACAATTTCAAGTCAGACGTTCTCAGAGATGAACGCACTGACAATATATCATTCTGAATGACTTGTTATTGTCGAGATAAGAAATTTTACAGTATTCATCACTAGAGTCAGTCATGTATTGGATATGGTGGCGGTAGCCTGAACTCTGGAATTTTCTTTACAATCTAATAAGTGCATACTGACAACAGTTCTCTGCTGTCCATAAATCTGGATCTTAATACTGTTTATAAAGAAAGTGTATACTATATACGGTATGTACTATCAACAAAAATTTTGTTTTTATCGGCGTCCTTGTCAATTTACTATCAACGTCAAAAACGTTTTGTTCTTGGCGTCATTGTTACTATATACTTCAACACTTTTTTGTTGGCGTCTTTGTTAGATTTATTTGTATGTTTGTTTGAATGTTTATTATAAAGCCAGTTCTATTTTATGTTTTTGATGTATGTTGCCATGGTTTTGGCTGCTGGATCCAAATTATTGTCACATTAACATATTATGTATGTTTGGGTTGCTTGCCTAATTTTATTTGAATATAACGGAACCATAAAATAACTGTCATACAAGTGGGAGGTTTAGCTAGCTATAAAACCAGGTTTAACCCTGCAGTTTTGTCGGAAAATGCATGTACCAAGTCAAAAATATGGCAGTTATTTTTCACTTGTTCCGTTGGTTAATAGTGTTTAATTTTGTCAGTTGTAATGGACTTCCCCGATTTGAATTTGTCTACAAATTGTTATTCGATAAGGTTGTAGTTTAAATACTTGTTCTTACGACACTATGGTAGAGTAAAGTCTCCACTGTTGTGTTTGTATGCAAAAGACAATTGTTAACATTTTTCAGTAATTTTTAGCTTAGAAACCATGTCTTCTTTGAGTTGCCATAGCAACTATATAGTAAGTTTTATGATTATGACATATTTGTATTGTATGCATATGACTAATACATTATGAAAATCACTCAAAAAGGTATAGTCTTCATTTTTTATAATTTTTATTATGAAAATGCCATAATATTGATAATATTATCACATTAATAGACTTTAGCTCATGGTAAATAAGCGTCGTTGCTATGAAAACTTTTAAAATCAAACATTTACAAAATAAATTGTCAAGGTGTGTTGTTATCATTCGTATGATTTAGCATGGGTTTTTGAGAATTAAAATAAAAGTCACATACCTTGTGAAGCTAAGTCCTTTCTGACCATGACTTCGTCTTCTTCAATTGAACGTTATTTTATTTCTCACTTGATTTGGTGTCTTTTAACTATCTTATTTGATCTTTATTTGTGAATCTTCTGTAGACAAAAAGCGAGTCTGGCGTACAAAATTGTAATCTGGGTAACTTTGACGAGTTTTTTATCTGTCAATCTATATTTGATTGACATTTACGGTTCGTTACAGGAAATATAATCGAGTATTACGTAGACAAAATTACCCCGCATAGATTATTTTCACCGAATGTAGGCGAAACGCGCGTCTGGCGTAGTAATTTATAAAACTGGTATTTTTTATGAGCTGTTACAATCGTTGGAATAATGACAATGCTGTTGTTGAATGTGTTGTCTGTGAGGGAATAACAAGCCCCGTAGTAATCTTGTGAAGACATGATATATCATTGATCCAGTAATATTCTTCTAAAGAAAAGTGTACGATCAGACCATCTTTTTAACCCTTGAAATCGAAAATCAAAAATGATAAAAATGATATGAATCTAATTATTTTCATCATTTTCATAAGAAATAAGTGTGTTGGACATCAGCATTTATATTTTAAATTTTGTCTTAAATATTAGCATTACAGTTTTTCTCTACTTACCTTCATCAGGAACGCTCAAACCTGAATATTTGAAAGCTCGGAGTGTATTTATACGTATAAACGTTCGCACTGTGTATCAACGCCACCGGAAATTGGGTACTAACGAAGCGGAGAGAAATGGAAAAAAAAGTAAACAAGGTAAGAATTCATTCAATTTAAAGCATTTCTACTGATTTGACGAGGGTACCGCTTAAGAAATGATTTTCTGATATATAATTCTTTAAATTATAAGGCCGATAAGTACAAAATTAAGACAAGATTTTGTGTTATACTCAAGAACTTGCCACTTAGTACCTGAAAATTTCGATGTCGATCGTCCTCTGTCGCCCCATTGGCAAGATATTCAACTGTTTTTCATTATTTTTCCAGACACTTTTTTAGATTATTATAGTTTGGCATCATATTTACTGAAATTTGTTGTCAAAATGAACGTTTTTAAAGAATATAGACCATAAAAAATAAAGTCTAGGGTACGGCAACTTGCTCATGTTGACTAATTTACTGTATGGCAACTTGTTTTCAACTGTATGGCAACTTGCTAATTTCAAAATATTTATTTACCGTCTTTTTAAAGAAAATAAAGTATCAGGTTCAAATATCTAATTATGCATTTGATAAAAATACAATTCGCTTGACACCATTTAAGATGTATACACAATATAAGACTTGAACACAGTCCTATTACATCTTTTACATACCTGATGTATACAATATGAATACGGCATATACAAAAGCTGGCAAATGTTGTAACTTTCGGAAAGGCATGTCACTGTTTTACTGACCTGTTGTTCTGCCCTGACGTAGCGTTAAATATTACCCATGTCCGTCCGACCCGTCTCTCCCGTCCGTCCAGAAAGTCCCAATAATTGGTTTCCGTTCTCTAACTTTAGTATGCCTTAACCAAATGTTTTAAAACTTACACGAAATGCTTATCACCACAAAACACAGATCAAGTTATAAATTGGGTAGCGTCACTGTTACCGTTCTTGAGTTATGCCCTTTTATAAATGAAAAAAAAGCTAAAGCTGTCGTTTCTGTTCTCAAACTTTAGATTGCCTCAACCAAATGTTTTAACCATTCAACATTAGTCAGCATTTGCATATAAGTGATGAACATTTCGGGGATGGGTTGTGGGTGGAGGGAAGGAAGGAGGTAATGGCAGGAGAATTTTTCCGCATTGAATATTTAGAACCATTAAGTGAATGAATTCTCTTTCAACTTTCAGATAAAATGAAATATAAATGAATTATCATTCTCTGCAAAAAAAAATACACCACGGCACCATGTTAAGGGAGGTTTGAGTGCTCACAAACATGTTTAAGCCCGCCTCAATATATATGTGTCTGTCCCTGGTCAGGAACATGTAATATAGCGGCTGACGTAAGTTGCTGCCTGACATATTTGTTTATGATTTTGTCATAAATCAGGCAATTTTGATACGGTATGGGTTTTGTTCATTGTGAAGTGTATAGTAACCAATAGTTGGTCAAATCTATTTCATTTGGACTTTGTTTGAAAGTCCTCTCAGTGAAAACCATCCCACGTCTCCTTTTTCAATTAATGTTATTGTCTTATTTGTAAAAGGCAGATACAGCCAATATATTAGAATAAAGAACATTAATTTTCTAAAAAAAAAATTCATCTCTATATAGTAAGAAATGAACAAGCTCGGTGGCTAACACTGTTTAAATTAAAAAAAAATATTAACCTTTGATTAATCATTTTTGTCGAGCCTTCGACTTTTGTCGAAAAAGCGAGACATAGCGATCCTACATTCCGTCGGCGTCGTCGTCGTTGTCGTCGTTGTCGTCGGCGGCGTCCACAAATATTCACTCTGTGGTTAAAGTTTTTGAAATTTTAATAACTTTCTTAAACTATCCTGGATTTCTACCAAACTTGGACAAAAGCTTGTTTATGATCATAAGATAATATTCAAAAGTAAATTTTGTAAAAAAAAAATTCCATTTTTTCCGTATTTTACTTATAAATGGACTTAGTTTTTCTGCCAGGAAACATTACATTCACTCTGTGGTTAAAGTTTTTGAAATTTTAATAACTTTCTTAAACTATCCTGGATTTCTACCAAACTTGGAAAAAAGCTTGTTTATGATCATAAGATAGTATCCAGAAGTAAATTTTGTAAAAAAAAAAAATCCATTTTTTCTGTATTTTACTTATAAATGGACTTAGTTTTTCTGCCAGGAAACATGACATTCACCCTGTGGTTAAAGTTTTTAAAATTTTAACAACTTTCTTAAACTATCCTGGATTTGTACCAAACTTGGACAGAAGCTTGTTTATGATTAAAAGCTAGTATCTAGAAGGAAATTTTGTTAAAATTTTGTTCCATTTTTTCCGTATTTTACTTATAAATGGACTTAGTTTTTAATCAAGTTAACATTACATACAGTCTGCAGTTTAATTTTTTAAACATTTATTACATTCATAAACTATCCTGGATTTTTACCAAACTTGGACAGAAGCTACTTACAATCAAAACCTAGTATAGAGAGGAATATTTTTTATTAATTTTTTTCCTCATTTTTGTTGAGCCTGCGATTAACAGCAAAAGTAGGCGAGACACTGGGTTCCGCGGAACCCTTACGAATTTTTGGAAAGAATGAAAGAAGAATCCGATACAAGGGATACAAATCCGGCTATGGCTACGGCATAAACTATTTATATAAACTTTTTACTTTAGAATAAAGATGACCTTGTATGAATTTTTTTTTGGTTGTCATCTTAATATTATATACTTATTAATACAATTCACAAAAGCTAGCATCTTCGACTTGTAAGTTTAAAGAATTATAATGAAATAACATCTAATAAGGACAGTTTGAAATATTTTTGAATCCTGATGGTGCATACTCATAAATTCTTTTGGAAAAATCCACGTAAATTTAAATGTTGATTTGAAAGCATTCATTTATTTATTTGCCCTCGTAAACAGTTTGTTAAAATACCGAAATCGGTAAATTCTTATCGTGAACGAATAAGTCGGGTACACCTTTTTACATTCAGGCGTGCTTGAGTTGCACTTTTTTCTTCTTATTAAGAAAAATGATTTTAATTTTAGCATCTATCTAAAGATTAGATTATTTACACACACAAAAATAGGGCTTACTGCTGATTTTGAAACTCTATGAATTCACATTTATATTCAACCAAACAGATAGGCCGAGATCCATACCTTTATAAGTTTCAAAACAGAGAAGGTGTGTTTGAAAACAAATAATCACGTACTGCTATATCTTTTTGGCAAATGCAAGTCTTACTTGTATTAATTATATAATTTTAATTGGCACAATATCACATTGAAATTTACTGAGAAATATTATACATAGTAATCATGAAAATGTACTACTGTAACAATGAAAATTCGGACGAATACACTCCTTTTCACTACCCATCCATCTACTCATTTAAGTTTAGGCCAAACAGCCTTAGCAACAGTCTTTTATTAATATTTCCCTGTAAATAAAAAGATTGTTTGAATTTACTTAAACTAAAAAAAAAAATACAATCTTATTTTCAATAAGAAACAAGAAAATTAATTCGAAACACAATTCATATTTATTTCTCCTAATTTGCAATGAAAACAAAGTATTTTCTTCACTTTTCTTTTAACAAATTATTCATTTCAGAAATTTAAAAAATAAACAATAAACAATGTTGAAGACCGTACCTTGACCTATAATGGTTTACTTTATAAATTGTGACTTGGATGGAGAGTTGTCTCATTGGCACTCATACCACATCTTCCTATATCTATTTAACCCAGCACATTCTTTATGTGTCTGTCCGAAGCCACGAGCCTGTAGTTTGGTGGTTGTCGTTGGTTCATCTCTATCATATTTGTTATTTTTCGTTAATTGTTTTGTTATGAGTTAGGCCGTTAGTTTTCTTGTTGAATCCTTCCACAATTTTCATGTCGGGGCTTTTTATAGCCGACTGTAAGGTACGATTTTTGGTTGTTGAAGGCCAAACGATAGCATATAGTTACTTACATACACTTTATTTGACCCTGGTGGAAAGTTATCTTATTTGCAATCATACAACATCTCCACTGTTTATATTTAAAAAAAAAAGAACAGCGCCAACAAAAGATGAATGGTCGTTTTTTTTATTGAACTTACAAAATTTCACCCTGACAACAAATAAGACAACAGTCGTTAGTATTATAACGATATATGAATGTATTTAGGATAATATGGTTGAAAAAAACTTTTTTGTCTTTAAAAACAAAAAGTCAAATAGAGGTACGCAACGACGACTTCTGAACGAAATTAACGGCATATATTTTATAATATTTGATAAGTAGTTTATTTTGTATATTTGTAAGCCGGTAAAGCTTTGATACAGCCAACATTTCGTCACTTGATATTATCTAAACAGTGATTAATTTCATCTTTATATTACAATATATTGCAAGACGCCGTACAGACAAAAGTTGTTATTTTGCAATTCGCCGTACAACGTCATGCAATTCGCCGTACAATAAACAAACAATGTTTTGGTCCATATTCTTTAAAAACATCTTTATGACAACAGATTTCAGTCAATATGATGTCACACTATCATAATCTAAAAACGTGTCTGGAAAAATAATGAAAAACAGTTGAATATCTTGCCAATGGGGCGACAGAGGACAATCGACCTCGAAATTTTCAGGTACTAAGTGGCAAGCTTTGGAGTATAACACAAAATCTTGTCTTAATTTTGTACTTATCGGACTAATAATTTAAAGAATTATATATCAGAAAATCATGTCTTAAGCGGTACCCTCGTCAAATCAGTAGAAATGCTTTAAATTGAATGAATGCTTACCTTGTTTACTTTTTTTTCCATTTCTCTCCGCTTCGTTAGTACCCAATTTCCGGTGGCGATGATACACAGTGGTTCGGAACATTCGAATCAAAAAGGACTTGAATAAGCGCGTAGACAAAATCAACGAAAGATCGACTTGACTGAAGGAGTTGAAATTTAGTTTCATAATCATTTCTCAATTTATTTATGGGAATTTAAAAATAGTGCGTTATAAATTATGACGGTACCATATCCAAACTTTTGGGGCAGCGTATTACATTTAATCTTTAGTAATATGAATGTCACCTAAATGACACAAAGAGGTCATCATACATAAAGGTACATGTATAATATTTTAAGCTCTATTTACAAACCAATTAAACCTGACCTATCAACCTAATTCAATTAAAATATCCGAAAATAGTCAAAGACCACAAATACTTCCTACTTTTATATAAACAATATATTTTCAAAATGACTATATATCCTGTAATTATAATTTGGGAAAAAAACTAATGTTTCCGGATATAAAATATTTTAATCAAGTCATGAAGATACTTATCAATTATATATTTGCCGTTTATTTTTGTAATATTTGTGATTCGTTGGACGGTCCGTCCAATTCTGTTTGTAGACACAAAAATGGGTAAGTATGTGTTAAGATGCATTGTATATATATGTAATTTAAATTCGTTGGAAAAACATACAAAATCCGTTTGTAAAAACAAAAAAGAGTAATAGTATGTGAATTAACAGCGGTTTTGATTAACAGGTTGTAAATTTGACATTAAAAATAATACCGCAAATATAGATCTGTGTCATATCTCGATCGTTTTGTTGAAATTTACACAAATGATAAACTTTAAACTTGGATCTTGGACAAACGTCATACAGAATTCAATTTTTCTGTGTCAATTTTTTGTTTCTCACAACAATTGAAAACACACTATACGGTTTCATATACAAATTGAATATACTGTGTTACTGTGTTTCAAACCACAAGAGAAACATTTTCATGATCTTGTTACTGTACATAAAATAAAATACTAAACCACACTCTCTTCTAATTGTGCTCTCCTATGAAAAAAAATAAAAGCATCATATTTCTTGTAACATCACTGAAACTAAATGTGATATTTAATATGCAGAACAAACATGACTTGCATTTTTTAAACTATAAAGAACATCTTTAATGCTCTTTGAGACCCTCGAAATTCATCATGTAGGAAAACAAAAACAACAATAATGTTGATACATTTAAGCCACTTTGCAAAATTATCAACATACATTGACGCCATAAACATCGTGTACACTTGCCTATTTTTTATCTTTATTTAAAAATAATGGTATACATACATTTTATGCACACTTGGTAAAACACCAAATGCAAAACTACATATTACGTTCAATGAGCGTGATGCAATGTATTTGTTCAGTCAGCTGTATAACTGTATGCGTATAATTGAAGTTTTGTGTTTCCATATGCTGTTCCGATAAACACTGAGTATCAAAAAATAATTTTTCTTAAGACAAAAAACATTAACATATGTATTTATCTTACTTAACTTAGCTGGTATATTTTTATAAATTAATCGTCCATTCAAAACAGTAAATACTTTCCAATTCACAGAGCAAACTATTATTTCGAATATAAAAAAGACAGTAAAAGTTTAAAATTATATGTCCACTACAGCAGATGTCAGTATAAAATAGTATGTTGCTTCAATATTAAACTGTGAAACCTTGAAGTTTATCTTCGATCCATATGGCAATCCTATAACAAGAGGCTTCAACACCGTCCAGGATCGATAGGCTATAAACGTTTTAATCAAAGAAGCAGCATATCGTCTGCAAGCGAATATAAATTTGAATAAATGCCGACAGGTCATTTAAGATGTTTTTTCATTTCACCTTTTTGTAATTTTGATGTAAATGGGCAAAATCTGAATAAAAAGATCTGTTGATTCTGATTTGAATAAACTTAAGAAGTTTGTGCATATTCGCATATCATTTTTCCAACATAATTTAGAAAATAAATGAAAGGGTGAATAACACGACGATTTCTAAGAATGGAAACAAACTGGAAGTACTAAAAAAGCGTAATGTATTCATATCGGGCGATAAAAATCTAGCAATAGTGAAAGATGTAATACGTAAAAAGTACTCGACGGTTCTTCAGAATAAAATTATAAAGTCTTGCACACTCAAGCCTCGTGCGCCACGAAGAATAAAATAGAAGAAAATAATTTAATCTCATATCTTAATTTAATGCCTCATCTGAAGATTTGAAGGTAAGTACTGTGTATTGGTTACCTTAACTAGAAAAACAAAGAGTCCCGTCATACATATTTCAAATGGTTCTCTCAATTCATTTTAGAACCTATATTTTTTTTGTGTAGTAAACTGATGTAAATAATAGAAATAGTTATTTGTGAAGATTAAAAATTATCCTTTCAATTCGGTTGACAGTTGTGACTTCTCAACGCTCTAACATCGCTCCCATGGTATTGTGTATTCTTCAATTACTTGGTATAACGTATTAACATATATTAGAGTAACGTGAAAAGACTTATACAGTAGAAAAAGCCAAATGACGTAACTAATCAGATTGACAATAAACACAAAATGAAGTGACGATTTAGATTGTAATGAACGTAATTTACGTGTCATTGGTAAATTATTAGGTCAGATATTTTGATACTAAAAAGTACCCAAAATATTTAATAAATCATTTCATAGACAGAAACATCGTCGTATAAGGGGTTTGCTTCTCCTGTAGATTACTTATTATGAACAAGATAGCACATTAAATTATTTTCGGTGGTGTTGATAATAGAGCCAACAAGTATAGATACAATCCATGTTAAAATTGATTCATTCATACATCTATTCTTTAATGTTATCAATTTAACACTTTATAGTACTACATTGTCTTGATAGTTATAGTTTTGCATTGCATACGGCCATGTTTATCGCAGACTATTCATGGTGGTAATACACTTTATTCGTTTGATGTATAGTTATTGATAATTTCGTATGGGAGGACATTATGTATTAGCTTTCAACTAGCTTTTGGTAACAGGTCGGTACTTTGTGTCTTTACCTAAGTGTTAGTTTCATTTTGTGTTTTTTTGTCAATCTGATTAGTTTGGTTGTTTTTTAAGTTGTGCTGCTACAACATTGTTCTACATTGTAGGTTAAGGGATCGCACTTTTTTGACTCATTCTTTGAGTGCCTTTACCATACCAGAACCTTGCTATTCATTGACTGGGATGAATCAGGCATTCACTTTTCTTTCTATACGGTATGGGGTTTGCTCATTGTCAAAATCTGCGTGATGAGCTAAATTTAATTCAATATACGTGTGATAAACTGTGTGAGCTTCTTTCTAACCACAAACTTAGCAAACTCGTGGCAAATTTTATAGCAGACTGTTATCATATCAAAACTTTAACACTATGATCACTTGATTTGAAATTATTTATCTCATCCTTTTTTGCAATTCGCTTTTATATATATATATATAACATGACACTAAATTTTATGAACAATGATAAAGTCTCTTAATTGTATGTATGTTAAATAACGATTTAAACAGTGCATCATAAGCCTATTTGGCTGGCTGAAGTTTTATATTATGTATTTAATGTAACGATATACTTTATATTCAGGTTGCATTATAATAAACAATTCTTCTTCTTCTTCTTCTTCTATACGTCTTATGATATGTAGGATATTTGTTTTATTGACAATCATATCGCATTCCCGTTGTTCTATATATTCGTCTGAACTGCAAAATAACTTAAGTAAACACTTTATAACTTCAGGCTTCTTAAGCGCTTTCCTGAATATGCCCGCATCAGGAACGCATACACCTAAAAAGTTGTATCCTTCAAGCTATTACTTATCGTCAAATCTGAATGACGATTAACTTGCAATACCGGGTGATGCATGTATACTAGGAGGCGCTTACCTTATGAACACATCCAGGTCTTTTTACAGTTAGATACTGCACTTGCACATATTTTGTATTAGTGTTTGTTATTCATACCTTTCAATTTTAAGCATGCAGTATATAATGCAATGACTATTTACATACAACTGAACACCACACAATGGCATGAAACTTGTTTTCAATAAGTATTATGTTTTCATGTTATACATGTTGTAATAATGACAATATCGTAATAAATTTCACTGACAGGAAACATTATTGTTGCTACAGTTATGGTGAGGACAACGGGGTTTGTATTAGTAAGTATATTTAGCTTTATCCAGCATGATTAAAATAATAACTGCTTAGAATTGACTTTGTTACATATTCTTAATACATTTAAACGTTTGAAAAAAGCAATAGTGATTTTGCATACTCTTAATTCCTGCTGGAACCCCTGACTATTCCTGCTGACACCCCTGGCTCCAACTAATATAATGACTATACAAGTAAACTTTTACGTAATAAAAATATCTACACAATCCATGCTGCCCAGGTTAGTTTTTCCTTTTTTACCATTATTATTATTTATTTTTAAGTTTGTCAAATGATTAAAAATATCAACTATATGTACTTGTCTCGATTTTGCTGATGTACTATGGACTTACTTACTATGATGATTTATATATGTAGCTTTTGTCAATAAACACATTACAAAAAAAAATTTGATTATTAACTACAACGCGCGCGTAATGAATAAGTATTATGGAACTGATCACGACTTAAACAGGAAAATACAACAGACATTGACTGAAACGCATGTTACCGGAAACAGATTCGCTTTATTTTTTCCTGCTCAACTTCCATTTGCAAAGAATTCATTTTTTAACACCTTAGTTGGCCTCTTCTCTTGTTGAGTCGAAGAAAATAAATACCTTACGAATCATTATATAATTACATTGTAATTCAAAAAATTATTTCTAGAATGCGCAATTGGATCAGAATCAAGAGGTGGTCCATGCTTACCGTGTAGTTCTAGGATGTACGGCGAAAATTGTGCAAATGATTGTAATTGTACAAGATATGAAAGGTACAGTAAATTAATTCCATGTTAGTAACCTTTTATAGCCAAGCATACGGTATGTGTTTGTCTCATTGTTGAAGGCTGCACGGTTGCCTATAATTGCTTACAATGTTCAACCCACCATTTTTTTCTTAAAATGTCCTGTACCAAGTCAGGAAAATGGCCATTGTTATATTATAGATCTTTTCTGTGTGTGTTACATTTTAATGTTGTTTTTTTGTTGTGTCGTTGTTCTCCTCTTATATTTGATGCGTTTCCCTCAGTTTTAGTTTGTAACCCGGATTTGTTTTTATCTCTATCGATTTATGAGTTTCGAACAGCGGTATACTACTGTTGCCTTTATTTACATCCACTTCATTTGAACTTTGGTGGATAGTTGTCTCATTGGCAATCATACCACATCTACTTATTTTTATATTAAAAGAAAAATACAATCCATTTATACCCTTCCGGAGCACCTGAGATCACCCCCAGTTTTTGGTGGGGTTCGTGTTGCTTAGTTTTTAGTTTTGTATGTTGTGTTTTGTGTACTAATGTTTGTCTGGTTGTCTTTTTCTTTTTTAGCCCTGGCGTTGTCAGTTGATTTTTCGCCCCTCTTTTATATCGTTATATACAATCAGGAAACTCGGTTCATGTCTGTCATATAAGTTCTTACGTAAATTGTTTTATTCCTTATGTCGGGACATTTTAAAACCGACCAACGGTATAGGTTTTCCTAATTGTGAAGGCTGTACGATTGCCTACTTCATTTGACCTTTGGTCGATAGTTGTCTTTTAGGCAATCATACCACATCTCCTGATTTTTACATAAACAATAATAATCAAATAAACCGATATTTGATGTCTGAATTGTGAAAATATTTGCCTCATTTATAATAATAATAAAAAAAAAACAGATTCAAACCAAATATCGAAGACAGAACGTAAGAATCATTAAAAAAAGAAAATCTTAACAGCCTTTAAAAGACTAGACAATAAATATCAAGTCATGTTAAGTCTTTCTGTTCAGTATCTGTTAATTTTCTGTACAAAGTACACACACCGAATTGTCTGAACAATTGGAAAACATCTGTGGTCATCTATGAAACAAATATTGCATTACAGTTGACCAACTGATGATGGCGCACGTGAAACTTCTATGAAATGACTGGAACTTCACATTTGGGAACCTTTCAACTGTAATTTTAGAAATTATTTTACATCAAAGAACATATCCCCTTATGCAAAGTGCTGATTCCTTGCCTGTCTCTGGCAATTTTTTTTAAAAATTTTTTGGGGGGTTTTATTGGCTTTTTAATTTTTAAATAATATTCGAATTTTCAAATTTTTTGGCTTCGAATTTTGCTGAAAAACATGTTTTGTCGACATTCGCATCTGGTGCAGTAAAATTGGTTCTATTCTGCTATCTGAAGAACTACGAAAGCATGTAGCTAGTGATAATGCGTTGATACATGTTCATATCGTATCAGTCAACCAATTCGTGATGGTTACCGCAAGACCGTGAATTATTGGTAGAAGTCGTTTTCTCTCATACCTCTGTTGGAGCAGTCCTTTTGTGCTAGGAGCACACACATTTTACTGGTCTGTTTATTGTAAACATGCACAAGCTTAATCTATTAAATGAAATATATATTTCCCCATACGATGGGGCAAACGGTAAAATACTGCTGAGAAAAAGGAAATTTACTATTGGAAAGTTGAAAAGAGGGGCAAAAGATACCATAGGGACATTCAAACTCATTAATCGAAAATAAACTGACAACGCCATGGCTAATAAAAGAAAAAGACAAACAGACACATAATAGTACACAAAACACAAACTAAAACTAATATAAGAAAGTTGGTATAACATTACTATAGGTTTTTGAAATCTTTGCCAGGTCATTAAATGTCCATCATTATCAACCAGACTCCTTTTTCAGTCCATTTTTCTATAAGGAGTGGTTTGATTTCCAACCTTAATTATTATTGATTATTATTCCAAATATTAGATGTAATTAAAACATATTTGTTCTTAACAACTGCTTAAGTTTTGAGATCTGTCCAAGCATTAAAACCCTCTTGAAGAATTATCTCGACGACAAAAATAATCATTGTGGTTGCCCAAATGGTTATTATACGTTTTTTTTTTAAAGCATTGTCGTGACGTCAGCCTATGCATTTACAGTGGATTCTTTTTCTAGAAGAGGGGCGAAAGATACCAGAGGGACATTCAAACTCATAAATCGAAAATAAACTGACAACGCCATGGCTAAAAAAGAAAAACAGACAAACAATAGTACACAAAACACAACATAGAAAACTAAAGACTAAGCAACACGAACCCCACCAAAAACTGGGGATGATCTCAGGTGCTCTGGAAGGGTAAGCAGATCCTGCTCCACATGTGGCACCCGTCATGTTACTCATGTTAGTACAAACCCGGTAAATAGTCTAATTCGGTAGGTCACATCGTGAAAAGGGAACGACATTTGGAACATATCCGCTATTATCTGTGAAACGGATATTCCATAACGGTCAACCAACTCGTTAAGGCGTCCGTAAAATTTACGAAGGGATAATTTCAACTTCACCATTTGGAACTCTTGGTTTAATAGCTTCCTTGTGAGCAGCAAACCTCTATCATGATAGGAAATACAAGCTGAAATCGTCACGTTTGTCATAGACTCTAGTTACATGTCGTCCATCAGTCTGAAGATCGAGCAAAAGATCACGAAATAAGCAGACCTGCTAGTTTCGGTAGTTTCCTTAATCTGAAATTTACATACAGCGAGTTCATGTAAGGACATTATTCGGTATTGTAACTCAACATTTCAAGACAAACATGGATTACACCCATTTATAGATATATCAATTGATAGTCTTAAAATATACATAGCTAAAAATTACAAAATAATTACAAGCAGTATGTGTATCTTTTCTGGTTTTTTTTTCTCTCGCTATTTCACAACACACAGATGCGACAGAATAACTGGGAATTGTCGTGGAAAAACTAGTACAACACAAGAAATGTCATCTTTAAATATCGGTAATGTATTGTTTACCAGGAGATATGAGCGTAAATACATAAAAAAAAAACAATTATTAAATGTTAACTGAAGTATAAGCCTCATTGTATTTATTATAATGAATAACATAAATAATTAAACGCGTCATTATTTTTTAGGGTGACGAAACAAAAGAAATGAAAAACAAATGAGTAAATGTTACAATTTTTATCCTTGATTTTGCATGCCATTCGATCACAAATTTTAATGATGAAATTTGTTTGTCTTTTTGTTCATATGTTTGTCCTTTCTCCAAGCTATTTGTCAATTCATTTGTTCAATACCCATAGTTCCAGACAGAAAACGTGAAAATTTCTTAATGCATTGGAAATGAAAGATATATTTATCTAAGTTTAAGGGCGAAATCATAAGTTTATTCATTTAAGGTTGATAGGGTTTTTCAACTACAAATTTTTAAATTGAATTGAAGGATAAAAAGACAGCTTCCGTCTGTCATAACTATATGAAGCTTTTTATCGTATATCATAAATCTAAAACTTGTAGTTCTTGAGACAAACGTGACGATATGTTCATCTGAATGAAGTTGTATAAAAAAAGTTGTTCGGCAAAATAGATTGAGCTAGAACATCGACCAACTGAAACGTGCCACGTGGGTTTACCGCATGAACTAAAATTCATAGATATCATATCAATTTTTTTTTAGATTATACTAAACCATCTCAATTTAAAAAGCAGACGACTTCGCATCTACAACAGATAACACACACATCTCAGCAATAAGCAACAGAACGTAAGTTAAAAATTGTTTGCTTAATTTTCATAATAATGAATGAATATGTACAATCTTTGACCAACATAACATAGTTTTATCATTGTATCAGCTTTCTTTTGATTGGCCTGAAATAACAATAGAGAGAAAATAATAACAACCCTTTATAAATATCATTACCTAAACTAAAAACCAAATCCGTCTAAGGTCAACTTTGTCTGAGGGAGTTGAAACATTAGTTTCACAACAATTCTAAATCTATTTACGGACATTTTAAAAGTACTGACTACAGAGCTAAAGATACACTCGAGGACTGATAGTCCATCAGCTGTAGTATCGACCCAGTGCTGTAAAATGAAACCAACACTTTATAAATTTCATACGTTCGAAGCGTTTTTCTGGATTTACCTTCATCAAGAACGCGCAAAGCCGAATATCTGAAAGACAAGAATGTATATGAATCGAAACAGTTTGTAGAGCAATTTGACAAAAATGGACCCAAATGAATAGCCAAATCCATCTAAGGTCAATTTTGCAAAAATGAACCCCTATTTTTGAAACCAGGAAAACAAACATTATCTAAAAAATAAAAAGACAAACAGACAAACACCAAAAACTGGGAGATATCTCAGATGCGCCGGAAGGGTAAGCAGATCTGCGCCACATGTTGCTACCATCGTGTTGCTCATGTAAGTACAAATCCTGTGATAAGGCTCATTCGGTAGGTCTCATTCGGGGAAAGGGGGAACGGATTGTGGTTAGTAATACGACAATTGGAACATATCCGTCGTAATTTATGAAATATTCCAAAACGGCCAACAAACTCGTGCTAACGTCCGTAAAATATACCAAGGGATGATTTCAACTTCACAACTTGGATATTTCCGTATGCAGGCGCTGCTGGAATGTTGCTACAAAGAAATGGAAAAATTCACAATTGGGAAGCTGAAATCAGCACTTTTGTCGTAAAAAAAAAAAAAAAAAAAAAAATCCGAACTCCGAAAATTCAAAACGGAAAGTCCCTAATCAAATGGCAAAATCAAAAGCTCTTACACATCAAACGATGGATAACAACTGTCATATTCCTGACTTGGTACAGGCATTTTCTTATGTAGAAAATGGTGGATTAAACCTGGTTTTATAGCTAGCTAATCCTCTCACGTATGACAGTCGCATAAAATTCCATTATATTGACAACAATGTGTGAACAAAACAAACAGACAAAAAAAGGTTTGCTTTCAAACGACCCTCATTGTCAATTTCTAGATACAAGTCAATATATGTGGCAGTTTTAACAGTATCTGTTGTATCCTTTATCTCAAGTTTGATGACATAGATGCTTTGACCATAGTCACCAAATTTTGAATTAGATAGTGATAGAACATCATCATTATAACGGAAAGTGAAATGAAAGGATACTGCTAACTTCCATTTTTTGTTCCTAAGAAATTCCTGTATATAGTCAGCCTCATATGATTAAAGGAACAAGTCGCTAAGAAGATGAGCACAGTTGGTTCCTATGGGAATGCCGATTGTTTGTTGAAAAACACGAACCCCATATGTAACAAATATGTCAAGCATTTTGATAATGTCAGTTTCAGATAATTATTTGTTTGAATCAGAATGGGGGGGGGGATTTGTATTAACGACCTCACAGCCTTAATTTATTCGGAAACAGTATCTACATTTTCTTTCTCGCGTTTTTAAGGTGTGACACACTTCTTCCCCACCAAGTAATTTGATGACAACATTCCCACAAGTTGATATTTGTGTTCGTTGAGCGCCATCCTGAAACTGAATACAAATTTCTTTTGAATGGGTACACATGCTTTTATCATTAATTGGAATCAAATGAGTGTTCTTTCAAACACTGTTGTGTTGATGAAGGCTGAATAATTAATCGTTGTCTATTTCAGAAGAATTCTTCACACTCAATAAACATGCACAAAATGAATGTTTTAAGATCTTAGGGCTAAAACTGAACACCCAAAACAATATTGTGTGTATAAAACTTTCACGTTGACAAATTTGTCAAATAAGAATCGAAATAATTCATGGCAACTGTAGATTGCGTTTCATTTAACCATGGGTGGACATTTACATGTATATTTGTATTTTATCAATCGCTATCGCCCGGATAAAATAATCGTATATCAATACCAAACCATAGGTAAATTAAAGCAAATCTACGTCTGCCATTATGTATTTCTTAATTATTACAGAGACTTATATAACACCAAGCACAGGAAAGGTAGAGGAAAACAATGATGACTTTATTGAAGTCAATGGTATGATTAAAATTAGAAATTTTAATAATATTTTTACTAAGATTTCATTTATTGATCATTTATATGATCAATAATAATCAACAATTTCATAGATTTTCAAATAAAGTAATTTCCATACAGACAACGAAACCTTTTGTAAGTCTATATTAAGTGTCGTTATCGTTTTTATTTAACTCAGTTCATATAGAGCATAGTTTCTCTTTTTGACAATTTCTTTTTATTGAGATTCTCTTGATTCAAATTAGCTTATCATACATATCGTAAACTTTCAATATTTTAAGACAAAATAAGGAGATATGGTATGATAGCAAGTGAGACAGCAAACAATATCAAAAACTGAATAACAAGTTTACAAAGCCTTAATGGAATAAATACAAAAGCAAAGTGCTTCGTTTATATTGAATACCTAAACATAATGATATAGATATCCATGAAAAGCATTACAAGGCAGTATTTGTTACTTACATGTGTAATTCCCATTTTGTTCTATGAGAAACCTAGTTTTTCAGATATTTAATTCATTATAACAAGTTACTTTTGTTCTAAACACTGGTACTTATTTTCAGTCCTAGGACTATCCAAAAGAGGTGTTGCTGTTTATATCATTTGAATCATTGGTATAAGTATGATATTTTTCATATTGTTCATCTGCAAACGTTTCAGCCAAAAACAACAAATAGCAACATCCCCAAATAACATTATAACGCAAAATGAAGAAATTGTGGAAATAGACATAGTTAATGCTGAAGGAATATATGATTTGATTGATGAAAATCTTGTAGACGACAGTTTTAAACTCCAAAATGAAATACCGACGAATCCCTATCTAGAAGTAATCGGAAGTTAAGACAGTGAAAATGATTGCATAAAAGATAGTTCTGAAAGTTCAGATGAGTCAAATAGGGATGGCGATGGCCAAAATTATTTAACTGGTTATCTGAATGCATACCAACCCTTATCAGAAAACTGGAGTAACAAAACTCGTGATTACGACCACATGGGCGTTGCTTCGATCGTTGATTCTGGTGAGTGTTTACAGAATTGCAGGACATCAAGTGTAACAAGTGTAAACTGCATATGTTCACATATAAATAACCCAACAGAAAGGCAAGAAGTACTTATTGGGCTTTTACTAACAAGAGGAAAACATCATACGCGATTCAGTTGTCCATTTTACATGAACCGATCAGAACATGTTGATGCCGCGTTAGGCATGTACCAAAGAAAGTCTGTTTAGTTATAAGAATCGGTTTTAAAAGATTTATAAAAAAAATATGACACATGTACATATTAATTATTTCCTCGTGTATAAAGAAATATCAAGATATGATACAGACGTTCAAGTTTCGGTAGTTTACTTAATCTCAAATTCACTGGGATATACATGATATATGAGATGAACACACTCGCTGAAATATGAATTATTGAATGACAGGACATCATCAATATATCTGAAAGTGAATATAAAGAACTTTGAAGGAGTTTTTTGTTTGTTTTGTCCTTTACAAGCATTTGTATAAATTATGACTTTTTGCATACAAAAGCAAGATGGCCAGTAGGGGATTCGCATGTAGTACCCATTGGAAACCCGAAACTCAGTACCGTCAAACATGATTCATGTAAACTAATTGATCCTTTGAATAATACAATGTTTAAAGATTATCAATTTAACACAGTAAAATCATTAAATATTGTTTTTTTCGGTAATTACAATGATTTTGTTTTTGAAAAATTATACATAAACTAAATATATTTTGCTTTATATGTACAATCGTGATAACTCTTGATTTTTAATCGTGTCAATACTGTTATTTATATTTTGGCATTGCACAAGATCATGCGTGTATCAGACTGTTTATGACATCTCAACACTAAATCCGTTGGATGTGTACTGATTGATACCATAGTCTTGGAGAATATGATTTATCTATTAGCTGTGATTGGCGTCGAACAAACGTTCAGTAAATGAGTGCTCTTATTTCGGTGATTTGTTTTTTATTGTTTTTATGTCAGTTGTAAAAATATGCCTTGTACCGATTTCTTGAGTTAAGCCAATTGCTACTTATATTTACAGTTTGTTCTTATGTTGTACTATTACATGCTATCAGCGGTTAGGAGAAGGTTGAGCGCTCACAAACATGTTGAACCCTGCAACAATCATTATGTGCCTTTCCCCAGTTAGTACCCTGTAGTACAAAGGTTTTCTTTGGTTCATGTCTGTCATATTTGTTATTGTCGTAATTTTTTTTATAAATTAGGCCATTAGTTTTCTCATCAAGTTTGTTATTTGGCAAGTTTATTTATTTAGACAATTTTTTCTTCAAAAAGACAAAACATATTATTTATATAGATATAATTTTTTAAAATTGTCCTTTGGATTATCTGCCTGGCTGTCCTATAATAATTTCATTACATTGATTTAATTTATTTTGACTGACATTATTCATTAACATTAGAATGGATCATTGTATACATTAACAGTGGACACTGGACACACTGTATTTAGCAACGTCATTTTGGTCTCTGGTAGTTATTTGTCTCAATTTCAAGCACACAACATCTTCTTATTTGTATATGGGAACATATTTAAAATATTAATGGAATGTAAAATATTTAATTCGTTAAATGAAATATTATAATCATATAAAATATCGTCATTTGTGTTAAATTTACTGCTACATTTGACATTCGAATCAAACTGGACTTGTCATTCAGACAACCATAAATGTAGTTTCCAATATATTAATAAAAGTTTGTGTCGTAAACATATAGGAGTCCCTTTATAGAAAAAAACAGTTACAATATTATGCACAAAGTAGATAAATAGAAAAAAGAAATATTGGTTACCTTTTTCGTATTATTTATGAATTATACGCTTGAATAAAAGGAGACGCATGTATCTCTAAGTGCAACAATAACTCTATCATTTCATTTATACTTAATTAGTTGAATCACCAAATGTAAAATCTTACTTTGACCATCTAGTGACTCATGATCCTACATCATGTCAATACATCTTTTTTAGTTTTTTTTTATTTTATCTGAAAATAATCCAATCATTGTGATACATAGATATATGAATACTTTATAATATAAATACTAATATTAAATTTTCCAATAGCAGTCTAAAGTTAACATGTTAGGTTTGCTAATTTTATGTATATATATGATAATTATCAACTAGATCATACTCATCTTTTATCACTCTAGAATAAATTACATGAATATGTTGAAAAAGTTAATGATGGCATCAGATTTCTCCTCTTACAACATGCATCACTGTCAATACTATGATGTCGAACATTAGAGGCACCAGGAGAGGCCAACAGAGATCATTAACAGATAAGGGTCAGACAGGACATGTTGGACAGAATTACAAAGTAAATAACAACCAAATTCAAGGGGAGAAAATTCAAATACAAAACCAAAATCAAGTATATCTATATGTATAACAATATCAATAAACATCATAGATAGCAATTTTATGATGCACACAATTCACTGTCCAATTGTGATGTGCATCAACATCTTAGTAATTCTACATGAATATTATAAAGCCTTAAATGAGTACAAACAAAAAAGATCTCCCCTCACATATAAACTAAGTTTTTAATAATTTTCCATTTACTATCAAATTTCTCTTTTGCTTTATGTGATCTGTAAAAGGAGGTAGATACATTTTATTTTTGGTAGGTACTTTTAATCATAGCTATCGCACCTGTAGGAGTCGGTAATGAATTGTTAAAGCGACATGTATACATTTAATACTTAATCAGAACAGTGAATAAGTTTAGGGAAACATTCCATGAATCTGACCCAAGAACAATATGTTTTGCATTCAATATTAAAGTTAAATTACATTTAAGTTTAAAAAGTGCTGAAATTTCTATTCATAAATTTCTTACTCGAGTACATTCCTAGAAAAGATGACTTATAGTTTCTTTAGTTTCATTACAGAAATTACATAAATTGGTGTCTTTTAACCCATATTTCTGCAATAATACATTTTTAGAGAGAGTTCTATGCAAAATTTTAAACTGGAACATACTAAATTTGTTATTTTTAGTACAACAAAAGGGTAAACTATAAATGAAATCCCAATTTTCTCTATGAGTGCTTAGCTCTTTACACATTTTGTCTTCTTGTTTTGTAGAACGTTCTGTATACCTCGACAAGAATTTTTTTTGAAAGAATTGACAAGTTTTTTTTTTTTATTGTTTTTAATAAATTCAAATTTTTCATTTGATGTGCACATTATTATCTCTGAAGCAGTGAATAGATCTTTTTCAGCTTTTGGTATCATATGAAGTATAAAATGGTACTCCAGAAAATTATTAATTATATTTTCTGAAGAATTCCTTGAAATTAAAAAAAACCACTGTTCTCATCAAGTAAATCACCTACAATCTATTCCATCGAACTAGAGATAAAGGATACTACAGATACAGTTAAGTCTGCCTCATATCTTGACTTACATCTAGAAATTGACAAAGGTTGAAAACAAAACTTTACGACAAACGAGATGATTTCAGCTTTCCAATTGTGAACTTTCCATTTCTATGTAGCAACATTCCAGCAGCACCTGCATACGGAGTATATATCTCCCAATTGATACGATATTCCCGGGCTTGTATTTCTTATCATGATTTCCTTGATAGAGGATTGCTGCTCACAAGGAAGCTATTAAACCAAGAGTTCCAAATGGTGAAGTTAAAATCATCCCTTCGTAAATTTTACGGACGCCATCACGAGTTGGTTGACCGTTATGGAATATCCGTTTCACAGATGATATCGGATATGTTCCTTATGTCGTAACTACAATACCCTTCCCTTTTCGCGAATTTGACCTACCGAATTAGACTGTTTACCGGATTTGTAATAACATAAGCAACACGACGGGTGCTACATGTGGAGCAGGATCTGCTTACCCTTCCGGAGCACCTAAGATCACCCCTAGTTTTTGGTGGGGTTCGTGTTGCTTAGTCTTTAGTTTTCTGTGTTGTGTCATCTGTACTATTATTTGTCTGTTTGTCTTTTTATTTTTGGACATGGCGTTGTCAGTTTGTTTTCGATCTATGAGTTTGACTGTCCCATCTGGTATCTTTCGTCCCTCTTTTACAAAGATAACGCCTGATTCAACCCAACTCTGGTAAAAGGCAGTTTTATTATAATTATTTATCGTCAAACTCTTGTTTAGCCATATGAGCTGTTTCATGATCCCTTCAGCAGTGTTATTGGTGACAGTGTTTAGGATATTCCAATTTAGTAAAATGTCTATCCAAACATTATTAAAATTTGTAGAAATCTTTTGGATACCATCAGGGGTCATCAACCATATTTTGTCTGCTCAAAATCTGTTGTATTGATCTATTAACACTGTTTTTCATGGGGATATATTCAAGGGGTGATTCTATACTTGGCATTTTCAATCCCCCTTTTTCATACAACCCTATCATAACTTTGCTTTTAACCTAACCATTGGAATTAAAGAAAATATTTTGAATTTATTTTATTTTATCAACAGGTGGGTTTGCAAAACTGTCAATGACTGAAATAGAACATGTAGAGTTAATGATTAAAGAACAGTAATCTTTCCCATATAGGTTAAATCTCTGTATACCCAGGAATTAAGTAAGCTCTGTATTTTTTATTATTTTTTCCTCAAAATTTACAAGCGTTTTATTTTCAATGACATTTTTTTTCCTAAATGTTTGAATTTTCCCGAATAATTCCAGTTCAAGTTTCTTGTAGTTGTTAGTTTATCCCTCGAATGAATCTTTGAACCAATCCATATGGCTTCAGTTTTATCAAAGTTAGCACCTAGTCCAGCACACTCAGAATATTTTTCTAAAGTATATAAGCATTTTTCTACAGATTGCTTATTCTCAACTAATAAAAGACAAGGGTCATCTGATTTACTGGCTTAGTAGATATTCAGAGTCATTTATTTTCATACCATTTATCTTGGTTGTTTTTAAGTGCAGCACTCATAAGTTCTAAAGATAGTATAAAAAGATTAGGAGATACAGGATCTCCTTGTCGAACTTTACGACCAATATTAAAACATTGAGAGCAGTGTCCATTATTTATAATACAGCTCTGAGACTAAAATAAATAGGACCAAAACCCCAAAAAGACAAAGCCAAGACAGTCCTTTTGGTATTTTCTGTCTCTTTTAACACAATACGAAATCTGAGTAAAATTGAATGATATCATTCATTATACTCACTTAATATTTATACGAAGTATGTTCCAAATATTTTTGGACTGAAGAGAGTACAATAAGGCCACCTTTTAACCGCTTGAATTGGAAATTTAAAAAAGCTCTAATCCCTGTATGGAATTTAAGGAATGAGTTTCAATTGATAAATAGATACTCATACTTCAATATTAAGAACTTTTAATGATTATAAAGCTTTACATAGGAATAAACGTAGTGTTTTACCAATTATCGGTAAAGCAACGCATTTTCTGTTTGGAATTTTCACAGATTCAGATATAAGTGCAACAAAGGGAAATATTAGAGTTCTTGCAGATAATCAAAATAAGATTTCTCATGTTTTGACAGAAAATCTATCAATTTTAAATGTAACAAGAATAGAAATATCTGAGAATAGATATGCAGCTAATTCTTTGATAGAGATTTGTGTGAAATATATTCTAAACTAGAAAATGTAAGAATAAATATTGAAAAACAATTAATTCAACTTGAAAATTATGTACAACAGTATATTCAATTAGATTTAATAACCGGTAAATTAAAACTATAAATACAAAAAGCAAAGTTTTATTTAGAACATTTAGGTGCTCAATTAAACATGTTATCATTAGGACATCTCTCGCCTCGCACTATTACCCCAACAAATTTAAAACGATTACTAAATGAAATTAAATAAAATTACCTAGATATTTAGAGTTATCTGAAGATCCTAATTTAAATTTGTGGTTCTTTTATAGATTGTTTACTTGCACCACTGTACTTTATGAAGATAAAATATAAGCCATTATCTCAATTCCGCTTCTCGATTCAAACAATAGATTTAAAGTTTATAAAGCATATAATCTTCCTATGCTTATGAAAAATAATAGCACAAAATTGTTAACAATGGTAGCGAAATTAATATTAATGTTGAATATTTTGCAGTAAATGCTGAACGGTCAAAATACGTACTACTAAAGAACGATGAATTAAATAAATGTACAGATCCTTTTACTAAATTTTGTAAAAAAAGTGAGTCCTGTTTATCCGATAAATCTAAGTAAGATTTGTGTGATTTCATTATTTATGAAGAAAAAAATGACATTGATATTTTTTGTAAAATTTTAATAGAACCAATTTCAATTTTACCAATGGCAAATTATATTTCGTCAGGATCATAGTTAGTGAGAACGAATAAACCGCTAGATTTTTCAATAGCTTGTCAAAACTCTAAATATAAAACGACCTTGGCAAAAAAGGATTTATCTTCCTATAAATATTTTGACGCTAAACGAGACATGTACAGCGACGAATGACTTTATGAAATTATTACCTTTTTATAATCAACAAAGTAAGTATCAGTCAACGGACGACTCTCATGTAAGAATAATAAATGATTATCACTTAACTTCCAAGAAGTTATGGAAACCGAAACGGTGTGAAACACTATGCAGTGCTGCAGTGGTTTATAATAACTTTATTAAAGATTTAAATGATTCTATATACAAATGAACAATAGATTTAAATAAACTTCTTCTAAAAGGTTACCAATTCAACACTGTCATTAGATCTTTGAATATTGTTTTTTTTGGTATTAATATTGATTTTGTTATCAGTAAATTAAAAGCAAACTAAATATTATTGTTATATATATGCACTTTCATGGATCTACAATCTGTCGACTCCTGTATTTTGGCATAGCACAATGTCATGTTTTTCTCTGACTGTTTATGACGTCCTTACACCAAATCCATTGGATGTTGAATGTGTAATGATTGATAATTTAGTCTTAGATGCATGATATTTTTATTAGTTGTTATTGGTGTATTCTGCATAATAATCTAAAATAAAATGTTATTTAAACACATATTTTAAATTGTCACTTATCAACTTCCATGTTCTAAAACAAGGAAACAGTTCTAGAAAGGAAATACAATCACTTAATAGGAAACAATAAAACAATAATTTCGACAAAATAGCATATTTCAAATAGGGAAATATTCACGTATAAACCCAGTTTTTACAGATAACATCATCATGGATAGTATATTCTTTTCACTTGTGCTAATAGTGATACAAGGTAAAATTTCGTCAATGTGACAGATTAAGATACTGTGACTTTTGGTTGACGGGTTAAGATCAAATAAAGAAATTTAAAGAGAGATAACTGCAATATAAAATAATCAGTTTACCATATTTTTTTACTTATCTCTCGCAAATTATTGAAGGATTCAAATAGCGAATAGGTTTTTTTTTCAATATCATTTGCAACAAGTTACACAGGAAAAACATTCAAATTAAAATAAAACGGTGCAAAAGGGATACAACAATAACAGGAAATTATACAGAGAACAATTGAATCTTTTCAATTTTACTTTTGGTTAGAATGTCGTGATACTGTATGAAGGTAACTTGAAGACGCCAATTACCCTTTGAAAACGATAATGATTACTTTTGAAGAGTTATTGTTGGTCATTGTTGGTGTCAATAAAAGGCAATATTTTACCTGATGCTGATTTGTAGACACTTCTATATAATATACTGCAAAATACTACTACAATTATACAGATTACTGCTATTATTATTATTTTTTAAATGCCATGTACCTCTCATCGTACATCAAAATGACTTTGGGGCTTTAATGTGGACCAATACTTAGGTATAAAATATACATTATCTGTCTCAACTATCAAATGGCAATACGGACTTCAATATAAGGGGTTTGCTCCCTACACAAATATGGTTTATTCATATCAATGTTGAAGATCGCCTGAAATCGACACAACATTAGTTTTATTGTCACCATCACGAATTTGTTGACCGATACGATGTGACGGTAACTCAAAACACAAGCGACATGTTTTCGTAGTCTTAGATTTTAGATACTATTCAAGTAGCCTGATCTGTAATTTTAGCGTACCCGTATCTACCTTTTGCAATATTAATTGCAGATCGATTTGATATTCATGCTTACTTTGGCATCAACAAAATACACTATGAATTGTCACATATACACTTTCATTGTCTAAATCAAGGAATCAGTTTAAAAAAGGGAAAACAATCAATTTGTATGAAAATAAACCAATACTAATATCATGTCCAAACAAACCAAACAGGATAAAACAGTTTTAAGATAATAAAACGGTGTAATAGGGAAGAAAAAGAAAAAAAAAAACAATAACAGGCAATTGTATAGAGGACATTTGGAGGTCTCCTCAATTTTACTCCAAGTAAAATGTCACGCAATTGTATGAAGGGAAACTTGAAGATGACACTGACCCTTCAATAAAAAAGATGATTATCCTAAAATAAAAGTCCCTATTGGTGTAATAATAAGGCCATCATTCAAATTTTCAGACACTCTTATATTAAATATTGCAAATTATGGCAAAAGGATACTGCCATTGAACATGTCAACTGCCATGTGCTTCACATCTTACTGCAAAAATCAATAATGGATCTATCATGTACCAATATATTATTAGTACTCTAAAGATTCAAATTAACTTCATTGAGACATAGAACATTTTGCTTCATTTTTCTTTATTGATGTTTAAAGCATTTTTTTTTGGTGTTTGAGATACTCCAATAAAAAAGTATTAACAAAAAATACCGAACTCCAAGGAAATTCAAAAAGGGGAAGTCCATAAAAACTGACAAAAACAAAGTTTAATTTAATCAACCAATGAAACGAATAGAAAACTAATTTCATACTCAGAGTGGGCCTCAATGACACAAACAAGTACAGCTGTGAAGAATTTGAACAGTGACTTTCAAAGATCTACCATTAATACTACAATCTTGAATGACAAAGTAACATTAAACAACTACAACGATATTCACATTTCGGAAAACTATTTAGAATATACAAATCAAGGTAAAACAAAAGCCTTTAGAATTTTCGTGAACTCGACACAAAGCGAGTACGGGGTGAACCAGAGTGAATCGCATGACTTCCAGATGAAGCGAGATCGGGTTCATGAAGAGGGTACGCATGATTCAATCACCCGACATGAGTATCAGGACAAAGCTGTCATGATAGATAATAGGTCATATATATTGGTAACGGAGTAAATTCGATTAGGACCCAATATGCCCCTGTTCTTATTAAAATTTAAAAAAGAGAGGGGAAAGATACCAAAGGGACATTTAAACTTATAAGGAGAAAATAAACTGACAACCCCATGGCTAAAAAAGAAAAAAGACCAACAGACAAAAAAAGTACACAAAACACTACATAGAAAACTAAAGACTGAGTAAAACGAATCCCATTACAAATTTGGTGTGATCTCAGGTGCTCCAGAAGGGTAAGCAGATCCTGCTCCTCACATGGCACCTGTCATGTTGCTCGTGGTAGTACAAACACGTTGATAAGTCTAATTCGGTAGGTCACATTCGGGGAAATGGCGTCTGTAAAATTTACAAAGAAATTATATAGAAAATATTAGCCCTGGAATATTGTATTAACTGGAAGATATATCCTCCGTATGCAGACGCTGCTGTAGGCTATAATCACAATGAATTGTAGAGAATATAATGTCAAGATAGAAAATATGTCTATTTTGGAAAAATAACATCTGCAAGATGTCTGAGAATATTTTTTCAGCCATGTTCAGTCTTCTATTCAATTTTCATGCTTTTTCACTGCGTTAATCTCAGTACTTTTCAGGCAATTCGCTTGCAATTAATTCAGTACTGTTCGGTAGATTTATCGGCACCTGAGATCACCCCCAGATTTTGGTGGGGTTCGTGTTGCTTAGTCTTTAGTTTTCTATGTTGTGTCATCTGTACTATTATTTGTCTGTTTGTCTTTTTATTTTTGGCCATGGCGTTTTCAGTTTGTTTTCGATCTATGAGTATGACTGTCCCTCTGGTATCTTTCGTCCCTCTTTTATCGATAATTAACTATGATGTTGATGTGAACAGGTAAATAACAGGTAAATAACAACAGATCTTAAATGACTGCAAGCAAACTGTCTGACCAGGACTGCCTTTTACCGTAGTGTATAAGTCTGAAAATTCAGTGAAAGGCTTTACATGCCTTAAATTTACTATTTGGGCATTTAACTTTTTTCATTTTTGCGTCACTGATGAGTCTTTTGTATACAAAACGCACGTCTGGCGTACAACATTTTGAGCCTGGTATCTGTGATGAATTTAAAAAATACCTGTTTAGATCAAAATGACTGTTTCATATCTAATTGCTTTACTAGTGGATTTACTATTAATTCATTTACGATTGAAAATAAAAACATTTTGTCATGTTTTTTTAGGAAAAGTAGCGTCTATTAATATCCTCCTTACTGGACCAGAATTCATCAAGGTAGGAGAACATGTATGGATAACCTGTTCATCGGATACTGTACCATCAAGACAAATTGCAGAATTGATCGTAAATGGTGTAACATACAGCAGTATACGCCTGCATGACTCGGGATGTTCTTCTACATCTTCAAAATCAATTTGCCAACCTGATATTTGTCAGTGCTCATCAGATGGTAAAAAATACTCAGTACGAATTAAAGAACAACACCAAACTGGTAGCATGGAGGTGACATGTTCAATGAAATTCAAATTAGGACAGTCAGTTTTCAAAAATAAAAGGATCGATATTCGAGTTCTAGGTGAGTACTTTAATTTTGATAATATTTTGGTCCTGCAGCAGCAGCAGCAATTTAAGTCAAGTTAAATGTATGTCATGTTCGCATACATATCTGGTTTAGCATCTAATGTCCTTAGTGTAAATTTTTAAAAATATTGATAGTTCTCTTATTGAAACGTGAAATTTTTCGCTATCTTGAGATATTCCGTTGTAGTTATTTGAAATAGGCCTTGTTTGTTCTAACATTGAAATTCCATATCCAGAGTTGACCGTTGCTAAATAGATACACATAGATTGAACAGATCTAACTTGACTGCAAATGAATTATCTAAACAGTACTAAATTTAACCAATAAGTCTGAACATTGACTAAATGACTTAACATGACTTATTATTGTTCAGTCTTTTTTGGATAATATATACAGAAAAAATGGCAATTTAAAGGGTATATACATTAAAGACTACTATTTTTTTAAATTGCAATATCCTGAAGACACAACACCAACATATACAAATGGTTTTCTTAACGGTTCACAAGAATCATTAGATACATGTTGTTGTATTATAGAAATATACGCTGAATGGTCTAGTCTCGAGAACGAAAACAAAGGAAATGTGGGTTTAGAAAACGATAAGATACCATTTGTATGAAGCGAATATTTAGTGCGGTTTACACTCTTAAGCATTTCATATTTTAAAAAAATGGAAATCTTAATTATAGACCTTTACTAGCAGTGTAAACCGTAGAAAAATCAAAGGTTTTGATATTATTGCAAAATAGTGAAGATTGTGGTTAGAGATTTTGGAGTAGATTTTTTAGAATTTTTAAGAGTACACATCTGATTGACACCATTGGTTGAATATACACCATCAAAAAAGTTCTGTAGGCCATATTTTACTGTAGCAATAGTAGAACTTACTGTCTTATACACCAGGGTTTAATCTGAGCAGTTAAATCGTCTGAACAGTCTTGCAATAACATCAAAGGTAATCAGAAGTTAACATGTTTGATCCAATTGTTCAAATGACAAAACAAGAAGTATTTTTTACATCTGCAAAAGGTCTTAAGTCATGTGAAGTATTCTAAATGATAGAAAAAACGCAGTATTTTCAGATTAGAAAATGATCAATCTTAAACGTAAATTGTTTATCTGAAATAACGTATATTGATTTACATTCTACATTGAAAATTAAAATCACAGTTGATCCAATGTAAGTCACTGATTATATAAGTGAATATGAGGGACAAATGACTTCGTTTACTAAATAAAATTAACTCAAAGCAAAATATTTATTTTCAGTTTGGACTAAATAGAGACCATATAATACATGTTCTCTACTTTTTCGAAAATATTTGACAAAAACCACGTATACAGATATATACATACCGTGCGATACTCTGTGTTTAACCCTCTTTAGGACGTTAAAGTACTTTTCTTGATCATTACATAGTTACACATTTTGAAGGAATTAGTTTATTTGAAACCGATCAACCTAGATAATAGGACAATATCAAGGGGCCATTAAAAAGGCAGACAACAATGTGACCAAGCAAAATTGATGTGTACATCCTAATCCTTGTTCTCATTGGCAGTCATACCACAACCATTTAATTATTTTGTACAAAAAAAATAAACGACAAATAAAAAGTCCATAAAACACTACATAGAGAGCAACATAAAGACTATCACGGTCGAGAAAACATAGCAAAGCTCTCACGTGTTGCAAGTTTTTGAAGTTGCTATGATAAAGCTCAAAGTATTTTACCTGTTGTCAAATTAACAAGCCGTCCTACACTTTTATATCAGTGATATTTCATAGAAAATTTCATACAGTTACGTCATAAACAGAAGAGGAAAACATGAATCAGCGTAACTCCCAACTAATCTGTACAGAATTTCACAAAGAAAATTACCAATGAAGAATTCTAGCCTTGCTTCAAATTATAAATTGTCGAATTGATGTTTATCAAAACAAATACCTGACGCTTTGATTGAAAAACATTATAGTAGTGTTCATAATAGATGACTCGGTATATTTATTTGATTTCTTTTTATATTGTAAAAAATACAAATGTCTGTTGAATCTGTACTATTTTATGTTTCAAGGTCTGTGCTGTTTCTTTCTATGACTGTCTTCACACTTTATTAGCGGGTATCACTACGGCAGATTCGATAGGGTCCATACTCCGAATTGCCTTTAAACAATTGGTTTTGCAATCGAGTAAACAGATTTGTATCTGATGTTCCTATTTCCCTTGTAATACCATGGATTAGCAATTTTGAATATCAGCTTTTGAATGGGTTAACTATTGTATCTTGGTTAGTTGGTAATATGATGTCTTTGGCACCCTACGTATAGAAATTTGTCATGTTATAAGGTTAAATGATTAACCGATGGTTTATGTATTTATCTACCGGAGACATATTAGGCCGGTCTCTAATGGACAGAAACTGAGTGAGACGACAAAGTAAGCGTCTCGTGATATATAAAACCAAAGATGTGTGGTATGATTGCCTTCTTAAAAATGACTAACAAAGCAGAGTTACTTTCAATATCATCCTTGGAGGTAATCATGGTAGTAGATATATAGTTGTTATTGTCAGCTTAAGATAGAATATATAGTTTGTTCATCTTTTCGATAAAACTCATCATAGATACCAGGATTAAAATGTTTACGCCAGACGCCCGTTTCATCTACAATACAAACTCATTCGTAACGCTCCAATCGACAAAGGTTAAGAGGCCAAATTAAATTAAAGTTAAAGAGCATTCAAGACCCAAAATTCCGAACGGGTTTGCCAGATAAGGTAATATATTCCTTTGATAGAAAATCTTAAGGTTTTTTTAATTTATATTTATGACAAAAAAAGCAAGATATACTCGATCAAATTAAGGTAATACAGGCTATGACATAACAATCATTCAATTAACTTGATAAATGAACGAACTTAAGTCATCTTTTATGATATGTTATTTTAAACAAAATGTCGTTTTTGTGTTTATGCTTGTGTTGTTGAAGGAATGTCAAAAGCCTTGAATACTTGATTTCCTTGATATTTGGATATATCAAGAGAAATAATATTATCATCTGATAAAATTGAATTTATCTGCCTATAATAAAATTTTATTTTGCTGTCGTTAACTTAAAAGGTTCCTTTAATTTCAAACACAAACACCAAACCAATATTGTTTTAGAATCATTGGTTATCCAACTGTTACACTTATTAATCGCTTAGATGAATAATTTCATTTTAGATATATATGGACCAAACATTCACTCAGACAATGGACTTCCATTAATTGCAGGAACGGATAATCGCCTAATATGCAACGTTAACACCAGCCTTTATATTGAACTACACTTTCGTTGTCTAAACTTAACATCAACAATGAAACAACAATTGAACACAGAAGATGTTCATATATATATAGACCTTCATGTTATATCAGAGTACAACGACGAGAACTGTACCTGCACGATTCATTATAAGACATTTACTTCCTCGACATCTATTGTTCTTAAAATTTCAAGTGAGTTAATATTTCAATGTAGATGTTCGATGATACATGTTTGAAGTAACAGCATGGTACGCTTTTTAAATATTATTGTTTGCGATATAATATCACAGTCACCCTTGTCAGATGCGTAATAAATAATGTCATAAATACAAATATAATATATTTTTAGTACAAGTGGACATTATTTCATACTTTGTTGATATGGGTCAATATAAAACGATTCTCGCAATGACACAGGTCACGTGAGTTGAGTTGAAATTTACAGAAATTGCAAAATATACTCGATCTATTTGATGATCAGTTGTTAGTTAGCTGATTATAAGAAATTGATGTTAACTACGAAAGAAAAAACCTCAACAAATCAACGAATTAACATACAATTGGACGCGTCTAAAAATTGATGTTTAAATGTGATGACTTCAAGACTCTCTTATCTGACTTGGTCAAGCGAAATATTCATCTTCTGACAAATTAAAAGTCATATATATAATATGACGCATCAGTTCTATCAAAATGTTCAAAAAGGAATTCTAATATGTATCAAACTTATATGTAAAAGTGATATTATAAAATTTCCAATGTTTAGTTTCAAAGTTGAAAATGAAGTGTATGTTAACCACACTCTGTATATTGCGTACATTCGAGGCGTTGTTCTTGATTCAACTCGACCAGGTACGCTACAACCTAATCATTTGAAAGCCAGGAATATGTGAAAAACTAGAAACATTAGAATCTATATAACTCAAAGAATAATTAAAAGAATAGCCTAATTCATCAAAGATCAACTTTAAATTTTATATAAGTATATTGCATGAGTCATGTCAGTACTAAATTAATGCACGTACTACTAAACTGAAAATATCCTCGGGAACTAACAGTTTAACCAACGGTTGTATCGACTCAGTACTAGTATAACGAAATAATACTGTATCAATGCTGTGCGTCGAAAACGCTTTTTTTCTGGATTAACACTAATACTGAACTTAAACATTTGAAAGCTGTGCAAATTTTACCTACTATCAAACTATACACACGAGGGAAAGTGGAAATATAATTTTCTTTCTCAGTATGTTTGTTTCGTATTATCTGCCGGAAATGTGCATGATTTTTAAAATTTTCTCGAAAGTCATCTAACGTCTAACAAATGTAATAAGAGCAGTCCGTTCGAATATTTACAAGCAATTCATGTATGTAATTGCACCTTTAGCTTCGAATGTAAATGAACTATTCTTGATTTGTAGATACTCAACCATTGCCCTTTTTATTTAACATATAAATTTTGTCGCTTTAAAGTGAGGATGTAGGACTTACAAATATCACTATTGTCGTTTTGCGTCGTCCACATCATCCGAACAATACCAAAATTTAAACAACAACTGTTTTTTTAGCAGAATTTAACTAGACCTGTTTTAGTTACTGCAAGTACCTTTGACGGTACTTTGTAAGTTTGAGTTTTCATTTTATGTTTTCTTAGAATTTGTTTTATCCCTTAGGTGTCCTTTGTTTGTTTGTTTTTCGTTTTGTTGTATGTTATGTAGCGATCTTTTTCAACGTTCTTACTAGTTTGTTATAATATCAACCACCGTCCCAAATTAAGTATACGATTGAGAACACGCATGTTACATTGTAAACCAATCATATGCATTTAAAAGCTTGTCCAAGCCTGTATTTTAATGGTTGTCGGTGGTTGCTATATGTCATAGTTGTTTTATGTTTAATGTCTTAAGCTTAAATCCGGCTTTGGTTTTCCCCTCTGATTTCTTTCTAAATTTGTTATCGAGTGACCTTTAAAAGCCAACTATACAGTTCTTATAGGTGAAACATTGCTAGAAGGTTTTCTCTGTTGTTTAAACGTGTGAACAAAGCTATAAATCGTGTTGTTTTTGTATACTAGTAGTTGATTTAACTGTAAACATTTATAATTAAATTTTGTAGTTCCGCCACTTCTCGAAATAGATGGCAACAATGTTTACAATAGGTCTTCTACAATAAGACTATCATGTTTCTCTAATGGGGAAGTAAACACATACAGATTTGATGATTGGACTCATACAGTGAACGGGATTACAGTTAGACGAAAAAAAGGACAGCGTAGCGGAAAAACTTCATCCCTTTTGATAGAGTCGTGTTCATTCAAGGATGATGGTGAATACACCTGTGCAGCTTGGAATGAAAATAACAACCAAACATATTGGTCAAACAAAACGATCGCTGTAAAAGTCCTCGGTACGTTATTACAGTTACTGTTATTTCTGTTTATTATTTTCAATGTCTGTATTTGTACTTCTTGCGGTTTTTTTCATTATGTATGATATAAATCGGAATCTAATTTCGAAATTTTGTACTAAATCATCCATTTATTTTTGACAAACCAAAAATTGTGCCTATGTTTTATCAATATTGAACTCTGTTACTATTTGATTATAAGTAAAAATATTTAACACATTATCTGGTTTTAACACGAGAAGTATAACGGTAACGTATCAGGAACTGGTTTTTTTTTGCATTTGTTTGTGATAATTGTGACTTCACAAGACCAAAACATTTTATATATAGTTTATGAGATCACAGGAAATTCATCACTTGGGGACCATCGTATTCAGAATGTAAATTTCTAATTCCTTTCTGTTTCTATCAAAATACGACCTCTAATAGGAATTGTTGTCCCTAAATGACAATTTTTGTACTAGGTTTAGCTATTGTGCAATTATTTAAAAATTATTGGAAATCGTTAATAGATAAAGAAAAACTGTCCCCTTATAAGAATAATCAGAACACTAATATCTACAAATGATAGAAAATAATAAGATGTACTATGGCTTCCATTGAGATGACGTGAATTGAAACAATTATATGTCACCGTAAGGACTCAAACAATAAGCAAAACCGATACCGTATAGTAATCTATAAAAAGATCCGACATGACAAAGTCTAAAACCAATAGTAATTATGTCAACATTGACGAAATTTGTTGGGGTTTTTGATGGGGTTTGTGTTGCCCAGTCTTTGATCTTCTATGTTGTGATTGAGTACTGTTGTTTGTTTGTCTTTTCTTTTTAAGAAATGTCATGGTCAGTTTATTTTCGATTAGTGAGTTTGAATGTCACTTTGGTATCTTTTGCCCCTTTCTTATACTATTAGTAAAGGGAAATCAAGCTTCGCAATGATCAAAATTAGTGTTTATCAAACTGCTATATATCCAATGAAATTATTCATGTACATTGTACGATTCATTCTTTTTTTTGGCAATTTTGTATATTTTTGTAAATATTTTGTCATTTTTTTTATGAAAATTAAACGAGCCAAAACTATATTAGTCAAAGTGATGGGTATCCCGTAAATATCAGATAGGCATTTTCCTTTATCATTTGATGATAACGTAGTCATATCAATTAAAATCAATGAGCACCAGAATCCTTTCTTGAAATCGCTTTTTCGATTGTCTTACTGATATCATGGCACAATGAGACGATAACATTTTTTTCTTTCAGATGCACCTGCTGTAGTTCAAGCGTCTAGTTTAGATGAACCGATTCTGACTTTTTCGGTTTTATATTATTCCAAAAGTCAACCACGCGTTCCAAAATGGTTTGCCTATAGACAACTACTTACAAATTCTACTTTATTTACTATAAGCAATGACCAGACAAATATTTCATTAGATGTTTACGGGACAAAAATCATTCGTTTAGGATTTTGCACTAATTTAAGTATGAAAAATCCAACATCTGGAGAAATTAGTGTTGTTTTGTCTAATGATTACGGAGTCACAGAGCACAATTTTCAGTGGAAGCCAGGTAAATTTTACAATTAAAATCTAAGGTTAGGTAAATTCGTGTTCTTGTGGCAGTGATGAATACGTATTGACTGAATACGTAGCCTACATCTGTTCTTGGTGATATCATATTGTTTGAAATCTTTGACGTACTTTTAAAAAATCCCCAAAGACACTCTTTGATGCTACAGTTTGTTTCCATTTCAAACAAAGCCCTAAGAGAGACGAGAGAGGTGAATAACAAAAAACAATAAAATTGATGTATCTACTATATTTTTAGGTTATATTGTCGCGTTACCGTCCTAGTGCTTGTTCTGTTTTCACTATGTCTATTTTCATATTCAAGTGTCTTTAATCAATCTCACGATTATTAACAATTTCAATGTTTAATCGTTTGCCTTCGCTTTGTTTTGAACACATTTTATCAAATTCAACGGAACGCTATATTCTGATTGATTAAACAATCCCACCAGAGACATTAAGCTATTTCAAAATGGAATATAGTATCTGTTTTTAGTTATATCAGGTGAATTTGTAAACTTTTGTTATACTATATTCAAAATAATTTTCTATAATATAAAGTCGTGTTGTAAATTGACAAATCCCAGTTTTTTTAATATTACAATTTATGATATTATAATAGACTATGAACGCATGTATCAACATGTATTTGTGTTATTAGATAATTGGAAAGACATACTGCGAATTACCTATTTTTTCCGGGGAAAAGTAGACATATATGTAATTGTGACGTCAGTTATATGTAATTGTAACGTCACTTATATGTAATTGTAATGGCACTTAATATCAAAGTTATGGAAGGATGAATGGTAGGCAATGATACAACTACATGTATCAATAAATATCACAGGGCAAAGATGTGTACACATATAGGGCTTTGGAATTGATAAAAACCATAGCGATTAAGAAACTTTAAAATGCCCGGCTATGACAAAATGTGAAAGGAAAATAACAAAAACTTCGAAACGCTTTTCTGGATTTACTTTCATGGTGAATGCTCAATCCAAAACCTTTAAAATTCATGTATGTATAAATAAGCAGAAACGTCAACAGATATATGACAAAATAGGACCTGAACAGGATAGCCAAATTCACCCAAGATCAACTTTTCCCGAGGTCGTTGGAACCTTAGTGTCTTAATAAAGTCTGAATTTATCTACGGGGTATATTAGAAAAGTATGTTATTAATCATGCTAGTTTTGAACCAATTACTTCTTAGCTTTCGATACTTAATGGTCCGACAGTCCACAATCAAAGCTGTCGATCTAGTACTAGTAATCGAAAATAGTATAGGTTTAAACACATTTTTCTACAGGTTATTGATGTGTTAACTGGGGCGATTAACTCACAAACTGAATACAATTCGGACTTTTATATAAAGGTTGTGAGTCAAAGACCCAGTTTACACATCAATAACCTCTAGAAGAAAGTGTTTAATCCTTATAATTCTAAACCCAATCATTTGCAATTTTTAATTAACAATTTTTGGTATATTGGCTTCTATTTACTATCAAATGCACAATTGACATTTCGTAACTAAAGAGTAAGCCGCCATATTGACTCTCTGAAATCCATTAATGTTCGATTAATGCAATAAAATCTAAAATGAAATAACACCTGCATCAAAAACTTCTTTTTAATGAGATATTATCTAAATTCGAATCACACAAAAAACAGAATAATCTTCATCTTGAGAGTTTTCATTCGCATGACGTCTAGTTTCCCCTGACGATAATGCGCCAAGCTCATTCATGCTTTTTTGCGGATTTTATCGTTTTGTAAATTTATTGATTTTCCTAGCTTTAAGGCATTAATTACTGTCTTTTTATTATTGATTGGAATATAGATAACAGTTATATATTTGTTTTTATCAATCTCCATTTGCTTGAACCCCTTGAACCATGCATCTGTATCGCGCATGAATATATCACAATGAAGGTTACGTTACAAAAAAAGTTCCGGAAACATGGTTTATCGAAGTGTAAACCAAGAAAAAAATTCAAACGGACCAATCCAATTAAAGTATTTGTAGATATGCAAATCATATAAGATTGATCACTCTATAAATTTTGTGCGTCCAGAACGTTTTTTTTATTATTTACAAACCTACACCTTTGAAATCCAGGAAAATATAAATACGTAGAACCTTTAGGAGCTATAAAACTAAACGGGTGGGTCATAAAAAAATTAATAATTTCTTAATTTATCAAGGGGGAATTAAAAAACGTATCATATACATAATGTAATAGGGCATCATTAACTACTGACCTTATGAAACCCTCTGAGACTAATATCTGACCAAGCTCTGATGAATGTGCGCCCAAAGCGCTTTATATGATTAACCCCCATCAGAAACAACCTTTGAAATAATCCAAAAAAGGAAAACCAACGGTATGATTCATACACATGAAATAGGAATGAGTGAAAAACAAATAAAACAGTCAGCCACAAACGACATAGCTTCTGCAGTTTAATTCCAGTCAACATTAGTATACCGATTTTCAAATCTTATAAATCGATGTTGCTGTTTCCATTGTAACGGTTGCCCTTTTTAAATTTCTAAAGACACACGCCTTATTGGCACATATATAGAAACAAGATGATATGGTAGTATTGCCAATGCGACAATTCTTCATCAAGGACCAAATGACGTAAAATTATGCAACTATAGGTTAACTTACGGCTTCAATCATGAAGAAACCCCATAATGTAAATCAAAGCAAGTTTTGACAGATAACATATCAATAAAGTTTCATTTTATCTTAAATTCTTTAAGATAATGCTGCTTTAATGTGTTTTCCAATAGGAATCAATGTTAAACCATTCGCCAGTTTCCATGGCAATATTGGATATCATGGACATCCCAAAGATGAATGATACATCTACAAATACTAAGTAACATTTCAACAAAGTTTCGTTATATTTGGAACACTCTCGATTTTTCACAGTTTTGCTTTTCACAGCAATGGCAGTTATTTTTGAGCTGTGTTTTGTGTGTTTTGTTTTTCTGCTGTGCATAGATCTGATGAATTCAACCCTTTTTAAGCGATTTTTATAGTTTGTTTATATGTTGTATTGCTACACCACTGTACCAGGTAAGAAGACACCCGCTAACATATTAATTCCCGACACACCTGTATGTGCCTGGCCCAAGTCAGGAACCTGTAATTCAGCAGTTGTTTTTCTTTGTTTCTGTATATCGATTTTGTTTAAAAGTTTATTGTTTTCTCCTTGTGTTGTGTTGTTGCAACACTGTCCCAGGTTGGGGAGCGGTTGAGCCCCGTCAAACATGGTTAAACCCCCACATTATGTATGCCTGTCCAAAGACACGGGACAGCAATTCAGTGGTTGTCATTTGTTGTTGTATATCATATTTGTATTTCGTTCATTGTGTTTTTTCACAAATCAGCTCGTTAGTTTTTCTCGTTTGAATTGTTTTACATTTGTCAACAATTTCATGGCCTTCAAAAGCTGACTATGCGGTGTGGGTTTGGTCACTGTTGAAGGCTGTACGGTGACACATAGTTGTTTATTTCTATATCATATGGTGTTTGGTGGGGAGATGTCTCAGTGACAATTATACCATATCTTCATATCTTTACAACATTATGGGATTGTTGTATCAAAATTGTTCTACTAGTATTTTATGTCGAGACCAAAGCTGGAAAAACATTGTTTGAGATGAAGAACTGAGCAAAAACAGTAATTCTCCACAACCTCGTTTTGGCGACTTAATTAAAAACAATCAAACAGAGAATTTTTTTCAAAATGTTTTATGTTTTACATACATAACTAAATCAATTTTAAACTGTAAAGGCCATTTAGATATGAACATCTCTGAAAAGCCTGACCAACAAATTGTTTATCCATTTTCAGTGATTCATTTAATTTTCAAACTTGTTCACTGTGGTCAGAACTATGCAGACAATTTTCCAACAGTCAAATCTGTTAAGTTTATGGTCATACTGTCGTAGCTGTTATTTGCCAATGCAAAACAGTAATACACAAAACTGGAGCTACTGCCCAGTACCGCATTTACTGCAAGCCAATTGCCTGAACGCCCGAAAAAATATCTGAACAAAAACTGAGAATTCCTGATGAAATTAAATTTTACAAGCGGTTGAGATGCAACACAATTTATAAAGTTATATTCATTTTAATCTCTGTTAGGACCTTTTTTATGTCTTAGAATTTTCAGAAGATTTTTAAATAAGAATTGTTGTTAAGACTTAATTTTTACTAGTGATATATCCCTTTCATTTCCATAGCAACGACTACTCGGTAGATAAGCATACTCACTTTGACAGCTATTGGAATATTTAAGATGACGCAGCAAAATGAAAATACTACGTTGTAAGTTATATCTTATTTACAACACACATATATATGAACGATTTTATCAACTAACATGACTAACTTATGAGATTTTTTTAGGACAATCTGAATTTCAGTACATGATCATATTACTGGTGTTGACCGGTGTTATCGTATTTATAATAACAGTTGGAGTAACGGCAGTTGTCATCAAAATTAAAACAATCCAAGGTATGAACTCATCCATAGGCATTCACATGTAGATAATTTATTAAGATAGGTAATAACAAACATATTTTTCTGCAGAAGATGCTTTCAGAATTGTTTGCTAACATATTGATATAGAAGAAGGAAACTGGCTTCAAATTCTAATACTACATACATTGATAATTTTATTGAACAGTAGAAACGAAATAAACATATCAAAAATCCCCAAGCATGTAAAAACAAGATAATAATAAAAAAAATCCATACAAAAGCACATAATAAAAGACAACACCTTGCAAACATTAATAAACATGCAAATGACATAACATATTGTAATCTTGCTTTAGGTGCGAACGCTATGAAGCAAAATCAAAGCAATACTACACGAGGTGCAATGTAAGTAATTCATTATAAGTGATAATTTTTCATGAATATGTAAATAAAATAATGTTTCTTAATTTAAAACAGATGAAAAGACTGTCATCACATTCTTAAATAAAGAACTTGAGAAAATTATATCAAGATATAACCTTAGACAAGCATAAGTGAGTTTCCTTCGTGTGTCTCCCTATTTTATACTGGCAAAAGGGAAACGCAGGAATATTGTGTAACATATAATTAGTTTATTTAACCAAATCTTTACTCACTTACAAATTAGAAAAAAAAATTAAAAAATCCAGAACAGTGTGTTATGGTTGTTCTGCATATCTTAGTCTAACTGAAGCATTCAACATGAAGCAAAAATAAACACCTCACTGCAAATTCAAGACTTCCGAGTGCCTTTGACGGAGATAAAATGTTCTGCAAAAAGTCGATAGTACTACACATGTACGTTGATATCTTCAACATATATATGTGAACATATAAGTCAAGAACTTAACAAACAACCAAACTATTAAGTCTTAGATGCATAATTAATTTTTTATATTAGTTGGTACTGGCTTTGAACTAGCTGTCAGTAACCGCGAGTACTCTCAGATCTGTACTTAGTGTCTTTTTGTTGTTAGAATGTACAAATACCCGGTCACGTCCACGTGTTTTTTGTTATTTGTATTTCTATTTGTATCCGTCTGATGAGTTCGTTCTTATGTTGTACTGTTACACCACTGTCACTGTCCCAGGTTAGGGGGAGGGTTGCGATCCCGCTAACATGTTTAACCCTGTCACATTCTGTATATGTGTGCCAGTCCCAAGTCAGGAGCCTGAAATTCAGTGGTTGTCGTTTGTTGCTGTGTTACATATTTGTTTTTCGTTAATTTTTTTGTACATTAATTAGACCGTTAGTTTTCTCGTTTGAATTGTTTTACATTTGTGAATTCGGTACCTTTTATAGCTGACTTTCCGGTATGGGCTTTGCTCATTATTGAAGGCCGTACGGTGACCTATAGCTGTTAATGTTTGTGTCATTTGGTCTCTTGTGGAGAGTTGTATCATTGGCAATCATATATTGATATGCACACCGTATTCAATCGAATGATTGTAATGCATGGTTAATATAAAAAAAAACTCTTTGAATGAATGTAGTGAACAAACAAGATATATTTCTTGAAACTTAATTTCTTATAGATACTATGCAGCGCCGGAAGATGAAAATAACAAGAATGTTTATGACATAGCATCTTCTGATTATTTGGAACCCGATGACGGAGAGACGTCTGGTCATTATATCGATGTTACCGAGAGATATGAAGATATAGATGACAACATAATTACTGTTCAACAGTATGAAGATTCAAATCATTATATGGAAATTGATATTTAAGAACAGTAGGCAAAAAAGAAACACGCATACCTCCATTTGACCTGATGTAAATTATTAGTTGCTGCATTCATGTATAGGCAAACACTAACAGAATGTTTAAAGATACATATTCATAACATCAAATTAAAATCGTACCATGTTAACTTTGATTCCGAACAAAAGTCAAACACGTTGCATATATCTGTTATGGTTCTCAATGTCAACGTGTCTGAAAAGTGCGATTGGCAATATCCTAGATTATTGACGTGAACTTATAACGGAATTTCGATCAAGAACATTTTAGAGAACTTACTATATACATATAAATATGTGGTTATCTGCATGTTTTAAAATGTGCAGAGCATGTAAAAATCAAATGTAAACTACACCAACAGCAGGGGATTGTCTATATACAATCATAATTGAAGTAGCTTTATATGTTCTATAATCTTCCATCCAGGAATGTATTTTTTTCCTTCTCATTCATTTCCTATTCGAGGGCATATGTATTGTTTGGCACTGTCACACGTGAAAACAACATTCAAACGGAAAATGACCAAACAGAAATCAAGCAAACATTTATATATTGTATCCTATTTTATTTATTAACATTTTCAATAATATAATTGTAGTCATGAGTTATTATGAGAAAATTATAATATATATTTATTGCCATATTCTACAGTTACATATATATTCTTTTTTTTTTAAATATTGTCTAAATGTTATGTTATATAATTACTTCCACAAAACTTTGATCATTCAGTTTTTGAGTAATAAAATGTCAATTTTTCTCTAGTGGAAACAAAACCAGTTTATCGATAAATATGCAAAATACCCATACACTTTAACGTTTCGTCAGTCATTTTATCCTCATTAGACTTGTGTGACCAATTATATTATCTTCTTTCAAGCCAACTGCAAATAGACACGACCATGTATAAACGTTATATAAACGTTAATTAATTGGTATGATCTACATGTATATGCGCATGTTTTGTTGTTTTCTATTTTCTTTGTGTGTTGTGTTCCTGTTCTGTGTTGTTGCTTTAATTTTGGTTTTCTGTCTCGTTTTGTATGCGTCTGAGATTTTGTTATCTTTATACTAGATGTAATTGTGTCAATTGACTTTCAGTCTCAAATTTCGTTCAGGTTAGTGTTTGTTTTTAATTGAAGAGCTTTCTATATAGAAATGTGTTATACATATACCGTTAGGTATGTTTTGATTCATTCTTCGGTTCATTTAGATACAGATGTTTACCGCCATATTTTATTTAAAATCAAATTTTGAGCAGATATTCACTGCCTTGCAATTCAACATACTTGTTAGCATTAAAGTCGTGTTTGACGGTATCATAATATTCATTGAATAGCATTACAACGTCGATATATTTGACACCAATACTTGAAAGGTCAAAAATTTAAACAGGAAAGGGGTTTACATAACCTAATTTATATTCATCAATATCGTTACTGGATTTCTCACACAAACTTATCTTGATTGATTCTGACTTTTAATACCTAAAAAAATGACAAGGTCGTTAAATAGCTAAAAAAAATTTTTTGGCAGACAAGTGGTTTCCGGCTGCTGAATCAAATACTATACATAAGATTGAAATATTACTTAATATACGATCACATTCAAAGAGAAGATAAAATGATTTTGATGTCCTTGTAGCTAAGGTCAAGACCATAGTTACTTCAAATAGTTTTGTGTACGACAATAGTACTGTCTGAAATCAAAACAGAAAAGAATCAAACATTTAGGAAAACAGACTAAACTAAAGTCACTTAAGGTTCTTTAATTCTACAGGATCTAGTCATGTTTATCCTTTGGTTTGAAAAAAGTATTCAACTCAAATTAAGCCAAGTGTAAGGGTTAGGAAATTTACAATCTTTAATTTCACTTTTTTTTTGTAACCTTGTATGTCATTTTGTTTTTTTTTGTCATATTAGTGTCTTGAGTTCTTCTCATCTTTATCTGTAAAAGGCATGCATTTATTTCTATGATAAAACTACTTTCTATGCAGTTATACAGTGTTTGAAGGGATGGTTATTGTGTATACACGCATATGATAGAAAAACTTACGAATCAAAACTTTACTATTCAGTTAACTCGTTTCAAGTTGTAAAAGTACTGCTGATTCTGTAAATACATTCACATTAGCTGATTAATACCATCAACGCATTTTATATACATCTAAATATGTAATATTCTCCGTTTGCTAACCCAAGGTTATACATGTAAAACATCACAGTTTATATGCCTATGAATGTGTTTTAACGAATGCCTGTAACTAATATATTGTTAATATTGTGTAATCATATAGATAATAGTATATATAAATCCACACAATTGGAATGATAATTAAAGTTGTCACTCAATCAAACACTGTTTATGTAACAGACATGAACTTATTTTAAAAACAGGCTTTCGTGATAATAAAATGTAACAAAACCAAAGTATAACTTCTTTGTTTAATGATTAGATCAAGTGTTGTTGTTCTGTGTTCTGTGTTTACATGGTAGATGCTTGGTAGACGAAAGATTAAAAACTTTTTTTAAGTTCGTGCTTCTGAAGAAATATCTAATATACGATGCAATTTTAAAAGTTAAGATTACTATCACATTGGTTGGCTAATCTATTTTGATAAATCTGCATATAACATGTATAAAGAGTCCATAGAAAAAACTAACCAGTGATTTAATAAGTGACGGATCGTCAAGAACTGACCATGCCGCACAAACAGAAAAAAAATAAAATAAAGATATTTTAGCAGTATTGTACGTAAACTTCACTCCCCCCACAAAAAACATAGAAGAGTGCTTTTATATTTTTAGTTTTAAAATACGTTTTGCAAACACGTATATTAAAACAAATGCAGCAGTGTTTCAAAGGGACTAAGTAGAGGACCTAAATTTAATCTCTTTTGTCCAAATTGAAAAAAGGCATTAAAATCTAACAACAATATGTAGTTTTTCGAGTAAATGTAGATGTTCACTAACAGTGCTTCTTTCATTAGCGTAAAATTTTGTTTTCGTTGCTATTGAATGATTATGAAATGTGTATTCAAATTCCATTCAAACATCCAAAGTGTGTCTGAATTATAGTTTCTGTTCCACTATGACTGAAAATGAAATAAATCGTATAAAGTGAACAAATTGTCCCAAAATAATATTGAGGAAATCACTGTTCATAATATTTGTATTTGATTTGAAGCAATTACAGTCAAACAACTGTTTGTCTTAAACATGGATTGGAAAATAAAAATAATTATTCCACGTTGAGGCTATAACATCAACCGATGTTTGGGTATTTTCTTTCTTTTTTTCTAGAACTTTTTTATGCTTTAAAAGATAAGTACTGGTATTTTAATCAATTCCGGGTATGATTTTTTAGTAGAATGTTTTAATTTTTCTCCTCTTGTTTGGCGGGATGTCCTTTCCGGCCTGTATTTTGCCGCTGACGAACCACCCGAACATTCCTCCCTGCTGACAAGCCGGTTGAAATCTCAATAAGTGGCAGCAAAGCAAGAATAATGATTCGGCTTATCTATTAATTAACATCATATTGTTTAGTTGCTAAAGTAATGATTTGGATATAATTTCCCATTTATGAAGATATAATTATAGTCTTCGGCACTATTTAAAAAAAAAGTAATCCAGACTTGACACTATACATCCAAGTGTATACAACAAAAGATTTAACAGTTGTTTTTTTAATATATTTTTTTTCCATAATAAAACCTTCTTTTTAATAGTTAAATTATTTCAGATATCAAATATGTTTCAAGAAATCAAATTCTAATAGTATGGAATTAGAACTTTTTTCGATCAGTAACACTTTACACTATGAAATTCGCTTAAACTAAAAACGTTTAATAAGCCGTTGACTGTACAAATCATACAGTAATTTCAAGTACTTAAAACGAAGTTTTACACATCAACTTCACGATTTACCCTATTTTTATTGACGCCATATGAGTTAACAGTACAGTTAGGAAATGTTTTGTAATTATGTAAACTTAATGTTTACAATGTCAAATTAGTGCGGGAATATGCATTCCTCGAAAAAAAAGGTTTTAAATGTTTGAAAATGATCTGAATATGGGACTCAGACGGTTAAAATAATTTCGGGTCCGCCCAAGTGATATGTTAGGAAAAAATAGTTTGAAACTCATTAAAACTTGCATTATTAACCGACTTTTGCAGGTCATTCCGCTCAGGTTGATCAATCTTAATTCTAGGTAGCACGGTAGTATTTGCATTCCAGAACTTAGGTTGCTCTTTTGTGTACCCTACTTAAGTCAATGTATCTGAACAGTGCGATTAGACAAAAAATACAGTATCAACTGAACATACTTTCCCAAACTGAGGGATGAATCAGGTATAGAAAAATATGAAATAATTTTACATAGAGGTGAAAATGAATTTTTGACAATATTTTTAAATTTTGTATTCACTGCATGATAAAAGACCTAAAAGCAGTAGTAGCCTTAGGTTTTTAAAGATATCAAAAAAAGTAAACGGTTATGATACATATTCAAATTCATTTCTTAATAGTATAAGAAAAGTACTTCAGTTAACTGTTTAAGTAGAATTTTTGGCAGTGTTAGAAAGTGGTGAAAATTCTAAAAAGGCTATCAATATCCCTTGTGGGTCAGGAAATACTACAGTGCCCCCTTAACTGGGATATATATGTTTACACTAAATCAATAAAGGTATTTTTTTACCTATTCAATTTGTAAGTTTATCAATAAAAAGTTGATTAAGGGCAACTAGAATAAAAACAGACCTTAAATTCCACCCCTGTGAGTGAAAATTGCTGATTCAGCAAATTTTGCCTGATCTGTGGGTAATAATGTAAAAATTTACTTAGAAAGTAGAACTTCATTATTTTTATGTAACTTGCAATACATTTTTAATTATAAATGTTTGCTTTAACTTTTCGCAGTGTCTGACACATGTGCAACAGCTGGAATTTGAGACGCGACCTATTTTAGTTGCCTGTACGTCCTATTATTTTCACCGAAATGAATAAAGTGCATAATTTCTTATTTTTTTCCACACAAGTACGGCTATACTAGTTTTCTTTAGGTTTGATTTGTAGTTTTGTGGTAACATGACACCAGTATGAGCATTTTTGGAACCAGTAAGTGGTTAGGGGGTCCTTACTTATTTATTTAGCCCACATATTTAGCTGAAATAGAGATAACAATAGGGGTTTCTTTACATTGACAAGGCATTTTTTGGGAACAAAGTATGTGATTATGTTTGTATATCAGCAAGATTAAATAGTTTATTCATTTTCCATGCAAATGTCATTAATTTATTTGATTTTCTGACCCTGAAAAGCACAATAAATCTAAATTGATTATGTAAGGGGACATAATTTAACTTGATGCATACATGAGAAATAGACAAACAGTCAACTTAGAGATATATTCTAGTACATGTATTGTCAAAAAGATCTTTGAATAATAGTTAACTGCCATCTGAAGAGTCTTGTTATATTGCCTTCATAATCTGGAAATGCTTGAAGGAATGTAAGGCATGCTGTAAAATGTGGAATGGACTTTACTAACATTATTCATGATTTGGTGCTTAAACTGTTTCGTTCAGTTAGATTAACTATAAATATAGTTGTCAATCCAATAATTCATCCTGAATCACCATGGTTTACTTCTGTGTTGATTTGAAACAACATATATTTGTTTTTTGTTCACTCGTTAAGTAAAAATGTTCAGATAAAAAAAAAGTGAAAATCTGCCAGCTGGGGTAGGGGTATACTTTTTAACTTTTTTTGGGCAAGAAATAAGTGGACACTAGTATTCTTTATTGTAATTTGTTTCCTAGTCAGCAGTCTATGCATCATAGGTGTCATGACTGATTTCAAGTTTGTAAGGTCTTGGTTAAGGTAGCGCTGTAGTATTTGCATTCCAGAACTTAGGTTGCTCTTTTGTGTACCCTACTTAAGTCAATGTATCTGAACAGTGCGATTGGACAAAAAATACAGTATCAACTGAACATACTTTCCCAAACTGAGGGATGGATCAGGTGTAGAAAAATATGAAATAATTTTACATACAGGTGAAAATGAACTTTGAGAATTTTTTTAAATTTTGTATTCACAACATGATAAAAGACCTAAAAGCACTAGTGGCCTTAGGTTTTTAAAGATATCAAAAAAAGTAAACCGTCATGATACATATTCCAATTCATTTCTGAATAGTATAAGGAAAGTACTTCAGTTAACTGTTTAAGTAGAATTTTTGGCAGTGTTAGAAAGTGTTGAAAATTCTAAATAGGCTATCATTATCCCTTATGGGTCAGGAAATACTACCGTGCCCCCTCTAATGCATTTCGTTTAGAAGTATAATTTGCATTGGGCGTTGACAACTATTTTGAAGGGTTAAATTTCACATTCTACCAGTTCGTAACTAAAGAAAGTCACAATGTTTAATTCTTTATTGTTTTCGGTATATATTTTTTTTTTAAATAAACAAATAAGTTAGATTTTGTGCCTTGAAATTATTTGTTGTCAATATTTAAACCATTGACCTTATAGTTACATGTATCTTATTCGGAATGTGCGTCACTTCACCTCATAATCCGCGACACTTAACTATTGACGTCATTCAACAATCACTTTCCCTTTGTGGTGTCATACATTTGCTATTATGATGTCAAAATTTTATATACTTCAACAGAAAAAACTCTACCCATTTCCATAAGCAAATTGTAGTATTATGTTTTCGTTTAGAAATATTAATTTAGAATCTGATAGAGATAAACATCCTTAAAATGCCACTCCCTGGAAATATTTGTTGATTCAATGTTTTGCTTATAATTTTGTTTCAGTTAAGTTATTTAGGGAAAGGCTTTGTATAATTAGGGTTTGTATTTTTCTTTTTTATGAAAATTATCCTCAGACGAAAAATTACCTTGTACAGGGTCGTTTTGTTCTGCTTCGACAATTGCTATTTGTTGCTGATTATCTTCTGACCTGGTTTGTACCTGTTCTCGTATACCTGTGTTTTCTATACAATAATAAATAACATATGACTTGAGAGAAGAAAATGAATATTTAATTTTTTATTCATATTATAGTAGGAATAACATAAAAAAAGTTTTTGGCAATTAGTTATTAGCTAGAATATCCTACATCTGACTTCTGAAAAATCAAATTGCTGGAAAAACCAGCAAAATATAAAGAAAAATAAACTCAAAACGGCAGAGTTATTTTTATTGTGTGATTCTGTAAACAAAACCTACATATATGAATTCAACATTGAAAAAAACCTACATAAAGCCAAAGTAAGTGCAAATTATTAAATTTATCAAATCAAATACTTGTCGGAATTTATGTTGAACAGAAGTTACAGGAAAAGTTGGATTTTACAAACCAACGTTGGTTTTCTATTGCGAATTTTCATGCCATTGTCTTTTAAAGCTATGTTAGAGTATACTGTAAAATTTTGATTATTGTTGAAGGCCGAAACGTAATCTAAAGTACACATATCAGGGCTTTAGTTATTTTTCCTTTGAATTGTTTTACATTTGTCATGTTGAAGCTTTTTATTGCTTGCTATGGTATATAGATTTTCCTCATTGTTGAAGACAGTAAAGTAACCTTTAGATGCTAACTTCTCGGTCATCCAATCTCTGGTTGAATCAAAACGCCATATGCTACATACAAAACGTGACTGTTCGGTCATAATAGATATAAGAAGATGTGGTATGAGTGCCAATGAGACAACTCTCCATCCAAGTCAAAATTTATAAAAGTAAACCATTATAGGTCACAGTACGGTCTTCAACACGGAGCCATGGCTCACACCGAACAGTAAGCTATAAAGGGCCCCAAAAAAATTACTAGTGTAAAACTATTCAAACGGGAAAACCAACGGTCTAATCTATATAAAAATATGTTCCAATAATAATAATATGCCGTTAATAATGTATTTGATTGTTTATTTGGTTTTAAAGAAGTGTTACCTCAACAGAAACAGACATCGAACCATTGTTATAAACATTTTCAGATGAAAAAGTAATTACCACCCTTATAATTAATAAGGTCCATCCTCCCCGAATATTACTTAATCCAAATTACCTTTATTTTTTTCAGTTATATTTTCAAAGGGATGGCTGGCTTTGTTTAAAATATTCCTTTGTTTCCCCCATTTATATAAATGTTACGCACAGACTAAAAATTACCTATGTCAACATCAACATTTGCTCCTGGTGGCTGATTATTTTCTGACACGGTTGATATCTGGTTTTGTGTACCTGTATTTTCCATAACCGGAACAATATTACATTTATACTTGTATTTATTTTAAAAGAAGAAAATGGTACCTAAATTTTAATATAATAATCACTTTACTGTGAATGTTAAAAAAATAACATCAAAATAACACAACAAAAAATTTGACAATAAATATTCATTTTGTGTTAGTGTAACATAAGGCATTCATATATGAATTTACTATTGAAAACTAGCTGCATACTTTCAAATCAAATTGCAAAAATATTTCATGCCTCTCAAAATTAATGTCAAATCGTATTTACAAATAAACTGGGATTTTACAAACCAACGTTGGTCTTCACTTTTTAATGTTTGGACACTTAATCAAGCAAAGATTTTTTTTTAATTGTAATCTGTCTTTTAATGTTTTGTCCTCATTTTGGCATTGGTGTGGTCTGGCTTTTTTCACTTGTGATTGATGTTTCTCTTTGGTTTCTTCTCTGTTTTTGAGATACATTTTTAAAATTGTATATCATGTCTTTTCATAAACCATTTAAATAGTAATTTGTTCATTATTATTATTTTTTGTTACGGTTATTTTTTGTTTTAGATTTCCTCATTAAGCCTCTTTTGTCACGAAACCATTTAACATAACATAACAACGAAAATAATTCTTCAAATACCTTCGTTTTTATTAATAAGAAGGCTGCTAAAAAAACCACCGGCAATACCAAGCACTGTGAATACCACTGTTAATACCACGGTTGGCACTGTTTCTGTAAAAAGGAGATTATTGATAGTTACATATATATATTACATATTATTTCAGCAACAATGTATTTCCTTTGGTTAATTGTCGTTCCCACAAAAACGTTAAATATTGATATACACCTTATTGTAGTTGCTTAATTAATTTGGGGAAATATGGAGTTTGTAAATATACTCACACGATTGGAAGATAATGATATAAAAATAACGATACATGAAAGTGAACTACTTTTTGATAACAGTAATACTCTTTATAAATTTATGCATAAACAATCGTACCAGAAACTTTAATTTCTTTTAACTGACAATCTTAATCCGAATTTCCTCATATTTTGTTTATATTAAGCTGATGTCAAATACAGTATGTGGTTAAACAATCAGTCCCAGGCGTTTCTCATCGGTGTACAATAATGAAAAAAAGTTAAACCTTGACACATTTATTCCTCATTGTTTATATAAGAATTAATCCAATTATGTTTTTCAAAAAGAAATGGCCAAGTAGATATAATTATCTTGTTTAAGGAAAAGGTAAAGTATACTTTAAGTAAAACAAAACTCTGATTCAAACAAACAGTAATCTGTAACTGGCATTACCAAGTTGCTTCATTTTTTTAATTGTCAATTTATTTTTATTTATCAAAATCTTATACCTGACGTATACGTATACGAGACAGCAAAAAACCTAACAAATAAAAAAACACAATTGAAGGCCACCGTATGTAGTCATCAACAATATACAGGTGCCCAGCTCTAAGCACAGATAAGCTTGATTTAACTTTAAGACTTTATGTTCATGAATTTGTATCAACACACCCTCGCAATTTGAACTTCAAAAGCAACTCAACTCACGATTGCTCCCCCTTGTAAAAAGCATTTTTCGATGCAATACATTGTTCCATTTAAAACAATTTTTATAATAATTATCTTACGTATCGTACAATCGTTCTCTGTCAGATGTCCAACAATACCCGCTAGGATGAAAACTATCGAAACAAGTATTACAATCAAGATATTCTGCAGAACTGAAACAAGATAGAAGATAATATATTCAATACTGATATTCATTAACCAAAATTCATATATTCGACTTACACCTCTGTGAAGTTATGAAGCACAAAACCATCATAAAAAATGAAAAAAAGTTTTTATCCAATTGCATTTTGAATATTTTGTTAAAAAAGTATTTGCAAACAAACTCTTCACAACTATGATCATCACGATATTATATGTGTTCTTGTCTCAAATAAGTTTTCGATTGTGAGGTGTTTCTACAACCGTTCGAGATTGATGAAGAAATACGTACAAATGCACGACAAAATGATAAAAAGACTAAACATTACTTCGAATGTATTTTAAAACGTCTCATTAAATTGTGCCAATTGTACCAAAAGAAACGTAAGTAAAGAAAGTTGTTTACACGGAGATTGCAAACATAGCCAGTGTTTACACCTCGATCTTTGTATTTCTATGCATTAAACGAAAAATAATTCATCATGTCGAAAATGAAAGGACCGATTTGTAAATGTGTACGACTCAGTTTCGTTCTAAAACATTACCAATTTATTAATCTAAAACTGAAATTTTCCTTTTCAAATGTGCCTATACAAAACATTGACATAAACAAACTGTGGTGGCCCGACGGGCTCGGGTACCAGAAAATATGTAAGTGGAGAATAGCCTAGGTCAATATTTGAAATTAGGTAGTTCTGGTTTGTAACGCTGATGTAGGGTAACTTTGAACACAAGTAATGGACAGACGGGCCTGGATCCCAAAAAAATGTTTAAGTGGCGAATAGCCTCAGTAAACACCTTCGAAATGAGCTAGTTTTGGTTTTGGTACCAAAAGAATGTGTGGTTGATATTAAAAGTCATTAATGGGCAACTTCGAACCCCTGTGGTGGCCAGACGGACCCGGATCCCCCAAAACATTTAAGTGGAGAATAGTCTGGGTCAATATATTTGAAATGAGCTGGGTCTGGTTCGGAACTTTGTCGTAGGGATATGCACGAGGAGTACCGAATGTGTGGTTGGTATGGAAATTACGTTAATGGGCATATTTGAACACATGTGATGGCCAGACGGGTTCGGATCCCAGAACAATATTTCAGTGGTGAATAGCTGCGGTCAACCCCTTTAAAATGAGCTAGGTCTAATTTGAAACTTTGCCGTAGGGATCATTTTGATTGTGTTTACCGAGGCTTTTCGCCATTACAAATTTGTCTGTGATTCGGGTCCGTCTGACCATCACAGTGTTCGAAGTTGCCCCTTAACATATTTTCCATACCAACCACTCATTTGAATTCCTCGACAAGTCCCTACTGCAAAGTTCTGAATCAGAGATACCTCATATCAAATATTGACCTAGGAAATATATATAAAACGATTCCTCACAATTTACTTAAATTTATTATTAACAATGGTAGTTAGACTTTGATTTTTGTTATTTTTCTATTCCTAAATTATTTCTGTGCCTGATAATCATTAAGAATAAAAACATGAAAAAAAAAGAACGGAAAGTGCAATTTTAAATTGTACATTTATTTTATTACTCAAAGTGTCCTCCAAAAAAATAAGTGGCTGCTATCGTCATTGTTATATAAAACGGCTTATCATCTTTTTAGAATCACGACAAGCCGTGAAAATTTCGAATTCCGCTGTCAAAGAAGGTGCTATTATATTTTACTAAGAATTTGATATGTTTCGAACGTTTTAGTCTTATATAGTTTAATTTTTTATTTTTAAACATATCATTAAAATTTGCTGCTGGCAAACATGGCTGCTATCTTGATTGCCTGCTAAAAGTGGCTGCCAGCTTAAGTCTGGTTGTTTAATGCTTGTATATAATAATAAAACGAGCTGACTACTTTTTTGAAATAAAATAATATGTTTATTGTTAGTAAGAAAAACGATCTGATGTTTAAGAATTTACTTTTAAGTTTACCAAATGGTGAAGGCAAGTAAATTATTACCATTGACGTGTTTTGTCATATTTGTCATATCTACTCATGTCTATTATCTTCTGTATTGGTAAATGGTTATATATCTTTTTCTGTCAAGCAAATGAAGTCAGAGGTATAAGTCTCACTATATAAAATTTTGATATTTTACTTACCAAAAATTGACCTTGGTTTTTTACGCTGAATACATGTAAAGCCACATGTACATTTTGCAGTAATGCAATTGAGTATCCTGTATGTCTGTGATGCAACCACCTCTAAAACAAGATTTCTCTAATAATCACATGACAAACAACCAAAATATTCTTTTCTACGTTATTTTTTCTGTCAAATGTTATGCCATATTATGTATTTTAGCATTTAGTATATTAGAACATGTGTACATAGTTGTTTTTTCATGTATAATTCAAAGTATCAAATGGTACTTAACCACCAAACTGATGTAAAAAGTGTAAGTTTAAAAGTAACATTGACATGATGTTATTATTTTTGGAAATGGTATTGACTGGATGTTACTATCTTTAGTAACATGGAGTTAATATCATTTATAAAATAGTAACGTAGAGTGAATATGTCAAAATAGTGAGAAAATAAAATAAAGTGGAAAAATCGTGATCAAATAAACCATTGAGAAACAAGAAAAATCAAACCATATGTAATATATTATCAGTTATGTTTCATATTGGTAAGATACGTTGACAAACTGATATTTTGTTTATCCTTATCATTCAATTAAAATGTCAACAACTTAACACATTTTCATATGTTCCTTAGTGTTAAACAAAGTCTGTTCCCATATAGCTAGCATAGAGCTATACTAAACACCAAAAAAGTTTTATATTTTACGATATCATTTCTTACATGATGCCTAAGTACTAAAATCTGAATTTTGTTTTTGTCCGTTAATTTGATCTTTTTGTTTTGTTTATGTTTGCTTTGTTTGTTAGTCGTTGTTCATTTTTGTTTGTAACACTAAATGTGCATTAGCATTATAACTCCTGTTTTAAACATCAACGGTTACAAGCCGATAAGAAATGTAATTGTATGACATAACTTATAGTATTTGCTTTCCTATCAATCCAGATATGGCAATTGGTTTTTCTGTAACTTACCTGCTAATGATTGATCTCTGAAATTTATAACTGAATATAATGTCAGACAAATCACCAGTGAGAGAATAAAACTACCAAATGTCCAACTAAACAGAAGCGTGATGCATCCTCTATCTGCAAATAATATTTACAATAATTTAAAAGAACAAGACTCCAAAGACCCCGTTTACAAACCAATATGTTTGATTACAAATGGGAATAATATATATGATGTAATTGTGAACTTGACGATATCTCAATAAAAAAAAGACTATGTTGTAAATCAAAGTAAATTAAAATACCTAATTCCTAGCAAAATTCAAAACGGAAAGTCCCTTATCAAATAACAAATAATAAACACACCAAAAGAATTAAAAACAACTGTCATGTCATGTTCCTGACTTGGTACAGGCATTTTCTTATGAAAAAAAATGGTGCATTAAACCTGGTTTTATAGCTAGCTGAACCTCTCACTTGTACGACATTTGCATAAACTTTTCTTTATTTTGAAAAAATGTGTGAACAAAACAAGCAGAAGTAACAGGTAAAAATGTCAAAAATCATAATCACCATAAAAACATTGATTGATTGATTGGAGTTTAACGCCATTTTCTACATTACTGTACTATTTCGTGGCAGTCAGTTTGTATTGATGGAGGAAGCTGGAGTGTCCGGTGAGAACCATCGACTTTCGGTAGGAAAACTGATAATCCTAGTCAATTAAGATCAAAGTCGAGTGCACCTGCCACGTGCGGGATTCGAACTCACAACCTCACTGTTGAATGGCTAGTGATACAGTAGTTGGACCACTCAGAACACTCGGCAACCGATGCCCCTAAAAACAAACTATTACGTCTTTTTTATTCCTACAACTTATTCGTCATCTGGAGATATGTATTTACACATGAAATCCCTATATATTGTTTGATAAATGAGAAAACAACCGTAAGTGGTGTGGATTCCATAAAAAAAAGAGTTCAAATGCAGAGTTTTTGTATTGAAATATTCATATCAATTTTTTGTTTTTATCAAAAGTCCCAACGACAAATTGAACATTCCTTTTTCAAAACAAATAAGTCTTAACATGGTCGAACACCTGATAGACAAATCAGATCAATGGAAGGTGAAAGGTAAAGTCAGTCAAGAAACAAACTAAGGTGCATATAAAGAATAAAGCTGACATCAAAAGGGTAATAAATAGAAAAAAAAAACAGATTCTCTCTATCTAAATAGGATAAATTTATTAGTCATAACAATCTTCCTGAAAGAAGGAGGGCGTTAATAACTTATTTTACAGTACTGTCCTTTATTGAAGTTAGTTATAAATATACTCAATGCCCTTTTCCAGCGTACGGTTTCCGTTTAATACTGGGCGACCAACTTCGAAATATGCAAACGTATTTGATTTATATTGTTTAAGTATTCTCTATCTGAATGTTTGTCACTGGACATTGAGAGAACAATTAATCAATCAGTTGCATTGAGCGGCCTATATAATATACAGTCTGTAATAAATACTTGTACTATTGTAATCAACGATATTTTCTCTTTTTTATATCAGAATATAGCAATAGTTAGTATTTGTTTTTACATAGATAGGTATAAACTCAAACGCAAAGTAAATTGAAATAAAAATATATCGATTTGGTTTTAATATGAAATATACAAAAACATTAATTTGAATATTTCAGCTCCCTGAAAAATTTGTATTAAGCTTCATGTGAGCATGACTGCGTGGTGCACTTTCTGATTTATAGTTCACCAACTTCCTTTTTATTGAATTATTCTCTCAATGTCCAGTGGCAAATAATAAGATAGTGAATACACTAGTAACCAGAATTTAGATTGATTGGCCAAATAGGAATTAACCCTCTTTAAAAAAGATTACTGGAATATTGAATAAGATTAACAAAAATGAAAAACGGTTTGCTATCTTATTCAATCCGTTTTAAACTATTTTAATAACAGTCCAATATATTCCTTTGCGACCATTCAAGTTATTTTAAGATAAGGTTAACCTCCGTCAAACCAATAAGCCACGCCCCCGTTAAACTAATTCAAACTGATGTTAATTTGTTTTTCAACTTCAAAGTGTCCGCCTCCTTGTTAGGTAAATCACTCAAGCAGAAAAGCAACCCCGATAGATATATCTATCGTCTGTCCATTCGAATTCGAAACGTTATCGATTTTCGTTAGATAATATGTAGGACTCGGAGGTGCGATGGGGACGCTGAAGTGCGATGGTCCACGCCGAAGTGCGATGGTTCATTCGCTGAATTGCGATGGTCATGTTGGAACATATATGTTAGGATAATTAGAAGCAGGATGAATAAAATTTAGAAAACAATAATGCATAAATGCATTAATTCAAACTAAAATTAAAATTTGGGTAAAAAAACAATTTTAAATGCTAAAATATAGCTACTAGTATTCCTAAAAATTACAAAAGTTTGCGTTAACGTAGCTTACATATTCGCTCGTTATAACAAGTTACCATGACGTTTGAATATTATGACGTTTTGGAAAACAACGTTTCTTAAAAACAATATGAAATTGCATGAAGGAAAAGAAGAGTTTGTTGACGAAGGCTTTGTTATAACAAACGAACGAAAAAAGGTTACAAATGATCCAAGTCCGGAACAGTTTTGGGCAGTTCAGGATGAGGTTTTGGCAATATGCAAGGTAAAATTTAACAACAAATCGTAAGGAGCAATAAGAATAAAAGATGCACTTGGACTTCAGATGGGAGAAACAAGTATTAGAAAATATGCTGCTAATTTTTTATATGACAAGGAGTTCAATAGTATATTTCATAGAAGTACAACTGTAACAGAGTTTCAAAGAAAGGTCCTGTCAAAAGACGAACATGCAGAAAAAATCACAAAACTGATCATAGGAAAAGTCACACAGTGTACGAAACCCTGAGAAAGTCTTTTTTCCCAGTAGTTCTGGAAAATGTTCGTTTGCTTTTTAAGCTGAACGTTAAATACCAGCAGTGTCTTTCAGCAGTTGATTTGCCAAAAACTCACAGAACAAGAAAACCAATATCAGCAACATACCCCAACAACAGATGGCAAATGGACCTCAAGAAGATGCATCCGTCACACGGATATAATTACATATGTAATATTGTACATTTTGTTTTCTTATTTTTATATCTATTATATACCAATAAAACTTTATCAAAATTATAGAACTATGCATGTTTTCCTACTGGCTTGGCTACAAACAAACGGAGATATTCTGATTCCAATATTTTCACTGAGGTAAATTTATAAAATACGGTATTATTTTAAGTCTGTTCAAAAAGGTAACAACATAAAATGAGTTTCACATAGTGTACAATACATACAATGTAGTTATTCAGTAAAAGCATACATAAAATGTTTACACACAAAATGCAAAAATTACATAAATTATAATAAAAAGATTCGAATGCATAATAATCTAGCTGAGTAAAAGACCTACATATATTGGTAGACTGGTTGGCTTGTTGTAACTTTGATTTTCATTTTTTTTAATTCTATTTAGAATATAGCACCATATAATAAATACAACAAAACAATACACATTTTTAAGAGAAATTAATAAGTAAAAAAGGCTTGAACGATATAAAAAGATGAAAACATAATTGCAAAAATAGATATGTTGTTAAAATGTCAAGTAAAATATCATTTGTTTTAAGTACTTAATTGCAAGATATTTTAAAAATAAACTGAAACTAATACATGTACCGTTACATATTTTTTTTTAACAGAACAGAGACACATGGGAAAGGGAATTGTATCCTGTTGAGTTGTTTCCTAGAAAGGCCCAAGTCATGGACATGCAAACGTTTAATCCAAATGTAAATGTAAATGACACAATAGATTTTAGACCGAATTCAGCACTAAGCGCAGGAATAAATGTATTTTTGTCAGGGTATTGGAGGAAAGGGATAGTAATGGACATTCAGATGGATGATTCCAAAGGAAGAGTGTACACATTGAAAGACCTTGAGAACAATAAAATCAATTGTTTATCAAAATATTCAATTCGTCAAATTTGCTGTATTAAATATTCATTCATAACATTTTGCATGAAGCTATGCACTTACATCGTAATTGTCTTATTTTTTGTTTACCTACTTATAGCCACATTGCTTAAATCTTAATAATGTTATTTTTTTTTAAGTAGTTCATAGATATAAGAAAATGTGGTATGAGTGCCAATGAGACAACTCTCCATCCAAGTCACAATTTGTAAGAGTAAACCATTATAGGTCAAAGTACGGTCTTCAACACAGAGCCTATGCTCATACCGAACAGCAAGCTATAAAGGGCCCCAAAAATGACTTGTGTAAAACAATTTAAACGTGAAAACCAACGGTCTAATCTATATAAAAAAATATTGATATGTTACAGGCATACCATTGCACTTCAGCGTAGCAACCGTCGCACTTCAGCGTATTTGTTAACAATTTATCGTAAAAATGTGACCATCGAACTTCAGCGTGGTAACCAACGCACTTCAGCGTGTTAACCAACGCACTTCAGCGTGTTAACCAACGCACTTCAGCGTAGCTATCAACAAGTTAACGTCACAATGTGACCATCGCACTTCAGAGTGTTAACCATCGCACTTCAGCGTGACCATCGCGGTTCGGAGTACCATCGCACCTCCGAATCCTATATTCATTATAATGAATTAATGACAAATACATAATAATAATTTAAGAAAACTATAGCTGTTGATGCAAGACTTCTAAATGCTGCAACACAGAGAATTTTTTTGAATAAAATATAAATATTTAAATAATATAGTTTAAATTTGTCCACATGCAGTGAAAGTAGATTAAATAACTTATAATTGAATATTTTCAGTATCATTCGAACGGGTCCGTTTTCCACTTTGTACCTGTCAGTTTAACGTTTAACCTTTCATTTCGGTTGAACCATCAACCTCACTAATGTGACTTATGAATCAAATGTTAGACTTGATTTTTATGCGAACTGAATATGCTTAATAATTGCTACTGGACGTAAAAAAACTTTGATAAATTTAAAGGAAGCGTTTTACCAAAACAGGAGCTCTCAAGTAATTGAAATGAACCAATTTAAAAATTATTCAGTTTCGAAATTTAAAAATTTCATATCGAAACAAGCGTTTTGTTTTTTGTTTAATTTATACAACAACGACAAATTCTGTAGAGATTAAATGCTAGTATTCATGTTACCAAATTTGAACCATACATATAATATCATGAATATCCAAAACAGTAAAGTCAAATCATATCGTTTTAATTTATGCATCAAGACATCTCTATGTCAACGCGCAAAGAATAAACCGTATCATTTTCCCAACCGACAATTGTGAATATGTATTTGGATGAACTGTCCTCATACACAGGTACTGGGACGAGTTTATTAATATTAGCAATCTAGAAAGTAATCACACGATAAGCTAATTCAACACATTTGATGATTCTCAAACAAACAATATCTCATACATAAACTTGAATTTTAATTCATTTATTGATCATCGTGTGTTCCTTTATTATTTTTATTAATGAATTTATATAGTTACATAGTCCATTCAACCAGCACTTAATAACGCTCATTCATCAATTATTCAGGTTTCCAGGCTCATGTTTTTCGTATCAACTTTGAAATGCATTGTCTTGACATTTTTTACATGCAGTCTGGCGAATGTCTAGTTCATTCGTCAATTTTCGTTTCAAAAACAAGAAGTTACTTTGGTCGCCCAGTATCAAACGAAAAACAGTACGCTGGAAAGGGGCAATAAATATGTTTATAACTAACTACAATAAAGGAATACACTGTACAGTAAGCTATTAACGCCCTCCTTCTTTCATGACGATTGTTGTAACTAATAAGATTATCGTTTTTAGATAAATATAATCTGTTTATTTTCTTCTATGTATTGCCCTTTTGATGGATGTCAGCTTTATTCTTTGCATGCATCTTAGTCTATTTCTTGACTGACTTTACCTTTCACCTACCATTGATCTGATTTGTCTATCAAGTGTTCGACCGTGTTAAGACTTATTTATTTTGAAAAATGAATGTTCAATTTGTCGTTGGGACGTTTGATAAAAAAAAGACTAAATATGAACATTTCAATACAAAAACTGCATTGTTTTGAGGAATCCACGCCACTTACGGTTGTTTACTCATTTATCATACCATATTTAGGAGTGTAGGTAGAAAAATTACGTATTTGTTTGTTTTTAGGGGCCTTGGTGGCTGAATGATCTAAGCAATTTAAGTGGTCAAACTACTGTATCACTAGCCAGTCAAGACTGAGATTGTGAGTTCGAATCCAGGTGCACTCGACTGCAATACTAATTGACTAGTACTGTCATTTTTTCTAACGAAGTTCGGTGGTTCTTACCAGGCACTCCGGTTTCCTCTACAAGTATAAACTGACCACCAAGAAATAGCAAGATAATGTTGAAAGTGGTGTTAATCATCAACCAGTCAATCACTCTTAGTTTTAAATCAGAAGGACCGATAAAAGTTAATTTCACAATTTCAATATTTCTATATTAAAAAATACCTACAGCAATAACGCTCAATCGAAAGTATTTGAATACGTGTGGGGCTAAATGAAAAGAGGGAGAATCGAACCCATTTAAGGTCGACATAAGTTTCTTAGTACATGTAACTCATCGGTCACCGATTATTGTCTAATCTTTGGTTGATTCGCTAAGACTAAAGCGTGGCCTAAACAGTAAAACCTTCGAATGCAAGTACTGTATGTTCAATTGTCTCTAAAATCCAAGTGTTACAAGACCACGAAACTGAATCATTCATACTACTCTTTGATTCGAAGATATATATTTAAAAATACATATATATTTCGAAAGACCCCGGGCCATTTTGACAGTAATGAAGTGTGTAATGTGACGATTTACGTGTTGCTTTTTACCTAACTATAATATATAAGTAATAGATACATTACCACAAGACTTTATTTGTGTGCCTTTTCTTGTTTTGTTATTGACTAAGTCTCCTTGATTCAATTCTTTTAATTTTTCTGAAAAAAAACCCCGCTCTACTGAATAGTGAAAATACAAAAATATAAGAAACAGTAAATTGCACATCAATAATATATACATGATGACTTGGTGCGTCGATATGGATAAGCGTCCCTTAATATGCATGCATCGACCGCCATGCAAAAAGCGATTAATGCTATGAATGCATTAAATATGACCGCCATGTCAATCCACATCGTCAAAACTTAATATTAGAGAATAAGACACAATCGCTAAAAATACATACCATACGACTATACTGGTATCTAACGATTTAAGACCACGAAGACATGTCACAAGTGAGTTGAAGCATCGACCCATCGTATGCTCAAACATTTGATGATTGTTTTCATTGTATTACTGTTATTATTCTTTTTGGTAATTAGATATACAAATTTGCGCGCGGGAAATAAAAGGAAATGTATAATAACAAAATATACCGAAATTCGAGGAAAATTCAAAACGGAAAGTCCCTAACTAAATGTCAAATTAGTCTATTCAGGACCCTCATATAAACAAATTGTGATACGTACTTACATAATTATTCACCAGAACACATCCGCGACATTGCAGGTCCGTGACTCAATTAAAGGACCTATGACTATAGCCTGAATTTTAAGTATTCATATTGTCATCAAATACATTCATGCTGATTATAAGGTGTACGGTTTTCAATATTTTCAAAATCTTTCTGTTAGAACCTGTCCTGGGTTTCTTACTACAACCTGAAACTCCCTGTGACATATGTCAGGGTTAAACCGGAAATATATATATATGCATTATGTAAATAATTCACTTGCACTTACGTTTTTACAAATTCTGTTTATTTTTAAGATAATATTTATCTTTTTATTTTTAATTAAGTAGTATAAAAATTGAGGACTGTTATTATATATACCTTGTGACATGGGTGCTGCAATAAAGAAGACATACATTATTGGTATCGGTAACGGATTCGACCAGGAACTAATTATTGGTTATATTAATTATGTTGAAAACATAATGGCCTGGAATGGTGTAGTTTTAATCACCACCGTTGTCCTATATTAGTTATATATAAAGTTGGATTCTTTGATTGGAATTATTGTAGTAGTGTAGATACTTCCAAAACTTAAATGAAGTGTGTAAACTAAACAGTACAAAATGGTCATGCTCCCCACGTGGCCCATCTTGTTGCTCATGGTGAGTACAAACTCGATGATACTACAAATTAAAAGATGTAATTTTTACAGAAAAAAAGACGGGGGTATCCAATATTTCAAGTTTAATGCGTTCAACATAATCACCGAACTTTGAACCATTAAGTGAAGGGACATCATAATTGTAGTTTTGATAATCATATATTATGACGGTAACATCATATTAGTAGATAAGCCCTGAGATCACCAGTGACTGGCAAATCAGTTTCGTGATAAAATGTACAAACCTATTATGACTGTGACTTCAACTTGAGCTATATCTAAACTTGTTCCATGGCGGCATGTCCAGTTTCCATTTAGGTGGTGATTGATTGTCCCCGTCATAGTAAATATTGTTTCATTACTCATGGCATCATATCTTATACTTCCGTTCTTGAAATCACTTGCGCAGTTTTGAGCCGTGGTCGGTGGTGGGACACAATCGGCTAGAATTTTATCAAACTGATTAATTATCATTAATCGATGAATCACGGATGGTACTTTACACTTTAGAATAAGTGCATTGGTAGTAATTTTCCAATTAAAACAAATATCGATGCTACATAGGTTGCTCTCTGGAAGATTAAATAAAAAAAACGGAAATAGTATTTGATTTTTTCAATGTATAGATATTCTTTGTTACAACGTTAAGGTTCATCATAACAAATGGACAAAAATGGCTGTATTTACAAATCAAAAACTACTAGTGTAGACTAACCTGTGCAGTTTGGCATTCACTAGATATATAAAAGTTAAATGCATTTTATGTTTCAGAAAGATTCAATCTTTTTTGGATTTTTCCATACCAATCAATCAATCAATCAATCACTAAATCAATCAATCAATCAATCAACCAATCAATCAGTTAGTTAATCAATCGATGTCCATTGATTGTTAAGAACTTAACACTCTAGCAATTGAAATGTTATCTTCTTAAATAATGTCTATATTTACACTAAACAATACATTCATGTCATACATGATCTGCCAAATTTTCGTAAAATTTAATATTGAGTTTATGTCTATGATTTAGTGTTTAAGAATCCGCAACTGAGATGGTCATTTGGGCAAATCACACTTCACACATTTATGTTTTTTTATTATTAAGGATGACGTTTTTTTAATTTCTACAAAAAGTAGTTTGAGCTTTCATTTTGTTTATCCATTTCAAACTTTTTATGCAAATTAAAATACAAGATAGATAAGCAATTTTTGTTAAGTAAATACTTCAAGAAAGGAAAACAACGATTTCGAAAAAATAATTATACATATCATGCTACAGACTCTGTTTAATTTATGTTTATGTAGGTAATGATGACAGGAATGAAGTTTCTACAAAGAATGGGGAATGTTTATTCTAGGACGATTTAAAATCGGGACAAATTGATCTATCAACATCCAAAGAATTTTTTTTGTTTAACTTTAAAATTTTAACAGTGATTCAATTAGCAATGACGAATTAGAAAAATACGCCTCCATCTTTGCACAAATTTTAATAATCTATCATCGTTATGTTATATTTTGATATTTTTCAAGATCAAAGTTAAACGAAGCTGGCCAGTTACATCTTAACGACCGAATGCACAAAATGTACATAATTGGATAAATACACCTTCATTGTTCGAGTTGTTCTGTCAACTATAATATTCAAATTAAATGTTTTCCTACCTACCTAAGGTTTAGACTCTTATCATAACAATATTTAAGATGATGACAATACTTGATTTTTTTAGTGAAGCTCCCTCTGAATGTGTTATTGCAAGGTTGTTACAACTAAATTGGTTGGATTTTCGGTAAATCAATTATTTTCGCTGGACACCACACACACACACACACACATACACACACACACACATACAAACATACAGCACACATATACAAACATACACACAGACAGACAGACAGACGGTCAGACAGACATTTACCCTTCAACATTATTGACCAGTTTTGCTTATCACGTTAAAAAACTATGTAAGACATGTTGATTTCTTCGATTAGATATTTTCATGATTTTTATATCAAACTTCTCTTGACACAATCAACCTTACCTGTTACCAGGATTATTAATACCACACATAAAGCTGTGATCTTGTTATACATTTCAGAAGTTTTTTTTCAAATTATCGACGAATATTCATTCATCTATAAATGTTTCTTATTTGCTGTAATCAATCGAATACACAGTCAGTTTATATCTTCGAAACCTTCAAACCTGAAAGTAACAAATATCATAGTTTGTGATATAAAACTTACGACAAACATATAACAGGTACAAATGTTTACCTTGGAGAATTTTTGAAGTCTAGCGAAAAAATTCATCCATTAAACACCAAAACCGTTATCATAGAAAAACTGACGTGAAAATACTAAGTTTTGAACATTTCCGTATAGCTTACAATCATTGTTTTATGCGTGAGATTTTTTGTGAAAAAAATAATGGATATAGGTCTGCTGTTTTAGCATTGATTGAGATAACTTATAGTATCGGTTCTATAACTCACCCTGTCTTATGGACAACAATGAAAATAACACAAGAAAGAAACATGACCGTATAATCAACTAATGTAAGAAAAAAACCACTATCATTGTTTACTACGTTAAACGCATTCATCCCATCGAATTTGATACAACAGATACAGTTGAGTTTACCTCATAGGTAATGACGTTGTTTATCATCTTAATTGTGCGTTATAGTAAAATTGAGAATTGAAAGGGGGAATATGTCAAAGAGACACCAAAGAGCAGATAATGAATGTTCTTTTATCTGTCTTTGTGGATTGTTGCTTTTGCTTTTTGGTGTATTTTTGGTAAAATCCATTTGACGTGGCTCGGTGGTTATGCGTCCCGTCATGATGTTATTGTGTTGTCGAAAATTTTTGTATTATTGTCTTTCGTTTTTGCTTATGTGCTTTGTGTGTTTGCCTTTTTGTATTTCTTTCTTGACAAGTTTGTTTGTAATTATAGTGATTAAAATTTATATAACACAATGTTAACTGCTGTACCCCTATTTTTGACAATTTACCTATTATGTCTTTTTGTTTTGTTCACAAATTGTAGTCATTTTATGGAATTTTATATGCGACTGTTATACCAATGAGAGGTTTAGCTAGCTATAGAACCAGGTTTAATCCATCATTTTCTACATCAGAAAATGCCTGTACCAATTCAGGAATATGACAGTTGGTATCCATTCGATTGATGTGTTTTGAGCTTTTGATTTTGCAATTTGATTTTGAACTTTCCGTTTTGAATATTCCTCGGAGTTCAGTATTTTAGTTTTTTTATATTTTTTATATCTTGACTTACATTGATATTTAAAATTTGACAATAAAGGTCGGTTGATAAATAAATTTTACAAAATGAAATGATTTAAGCTTCTCAATTGTGAACTTTTAATTACAAAGTAGCATCATTCCAGCACCGCCTGCATACGGAGTATATATCTCCCAGTTGATACGATATTCAGGGATTGTATTACTTATCAGGACTTCATTAATAGAGGGGTGTTACTCACGGGTAAGGAAGTAAACCAAGAGTTTTGAAATTAAAATCATCCTTTCGTACATTTAACGGACGCCATCACGAGTATGGAATATCTGTTGTGCAGATTACGACTGACATGTTCTAATTGTCGTAAACACAATTATGTCCTGTTCCTCGAATGTGACCTACCGAATTAGACCTATCATCGGGTTTGTACTTGTATGAGCAACACGACGGAGTCCCTGAGATCACGACCGGTTGTTCTAGGTGTTCGTGTGTATTACGCAGTCTTCAGTTTTCTATGTTGTGTCTTGTATACTGTTGTTTGTCTTTTGGTCTTTTTTTGGCGTGGCGTTGTCAGTTTATTTTTACTGATGAATTTGAACGTCCCTTTGGTATTTTTTACATATCTTTTATATAATGTCGACTATTAATAAGGAAAATCGACGTTATCATTGCTTAAAGTTATAAAAAATAAATCGAAAAAACAGCCTGAACAAATAAATAGATATAGATGGAAATTAAATCTTTCCATTTTTACTTATCTTTTATATGTATTGTTGGTAATTTGTAGATTTAGATTTATAATTGCAGGTCTTTGTATGGAAATGCATTGACTAAGTGGTTTTGTTAAACAATCTGTTAAACCGTTCTTGAAGCATATTTAAAGCTTTATTTCCGATAATTTAGACATGGTGGAGTATCTATCAAATGAGATATTAAAAAGAGTAGATGCAGTACTTGTGTCATTACATTTGATTAATCTATACACAACAATAACTCATGACTTTTGATGGGTAGCCATACTATTTTGACTGGAAATATCCAATGGAACTAGTAAACCTATAACAAAATATTCAATAAACTAGAGGATTTTACATTATACCAATTTATTGGGAAAAACATCTCAGGCACAGCAATTGGAACGAAAGTGCTTACAAATAAATGTGAATTTAGCAATAGCAAAATATAGAAAACAATATATAAAGAATAAACAACTCAAACTAACATTATGAATTCCGAAACTGCATAAGCATTTGATAACTGGAAACGTTATACATGTATATCTAAACAATATCATATTCTTGAATATATATGAATTGAAAGTATAGATAAATTGAAAGATTGAAAGAAATAAAAATATTACTAAATAGCTACTATAAAAACACTCGAGTCTTACTCATATATCCATGGAGTATGATTCGCAGCAACTATAATTTTTGACATACTTATTATAAAGAAAGTAACAGGGATTGCAACTTATGTATTTTGCAGATTTCAAGCAGTACTGGTTATCTACTTCATGTCATCCTTAACACACAAAACGAAATATACCGGTTAATTTGGCCTAACATTGTGCACTTTTGTTTCAAATCTGAATTGAGATAATCATCTAGTTGATATATTAGCTAAACTGCAATATCTAGTGAGTATAATTAGCCCAGGAACAACAACGGATGTCTCCAAAACATTTCGACGCCTTATCCGATAAACGTCAAAGCATTATATATTACACATTAAAATTTACCAATTTTATGACATAATCGTAAAAAGTGTCTGTCAGTCCTTGGAAAATAATCAAATTTTGATAAAAATGTTTCTTTTCAGAACAAATATTTACTGTAAAAACCAATATACATGTGACTCGGGAAACTCGTTTGTTCTATTAAATGTTGTGGATGCAAACGCGATAATAAGGACAAACATGAATGTCACTCCGAAAACAGGATAATTGTTCAAAGATAACTGATAAGATAGCCATCTAACAGGGACATTGTGTAAAGTGATCAATTAGATTTCTGTTCAGCAAACAAACGCTCTTATGGTCGGTTAAATAATCTTTATACCGATGTGATGACACTGTCATAAAAAAGATATAAACAAAGAGACTATGTTTCTAAAAATAAAATAAAGCTCTGTCTTAATGCGGTAATAAAATAACTTTTCAAGATTTGAACCGATTTGTCTGTAAAAGAGGGACGAAAGATACCAGAGGGAAAGTCAAATTCACAGATCGAAAACAAACTGATAACGCCATGGTCAAAAATAAAACGACAAACAGACAGGTAGGTCACATTCGTGAAAAGGGAAGGGTATTGTAGCTACGACACAAGGAACATATCCGATATCATCTGTGAAACGGTTATTCCACAACGGTCAACCAACTCGTGATGGCGTCCGTACAATTTACGAAGGGATGATTTCAACTTCACCATTGGGAACTCTTGGTTTAATAGCTTCCTTGTGAGCAGCAATCTTCTATCAAGGAAATCATGATCGGAAATACAAGCCCGGGAATATCGTATCAATTGGGAGATATATACTCCGTATGCAGGCGCTGCTGGAATGTTGCTACATAGAAATGGAAAGTTCACAATTGGGAAGCTGAAATCATCTCTTTTGTCGAAAAGTTTTGTTTTCAACCGACCCTCATTGTCAATTTCTAGATGTAAGTCAATATATGAGGCAGACTTAACTATATATGTAGTATCCTTCATCTCTAGTTCGATGGGATAGATTCGTTCAACATAGTCACCAAATTTTGTATTATTTAGTGAGAGAACATCATCTATATAGCGGAACGTAAAGTTAAAGGATATTGCTAACTTCTTATCTTTCTTCCTAAGAAGTTCCTGTATGAAGTCAGCCTCATAATAATAAAGAAACAAGTTGGCAAGAAGACGGGCACAATTGGTTCCCATTGGAATTCCGACAGTCTGTTGAAAAACACGTCCTCCAAACGTAACAAATATGTTGTCAATCAAGAAATCAAGCATCTTGATAATATCAGTTTCAGAGAATTTTTTGTTTGAATCAGAGTGATTCTTTACAAAGTAGGATTTATCCCTCCCCAAGACAAGATACTTGTATCTACGTTCGCCATTCTTTTTAATGAAACAAAGTAATACCAACTCTTTCAATTTGTCTTTTAGTTTGCAATGGGGAATACTTGTGTAAAGTGTAGAAAAGTCAAATGTTTTAATACCATTGCAAGATGAGAGAGTCTTAGATTGTATGTACTCTAAAAGATCTTTGGAATTTTTTAGTATCCACATCTGATTCACGCCACCATCAGAATTGGCAGTTTCACAACAACTTTGGAGCCCGGCTTTGATTGCTGATAAAATAGATGTTAATAATTTAGAAAGAGGTTTCGTGGAGCACTTGGAAGACCCAGCAATATACCGTTGTCTGTACCAAGTCAGGAATATGACAGTTGTTATCCATTCCTTTGATGTGTTTGTTTTTTTTATTTTGCCATTTGATTGTGGACTTTCCTTTTTGAATTTTCCTCGGAGTTCAGTATTTTTGTGATTTTACTTTTTTTTGTAAGGACACTTATGTAGTTTAGGTATCCAATACAGTGATGGAAGATCCAGTTCTTCATCTTTGGTTGAAATTCCAAAGGAACATAGAACAGACCTATGATTATCCAGGATTTCCTCTTTGGTAAGTGTCGTGAGGGTATATGTTGAGTTTCCAAATGAATTATTAATACCTAATTCATTTATCAAGCAGTTTATGTAATGATATTTACACACAAAAACTATGTTGTTTTGGGCTTTATCTTCGGGGACAACAACATATTTGTCATGGAGGTAGAACAAGTGTTTTGCAACATTTGGGTCTTTAAAAATTGACGTAGCGTTGGTATTGATAGACCCATTTAGCTTCTTAATTCGGATTTGTATCAACGACTTCACAGCCTTAATCCATTCGGAAAGAGTATCTACGTCTTCTTTCTCGCGTTTAGCCCATTGCCTGGCATAATCCTCGACTGAATCCATCAGTATTTTGAAGTTGTATTTCCAATTGATGGATTTAGGCTCACGATATTTCGGACCTTCAGATAACAAATTTCGCAGGGAAGTGTTATTGACAATGTTGAGGTCTCCGGTAATAACGTGGCCAGCCGGATTATGTAACATCATGGCAACATTTTCTGCAGTCGCAAACGCCCTATGCTAATAAACCAACTAGACTAAATAGATATATAGCTTTTGTTCGTTTAAGGTTAAACTCCCTCATTAATTTGCCTATCATCTGTTTGTCTGTAGTAATAAAAGATGATAATACTTACAATGCTGTCACACCAATAGCATCATTGATTAATAAGATACAGAAAAACGAAAAACGTGGTTATTACTATTACCGCTTTCAACCATCGTCTTGCCTCTTCAGACATTCATTTTACAATGAATAAAAAAGAATGATTTGCTTACAACATAAAATTGAGGATGACAAAATCAACATTGTTACAAATACCAAGTCCAAAGATGTACAATTACGCCTTAAAATAGCAGGTCCGTTTTCATAAAGTTAACACTTTCAAATATATATGTGGCTTGCATGCATTATTTTTTGAATATCCCCACGAAAAATATATAAAATCCTATATATTCTCAAACCAAACAGCCTGTATTTCAGTGCTTGTCGTTTGTTGCTGTGTTACATATTTGGATGGGCTTTGCTCATTGTTGAAGACCGTACGGTTTCCTATAGTTGGTAATTTTGTGTAATTTAATCTTTTTATGATGAGTTATCTCATTTGCAATAATACCACATCTTCTTTTTCTATATTTAGAATTTTAATTTACAATTCATCTTCGATGGCTATAATTTGCGACAAGCAAATAATGGACCTGACGTAACTAAGGACCCGCCTAATGCATGTTAACTTTCAAAAATGCATCAATGTGCGAAAAAGCTATAGAATAAAAGATGCAACAACGCCTACTTCAAAACTCTTTTTTCGATAATCAATTATGGGAATTAAGAGCGTACAAATAATTAATAGCATCAGCTTGAGAGTTTTAATTTTCATGACGTCATATTTTGACATGACTTTAATGCCCCAATAATACTAATGGAATTTTGTAGAATTTTATTTTTTTTTGATATGCATTTTATGTGAAGCATCAAAGTATTAACAACAGCCCAGAGAGGGAAACTGTACCAGCCATGAATATGTACATCTGTGCATCTAAGCTTAGGCGACTGTGATCGAACATGTTATCATCCTAATATTTACAAAGAGAAAGCAGCTCTTCATAAATGAATTTCGATGATATCCAAATTAAAAATCAGTGAACTGTTAAACGTCTCGATTGGGTCTTGAAAATATCAGTTCTCATGTCGATATACAACTATTATATAACATGATGTATCTCAGACTTGAATGTACAATGAATACAATCCTTATCTATTTAAAATCCTGCAACATTCATCACGTTAATGAGTCTTATACTTATATTGTCCCGGAGCATTATTTACGAGACATTAATTGTCGAAATGCAAATCCGGTGCAGTAAAACTGGTACCGTTTAATGTGATGAATACCGACTTTTACTAGTTAGAAATAGTATATGCATCAAACACTTACAATGTGTACAATTTTTCTAAACTATTGATTTCCTCTTAGTGGGTTTGGAGATACAAATATGTTTATACAAGTATCGTTTCCTTCATTGTTTTTGAAATTATTATTAAGTATAAAAGCTACTTTGAAGTTGTTATCTCCAAACAAAACGAGACATTAATTGTCGAAATGCAAATCCGGTGCAGTAAAACTGGTACCGTTAATGTGATGAATACCGAGTATTACTAGTTAGAAATAGTATATGCATCAAACACTTACAATGTGTACAATTTTTCTACACTATTGATTTCCTCTTAGTGGGTTTGGAGATACAAATATGTTTATACAAATATCGTTTCCTTCATTGTTTTTGAAATTATTATTAAGTATAAAAGCTACTTTGAAGTTGTTATCTCCAAACAAAAAAAACAACTTACCATGCTCATCAATATCCAATCTGTTCACGTTTCTTGAATTGACAATGTTTTTACAGGTAAAATTTATAAATAGTAACATATAATGATTTTCAATCATAATTATTTAATATATGTGAGTTCATGTGTGCGTTACGTTAGATACATATATTCAGTTTCAGGCCGAATCCTGTATGTACACAACAATTAACTATTGTGACAGACTATTGAAATGAGACATACTTCCTTATTCGAAGATTTAAAATTTGTACAATGACTTATTTTCGATGGGGAATAAAACAAACCTATTCCAGAGGAAAATCAGTCCAAGGTTCAGGCAAATACGCAAGTCCTAGGTAAGATTAATGTTACAAATTTGATCAAAACAAATACTGATTGGTATAAATGAATATGATATAATAATTCTAAATCATTATCTATAGTCATATCGCCATATGGTACAGGTTTGATGTCAGGCGAATGATGTATCTTGTTCATTAGCTTATACATAAGAAGACTCGATAAAACTTTGGATAAAGCAATAACGTGTATGTTCCTGTTTTACAAAAGTCAACCGTGTCAACGTGAGCCATTCAAATCGGCAAAAAAGCCCACAATACACTTTCAGTTTTAAACAATACTTAGCATTATGTTTGCATCTATATGCTGTTTGTTATACATGTGTGTTTAAAATCACACTGATTTGAGGTAATACAACAAACTACAGTACAAACGAACATAATCATATTAAACCCGACACCACTCTCACGTACTCAGAGCTTACACATACAATTGCTTGCAGACTAAGAAAAAATAATTTAAGCGCACAATTCACATCGTGTGCACATATTCGGTATGTCTAGCTACTACTATATTCTGCATTTTTCTAGTTAACGCACATGAACAATAATAACTGTAACGCTGTAAAAATGGAAGTTTTTGATGTCTACTAAAATAAAGGCTCGTTTACCTTTTGTCCATGTAGTCAGAAGTAAACGGATGTTCAAAAGAGATGTCACAAGCTTACTTTATATTAGCACCGAAAGTCAACGTGCGTTACATTATCGTGTTAACTGTTTGCTTAAACATTTCCTGTTACTTTATATCAGTAGTGAAAGGGAAATGCACAGTAGCATGACTACAGGGAAAAGTTGGACCCAAATGAATCCGTGCTAAACTTAACAACAAACACACCATTACCTTAATATTATTGATTTACAAAATATTAAAAAGATATGTTAAAATGTTATAAATTAAACTCCTTTTTTTTCACAGAACATGTATATATCGAATTCGTTTGTCGTTATTTTGTTCCCCTTATGCTTCTCTATTATAGAATTATTTTCTTTCTTTAAATTTAGATTGTCTATTAAAATTACAAAATGTAGTAAATAATAAAAAAACGAATTCGATGGACAAACAAGTTTTATCTAATTATATCAAAAGAAAACATTGCAACATGTATATACAAATTCGATTTTATATAATTAATGAAACGATAAATCTACAGTGACTTTATATGGCTCACATTTAAAATAAAACATCCATTGGGAGGTACAACAGTGCTAGTTTATACTACCTGTTCGTTTTTTTCAAGAAAAATATTTTACTCTTGTTTATTGTCGAAAAAATGTCGGTATATAGTTAACGCTGATATGTATGAATCAACCCCGAGGTATCATGAGTACTTAATATTTCAAATACCATTTTATATTGTTCATTACTTTGACAAAACATTTGCACTTATTACAGACAGAAATAAAAGTATAATAAATTAATATTGTTCATATTGTTGATAACAATAATCTTGAGTACCAAAAACACTGATTTATATAATATAATGATGCCGAATTATGATTTTGAAGACAAGGGAGAAGAAAATATGACACCCATAATTGATCTAATTAAAACGTATAGCAGAACAATCTGATATTGCTCACATTTGTGTTAAACTAGCATCCTAAGGTATACCAACAGTACTGAATTATAATATACATGTGACGCATTGCATTTAAATTATACTAGATACAAGGTATTGTGTAACACATCTCATATTTCGAATTATAACACGCATACAAATATTGTTTGGAATGAGTAGGTTTATACAATATATCGATTTCTATGTTTGATCCGATTTTCTGGTGAATAGAATACTAAAAACGGTAGTCCATTGTTAATTGCATATTCTCATTATTTCATTGATCAAATTCCATTAACATACCTAATTTAAATGTTTTACAATAGAATAGGATTTGAATATATTTTCCAATTTTCCTATCAAACTTTATAACATTTTTGACTGCATTCAATAGATTGATATATATGTTATACACTAGGTTTAAATTATTTTTATCGACTGCATTTAACTCGGTAAACATGAAAAACGTTTTAGACGGAGCAAAATCTATAAACACTGTCAATTGATTTCGTTTTAAAGCATATTTTTTATCAATAACGTCTATAATTACTTCACGTTCAACACCGTTGTCGTGTTTCGTGTTACCATAGGAATTATTCCTTTTATGATATAAAGATCCTTTTACATTTATCAAGGTTTTTAAACTACAGTAATTATGCATAGTTATTGATTGGAACATAAGTTTTATATACTAACAAACACGTGATCAGTGTTGTACATTTAAAAGAATGAATCTCAAGTACAGTGTTAGGTCAAAAGTGTTTCAACTTTCCCAAATTCCCCTATTATCTTATATAAAAACAAACTTTTTAAAAACATTGTCAAAAACTAATTTGAGGTCTGATTTTGATGAAAATTTTATGTTAAATTCACAAATGTGTATAGTTTATGTATTGTCATTAGGGCATATATTTATGACAAGTAATTACTTAGAAATCATTATTTTTATACAAATAGTGAAATTAGGTGTCATTTTGTCCTATGTAGTCATACAATTTTACAATTGAGGAAATAAAATGAGATAGACTACGATGAGTGGAAGATATTTTTTGTCATTATGTACATTGGAGACCTGTTGGTGACCTTCTGCTGTTGTCTGTTCTATGGTCGGGTTGTTGTCTCTTTGACACATTCCCCATTTCCATTCTCAATTTTATCAAAAACCATTCAAAGGTTAATCGAGAAAGGGGAAATAAACGAGTTTGTATACTTTACTTTTCTTCTCATAATTATACCTCCATTATTTGGAGTAACACTTCTTTAACGTATACTGTACTTCATCACATCATAATTTCAGGATAAATCCGTCATAAAATCAATACTAATATACGAAAATGTTATCAGATTAAAATAATCGCCATACAATCCAAAATAAGTTATCAATCAAAGTTATAATGTTTATCGATCCGATACAAATATCCTTTCATAAAAAGATGTATATGTTTTGTATACAAGTGATGGTTTGATATTCAGTCTCTACAATTTTGGAGATTTAACAACATGACAATTGAATTGGACTCTTTTGATTTAAAATGAAGGACTCAAGCGAACCTCATTGCTGATTTCTGAGTGTAATTCTATCTAGGAATGAATGAGGCAATCTTATTTTATACTTCCTGCTCTATGAGAAAAATTGGATCAAAATTTAACATTACACGTTGAAATGTTCCATTAGAAGATACCAAATAATGTCTGATTGGAATCTGTTCTTTTGAACAAGACAGCAAAAAGAAACATTGCCATCGTTCATATATTCCTATCGACTTTACATCTAATAACACGTCAATTTAACAAATATAACTGCAATGAAAATGTCGCGCATATCGTGAATAATATTTTCAGAAAACATGTTTTTATAGATGAGAAAGTCGTTTTACAAGGAAATATTATCACTGTACATTAATAAATTTAAATGTTTACCCGATAAAGAAAATAAACAGTTTAAGTATTATAGAAGTGTTATCTTCCTTATTTGTTTAGATAATATTTAACAGAATTTAAATGTAAGTAATGTTATATCCCCATAGTTTTGTATGAAAATATTCTGTTTCATTTCATACTCATTTATTGCAATGGTTTTTGGTATCTATGATGACTTTATTCACACTAAAATTGCCTGTTTTCAAGAAACAAATTATATTTGTATTCAATGGTTAATAATTATAATAAAAACTGAAATATATAACTCTTTTTTCTCAAAATATTGGACTGTAATCAGTAACTTAAAATTATTACTTTATTAAACCGGAGCCGTGTGTCACTGTCGAGAACCTTGCTTGATTGGTTGAAGAAAAAACATATTTTCTCTACAAAAATGGAAATTTGTACGTGTTTTATTTCAAAAACTGTTTTCTTTTGTTTTGAAACTCATGGTGTAAAACGACATGTCTTGTTCGAATCGATAAAATTTCGTACTCATACTATCATAATTCCTTTGGTATGATTCATGAAATTGAAACGAAACTACATTTTGGTTTTCTATGTTGTGTTTTATATAATGCTGCTTGTCTATAGGTTTTTTTTAATTTCACATGGCAATGTCAGTTCGTTTTCGACTTATGATGTGATCACCTCTTTGGTATCTTTTGCTTCTCCTTTACATGTATTTACTGTTGACATAAAATTATGTTTACGAAATGTTTGAGTAACCTGTAAATACATTTATTATCTACAATATTTATTCAGAAATCCAAAATATTTTAAGATTACACCTACACAGACAAGATAAACGGACAATATTGATAGTTTTACTCATGATGTGGTGTAGTTCCTTCCAATTTGCTCTATCTTGCAAAAGGGCTGTTCACGAAAGCTGTAGTTTTCAAAATAGGATGCAATGCATATAAATAACCTTTTGACATTTCATAAATTTTAAATTTACTAGTTAACAAACAATGGGCTGGAGATAATATAAACAAATCAGGTTTTCTTTTCGACGTTTATAAAATGAATTTTACATTAACAGAAAGGGTAACTTAAACATTTACATTGTCCTTTCCTAGATTAAGTTATTTCAGTTTTACACGATTAACTCTACACAAAACTTTACGAAAAAAAAGGACGATTTCCTTTCCTTATTGTTAATTTTCCTTTTTGGGACAGGAATGTTCCTTCGGCAACGTCTTACGGTGTTTATTTATCCCAACTCATTCGCTTTGCCCTTGTCTGAATTGACGTTTTAGATTGCATTGATTGCAATCTATGTATTTCTGGTAAATTATTAATTCACAGATTTCCTTATCACAAATTACTAAATTTTTCCATAGATACAAAGATTTGGTTTGGAAGTTTGGCTGTACCTATGGAAAACTAATTTCAAACGGAATAGCACATTCTTATCTTTTACGGTAATGTTGATTACCGAACTCAGAAATTTAGATACGATCCATATAAACATATCAATCCTTTAAATATACTTATTCTAAAAGGCTACCAATTCAACAATTTAATTAGGTTTTTTAATATTTTTATTGGTATAAATATTGATTTTGTCATCGGTAAATTAAAATCATACTAAATATTATTGTTATACACATATGCACATTTACGGTACTACAATCTATCGATACTTTTATTTTGGCATTGTACAAGGTGATGTTTTTCTCTGACTGTTAATGCCGTTGTTGCACTCAATCCATTGGATGTTGGATGTGTACGGATTGATGTTTTAGTCTAAGATACGTGATTGATTATTAGTTGTTATTGGCTTTGAAATAGTACTCTCAGATGTGTACTTTGTGTTTTTGTTGTTGTTAGGGATGTATAAATACCCTACCACGTTCGGTCTTCTTTTTGTTAGATGTTTTTCTGTTTTGTGTCGATATGAAGAGTTCAGCCCTTTTCAACTGATTTGAATAGTTCTTATAGTGTACTGTTACACCACTGTCCCACCTGGTTAGGGAGAGGTTTGGCACCTTCAAACATGTTTAACCCCGTCACATTCTTTTTTTGCCTGTCCCAAGTCAGGAGCCTGTAGTTCAGTGTTTGTTGTTGGTTAATGTCGGTCATATTTGTGGTTGTATTTTTTGTTTGTTATGAATAAGGCCGTTAGTTTTCTCAATTGAAATGTTTCATATTTTTCATGTCGGAGTCTTTTATGACCGACTATACGAAATTGGGTTTTCTCATAGTTGAAGGCAGGACGGTTGCCTATAGTTGCTTACATCCTCTTCATTTGAACTTTGGTGGATAGTTGTCTTTTAGGCAATCATATCACATCTCTTTCTTTTTATTTCATTATTGCCACATTAAAGAAACTTGTACAACAATTGTTGTTCAGTTTAGATTGAAATAGATTCTTTTCCTTTAAATCAACAAGAGGTAAACTATTTGTAGAATATCAACAATCCTGATCATTGAATTTTTTCTACTCAAAAACATAACCTTGATATGATTGTCGTCATTACACATTATCTGCATTGGTTATAAAGGGGTTTCCAACTCCTATAATTTTACCTCTGAATCTCGGCAATACCCTCTGGCACGTGACCTGGGTTTTGACACTGTCCCAAACCCTCTACCTGATCCCGAAATGATTTCACCTCAAAATCTTACAACCCATGAGCAACCCCTTTCCTAAATTGGGAAATACATATTTTGAGGTCCTTTATAACTTCTTGTTCCACGGCCAACCTTAGACCTAGTGGGTCGACCCGTTGGCGTTTAAAGGACCCTTAGTTCTCTAGGTCCTCCTCGTCACTCTGTCTCGGGAATTAAACATCCATGATCTTGGGACACTCCCTCTTAGAATGACCTATATCCACGCAGTGTAAACATCCACCCCCTGGAGAGGGCTATTGGATCCGGGACGGGCACTGTTCTTCACAGCACAGGACAACTTCTGAGTTTCGGACATTAAATTTCCCAGGGTGCCATGTACCTCCCCCTTAAAAGTGCTAAACTGGACTTGCAACTCCTTAACCTCTTTGGGTGATGAGGACCACTGGACTTCCTGCTTAGAGGTGGCATACACCCTGCAGTTGTCAACCCCATACCCCGGTTTCTGGGCTTACACTTTTTACCTCCCTTTTGGCAGACCAGCTAAAGCTAGCTTGGTGGTTATGCTGATGCCACCTGATTTTATCCACTCCATCCTCTATACTCTTGGGCTTAACATGAGAGGCCAAAATCCACAATAACTTGTCTGTTGCACCCTGACATAACCTCGTGACTGCCTGTTGGTACATATGGTCCTCAGGCAGGTGACAGAATGCTTGGGATGACAAATCGATCCTGCCTCCAAGGCATAGAAACCAATGGTTTTTCCGTCCAAGGACCAGCAAAATTGGTCCTTGCATTCACTCGGGGACCATCCACTTACCTGAACTTGTCTGGAGAGTTTAGCATAGAAGGCCTGCCAATTAGTTTTCCCATCATACATGAAACTCTTTTGTAGGACTTGTGCTCTATCCCTAGGTGGGCCCCTTGGCTTTCCTTGCGATTTCGGGGTTTCTGTGCTACCTATTCCATAGGTATCCCGTCCTGAGTGTCTATGGTCTCCCATCCCCTGTCTTCCCTTGTACTCCAGACTATTACTATAGACCTACGTACTGGGGTCGCATTCTCCCTATATGAGTACCAAAACCTTGCTACAAGACCGGGACCTTTTGCTATCCCCCTCTTTGGCCCCTCCTCTGGAGTAAGTCCAACTTTCCTTGGAACTACGGCCAAGTTTCCCACACTCACGAAAGTCCTAGGTCCACCTGTTAGGCCGGGAAGATGACCGAGCTGACATCTCCTCCCTTGGAGGCTCATTTGCAATGGAGTCCTTAGCACATGACTAGACATAGTCTCAAAAATAACTGCTCGCTTCCCCAAGGGTGACATATTCTGGTTCCCCGGGATCCCTACCCCTTGCCTGTATTAAGCTCTCAACTCGCTGACCTTTTTTCTGTGCCCCATTTCCTCTTTTACCCTAGGATCTCCTTTTCCACCAGCTCCCTGGTATCAGACAAAGAACAACTAAAATCCATGATATCCCAGGGTGTCAACCTGAAATACTGTATCTGGATGTTATCCTCAATCTCTAAGACCCCTAGATCATCCCTTAATTCACATATATTACCTGCAATTTTAGGGCCCACCCCAGGAATGGATAACAACCCCTCAAAGGTGGTTCACCTTTGCCATGTTACTGTTGTTTGATTTGGAATGTTTTCGTGTATGGTGTTTTAAAAGTAATTTTCAAGGATGCCAGATTTGTACACTGGTGCCTTGGAACTGTTCAATGTTACCTACTATGTTTTGACAGTAAACACGGAGTGCAATTTCCCCTAGAGAACCCTTTATACGATTCGAGATCCCCATACACAACAACGTCACCACTATAACAATCCCGAAAAGTTAAAAGTAACGAGAACAAGTTACAATGAAAGTCGGGCAAAGTAAACCCGGCTTACCCTTTCTCCCCTCCTACAATAATAAAATATGTGACCAAAACGGCAAACAAAAAAATATCGTGCTTATGAACTGCCAGGAGCACCAAGAAGGCAATATGGCTTATATTGTAACGATTTCGCCCCTTAAACCGAGTGTATACGATTAATAAGAATAAGAGGCTTGATCGAACATAAGTTGCATGGATCCTTTGAGTTGGTATAAAGTTGAAATAATAACTAAGTCAGGTATAACTTTCAGATGTACTTTATGTAGCATCTATTAATTAAATATTTACAATTCATCACAAACTATACATTTATATTTATATACAACATGCCGTAATTATCTAATTTAGAGTTCAGGAAGATTGACTTAAAATTACAAGAAAGTTGATTGCTTCCCGTAGGTTGATTTGGTAGAAGGTTGAACTTTTGAACTTTCCGTTACCGGTAGTATAAAATACTTATAAGGATTGATTCAATAAAATATTCATTTATCTTATTTCTTTCTGTTAAAATGAAAGTAAATTACCAGAAAACCAGTCTCATAGTATCATAACGATAGAAGGTTGACTAAGTGGAACGACGGTTGACGGGACTTTCCCGTAGGTTGAAGGTTGACTTATGCAAAACAAACAATAGCCATGTGCAGAAGGTTTAGTTTTTTTTAAAACATTTAAAACCTGCGTACCAGACTTAAGGTTGACTGTGGCTCAGACATTTTAGAAGGTTGACAAAATATAACGACAAGCTTATTTGTGACTGCTCTTGCAGACGATGAGATCAGATCTCTAGTTCGTTTTGTCAACACCTAATATGGCTGCTCGAGTAAATAGATTATGGTACTGTTGGGATTTAGATGATTACGGCTAAAACACAAGTTATAACATGAAGAAAATAAGTAAGTTAAACAGGTAAACACATTCCCACATCATCTATCATAAACGTACTTGCCAACCAACCGTAAATATTCTGTACGAGGTGAAATTCCATCGTAAAAACCGCGATGTAAGTGCGTAAATAAAACAGCTGATTCTTAAAACTACTACGATAAATTACGGACAACACGAGATCCATTAATTTAATCATACGATTATTAAATCGTAACACAGCCCCCTGACCACTAGGCGTTTGTCCTCAAATGCACAGAAACTATCTATACATTTATTAAATTAATCAATTAATTGGTTGGTTGGCTGAAAATTTGGAAACAAAATCCATAAGACAAAACTGTCTTACAATACCAAATTCATCCTATACACTCTAACTTAAACTCATCTATTCACATACCAGTAAGTAGGTTATGCAAATTCAACAACAAATCTCAAATAGCACTATAAATAGATATAAAATCCATATGTATAAAACAAACTTATAAACCAAACCTTCTACTATATGTGAATAAATAAAGCCAATACTGGACAGTAAAACCTGAGAAAAGAAAAGGATACATTATACTTCTCAGTCACAAAGGCATTAACGGGATTTTCTAAGGTAATACTGTAGAATGCATGATAGAATTATTTATAAAACACACACATATATATATATATATAATATCCACCCCCCAATGTTCATTTCTTCAAACAAATGATCCATGTTGAATGTCCAACAGCTTCTTCTGTACCGCAAACTCCAAGTGTCTTATTTACACCAAACGGGAACATTTTCTCCAAGATGGGGCTTCAAACTGTCTTGGTGCACTACTTTAGCCTTAGTCTTTGGACCTTTCTGTACACGATATATCACATCGTTAAGTTTATTTACAACAATATATGGACCTTCCCAATTTGTTTGTAATTTTGGACACAACCCCTTTACACGACGAGGATTGTGTAACCAAACTGGATCGCCATCAGCGAACCTTTGCATTTGTTGTCCCAAGATAATAATTTCTTTTCATCCTGTCACTTGAATGTTTTAATTTATTCCTCGCAAACTGATGAATCACCTCTAACTTTTGGGATAATTCATATGCATAAACAGTTTTAAAGGATGAAGATGACTTTTCAGTCTCTGGTCTGCCCAGAATTAGATCTACTGGTAAATTAACTTCTCTTCCAAATAACATGGAACATGGAGATGAACCCGAACTCTCATGTTCTGATGACCGATAGGCCAACAATAATAAATAAATATATTCATCCCAATCCCTTTGGTGTTTGCTTACAAAAGCAGATAACATAGTTTCAATAGTTGAATTTGACTTTTCAACCATACCATCTGATTTTGGCCGGAATGGTGTTGTACGGGTTTTAAGAATACCCAAAATATTACACATTTCTTTAAACACATGAGACTCAAAGTTAGACCCTTAGTCTGAGTGAAAAGAAAGAGGAACCCAACAAATGGTAACTGTTCTTTCTACAAATTTCTTACCGACTGTAACTGCTTCAGTGTCTGGAATCGGTATGGCTTCCGTCTATTTGGAAAAATAATCTTGAAATACCATCAAATAGCGATTATTATTCACACTACATGGTAAAGGTCCTAAAATATCAATGGCCATTCTTTCCCAAGGAGCACCCACAAGATACCGTTTCATTGGAGCCTTAGGTTTTTTACAAGGTGCTTTCTTAGAAGCACAAATATCACATTTGGTACACCAAAGTTTAACATCCTGTCTCATTTTATACCAAAAATATCTTTGTTTAATTTTTGACAGAGTTTTCCTTACACCTAGATGACCACCGGTCACTGTGTTATGAACTTGGTTCAACACGAACCTTTTAAAATTAGCTGGAAGAACAATATGTAGATCATATTGATTACATCATCAGATAACTGAGATTCTGAAACATTTTCCAAATCTATCTCTTTAATTGGGTTGACTTTCTCAAAATTCTCATTCTGACTATTATTTAGACTGCAACCATAATCTTTAGATCTGGTACAAACTTTCACTATTTTAGAATGTTCAGGGAGTACATCAGGGTTTTTCTCTGGACCCTTACTATTAAATTTATTATGAATGACATGACTTTTAACTTTGTGGCACGATTCGTCACTTGTCATGTTTGGTCTCATATTTTCATTTGAACAGCTAATACTAGGTTTTAAATTTGACTGACATCTTGAACAATTTTGCAAGATTCACTTACAGTGACATTACAATTTTCAACCTTAGAACTGTCAGATTCTTTATGAGTTGGACAAAGTTCATAATTCATTTCTGCTCTAGCACAATGAGGACATTCTTTATTATAGCAAGGACGTCTACTTAGGGCATCTGCATTATTATGGGACCTTCCAGCTCTGTGCTCAGTTTTAAAATCAAAGGGTGCCAGGACCTCGAACCAACGAGCTAGCTGACCTTCCGGATTCTTAAAATTAAACAACCAACTTAATGCACCATGGTCACTTCTAACTTTGAAGTATTTACCATATAAATGATGGTGAAAACGTTTAATAGAGGCCACTACTGCTAAAAACTCTCTTCTAGTAACACAGTACTTTCTCTCAGATCTACTGAAAGTTTTACTAAAGTAACAAATTCTTTTTCTACTCCATCTTGGAGTTGGGAAAGCACAGCTCCCATACCAACATTACTTGCGTCGGTATCTAAAATAAATAAATCCTCCCTTGTAGGGCAGGCTAAAATAGGTGCACTAATTAAGGTTTTCTTTAATTCCTCAAAGGATTGTTGACAATCGTCTGTCCAGACAAATTTCTGGTTTTTCTCAGTAACCTTATATAAAGGTTTAGCTTTATCAGCATATTTTAAAATAAATTTCCTATAATAGGATGTTAATCCTAGAAAACGTCTTACATCTTTTATACTCTTGGGCACTGGCCAGTCCTTAACTGACTGAATTTTATTTGGGTCAGTAGCTAATCCACTTTCTCTAACTATTTTACCTAAAAATTTAACTACTGTCTTTAAAAAGTTACATTTCTTGGGATTCAGCTTTAAATTAGTTGCTTTTAATCTTAATCTTTCAAGTTTTTCATATGTTCCTCAAAGGATTTTGAGAAAATAATAGTATCATCTAGATAAACTAGACAAATTTTCTAGGTCAAACCTGATAAAACTGTTTCCATTAATCTATCAAAAAAAGGGCACTATTACATGGACCCATGGGCATTCTTTAAATCAACGGTTGAAAAGAACATGGAGCCTGACAAGGAATCTATAGTGTCACCTAAACGAGGTAATGGGTAGGATGGTAGTAAAACCAGTAAATTTACGGAGCGAAAATCAATACAGAATTGACAACTGTTGTCTGACTTCTTCACCAGAACAATATTGGAGTTCCAGGGCCTTGTAGAGGGTTCTACAATATCTTGCTTAACCATCTTCTGAATCTCAGCTTCAGCATCTTTTATTCTAGCTAGGGATATTCGTCTGTGTCGCTGACGTACTCGAGGGTGATTCCCAGTATTTATGGTATGTTCAACTAAATCAATTAAACCAATGTCCTCAGAGGACTTTGAGAATATATTACTATACTCAATTAAAATTTTGTCTCCCTTTATTTACTGTAGCTTGGCCACCAGCCACATTATTAACAAACTCAGAAGTTTGAATACCTTCTTCATTAACTGTATTGCATGTAGCAATAATGGTACCCTTATATAAAGTGCAGGGCTCATTATTTACATTATTTTATAATTCTTAAAGGAATGTTATATATCTCTGGATGTACAATTGATCTTACCACCAATAAACCATTTTCTCAATAAATTTTTCATAAGGTTTTATTAACCCAGCTACACCTCTAAAAATAGGTTCAATTGACTTCCCAGAAACAATCATTTCTGAATAAGGAGACACATTTACTGTCTCTTGTATAGCAACTCTATAACAAGATTTAGCACTACTTGCATAATGAAAACATTGAATTATATCCCCTTTAATTTTCAACTTATTTTGACTTAATACATGTAAGACACAGTAATTAGTCACAAGAAAATCCATACCAATGATTCATTCATTGCAAACATCAGCCACTAAAACATTGTGGTGATAAATATGATCTCCAAGACAAATTTCAACATCAACTTGTCCTATAAATGGTGCACTATCACCAGTAGCAGTAATTAAATTAATATTCACAGGAATAATTTTTGGAAGCAATGAGGGATTGATTTCATTAATAAATTTCTTACTCAAAATAGTAACATTTGTCCATGTTTCAACAAGAAAAGCTAAATATTTATCATTAATTTTAGCTCTTACAAATAGGCCCTCATTATTTGCCAAAGATTCGTTGATCTTCATCGATTTGGGCCATTCTGACCTGGTCTGGTACCGACCCCTGAGTCTGACCTCAACTGGTTTCCCTGTTGATAAAAATTAGGTTGATTCTGCCTAATTTGACCAACATTATTATTTCTTTGGTTAAAATTTCTGTTCCCCTGACCAAAATTCTTATTCTGGTTATTATAATGTCCTCTCTGACCATTTTAATAATTTCTCTGTTGATTATCTCCCCCTTGTCTTTTCCTATTCTAATTTTGGGTCATACCCTTAATATCTCTAGTTAAAGATACCAGTTCCTTCTTAAAATCAGACAAATCGTGCATAAATGATTTAAAATCTCCCCCCCTCGTCATTGTTCAACTCTGTATTAATTGTATTATTCTCAGTATGACTGAATCTCCCTTCTAACCATGCGCCCTTTTTCTCTTTCTGCTAATTTTAATGTCTCTAGCCTTACAGCTAGTGTTTCTGCTTCATGTATAGATTTGGGGTTAGATTCCCTAAGTCTTAGTCTCAGCTCAGCATCTGGTAAAGCATCAATAAAATGCTCTAGTGCTAATACACTAGTTATTGAGGATGGGGCACTTGGATAAGCTTCCCTAGTCAATTTCTTAAATGACTGAGCCAACTCTGGTAAACTTTCTTCTTTCCATCTCATTCAGGTCTGGAGTTTTGCCCTAAATAAATCTGATTTTTCAGCTGAACCATATCTTTTGTCCAAAACTTTAACCAAACTATCATAATCTTTCCTAGACTCTTTATCTAGTTCATTTAACGGAGCTCTTGCTCCACCTTTTAAATTACCAGCCAAATATAATGACTTGGTTGCATAATTCCAACCATTTATATCAGCTAAAATTTCAAATTGAGCTAAATATTCATTTAAATCTTCATCTCCCTCATACAACTGTGGCTTCATGGTTACATTACTAGACTTGGGTGAATGGGTATGGGAATTGGTCAATCTTAGAACTAGAGGTCTATCCAGTACGGTATAATTTTGATTTATATTACACATTTTGTCTTTATTAAATAAATAAATATTATCTGTGTTTTGTTGTTGTTTTTCTGTATTTTGATTTGTCTGATTATTTGCACCAGTATCTGCTTGCCCAAAACCTGATATCACTTTTGATATGTTTTCAGTGTTTACAATGTCACTCATGTGATTAGTAAGATTAACTAAATCTTTATTTTGTTCCATCGTTTTATAAATGGTAGTGATGTTTTTCTTGTTTTCAGGTACATCATCTTCAAATTGACTTATACGACCCGTAATAGAAGAAATTTCATCTTCAAAATCTTTTTTATCTGATTTACAGCACAGATAACTTCTTTTTGGCAATTAGAGAAATCATTAGTTATCTCCCCTAATTGGTCATGGAATAAACTTTAAAGGTTTTTTAATTCATAAACAAATAAATATTGTTCTTTGTCATGGCTTATTGTCTGCCTTGCATAGTCAACACTATCAACCTTCTGTTCATCTAAAGGAATGGTTATTTCCCCATCATTTTCCTCTTGGAAAGAATGATTAATAGCTATAATTACTTCTCCAGAATCCTCCATTATGCAATAAAAATGTTAATTATCTAATTCAATTAAGATTTTATAAAAATTTAGTGAAACAGTTTGACATCAATCAAATATACTAAAGCTTCTTCAATATAATTTTAAAATTAAAATTTCAACCACCAAATTCAAAGTTTATAAGAATCCCACTTCTGACACCAGTGTAACGATTTCGCCCCTTAAACCGAGTGGATAAGATTAATTAGAATAAGAGTCTTGATCGAACATAATTTGCGTGGATCCTTTGAGTTGGTATAAAGTTGAATTAATAACTAAGTCAGGTATAACTTTCAGATGTACTTTATGTAGCATCTATTAATTAAATATTTACAATTCATCACAAACTATACATTTATATTTATATACAACATGCCGTTATTATCTAATTTAGAGTTCAGGAAGATTGACTTAAAATTACAAGAAGGTTGATTGCTTCCCGTAGGTTGATTTGGTAGAAGGTTGAACTTTTCAACTTTCCGTTACCGATAGTATAAAATACTTATATGGATTGATTTAATAAAATATTCACTTATCTTATTTCTTTCTGTTAAAATGAAGGTAGATTTAAAAAAAAAACTCTGTCATATTATCATAACGATAGAAGGTTTACTAAGTGGAACGACGGTTGACGGGACTTTCCCGTAGGTTGAAGGTTGACTTATGCAAAACAATCAATAGCCATGTGTAGAAGGTTTAGTTTTTCTTTAAACATTTAAAACCTGCGTACAAGACTTAAGGTTGACTGTGGCTTAGACATTTTAAAAGGTTGACTAAATATAAAAATATAATGACTAGCTTATTTGTGACTTCTCTTGCAGACAATGAGATTAGATCTCTAGTTCGTTTTATCAACCGTCTATTTATAATTTTTTGGTCAGTAGATCCACCAATCAAAACGTTTATTATGTAAACAAGAAATCTCGTGTAATAAACCGCCAATACACAGCTAATATGGCTGCTCGAGTAAATAGATTATGGCACTGTTGGGATTTAGATGATTACGGCTAAAACACAAGTTATTACATTAAGAAAATAAGTAAGTTACAAAGGAAAACACATTCCCACATCAACGTTCATAAACGTACCTGCCAACCAACCGTAAATATTCTGTACGAGTTGAAATTCCATCGTAAAAACCGCGATGTAAGAGCGTAAATAAAACAGCTGATTCATAAAATTACTACGATAAATTACGGACAACACGAGATCCATTAATTTAATCATACGATTACTAAATCGTAACAATATTATCGGCTGCTAAATTCCAAGACCAAGGATCAGTCACACGGGTTTCACACCTCTCCCTACAAGGGCTCTACGAATTTCGAACCGTTTTAAAAGTGATACCTGGATAAAAAACAACTACGTGACTGAAACACTGCCCCGAAGTACAAACTGAACCCTATTGAACCCACAAAACTCGTTAATTACTTCCACAGAAAAACTAAGAGTAGCCAAACACTGGAAATTAGTGACGTTTCAGGGTTCTCCAATATCAAATGTCGACTGCTGTTGTGGTCCCTTCCATTTTTAATTTGGTCAGAAAATGGACCTTTCTGGTTAAAGATTTTACCAAAGGCTGCTTGCAGCGCCAATGCTATAATTGTCGCGTCTGAATCTCTGTGGTTTAGTACATATCCGTACTGATTGATGCTTTTGGATGGCCCTCTGTGGTAACTTGAGCGTCTGCTTCGTAGTATCCATTCGTCCAAAGAGGGGGATTGTGGGTACTTCCGGTAATTCTTCCTAAGATGGTTTGACTTAATACCTTCCGATACTACACTTCTATATATCTGTCCATCCCTCTTTCTGTCTGTCCATCTGTCAAATTATGTTACCAACTCTATCTCAAAAATATTTCGAGATGAACCTCTTAGGTTTTACAGATAAGTAGTTACAAGTAAATGCGTGATGAAATTCAATTAATGGGATGAGGCAGTTCAATTTTTTTCAATATTTTTTCTCAAAGTTCATAAAGATTGCCGGCCATGTTTACGACTATTCCTTCACACGCTACCACCTCTGGTCTAAAGATGTTTGTTTGATGCATAGGTCTTATAAAATGTATCAATTACGGTTCTGGTAGTTTACAAAAAAGGCAATCATTTGACGTGCATCTCAAACTATCTTAAGGCTGAAGGTCGTAAAATACTAATGAGATATACGAACATAATGTACGTCCATTATTTTTTTCTCAACCTTCCCGGATGGTCGACTGGCTACCATTTTTACGACTATTTCTTCAAACACTACCACCGGATCAAAATGTTTTGAGATGTAAATCATGATGCTATGATGAACGTCAAATAATTGCCTTTATAGATACCAAACCATGGGAGATATATTAGTGTCTATGTTGCGATCATTTGTTGGGTTTTATTTTCACATTTAAAACTGGGAATACTTCGAACAAAGGCGAGGTTAGATATATATCAGTTAAGCAACAATACCACAACAATAAATTAATGATATCTCGGGGTCAACATACAGTCTTGAATATCGGACAGGTTTTCATACAATATGTCAACCTCTACATTGCCGCAAGTAAAAAAGCTAACTTACATGAAAAGGAGACTTCTAAAAATCTGCAATCAATACTGATTCCCCATTTAGTAACAAAATTCAAATACAGCTAACGTCAATAGCTTTCAATGTTTTACATTTTTAAAATGCACATGCACATTCGCCGGGGTTATGCTAGTTTTGTAAGATATCAACCCTCCCAATTTTGATCTCGATCAGATGGAAACAAAAAACTTCATAAAAGAATGTACAATTCTATTATTTTCATTTGTTTCTACTTCGATATCTAGTTGGCTTGTATAACCTAAAACATGATTTTATTTACAGGTCATGTATGATTGGTGTACAATGTGTGTGTTTCGTGTTATACAGCTTAGTAGGTAAGATTTCTATAAACAAGCATATACAAAACAAAAAAACAAAAAAATAAACAAAACGAAACACAAAATACAAAATGGAAATTAAAATCTAAAATATTAAATAAAACATAACTCAAACAGTATCCTACTGAAACATATCAAAAACAGAGGAACAGACAAAATACCCTTACACGTACAAAGACAAATTGTAAATATATATAAATGAATTTGTTCACATGAAATTCTTACCATTTCAAAGGTTTACTTGATAATAATGATTACACCTACTAAGAGTAAACTTAGCAAATTAAGGAAAGTTAATATGAATGACCATTAAAACCTATACAGACAAACTCAATAGTATATCATATGTACCAGCATCACAGAAAACTCTTTGGTAAGACATTGTCCATATTCAAATTACAAATACGTGATCAATTACAAGTCCGGCTTTTAGAAATGAGCAAAGCCCCATAGTAACTTGTAAAAAGCTCCGGTTCGACAAAATGTAAAAAAGGTTAAAACAGAAAAAAAACGACCTGATTTATACTTTACTGCAATAATGTAAGAAAACAAATATGACAGGCTTCAATTTACATTAACCACGAGACTACAGGTTCCTGGCTTGATATAGGCACATAAAGAATGTATGAAGGTTTAACATGTTGTGAGTGTTCAACTCTCCCACTAACACTGGACATTGGGGTTACATCACAACATAAGAACAAATGATAAAAACCAGTTGGGAATGGCTTGACCCATCGTGTAAGTACTTATTTCCAAAACAAATAACAATTAAAAACTAATAGACTAAGTGCACAGAACAATTGAATGTCTTTTCATCTCAGATGTTGATACATAATTTATACAGATATGCATAAAAATTTAAATTACATAGAAAGCCTTCATTAAAAAAAATTAATAGTTTGCAGTTCTTTCTTTGAAAATTTGGAACTCATCAGCTTCTTCCAGTTTTGAGAATTCACTTTTAGTTTTATAATACAAACTCGTCAGGTACCTAAATCAATATCATTACGCCAGACGCGTGTTTTGACTTCAAAAGCCTCATCGCTGACGCTCGAGTCAAAAAGATTAAAAAAGGCCAAATAAAGTTGAAGAAAATCGAGGACCGAAAATTCTAAAAGGTTTTGCTAAATACAATATATGCTTTTAAATAGGTTTTCTCTATTTGATCATAATTGGTCAAAATCACTTCAACATTGAACTGACTCTACATTATTGTCACATTTACTTATTATGTCTGTTTGGGTTGCTCAAACAATTTAGGCAATATAACCATTGTCATACAAGTAAGAGGTTTAGCTAGCTATAAAACCAGGTTTAACACCATTGTCTCCAAAAATGCGTGTACTCAAGTCAGGATACGGCAGTTGCTTTTTACTCGTTTTGTTGATTGATTTATTCAGTTTTTATGGACTTTCTCTTTTTGAATTTACCTTGGAGTTCGGTAAATTAGTTATATTTGTTTCCAACAATCATATCTCATATATATAATAGTTTGTGTGACGCATTCAAAGTAAAATTAAATAAAATATATGATAAATTATTTCCCCTTCTAATTTTAGTAGGAAGAAGAGCCATACATTTGACATATAATTATATAAAAATGAATGTATGAATATTTGGTGAATAGAGTTGCTGTTTCGATGTCATGATTATTTTTTATGTCAGGTTGCTATATTATTGAGGTATACTAACATTTCCAATTTGCATAGTAATTTGGCAAATGCTGGGCAGGGAAACAATTGTAATCGTGGTAGATTTGTTTTCAATTTGTTCTGAAGGTTGCTTTAGTCAAAAACAATTCAAAGAAACAACTAACATGAATCATTGTGCTGGTTTGAGGGTAAAAGAAGATCATTAACCTGACCTCCTTATTTACTTTTATTGATTACATAGAAAGAAGTAAATTTGAACCGTACCTCGGGTATTTTCGAAAATTTATGTTTGTAAAATTCCAAATGGAGTTTACACGATGGTCAAAACTAGACTATGTTTATTAATTCACAGGTTTATTCAAGAAATGAAATGTAGATCGGGGCTAAGGTAAGGGTCGTATAATTTGCTCTGAAAATTTTGTTTTTTTCTTAATAAACATTTTATTTAAAAACTTTTTTTTAAAGATAAGACTCAATCTCCAAAAAACCTGCATTTCATACATACATTTATAATATTTTAGGATTGACATACAACAGCCAACCTTGTCTGACATGGCAAATTGACGATGATGCTCTACATCTTATCTGTAGATTAAATGATTCATCAAAATCAGTGTCATTTCTTGATAAATTCAACAACGAACAAGTTGTTTGTAGTTTAAATGGTTCAGCTTACAATTGTACCTATTCACTTGATGGCCTAACTTCACATGTAAACATATCCAGGTATACTGCTGTACTTACAATATTAACGACTGACGCTTATACAATTAATGGAACTTGGACATGCAGGCAAGGACGTTCGATGTATACAACGGAAGTTTCAAAGTCGAAAGGTATTGAAAAGGCAACATTTATTTCAGTATATTGCTAATTACTATATATTTATCTGTATTTAAAGCAACTCACACACACATCCATTATAAATAACAGACAACAAAAGTAACTCGTTACAGCTTTAGCAGATAAACAGGTGAAAGCCGTACGATGACTTATAGTTGGTCACGTCTACCTTATTGGTCTCTTGTAGGGAGTTATGAATCATACCACATCTTCTTTATTTATTTTGAATTCAATTTTTTCGTATTATTAGAAGGCCGTATTAGGAATCCCTTAAAGAAAATAACACTATTCGACAAATGAGGCGGACGACCTTTAAAGCACATCTTCTTTGATCTTGTAGAATCGAAACAACATTCACCTTATATATGTATATATATCAGTTTAATTTATAAACCATCTATTCTACACACATCGCAAAAGATAACAAACAGAAAGAACATGCTTTAAAAGGCACAGGTGTCTGTTTATCTATAATGGTATATTTTAAGGTATTGATAAAAGCCCGACACACCTCTAGGTTTTTTGCAGTTAATATGACTGTCAATCCATTCCAAAACAAGTAATCTGATAATAGTTCCTTTTACAAAGTGTTTGAATACCAATCATCAACTGGTGCGTGACCAAAAACTTCAAATGTATCAGATTGTTGTTTGGTTACGAAATAACGTCTTCTTTGTTTAAAGTGAAAACTGGAAGTGTTCTCCCTCAGGGTGATGTTCTCCTTATGAAAATTAAAAACTACCTGGATTAACATGTACTTATCAAACGTGCGAGGAAAGGTGAATTAGCAGTTGTATAGAGAAAACAAATTGTAATTTTGTTTTCTATATTAGTACATCTAACCACTTTCAGATTTCCTTCACCTCAAGGATAAAGCAAACTGTTTTTCTTGACTTCTTCCGTCAAAAAGGTAGACATTCCCTTTCAGGACAGCCGTTTCCAATTGATGACTAGGGTGTTCAAATACAAAACCACACCCAGTTGTAACTGATATATTAAAATAATTTTCCAAAATGCGATATTGACATTAATCATGGCGCTTTTAATAACATTTCTTTACAGATTCCTTAAGTGAGCTGGTGTTACGCAATTTCGATAAAGGAAATTAAGGTGTCTAAAGTTTGTGCATTAACAAATATATTAGGAGAATTGATTTATTATTATCTATTTGTTAATTACAGTAAATATAAGATACCGATTTCGCCAAACTGTATATACTGTTATTAATTATAAAATGAAAATAATACATTTCATGACTCCGACGCGATTTCTGGATGTAGCTGTACCCACAAACTTAAAAGCCGGTGATGTATATCACTTTAGGAGATTTATTACCAAACGTATGCAGAATAGCAAAAGCAGTTTCATTTCTTGATTCCATAGGTACATGTAGCAATCTTCATAAAAGTATAGTTAACCGCTCAGAAAAAAGAGCTCCAAATAGACGAACTTCAAAGTTATTTTCAATGCTACATCAAGTTACACCGTTGACTAAAGTATTAATTTTGTTTTAGGTATAATTGATAGCACAGATATGCAAATCAAAGGCAAAACTGTGAAAATATCAGGGATATATAGCGCAGTACAATTGGTTTGTTTTTCATGTATAGAGCCTGACCGATATATTGCAGAGTTTCTGATAGACAATCGATCAGTTGATAGTGTTAGATACAACGTAGCGTCACACAAGTGTTATCATTTTAATGGGCAGTGTCGTGAAGATGTTACCTGCAGCTGTTCAGTAAACTCCTTTACACGCACCTTTAATCTTACCGATGACCGTACTCCTACGTATTACTCATGTGAAATGATATTTAAGGACTCTGGAAAATCATCAAAATTTTCAAAGCATGCAACACTGTTTTTCAACGGCAGTGGTAAGAATTATTATGGAGATCCTTTTCCTAGATGCTTATATCTTTCACATCGAAAACTTCATTTATCCGATGGTTTACGCTTTGATTTTAGCGTAAAGAGATGAAATGCATGCTCTGTAAAATTAAGAAAATATAAAGGACAATAAGAGAATGGCGAGGATCGTCCTTTCTGTTATATTTGTGCTTTTATAGGGACGTAAGCTGTCCATTTCATGTTCATCTTTTGACCCAAATTCTTATATTTGAGTTATAATATACTAAAACGTATACCAAAATTACAAAATGTCCAAAAGAAACAAAAACAATGTATGGACTTGTTACAATGTATCAGCATTTCGTACGTATTCAGACACGACGCCATCTGATTAACCATCGAGGTGATCTCCGAAGACTGTTGACAGTCATATGACCAGATACAAACATAAATATAAATATAAATAGAGCTACAGCACGTGCAGTCGTATAATTAATTAAGTAGATTTTCTCAAATAACGAGGAGAGTATTCAGTTATTGCATACGACAACTAGTTACGAGGTTCTTCACTTGGAACATGAAAATATTTTGTCAGCAAAAACAAAAATGAAATCCAATCCAGACAATATATCAACAATATGAAAGGTTGTTGTAATGACAAGGTATCAGATTAAACAGGAAAATTTAAATTGATTTCATGACGTGTACCTAGATGATATAATGATGAATACAAATTTTGATAATTTTAATCCAATTTATTTTTATTTTATTTGTTACAATGTTTTTTTTTGTAAGTCTTGAAACTCTCCCAAGAATTGCACGTTGATGAAAGACATGTATTAAGCCGTCTTTTGTCCTTTACCACTCGTTAAAATTCTTAAAAATTTAATTTAGACTTAGAACCGTATCCTTGTTTTAAATTAAATCCTTTTAAGTATTAGAATAATGTTTTTGTTTAACTAGGAATATTACAAAGATTTAAAAAAAAAAGAGCATTAATTGTTAAATTCATGTTCACCGATTTGACCCAAATTCTCAAATTTGTTTTTCAGCATACTAAACCATATATTCCAATTACAAAATTCCGAAAGGAACAAGTAATAATGAATTGAATTGTTATTTTCGTGCGTATTTTTAGACTTTACGACATCTAAGTATCCATCGATATAACCTGCCGACGGTCTTATAACTTGATAACAATATAAATATAAATACATGTAGACAGGCAAGTACGTGCAAAAGTAAAAGACGACATGTATAGTTCTGTTTGATTTCATGTTATAGGTTGCAATATATGTATCTAATAGTCTTAAGAATGATTTTGTCGGCCGGATCAGTACACGAAATGGGTTTTCCTTGTATCTCCCTTTTTTCGATTTTTAATGCTGACATTTTAATTTTTTTAATGAATGAACCACCTTATGAATACATGCGCAACCGATCTCCTCTAAGGTCAAAATTAAAGGTTGAATGAATATGGATTCAAATGAGGCCTTGCAAGTCAATAATACATCAGCGATGGGATTTTTTTTATTTGCTTATTTTGACGGAATTGAACCAAACTAACTGATAAAAGCGAAATATTATTTTTTGTGCCGCTTTTGTGAATGGTTGTAACCCAAAAAATCATATTTTATTTGTTTGTCTTATTCGTATCCAATGCCCCTTTAAGATACTAACTGTATGTATTTTATAGTTCTAAGTATTTCGCACGAGCAAACGGTTGCCTCAAGCGTACCGAGTGGTATGCTCGTAAAGAACCAATCTGATACTTTTTTTTGCTCAAAACAATTAAACATCCAGATAAAAGTTGAATTCGGGGAAAAAAGTACAAAGTTGTATAAATAACAAATGTTCATATTTGATCATAAATGACATAATTATTACACAACGGTCAACCAAATCTTGATTTCGAACAAACCAAATGGGACACACTAATTCAACTTTCCATTAAAACCCGATACCGCATTGTTTCTTTATCAGTAGAAACCCTTTATCAAGGAAACAGGAATAGAAAACACAAACCATGAATTAATCTATCAACTTTGAGATTTACAGCTGAAGCTAAAATGTTGCTACATAATGAATGGACAATTTACCATATAAAACATGTTGTAAAAATCACCGCAAAGTCTCGTTTTATATATATATATATATATATATATATGCCTCAAGATATACAAAATGCAATACTGTTTTTCTTATGTTATGAACTGGTAAATTCATTTTGAAAATACCAATCCAGAAAACAAAAAAGAAAACGCCATAAGGCGAGACTGGATATATATCATTTTCTTTGGAAAAACGATTTACACCGACGAAGGCAATTTGATACGACAGTATTTATTTTTTATCTTATTCGTATATATCATTTTATTTTATCAGTATCGTTGAACAAATCATTACATTTTTTAACATTTTCCAGCTTCGCTGGCAATGTCGAACGATTCAAATTCTATTAAGTATGCTAGTTGGTTGCTTTCTGCAGTCAATACATATAATATGTATAAATTTCCAGATTTGGTAGATATGAAAACACGCACAACTGTAATAGTTAAGCCTAAATTAGATGACATGTCTTTCTTAGCCAATGAAAATAGTACAGGTAAATATTACTTACAAAGTTGTATAAAAGTTACTTATCATTTTACATATATTTGACATCAAGACAGAGTTTCATTGTATCGTACTTGAGATCAAATTGCTCGGAAAGTTTTAAACATAATTATGTTTTTTTACATACAATTAATGACTAGACTACAATGAAATTAAAATCGTCATTTTATTAGACGTGTAAGAAGAGTCAATATAATTTCTAGCGCTGATGTTAGGTACGAAAACTATTACAGGCTATCGTTGGAATCATCCTAAGAAGCCCATATAATTATTCATTATAGTTACATATGTGGGTATGTTTGATACTGATGAGATGATTAGTTAACATTCAAATAATATCATTATATTTCATAATAAGCAGAGGAGGATCTAGCCAAAAGGAAGATCGGGATCTACATATATTTATATTAGCATTATCAAAATCATAATATTGTTTTGTTTATAGTAGTGATCGACAAATATTAAGATCGTTGTTCCCGCTTTTCTTACTATTTGATTACAACACGATTTTGAACGGCTACAAGAAAATCCTCAAAAGATCAAAATTCATAAATCAAAAAATATATGCAATAAAATCACATCCTAGTTCGATATTTTAATTGAAGGTTTCAATAAAAAATATTTTAATATATTTGTGTATTTGATATTTATTTAAAATGTGCTTTTCATTTCGTGGAATTTAATAGATTGCTAGGTATGGGTCATTTTTAAAAGCCATACGATGACCTAAAACAAACATCTACGTCATTTAGTCTCTTGTGCGTAGTTTTCTCAATGACAACCATACCACATGTTATTTTATAAGTGTACGAAATGTTTCTAGAATAGATAATAGCTTTAAATTCTATCAAAAAAAAAAACAAATAAAACTACAGAATGGAATAATAGCTTTTTATTTTCTTTGTTGGCCGGTCAATTCAATTAAATCACAAACAAACTATTCATTCCCATATGGATTAGAAGGTATTTACATCCCCTCAGTAAATATTTTCCATTGAACCCAATATAATTTTCATATCTATATTTGGAATTGGTTATCAGGTCAAAGACGGACATTTTACACCTTTTAAACGAATATCATGCAGTTTAACAAATTAGAAAAGGAATGGTCGTCTTGGTGACGACTTCCATCATAATTCCTCAATCAATATGCATTTTAACCATGTTTTCTTGTTTGTTCATATTTCAGAAACGTTGTCATCTGTCAGTTCGGCTTGTCTGTGGTGTCGTGTATAATAAATCTGAAAGAGGAATTTTAGAAGTACCATTTCTGCAAAATCAGGTTCCAATATCCGAATTGATAGGTTTTTAATCTTCGATGGGAAATATATTGTTTTTTCCTGTTCATTTTACTATCTCTATTTTCTTTTTATTCAGAAATGTCACTCTTGCAATCAAATGTAATTTTGAAAAAAGAACCATACATTAAAAACCCGTTAATATGTTTGAATAATTTATCATCATTTTACATTGTCCTTGACTTTTTTTTTCTATTAACTTTTATCAGTAATGTTTTCGTACAAAGGAGGTTATCAAATTTAGTTTTAAAGAACTACCACATTCAGGCACGATTCCGGCAAAGTGTTTCTGTGAAGGGTCGGTGTTTTTTCTTTGTTTTGCGGTTTCCTCAACCAAGTGAACTGAACACAAAGATATAACTGAAATACTGTTGAAAGTTGTGTTATACTTTCAAAGGGGTCTCTGAATGAAGAAATGGAGTGTGGCACGGGAAAGATACATTTCCTTTTTTTTAGCAACATGCATTTTTCGGCTGTTGTGGAGAAATACCAAATAGGATTGTAGGATCCTTGTGGAGACATCCATGACACGAATTGAATCAAGATTGTGAATTGTGTGCTGAATTTATGGAAGGACAAATTTAAGTTTGTTTTTATTCCTAAATCAAACAAATTAAACAAAATCAAATGCATATGTAAATATCTATGAAAGGCCCATGCACGTCTTACAATCGATGTTAACTGTTCGTTATATTGTACCAAACACACCACAGAGGTTAACTTTACTCCGCATGGATACCTCGCAATGCAATGAATTTTGAGAAATGCGACACTTAAATAAGTCTTGTCTAGATATTGTTACTTAACACTATGATAGCAGTATTTAAATCCCCTTACTAACACGTCTAATACAAGCCTTCTAAAGTTCAATTTTTTTCTTAAGTAGATAAAATGTGTTTTGTTTTTACATTTTTTGTCTAATCTGACTTTTATTTAGTGAAGGCATTGGTATATACAGTATAACTGAATTTTCTATTCTCCGACCAGAATTATGATAATTATAATCATGAAATCAGTTTTAGTCTAGGCTGGCTAGGAAGGATTTGCATGGTATATTTCAACGGGTGTTTTGATACTCTACGTTTTTATTTAATACTCATAATCATAGAATAGTTTGAACAAAACACAGTTAATTCCCTTTCCCAAAACATGAAATTTAGGACTAATTGTCTTTACTTTCTTGATAAATTTGTTTTCAAGTTTGGTAAGTTGCATTTGTATAGCATGCACTGGGTTGTCGCATTGGTATATACCCTACACCGCATTCCCTTCATTCCATTCGTCAAGTAATATATTCTATTTGTTGTGAAAATAGAATTGGATTATATCAACATTCATTTAAATTATATTCAATACTTTAATCTTTTTGTAGGGTCTGGAGTAACACAGAAAAGTGTAAACAAAGGTATGGAGACATTTAAAGCAGCAAAAGATTGATGAATATGATTGATTGTTTTTTTTTACCCGTTTTGTTTGTTACTTTTGTTTTGAATCTCAATTGTACGATGATTTAAATAGAAATTTTGCATTTTAAAGACGATTGCATAATTTAAAATATAAAACAAGAAAAGGACCAAGACCGATTTATGCAATATGATGTTAAATTAGAGATTTTGTATAAAAACTAGTGCTTCTCAATTCTTAAGCTGTGTCCGAGTAAAATTATTGCTGATTACTCTGTTACATATCAGTGAAGTAGAAGTAGACTGAAAGTAAGGAAAGGGCAAACTTCTAAAAGTGACAAGCAGAAACAAAACTGTGTTTCTTTTACAACAGTCTATTAGTCTAAAAGTTAGTTGAGTTCACTTTCTTAACCATTTTCTTATTTTCAATAATAAAAAAAAAATGCCAATAGGTATTGGGGTGGGGACCAAACGCAGTTTTTTTTGCCCGCCCCAACTTATAAGAATAGGTGAGGAATTGCCTACTAATATACATTCCACATTTTGAACATACAAACACATTTACATATCTCTATTGTATTTATTATAAGAATAAGCAGATGTGGTATAATTTCCAATGATACAACTCTCTACCAGAGACCAAATGACATAGAAGTTAAGAACTATAGGTCATCGTTATTGGTATATCCTCCAGAAAAGTACCTGTATACTCTTGTATAATGTCTATATATAAAAAAGAAGATGTGGTATGATTGCCAATGAGACAAATCTTCACAAGAGACCAAATGACACAGAAATTAACAACTATAGGTCACCGTACGGCCTTCAACAATGAGCAAAGCCCATACCGCATAGTCAGCTATAATAGGCCACGAAATGAAAAATGTAAAACAATTCAAACGAGAAAACTAACGGCCTAACTTATTTACAAAATAATGAACGAAAAACAAATATGTAACACAGCAACAAACGACAACCACTGAATCATAGGATCTTGACTTGGGACAGGCACATACAGAATGTGGCGGGGTTTAATATGTTAGCGGGCGCCTAAACCTCTATGATATGTTCTTCTATCTATGTTCGTCTGTGTACCATTGTATCTACAGCGGTTTATATATACGTATACCGCTCCATTCAAAAACAAAAAGATGAAAAATCTAAACAAACATACGTACAAACAAAACCAAACCAAATAAAAAAAAGAGATAAATACCAGAAATATGAATAACGCATGTTAAAGATTTAAAAATTTCAACGACGTATAAATATAAAATAAAAAGAGAAATCTATTAGATAATCGTAAATATGAAGTAAAAAAAGCAAACGTATGAATCTTAAAAGAAAGCTTTTTTTACTGAGAATACAGTGTAATGAAAAATAATGGTTTTGTCTCGTTTTGAATTTTTGGATTCACATCTTTTGAATATCAAATGTTTCAGTTTAGTTGCATGCTTATTTGAGAAAGGTGATATTCGGGTAAATCCAAGGATTGATGACGTTACACAATATATTTTTATTAACCATTTCAATGTCTTAATTAAGTGATTGTTTATTTGACACTGAAACTGATTTTGCGCTTTCACAATTCGACTTGAACAAATACATTGAAAATGAAGAGGACAGCGGAAATCTTCCGTATGGTTAAACTTAGACGACACAAAAGATTTCAGTTTAACTACTATATGCACTAAGCATACTGAAGATTGTTCATGGACACATTTGTTGGTTAAGTCAGTAAAGTCGTAGACATTTTATTTCATTTAAGCATTCTGAGATATAATTTGCTTTTTATAAATATCATTTTAAAGAACACTTTTCCTATATATTATATCTTTAAAGACAGGTAATTGGGTCACAAGGTGTACGATAAATTGCATATGAACTCACTAAATGTACGATTGACTCTATTCATAAAAAGTGTCCGTGTTACACCCGTTAATGTTCTTTCGTGCTGGGGCAAAGTTGAACACACGTAAATTAGATGCAATTATAGTAGTTTACCATTATTTAAATATCACAAATCCATAAAGAAGATACAAATCAAGGGGAATAAATGAGTTAATCGTATGACCAAATGAGCAAAACCAGGTGTTTCGAATGGATAATAGTCTCCTGATGTGCATGCATCACCGGCAATGTAAATCTACATTTAGCCAAAATGTCACAATCGTGGTTAGGCCACAATCGGTAAATACATGTGACATACTAAATAAGTTTACAGTTCATTATTTAATTTGGAATATTAGTTTTAAAAATGTATTACATGAGAAAGGTCACATTCAAATAATTATATTACATGTATGTTTCATTACAATACGTTATTTTGATTTGCTAACAGCAATCTCGCGTCATTCTGAAATTAACCTTCATTTAAAAATGAAATGTTACATTCATGATGACACGAGCTTCCACAATAAAGTGCACAGGTAAATAAAAGAAAAACTTGATAGAAATCGTGTTTTCATGATTCTAGCAAAAACATGTAAATATAAGTATTGACTGTTTTTTTAAGTTATTTTATAGGGTTGTATAGCGTTGACCGTGCGCACATTTTTAGAATGAAAAGCGTCCACGCTTCATACAAAATTTACTTCGGTCAACGCTTTTGCACGCAAAAAAAATTTACAAAAAGAAGCATTCAATTCTTATATGTTTTACAGTAAACCATCTTCTTTTATTTATACGCAATTTTATCTCTTTAGCAAAGGTTTTTTGAAAGATTTTATAAAAAGTTTCTAAACTGTTATTTTTTTCGCCGACGTTGTTTATTACGAAGGCAATTCTACTCCTGTAGTACAATACCGGAATACATTAAATATTTTAAAGGAGGGAATACTTATACTGATTTCTTAAGCAAACTAATAAATTTCATTATGAGTCAACACGTCAAAATCAATCTTTTATTTGGGAACATTTTCGTCATTTACTGCATAATAAGCAGATTAATTGGGTGACTAACTAATAACGGTATGTTATCAATATAGCATATTTACCCCCAAAAAAAATTAATAAAATTAGAAAAAGGAACACATCAGTCGTGGTACAAAATATACAATGATACCAATCTTTAAAAATTCATTACGTTATAACTTAAAAATAGTATCACATAACCTTAAGCAAGAAGGAAACTTTTCAGTTTTCATAAGTTGTTTGCTTAATAAGTAATATCATCATAAAAGGTGGATGTGAATTACTATTTTTTTAATTAAATTCTGATAAGCGGAATCATATGTTGGACATAAATGCATGTATCTGACAGAACATTAAGTGAAAGCATTGTTAGATTTTGTTTAGACAATTTTAGAAATTAATGTATAAACTAATGTTCGAACTGTTTGGGTTTGAAAGGTCCTGTTGAAGGCAAATCCTAAAAAATGATTCTGATAGAAGTTTTCCCTGTCATTGGATAGAAATCACGGATGTCAATGTAAACGAGCACAAGACTCTATTTAATAGATGCAGACAAAATATTTTGCTATTAAATTTAATGAATATTATGAATCATTTACTTCACAAACACCCATTGCAATAAGTTTGTAAATAACAAACGTGCAATTTTCTAATATTTTTCATTTGTAGAAAACGTTGGAGCATGGGTAGGAACAAGTGTTGCTGTGCTAATTATCGTTTTGATATTTGGATCAGTAATTTATGTTTGTGTACGTTCTGCAAATAGAAGTAGGTATTCTAAAAATCGTTTTTACTAACTTTTTTTGATTCTACGTATTACAGATGATGCTTGATTTGGTAAAAAGTTAAAAATAAAAAATACCGAACTCCGAGGAAAATTCAAAACGGAAAGTCCCTAATCAAATAGCAAAATTAAAATCGCAAACACATCAAACGAATAGATTACAACTGTCATATTCCTGACTTAGTACAGACATTTTCAAATGCACCATTAATTCTTTACTTTGATTCATCATGTTGATGCAGTGCTGGTAAAAAATTATATTCCTAATTCATTTGTGAAATGTTTTGAATTCTATTAACACCGTTTTCAAATGCCATTTATGTTGAACGCCATATGACATTGAGTCTATTCTTTAATTTGGAATCAGGTAAGGGTAAATCATGTATCGCATGAAACTGTCCTTGTTTACCCCTTATATCAGTTTTAGCTTATGTCAATCGCCTTCAATACTCGTGATACTGTACGTGAATTTGAGTAATACAACTTTTTTTTCAGCAGACGTTAAAGATAAAATATCAAGGAAAGAGAACATTTGTTTACTTCCAAAACACGGTACGTATTTGTAATACTTTAATGTAAAAATTACGATTGTTCGTCTGTTGTTTGCTTAAACCACAGTGCTTTGTTCTGTATATTTTGGACGCGAACAAATAAACAATAATGTAGTTTATGCAAGGAATGCTGACAGAATGATGTGCGGGATAACAGCTGCCACAAGAAAATTAAGGCAATTATATTTATATAAAGACGAGAAACGATTTTTTTCATTATGTGATCGCTTATATCTTTATGCTAATAACTCATCTATTCATTTCATTTTTTCAATAGGTCTTCATATTAACATAAAAGGTTATAACACTTTCTTTCTAAAATTGTTTTACCGATTTTAACCTTACAGGCTGTTTGGTACTCTGTTATATTCGATGAGTTTTCGTACTGTCTTTTTCCATTTACAGAAGTAGGTGCGTGTAAAAATATAGAAGACTTGAAAGGTAAATATGTCCTTCCTTACAATGTAACATGGTTCAGGAAACAAAATGAAAACAAATCAAAACTGATGAAGATAATCTGCTATTCCGAAATAAATGTCCTTTAACACATTTACAACCAGTTGTCATCGGATAACGTATGGTAATACTAGGCTAAGAAAAAAATTCGTTTAGGAGTGATATCAAATACATCAAAATGTGGTTAAAAATATGAAACATAAAGATATTAGCGTAAATTATGCAAAGTTGACTTTCGAATACACTTGTAAATTGATATCCTCTCACAAACGTTTCCAATATTTCTTTTTAAAGTATAACTCTTGTTAACAACAAGCAAATGACACCAATTTAGCTAATTTTTCTTTAAGAAGTTATTTAAACATTAATCTCACACCACAATTGACAATTATTTCTTCCATTAGATTAGCACAACAATATTAGATTTGCAAATCAACAACAGAAAACGTCTTGTTCCTTCCCCAGTGAAATCTTAAGCCTTCCTACGGTCGCAATATGTGGCAAGGTGGGATTTAATGTGCTGGTGATTTTTTCCCTGCACTACATGTATATTGATGGGTACTTATTCTATGCCGGCTGACTGGTTTATATTGTATCATAATGCCAATAAAACAACCATTATGTTGATTACTTCTCTCCAATACTTTTAACGTATCTCGCGAGGTAGAAATTGTATTGGAAAACTTCTGAAATTGAAAATGCCCTGATAATATGATTAGCCTATTAAGGGATAAAATTACCTGACAATGGTTGGATTTGTAGTGTTTCATAACTGACAGTTGAGGGACCTAACATTTTTATTGGTGACTGTATTATTTCAGATGAACGTAATGAAGTGTATTGTATACATTTTCGATTTTTTGTTTTTCATGATCATCAAAACAAAAAACCAGCAAAATAACCTATGTATTTTCCATTTTTGTCAAAAGAAATAAACAAGTATCATGACTATACAAAACTGTTACTTTTTTAAATCAGTTCGTTTAAACATACATTATATGGTCTTCTTCAGGGGTTATATATTTCAAAATTTCATAGGTTATTTTTGTATTAAAATGTTACACTTGAAAGAAATAATAATAAAAATATATGGGAACGTGATGCCATCCTTCAGGGTGGAGTCTATATAAATAAGAAGTTGTGGTATGAGTGTCAATGAGACAACTCTCCATCCAAGTCACAATGAACAAAACGTCAAAGTACGGCTTTCAACAGGGAGCCTTGGCTCACACCGAAAAGCAAGATATAAAGCACTCCGAAATAACAAGTGTAAAACAATTCAAACAGGGAAACAGGTCTTATCTATATAAAAAACGAGAAACAAGAAACACCTATGAACCACACCAACAAACTACAACCACTGAACAACAGGCTCATGACTTAGGAAAGATGCATAAAAATGCATGCGGTTTTAACGTTTTAACAGGCGCCAACCCTTCACCCTAACCTGAGACAGTGATGTAACATTACAACATAAAAAGACACACTGTCTTATCAAATAGACATTTAAACAGAAACAAGCAAACATATACTGAACGAATAAGTTTGACCTATGACACAATATAAATACAATATTAAAACGTAGGAGCCTTTATAACATAGCCATGTAATAATTAAAAAAAAGATGTAACAAGAGTATCAAAGATAACTATACCCTGGTTTTCTAGTATGACTGACTAGAAAAAAAGTAATCGCCGTACAAAACTTCTGACGATAAATTAAATTAGATGCGGCTTCTGTAACTTAAATTTCGTTTTTTGTCAGGCAAATGACGTTTGTTTTTCACTAGTTCCGTTTGTTGATAATGTTTAATTTTGTCAGTTTTTATTGGATTCCTCTTGTTGATATTACTTTTGCGTTCGGTATTTTTGTTATACTTTTTTTATCTGGCAAATAGGCTAACTGTGTGGTGTACTCTAATTTTTTTTCTATTATTCAACCTTTTTAATTTCAACATATTGATTCCGCGCGTCAACAGCACTTGTCTTCCGAAGCAACATTGTATTAATTTGTAACAATAAATCGATAATAGGGACGACCAAAAATAGAGATTCATACTCTGCAAAATATATATGAACAGGTACTGTTGTTAGTTCAACTGGTCGATTTCTGTCATCGTTAACTTAAAATTAAAATCATCGTCTCTGACATTACTTGACCATATGTGACCAACCAAATGATATCGATACTTAGGGAATCTAGATTAAAACGAATATACAGTGACTTGATCCAGCAACACACATGGCCGATATTGTTCAAAATTGACTTTTAGGGCAAAACCGCAGTTGTTCACTCATTACTAAAATAATAAATCAGTATGCGTAAAACTGACATAATACAAATAATAAGCAGTTTAAAGGTTTATCTACCTAATAATTTTTATAAAAATGAAATAACTGTATTTGTGTTTTTCCCCTGAAATGTCATTTATATAGCAAACTCTTCAGCTTTAGCTGTTATCTTGAGAACGTTTAGATTAGGGAACATGTAATAGTGCAAATGACCAGCAAAGTAAAAAAGATCTACAAATAAATCAATTTTGCCTAAATTACAATTTACTCTTCATTGGTGTAATTGTCCCTGAAGGAACAAAAAGATCAGAAAAAAATACCTTAAAAAAGTCACATGGCCGCAAAGGTCATCCAACTACTAATACATTGTATATACTATAATAATTATAGCAAATACTGCCTTTGAGTGAAAATTTTATCAATTTTATGTGATTTCAATGAGAACAAAAGAGATATTCAGAAAAAATGAAATCAGTAAAATTTATCAGCTAAATGAGATTTGAAACAACCCAAACCGCAGCTTAATTCTTATAAGAGTTGAGTCCTCAAGTTACTTGTTTACCCTTTTGTGTTTAAGCTGTATAATTTCGTAAAAATAAAGAAAGAAAACTACTTTGAACAGGAAAACATATCATGTAACAAAGACCTACAAATTAGTGAATATAAATGACATCGTTAAACTACTCCATATACATATAGAAGTTGTTGGACCTAAATAACAATTTTGACTAATAATTCTGTTACTTATCTACCAATCTATAATTGATATATAGACAACTATCAAGGGTAGTAGGTGAGAATTCTATGACATTTCAAATAAACACTTAAAATCGAAATAGACCGATAATTTCAACCTCGTAATGATAATCACTTGCTTTATTGTATTGACAAATTTCACAGTTAAGTTTTTTTTCTTTAAAAAATGTCAAACAAGTAATGAATAATTAGATTCCATATCGGTGATCTGAAATCTCTTCGTCGCTGAACATTTACATGTTCCAATAGATGAGTGACGCTCGTGCTTGTACATGTGTGTGCTCCCTTGGCAAAGACTGTTTCAACATGGCTATGAGGAAGAACAGCAGAAATCGATACAACATAAGTACTACGACTCATCCACTTCCACCTCAAAAATGAATGAATGGTCAACACACTTTATATCATTTATTTAAATGTACTGATGATTCTATCAACCATAGATACCAGATGCCAAAAAAAAAAACAACAGTAACATGCTTCTGATAATAATTTGTTTGACATCAATATATTAAACAGTTCAGTTTCAAACGTATCTAGAAAAAATTTAAATGTTCAGAATTTGTTTAAGAAAATTTAAAAAAAATCAAAATGCCAAAGTCATAATGTAAAAATATGTTAACACAAATTCAATAGGTTAAGATTCTATTTACTAATACTTTGAAAAATGTAAGGACAGAATTCATACAAATAAGAAAAAAACAGGGTCATTACAGAATTTAGTTACCTTTTAGTGAGAGTAATCCAATGACTCAAACAAACCATATCAAAATTATTTATTTACATAAAATGCATATAATCAAGCAACCTTATGTATCCATAAAGTAAAAGGGTCTTATACAGAAACAGTTGTCACCTTTAATTAAACTTTAATCTGACTAAAAAAAAATTGAATTTGTTAATTTTTAAGTTTTGATATTGATAATTAGTAATATGATACGATGTTTGATCTTGAGAGAAAGCATTACAACTTTTTTTTAACAGTCCCTACAGATGAAACATCTTTTGAAGTTCCGTTGCCTTTAAAATGTGGTACGTATTTGTTTAAACTGTATTGTACAATTAAGATACGATAAGATTGTTGGTGCTTGTTAAAGGCCAGTGACAGATATTTTATATATTTGTTGAATGGGAACAACTATACAAGTATAACAATAACGGAGTTGAGGCAAGGTAGTTTGGGCGATGGACGAGATGACAGCTCCAAGAAGAAAATTTAGGTGTGTTGGATAAAACAAAAATCTTCCCTTGATGCATCATCAGAACGTTGTATTGTGTTATTTAACAGAGAGAGTATGTTGCAATCTCCATAAGCGGATAATTTGATTTAACGTCCGCAATCAGAACGAAAGTGATTTCTTACTTTAGCTTACGTTTAATTTTGCACCTAAGTCACAATTTTAACCCATATGATTTGCTGTTTATCTTCCAATCTAAAATGGATATATGGAAAAGTGACCAGGCAAAATGCTATACAATATGTTGGCACAACGCAAATATTTCTATTACTTTGAATCATTTAAACGTAAAAATATCAGCTGATCGATACAGGCTCCTTAAAATATCTTGTCTGTTTTTGTTAATCGAATGTTTGAATGGTAGCCGGGTGAGAATTGTTAGACATTTCAAATAAATACTTAAACAGAATTAGGCAGATAATTGCAACCCCATGATGACATTTTATTTAATCACTAACTTCAGCGGTGAAGTATCATCATATCATTTTTCGCTATAAATTTTGAATATCAAACCGGCACTTTGAGCCCTCCGTCAACTTAGAAGACGACAAATTTACCCAAATTCCTTTTGATGTCATTTATATCTATATATTAACTAACTATAAACATAATATTATGAAGATTGAGAGATCAGGAAGATCTAGCCACCGGCCTGTGCCCTTTCACCTAATTTTTGACGATTTTTATTTGAAAAGTGACACTTTAAACCGTCGTACACATCGAAGATGACATTTTTTTCTGGAAAATCCTTTTAATAGCATCTGTATATATACAAAGTCTAGAATAGTATTCAATTTTGCGGATATTGAACAACTAGGGGGTTTCACTGTTTTTTCAGCGGTCTCCGGTAATTATTCACTATAAATTTTGAATATCAAACTGGCACTTTGAGCCCTCCATAAACTTACATGTAGAAGACGAAAAGTTTACCCAAATTCTTTTTGATGTCATTTATATATATATATATTAACTAATTATACACATAACATTATATATATTGAGAGATCAGGAAGATCCAGCAAATGCCCTCGGCCCTTTCACCTAAATTTTTGACGATTTCTATTTAAAAAGTGACACTTTAAGCCATCTGTACATATCGAAGATGACATTTTTTCTGGGAAATCCTTTTAATAGCATCTGTATATATACAAAGTCTACAATAGTATTTAATTTTGCGGATATTTAAAAAACCAGGGGGTCTTATTGTTTTTTCAACGGTCTGCGGTAGCTTTTCACTTTAAATTTTGATTATCAAACTAGCACTTTGAGCCCTTCATAAACTTAGAAGACAAAAGTTTATCCAAATTCCTTTGGATGTCATTTATATCTATAAATTAACTAACTATATACATAATATTATGAAGATTGAGAGATCAGGAAGATCTAGCCAACCCCTTGGTCCTATTTCCTGGATATAGCTGAATATTTATTCAATCGAAAATATATTTTTTTTAGCTTTCCATAGTTGTTTCTATTTATGTTTTTAAATCTTAATAGAGGGACCGTTTCTTTTTGTTTCTTGAAATATCATCTTTTAAATGTTCATTCTTGATTATATTCTATTTGATAAAAATCTATAGGTCATACAGAGAAATATTCAATTTACATAAAAGTTTATATTTGAGGACAACGACTATTTACGATAACTTGAATTGTTCATAAAAAAATTTCTTATATATAATTATATCATTTATTTAAATGTACTGATGATTCTATCAACCATAGATACCAGATGCCAAAAAAAAACAACAGTAACATGCTTCTGATAATAATTTTTTTGACATCAATATATTAAACAGTTCAGTTTCAAACGTATCTAGAAAAAATTTAAATGTTCAGAATTTGTTTAAGAAAATTTAAAAAAAATCAAAATGCCAAAGTCATAATGTAAAAATATGTTAACACAAATTCAATAGGTTAAGATTCTATTTACTAATACTTTGAAAAATGTAAGGACAGAATTCATACAAATAAGAAAAAAACAGGGTCATTACAGAATTTAGTTACCTTTTAGTGAGAGTAATCCAATGACTCAAACATTTATATCTATAAATTAACTAACTATATACATAATATTATGAAGATTGAGAGATCAGGAAGATCTAGCCAACCCCTTGGTCCTATTTCCTGGATATAGCTGAATATTTATTCAATCGAAAATATATTTTTTTTAGCTTTCCATAGTTGTTTCTATTTATGTTTTTAAATCTTAATAGAGGGACCGTTTCTTTTTGTTTCTTGAAATATCATCTTTTAAATGTTCATTCTTGATTATATTCTATTTGATAAAAATCTATAGGTCATACAGAGAAATATTCAATTTACATAAAAGTTTATATTTGAGGACAACGACTATTTACGATAACTTGAATTGTTCATAAAAAAAATTCTTATAAAAAATACAGTTATATTAACTAATAACTATCGTACTTTGAATGTTATCGAATGTTTAATTTTTAATTATATTTAACTTAGAAAATTTGAATGTCGGTTTGGATATTCAATATCGAATAACGAATAACGAAACGGCTGCTAACTTCACATACATCGGTACCTATTTGTTTTAACTGTATTGTACAATTAAGATCAGTTAAGATGTTTGTTGTTTGCTAACAGTCCAGTGACAAATATTTTATATATGTTTTGGATGGAAACAAATATGCAAGTTTAACAATGGATAATTAAGATCTAACCTCCCCAATCCGTACGGACGTAACTGTATTTATTCATTCCCCACAGCCAAAATAACGCCCTACTTTAGCTTACGTTCAATTTATGATGATTATTTACCCTTTATACTATATTTAATATCCTTATATTAGTTTTAACAGATATTTAAAAAGATGATAAACAAAATACAGAATAAAGTTTTAAGCATTGAAGGTAAACATATTTTTGTTGAGGTCTGCTGTAAAGCTGAGATTTAAAAGGTTTCTTATGAGGTAATTAATTTGGTGACTTCAGGGATATTTGTGTATTTATTAACATGTTGGAAATATAGGAATGTGACTTGCATTTTCAAAGCGAACTATTACAGACATTTAGTTTTAATAAATGCTCTGTGCAACCAATTTGCAATTGGATATATATTGATGTTAATAACTCATCTATATATCTGGCAAGATCATTTTATTTTTTCAGTTTACCTTCAGGAAAACCAGAAAATTTACAAATCTTTGTTTCTGAAAATTTGTAATCAGATTTTAACCTTACCGGCTAGTCGGTCATCTGTTAGATATTCGATGAGTTTCGTACTTTCATTTTCCATTTACAGAACCAGAAGATAAGTGTACAAGTAAAGAATACTTGAAAGGTAAACAAATCATTATATATCATGTAACTAGGTTCAGGATAGATATCAAATGAACAAAATTGACACCGAAAAAGGTAATATGCTATGCCAAAATATATACCCTTCAATATGTCTAGATTGACAACTCTATCAGCATTTGCCATTGAATAACATACATGTATGGTTATACAGGGCTAACACCACAATTGACAAATGTCTTCCATTATGTTGCTAGAGCAATGTTAGATTAACAGATAACCACAGGACATTCTGTTCTTTCCTCAATAAAATTGTAGTCCTTTCTTCTGTGACAATATGTTTTATGGTAGGAAAAAGATTTCTGTGTGAGAATGTTAAGTGATGGTGATATGGTCCTGATCGATGCTGATGGGTCCTTAAAATGTGCTAGTGATTTCGCCCTGATCTGTGCTGATGGGAACCTGACGTTTTGCTGATGATTTAGTCCTGTTTGGTGCTGGTTGTTCATGATTATGTGCTGGTGGGTTGGTAACTATTGTATAATTATCCAAATAAAACAACCTATATGTTGGTAATTTTTCACCAATAATTTGAACGTATTTATAATATCTGTTGAAACGTGATGCCTTTTTGTAGGGAAAGTCGAGAACTTCTAAAAGTTATCGCTGTACAAAACTAAAAGCAATTAATTAGAGGCGGCTTTAGTATCCTAGATATCGTTTCTTTGGCAAAATTGTTAATTTAGTGTTGTCTAGGTCTATTATCTTTTATTCATCCAAATTGAACCTTGAATCCGCGAGTAAACAGCTAAGATTGGATTTACATATTTCGTACTAGGTCACTTGATCGTTGTTGGTCATCATTAACTTAAAAAAACATTAGTTGGCCAAATGTGACCAAAATTTATCAGAATGAGTTTAAGGAAATCTTGTTAAAAAAGTGTATCTAATGAATTAATCCAGCACCAAACATGACCAATATTGGTCGAAACTTCCTTAAAGGTAAAACAACAAAATTATACATTAGTCAGCATAAAATTGTTTTAATATTTTTTCAAACACGTCAGTAAAATACTACTTTCAAATAGGTCACATGGCCAAACAATTCATTCACCTGCTTATCACTAATACACCAATTTTTATCTGAACAGCTCTTAAAAGTTAAAACATCTAATAATTAAGGCAGTTTTAGTCTTTCTGTCAATTTTCAGACTTAATTTAATTTAATTTAGGACTGTTCAGACATTGTCAGACACTTCTCATGTTGTCAATAATGATCTGCTTATTCTATGTTCATATACAAGTAAGAAGATGTTGTATGATTGCCAATGAGACAACTATCCACAAGAGACCAAATTACACAGAAATTAACAACTATAGGTCACCGTACGGCCTTCAACAATGAGCAAAGCCCATACCGCATAGTCAATTATAAAAGCCCCGAAATGACCAATGTAAAACAATTCAAAACTGTTCAGTAGAAAGTAAAATAACAAAAAAACCGAACTCCAAGGAAAGTTCAAAACGGAAATTCCTTTATCAAATGGCAAAAATCAAAAGCTCAAACATATCAAACGAATGGAAATAAACTGTCATATTCCTGACTTAGTACGTGCATTTCCTTCGGTAGAAAATGACTTAATGAGTTTCATCCAATAACATTAACGGCTGGAAATGAGGACTTTTGTAATAAGATACAGTTATCAGGTATGTTTTTTTCAATTTAGTTCACCAGGATTACGGATTAAGAGTCAAATTTACCTGTATGAAACATATATGATAACACCTTAAGGATTTTGCATTTTGATTTTACATGACTCAATCCAAAAACAAATTCATAATTTTGGTCAACTTTCATGTAGCTTTTAGTAATATCAATTATGAAGGAAAACATGTTTTATTCGGGTCTTGCAAAGTTGTGAATAAGTTAAAACGAAAAAATATGTGATGTGAACACCAAAACTAGATAACATATTTGATATTGAATTGAGTTGCGAATAACATTTTAACAGTCTACAAAAGCTTAACTAAAATTAAAGAAATAGTTTCACTTTTTTGTTTTGTTTAAAATTAGGACTAGTAGATGAACAGACAAGTACAGACGACTTAGTGGGTAAATATGTTACAGAGTGTTATTATTTGAGCGAGGGATAGTGCAATACCCCCGAGTAGTTTTAATAAAAGAATCACTAATTCAAGAATTAAAATTATAAAAAAGTATTCAACGAGTGACCGAACAACAAAATAATTCATGAATGCCCGTAAATCATTAGTAAATTATTAATTGTGTTCGCTCACGAGTTGATTATTTTTTATATTTGAATTTTTGATTAGTTATTCTTTTGATTACATTGACTATGGACTTTTAAATGAACAAAGTAGGAATAAAAGCAACTATATCTGTGTTTATGAGTTCATAATCGTTTCTGAAGTCACGTCATCGACAACGTCTTGACAACACCAAATGTTCTATGACGTCAGAGGCGTGATATTTTCGGGCTTATTTCACATGTAAAATTATTGGGTTGTTTTTTGTTTTTTTTTGCTCTGTAAAATTACGATAATTTATTGCAACCGATGTAATAATATATTGTCATTCAAAACAGATGTTTTATGCGGAAACCTATTAGGGAAAGGTTTAAACAATTTACGACGTAAGAACGAGACTGAATCATTTAGACAAATTCTTATAAGACAAATATTGTCATGTTTGGCACTTTTCTCTTATATCTTAAGAACTACAAAAAGAAAGAAATTGTAATCAGCTGAAATCATCAGCAATATAATTTTACAAAAAGGCAAAGATATCTAAATGAATGGATAAATTTTGTAGGACTAAATGCCTCATAACCCCTCTCGCAGAAATGGATCAAATTTTAAGTCTTCATTTAGTGTTGTAACTTTGACTTTTTTTACGTACAAGTAGGATTAAAGCTATAATTAATTCTAATCATTATAATTAATTGTGCCTCAAACTTATAACATGTTTTGTTTATTGTAATTCGCCTTGTTCTTGCAAGATAGTTTTATGTGAAAAATTTTGTTGTGATAATTTTAACAAAATATTCACACAGTTGGAAATATGACTATTTCAATTAACTGTGTCGTGTATTTTGGGAGAATAATACATTATAATTATAGCTTGTGTGAAGTAAACTATATATTTTTAAATGTACCAGCGCATTGACAAACTCAAAATGCCCTCCTAAATTCGTGTTCATTTTTACGGAATGTATTGTAAACAATGACACAAAAAACAGTGGGTCACATGCGGTGTTCATTTCTCAAACAAAGCTTTTTTGTAATGGTCTCTTCTTACTTCAGCTTTTTCCTTCTTTTTTAACCTCCTATATCCTAAACCCTAGCCTTTTTCCCCTATATACCACATCACAAAGGTGGTCATTCCCTCAAAAAGGAGAAACAAAACGAGGTTTCGCAAGTGCTTGATTATGATTAATAATGACAGCACTTTCGTATTTCATATTTAAAATAACCTTATGTTTCTATTTGAAAACGACAACTGAATAAATGCTAAATATTAGTTAAAGGGGATTTACGTTTTTAAAATTAATTTGTTCTTTGTCTAATTGTTACCAAGGTGAGCCACAAATTCAAATTATAATTGTATGGGCTTTTATTCGTTTACAGCTTAGATAAATTATCATCACAGAAACGTTTGTCGGCAATTAGATTTGAACACAAAACACTTCTGAAATCCGTTATTAAATCATAAAATTTGGTCAATTCATATTATAGGTTTTTTGTAATATAGATATTGCAATTAATGCAAATTGGACTGAAATGAATTAACAATCGTCATTTAGAAGCGCCAAGTCTTAATTATATTTTCCCTATATTCAGATGTCTTCGCCTTTATGTAAATTGTAAATCACACAATCAGACTAGAATGTTATGTGAAGCAATATCTGCTAACCCATCCGGAGCACATGATATCTACCCCGGATTTGGTGGGGTTTGTGTTGCTCAATTTTTATTTTCTATCTTATATACGTTTCTTTGTCTTTTAATCGTTTTCATTTCTTGCCATAGCATTGCCAGTTTGTTTTCAATTTTTTAGTTTGAATATCCCTTTGTTATCTTTAGCCTCCTTTGTGCTGATGATTTCTGTTATTTAATAGTTCTTTCTATTTGAAAGTTCTTAAGATAAAAGCGGAAAATTTAAAAATACGTAAAAATAGTCCAGGACACTTACTCTTATACGAATTTACCTAGATTTTGCCTTGTCGTAATTATAAAATAGGATGCTGGTATTACCACGAACTTATGTCGTTATTTTAACATACAATGTCGTCAATACGACATAGAAAGTCGTAAGTACGATATACGATGTCGTGTCGTTAGTGCGAGAAACAACATCGATAAGAGTTGAATCGTAAACATTATTGCTAATTCAGAAAGAAAAGAACATCTCAGTAATGCTTTTAATCAACACAATACAAGCATTACTTTTAACATTTCCCGAATTCTTGACACATATTATCACTACGTTACTTGTTTGCGCAAGTTTACAAATTACATAAGCTTTTATGAGCTATGTAATAGACAAAACAAAACATAATGTAATTTATAAATGAGAAGCACTACACACTTTATACACACATAAAATATTTTAAAAACACTGTTATTAGAAAGGCAATTGCGATATGTTAGATACTTATGAGTTCTTTCACATTATTTTACCTATTTTTTTTTAAACAGTAGATGAAAAAATAAGTAAAAACTTATTAAAGATAGTGATAGACATTTAATCAGTTTTCTCACACGTGGTTTTAATCATATAATGCAACTTGGTTAGAAACTTTTGCAATGATTACGAGGAAGATTTATTCCATTTTGTTTTCAGAAACAACTATTTCGTCAGAACTGGAATACGCACAAACAGGTATACATAATAAATTTGATTAAATAATTAAAGGAGAATTTTTATGTTTGCTTCATACATGATACTTTCAAAAGGTTGCGCTAACATTCTAATGTTTTAAATATCTAATAGGTAACTGTCGAGCAAAAAGGCAGAGTAAATATTTAATGTAAAATTCGTATTCTTAGTACATAAAATTTCAATGCCAAATAATTAATATTTTTTAAAAACATCACATTTATTGAAAAATACAACACAACAGGTAAATTTAATAGATACCAGATCGTATAAAATTGTCGATACTGTACAAACAGGGGTATATACGAAATATAAAAATAGATGTTGATGCGAATAAGATGAAATAATACAAAATAGACAGATTTTGGGCTCGGCAGATGACCTTTGTCAATATCAATAATTTTCATAATAGCATTTTTGTGTGTCTTGTAGGGGGACTCTTTTACCAAACGTGAATTTGTATTCGAATATACTATTTCAAATACAACCAAAAATATTCAAATTATGTCTTTCGTTTTGTTGTTTGTAATAATGGTGCCGAATGGTAACATAAAATTTTTAATTTTGTTGTTGACACAATAAATCTATTGTCGTAGTTCCAATCTTTATTGAAAATGTAAATCGGAAATTGATTATTATGCGTCTTGAACATGTTGAAAACTAAAATGTATATATTGCATGTAGTTCCCTTCTCGCACTTTTGATCGTCAGAGTTTTACATACTATTATGGTACATAATTAAAATTCGAATTAACAAATGGTTGCGGTTGCTAAAAAAAAAATGTTTTGACTACTCACGATCAGAAGTTAAATGTAATGTTGTTTTTTTTCTTTTTAAACTCCTTCACTATTAAGATGATAGAGTTTTCAAAACATCCTCTTTTAGATATAATGTAAACGGTGCTAATTTTAATTTTAAATGTTTGTATCTATTATTTTTCTAACCTTATCAGAAATTGTAAACAATAGTAAAACTGTTTAATTCTTTCTGGTCATACACAAACCAAAGATAAAAGAAATTTGCATTGCAGCAGTTAGAAAAACAATTTGTTTTCTTTCTGAAAGGGAATTAAGAAAGTACAAAAGTTGAATAACAAGATTGTAATGAACGATTGATCTTTCAAGCAATGCAAAAATGAAGTCAAAGAATCTCTGCACAACCACAAATTAGTAAAATAAAATGAAAATTCCAGTAACAGAAGATACGATCGAAGCGAAGACACTTCCTGCTTGAATAATGACTCTAATTTAAACTTCGAATTTTCAAAATGCAGTTTTCAGTTTTTTTCAATGATGAACTACTTAATAGACATGCATAAATTTTACCATGCAAATGATTTTAATGTGAAACAAATAAGAACTCTCGGAACATGTATGTTTTAATTGTATTCAAAGATTATGTCAAGTGATTGTTGTTTACTTGTTTCGCATTATCATCGCTTACAGGTATATTGTTCTATAAGGAAAAAAAATCAGAAATTCTTAATCTGGACAAAAAATATAAATAAAAACTAGGTAGCATTTGTGTTTAAGCTGCAAATCATTGTTTTTCTAGATTGTGCAAAAATAACAAAACAAGAAATAAACTATCTTTTGGTTGTTCACCTGGTTACATGTCTAGCTGTATCCACTGTTCGCCATGTTTTTGATAAAGAATTCTATCCAGGAAGACTGACCGACATCATCAAAAAAAATACGAATACACTTGAAAAACTCAGACAAAAGAATCGAATTACCAAAACACAATTTTATCTTTTAACCAAAGGTTTGTATAATTATTATATAAGTTTAATGAATAATTCAAGCTCGTTGTCAATTTCTAGATATAAGATATAAACCAGACTTTACTGTCCTTGATTTCAAGAGCATTTAGATGTGTTCAATATGGTCACCGTACTTTAGATTATTCAATGATATAGCATCGTATATGAATCGGAACAAAAAGTTAAAGAACATCTGTAGCTCCCTTTCACTTTTTGTTTGAGAAGCCACTTGTATGAAGCCTCACATGGACAAAACTAGACAAGGTGATTAGACGAATTAACACTATTGTTCCCATAGGATTACCGATATTTCGTTGAAAAACATGTCAGAATGAAACAAATATGTTGCAATACGGTGATGTAAGTTGCAGAGAATATTTTGCTTGTATCAGAATTGATTTTTACAAAGTATGATGCATCGCTCTCTAAACAAATTATGTTTTATTTCTACGTTGACCATTCTTTTTTTATTATTTCAAATTTTCATTCGGTTTATAATGAAGGATACTAGGGAAAGGGGAAGCCATGACATATTTTTTGCACTATTTCAAGAAAAAAAGATACTTAAGTTGTATTTTCGTATGCAAATCGTTATAAATGTTTAGAATCTACATCTAATTCACAAAGACATAGAGTCGGTAGCTTTACAGTTACTCTGCGGACCTGTTTGCATTGCCTATAATATAGATGCTAATAATTTGAAAGAGTTTCCGCGAGTATTCGACACAACCCCAGTTGTTTGTAATGACTCTTTATGATATGTTATTTGGAAATCCCGGATAGAGAATTCCTATGATGGTTCAGTATTATCCCTTTGGTGAGCTAAAAATTGTTTCTTATATCATGTATATTGCATTCGGCAAACCGGAGTCTTTTGTAGACGAAACGCGTACAAAACTGTAAGCCTGGAATCTGTGATGAGTATTGACAACCACTTAGTCAATCCCACTATTGATGGAGGTTTACTCCCCAAAGGTATCACCAGCCAAGTAGTCCGCACATTTGTGTTTACCTGAATTATCATTGATATTATGTTCATGATTATAAATTAACTGTTTGCATAACTTTTTGAAATACTAAGAATTTTATTCTACAGGAAAAGACCACCTTAACTAAATTTGGCAAACCTTTCAGAATTTTGAGTCCTTAATGCTTCCCAACTTCGTACGTTATTTGGTCTATTTAACTTTTTTGATTCGAGTCTCACTGTTTAGTCTTTTGAAGACGAAACGCGCGTCTGGTGGAAACAATTTCACGTCTGGTATTTATGATGAGTTTATTGTAATGTATTATTTTAAATTTACACATATAATTCTAGAAAAGGACAATTATTGCTATTTATATTTATCGAATTTAAAGCATTTCCGCGATGTAAGTTTACCCAGTATTATATCATCAAGGTAATAGTAGGTAATATTTTTTTTTATAAATGGCATTTCGACGGGTATTTGCAAGTATGACCGTGAACTAAGATTCATAAACAAGACAGGTCTACTATTAAAGCTGCGACACTGAATTTCACAGGAATACTTACAATCAGTTGATTAGCTGTAATGTAGAACATAAATAATGTGAATCCACTTATTTGCATGTATACACGAAAAACTGATTTTGTAGATACTTGATTTCATGTTTCTAATATATTCTGCCTCCACGCCTGTAGGAAATGTGGAGTTCGTCGAACATTTAAACGTTAAAATCACCTTTACCAATGATATCAACGAAAATTAGTAAAACCCAATGGATAATATAAAATTCACAATATACAATTTCAGGACGGAAATTAACTGCTTGAATCACTTCATTATAGTTCCAGTAAGTGTTTCAAGCATATTTACCTTTTACGTCACTCACGGGAGCTGCTAACTCCTAAGTCAGTTGATCTCTGGTGGAAAGTTGTTTCATTACCAATCATAGCACATCTTCTAATTTTAATATCAATACGAGTTTGCAATCAGATTTTTAAAAGAGCTTCGTGTGGTAAAATTGTGTGAAAGTGTAATAATGCTATAAAAGAGCCTTCCAAAGCATGCAATTAGTCAGTCCTTTTGTGTTGGCATAACATATTATTAATTTGTTCATTTGTTGTAAATTTACTGTATATAAAAGCTCAATTTTTACGAAAACTTCGCACTTGGTTTGGGCTACAAGGAGCTTTTATTTGAGCGACAATGAAGTGTTATGTATACGAAACGAGTGTTTGGCGTTCAAAATTATTAAAATAGTATTTTTGAGTAGTTGTTATTATTAACCTTTAATTTATTTACAGATAATTTTCGAACTATGAAATACAAATTTCAAACTATTTACATTAGTATAATTAAGATTCACGTGATGTTTTCATCAGGAATCCCCCGTTTTACGCAGCTATTACACTAGGATGGGAGAGCATTTTTAATGCCCTAAACGACTTTATTTTCGATTCATTTACTATAGAGGACGATTACTTGGTATATATATATATATATTTACACCAAATCTCTCTGAAATAATTGTTCACTCAAAATTCTAAAGGATGTTTATATTGTGGTCGAAAATAAAAATAATAGATGATTTTCTGTCTCAAACTAAATGGGTTCTAATTTATACTGGTATCTGTGAGGAGTTTATTTACAAATGCTTCTAATTAAGACACAATTGGTTGTTTTCTGTTACTGTTTAAAACAGTAGGCATTTTGAAAACAGAAAGAAAAAAACAATATTGAAAAAATTATTTCGACTAATAAAACAATAAATTGATTAACCTACAACACATGTACAAAGTGAAAGTACTGTTTTTCTACTATTGTAAAACAAACTGTACATAGTTTTATGTATTTTACATATTGACGTCTGATGCAACTTTTTAATTACAGATTAAAATTCTTTTTTTGTATACGTATATGTAGTAATGGCTGGCTTCGTGTCATCAAATCGGAAGGCATAAAAAAGTACATATTCTTCATGAAGTAGGAGTTTATTCAAACTCTCCATTAATGACAGTCTTTACAAAATCCTTTGTGATCCATTAATATTTAAATCATAAACCCTACATATACCAATGTCAAATAGTGATCTTCAAAAACTATAGTTAATAAAGCCTCAGTTATAGATTTTGTTTTTCATTTGTCCATGTACTTTGTATGTACCATAACCAATCACAACTATAACAACACATTCTTCATTATTTCAATAACCTTTTCCATTTATTTAATATCCAATATTCTACGACAAATAAAACTCGTATGTCTTGATTATTTTTAATCTTAGCCGGATATTGAAACTACGTATTATAATTTGTTCAACTGATAAGTAATGAACTTTTCGTGTGTTCTTGCAGATAGTAGTTTAACATCGGAAAAGCTCGATCTTCAACTTATGATTTGCCTTCTTAGAAATATAGGACCTAAGTTCGAAATAACAGATGAACTACCAGCGCCGAATAGAAGGACAGTAGTTGCCAATTTATCCAAAATTAAATATTACAGAAAAGCAGTATTGTGTAATCATAACCATGGTACACTTTCTGATGAGCAGTTCACTAAAATATGGAAAGACCTATGCAAGGTAGTTCGCATTATCTTTATTCATTTGCCTTATCAATATGTATAGTAGTCGGAGCTGTTTAAGTTGGTTTTTATTTTTTGTGTCAAAATAACATCACATGATTGCAAACTTGGTATTTGAATGATTATTACTAAGACTCAATCTATGCGATATGTAAAAGAAAATGTCTTGTATTCATTGTGTTGGTATATTGAATTAAAATCAAGGTATTATCTATAAATATAACCGTAATTGAACTATACAGAATTTCAAAAATAGATTTCTTTAATTCATTGTGTACGCAGAAAGGGTATTAAAATACAAAGAAGGAGAAACATATTGTAAACAAGGATGTTAAGTTCAAAATACTAAAACTGTATATATGAAGTCTGCACAAATGAACACAATACCGTCTGGTAATAAAAAGATTTTGAAAGAAGTGTAAAAATATTTTTACGTGTAATTAATCGTTCTGATTTTGTCCGAGGCATATCATGAAAAACAGATTATATCATGTACAGAGTTTGTTATAATTGTGCCAAATGCTTTTAAGTAAAGATAGAAAATGAAAGGATATGGAGTAAATGTACATGGGACAACATCGCACACAATACATAAAAACATAGAAAAGTATCAATGAACAGGGCTTTTATTCCTGTTCTTCATCTTGACAGTTGATGAAGGGTCTTTAACAATGAACGAATCATTCATACTGTATAACAAGGTCAAGACGGCTCCCCACCCGCCTCGGAGTGCCAACCTGTGTGATGCTTGTGTACGACGGTTAATATTCAATTATTCTAGGCTATACAAGGGTTGAATGAACATGCTTTTGAGAACAACTACAGTACAAATGAAGATGATAAAGTAGATGCTACTGATGCGGTTTCAAAAGCATTGACAGGTAATCATAAATGTAAAACCAATATAAAGGCACGTAAGTTTTCACCGTCATTATATGTCCATGTTCATTTATATATATGGGATTTTTACAGCTGCTGATAATTATTTCTTTTGTAGTTTTTGTAACAGAAACATGTATTGTGTAATTATTCTGTATTAATTTAAACCGATTAAAGCATACAAAACACGCATAAGTTTGCACTGTTTATAATCGAAATAGACAACGTGAGTACAATTATAAAACCCCTTTGAATCCTAATTTCAAAAACTTCAGTCTTAACATTTACAAAGTACATACTTTTTATGATGGACAAACTTATTCAGTGGATGCAATTTAATTGGAAACTTAAACGTTTTCCCTTGAACAACATCTCATTTGATATTAATACAATCCTCTTATTTGTTGCAAAACGTTTGTCAAGGGCTTTCAATTAAATAGAATGTCATAGCTTATAACGCATTATCTAACTTTTAATTATATGAAAAGGTCAATTGTATAAACAATCTAGCACAATTTAGTTAAAATACCTAAGGAATTTCAATGGGGTGCCATCATGATATTTAGGGGTTGAATCCCCCTTGGTGTGTACAAGTAAACATTTTACAGTGAAAACTAAATTATACAGCTTATTTTTTACCTTTTTTTTAATATGTTTTCAGAAAAAATGCAAAACGAAACTAGGTTTTCAAGAGTGAGGTGAGTACGATTTATAATTCGTAGAAAATATAGTTATTTTTTTATTGAAATGTTCTACTAAAAGTTGTAGAAAGTATTTGAAATTAAGGAATGGTTCTACTTTTTTAAAAGTTCTCATTCCATATTGGGTTAGGCTTTCTTTAGGTTCGTGTTTAAATTTTGAACACTTCAGCGTTTATATCATGTTTTTATACCCTCGTTTACGGGACTTATTATTGTATACGGTTGTCTGTCCGTCAGTCGTCGACACTTCGAACAATTACTCAAACACGCTTCCACCAATTTTCTTGAAACTTTTGGGAAATTATTTAAATCTATAGACGTACGCTCGCTTTTGGTTTTTATAAATTTTATATTTTACGTTTCCGAGTAATGGTAATTTGTTTATAAAAAAGGGGATTTTTCCGATTTTCGGACAATAACTCAAAAAAAAAGATTTTATTAAACTTTGGGGTCTTGTTTATGTCTAATGAAATGAGCTGCCGTTTGTATTTTATAAGTTTCTGATATGGCATTGCGGAGTTTTGTTAAAACATCTATGAAAAATGTCAATTTTTACACTTTTGAACATTATTTATCAGCAATATGTGCATCTTACGTAGTAAAATTTGTGCCGTTAATGTCATGCACCTATTTAAAGCCTTTCTTATTACTAAGCTCGTAGGTCTGTTGTTTGTACTTTGAAATTTCTACTCAAGATGAAGAAATGGATCTTCCTTCACAGTATTGGATACCTAAATGCATCAGTGTAAAATAATAAATAATCTTTATTGCTACAGGAATAACACCACTAATTCATACCTCCATTGATTTCTATGTTGAATCTGCAATTCCAAGCATCAATGGCTATTTTGTCTTCAGTTCAATTAAAAGGACAGTCATTTCATATCATAAGTAAACCTTATCCTGACGTGTGCAGAAAAATTCAACATATTTTTAATTGCATATTAGAGCACATAATTCCCGAAAGTTTGGTAGTACAAACACAGGTACTAGTACTTCAGATCTGAACAACATTTTTTTTTTATTATTCAAGAAAAACTTTCAACAAGGGTTCTACGGCGATTCCATGTACTTACGCTTTTATTTGATACCAAAATTATCCAAATATTTTACATATTGGTAAGGTTACAGCTATGCGCAGCAACTCTTCTGTTTAAAACAAATTTATATTGCTGGCTTAACATTATAAAGAAACCCCCCGTTTACAGATCTATGGAACAAAATTGGTTTAAAGCAATGATCAAATTATTGAATACAAACTATTAAATTCCATTTATTACGAACTTAATCGAAATGAAACTTAAAAAATAAAAATATGGAAATAAAGGATAGTTTATTCACAACTAATGGACAAACAAGATCCTGTTTCGTTATGAGCAAATTTTTTATCCGTATAATGGATTTGTATCTTTACTTTAACAATTGTGACGAAATCTGGTATTACGACGTTACACAGGTTTTCATCTAGAGCACATGACTACCATTCCAAGTGTTTTTAAGGACAAGCGTAAACTTAATATAATCAAATTACTACAATCGGAATGTTTGAATCGGTACAACAATCACATTTTCGTTAACGTTAAACTCGTTTTATTCTTTTTCTAGGACCATGACGAATGAAGAAATTTACCACTTAAGAATAATACATCTATTGTACAGGGTTGTTTTTCAAGCCGTCCGTTTTAAATTTGATTCTATATTCCCATCATCACATCCCTTTAAAATCCTTGATTTGAGTTCCAACGATTTTAGGAATATACTACAGCATAATAAAAGGAACAAGACACCAAGGAATGAACGCTGTGTCCTGATTAGATTAGATGCGTTGTGTCAGGAAAAGGATGCAAAAGGTAATAAGCCAACTACAAATATATAAACAAAATTGTATTGCTGGTATAATTGTTATCAGTATGTCTATTATCTGAGGTATGAAGTGATAAATCAAATAATGAAGGAAAATAAGTATGGAAATGGCACTGTAAAAAATACAATGACGACAATTATACATGTATATAACAAAAGCAGAGTATTATCATCAGTATTCCCAGGAATAAGAAAACAGTATTCATATACATTTTGAAAATAATTAACGGTAGTTTTTTTTTTTTTTTATTTTTCTATTTTCAGCCAAGCAGAATACAAGAAAGTTTAATTTAACTTTGATGATAGAACTTTTATTAAGCCAAAGAATTTACTGCAATATTGAAAAAAAAGAATACACTGCATTATCAGAACTGTTATTGCTGTGTCATAAAATGGCTAGAAGTGAAATCGCGACATTCACCAGAGAAAAATTTGACACGTATTGGAAAACAATTTCAACGGTAAGATATGTTTTGACCAGTTTATATCAATATAATCATATTTTAAAAACAAATTAAAATAATGAATGTTCAAACAAGTCTTTTCAACAAAATCATATTGAAGATTATCCTTTGTTTAACGTTAAACAACACTACGACATAAACTCCATGTAATACATTGTCACATCACTTAATATTAAAAATGGTACACATTAAATGAAAGAAGTTGTGGGAAACCCACCTTTTTGGCATTACGGCGCAATGTATCGCTAGACATTTTAGTACATCGAAATTATAACGCTATTGTTGGTTTTTTGTTAAACCGTATATATGTTAACCTTGTGACAAAACTGTGAGATGTGCCCGTTTGTGTAAAATATGGACTTATTTACAAACTGCGCAAGACCACTGGTAAACCTTAAAATTTGTTACGTTCAAATATGTACAATTGGTTAAATTGTAAATCTTATTTATGTCAGTTTTTATAGATGTTTTGGTAATAGCTGTGTAAACGTTAAATGGAATGTCTGAATTAAGTTTATCTTTGTCAAAAGTCTGGCAATCTATTAAACAGAATCACCACGATTATCTGCATGCTTTATCTCTAACTTAGACGAAATTTATTTTTGGGTGGACGTAGGTATTTAGATAAAGTTTAAGAATTGTTATCTAAAGGTTCTTATCAACGGAATAATTGTAATAATTTATGTTTTACTAAATATTTCTCGTTCTCTCCATGTCTTTCGGCCAAACATTATTTGCTGGTCTTCAACAGCCTTGATGTATTTTATATTCGACGCGAACAATCTCCTATGAGACCGCCATGAAAAGTATAAACTCGTAAATAAAAAAAATATACACGCATAAAAAAAAAAATATTATGCAATCGTACGAACTTAAATGTACATGTCGAAAGGGTATACGTACATGTCCTCCCCTTTTTTTTTATTTATATTGTATTTACATTGTGTCAGAGATCAAATTTATTCGTTCAGTGTATGATTACTTTTGTTAATATGTTTTTTGATTGAGTTAAGCCATTTCAATTATTATTTCATAGTGTGTTTTCTATGCTGTGATGTTACATTCAAATTAGGGTGAAGGTTGGCGCCTGTTAAAACATTTAAACCCGCAGCATTTGTTTGCACCTGTCCTAAGTCAGTGGTTGTCGTTTGTTGATGTGGTTCAAAAGTGTTTCTCGTTTCTCGTTTTTTATATAGATTATACCGTTGGTTTTCCTGTTTGAAAGTTTTACACTAGTCATTTTTGGGGCCCTTTATAGCTTGCTGTTCGGTATGAGGCAAGGCTCCGTTTTGAAGGCCGTACGTTGACCTATAATGGTTTACTTTTTACAAATTGTGACTTGGATGGAGAGTTATCTCATTGGCACTCATACCACATCTTCTTATATTTATGTCTCCTGCTAAAGGAAAAAGTCAACGTTTTTTTTCTCGGAAACATGCACAATGCAAATGTTAATATTGTGTAATTTATCACCTTCAAACAGTCATCATTAATTAAAAAAACACTTTATCAGCATCGTAGGTATTAATGTAAGGATTAAAAGAGAGTATACTGGAATACATTGCTTCCACAAGAACATATAGATTATGCGTCACTTCATAACTTCAAATATACATCTTTCCAGTGTAGACTAAACTTCTCTGGATCAATCTCTAAGCCATGAATGGTTTGTATCAAAATGCGATTACCCCATATAAATGAATACTTCACATCAATGATTTGAAAATGCACATGTTTTATTTAAAGGTACATACATAAGACATGAATTTGACATTTTTTCACCCTACTAAATCAATGCAATATTTTTTGTAGTCTGTAACAGATTTAGTTGGAGAAACACACAAGAAAATATTTGAAAAAAAGTTCTATTACCTTGATCCTGCGAGGAGTAATATTTGAAATACGCTACAAAATATTAACAGTAATTTACAATTTGCATTCACGTCTTTGTACATTTGTTAAGTATTTCATGTATCCTACTGTATTTTCTTTATTCGATTAGAAATATATATCATCCTATTCAAGAGTGTTTATATTTGCTTGCTTTTGATTTATTGGATAGTCTTTTATATAGAAAATTTAAAATGTTAGTCTCATTCGAAGAACAATAATGTTTGATGATTTGTTTTTTTCCGATACTATTCCCATTGCAACCAATTTTACAACCTATTCAATTGAGGAGAATTGATTTCTCTCATTTTCATGCATTTTTTTTCACATTTCTCGATCGGTGTTAGAAAACTATTTCTTATCTCTAAAGAAAACTTTGTTCTCGGCAAATGATTGTTCAAACTAGAGTATGGTTTAGGGGTCAAAAGGTTGAAATAGGTGGAAAATGCCAGTACCAAGTAAGGAATATGACAGTTGTTATCCATTCTTTCCGCTAGTATGTACGGTTTTTCTCGAAATACTTTGCCATTATCATGTATATACAATATCATTTACATCTCGATGTTATCACCAATTTCACATCAAATTCTTGATTACAGTGGATACGAATATACATCATCTAACGTTTGTTCAATTTTTTTATTGGGTGTAAGAAAATCATTATGGAAAATTTCTTCTACATATTTTTTTAAAAAGAAGGACGGAAAGCGAATTTGGTATCATATATTTTGAACTTGTTACAAGAATCTCAATAAAAACCGGTGGTAAACGCAGATAACATAAAAAAGTATCAGCTTCTGGCTCACTTGAGAGAATCGATTTATACATGAACCTTATTTGAAGAAGGCACAATCGGAAAAATACTATACCTTTATTGATTGATCATAATTCATTTATTTATCAACAGCAAATACTATTAAATGATATGAAGGATACACATTTCGATATACCAATAAAAGCTTGAAAAATAAGATATAACAAAATTCAACACAGAATACCGAAACAAACGAAAATTAAAGTTACACTTATGTAAATATCGACAATGTTATTTTCCTCAGGAACTGTTATCGGCTAAAACTGTATCACTTTTAATATTAATATTCGTGAAAAATTCTATCCTTTGAATTGAACGTTAAGGTGTTAGGTCATTATTTAGTCCGATTATAATGAAAACTGTTTGTCGAAACATCATTTGATAGTAATCGTGTGTTGTTGTCAATTGGCGCTTTTCTATGCAATTACCATCTTAAATATTTCTTAATGGTTTTAGGCAGAAACATTTACTCTTTTGTTCCATTAGTTTGAAATTCTAGTACAAAAAACACGTCTTTAACGCATAATTATATTAAATAAAGTTACATAATAATATCTCATATAATTGAGATAAAGTTGTATAATATGGCTTTCGGTAGCATGGAGATTGCATGAAGTGGTGTTTTTTATACTCTCCGCCTTTTCATTGAAAAACTAGTTAATAAGTCTATGTGAGTTATGAGTAGGTCTTAATATAGAAACAATAGATGATCTAGAAACAACTTTGTCTGTTTTAAGGACATATATCTAATAAAAAAAGACTTTCATTGCTACAAACGTTATTTTAAAAAGAGCATTCAAGTAGACCGAAATCCATTTCCCGTGTAAACAGATGTCAGTAGTCGGAGACAGATTCGCGAGTCGATAGTCAATTTTGCATATTATACTGCTACGGTTGATAATTATGGGAACACGAAAGGTACGAGACATTAAAACAACTGTATGAATCAAAATCTGTGTCCGAATGCTTGGCAAGATAGCACCTTAAGTTAGAGGGGGATGTCGAAATTATGAAAACAGAGGTCAAGGTAATAAGGGACAATGTAGAAAACCTTGATTCTCATGCTAAACTTATGGATGATAGTATACAAGATATACACAACACACTCATCCCTGATATTGAGGGGAAAAACACAGCAGAAGAAAAAGAACGTTTAATGCTGGAGTATTGGGGCCGAAAATGGAACTTGGTGATAAGAGGTGTGGGCGGAACCCCCTTGGCCAAGATGCCAAAAGTGAACGATTTACTTGTCAGGATCTTCTTTGAAAAAACTTAAGAGATATCTAAGGAGCGCATCGAAAAAATGCTGTTCCAAGCCGTGCATAGGCTACCAGGAAAAAAGGGAGAGAAAGAGAAGAGAAAGATCATTGTGCGCTTCAATAGTCTAATAGATTGAGACGAAGTTCTGACCGCTGGGATGAAATTAAAACGTGGAAGTGGGTACCAGGCTGAAGCTAGCGAACAATAACTAGCGAACAATAAGCCAGCGAACAATAAGGCGATATATCTAACAACCGAAAAAATGAATAAGACAGCAACGGCCGTTAAATGAAAAATATCTAAAAAGGCAGACATTCCGTCCAAATATTGCAATTTCAACTCTATCATGAAATGGTATTTATCCCATCCATTGATAAAACAAGTCACATCCCTTTTTAGGCTAATATTCAGTACCACAGTAAATCTGTATCTGTCAACGGATTATTTGTAGGTGTAAAACCACCAATGCACCCACTTCCATTTAAAACGTATGTAAAAGTAGTCCTTCCCTGTAAAATACGGCACCTTTGATGTCATTGTTTAATTGAACTAAGATACACATTTACAGAAATTGGGGTTGGCCTATTCCATGACTTCTAGAGAAAAATAATGAGGGGTGTCACGGGGTATGGCTATATAGGTCTTGTAGAGGAGAAACAGGCGCATTTCTTGCGCAAGGTATCCAAGGGCGCTTTGTTCACAAAATGGAAACTAGAGCTCAAAATTTGAAAAAAGTGTTAAAAACAGGGGGGTTGGTCTATTCCATGGCTTCTAGAGAAAAATAATGGGGAGTGTCACGGGGTATGACTATATAGGTCTTGTAGAGGAGAAACAGGCGCATCTTTTGCGCAAAGTATCGAAGGGCGCTTTGTTCAAAAATCGGAAACTAGAGCTCAGAATTTGAAAAAAAATTGTTAAAAACAGGGGGGTTGGCCTATTCGATGGCTTTTAGAGAAAAATAATGAGGGGTGTCACGGGGTATGACTATATAGGTCTTCTAGAGGAGAAACAGGCGCATCTTTTGCGCAAGGTATCGAAGGGCGCTATGTTCAAAAATCTGAAACTAGAGCTCAAAATTTAAAAAAAAATTTGTTAAAAACAGGGGGGTTGGTCTAGTCCATGGCTTCTACAGAAAAATAATGAGGGGTGTCACAAGGTATGACTATAAAGGTCTTGTAGAGGAGAAACAGGCGCATCTTTTGTGCAAAGTATCGAAGGGCGCTATGTTAAAAAATCAGAAACTTGAGCTCAAAATTTGAAAAAAAATTGTTAAAAACAGGGGGGTTTGCCTATTCGATGGCTTTTAGAGAAAAATAATGAGGGGTGTCACGGGGTATGACTATATAGGTCTTGTAGAGGAGAAACAGGCGCATCTTTTGCACAAGGTATCGAAGGGCGCTATGTTCAAAAATCTGAAACTAGAGCTCAAAATTTAAAAAAAAAGTTGTTAAAAACAGGGGGTTGGTCTATTCCATGACTTCTAGAGAAAAATAATGAGGGGTATCACGGAGTTTGACTATATAGGTCTTGTAGAAGAATAACAGGCGCATCTTTTGCGCAAGGTATCGAAGGGCGATATGTTCAAAAAAAAAAACTAGAGCTCAACATTTAAAAAAGAAAATTGTTGAAAACAGGGGGTTGGTCTATTCCATGGCTTCTAGAGAAAAATAATGAGGGGTGTCACGGGGTATAACTATATAGCTCAAAATTTAAAAAAAAGATTGTTAAAAACAGGGGGTTGGTCTATTCCATGACTTCTAGAGAAAAATAATGAGGGGTGTCACGGGGTATGACATTAATACCAAGTGGGTACCAGGCTGAAGCTAGCGAACAATAACTAGCGAACAATAAGCCAGCGAACAATAAGGCGATATATCTAACAACCGAAAAAATGAATAAGACAGCAACGGCCGTTAAATGAAAAATATCTAAAAAGGCAGACATTCCGTCCAAATATTGCAATTTCAACTCTATCATGAAATGGTATTTATCCCATCCATTGATAAAACAAGTCACATCCCTTTTTAGGCTAATATTCAGTACCACAGTAAATCTGTATCTGTCAACGGATTATTTGTAGGTGTAAAACCACCAATGCACCCACTTCCATTTAGAACGTATGTAAAAGTAGTCCTTCCCTGTAAAATACGGCACCTTTGATGTCATTGTTTAATTGAACTAAGATACACATTTACAGAAATTGGGGTTGGCCTATTCCATGACTTCTAGAGAAAAATAATGAGGGGTGTCACGGGGTATGACTATATAGGTCTTGTAGAGGAGAAACAGGCGCATCTCTTGCGCAAGATATCCAAGGGCGCTATGTTCAAAAATCGGAAACAAGAGCTCAAAATTTGAAAAAAGTGTTAAAAACAGGGGGGTCGGCCTATTCCATGGCTTCTAGAGAAAAATAATGAGGAGTGTCACGGGGTATGACTATATAGGTCTTGTAGAGGAGAAACAGGCGCATCTTTTGCGCAAGGTATCGAAGGGCGCTTTGTTCAAAAATCGGAAACTAGAGCTCAGAATTTGAAAAAAAATTGTTAAAAACAGGGGGGTTGGCCTATCCGATGGCTTTTAGAGAAAAATAATGAGGGGTGTCACGGGGTATGACTATATAGGTCTTGTAGAGGAGAAACAGGCGCATCTTTTGCGCAAGGTATCGAAGGGCGATATGTTCAAAAATCTGAAACTAGAGCTCAAAATTTAAAAAAAAAATTGTTAAAAACAGGGGGGTTGGTCTAGTCCATGGCTTCTACAGAAAAATAATGAGGGGTGTCACAAGGTATGACTATATAGGTCTTGTAGAGGAGAAACAGGCGCATCTTTTGTGCAAAGTATCGAAGGGCGCTATGTTAAAAAATCAGAAACTTGAGCTCAAAATTTGAAAAAAAATTGTTAAAAACAGGGGGGTTTGCCTATTCGATGGCTTTTAGAGAAAAATAATGAGGGGTGTCACGGGGTATGACTATATAGGTCTTGTAGAGGAGAAACAGGCGCATCTTTTGCACAAGGTATCGAAGGGCGCTATGTTCAAAAATCTGAAACTAGAGCTCAAAATTTAAAAAAAAAGTTGTTAAAAACAGGGGGTTGGTCTATTCCATGACTTCTAGAGAAAAATAATGAGGGGTATCACGGAGTTTGACTATATAGGTCTTGTAGAAGAATAACAGGCGCATCTTTTGCGCAAGGTATCGAAGGGCGATATGTTCAAAAAAAAAAAACTAGAGCTCAACATTTAAAAAAGAAAATTGTTGAAAACAGGGGGTTGGTCTATTCCATGGCTTCTAGAGAAAAATAATGAGGGGTGTCACGGGGTATAACTATATATATAGCTCAAAATTTTAAAAAAAAATTGTTAAAAACAGGGGTTTGGTCTATTCCATGACTTCTAGAGAAAAATAATGAGGGGTGTCACGGAGTTTGACTATATAGGTCTTGTAGAAGAATAACAGGCGCATCTTTTGCGCAAGGTATCGAAGGGCGATATGTTCAAAAATCTGAAACTAGAGCTCAACATTTAAAAAAGAAAATTGTTAAAAACAGGGGGTTGGTCTATTCCATGGCTTCTAGAGAAAAATAATGAGGGGTGTCACGGGGTATAACTATATAGGTCTTGTAGAGGTGAAACAGGCGCATCTTTTGCGCAAGGTATCGAAGGGCGCTATGTTCAAAAATCTGAAACTAGAGCTCAAAATTTGAAAAAAAATTGTTAAAAAAAGGGGGGGTTGGCCTATTCCATGGTTTTTAGAGAAAAAAAATGAGGGGTGTCACGGGGTATGACTATATAGGTCTTGTAGAGGAGAAACAGGCGCATCTTTTGCGCAAGGTATCGAAGGGCGCTATGTTCAAAAATCTGAAACTTGAGCTCAAAATTAAAAAAAAAAATTGTTAAAAACAGGGGGTTGGTCTATTCCATGGCTTCTAGAGAAAAATAATGAGGGGTGTCACGGAGTATGACTATATAGGTCTTGTAGAAGAATAACAGGCGCATCTTTTGCGCAAGGTATCGAAGGGCGATATGTTCAAAAATCTGAAACTAGAGCTCAACATTTAAAAAAGAAAATTGTTAAAAACAGGGGGTTGGTCTATTCCATGGCTTCTAGAGAAAAATAATGAGGGGTGTCACGGGGTATAACTATATAGGTCTTGTAGAGGTGAAACAGGCGCATCTTTTGCGCAAGGTATCGAAGGGCGCTATGTTCAAAAATCTGAAACTAGAGCTCAAAATTAAAAAAAAAAATTATTAAAAACAGGGGGGTTGGTCTATTCCATGGCTTCTACAGAAAAATAATGAGGGGTGTCACGGGGTATGACTATATAGGTCTTGTAGAAGAGAAACAGGCGCATCTTTTGCGCAAGGTATCGAAGGGCGATATGTTCAAAAATCTGAAACTAGAGCTCAAAATTTAAAAAAAAAAATTGTTAAAAACAGGGGGTTGGTCTATTCCATGGCTTCTAGAGAAAAATAATGATGAGTGTCACGGGGTATTACTATATAGGTCTTCTAGAGGAGAAACAGGCGCATCTTTTGCGCAAGGTATCGAAGGGCGATATGATCAAAATTCTGAAACTAGAGCTCAAAATTTAAAATTGTTAAAAACAGGGGGTTGGTCTATTCCATGGCTTCTAGAGAAAAATAATGAGGGGTGTCACGGAGTATGACTTTATAGGTCTTGTAGAAGAAAAACAGGCGCATCTTTTGCGCAAGGTATCGAAGGGTGCTATGTTCAAAAATCTGAAACTAGAGCTCAAAATTAAAAAAAAATTGCTAAAAACAGGGGGGTTGGTCTATTCCATGGCTTCTAGAGAAAAATAATGAGGGGTGTCACGGGGTATGACTATATAGGTCTTGTAGAGGAGAAACAGGCGCATCTTTTGCGCAAGGTATCGAAGGGCGCTATGATCAAAAATCGGAAACTAGAGCTCAAAATTAAAAAAAAAATTGTTAAAAACAGGGGGGTTGGCCTATTCCATGGCTTTTAGAGAAAAATAATGAGGGGTGTCACGGGGTATGACTATATAAGTCTTGTAGAAGAATAACAGGCGCATCTTTTGCGCAAGGTATCGAAGGGCGCTATGATCAAAAATCGGAAACTAGAGCTCAAAATTAAAAAAAAAATTGTTAAAAACAGGGGGTTGGTCTATTCAATGGCTTCTAGAGAAAAATAATGAGGGGTGTCACGGGGTATAACTATATAGGTCTTGTAGAGGCGCTTTCAACGACCTCAGAAATTGTGAGTAAGATCCTGGTGGTCGTGGTAAGGTCGTAGTAAGGACGTGCCAAGTTTTCATGGTCGTGGTCTACGACTAACTTTGAACATTCGTAGTGCAGTCGTAAAAAAACATCAGTCGTAGTAGGGAGGTCGTAGTAAGGGCGTAGTAAGATCGGGATGGGCAAAGAAGCATCGTATAGGAAACGTGGTGTGATCGGGGAAAATATTTCGCTGCGACCTTACTACGATTTCACTGCGACTGTTCCGATTTCACTTCGTCTTCATTACGCTTCTACTACGATATTGATACGATTATACTGCGATGAGGAGGACAATAATGCGCTGCTACTATGCGCTTGTCGTCCACAGTACGACCTCACTACGATACTACTACTTATGTTCTTCTTCGCTATACTCATACGAACATAAAGATTGTCTTAATAGTACGTAAATAAAACAAAAAGCAATGTGGGATGAGAAATTGTACTGATCAGTTTAAAATAAATAAATTGTGACAATTCTGGTCATGTAAATCATGGTCTCCGAATCTCCGAATAATGGTAGGAAATCTACAAATATAAAAACGTTCAATCAGAAAAAGAGATAACTCTATTTAATAACATATCATGAATGCAAAATATACGTGTCGATCTGATCAGTGAATTTTCTCGACAAGAGAAAAGGCGCGAAATCCAGATATATATGTATGAAAACCGAATTACCGAGTCTAAGCGTATGCGTATATTTATACGCCAAATTAAGAAATTAATTTATGTTCTTCTTCGCTATACTCATACGAACATAAAGATTGTCTTAATAATACGTAAATAAAACAAAAAGCAATGTGGGATGAGAAATTGTACTGATCAGTTTCGACAAAAACAAAGAAAGGTAGGATCTTCTAATCACAGATTTATAATCCCAAATTTTGAGAAATTTTAAGTCTTTTTTCCAAATTTTCTTTAATGTAACCATCTTTAGCCTTGACTGTCTTCCATCTACCGTGAGCTTTCAAAAGCCTGTCGGGAACAGAATTACTAGCAGCTGCTGTAGCACCGCCGCTCCTTAAACTATGAAGGCCAAATAAAGATCTATTTAGGCCATTGTCAGAAAGTGCATCTAAAATAATTTCCCTAGTTCGATTGTAAGATAAAGGCCTATTCTTGCAGGCTAGTTTATGCTTATCAATAGATTTAAAATACGACAGAGCTCTAAAGATGTATTCGTCGCTTCCAACGGGCAAACTTGCAACGCGAAAATATTTCTGTAGCATAGAAACTGGACAAAGGTTTGTGCCAGTTCTAGAAATTAATATAGTGTTACCCTGTCGATATCTATCCGTCTTACTTTTTTGAATGTTTATTTGTAGATGAGAATCGTTGAACGTTAAATCAGAAGATCGGATGTGTGCCAACTCATCGTGTCTTAGAAACCCAGCAAAACCTAACAGCATCATAGCACAGATCCTCAACCATGGCAAATCGTCATTTTTGTCGAATTTTGCAATAATACTCTTCAAAATCGTAGGGGTGATGGGTTCTTTCCTTTTCAAAGGTTTAGATAACAATCTTATGCCACCTTCTTATATCATGTCTAGTAATTTGTCATTTAATATACTGTCGTATAAATTAAGATCATGTTCCCACTTAATTGAATAGTACGCTGCGTTTAAAACGGCAGTGGAAACTCTAGATTAAATTAAGTAGTTAAGATAAATAGCAACAGTACAAACGGTGGTAGGCAAAAATGGCAGATTGTACTTTAAGCACCAGTATTTGAATCTTTTAAAATATCCTTTATATTTCTTCAAAGTATTTTCACTTTTTGAAGCAGTTACTACTGAACATAAAGAAACTGTAGAGCTTTCAAGTCAGGATTTGAAAATTGCTTTAAGGATTCCCAATGCGAATGTTTGAATCTAAACTGAAAAATAAATTGAAAAGAAGTTAATTATATTTAAAAAATCATATAGTGAAATACTATATGTAAATGAATTTATTCAAAGATAATCTCGATTTTGATATACAAGTATAATAACAGACTGAATGTGTTTAGATAAAGATAAAACAAAATTAAACTAAATGGTATTTTGAGAGGGCCCAAACGGGACTAATCTTTGTAAAATTCGTCAAAACATGATGAAATAAAGTAACACCCAAACGGGACACTAGTCATGCGTGCTAGATGCCCAAGCGGGACTTATCTCTGTCGAATCAAACCGAACAAAATAAAACAGAATAATGCCCAAACGGGACTTCGGTGTATGCCTGCTATAGGGCCCAATCGGGACTTATCTCTTCAAAATAAATCAAAACAAAACAATGCCCAAACGGGACTGCTGTAAGTGTGCTAGAGGACCCAAACGGGACTTATCTCTTCATTATAGAACAATTACGGAATAAATCTAAATAATGCCCAAGACGGGACTTATGTATGCATACGAGAGGGCCCAATCGGGACTTATCTCTGAAATAAAAATAAAATACTAAATAAACCAAAGTTATGCCCAAACGGGACTTTAGTAAGTGCACAAGACGGTATAAACGGTTTTATCTCTATAAAATGCATATTAAATGCAACTCCCAATTCTGATTATGCTCAACAAGTACGTATCGCAAAACAAATTCTTATAAATGTTATGCCCAAACAGGATTTGTCGCAAACTACTAGTATAACACCGACAATAATAATACCAAACGGGACTTTTCAAAAATAAACTCAGTATAACAAAACCATTATGGGCTTTGCCCCAAAAATAATTCAAGAAAAGAAATGTTAACACGGAACTTGCCGCCAAATACGCTCTAGGAATAACAAAATAACAAACCCGATCTTGTCGCAAATTGAATGATAATATCAGACGGAAAGTTATAATTGAGAAAAAAAAAAAATACAAAAAATACAAAAAATACAAAAAAAAATACAAAAAAAAAAAAAAAAAAATACAAAAAAAAAAATACAAATGGATATGGAGTGATATACTTACGGATTTAACAACAATCGATCTTTAATACGAGAACGTTGAAAGTTAATTGAGAATGGATGAAAATGCTGTTTTTATCCGAACCTTGACAAAAAAATCCAGATGGTTTAACATACTCTACAAAATCCTTTACACACGATTTGTATTGGTTGTTCGATGATGACCACAATATAGGCCAAAAACATGACGAAGTCCATTTCGGAACAACGATAGTACCCTTTCCTTTACAAATTAACATATGATTCAATGTTCTACCTACAAGATGAACAGGAGGAACTAACCAACAGTTATAAGTATTCCACGAAAACCCGAAAGCATCAACACCACTTGTATCAGGACACCAATAAGCCGAAAAGAAAATAGGTAATTTGTGATTGTTGTAGTCGGCGAAAACATCGCAATCGAACGGACCCCATAAAGAATTAAAATACTTGAAATACACATCATTCACATACCAGTCATTAAAGTAAAAAAATTGCTGTAAAAATCTGCAGTGGTGTTAAGCTCCCGGGGAACCCATTCTACTTCAAGGGATATGCAATTGTGAATACACAGATTAAATATTTTCAAAGCGATTTCTTGTAATTCTGATCTCATGCTCCCGCCCTGCACAATTTTAACTACATTTTGATTGTCTGTATAAATTTTCACCAAACGATTTTGAAAGTCAGGCAATAAGGAAAAATAGGGTTATAAATACTGCTGAAAGTTCTCTGAATGTAGAGCTTTTCTTCGCCTCGTCGGGAGTCCACATTTTATGTACAATTTTATTTGACGTTTGAACAGCAAACCCCGCACAAGCGAAGCCGCTTGCATCAGTAAAGACAATTCTATCCGGCAGAAATGATACGGGAAAGAGAGATTTCCTGGGAAGTAATCTGCAATTATTCTTCCAAAAATTTAATTCTAGGATTGCTTCGTTGGTTAACTGAATACGAAAATCCCAATAATCGCTAGCGGCGATAAGGATGAGCATATTCCTGGACATTATCCTGCAAATGTTGCCAAAACTGGGAATAAAAGAAATTATCTTGCCAGTAACTCGTGCTAATTGTCTAGCGGTGATATTATTGATGTTGCTAAAAATATCATCTATAGAAGTTTTAAAGCGCTCAATTTTATCTTCAGGTATCTCCAAATTAAAAATGTCCAAATGCCAACGGAACCCAAGCCAAGTTAAAACTTTTGTGGGGTCCCAAATACTTTTTTCATGATTCGGGAAAAACCCGCCGACAATAAATCACGCTTTACGAACTTAGAAAGCTTCACACAATCCTCAAAAGAGGACTCAATCCCCCAACCATCATCTAAATATATGATCATACGGTAACCTTGTGATCTCCAGTGCTTAACTAGTGGCCTCAAAACTTTAGAAAACACATGACCAGCTGTAGATAAACCAAACGTTAAACATCTAAAAACGAAATACCGAATGCCGGTTGGAAAAAACCAACAAAAACCTAAAAACTCTTGATGATCTTCATGTATATTAATATGATGATATCCACATTTTAAATCAAATTTATCATAAATCCTGGATTTGATACGAATTGCAAAGCCTCAGTAACACCTTCGTATTTAAATTTCCTTTTTTCATTAAACTTATTAACGTGCCTCAAGTCCAAAATCAATCTCTTTTTACCTGAGTCGTTAACTGACACCGATAACGGATTAACAATAAAAGGAATGTGATCTTTCACCTCACGAATCACACCTGTTGACAATAATTCTATAATTGACGACTCAACAAAAGATGTGTGCTTTATAGCTGAACTGTTGTTCTTTAAAAAAGCTGACGTAGGCAATTTGTAAAAAGGTATCCAAATTCGACAACGTTAAGAACAAAAGTATTAGCATTTTTAAAAAGTATATTTCCAAAAGTCTAAATTTCTTCGTAAGTTATTTGCTTTAAACGAGCTAGCTGAGGAGCATATAATTGAGAAAAAAAAAAAAAAAATACAAAAAAAAAATACAAAAAAAAAAAAAAAAATACAAACGGATATGGAGTGATATACTTACGGATTTAACAACAATCGATCTTTAATACGAGAACGTTGAAAGTTAATTGAGAATGGATGAAAATGCTGTTTTTATCCGAACCTTGACAAAAAAATCCAGATGGTTTAACATACTCTACAAAATCCTTTACACACGATTTGTATTGGTTGTTCGATGATGACCACAATATAGGCCAAAAACATGACGAAGTCCATTTCGGAACAACGATAGTACCCTTTCCTTTACAAATTAACATATGATTCAATGTTCTACCTACAAGATGAACAGGAGGACCTAACCAACAGTTATAAGTATTCCACGAAAACCCGAAAGCATCAACACCACTTGTATCAGGACACCAATAAGCCGAAAAGAAAATAGGTAATTTGTGATTGTTGTAGTCGGCGAAAACATCGCAATCGAACGGACCCCATAAAGAATTAAAATACTTGAAATACACATCATTCACATACCAGTCATTAAAGTAAAAAAATTGCTGTAAAAATCTGCAGTGGTGTTAAGCTCCCGGGGAACCCATTCTACTTCAAGGGATATGCAATTGTGAATACACAGATTAAATATTTTCAAAGCGATTTCTTGTAATTCTGATCTCATGCTCCCGCCCTGCACAATTTTAACTACATTTTGATTGTCTGTATAAATTTTCACCAAACGATTTTGAAAGTCAGGCAATAAGGAAAATAGGGTTATAAATACTGCTGAAAGTTCTCTGAATGTAGAGCTTTTCTTCGCCTCGTCGGGAGTCCACATTTTATGTACAATTTTATTTGACGTTTGCATCAGTAAAGACAATTCTATCCGGCAGAAATGATACGGGTAAGAGAGATTTCCTGGGAAGTAATCTGCAATTATTCTTCCAAAAATTTAGTTCTAGGATTGCTTCGTTGGTTAACTGAATACGAAAATCCCAATAATCGCTAGCGGCGATAAGGATGAGCATATTCCTGGACATTATCCTGCAAATGTTGCCAAAACTGGGAATAAAAGAAATTATCTTGCCAGTAACTCGTGCTAATTGTCTAGCGGTGATATTATTGATGTTGCTAAAAATATCATCTATAGAAGTTTTAAAGCGCTAAATTTTATCTTCAGGTATCTCCAAATTAAAAATGTCCAAATGCCAACGGAACCCAAGCCAAGTTAAAACTTTTGTGGGGTCCCAAATACTTTTTTCATGATTCGGGAAAAACCCGCCGACAATAAATCACGCTTTACGAACTAAGAAAGCTTCACACAATCCTCAAAAGAGGACTCAATCCCCCAACCATCATCTAAATATATGATCATACGGTAACCTTGTGATCTCCAGTGCTTAACTAGTGGCCTCAAAACTTTAGAAAACACATGACCAGCTGTAGATAAACCAAACGTTAAACATCTAAAAACGAAATACCGAATGCCGGTTGGAAAAAACCAACAAAAACCTAAAAACTCTTGATGATCTTCATGTATATTAATATGATGATATCCACATTTTAAATCAAATTTATCATAAATCCTGGATTTGATACGAATTGCAAAGCCTCAGTAACACCTTCGTATTTAAATTTCCTTTTTTCATTAAACTTATTAACGTGCCTCAAGTCCAAAATCAATCTCTTTTTACCTGAGTCGTTAACTGACACCGATAACGGATTAACAATAAAAGGAATGTGATCTTTCACCTCACGAATCACACCTGTTGACAATAATTCTATAATTGACGACTCAACAAAAGATGTGTGTTTTATAGCTGAACTGTTGTTCTTTAAAAAAGCTGACGTAGGCAATTTGTAAAAAGGTATCCAAATTCGACAACGTTAAGAACAAAAGTATTAGCATTTTTAAAAAGTATATTTCCAAAAGTCTAAATTTCTTCGTAAGTTATCTACTTTAAACGAGCTAGCTGAGGAGCACTCAGATTCAAAATCTTGATCGTGACTTATAAAAGGAGATAAATTGTACTTAACTGTTTCATCACTTTGCTCCTGAAGAACCACTGGTCTCGGCTGGTTGGAACCTATGTCTCTTTGGGCAGTGATAGGCCCAGTGACCCTCGCCATCGCAGTAGTAGCACCTATCTGTTGGTTGTGAACTGGTGAAGTAGTCATTCTGGTTGTAGATACCGGTGCGAGGTTCTGTGCGGGTTTGTGTTCCTTGTCCAATCGGATATTTGTAGTTTCTAGGTACTTCTCTTGTAGATGCTGATGAAGTTTTACGAAAAGGCTCATCTTGAGTCACTTGAGGGCTCTCTGGTTCTGGAATATAAGGAGCAGGACGGGTCATTACTTTGTCACGTCTCTTAGCTTTAGCCCGGTAGTCAGCTTGTCTTAACTTAGTTGCGTCGTCGGTCCCCTATGTAATTGGGTCGTCTATATATTCGTCCACGACGTCCCAACCGTATTTGTCAGCTATTCGAAGAATCTTATTTCTTTCCTTTAGGGCTTTGATGCTCTTTTCTAGGTACTGAATGGCTAAAGCCGGAGAGTATTTCTCTATGAGCTTAAGGGTCTTTTCAAGTTCTACTAAACGTTCACCGTTAAAACTAAATTGTTTTTCATTACCGTCGTATCTGAATTTAGGAGTCTGTTTTACCGGAGGTATACTTTCAGCTTCTTTAACACCAATTCTCGTGTCAATCTCCTTGAATAGCTCTTCTTTGTGCTTTATCAAAGTCAAATCAAGGCTCTGGGTAAACAGCGATAAAGCATCCTCAGGTGAAAATCGAGTAGACCCTTCACGTTCTTCACTGCGTTCAATTCGTATAGGCGATTCCGGTTCAGGTTCACTCATATTAACAAGGTCAGTATACGTGTCGATCTGATCAGTGAATTTTCTCGACAAGAGAAAAGGCGCGAAATCCAGATATATATGTATGAAAACCGAATTACCGAGTCTAAGCGTATGCGAATATTTATACGCCAAATTAAGAAATGAATGTCTTAGCCACCTTAGTTACACGACCTCATTCTGTTGATACCTCTAAGTGTGTTTTATATCTTTAGCGAGCATGTTTTCGTAAGGACACTGATGTGTACAATGGGAAAGTCAAGATATTTTAGGGACAAAGAGCGCAGTAACAACGTAGTGGAGTCGTGCTTCGATCGTAGTAGACTCGTATTGAGATCGTAATGCGATCGGGAAGGTCTTGGTAGAAGCATACAGAGATCGTGCAAGTCTTGGTAAGGTCTTATTAGACATAACAAGAACGTGACAACATCGTAACTAGAACGTGTTACTGTCGTAGCGGAATCGTTGCAAGATCTTATCAGGATCATAGCTAGGTCGTGGTATGAACTGGAAAACTAAGAAATATTGAATATTCATGCCGACCATACCACGATTTCACCGCGATCTTATTTTTTAATAGATCGTAGTGGGATCTTCATGGTCTTGGTCTAGAGTAAAGGAGTCTTTATCATCGTTTCACTCTTTTTGAGACTACCTCATACCAATGGAGAACATAAAGTCTAATTCGACGAAGATATACATGTCTTTTTTTAGAGTTATTTTTCGTACATTATGTACCCAAAATACCTTTGGGCCAAGAGTTTTATGTTATAACATACCTGTTAACAATGGCGAAATTTGAGTAACTACAATTTGTGAGGACACTTGAATACTCCGTAAGTACATTTTATTTACAGCATTAACACTAGCTGAATAGTTTCCATTCGATATATCCAATCCCTCCAACAAACAATACGACATGTCTTGGTTTTCGGCAATAATTGACTTTGAAATCAGTGTTGATTTATCATGGCTTTGCAATGTCAGCTGAAAAAATACAGAAAGTTGTTTTTTAGCTAAGATATAATTAAATATTTGTATCATACTCACGTCAAGAAAATGTATTATTATAGTTTTTCATTCTTGAATAGAGAAATTAATATTTTAATATAGCAACAGTCAATTAAACATTATTGATTATATGCCAAATATGTACATCATCTTTATATATGAATTAACTTACTAGGTAGGAATCCAGACCAGTCAAAATACTCAAATCCTGTCCATTTTACCTTAGTAGAGGATATATCACCTTGATAATGATCTCTTGGATTATACTCCGTTAAGGTATGTGGTAGAATGTGTACCTCGGCAGAGGTAGTATTTGGCGGAAGACTTGACATTTTAACACCATTTGACGACTTTGAGGACTGCAATCCTGCCTTATTTTTACATCGCAACTTCACGTGTATCATCTGCATAGACACTTGACTGCTAGGGAATACTTTTGATATCATTTTAACTCCTCTCGCTAATGGCCGGAAAGTTTGTATTTCATTCCCATACGGCTGATAACCTGCAAATTAAACGTACCTTATTCAAACGTTCACTTAACACATCTTAATCAATACGTAACTTTGGTATCAAATCCTCATTCGTGAATACATTGCTTTCTATGTTAAATTCACCAATTTTGGGTATTCATAGCCATTTTGTCTTAAGTGTAAACAAGGGACAGCCATTCCATGTCAAAACATTATTCAAGCCTGGCTTGTGTAGAAAAAAATCAACATATCTTAAATTGCATATTAGAGCGCGCTAGGTCCAAGAAGTCCGGATGTTCAAAACAGGTACTTCCGATCTGATAAACAGGCAACGTAACCCCGTCTATTACAAATTCATATCATTTTTTTTCGAAAAACAACATATTTGTTGAATTTGGAAGTAGACTTTTTCAACAAATTGTCGACATCCCTATAGTCTCCTTTGAGACTTCTTCTTATTTTCATATGAGTCGGGGTTCCTTCAGATAATTTTCAAAAACAAGAAGATCAAGGAAGCCAGATCATTTAATTTCACATTCAGGTATATTGATGATGTTCCTACCATTACCAATCCATCCTTTTTGACTGGGTTGCATTTATATATCCTCCAGAACTAGAAATTAAAGAAACAACAGACAAGGCTTCTTCTGCCTCATTTTTAGACTTATACCTCGAATTTGACAAAAGCGGTCATCTCAGTACCAGAATCTATGATAAACTAGTCGATTGTAATTTTGAAATCATCAATTCCTCCACCTTAGTAGCAATATAACAACTTCACCTGCATATGGGATATACATATCCCAACTTATTCGGTATTCAACAGCTTGCAGCTGCTACTCAGACTTCATAAAACGTCACCAGTGTCTGAGCAGAAAGTTGGTGAACCAGTGTTATGCCAAAGAACGTCTGGTCCTTTTTCTAAAAATATTCTCCGGAAGATACCAAGATCTTGTTGATAAATATTCCGTCTCAACTTCACAAATAATACATGATGGTCTTGAAGTATAGATTCTAGGTACTGACGTTGTTTATCCCCTTAATTACGTGTTATAGTGTTCTTTGTCTTTGTAAATTATTAACCTTTACTGATAAGTCCATTTTCGGTAATATCCTTTAAGCGTGGATCGGTACTTATAAATCCCGCCATTTTGTTATTGTGCAATGGTAATTTTTTGTATTCTTGTCGTTCATTTTTGCTTATGTATTTTCTCATGTTTCTCTAAGTGCCATTTTGTTTTTCTTTGTTGACATATTTGTTTGTTTTTTATAGTGATTAAGATTATAACACAATGTTGACTGCTGTTTTTCATATTTATTCTAAGTTAATTTGTGAATGAAAAGCCAAGTTTAGGTATCAATAAACTCTGTCTGGATCGGAATGTTCAACCAAACATAAAATTTTCGACTTTGTAGAAATTAATATTTTTGACGTCATGAAACTATCTAAAAATATACAGATTGTATAAATTTTGTCGAAACCTTGCCGCTCACTAATGAAATGAATGAAAATTGTCTCCGTCTCCTTTGTTGCATTTAATGATGCGTCCGGCAATATTACGGACAAAACGATCAGTATCCTTTTGCCTTTGTAATGCTAATTGAAAATGGTAAAGAAACTGTAGAAAACTGATCTGCATAATTTTTATTGTTCGTTTGAATAAACAACTTACAGCAGAACTTGAATATGAAGATAAAAAGTCAGAACAAATATAGCGACCTATATGATGTTTTTAAGAATAAGTGTATTAAAAATACGATAAGTTTCAATTGCAAAATGTGTGTGGGGTGTGAAGCGTAAACTATAGATTGTATATATCTGATGAAAGTCAGATAACATATATCGATCGTGTTACAATTTTACATTTTTTTTTATATACACTGAACAAGAACTATTTTAGATTGTTCAAACAACTAAAGATTTTCTCCCACAGGACTAGATTACCTTAGCTGTATTTGTTAAAATCTTTCAGAATATTGTTTTCTCAATGCCCCTCAACTTCGTACTGTATTTAGCCTTTTAACTTTTTATATTCTAGCGTCACTGATGTGTCTTTTGAAGTCGAAAGCGCGTCAAGTGGACAAAATTATAAGCATGGTATTTTCCGATCTTTTTTTTTTTTATTTGGAATGAATGTACTCACCAACTGCCCATTCATAGACATCTATTCCGTATTCAGCATCATGTACTCCCAGTATGCAGATACTTCTTCTGTAGTGTGTGCATCTATATCAGAACCTTCAACAGCAGATGTAAGTTTTCATTTGTAGAATCGAAAAAAGCTTTAAATATTAGACAGAAAAACGAATTTAATTCCACAAACTTGGTAAGAAACCTTTCTAGCATTCAATGCGGAAAAATATGATGCTATGGTAACAAAAAGTAACATTTAACAATCATAAAATACAATGTTTTAACGACATATCCAACAAGGGCTCCATCTGCTGTTGGGTTCTTTATTTCAAAAAGTACTTTACATTAAGCCATGTTTTTTAATTATATATTCATTTAGCATGGTTAATCATTCGTGTGATGCTAAACACACATACAATTGGATGTACACCATATCAGGGAAAGCACAATGATGTTAAAAATCGACACTAGTGTTTTCAGTACTTCACATGTAGTAGAGGCATGAATTATTACTTGTTTGTTTTTGTAAAATTACATTATATTCAATAAAACATCTAAAACAAGTAATATTTTATTTACCAAAATTTCACACTTCAACCTCATATCAAGCATATTTTTTTATTTTTTGTTTTTCGAATTGTCTGGTACACAAACATATGCCATCATTAACAAAGCTAATGTCTTCTGCTGTTAAATCCACGAGAAGATCCTCCGCATGCGCTTCTCTTCGTAATCCAGCTGCATTTGTAGCTATTAAAGTGATATGGATGACTGACGTATGAGCTAGACTAACATTTCAGTTTTAGGCAAAGTTATTCAGACCAACATTTGTAAATCCTTGGACCTCTGTACTTCCCTCTGTATAGCCTAGATAAGAAATTATTTAGTTATAAAAGTTTTCAGTTGATTACACACCAATTTTTTTTCTTCAAAAATATCATATAATTACTTTTTTTTATTTCCCAGACTTATGAATTTAAGTTTTATCTTTTATTTGTGATACACGCATTGCATCTGATGCTTTTTGAGTGGGAATTGACGTCGATTCGTCAAAGTAGAGTTTCAAACAAGACTTGAATTTTCTTTTTTTCTGCAATGAAGGTCTATAAAAATTAATTTCTGACGATATGAACGGTGGTACATGTATGTTCTTGTATCGTTCATGGGATTGTTGTTTGAAATTTGATAAATCCGATAATACACGAGTAGCTATGTAAGAATCTGTTTCTCTCATGAATATCAAATATCTTTTTCTTTTTTGATAAATGAGTTTCCCCTCCGAGTGCCTTGCACATTCCCCAAAGTTGTCAATTTCTCTAACACCTGTAAGCTCATTTCGATTCACCTAGTGAGCTGACAAAGGTTATGACCCTCACACTCAGCCAATTATCTTCTATGATTATCGGCAACAACACGTTGATGATTTTTTTTTTATACAATGGGTCCAGAAAGGGTTAAATTATATTTACCTATAGCCCACATATAATCTACTATTGGACTTTCTGGATCAAAAAAACTCCAGGAGGCATGGATGGATGACCACTGATGTAGAGCCACCACATGGGCGTGAATATGTTTGCCATTTTTATTTACATCATTTATGTCCAACATTAACTGACCCCATATATATCGTATAAGGTAACTAGCACACTGTGTAACGGATCTTACTGACTATCTTAACATGTGGCATTTAGACTAGTAGCCTATCAAAGTGATCAAATCTCGTACACAAAACATATAATTTACTGGTAATTTTATCATGAAATATACATGAAGAAAGTTCTAAGTATAATTATTAATTTAATAATAACATCTGACTGATGAATGACTGTCCAGAAACGGTTTTCAACCTTATATAATATGCAAATAAGGACAATGTAAAAGTATAAACATAAAATTAACCATCAAAGTCAAACTAATAAAGTACTAAATTTTCAGAGTTAACCATGACAAAATCAAAACGTTTAAACGAAGTTAAGGCGTCTGTTTTTTCTCACTGAAAATTTGTCAATAATTTCTGTGATATTCACACTTCTTGTTCGGTGAATGTGTAAAATTGACAAGTTTGATAGCCTTTCATCCCCCATAGTAGCTCTTAAGTAGCTTTTAATACGGCGCATAGCGCTGAATGAACGCTCAATAGATGCTGAAGAGACAGGCATTGTAAGAAGAACTGTCAGAATTGAATAAATGTTCGGATATAAATCCTTATTCGTAGCATTTAGTGTCTCTAATAGTTTCTGTGGACGCTGACCGTCTACCATGTCCCATCTTGTTTTCCATCTAGCAACCTCGTCATTAAATGCTTGTCTGTCCCCAAGATCTACATGGAAGGTTTCGAAGATTGAGTTGGTAGTCTGATCGGTTAAGGTTTGGAGCTTTGAAGGAATAAGGTACTCAGCGGAGAATCTACCTTCGTTCTTAATCACACGACTTGTTATTTCTGTAACTAGGTGATCAAGAAAAACCAAGTAAAGAGACACTCTCCAATATTCCGAAGGGTCATTAATTGGATGATTCTGTCGGTGCATCTGACGTCCAGCTCGCCTTGGAATACTTGGAGGAATCTCGAATTCCTCTCCAACTTTAACTGCTTTCTCAAAAAGTGCTGTCCATACATTTGGGTCAGTCCGTTCATTATCTAACCTTTGGACTACTATTCGAGCTTCCTGCACAGCGTCTAACAAGTTGATATCAGTTTTTTGAAAATAATTTGTGAGCGCAACTGTAGTACTCAGGAGATGTTCAGCTACCACCAGTGCTATCAGAAAATCGAATTTCAAAATTGCGTTAATATATTGTGCTGCTTTATCATCTCTGTCATCCTTCAAAACCTCCAATGATGACACAACAACAGGAAATGCATTGAGAAAAGTAAACAGGGAGTCTGCCCGACTCGACCATCTAGTTTCGCAAAGTGTGCGTAGCTTTGTGCGTCTGTCTAGTTGTTCTTTAACGTTTTGATTATCTGATAGTTCCTCAGAAAAAGCTTGAAGTCGTTTTGCAGAATAATCAAAGGAAAAGGCGATTTCTTGTACGGTTGACATCATGTTACGTACAGATACATCTTTGCTGCTGTGTATTAGAGCAAGGTTCAAGGCATGTGCCTTACAGTGGATATAATTTGCTTCTGGATTTAGTTGAAGGATCCTTGCTTGTACACCGCTGTACTTGCCTGCCATGTTTGCAGCCCCATCATAGCACTGTGCACGAATTTTGTTAATATCAAGTTCGAGATCAGCTAGAAATCGAACAATAAGATCAGAGATGGCAGCCCCTTTTACAGACTCGGCATGTCGAAAGCCTACAAATTCCTCTCTTATTATGACCGTGTTGTTTTTTTCGACATCCAAAAAACGCAAGCATAATGACATTTGTTCCTTTGTTGCCTTGTCTGTACACTCGTCGGCAATGACGGCAAAGCAGGGTGCACTCTTGCACGCACCAATAACTTGATTTAAAACCTCTCTTCCACATAACTCTACTAACTCATTTTGAATGTCTGGCGAAGTATATTTTGCCCTTAAAGCAGCACTAAATGCTAGATGATCTGACAATATATCGTCTGTTTTTTGCTTTCTCGTGCAAAATTGCCATGAAGTTGCTCCTTTCTTCAACGTGACCCCGCAAAGGTATATTCTGCCTTCCACATAACAAAATAACTTTAATTATTTTTTCTAGTACATGTCTATTTGTTGCGATGTTCATTTTATGACTTGTGGATATCATACTGGCAATTGAGGAACTTGTATTTTCCATGATGCGGAGATATTCACCGCTACTTACTACACATCCTTGGTGTTTGGCTGAGCTCTCGTGCCTTTTTACAATTAAGGGAAGATTCTTCCAATCCGAAACAGGCGTTTTTGAGAACGACTTTTCTTTACTGCCTTTTGACGAGAAAAGCACACAATGTGCACAGTAAAGTGCATCAGTTGATACCGAATAGCGCATCCATGGATGATTTTGAAGCCAGGAACTTTGAAGTTTTCTCTGCTTTTGTCCAAACACCCTGAAAATACGAGTTGTCATAAAGATGATCATATGGTTTGGTAGTTGCCAATGAGACAAATGTATCCACCAGAGACCAAAGCTCGAGGATGATAACATCTATCGTTATTACAGGTAACCGTACGGCCTTCAGCAATACGAAAACACATAATTAGATATAAAAGGTTCTTGCATGACAAAATGTTAGTTTCTGAGTAAAAGTTGTAAATCGAAACAATCAAAGTAAATTTTAATGAACAATACAAAAATCTACACATATCCCACATACAACTCAACAGAAAGAGTGGAAAATCAAATTTAAATAAAAATGTCCTGACAACTGATAGACAATATAGGTACGTAATTGAAGGTAGATACGTGCAGCCAGATATGTGCATTAAGTCATTAACGCAGTTCAATCAGAAATTTCCCAGGTATTTTATTTTACAATCTGCATTGCCCAACAAAGCCTTTCAGTTATGTTTTAAATCTTGTTTAAAATAAAAATCGCAGCAGGTAAATATTATTCTTTTTTAACAAGGCCTTTATTTTCTTTTTCTTTTTTTTTTTGGGGGGGGGGGGGGGGGGGGGGCAGCTGACTGGGTGCACGTTTTTCTGTTTTTAATTGATACGTTAATTTTCTTGAAGAAAAAAATCCGTTGCCAAGAAGGCAAGTGAAAAAATTGTTTTCGTCCCGAGAAAAATATCATGCCCCAACACAAATTCGGTTGTTTCAAATTTTGTTCATACTCAAATTCAACACAAATTGAATTTAGCAAATTATATATTTTCTGATTTATGTACCTACCTGCTTGGGAATTTAAATAAGTGAGGGTCATTCCACTTTGTAGACAACAGTTTTTGTTTTATTAAGTCATCCATATCAGATAATTTAGCAATGTCAGGGTATGGAGGTTCATATTTGTTGATTAGACTAAGAGTGAAATCTGAACTAGAGCTAGAAGGCTTCAAATCGGACGTAGCTGTCCCTGCTTCACCTAAGTCAGTCTGGCTCTCATCCATTGCAACTGTTTCTTCCTTTTCGTCACTTTCCGGGATTTGTTTTGATACCGGCGGCGTTTCACTTTGACTTTCTGGAAATTCACTTTGTCTTATTTTCTTAAACATTTCGTCTATAGTTCTATTTTTTAGTTTGGGTTTTTCTTTGGGTTCTGACATTTTTCACAACTGAATTCAATTATTGTGACTCGATTTCTATAGTTAAAATATGGTTAACTTAGTTACTCTGCACATCAATTGTTCTCTCAAACTCCCTTCAATCATCAACAATAATCAGGACATACTAGATATGTATAAACAGTGTTGTTTGACAGGATGATTAAGGAGTTGTGACGCCTTCACGTGCATCTTGAAAGGGATGGGGAAGGAATCTAAAAGTAAGATGATTAAGGCCATAAAGAGTAAAAAAAAGTTTAGAATGAAAAAAATTGCGTTGTCAATTTTTTTCAACTTTTTTTTTTTTTTTTAAATAATGTGTAGGCACGTGCCTATAGTGCCTAACGGCAGCTACGCCCCTGATGACCCTGGACACAGAATGGTGAATCCCGACATTTTCCCAGTCTCTCAAATTGCAAGGTACAGTAACAGATTTAGTTTGTACACACCACATGTAATTGGTTATGCCTGAATCTCGATCCGAAAATCCATGCCACTAAGCCCCGACCAATTCTGAATTATTCTGATATTCTGTGTCGTGTATTCCTTAAAACCAATAACGGTACAATGTAATATGCCTGTTGGAACTTTTAATACAAGACAATACAGACTGAAATATAAGATCTAAGACACTTCTGCTAATAGACTTGTTGAAGGCCTCACTATGACCTTGAGATGAAGAACAGCAATACAAACGCTGTTTCTTTGCTTTTCGTGTTTTGTGCTATGCAATTGTACTGTTTTTGAGTCATGGATGGATACCCCATATCCTTTCCTATCTATTAATTGATAGACTAAAAATGCTGACAGCTTAAGTTTAGAAAATAAATAATCAAATCTATGTTTTCCTTGAGTTAGATTAAAACGACTTGATAGTAATTAGAAACCCATGTATTTCTATCGTCTGCATAAAGTAGAATGGTGATTATAGGGAATAGTCAAATATAATGTTCAGTATGAATCCCATGGCACATACTGTTTCCGATACAACTTTTGCAAACATTAGTTATTCACAACTGTAAATTAGCCTTTGTTGTAATAATGCCGGTTCAAAAACTCGTGTTTCTCCAGAATTGCACTTTTCATGAAGCTGGAAGTAAATTGCTACATATAGTATAATTTGAATTCAGTTGAGATACACGATCACCTTTTTCCGGCGCGACTTTCCATATTTCTTAATAAGCCGTCATTTGGCTGTTTGGTGACACACATTTGTTACACGCACTTCATTGTGTACTGAGCATAACTACAATAGACATTGATATGGCCAAATATAGGACGAAATATTGTTGAATCCAGCAGTCAAGCACGTAATATTTATCAAAGACGGATGATAATAAGTTGATAATGAAAAATATATAATGACAGCGGCAACGATACCACAGAAGTTTTTTTTATGCCAGCATATGGAGTACATGTACCACATACTACTCATTTTGATGATGCAAACATCTTTTAAGTGTTTTAGTGTATCGGTACGCGATAATTTTAACACTGGTGCTGACTTTAGGATGTATTCTTCTGATGTTTCAGTCTCGTTGGAATCTCGTTCGGGAATTATTTCCAAAACATGTGATACAAGGGGAAAATATCAATGAATTCGAAAAATATTATAATCAAACTAAACTTTGTGAAAAAATTGTGCACTTACAATAAGTCGTTTTTCAATCATTTATAACAAAGAAGTTGAAATAATATGCTTTTGGTATAAAAAAAAGAGAAAAATCCCAAATTCACATAATTGACAACATGGTCAATTTGACACGAAAAAGCAACAAAATGTTATAAAACTTTCTTATATTAACACCAACCTATATTTTTATTTAAGTTAAATTTATTCAGATTGGTCCACTTCATCTTTAGTGAAAGTATGAAAAAAAGTTTATCTTTTTTATGATAATAGCCCCAAAATTGGTGCAAATTGATGAAAAATGGGAAAATCATTTGAAATTGGGTACTTTCAAATAACCGTAGCTAAAAAAGTAGTGCACTGCCGTATGATTTTTTTCTCATCAATTACTTTTTTAAGTTCAAACATTTTTAGCTGTGTTAAGCTTTTAACAAAGCTATCAGTAAATGTTACACTCATAGATCGGTGCTTTGTTTCTATTGTCTTTTCGTTAGTTGTTGTTTGTCCATCTAACGAATCAAGCCCTTTTCAACCTTTTTTACAGTTTGCATTGCTGTTTAACCACTGTCCCATGTAAGGGGAAGATTAATCTCTCAGAAAAAAGTTGAACCCCCGCCAAATTCCTTAATGTGCCTGTGCGGTGTGAGCCAAGGCTCCGTGTTGAAGACCGTACTGTGACCTATAATGGTTTACTTTTATAAATTGTGACTTGGATGGACAGTTGTCTCATTGGCACTCATACCACATCTTCTTATATCTGTACGAAGTTAGGAGTCGGTTTAATCACCGCGTCCGTTAATCAGTGGCTGTCGTTGATTTCTGGATGGAATATTTGATTTTTGTTAATTGATTTAGCATGAATTAGCTCTCTGATTTTGTATTTTAAATTGGTCGATATTTTATCATGGCGTGGCCTTGGGTTTTTCTCATTGTTGAAGGGGGTACGGACTTAATTGTTTTCGTTGATGGTCTAAGTTGTGTCCATAAACGATAAAATAATACACCAGCCACTGTGTGTAGGATAGTTCGAGTTCATTGTTAGAATTATGTAGATAAACACTTTTCTAAACACATTTCCTCTTAAAGAATTGGTTACATGTTTATGGGCTAAACATGTTTACAATCTAAGCATGTTTTGGAAAGTGCTTAAGGTCTAAACGTGTTTTCCTAGAAGTGTTTAGTCTGATGACATGTTTAGGTCAATCTTCTTTAGAATGTAAACATGTTATTCACTAACTGCACACTTTGTTTTCTCAATGCAAAACATAGTTTCCATTATCTTATATCAAAACACCATTTGATTGTCTTGGTCTTTAGCTTTTGCTGTAAAACCACTGATATACACTGAATTCTCCTCTTTAGGTTTGACACGAATTTTTTTTGTTTGTTTTGGCTAAACAGACACTAAGGGTTTTCATTTTTAACATTTGTGTAGGCTGCTTCTGTTTATTTAAAAATGGTCTCACATGAATTAGACTAACATGAATATGTATTTCGACGATAAGGCAAATCATTAGCATATATGAAATAAATTTTTAAAATGCATGTGTTTTTACTTAAATTTTGAAAGATTAAATCGAATAAAAGAAGCAAACTTAATTCATTTACATTCGATTCACCAAGTTTTAAAAAAATACATCTGATTCATGTTAATTATCTGAATATTGCTTGCGTTCATACATCATAAAATTTTTAACATCTTTACACTGATTGATATATAAGTTTTGCTATTTTCCAATCATAATATCTTCTCCTCCCCCTTTTTTAACAAAACTTTAAATAACTAGCACTCATATGAAATTTTTCTTTGGTACTGTAAAATGCAATGTTGAAACTGTCCTAGAATTTGATACTGCTTAGGATAGCATAACTCCCATATATAATACATGTAGATAAAGATGAATGACATAGCAGCTGTCAATCGATTTTTTTTTAGTTTCCACTTTAACCATTCAGGTGACTTCTGTCTCCTGTGATGTCAGGTTTAGTTTGCTAAACAGAAAACAAAATATATATCAATTAAAATGATTGTACAAATAAATTTGTTTAAGGTCAAGTTACAGTAAAAAGTAAGATAACAAAAATACCGAACTCCAAAGAAAATTCAAAACGGAAAGTCCCTTATCAAATGGCAAAATCAAAAGCTCAAATAGGCTATGTCACAGATTTTCTTAACATTCAGCATTGTGTGTATATTGTATACTAGCATGTAGCAAATTGGTACAATGTGTGTATACTGAATACCAGCATGCAGCAGATGGGTACAATGTATGTATACTGTATACTAGCATGCAGCAAATTGGTACAATGTGTGTATACTGAATACCAGCATGCAGCAGATGGATACAATGTGTGTATACTGTATACTAGCATGCAGCAAATTTGTACAATGTGTGTATACTGAACACCAGCATGCAGCAAATGGGTACTGTATACTAGCATGCAGCAGATGGGTGCAATGTGTGTATACTGTATACCAACATGCAGCGGATGGGTACACCGTGTGTATATTGTATACCAGCATACAGCAGCAGATGGGTACAATGTGTAAATACTGTATACTAGCATGTAGCAGATTGGTACACTGTGTGTATACTATATACCAGCATGCAGCAGATTAGTACAATGTGTGTATACTGTATACCAGCATGTCGCGGATGGGTAAACTGTGTGTATACTGTATACCAGCATGCAGCAGATGGGTACAATATGTGTATACTATATACTAGCATGCAGTCGATGGGTAAACTGTGTGTATACTGTATACCAGCATTGGTATAATGTTTGCATTTTAAAAAAGAGTTTAAAAGCTTATCACTATATCTTTAATATCCATATATAACTTAAACGTTTATCAAAATAAAGGTAAATAAGAGGCAGACGATACCAAAAGTAACAATAAAATTCATAAGTCTTACAGAAACCGTCAACACCATGATTTAAAACTAAAATCGCGACAAAATAACTTTTGAGTATCTGTTTACAACAATGTTTCCTAAATATTGTTTATGCCAGTTGAGAGTTAAGATATTTGTTCCACGTGATGTATAACCATCTGCTGCGAGGCTTGTTGGTATAAAGTTTTCAACTCTCTTTTAAAACTCATCGAGCAAGTTGTTCTTATTTCAGTATTTTTTTTTTCTTTTTCGTCTTTAAACTTTTCTTTTATTCCACACATTTTTGTCTAAGCAAGTCCCAAAAAAATTGCAACGAACACTGATAAAAGCAGTAAATTTTACATTGATATATTTCAGATTGAAGCACATGTACATTGTTGATCGCCTACTTACAAATAATGTAAATCTTTCTATCAGTAAACATGCACTACTTTGTACGGTATAAGTGCTGATTTTCTATCAATAAATGCTTAAGATAAACTAGTTGACCTGCAAATACTTAACAGATTTTTTTTTTATATACAATAGACCATAACTGTAAATTGCAAATAAACCTCTTTTTTGTCGTTGAGATAAACATTCTATATCAAACTTATGTAAATAAGTGTATAAAATAAATCCAAAGTTCTCAAAGAAAAAGGAGATTGTCTTTGAAGATTTTAACTCGTACGAATATAAAGTCTGAACGAATGATTTAGGGCTAGTTTTTTTTAACTAATCAACGGTGATGTTTTCTGTCCTTTTTTGATACATTAAAAAAAGGGGGATTTTGAATTATGTTTGCTTCATTCAACTTTTTTGCATTGGTGTTATATTTGTTGCTGTTTGACAAAAATAATGAATTAAGTAATTACAGGTTTCTAAGTATTCCCTTCTAATTATACTTTGTTCTACTGACTACTATTCAGGACTTATCATCAAAGAGTTTATCAAATGGCAAAATTAAAAGCTCAAACACATCAAACGAATGGAAAACAACTGTCATATTCCTGACATGGTACAGGCATTTCCTTTGGTAGAAAATGGTGGATTAAACCTGGTTTTATAGCTAGCTAAACCTCTCACTTGTATGACAGTCGCATAGAATTCCATTATATTGACAACAATGTGTGAACAAAACAAACAGACATAATACGTAAAAAAGTCATGTCAATTTTCGGAAGCCCATTTAGGACCTCCCAAAAATATATATTTGAATTCGATATCACGAAATTAAATCGTTATCACGAAATGAAGAATTAGTTATAACTGATTAAATTCGTGATAACGAATTTCCAGAATTAGTTATGATAACAGTTTTTGTAATTCGTAATTACGAAATAAATTCGTGATCACATTTTTTTGTAATTCCAGATAACGGATCAAAATCGTAATAACAAACATAAATCGTGATAACGAATTGTATTAATCGTTATAACGGTTTGAATTCATTATCACCATTTCGTAGAAATAGTTAACACAATTTTTTTGTAATTCGTGATAACTGATTAAAATCGTAATAAATATAATAAATAAATTTCATAAACAGTTGTAACGGATTATATTCGTTATCACGAATTCGTAGAAATAGTTACAACGAATTTAATCTGTTATCACGAATTATACAATTTGTTATAACGATTTTAAACCGTTATCACGAATTACAAAAATCTGTGAAAACGAATTTAATCAGTAATCACGAGTTACAAAAAAAACCCTGTGATTACACATTACACAAATTAGTGAAAACACATTGAATCCGTTATAACGAATTGTAAAATTCGTTATCACGTTTTTAATCCGTTATCACGAATTACAAAAAAATGTGATATCCAATTAAATCCGTTATTACGAATTACAAAAACGATTATAATTAATTCCATAAATTCGTGATATCGAATTTAATCTGTTATAACGAATTCTACAATTCGTGAGAACGATTTTAATTCGTGATATCGAATTCAAATTATATTTTTGGGAGGTCCTAATAGGCTTCCGTAAATGACAGAAATATATACAATATTCCACCGAAACGTTATCACTAATTAAATCCGTTATAACGAATTATAATTCGATATAACAAAAACAAAAAATGAAACGATTTCATAAAAGATTTTTTTTTTATTTGTGATAACTTAGTATAACTTTACAATGAATTATATCAATCTGTGATAAATAATTCATTCCATGGTCACAAATTATAAAACTCTGTAGTAATAGATTATATAAAAGGAATTGAATCCATGATTACAAGATACAGACAACAGTGATAACTTATTCTTCATGGCGATTTTCAGAACATTAACGGAATCGATATTACTGCAGCAGATGGGCATTTTGACTGTGATGCTACAAGGCAATTGTTTTGAAAATTAAAAGCCTAATACAAACGTTGAAGTGCTGACAAAACCAAAAAATTCGGACAAGGAATCAGATCAAGAGCTATGCATGAGGGCGATACATCCCTTTATTTAACTGATTCAATAAAAAAAAACTTCAGGATGAAATGAATTTATCAGCTTTTAAAAAAAGAGATATTTATAGCCTTCACTGTAAACATTTATAAACGGAGATTTATAGCTTGTTAATGAAACTAAACATAAAATGAAAATAACACATACCATATAGATTTGATACGTTTGAAGTGTTTTTTTGGTTTTACACTCATAAGAAACGTCAAACCAAAGATGAAAGCTAATGTTGTACCGGTATAAATACTTGAAGACTTGTTGAGCACACGTTTGACTCTCAAACTTAATATTTAAAGTTTTGATCTCACAGTTATTAAAAGAGATGGGGCACTGTATAAAAACGTCCTATATTTTATAGAATGACAGACAAATATAGATTACAGTTTCATGTAACAATAGAATTTTAATATGAAGTTTCCCCCTCCTCCTCTTTGAATTTGACGAACTTCCTCGTTAGAAGATTTATAAATCTTTCAAATTGGTTTGAATTTATATCCATAAAGAACTGAATTTGACGAACTTCCTCGTTAGAAGATTTATTAATCTTTGGTTTGAATTTATATTCATAAAGGTGCTAGAATATTTATTTTAAGTTCTCTTTTTATATTCCATATCGACTTACGATTGGTTAATGCCTTAGACTACTAGCGTATAAAACTTATACACGAGAGGAACATGTTTTAGTTATATTTCTCTCTTATGATGAATTGGTTGATTGCTGTCATCCTCATCAATTCTTTGTTGGTTTTATTTCCCCAAAATTCAAGGTAAGACATTTTAATCGTGTAAATCTATTAGACATTAGTGTAACTCTGAAGTTAAAAGATAATGCTAGCATGGTGTCCTTCATCTTGAGCAGTTCATATATAAAGTCTGGCTGATACGACTTCGGTAAAAGGAGAGCATGAGGTTTCTTTTTCTTTTTCTTTTTTGTTTGTATAGAAAAAGTTTATCAAACATAGTAGATACGGTGTCAGTAAAGTAAAAAAAAAAGAAACAAAAGGGATCCTGATGATGTCAGTTTAAACAACTTGTTTAAATCATGAGTTGTCATTTCTTTAAACGAGGTATTCGTTTGCAGTTTTCCTTTTTAGAGAAAGAAGTTAATAATTATGGCTATCTGTCTTATACGTGACATATTTCAAACTATTGCACTAGATATAGGAGAGAGGGGCTTAAAATGAATGTATTTTATCAGATCCTTGGAATTTTAGTACAATGATTAAAATCATCATCTGTAAAACTGTCTTATATGCGAAAGTTACTTGAGGTAAATTGTACCAGAACCTTGATTTTAATTCCGGGAATTTTTCAATTCTTTTTATTGTAATAAATATGCAAATAAAAATTCATATCCGCAATTTTGTCACAATGTTGCGGGGATAACTATAACATCCGGATACGTTTGATTTTCCATTTATTTTTACAGTGGTGGAATATGTGGTCGAAACGTATATGCAAAGCAGAAAACATCTATACGATGTTATTTATGGGGATGGTTTACTTGTACAGAATACAGGTCAGCACGTAGTAAATAGAAAGTAGAAATATTTATGTCGCAATTTACAGAAATATGACAACGAAAATGTTATAAACATGTAGCTATATGATACTTAAATCACACATACAAATTACAAAAGTGTCATATACAAGTTACATCCATGGTCATGGCTGCGTACCTTAAGTATTAACAGTTTTAGCTGTTCATCATTTTGATCGAATGGAAATATAAATGCAGTCATGATACGACATCTTAAAAAAAAAATAATGCTGTTCTGCAAATTGGGTCACAGAGAGCGAGCTCGAGGTGCAAATGTTCTATCCTCACTGGGGAAGAAATGAGCATTGAAGAATGCAAATATGAGATAATATCAACTTTTGTCCGATAATCTCACTGTAAAATATCAGAATCAATAAATAATTTAGAACACCATGGTGTACATTAATATGTTTAAAGGAATTTGGCAGAGACAATTTATGGTTGGCCTGCTGTCAACAATTTCTAGAAACAACTGAACCGAAACAGACAACATGAAGTAGTATGCATAAATAAATCATTTTCAGAATGAAAACGCTATAACTGTAAAAATATGAGGATACTTCTCATGACGGGGAATATTTCTACCACCTCTATACAATACGTGTGTCATATTATACCATTATTAGTTGGACCATACTTGTTTCTGGGATAGCTTGCATGCGGTACGCTGAACAATGAATATTCATTAGAAAAGGGTGATTTTTCAGTTTTTAGAATAAAGCGCTTCCGCGTTTCATACAAAATGTACTTCGGTCAACACCTTTTACACCTCAGAACTCAATAAATTTACCAAAAAAAAACACTTAATTCTTAAACGAAGTCATTGTTATTTTCAGGACTGTACAGGTATCAAGAAGACACTGTTGTAAAGGTTGGACACATTTCCATTTGGGCTGTAGATACGGTAATACAATCACAATACAATCACCTTGTCCAATTTATTGTAGATACAATAATACAATCATCATCACGATCGCCTTGTCCTATATATTGTACATACGGTAATACAATCACCAATACAATCAACGTGTCCAATATATTGTAGATACGGTAATACAATCACCAATACAATCAACGTGTCTAATATATTGTAGATACGGTAATACAACCAACAATACAATCAACCTGTCCAATATATTGTACATACGGTAATACAACCAACAATACAATCCACCTGTCCAATATATTGTAGATACGGTAATACAATCACCAATACAATCAACGTGTCCAATATATTGTAGATTCGGTAATACAACAAACAATACCACCTAGTCAAATATATTGTAGATACGGTAATACAATCACCAATACAATCAACCTGTCAAATATATTGTAGATACGGTAACACAATCACCAATACAATCAACGTGTCCAATATATTGTAGATACGGTAATACAACCAACAATACCACCTAGTCAAATATTATGTAGATACGGTAATACAATCACCAATACAATCAACCTGTCCAATATATTATAGATACGGTAATGCAACCAACAATACCACCTAGTCAAATATATTGTAGATACGGTAATACAATCACCAATACAATCAACGTGTCCAATATATTATACATACGGTAATACAATCACCAATACAATCAACGTGTCCAATATATTATACATACGGTAATACAATCACCAACACAATCAACCTGTCAAATATATTATACGTACGGTAATACAACCAACAATACCACCTAGTCAAATATATTGTAGATACGGTAATACAATCACCAATACAATCAACGTGTCCAATATATTGAATTACGGTAATACAACCAACAATACCACCTAGTCAAATATATTGTAGATACGGAAATTCAATCACCAATACAATCAACCTGTCCAATATATTGTAGATACGGTAATACAATCACCAATACAACTTAGTCAAATATATTGTAGATACGGTAATACAGACACCATTACAACTAAAGTCAAATATATTGTAGATACGGTAATACAAACACCATTACAACTTAGTCAAATATATTGTAGATACGGTAATACAATCACCATTACAATCACCTCAATCCATTATACTTTAGTAATTTGTATGAATAAAAGGAGATGTTTTTTTTTTATGCCAATGAGACAATAATTGTTCATTTTTGTTGCTACGATATAATTATTTTCATTTTTACCATTTGAGCATATTACCCATTAGGGTCAAACTCTGTCAGTTGACCCAAGTCCAATAGTTACACGTATGCATACCTTTAATCTAAAAACCAATAAAGTTTTTGTTACCTACGTCGCCATAGGCAAAAGTAGGGCTAATAACCACTCAACTCGGTCCGTCCGTCCAAAAGACCTTGCATATAAACTTTCTTCAAGGTTTTCATGGCTTCTAAAAAGGGAATTATTTTACTATTGGTCTGCAGCTTCATAACTTTGAAGCGGGTAACCAAATTTTACATCTATCAAGCGGCTATTTCCTGTTTTCCGATAAATTGAAATTTTACAACACACTCATTGTACAAGGAAAGCTTTTGTCAAACTTTTCTTGTCTTTTATGAAAAGGAAGATTTCAAATTTGGACTGCAGCTTCGTGCGGGTAAGCAATTTTTGCATTGTACAAGGAAAATGTTCGTCAAGGAAAGGGATTAAATCTCAATCAACTGCATGCACTACTTCCATAGTTTGTAAGGACTTGTGTATTTTGAATGTTGATGCAGCTTTATATATTTCAACTAACTTAAATAGCTGTTTGCAGATATGTTAAATATGTTATATAAATTGGGATCTTGTAGCCAACAGACAACCCTATACTGTGTTTGTTTTCTCTACATTATATATACTTGTAATTTTATATATTGATTTTCTTGAGTATAGAACATATTCGATTTCAGCAATTTGTGGCGGAAAAACAAACCTAAACAAAGCTTGTCAACTGACATATACTGATGATAAGATAATATATCGTGGAGCCCACGGCGACAGAACAGAAAATTTTAGTAACGGAACATGTATAGCACCAAACAGCTGTGACAACTGTAATGATGGATACTACAATGATACGCTTGGTCATTGCTCAAGTTAGTTACGTTTATTAGTTTTGAATGGTTATTTCTCAAGTTAGTTACGTTTATTAGTTTAGAATGGTTATTGCTCAAGTTAGTTAATTATATTAGATTTGAATGGTTATTACTCAAATTGGTTAAATTTATGATATTTGAATGGTTATAGCTCAAGTTAGTTAACTTTGTTAGATTTAAATGGTCATTGCTCAAGTTAGCTAAGTTTATTAGATTTGAATAGTTATTGCTCAAATTAGTTTTCTTAAATTTGAATGGTTAGTGCCCACATTGGTTTAGTTGATTACAAATAATTACAAATTACTAATTAATCAAAATATTAAAGAATCACTATTTTGAGTGTCATAATTCATCCACGAACAACAGCTTAAAAGGTTGAGTGTTAGTAACGTTGAAAGAACGTGAAAACGGGTTTCTACCATATCTGTGTAATCTGTTGGACTATTCATCGCATATTCTTCTTTCTTTGCTTCTTTAATGTACTCATATCTTTGATTATGGTTTTATATAATCGAAAGGTGGGAAAATGGAGCGGCAGAAATATTAGTAAAATCTTTTTAAGTAGCGTTAGTGGACAGGTGTACGCTATGATATCAGAAAATAAATCCAAACAGAACAATTAAAGAGATGTGTATAATTAGCAATGTGGCAACTACCAACCCGAGACAAAAGGACAAAGATGTACACATCTATAGGTCACTGTACGGCCTTTAATAATTAACAAAACTGAAACAGTATTGTAAGCTATGAAAGACTATGGAATGACGAAATACAAAACAATTCAAAAGAAAAACAAAAGTTTTCATTAATGCTAAAAAAACTTAGCGAAAAACAAATATAGCAGACAGAAATACAATTTAAACCACGGCATAATAGGCACCTGATAACAGGTAACCTGGGTTTTTTCTTAATAAAAAGCAGATTTGTACATTAAAAATGTAATCATAATAGTATAAAATTTGATTCGATTTGATTTTAGTTTGCCCTAGAATAGACCATTGTAAACATAGAAGGTGTGCCGCAGTGTCTGATAACCACTGTGAATATTGTGACGGAGAAATAAAGGACAAGCTATATTGGAGAGCGTATACAAGACACAAGGATTCACTCGGGAACAAAGATAATTATGTGAAAAACTGCATACGTAAGATAAACTGGAAACATACAACATTTACTAGCAATATTGTTATACTTTATATTTTGTCTTTGTACTAAAACCAACTGCTCATTATCGGTAGTTCCAAATTCTTATGAGTATTATACCTTCTTGTGTACATTGTACCATCATGACATTATTTTTTGCTTTAAATTTATGTGTTCATGTAAATACAGGAATAATCTTAAATGAATAAATTTGGTTAAGTGAAATGGTTTTCCTTTTTTTACCTGCTGAAAACAAGGTTTATTCTGCTAAAAAGCTTGACGCGAAAGATACAAAGATAAATATATAATACAACAGTGGCTTCTTCGAACATTGCATGTTTTGATTCCTCGATAAGAATAAACGGGTATCTTATTAAGAAAAAGTCAACTTCAGATTTATTTAACACTACAGAAATGATTAAGTGAACGAAATAAAAAAAGTGCAATGTCACTTTAATGATATATAGTTGACCAAAACAGAAAAAAAAAGAATAAGAAAAACTGGAGCAAAACAATTAATCCCGAAATGAGTTAGTTTAAGTCGGATAACATTTTCTGTCACAGGAGTGTTTGTGACAAAGCAAGGCGGATTCCATGGCGGCTTGTTAATTTTAATTAAAACAATTAGTGAGTCTAGTAGAGAAAGCTTGCCTTCAATACACTTGGATAACTAATTCTGATGCTAAACAAAAGTATCTCAAATTACAAGAAACTTCTGTATGTTCAAAACACACGGTAATACAGTTTTTTAGTTAAACAAAAAAAGCGTAAGCAGTAGTTATTGGATTATAAAATAATGTAATTGTTGTTACTGCCATTAAAGAGACTTGCTCATGGCGAAAGGACAGTACAAGATGCTACCCTGGAAGGTGTGACAACGAAATTGCTGCTTCGTGTAAATGTAATGACGGTTTTGGGGGCAAACACTGTCAGACCAGTAAGTTTAGGTTTACACAATAGTTACATGTAAGTTTATTTGTACAAAATGCGTTGAAACACATTTTATATTGCTCCAACAATGTACGAATATTGTTTTTTATCCTTTGGTTCTCTAAGTTGATATTTACGCGTGTACGTCTAGTTTTTTTACTTCCCAACCGTCGAATTTGTTTTTGGAATAAAATAATCAAGACTTACACACAGACCCCATATTGAACTGTATATTTCTACACGTATATCGATTCATGTTATCTTTTCACATGTATATCAAATTTTGATTCTGCAATCTGAAAATTCCTCGTAACACGAAAAAACTCAAATTAATTGGGTTTTTTTTGTCGCGCACAACTCCATTTGTTTTAAAGACTTAATCTAATGGCAAAACCTCTCTCTCAATAAAAAATGTTTGCTCCCCTTCTGCTTAATCAATATATGTATTTCTTCAAAATTGGGAATCAGAATATTTTTTACAGGAAACCCCCAACATTTGAAACCCGGGATCTACTTTAAACATGATTACTAGTTAAAGAATACACATAGCAATGTACAGAGAAAACTATAAACAAGTATTCGGAAACAAACTTCATTTAGCTTATCCTATATTATGAACAAGCACAAAAGGTGAAGTTGTCAGTTCTAAGCGGACGTAAAACATAAAAATATATATTAAAACGTATAAATGAAATTCGTCCGAAACTACTTTCATCAGAAAAGCTCTACTCAAACATTCGAATTCCAGGAATGTATGTATACGTTTAAAGGGAAAGAAATAAGCGACGGAAAGGGACCTCAAAAGAACAGGCAAATTCAACGACGGTAAATTTTACCTTGGTGTTAAAAATATCTTGTCTGCATTTTGAATATCTGTGACATAGAGAAGAAGCTCTACATTAGATGTCACTGTCAAATTCTGTTTCAGTTTTAAGAGATACAACTATTGCATTTGCGTCAGCAAAGTTAAAAAGTGCGAATCCTACAGATGATCCGGTAGAAACACCTGATGATCCAAATGACCCAATACCACGTGACACAAAATGGACCAATAAAGTTTTAATTAATCATGCTATGTTACAAGTGACATCAAATTTCAAAGTAAACATGACTGCGTATCCTCCTAGCAAAACTGGAGATGAACACTTCATTACAGAGTTTAAATATGGTATAACTAAAGGACTAATGAAACTAACACTGATAAGAGGTAGTGTATATTTATAGTTTACATTGTACCTTTACTGTAGAGTTTGTTCTTAACATGCATACAAGGAAAATCTGAACCTTAAGCAAGCAACACTCAATCAAACTCTTAAGAGGTGTGTATGTGTTAATCAAACTCTTAAGAGGTGTGTATATGTTAATCAAACTCTTAAGAGAGTGTATATGTTAATCAAACTCTTAAGAGGTGTGTACATGTTAATCAAACTCTTAAGAGGTGTGTACATGTTAATCAAACTGTTAAGAGGTGTATACATGTTAATCAAACTCGTCAATCAAACTCTTAAGAGGTGTGTATATGTTAAGGCAAGTTCCCGGGTCTCCCGAATAAAGAAATCACAACGCACAATAAAATCATTAATAAGGAACCATTTGGACAGCAGACGGTTCTTGGATCACGACGCCCCATTCTTGATTTATTTTTTTAAAGAGGCGAAATATACCAAGGGGTCACTCAAAATACATAGGTCGCAACTGCAGTTGACAGCAACATAGCAAAAAAACGAAATACCAAGGAAAGACAAACAAGTTCACCAAACACTACATAGAAAACTACAGACCGAATAACACAAAAATAGTCGACCGGGATATAAAAACCAGGATATTTGGACTGCTCAAAACAAAAATAGGGTTTGTTTGAAAGGGGAACAAAATATGTCCTTTAACAGGTCAACTATAATAGCATCAAATAGTCGTTGTAAAGTGTTATGAGGATTGCCCTTTCCCAACATGGGGCGTTATATTTAGCAGCCCTGTTACAGTTTGACGTATATAGAGTAACAATAACTAAGTAACGAAATGCATAAGTACACTTTGATTTGTGATGTTTAGTGCAGTTCATATAAACACATGCAAATGCTTTGGAATCGTATGTCTCGTGGCAATATTGATGTAAGATTAATAATGAATTTTGTAATTTAGATATGGATTTGTTTTTTTTTATACAAATTTATTCATAGATAGGATTAACAGGAATCCCCCATAAAATTGGACAATACAACGGACCATACCAATCACTATGTCAACGTTACATTTTGTATAAATGAATTTGATATTGCACCATGAGGGTTAGATATGAACTGCTAAATGTTAGATATGATTTACATATGTCAAATTTTCACATTGTAGAAGGCAATACAACGATTGATCCCATTGTCTTACCATGTCGTGTAGATAAAGAGCTACCAACCAATGATGTATATCCTTGTATAGAACCAAATGTACAGTTTAAGGATTGGAACGTTAACGGTCATTTACCATTCGAACACGCAGACATGTGGGTAGAATCATGCTTAATATTATTACAGCTTTGTTAACTACTAGATTTCTAAAAAAAAAATGAACCGAGTTTGATATTATCAGAGACATATAATACAATTTTATTATATGTCTCTGATATTATATACATGTATTTCAAAAATATGTTAGAATTGGGTGATATTAAAGATGTACTGTGATTGTTGTAATGTTTACTATTTTATAACTTTGACCTAAACCTAGCATTTCCCAATCACACATCCTTGTATTATGAATTTAAAAATCGTCAATGAATACCGTCAACAGACAAGGACGTTAACAACTTCAAGGCACTGTACGGCTTTCAACAATAATAAACACTCAAACCGTTTAGCAAGCTTTAATTTACTCCACTGAATCCTGTTTCAATTTGATTTAAAAATCTAGAAGGAAGAGTTAATTTTTATAAGTGAATTTGGATACATGTATCGAAGAAATATTGTATATGCATTTTATAAATATGTGTAACCCATTGAGCTATAAGCACACGACAAATATATTAAGTGACCTATGTACCTTCTTTGACCCTTTTACTTTGAATAAGCTGAAAGCATAAGAAATGATAAAATGTTCGATCATTATTTGAACAGAAATAACGTACGGACTATTGACAGCTTAAATTTCAAAAATGTTCTATGAATATTAATACATATATCACATTTAGGACAATCTGAACATATTATAATACTTTGCATTACTAATAAAATCTACAATAATCAAAGTACGCTTTCAAACAATTGCAAAATGTTTTTTAGAGTTATTTTTTCTCTACAAATATTAAATGGTGGATACCTGAAGTATATTGATAGAGACACTGATCCGAATCCTGAATATGCTTCCCATATTAGAGTAGAGTTAAATGGAAGAAATGTTACTCGTGAATTCATAATTCAATGGGATATTCATGAACCTTATCATCAATGTGTTCAAGAAAATGGATCGAAATGTACATCTCCACCCGTTTCTGTAGACGATGTTACAAACAAGGTAAACGTTATAGTCAAAGACATACTATTTTATCCTTTGGTAGAAAAGAAATATCTCCAAAAGCGATATACGATAAGCTTGATGCATGTTATAAATCACGAAGACGATTCAATGAGTTAGTGATGGTTCGTTTAAAAGATAAAATGAGACTGAGTGGTAATTAGTTATCTTGTTTTACTAACCATACTGAGTTATGCTACTACTTTATGGTGTTTAACTACCTTGACAACCCATGAGGGTCTTTTACATTCGGAAATCAACGCTTATTCATTGCGTATCTTGTTTAAAGTGTTGTACTGACGCTTTTCAAGATTACAGTAATCTTATAGGTGAGCCCAAATTATTAACTGATTATAAATCATTATGTTGAATAGTGCATCAGCTATACCATTAACAAATTAAGTTGATTCATTGGTGTTTGACTGCGATTGCACAAGCAGGCAGAGCAACCGCTCGACTCCGTTCGTCTGTCTGTCCGTCGTCGGTTTGTATGTCCATTCGTCCGATATAAATCTTCTACATTGTATGACAGGGAATGATTTAATATTTGGTCAGCAGTTTGATGATGTTGAGATTTAGAGGGTATTTAGCAATTTGTATATCTGTAGCCACTTCCTGTTTATGTTTGAAATTTTACATCCTTTATTGTACAAGGATAATTTTCGTCGACGTTTTCTTGGCATTTTTGAAGGGGAATTATCTCAATATTTGGTCTGCAGCTTGATGTGGAACAGGATCTGCTTACTATTCCGGAGCACCTGAGATCACTCCTAGTTTCTTGTTGATTAGCCCTTAGTTTTCTATGTTTGTGTTTTGTGTACTATTATTTGTCTGTTGGTCCTTTTCCCTTTGTAGCCATGACGTTGTCACTTTATTTTCGACTTATGGGTTTGAAGATCCCTTGGGTATATTTGATAACGTTTAGGTGAAGCGAGTAAGTAATTTTTGCATCTGCCGTGTATCCGGTCGATGCAGAGATGTAATAAGAATTATTATCACAATCATTATATTTTTAGACTAGACACTCAAAATGGTAACTGATGCTTGCACTGTTTAAGGCCATAATGGTATTTTGCTAGTTTTTTCTCGATTTATGTAATTTTCAATGCCTCTTTATATGCCAACAGTTATTATGATTGCTTCAAACTATATGATATATGTGTATCAAAATTAACATATTTTTTATTATACTTAACTACGTATAAATAACATTCTTTGTTTGCATTATTTAGAAGCATAACGACTTTGATATTTGTTTCAGTCAGTTATACATATTGATTGGAACTCATGGTTTGATGATCTTTCAACAATAAATTCGTATTCTTACGAAGTTTTCGAGTTAGAACATAATGGAAGAGCCTTTTCTGAAAGAACAAAGATAACAGAAGTTGCATATATTTCTAAAATATATGAAAAGGTATATCAACATCACATTTGCAATTGTTTTTTGGTAGCAACCATACAAACTTGATGAATACCAAGACAAGATTGTATTATAATTCGAGCTAAACCATTAAAAAGACGGCCAATTTGCACTAAAATTTACCTAGTTTTAATTTACTTTAATCATGCTTTATATGTGAATTCAAATGTTGATAATTATGGAAGAAGTGCAATTTCCAAACTTATGCTTCAATTTGAATAAATGAGTACATTTACTTCTGTCCGAGTCATCTATTGTAATTTCGTATTGTTGAATAACAGAATCCCTCTTCACTCTAGCTGTTCAAATCTATGATATTAAATTTTCCTATATGATATAATAGCCCCTTGCATTTTTCTCTGTAAGGGAGAAATGTAGATTTATCTCATTCCACTATTATCGATCATTTGGGAAAATATCATCAATTTTTACATCACTTTGTGTTAGCAATTTCTTTTTAAAAAACAATGGAACTGGTCATTTTAAAGTACTATATTTTGTCGTTTGCTATGGTCACTTACTTTGTGATTTATGTATCAATTTTTTCTGTGGTCAAACTCATTCCATCACCTTTACATCCAGTTTGTGTCATAATGCTAATGGTAATCATATAACATTCACATTTTCAGAGTAATTTTACTGTTACCTCACAAGGAATGTATTCAGTAGTATTTACAGCAGTAGACAAAGCAGGGAACGAGAAATCATGTAGAGCTCTGTTTTTGTATGACGACTCGTCTGTTGTTGAAATCAACACAGAAAAACATATTATAGTCAAGCAGTCGTCAAAAAGTTCCAATAATGTTTGGGTTGATGTTGATGTCCCAATAATTGATGTTCAGTGGCCTGATAAATATAAGAATGAACGACACCATGCTCACATGTGGCTAGACAATGTTTTACCCAGACTTCGAGTGGATTCCGAATATGATGACCATTACGGTAAAAGACAAACAACAAGAGTTACGAACGTACAAGGCAAGTTATTAATTTCTTTCTAACAAAATGATTAATTATAAACTTATTACTATCATAAATGTAAAAGCTTTACAACAGGATGGGTAAACCATATCTTTCATCACACTCACCCAAGCCATTATTAAATCTATTGTTCTATCTACGATAATATTACAACCTTTTTGTTTTGTTTTTAGGGATTGTAAGATTTGAAACGAAATTTACGGTGTATTCTCCAAATGTATCCCAGTATAGCGATTTCAACGCGACTAAAAGTGTACTTGACGAATCAGCATCTTTATCTGTGACATGGAATGATGGTGATATGCTTATTGTGACAGTCCGGGCTTTTGACATATTTGAAAATTTCGAAGAGGATACAGTTACAGTTTATAAAGATGCTAGTCCTCCAGAAATCCGAAACTTATGGTTAACGAAAGGGAACCGAGTAAATATATCAGTGCACAGTATTGATGATTTTTCTAAAATGATGTATGTAAATGTAGTTTACAATGTTTTCGGTACTAAGGTTCGCTTGTCCTTAAACAAAGTTTTTGACGGATAGGCTTTTATTATCTACTCAAAATTTCCGTAGAGAGGAGCAAATTTCCGACCTATGTTCATGCCAGTTTCATAACCAGGAGGGCGGATGATCTATTTCGTAATCTTGTATTTACTGATTTTTTTGGTTAATGGTATATAACATCTTGAAGGGGGAGGGGGGGGGGAGGTGCTTGTGTATGGGTATGTGGTTTTTTGTTTGTGTTTTTTTATTGATACCCTTCGGTATCATGACCAGCATTATCATTTCTTATTTTGTCGTGAATTTTATGCAACTAGTAGATATAAGAATTGTGGTATGAGTGCCAATGAGACAACTCTCCATCCAAGTCATAATTTATAAAAGTAAACCATTATAGGTCAAAGTACGGTCTTCAACACGGAAGCTTGGCTCACACCGCACAGCAAGCTATAAAGGGCCCCAAAAATTACTAATGTAAAGCCATTCAAACGGGAAAACCAACGGTCTTATCTATATTAAAAAAGAGAAACGAGAAACACTTATGAACCACGTCAACAAACGACAACTACTGAACATCAGATAGTGTTTACTAAATGCCCCATTACACAACAATCATGTAAAACTAATCGTCCAATTTATTAGAAAAAAATCAAAAAAATCAGTATCTTGTAAATTATAAACCCATTGTTGTCCATTCAGTAATACAATGATAAATTAAAAATTTCAAGCAGCAATAATTTTAAACCTGAATCTACAACTTTCGAGACAATTTTCGTTACATACCATGCAGAAATATATCTAAATATATAAATTCAGAATTGAATGGGAAGCATATGATTATCACAGCGGTTTAAACAGTTTAAGTTGGAGATTGTACGATAACTTCACAGGGGTTAATATTACTCATGGCCACGATGATTTACATACGCAAGGAGATTTCGAGGTAATTCCAAACATTTAAATGTAACATTTTCACTATTCCTTTAATTGAAACCTTCCGCCTCTCGTTTAATTCTCTTTAAAAGAAATTATGAATCAATCAGCATGCAATTAAAAAAGTCTTTACAGTTCACTTTCGAATACTTACAAATGAAAGACTTGAGTATAACTCAACAAAGGCATTATTTCATTAAAGTTAGATAATCGACAGTGAGATAAAAAAAAAAACAAAGGACGTAAAGTTGTTTTTTTTTTATTTTTTTTTTTTTATTTCCAACAATTAAAACATATACGTTACATACATACAATATAATGCATGTAAGATATATACAATGTTAATATTATAAATACATCATAGTTGGAAATATTTGACATTATCTATAGGATAGATCAAAGAAAAAATTTTAAAAAAAATTAAAAAAAATTATAAATAAATAAATAAATAATAAAAATCATGTTAATAGCAATATAAAAGCTTTTAATCGTCCATAATCTTTAAATGTTTTTAATACATTTAGCAAAATGATACGATGACAATAGCATAGCCCAAATATTTTAGTGGGATATAATATGTCATTTAACAGTGTCTTGTAAATTGTTCTAATTGTTTTTCTTCAGAATTTGACAACATGTGAAGAAACATACCACAACACAACAGGAGGCCCGGCATGCTATTGTACCATATTTCATGGATGTTTTCATAAAAACTTTCATGTAAAGCCTGCAATAGTTAAAGGAGCTGGACTTGATCCTTTTCTGTCAAATGGTGTACACGATTCTGATTATTTTATTGAAGTTTCCGTCGTCAATAAGGCGAAGCTAAGAACTGTTGTCGCTCACAAGGTAGTTACTAAATTATATGTTTTGGCATCATTAATGGTTAGCATAAGATTTATACTCATTTAGGGAAAATAACTCATAAATATTACATTAGTAAGGGAATTTTTAGCTTGGATGGACAAATTATTATGTATAGTCATATGATTACAAAAGCTTATCTCTGATCATTTTAAAAGATATGAACTATTTACGATATTTCGTAACAAGGGTATTTTACATTCATTGTGACGTTTAGTGTATACCTAAAAGTGTAACATTTAAGAAAGTTTAAGTATATTTGATACAATGTAGTGAAATGTTATAAGTATATGATTCCAATCTCAAACCAAGAATAAGACCATGATACTGACCACTGGAACGCATAGTTATAATTGAGAGTATAGGTTCCACTTTAGCTATTGGTTGAAATTACAGTGATGTTTGTTAATCTATTTCAGATAACGATCGATATTTCCCCTCCACATGAAGGATCCGTGCATGACGGTTTAAAATGTGACCAAGAAGTTGATTACCAACAACACTTACATCTGAATGCACACTGGGAAGGATTTTTTGATCGGGAGAGTGGTGTTGAATCTTACTTGTATACATTTAGCAATCGCTGTGTTACAAGCGAAGAATTCAAAAATATCAGTATGGTACGCCGTTTGATATATTTATGAAGTCTTCAAATAAAAAATGACATACGAGAGTTGTTCCCTAATATTTGGAATTTTTTATGTTATCAAAACAAATATAGATATAGAAATTTAAGTAACAAAAATGAGAAGCCATACTAAATAATATCACTAGAGAACTATAAATTGATTGATACTTAACCTCAATAGAGTGTCCTTCTCTCATTGTACCAGCCGGCATATAGCTCATGACCAATAGAAATAAATTCTATTGATAAGTTGCATTTGCTGTATTTCTATGGTAATCACTGAAAAAACCACGTGATGTCCGTTAATCTTTAGATGAGATATTTCAACTATAGCATTAAGATCATTTGAATAAATAGCTTATCTGTTAACAACAAAAACTATGAAAACGGACAAAATATTTTATTTTACACTATTGTCAAGTTCGGTAAATATAATCATAATCATTGATAACCAAAGTTGATATACTAGTCAAGTGAAACTTATTTAAGTCCATATACACGTATAGTTTAATGTTAATCTAAATACAGGTTTCATTCACATACAACACACATGCCAGCTTTGACGCTCCCGAGGAAGGCACATACTATGCATCAGTTGTTGCAGTGAACAGAGCAAACGAAAATTCAAATGTTGTATGTTCCGATGGTGTAACGATCACAACTGATGTTCCATATGTGACTGAATTTTCTGTAGAAGGAGCTAAATCAAGACCAAGATTAGTAAAAGATGGAAATGGAACGATTTGGTTGTTAAGTGACAAGCTGACGAGACATTTTGTTCAAAATCAAACAGACACCTGCAAGTATGAGATACCGTGAAGTTTAATTCCATTCACTTAATGTACTACACTCAGTATAAATAATTACTTCCTATGATTCTAATAAAATGACATATGCTCAGTCGAAATTTACAGCAATTCAAGATATAAAATAAGAGAAAACCTATCATCTCAATCATGATTAGAAGTGTAATTTCTTTTACCTATATACTTGCAATTATAATACAACATATGAAAAAAAAAACATAGCAGCCAAAGTTCCATAATAAGGGTCTTTCTCGCTTAAAATTTTTAAACTACTAGTATGTCAACTGTATAAACGTTTGTCTAGAAGTCTAGATCAATGATGCTAACCTTACAGACACCAAGAAAAAACCCAGACAGAGTCCATTCTAGATTTACATTTCTGAAGGATAAGTCAAATGCTATTCTACACATAATGATTCAAACTGATGACAATTCGAAAAAGTATAAAAAAAATAAACTAACATTGGTAATCCAATTATCATACTCATGTGTTAAGACATCGGTAATCCAATTATCATACACATGTGTTAAAGTGTTATCATACTCATGTGTTAAGAGTTATCATACTCCTGTGTTAAGACATCGGTAATCCAATTATCATACACATGTGTTAAGACATCGGTAATCCAATTATCATACACATGTGTTAAAGAGTTATCATACTCATGTGTTAAGAGTTATCATACTCCTGTGTTAAGACATCGGTAATCCAATTATCATACACATGTGTTAAGACATCGGCAATCCAATTATCATACACATGTGTTAAGTGTATAAAATACTCATCAAAGATATTCGTAACAATTTTATGCATGTGTAATAAAAATCTCTGTTTTAATTTCTAGCGTTTCACTTTTCAGAATATTTCCTATGCCAAACGTAACCGTATTTCCTGAAGGAAGCATTATGGATACCATTCCAAAAAGCATTTGTCATTTTTCCACAAATTTCAATATAATTGCAGTCGTATCTAAAAATTCACAGGTTAGTCTGTTAATGAAAGAGACACCAAATTATATTAATGGTTTACTTGGGTTTTAAGTTAAATATAACACATTAAACGTACACCTTTATTTTAAATTAAAGTGTTCGATTTCGAACGCCATTTCTAAGCTTTACAAATACAAAAATTCATACATTAGCTAAGAGTGTTTTTTTGTATGCATTGATTTAATACATTTTCTCACCAAGCTATCATATTTTTTTCAATTGTTTCATATTTTTAATGTTGTGGCATTTTATAGCCGACTAAACGTAATGGGTTTTCTCATTGTTGAAGACCGTACGGTTGCCTATAATTGCTTACATCCATTTTATTTGAACTTTGGTAGATAGTTGTCTCATTGGCAATCATACTACATCTCCTAATCTTTATATGTATATACATTTTAGTTGAAGATGACATGGAAATCGGCTTTGAATGCTCAATTGATCCATGATTATCAAATTGGACTGTCGTCAACGGCAAACAGTGTTGCACCGGATATTGTATTTTTCCGTTCATCAAAACACCATGAACATTTTCGACTGAATCATCCGAATGTTCCGGATGGAAAGGAATTTCACATCATTATGAAGACAATCAGTAAATCAGGTGTTGTAGGGATTCAGGTAAATTTTAATTAGTTCAAATAATTGATTATAGAATACCTAGTAAAAGTGTTCATGTTATCTTTGTTAATTATTAAAATTTAAAATAAAGACACCTCTTAATTTCATGACTGTTTTGTAGAATAATTATCCTCAATTTGATAGGACAGATCGCCCATATTCCACTTTATAGCGGACCGTCATTCATTCCATCACAAAAGGGAGACCTTTTCTTTGGTCCTTTTGAATTCGAAAAATAACACAAAATAATTGTAAATGTTTATTAGAAATATTAATAGTTCTGTCGGATAGCAGGACAAATATATTTGTATTGGCCTTAAAACCTGAATAGCTGGAAATCTGCAAAAACTATCAAATAGTTAATCTTAGATCTTCCTATATTTACATCATCAAAATAAAGAAAAAAATCACCAAATGTCTCATATAAATATATATATGTCAGTTTAATATTTATATTTGTAATGCTGTTGCTTATTGAATGAAAGAAATTTTAGGCAAGAAGGTCATTTCTATCAAATATGCCATGATTAGAACGTCACACGCACAAAACGTAACATATAGGATTTTCGCACCGAAATAAAGAACATATTGTCTCGACATATGTACATGTGTACATGTATAAGTTAAATTTTTCAAAGCTAGTTTTATGAAATGTAACAGTTTTATGCTAACTGGTTAATGTTGAAAGTCAAAGTAAAACAGACTGCATACATTGATTCCAACTCGATAAATTTGCGATAGATTAATATAGACTTTGCGGCAAGGTACACACTAATATTCATAGGCTACCTATCTATCTGTCTACCTAAAATACAATAAAAAGTGATTAAAAACATAATATGTCTAGATTTGATAACAAAACATAAAATTGTAGAGTATAGGACCATTTATTATTGATACAACAAAACCACAGTTTACCGGAGAAAAGATTGACGTTACACTTAGAGGGAATGTTCTTGTCGCCAATTGGTCGGGAGATAGTTTTACAGACCAAGATGATCCTTATCCTTTACAATTTCAATATGCCTTTGGTAAGATAATTTTATTTTATTGCAAGTTCCTCATAATCTAGAGTGGGATGCAATTCTTACAATACTGCTACACGTACATGGTATATAGTAAACGAGCTAAACTTGTTGAGCTTATCCTTGTTGAACGTCGTCTTGTCTGATTCACCGCCTCTATAAACAGTTCCTGCAATAGCTACATGATTTTGCTATTCTTTCTTCAAATCCTGAATTATCGTAACAAAGAAAAAAAAGATAAAGAAATAAAAACAATTTAAACTATATTTCTAAAAATAAGATTTTGGGTTTACGTCAATGAAATAGTACTATCAAGTCTAACAAATTCAAAATACATCTAGAGATGATCATACAGACAGATCACTAGGAAAAATGAAAACGGATAAGATCCATACAACAAATTAAGATCAGAATATTACGACAAATGCTCATCATGGTCAAATGCTGTAAACATCTAACAACAGATTAAGTAAATCGTTTTATCCATTTTTCACAATGACTTACAGGTAGATAATGTCGATAAATAATTACTAATAACATAAACGGTTCCAATTTTAAAGCAGTATTTCCGTTTTTGTATTACAGGTCATCAGCAATATAAGTATGATATACAACATTTTCATAATTTACAATATGGCGGACCGTGCAAAATGACCATTCCGCCTACTTGTACAGTTTTACCAATATCGAAGCTAAATGGTCTCTTCATGGACACCATAAATATTATTTTACCATCAAGGCTACCAATGCTGTTGGTCTATCATCACTACAATCTTCTGTTCCATACAATCACAACGTTCAACTTCCATCTAAGGGAATTGTCTTTGATATTTCACCACAATACATATCATTAAGACATACAAAAGTAAGTAACGAATCTTATTGCTCTTTGTAGCTTTATTCAATTATAAAACATTGCAGCACTAGACATGACGTTCCTGATATTGACTCATCTTAATTGCACAAAATGAAGTGATTCGTGCAAAGTTTTTAAAATGCGCGGACAAAATCCGAAGTATACATAATACTCATGGTAATATTAAGCACAAAAATCCTTTCAGTAAATATAAAAATAAGGAGATGTGGTATGATTGTTATGGATGGAAACATATTAATGTTGTGATGTTACACTATTGTTTCGGAAAAAGGGTGAAGGTTTGGTACCATTAAAACGTTTAAACCCGCTGCATTTGTTTGCACCTGTCCTAAGTCAGGAATCTGATGTTCAGTAGTTGTCGTTTGTTGATGTGGTTCATAAGTGTTTCTCGTTTCTCGTTTTTTATATAGATCAGACCGTTGGTTTTTTCCGTTTGAATGGTTTTACACTAGTAATCTTTTGGGGCCCTTTATAGCTTACTGTTCGGTGTGAGCCAAGGCTCCGTGTTGAAGACCGTACTGTGACCTATAATGGTTTACTTTTATAAATTTTGACTTGGATGGAGAGTTGTCTCATTGGCACTCATACCACATCTTCTTATATCTATAAGCAAGCAATTACTAAATAATGCGTTTCGATATACATACTGTTGTTATGAATATGAAGGATAGAACGTCAAACGATTCGAAAACCTTAAAAAGTTTACGCTCTTGTCAACTGAAAGTATATTTTATGTTTCATAATAAATTGCCTTTATTTCAACAAATATTTCTTTAATTTGATTAAGCATGACGATATGTTATTGGCTACCAAAACAAATATACAAATATGTAAGAGCAAATAGTTGCCATAGCTAAGAGTGGTGAAAACGTTTTTGTGGAAGCGCCTCATAAAACCTTTAAATAAATGATGATTTCAGTCGCCTATTTAGTAAGCATTTATTTTTAACGTACAAACAAACGTGAAACGTGACAGTTACTGCAAACTTGTATTTAAATCTTATTGCATTTAAATATTTCTTGTATATTTTGTAAAGGACATAGAGGATATCGATTTCACAGTTGATACAGCTTCATTTGCAGTGTCATGGGCAGGATTTAAACATCCTTATGACAATGTTAGCTTTGATGTTTGCTTAGGTACAATTCCAGGAAGTTGTGATGTCGTTCCTTGGCAATCCACGAATTTTTTAGCTACCAAATATCTATTTTCTGGATTATCCCTGATGATTTTTAAGGTAATATATATTAGGTATGGCTGCATTTTTTGATTTCTCAAAGTTTGTGTTAGAGTTACAGTTCTCGTGTTGTTCCTGTGTGTTTTTCTGTATTTTTTTCTGTGTTTTTTTTTATCCTTGCGAAAACAGAATCACTTAATGCATTACAAAACCTAACGTTTGCCTGAAATTTGTTTGTAACAAGTCAGGCAGGAACACTGAAATTTATAGGAAAAATGTAATTAATGTAACATACATGCAAATTCTCAGAGGATATATACTGGCAGGAAATGTAAAATGTTTTGCAAAAAGACTATACGTAGCTCATTTCGTTTTTGTCAGATTTATTATGTAACTGTAAAAGCAAGTACAACTGCAGGAAGTGTGAACGTTACCTCAGACGGAGTCAGAGTTTTAGATATAAAAACCAAATTGAAAGAGATAGTAGTAAGAGATGGTAATAATTGTACAGGTAAGAATTTTACATTTGCAGTGAACAACATGAAATGAATTTAATGTATGGGTGTTTCTCATTGTGGAAGGCCGTACTGTTGCCTATAATTGCTCACATTCACATCATTTGATGGTGGACAGTCGCTCATTTTGTGTATAATATGATAAATTTATTCATTTTATAAGACAATTATTGATGAATTCCTTTTTATTAAAACTCTTAGTTGCGCGGGTATCATGGTTTATGAAATATATGTTTTTTAATTGGGTGCTTTACCTTCCAGTTTTATATTGGATTGCCACATACATATACCTGATTAAAGCACGAAAGCCGAACATTTAACGGAGAATTTCAAAGGCGAACAAGTTTCCTATTATTCATAAATATGTACAAAATGTGTTTGGAGTAAATCACTTGTACAGTCAAACCTGCTGTAAGCCAAAAAAAAACAAACTTCTTGGCATGCCACTTTCGTCTTGTTCCACAGAAGCACTACCACTGCATTACGAATCTCAATTCACATGTAATCTCTCTTATAAGTTAAGTTTTCGCTTTTCCCTAGGGTGACCTTTATATACATGTTTGACTGTATCATCATATTTTCTAGCGTTTTTTATTTTGTCAAACCATTATTATGCTAATTACGACATTGGACACAATGCGGATTACATATTTAAATAATTATGCTTTCAACCTTCAAACTTATGATATTGAATCGGTAGGTCATATGTGTATTAAGAGGGCTCTTTTTTATAGTATTTTCCGATTATATTAATTATCATATATCAATTATATATTTTAGGAAGACATGAACTTAAGTCAAGCCACCATTATAAGGTAAAAAGTCACACTGTTTACAATGTAATATAGATACTTCAGTCAGGATTCTATTTCGCCAAAATTATCTCCCCATTACGCCACCTAATTTTTATAATCGTAAAAATGGAAGCCATTGTAGTGATGACGCGCTGTCAATTTAGATCTTGAAAACCGATCAATTTATACACATAGCATCATTTCGATCCACATATGCCAGCTGTATTTCAAAAGATGTATCTACTATATATTGAGCATCATTTAATGTACTTTTTGCATTTGGTCAACTTAAAAATATTTTCTGATCTGTTATCAGGGGAAATTTTCGAAAGTTCAAAAATATTTAAAAAAAATCTTCATTAAATATTTCGTGGAAGGGCAGACTAAAAATTGTCAGAGGTTGAAGACTAACTACTCTAAATAACAAACACAAAAAATGAAGCGTTTTTGAAATAATGTATTTTTAAGATCCACTTGTTTAGTTTGTCCTCAAGTACTTTTAGTAAAAAATTGTTATTCGAATTATGACTCATTAGAAAGGTACTTCACTTGATCCATATATTTCATTTTTTAGTCCTGTAAATTTTTAATGTTAGTATATCAACCTATATCTAAATATATGAAAATAATAGAATCTGAAGCGAGATGATGTATCAAATATTATTCTTTTTTCACGTTTTCAAGATAAAATAGTCAACTCAAACACGCCAGAACAAAAAGGTGTACTCGGCTTTCTCTTTTCGATGAAATTATTGCCCATTTTGGGGGATTTTTTTCCAAGACAACTGTCGCCGCGGGCAGAGATGCATATAATGATGTAAAAAGATCAATCTTTTATCTTTCGTTTAAATTTTTTCGGCGGAATTTATGCTTATGCACAAAAAAAAATCCACATAAATTTGCACCTACCACAATCGACTGTTTTGCGAAAATTTGTCTATAATTTAAAAGTTTACAAATATCTCGAAGCTCAATACCATAATGTAAGTAAAAATACATATATAAGATGCATAACATTCTAAATAATGAACATTTATTAAACTTTTAAAGCCCATAGAAACAGATGTAAACAATTCAAATTTACCAAATAGGCCTTTTCCACCTTCTCTAATAAAGAGTTCCATTTCTTTTATTTAATTTCAAGTGGGTTTCCGCCTGACCTGGTATCTTTAAACAAAATACTGCTATAACTAGTAGCTAATTTTATAAATTAACTGTCAAAGGCGTTACGGTAGATACTAAATAATCACTTGTAAAGGCAGAAAGATAGATATCTCAATGATTTGTACATGGAAAGAAACACTTTTAAAATCAACATGAAGTAATTCAATTTGTCGTTTTTCTCATTTGGTCATAATTGTTTCAGTTTTGAGAAAAGTAAACATCTATCAAATCAAGTACTTCGATATTCGCTTACACATAACATTACTATGTAGATGATGAAAAATGCATTCTATTATATAATTCTATTTAAAATAATTGAAGAACGGTTTAATGGTAAATAAATTGATACATGTATCCATTAATGATAACTTTTCAAAGTAAGATGTCCCAGGTTAGGGGAGGGTTTAACCCCGCCACATTATGTATGTGCCTGTCCCAAGTCAGGAGTCTGTAATTCAGTGGTTATCGTCTGTCCGTTAGTTTTCTCGTTTGAATTGTTTTACATTTGTCATTATGGTTGTCGTTTGTTGCTGTTTATCATATTTGTTTTTCGTTTATTGTTTTGTACATAAGTCAGGCCGTTAGTTTTCTCGTTTTACATTTTGTCATTTCGGGGCCTTTTTATAACTGACTATGCGGTATGGGTTTTGTTCATTATTGAAGGCCGTACGGTGACCTATAGTTGTTAACTTCTATGTCATTTGGTGTCTGTTAGATAGTTGTCGCATTGGCAAATATACCACATCTTCTTATTTTTATAAGTTTTTATGATAATTATAGCGAACCATTATACGACGATTCTAATCTTATATGCATGGTTGTAATGCATGCTTAACAGGAGATACCATGTCGACGAAACTGGTCTCTCTTCTTTTAAAGTTCAGATTATACAAAGTTGTTGTTACTGGAATTTTATATTCAAAATGGGTTTATGCGATTTAGATCATACATGTCCAAGACATACCAAGATGTCGATATCGTCGATATCGACACAATATCGAATCGATATCGATGAACTTATGCACTCACATCATAACCAGATGTAGATTTTGATGACGACACCAATTACAAAACCGATGTCGATATCGTCGATATCGACAATGTCGACTCGATATCGACTCGATATCGATGATGACTTAAGATAACGAATAAAAATAAGACATAACAAGCTGATTAGATTAAGATCGAAGATTGATAAAGGGATAGATGATGGATGAATTGTAATCTATCTATTTTTTTAAAAGATACTCAGGTGCATTCTCCAAAGTAATGTATCCTTTAAAACACATTATTGTATTCTTCAAAAAAACAAAAACAAAATTGTTGCTTGTATTACACTGACAATGGCTGACATAGTAATTTATGTGTTAACTAAGTGAGATATGGTTGCACACAAAGATCTAAAAATGCAGATATAGTACAAACATTACTTGCTATGTAAAATTCAAATCCATGGGATGTGAACTGGTTCCCATTTCAAACAGAGAAAACATGGTTTATCTTTTGGTTGAAATTAAATTTTAACTTTATTTGAGTAGTTTCGAGTACTCTTTGATCGGTACTTTGTGAATTTTATGTATGGATGCTATACCACAGTCCTAGATTTAAAACACTCAAGTTTAACCTCGCCACATCCTAACTATGATTGATCCTTCTCGGGAGCTCTTTGATTAAGAAGTTGTCGTCCGTTGCTGTCGGTCATATTTGATTTTTGTTTATCATTTATACATAAATCAGGATGTTTGTTTTCCCATTTGAAATATTTGACATTTTGTCCTGCCGGTATTAGTGTTACTCTTTGTTGTGAAGACTGTAAGGTGACGTATAAATGTTAACATCCTCATTGTTTTTGTGTTTGGTGGTCTGTTGTCTCATTACAAATCGCACAACATCCCCTTATCTTAATGTGTAACTAAGGTACGTATACTTAACTAAACGAAATAAATAGAGAAACAAATTATGAAGAAAATGTTTAAATGTTGATATGGAATTGATATCGTCGACATATTTAAACAGACGAACCAGGAGAAACTAAATTGTCTATACAGATAACTGTAGGAGATAAACATTTGTAACATACTTTTTCGCTATCGACACGATGTCGTCGATATCGTCGATATCGACATCGTAAATAGACGATCTGGGAGAAACTATAATTGTTTCTTTACATAACTGTAAAACAGATAGACATTTGGAACATAATGTGTCGATATCGACATCTTAAAAACAGACGAACCATGAGAAACTAAATTGTCTATATAGATTATCATAGTAAATAGTCATTTGAAACATAATGTGTCGACATCGACTTCATATCGTCGATGTCGTCGATATTAACATCTTTATTAGACGAACCGGGATAAACTAAATTGCCTATATAGAAAAATGTAGCAGATAAACATTTTGATCATTATTTGACGATATCGACTTGATATCGTCGATGTCGTCGATATCGAGACTACATTGTGTCTTGGACATACCTCATTTAGATACCGGAAAATACTGTTGCCTGCTATTTATTTCCTTTTCATAGGATACAAGACCAGTATGTATCGAGGACGTTGACTATCAATCGTCGACAACGACAATTAGTGCCTACTGGAGCTTACCTGCTAAGTATTATAGTTACTTTCATGATTCGTATATGGCCATTGAAGAACGGTGGCAAGTCGGAGGTTAGTTTTTCTTCAAATACAAAAAACGATAAATGACGCAAAACAGTTCCAGTACTTGACTGGTGCTTAATAAACTAACAGATACCAACTCCCATAAAAACTACACTTATATTATATTGTTGTATTTGAACAGTATTAAAACATAAGTTATAATGGTTTATGAAATATATATTGTTTTAATTGGGTACTTTACCTTCCAGTTTTATATTGGATTGCAATATACATATACCTGATTAAAGCACGAAAGCCGAAAACTTTTCCAGTTCATATCTTAAGACTATTTGTCACTCTGATTTGATTTTGTATATATTGTTAGTTTTGTCAAATTGTTATTGTATGTTTCGTAGATTATTGGGAGAAGTTTCACGACTACGTTTACGTAGGAACGAATCAGTATGCTACTATTGGACAGTTGAATTTGAAGGCTGGACGTTTTTACAGAGCTGTTGTAAAACTATGCGCAGAAGAGTTATGTTTTCCCAATGTTACCAGTAATGCAATAGCTGTTATCTATAATCCACCAGTAACAGGACAATTGTCTGTGAAATTGATACATGATACTAATAATACAGACCTGGTAATATGTTTTAAATTAAAAACTAATCCTGAAATAAATGAAATGTGTAAAACTACAGTCGCCATGTATTGAATGTTTAGATCTATACAATATGCTAAAAAATAGTTTGAAATAGCAAGTGAAAGCTGTCAAATTTTACAATTATAAAGACAATCTATTTTTACACATAAACACGTTGCTTGATATTCTTACAGAAAACTAATGTATCAGAAGGGTTTTTATAAAAATAAGAAGATGTGGAATAATTGCCAATGAAACTAAATGACATAGAAGTTACCAACTATAGGTCACCGTACGGCCTTCAACACTAAGCAAAACCCATACCCCATAGTCGGCTATAAAAGGCCCATAAATGACAAAATGTAACAATTCAAACGAGAAAACTAACGGCCTGACTTATGTACAAAACAATGAACGAAAAACAAATATGATATACAGCAACACACGACAACCACTGAATTACAGCCTTGTTTTCTACAAGTACCTCTTTTTTATTAATTATTCAGTGACCGATGTATCTTCAAAAATATTCTACTCAGCTTTTTGTTCGCATAAAATAAAAGAAGCATACTTTGACACTTAAGATATTTTCCGTAGTACAGGGTCAAGCTGGCAATGTATAATAAATGCAAGTTTCAACATTTTTGACTGGAAGAAACTGACTCTTTTATTTTACGTAGCAAGGAATGTTAGGAATGAGCGTTTCCAACATACAAAATATAATCTTTCCAGAAATAAAAGGTGCTCTTGTAATGCAAATTAGTGTCCGCTACAAACTTGCGGTATTTTCTTTCAGCTGAAAATCAAATTTGACAAGTTTTATGATCCCGATATGGTGGACAAGAAAGAAGCAATATCAGTTTTAGGACTCTACGAGTGGACCATAGGGAATGATTTGGGAATGCATACTAAATGGAATGAAGTTTTGATAAGTACAGTTTCAAACCTTACTCAGGTAGGAGTGTAACCAGCTATATATTTTAAATAAGTAATGTTGTTATCATCATTGTGTAAGTTACAGTTACATTTTTCTATTGTTTGAGATCGAATTATACAGATTCCAAATGGTAAATCGGATATCTAATGGGATATATGTTTGGCGAATCCTATTATGCAATCTTTTATTCTGTTTACACAGTACACTGACATTCTTTATTAAAAGGTATTTTTTGTTTTCCACAGATAAATTTTGATGCTCCTTTTAATGGAAGCATTGACCTTTCAAAATGTCGTAAGATATTTATAAGAGGATACAACAAAGCTGGATTGTGGTCTGTTATTTCTAAGGAAATAACACAGTGCAATGAGAACCAGGCTAACGCATTAATTGTTCCAAATATTGTCATTGATGCAGTAGGGGAACCAGAATTTAATTTGGGTAGGTAGCACATACTTTATAACTTATATAAAGAAAAGTTTTGTGTAATTTTGTAAACAGGTCACATTATATATAAAAAAGGTTAAGATGTAAAATTTAATTCTCCAAAATTGTATACATATAAATCAATACATCATAAAAAGAGAAATTCATGGCTGACTGAAAAATTATTGACATTGTTAATGGCAACGTTACTTTTATGTTATAACACTAGCGCTGTGAATCAGGGGACGTAATTGGCAAAAGTGGACATTCTATTTGTATGTCAAGTATTGCAAAAATATATTCATACACCAAATTTCCCTAATCTTTTTATTGGTACATAAGTATATTTATATATATATATATATATATAAAATTAAATAAAAGGAATGGTGACATGTACATGTTATAATAAGAAGATGTGGTATGATTGCCAATAAGACAATTCACAATGTGACAAAATCACGTAGCATATAAGAAACTATAGGTCACCGTACGGCCTTCAACATGTTCAACAAATCTGCAAAACCCATACCGCATAGCAAACTATAAAAGACCACGAAATGACAAATGTAAAACAATTCAGACATGAAAACTAACGTGCTGGTTTATGTGCAAAATATGATACACAGCAACAAATTACAACCACTGAATGACAGGTTCTTGTTCTGGACAGTCATATTAAAACTGTGGTGGGATAAATCAAAGCACAAATTACAGATCTGAGAATATTTGTAGTTACTAAATATAAAAAGAAGATGTGGTATGATTTCCAATGAGACAACTCTCCAAAGCTAGTCAAAGTAAATAACAACTAATAAAAAATCGTGTCTCCACGACTGAAGAAATATAAATTATTGTTTATTGCTTGTTGGTTGCTTTACGTCAAGAGGCAAATATTTCATGCATGTTCAGGACGAAAACAAATTAACAATAACTACAATAGGCAGTTCATGTAATAGAGGCCGTCTGGGATGAAGTTCGGGGAAATTTGGACTACCACTGGGAAATGAACGTAAATTGGATAGGGACCTAAATTTTGCCTTGAAACAGGCCACATACGGACCACTAAAAGATTTGTTGCAAGGATTCTAAACGTACAGAAAGCGTGGCATTCTCTATATACGAGGCATTTAGTTTAACGTCCCCATTCTGACCGGACGAGGCTGCGTATTTGTACATCCCGCACAGCCAAATGGACGCCCCTCTTTGACAAAGGTTTTACTGCCGGTTTGAGGAAGACCAAAAGTGACAATATCTTTATTCTTAGCCACTTTGGGGACCAAATAGAGATGGAAACGATATATGTTATCTTTTTACGTTCTGTTGTATTGTACGTAATATTTCTTCCTATGGAAACAAAATTAATGAGGGTGTATTCTAAACGATTTTGGTGTGAAATGAATGCAGAGTTGGACAAAATACCTGTCTTTGTAAATTTTGAAATAATCCCTGATATTTTAACAATTGGTGACTATTTACAAAACTTAACTTTTTGATATTTCTTAAATGTACTTTTCTTTTCTCATATTAACATGACCAATTTGACCAACAGCTTGGGATACCTTAGCTAGCTTCCAGTTTTATCGAGCACATTTTAACCCTGCTTTAAAAAATATGCTTTGTCTTTTGTTTCATAGTTCAAGTTATCAGGTTCAACCCACCATTTTTTTCTTAAAATGTCCTGTACCAAGTCAGGAAAATGGCCATTGTTATATTACAGTTCGTTTCTGTGTGTGTTACATTTTAAAGTTGTGTTTTTGTTGTGTCGGTGTTCTCCTCTTATATTTGATGCGTTTCCCTCAGTTTTAGTTTGTAACCCGGATTTGCTTTTATCTCTATCGATTTATGAGTTTTCGAACAGCGGTATACTACTGTTGCCTTTATTTATCGGTCATCATGTTGTCTGGATCATGCATATGTATTTGTGTGTTTAAATTTTAATATACACGATACAGATAATTACAAAAGGAGGTTTCCTTTCCTCGAATGTAACGTACCGAATTAGGCTAGCCACATTGTCTGTACTGACATAACCAACACAAAAGATGCAACATATAGAACAAGATTTGCTTACCCTTCCGGAGCATCTGAAATCACCCCCGGATTTTGTCAAAGTTTGTGTTGCCCAGTCTTTAGTTTTCTATCTTGTGTTTTGTAGACTTTTGTTTATCTTTTCGTCTTTTTTCCTATTTTGCATGGCATTTTCAGTTTGTTTTCTACTTATGAGGTTGAATAACCCTTTGGTATCTTTCGCCTCTCTGGTATTTTTATTATCAAATAATTTTCATCTCATTTATTGGTTACTACTCAATTACATGTACCCAATGTTTAAAATCAAGTCAGAAGATTTATAGATTTGACTTAAAGAACAATAATAACAATAAGACTAATATATCGAGGTTTCGAAAATGACAATTGTTACCGTACAAGCATTTTCGGATCGATATATATATATCATCAGTATCAATAGCAAAGTACGACATTATTGTATTATATCAACAAAAGTATCCCTTTTGATTTGATGGTTTACTTTTACATATATTTGAGATAATCATGTTTTCCGTGGAAATAGCAATCACACCTGAATTTTGTTTTATTATTTCAGATGGTTCTATCCGTGACAAATTTGGACAAGAAATCTACCTTGCGGAAAACGACAAATGGGAAGTACCAGATACGGATTACACTCCTTATATGAATATTATATCTGCGTTGTGGCCTACATTTCGCCATAAAAATTATACATGGGCTGTCCTGGAAACGGAAAACCTATATAAGACAGGTTACTTAAAGAATGAAACGAAGTTAAACTTAGTGGATCCATGTTCTCACCCTTCAACAATTAAATGTGGTCATACAGGTACAGTTGTATGTTAATTGTATTGTCAGGTTTACTTTGGATCTATTTGCTGACAAAACCAATGTGTATTTAATGACAGATTTCTATTGTTCTTTGCAGTCCTTTGACACGGTTGAGAAAGTGTGGGAACTCTTTAGAATTGATATTCGAATGGTATATCTAAAAAAGACTCTGCAAAATTATACCAAATCAACGCAATGTATTTCATGTAAATAAACTCATCATAGCATGTAAAGACAGGAGTTTTGCATGCAATACAGTAATCTTTAGTACTTAATGTACATAATTGTTAGTATAATTAAATGGAAAGACGGATGGGTGTAAACATGCTAAAATTAAATTCTAAATTAATTTTTAAATTGTTATGTGTTTTGTGAACTGCCTTATAATGACCAGTCAACTTTAAATTTGATTAGCTGTTAAGTCAATGTTCTGTTAATAGCTTTTGAACATGGTAAGAAGTCAATCAAAGCTTTTTTTCTGACAAACAATATAACAGATATAGGCCCTACATATACTTTTTGATGATAATCATTACATTATTTAGTTTTAATCAAATACACAAACGTACGTAAACTTAAATAAATGTTATCATTGAACGTAGGAGGACACGGCTTTCATAAGAAAGGAAGCAGATATCTGTGATTTAGTCATCAACCCAAACAAAGCAAAATAAAAATGTGTTCTTTGTATCGTAATTGATCTTTACAACAACACACTCGTACCAGTTTATTATGTATGACTGGATGTATATATGACTGGCAGTTAACACCTTTCCCCAACACACAATCACATTTCCCAAATAAAGATAAGGAAAATACAAAACAAAACAAAGCAAAGAACAGATAAATAATTTAATCGATTATTTATGCTGAATTAATGAATCTTTATTATACATTCCATATTATTTCTTTAAAGTTACACGTATCATTTTGATAATAGTCACTTGGATTTTTTCTTCTTTCTTATAGATAAAACATACATCAATGTAAATTTCCAAACAAACGAAGAATTAGATCACGGCAAACGGTACATAGTTTGTATGCATGCTCCAAGAATATTTAAGAAATATGAAAAATGGAATGAAACATTTCCTGAGATCAGTGCATGTAGCGATGGAATTACAGTTGACCTGACGCCTCCAAGACCTGGTAATGCTTGGATAGGTTTAGATTCTGCAGAAAGTTATCAGGTAAATATGTTTCAAAAATGGGAAAAGGTACCAAGAAGTCACTCGAACACTGTACGTTGAAGAAAAACAGACAATACAATGGAAGAAAATGAAAATGAAAATAGTAATAGTTAAAAAAAACTACACAGAAAATAGAAATTAACCAACACGACTACCGCTAAATCCGGTGTTGAACTGAGGTTCTCGGGAAGGGTAAGTAAGTTATATTCATCTAGTAAACTGTATGTCATCTAATATCAAAACATATTATAGCTTATTGACAAAGGAGAGAATCATTAGCTACAAAGAAAAACTCATCAGAGATACCAGGCTTATAATTTTGTACGCCAGACGCTCGTTTCGTAAACAAAATGATTCATCAATGACAATCGAATCACAAAATGTAAAAGGCAAAAAAATCACGAATCCGTTCATGTGGTTGAAAAATCATAGTATTGAGGTCAAGTAAATTTAAACATAAAGAGTTTGAAATGAAGCAGAATTCGTTCAAAATGTTCGCAAAAAAGGAAAAAAAACCCATCTTACTTCTAATGAAAGGGAGTGCTCATATCTCATATCACAGTCAGCTTGAAATTAAGGATTATGTCCTAGTGAGCTTGAAAATAAGGATTATATCCTAGTGAGCTTGAAATTAAGGATTATATCCTAGTGAGCTTGAAATTAAGGATTATATCCTAGTGAGCTTGAAATTAAGGATTATATCCTAGTGAGCTTGAAATTAAGGATTAAATCTAAAAAGTCTGCTCCAAATCTTTTCATGAAATTTACACTGATGGACGACTTAAAACTTAATAAATGACACAGCAATGACGTTTGCAAAATTTCTATGGTCATATCTACTGCTCGTTCGTATTTCTTCTTATAATAAGTTACTTGTGAACGTTCACATTATACGAACTTCTTAAAAAAAGATCGGCTCCTAACACAAACACTCCTCCCGAAGAGTTGAAATGACAACTGTTACAGCACATGAATAAGAACACCACAATAAACTTGTTGACTTGTCTCAACTCACAAGGATCATGTTTGCGAGGTCTAGATCTTAAAGCACAATGGTCGTTTGATATGTACCGAATGAGTCATATTCTCTATTGAGACATTTTGGCCGAGTCTGAATTTAAATGACATGTGATGCATGCAGATAACAGGAAACGATTACTCTGTCGACGCAAACGGTTGGTGTACCCCCACTTTAGGAGTGGAGTGCCGTATTTCAATCACCTTGCTCTTCCTTCCGTCCAACCGTCGAATAAACATTTTCGTCACATTTTACCAAGACTGTTCTTTACAAAATTACTTTATATTTGATCTGCAGTTTGACAGTGATGAGTTTTATCGACTGCACACTTGGCAACTCGATCTGTCATGTGCATACCTTTTGTTTGCTGATGTCTTAAATTATTTTGACTGCTATGTATGTTGAAAGAACTTTAATTTTTGCGTCACAAATTTCTCCAATAATGCTGAACAGGTTGACTTGAAATTTGGTCAGCATTTCAGCAGCGGTGAGTTGTAACGTATGGGCGCTTTTTTGGTCTGTCTAACACCTTCTTATTGATTTCCTATACTTAAAAGTAGGATATTCTTAACATGACAACGCGTACAGTCTTGTTATGTATATTCGCAAAAGGATAAAAGTTAGTTATGGACATATGTAAACTACAATTGCCTCCTAACATATAGTGGAAAGTTATATCGAGCAATAAGATGTTATAAAATTTAAACAAAACCGTCGGCGAATTTAAATTATTTAACCTTTATTTATGACAGAATTAAAATGCTGTGCCTAGAAAAGACAGGACAGTTACTGAAAGTAACATAGACATTGCCACATAAAAAAGTCCAGATGCAACATAGTTTAGTGTATTTAACTAATACAAAAAGGGAAATGCAGTAAATAATTAATTCACATCGTTCTATTCGTAATTCTGTAGTCCATGTGTTTGATGCCTTTTATGGACCTTGAAATTTATAGATTATCTTCATGGGTTTGTAATGTTCTTCAACGATCTGTAAAAATCTGCCTTCTAACTGTGCAAACATTATTCAATCGCCACTGATGAATCTTGTGTAAACGACACGCGCGTCTGGCGTCAACAATATAAGCCTGGTATCTTTGATGAGTTCTTGTCAATTTTCAATTTGTGTGTGTATCTTTTACACTGTTGTATCAATGTATCTATTGTTCAGTGTGCTCTAGCAAACATTTCATTCTTTTGTACTTTCTTATATGTTGGTTTCCAATTAGAGTTACAAACGCTAAAGGCTTCCCTGAGATACATATATGACATATTTGACATACATTTTTCTAGTTTGATATATGTGATTTATCATACTTTATACATATATGTTTTTATTTAAAAAAAATACAGTCATCGACGTCAGATTTATATGTAGCCTGGGACTCATTCGTTGATGTAGAAGAATATGGTCAAGCTGTTCATAGTTCAGGGATAAAAGAGTACAAAGTTGGACTAGGTATGCATAATGTCTTCACACTACTCTAAAAACATATTTGTTTGTAACACGGCGTCATATTTCGATTGTAATTCGTGCATGTATGTTCAACCTGTTCGAAGTGTATGTAACACTGAAGAATTTGCACGCTCCGTTACTATAATTCTTTATATGCATTAAATGATAAAGTTTCATTTGATAAACATATTAAAAGGTAGTTACCAATTGGAACTGTGTCTAGAGTTTTTTTTGTGCGATTTTGGTAAATACTTCTTTAAAAGGTCAGCTGATACCAATCAGGCAATACATTACACCAGTCGAAAAGAAACAAAAAAGGGTATAGCAAAACATGGAATACAATCAGCTACAGTATATATATAAGCTACAAAACATTGAAAAATTGTAAAACAAATTGATTAAGCAATATAAACTGCAACAAACACCAGGGTTACCCAATGTTCGAGAGGGTGAGGCATGTTATTGGTATATGCATCCGTAATGACACTCAAGACTAGTAAAAATCTTATGAAAAGTCAAATGCTTTCATGTATGTTTTTTTTGTGTATAAAATTTTGCTTTCTGCAACAATGTATACTTTTTTTAAACAAGCGTCATTTCACATAAGGCATATTAAGGTTTATCAAAAGGAATTGAAAAATATGGCTGTGTTTACACCACAAAATCTACTATGAGTACAGATAAACTGATGCATCTAGGAAAGTGTTAAGGCATGGTATGACCTAGATATATAAAAGTTATATGTAGTCTATGTTTCAGAAAACTAAACACTTACCTGGATTTTGATGTGCATTTTTTTCCAGAGGATAGCATAATAAACTAACACATGCGTTTCATTTGATACGGTCCACTCAGTTACACAGTTTAAATCACCTATTGTTTGCAGATGTCTATTGTCCATCTATTGTTCATTTAAATCAATACTACTCAAAATATTTATTATATGAGGGGAGCTTCTCAAACCTCTTTCCAAACTTATCTTATTTTGGCACCTTCTGCAGGAATGAAAAAAAAAAGTTTAAAATTTTCTAAAACATAAAATGCATTTAAGATTAAATTATCTAATTCCTGCCATGCCTTAAAACTTTTCCAGGTGTACAGGTTTGTCTGTACTCAGAGTAAAATTTGTGGTGTAAATACGGTCATATTAGCCAAAAGGTTATGATGAACCTTAAAAGTAGTCAGTCAATAACTATGTGTTTTATTTGATATTTTTACATTTGATCTTGAGAGGGTTGCAGTCACATAAAGATTATTGATAAATGCATACACTTTTGTTATTTTAAGGTTCTACAACTGGTGGGACAGATGTAGCCGCGTATATATCAGTAGGAATAGGCAATCACTTCACCTTCCGTAATTTACGTTTACAGAACGGACACGAGTATTATGCAACAGTGAAAGGTATATAGTTTTCAGAACCCTTTATAAATGAGAGCATAACATGAAAATGCTAGTAAAACAATAGATAAACAGGATGTATTTGTGTTGACCCTAAGCTCCATAAACTTTCCATTGATTTAAGTTAAATTATATTTTTCATTATTGATAAGTATGAAAATAGAGGCAGATGATACCAAGACAATAACATAAGTCGTAGAAAAACAGACAGCACCATGGCCAAAACAAAAAAAAACGACAAAACGATCTACAGCATACCACAAAAAACACTGAACAACACGACTCCACAAAATCCTGGGTGAGTAAACAACATTTCACTATTGACCCCCGTCTTGCTGGTCATTGCAAGTTAAAATTCGATGAGTCGCTTTAGGTGATGTCATGATCTAATCTAAGAAAAGACGGTGAGATAATGGCTTCTAAATTTGAACATGTTTATGTTCATGTATGACACAGATATGTCAAAACGATCGATTATATCATGTGGGTGTCTATAGAACTGTCGAAAAGAAGACGTCAATGTTGTGTACTGCATGTGTTTAAATATACATGCATGTTTATTCAGTATCAAATTTTAAATCATGTTTTTTTACAGCAATAGATTTCTCAACAAGAAGTGCTATTGTCAACACACATCCAGTTAAGATTGATAACACCGCTCCTCAAAAGTCCAGTGTGGCTATACAAATAAAAGGAAGACATTTGACAGATCTCAGTGCAATAAATGCTTGGTATGTTCATTGCATGTTTCCAATTATCAGCCAATTGCTGCTTTTGAAAGAATACCGTTTGTACATGCACATATTTGACTGAAATGACAGAATATGAGGCCGTTAGATTTATAAAGGCCCTATATATCTTGAGTGAATGAAATACCTATTGACCAATTCTTGCTTTAAAAGGTCGTTTTATAATTCTATGAACTGTTATGACCGTAGATATAATATCTATTAATAAATTCGAATAAATCGTAATACTGAAATAGTTTTGTGATGTCATAATCATAAGTTATAGGATCTGCTTACCCTTCTGGAGCACCTGAGATCACCTCAGATTTTGGTGGGGTTCGTGATGCACAGTCTTCTATGTTGTGTATTGTGTACTATTGTTTGTCTGTGGATCTTTTTTCTTTTTTGCCATGGCGTTGTCAGTTTATTTTCGACTAATGAGTTTGAACGTTCCTTTGGTATCTTTCGCCTCTCTTTTTTTTTATTCTTACATAATGTCTCTTAACGTACAATTAACGCAGACAAATTATAAAGTAGATAACATGTGCTAAAACATTTCAGTATGCTTCCATCATGGGGAATTTCCACTATACAATAAATACATTTCCGTAAATTCTATCGACCGTTTTTCTCTTGGCAGTTGGAAAGATGTTTTCACAGACATAGAAAGTGGAATAGATCACTACCTCTGGGCAATAGGTTCTCATCCAGGAGATGGCAATATTATTCCATTCACTGTTACTACTTTGGATTGTGAAATCTCTGCTGAAGATACTAATATTGATATCCACGAGGGACATCCATACTTCATTACGGTCAAGGTTATTATTTTAAAATTAATTAGACTAAGTATAATTTTATAAACAAAATCATTTAAATACAACACGAAAGAAAGATTAAAAGAAATACGCATACTTCATTCACAAAAAGATTCAATATACCCACCATTTATTACACCAATGATGATGTGTCATTTCTCCATGAAATGTCTAAACATTTATTGTTAACTAAGTTCTCTATAGTAACATAATTTCCACAAAATTTATGCCGTCACATATATTTAAAGTTTCAATATGAAAATTATATATGTTATTTGTTGCAGTAAAGGTCTCATATGACATTAATTTGTGTGCAAATCTAATATTATTGTCTGAGATATCATTTATGTTTACTCATTAGGCCGTTAATCGAGCTAAACTTGTAGCTATGGCCTCTTCATGGGCATTTATATTCGACATGTCACCACCAATAACTGGTTATGTATACGATTCCAATCCTGACAGTATTGAGTCGAAAATGAGAGATGTTGATTATCAGACAAATCTTCGTAAATTGTCAGTTTATTGGGATGGGTTTCATGACTCACATTCCACAATCAAGAATTATTATGTCAGTATCGGGACCTGTTCAGGTTGTCAGGATGTACTTAGAAATCAAGGAATTGGCATAGCAAATAGTAAGTAAAACTGAGTGGGAGAATATTTATGTTTACACTTATAACATCCTAATTAATAAGGAATTAAAAATCGCTTTGATATTAGAGTGCATTAACACTATGCTAGAAAAAATAAACAGTATAATGTTTTTCAAAATGATTAGATATCAAATCCCAGTAAATGCCCTGTTCGTTTGCTTTTTGTTTTCAAACGTGATTTTATGTGTCATCTTGTGTAAGAATATAATACATCCATGTGCTCCGTGAAACCTCTTTCTGAATTATTAACATCAATTTTATCAGCAATCAAAGCCGGGCTTCAAAGTTATTGTGAAACTACCTATTCTAGAGGTGGCGTGAATCAGATGTGGATACTAAAAAATTCCAAAGATCTTTTAGAGTACATACAATCTAAGACTCTTTCATCTTGCAATAGTATTAAAACATTTGAATTTTCTACACTTTACACAAGTATTCTCCATTCCAAACTAAACGACAAATTGAAAGAGTTGGTCCTGCTTTGATTCATAAAAAAAATGTCCAACGTATATACAAGTATCTTGTCTAAGGGAGGTATAAATCCTACTTTGTGAAAAATCACTCTGATTCTAACAAAAAATTCTCTGAAACTGACATTATCAAGATGCATGATATCTTGATTGACAACATATTTGTTACGCATGTTACGTTTGGAGGACGTGTTTTTCAACAAACAATCGGCATTCCCATGGAAACTAACTGTGCCCCTCTTCTTCCCGACTTGTTCCTTTATTCATATGAGGCTGACTTCATACATGAACTTCTTAGGAAGAAAGAAAAGAAGTTACTTTTACTTTTCGCTACATAGATGATGTTTTCTCACTAAAAAAATCAAAATTTTGTGACTATGTTGAACGCATCTATCCCATCGAACTTAAGATAAAGGATACAACAGATACAATTAAGTCAGCCTCATAGCTTGACTTACATCTAGAAATTGACAATGAGGGTTGATTGAAACAAAACTTTATGACAAAAGAGATGATTTCAGCTTTTCAATTGTGAACTTTCCATTTCTATGTAGCAACATTCCAGCAGCGCCTGCATACGGAGTATATATCTCCCAGTTGATACGATACTCCAGGGCTTGCATTTCCTATCTTGATTTCCTTGATAGAGGATTGCTGCTCACACGGAAGCTATTAAACCAAGAGCTCCAAGTGGTGAAGTTGAAATCATCCCTTCGTAAATTTTACGGACACCATCACGAGTTGGTTGACCGTTGCGGAATATCCGTTTCACAGATGATAGCTGATATGTTCTTAATGTCGTTCCCTTTTCCAGATTGTGACCTACCGAATTACACTTATTACCGGGTTTGTACTAACAAGAGCAACACGACGGGTGCCACATGTGGAGTAGGATCTGCTCACTCTTCCGGAGCACCTGAGATCACCCCCAGTTTTTGGTGGGGTTCATGTTGCTCAGTCTTTAGTTTTCTATGTTGTGTTTTGTGTATACGTACTATTGTTTGTCTGTTGGTCTTTTTCTTTTTGTAGCCATGGCGTTGTCAGTTTATTTTCGACTTATGAGTTTGAATGTCCCTTTGGTATCTTTCGCCTCTCTTATACACCAAATCATTTCTTTTGCATGGCCAAGAAATACTTTTGAAATTGTATCGCAGAGGTTGTAGGCCTAGGGTAAAAGGAATTTTATGTCATATTATTTTATTAGATTTCACGCTTTGTCATATTCCTCTGGGTCCTGGTATCCGATATTTTACAACAATAACAGCCTGTAATACAGCAGATTTGTGCAAATCGGTGACATCAGATGGTGTAATAGTGGATAACAGTCCACCAACAAAAGGTGTCGTCATGGATGGAGTTGATATCTTTGATTTGGAATACCAATCTTTACGGTTTGTCAATTTTTATTTTGATATTTACCTCACGCCTTCTCTTCCTTTCATATTATCATAAGAACATATTATTAATTCTTGAAATTAAGATAATGACATGAAATCAATGTATAATCCATACGTATGACCATTATCTATAGCAGTATATGGAACACATAAGGACATAATTTATATATTTTGTGTTGTTTTCGAGACGCTGAGGACGAATCATTGCCGAAAGTGTCTAATTTGCATACACAGTACTGTTACTTTTGTGTACATTGACTGTGTATATGCGATAACAAACTCAAACCAAGCTACTATTTTTGATTAATTTTATTAGGAATTACATATCTGCCAAATGGTATGGGTTTTCTGATTCCCAGTCAGGACTTGAAAGTTTTGCATGGAGAGTAGGAACAAAGCCTGGATTTGATGATATCATCAAGGCTGTACATTTACCGGTAACAGATATCTTAGTAGAACCGAATGTACAGCAAAATACATTACCACTGGGAAAGCGAATTTACATCACTGTCAAAGCTTATAACAAAGCAGGTAAATGTGTCAAAACAAACAAGATGATTTTTCAACGTTTGATTGATAACAATTAATGTTACTATCATTTTTTTGTAAGTTTGTAAGCATTGATTTTGTTTTACGATAACAATAATGAAAATAGCATAAAACAACAATGTCTTCATCGTTTAAATAACATAAACATTGAACTGTCGTATATATTTTTTTAATTTTGTAATATATCACAAATAACTTTTTCATGAGCAGCACCTGCGATAAACCCTTGTTTAGTGTGAGCCTTGTTGCACAGTCTTTAGTTTCTATGTTGTGTTGTGTAGAGTGTTGTTTGTGTTTTTCATTTGTTTTTGCCATGACTTAGTTTATAATGTCTTTTTGGTATCTTCCGCCATTTTGTTTCATCATATTCAAAACAATTTTCTAATGATTTGATATATTTTAGGTTTAAGTGTGGAATCGACATCAAATGGTTTTTTGATCGACGATTCTCTGCCAGTGATTCGCGTGAAACCCTTTCTGTCAAGAGATTTAGGATCAATGGTTGATGATAGCATAGTGTTTAGAAGCACGTTAAAGGTCAAATGGGAAGTTGAGGACAGAGAGTCGTTCATTCAAAGACAATATTTATCTTTGACCTCACACGAAGGTGGAGAATTTAACTCCACGTCAACTGAGGTAATTATATGAATCGCTTGTAAACAGAAGGGAGAAAAACCAATTGGTAGCCGAAAGCAATGATTATTCGGTTTAATTTTAGTTTCTAAAAACGAGGTTTATATAGTCATGAATGGATTGACTTTATGAGAAATGAAAGAATTTTCTGCATGGAAAAAAATCAATATATAACTCACATTCTTTACAAAATATCATTTTTAATTCAGATGAACAAATTGATTTTTTCTTGCTTTTTTGGGGGGTTAACAGCTGCACAGAGTTTTAATTAAGATAATTATTGCAGCTTTGTGGAATGGTAAGAGAATATACGTTCGCACGACTTGAACTTCACGATGGGTGCAAATATACGATAAAATTAATAGCGTGTAATGGTGCTAAGCTTTGTGTTGAGTCTGAGTCCTCTGAGATAATGGTTGACAGTTCTCCACCTACGCCTGGTAAGGCACTCATTAATTCTGAACAATTCTATTTCACTTATATTATTACATTTTATTTTTTAACTGTTGATAACAAAAGTTTTTCATTTGTATTGAATGAGTACAATACAAGATATCCCAGTTTGTGAGTACAATATGATGTCTTTATCGAGTATATTCTTACAATATTTGTTGTGTTTATATATTGATGTAGCATACTATACTCATGTTCAAAGCTTAAGTTCATCAGTTTTAATTACAATTATCAGATATACTTTTCCTTTTTATATTCATTAATCTGGTTTCTTCTAAAATATATATTGTATCTGTTGTAACGACCAAAGTATTTTGTATTATAAAACATAACAGCAATTGTTTGAAGGCGTTAGTACATATTATCACTTATAGGCAAATACAATATAAATCCTGCTCTACAAAATGAAAGTATATTAACTTTCTAAAATGAAGAACAGTATGATATGTTCTCTAAGACATTATTAAAAGTCAATTCTCTTTAACCCTGATACTGGACAAAGTGTAGTGCGTTAGTATGAAGATGCAAAAAAATGTGTACCTCGTTATCATACAAGGTATCATATGTATCAAAACTTGTAATTTATAAAGAGGCAAAAATGAATGTTATAAGTGAAAACACTACATGTTTATCCCACGAAATACAAGGAAGATGTTATGCATACCCCATTGCTGACTGCCATATATTTCATAATTGCGAACACGGTTATAAGAAAACATACACATAATTGCTTGAACGATTGAACAGGAGAGCTTGAATACATACGCCTAATATTAATTTAAAAGGTGCAATATATATATGTTTAAAATAATTTATCTTTTTCAAATCTAAGGAATGTTTGCAATCAATACTGACCATGCTGCGAATCTTCATCGTCATGTACATGGATGGATGTCGTGGTCTCAGTATAAACTATGGTTATCATGGCTCGGATTTACAGATTTACATACAGGAATTGACAGCTATTATGTATCAGTTGGCAGTCAATACATGTTAAATGATTTGAATAAGGTAGCAAAAATAACTATTATTTAGTTTTTGAAATATTGTTCAATCATACAAATTAAACTAACAATTCCCTGTTTTGTATAACTTCTCAAATCTAATCTAGAATATGCATGATATGTATACGGCACTTAGTGCCATTGAAGTTGTCATCTCGTAGACCTGTTTACCATATCTCAAATTTAAACATTCCAAACATTCCCTTTTTTTCTGACTGTAGTAAGTGTTAACAATAGTTTCTTAGAAATAACCATTGTATATAGGTAGTATTATGTCTTAAAACAATTGCATTTTTAACATTTTTACTACAGGATGTCTTTGGATCACCAGCTAAATTTCAGCACAATTCATCCGAGTTCGATAAAGGAGATGAAGGTTTTGTTCAGACTTTTACAGTTGAAACAAAGAACTTGGGACAGTTTGAAAATATTTTTATCAGTGTTTGGGCTATTAACAAGGTACAATTAACACTACTGAATACTAATTCAATATTTTATGTTTTCCTGAATTTTATTGCAGTCTTTATGTAACATTTTTTATTGTCTAGATTTTACCGTCGAATTACATGTGTTGGGCCTCAATTTTTAATTGCTGGAACACACAAATGTTCGAATAATACAATAAAATCGAGAACCAAACCTAACCTACCTCAAAACGCTGTTTCAAGGAGATTTTATCCAAATGTAAATTGTACAAATATTGAATTAATCTTCGGTTTTAAAACTTTAACATGTTATGCGATTAATGTTTCGTAGTTTTATGTGTAGTCAAATTATTACACCATTATACCTTCTCGTCAATCATATTTATTGTAGGTTGGTCTTCAAAGTCCTATGATACATTCACAATTTAAATTGGTTCCTGGTGGATCTTTAGATTTAGTCAGACGTTGTTCAGCCCTAACTTGTCTTGGACACTGTGTATGCGCTGCACAGGGACAGCGATGCCCATTGAACAGAACATCTTGCGACATTGTCACTATAGGTAAAACTTTGTTACTAGTATTAGGTAAACTTTGTATTTAGTAATGTTAACAAAATTGTCCGGTTTGCTTGACTTTAATAATATTTGCTGGATTTTTGCATGAATGTAATTTGCAAATGTTAAACATACTTTTGATAAGGCGAACAAATCATTGCCATTTTTTTAAGACAAAGGGTTATGCACTTCTTTTACATCTGTATAACATGTATAATATTATGATTCTCTCATGGTTTCGAAATTAAATTTTGGTTTCCTTTTGTTTTTGACTTAGAGTTCGGTACTTTTTTTATCCTCTTTTTACCAAACCTCATAAAAAATTTAAAAAACAGGCGTATAAAGGGCCAAATAAAATATGAAGTTGAAGACCATTGCGTGCTCATAATTCCAATTTTGCTAATGCAGCTTATGTTAATTTTTTAAAAATTAAGTTTAGATAGTATTCTGTCGTTGCATTTACTCAAATCCTTAACATATATCGACACCAGTCATTTCATGATTGGCTTCTACTACGTATGTTTTATATAATTTACAGGAAATAAGAACAGCTTACTTGGAGTTTATGATTTAACAAACGTAAATCCTTCATCTAACGTTGATGATAAATCGTATTCCCCTTCAAATGATGCGATTGCATCCAAATGGAAAATAGTTCAAGCACAAGGATTATCGCCACTTTGGTGAGTGAATATAAATGTATGTCAATGTTATGCAATGTAATAAAGTTGTCAACTTGAGATGTTGTAATTACCTGGCTTCTGGATGTCGGACTGCATGAATATTTGGAGAGAAATGTTCATTCAAGCACAAAAGTCAAGACTATATCTAAATGCATATCAGGACAGCTCAAGCAGACCAAGTAAAACGCATAATAGTAAACTTCAAAACTAATATAAACATTAAAACAAAACAGGACTTCGATAGGGCTTTATAAAGATAAAAACGATATTTGTTATTTTTGTTAGTGAAACAACCATCCTTTAAAGACCAAAGGACAAACATGAGTACGTGGTAGAAATTCTTATAGAAAGTATAGTAAGACAATTAAAATTGAGTTTTCAGAATGAGTACTTTACCTATAACTTATTCACCCTTTAATTCAACAAGTGGTTTTTCTTTAAAAGTAAAAATGTCAATAGCAAAAGATGTTACAAGCTTATGTAGCAAGTTTGTATTTCTGTTTTAATTTCTTACTTTTTTTACTACAGAATCATATTGTCAGCATAACACAGCGTCATTATATATTATGATTCGCTTAACATAACCTGTATCGCTGACATAATCCAATATCAGATTAGTATTTCTTTTGTTGAACCGATAAACATCACAAAATTATTTACCACGGGTACATGTTCATTTTATTGCCTTTCGTAGGGGCCGAATATTAATTTTTAATTGACAATGCTAACAAACATAATAAAGCAATACCACATCAAATGAGACTTTGCAAGTATTGTTTTAAAAAAAGTCCTCGATAAAACAAAATATTACCGCTCAAATCATGTGGTTTCCAACAGGCCCTTTCTCTATTTTCTCAATCAAATTAATTTGCAAGGTTTGAATGGTCGGCAGGGTTGTCGACAGGAGATACACCACAAGGAATATTTGACAATTTAAAAGATGATGTCTGGCACCACGCAGGACAAAATTATCAAGCTATTCTAAATCTTAAAAGAGGTATGTGTGGTTATATTTATACAACGACTTAAACAACACATTCAATTACTGGATCGAAGATGGGTGATAAAATTTACGAAATTGATATAATAGATAAATTGTACAAGGCTGTGTCAATTTAAATTAGAGATTGAAAACGGGGAATGTGTCAAAGAGACAACAACCAGACCAAAGAGCAAATAACAGCCCAGGTCACCAATGGGTCTTCAACACGGCGAAAAAATCCCGCACCCAGTGGCAGTGTATACTAATAACAACTTGAGGGAACAAATGAACACACAGAAATATACATAAAACATAACTTTAACAAGATAGTTACAGAATCATATAAGATATAACACATTATTTTTGAAATTTTATTGAAAAAGTTGTGATTGTTGAGGTTTTTGTTTACAATGTACAAGTATTTCCAAAAAACAGTTTTTGGTTTTACGATATATGTTGCACGCAAATTTCATATGTTGATTATTTTCGTTCACCTGCCATCTATATTGGTGTCAAACTAACATGTATTGCACAATATTATATTTTTCTCCTGTTTGTATGCTTTTGTTAGGAATTCGTTTGTTTTGAAATTTTAGTTTGACAGAATTCGCATTACTAATACATTGATATCTATATAGGAAAGGTTCTTAAAGAATATCCAGTGTCATATTCCATGTTCATTCGTGCATGGTACGATGAGAATACATATGCACTATTTAAAACAGACGGTGTCCAAGTATTGTCTAATCCTCTAGCAACCAGAACGATACGAGGAACAGCAGTAAGTAAAAATATGTACACACAAGTCTTTTGATAATGTGATATTTGTTTTACTCTTCGGATAGAGTTTTAGAAAGATGTCATTTACCAGTAAAGTACATTAATATGAATAAAATATCATACATAGCATACATCAGTAAGGTACCAACTCTCGATATTATCAATTTTAGATAAAAGTTTAACTTCGTTAGTATTTGTTAACGAATTTTGGTGTTATTTGTCCTTGTAAATCTATGTTCTATTTTTTCGAAAATTCTCCGTGCATATTTGCTTCTTGTTTAATCGACATACAGTGCAGGGCCATAAGTATTCGTCATTTGTGATTCTTCATTATATATTTCCAAAAATATATTCTGGAGTCATTTCTGGTCGGATTTTTATCAACTTGTTACGACAAGAAGCGGAATTGTCACAAATTTATTTCCTAATTTAATTATAGTTTCGCTATTGCGCATTTTTATTTACTGATGATATAAGTACAAGTACTTTTATTGTTCTGGTATTTGCTATACATTTCAACTAAATTGAATTCTAAACAAATATTATACTTGTTCATATTAAGAAAAAATAAAAACAATTACCAAATAAAAACTATGAACAAATAAACAAAAACTATTCCGTGTTTTTTAAATGAAATGAAATATAATATATTGCCAATTAACTCTTGCAATAATTAAAAAAACAGTTGATATTCATTTTGATCTATTGACATAATGAATAACATGAATCTAAATAGTTTACATGGCAATAACATAATTACTTTTAGGAAGAAGTGCTGTTTTCCTAACAGATTTGTGCCAATAACTTTTCTTCTCAAATTGAAAGAACGAATATTACTATTAATCTATATTTAGAAGTTTTCAATCGAATATGTTTGTACCTAAATTTAAATGTTAGGTTGCCTTGTTAACGACTACATAAGGTATTGCAAGTATTCTTAATTACAATTACCAAGTTTAATGATAAAAATCACCGATGAATTTTTAAAAATTTAGAGAAATATACAGTAAAAAATGTGTTTTTTATTCTAAAATCATGATAATTTAAAAAAAATTGAATTTTTTCCAAAAAAAGTTACACAAATTTAGAACATACGTATGTAAAGACGATATTCCAAATGCTTTTACAAAAATCCGCCTGTGTTTATCTTTTGAAACAAAAAAGTTAGGTATGTCTCTCCAAAGGATAGAAATTTCCGAGAAATTCAAATATATATCTAAAATTTCGACCCCATTTATCTCTCAAAGTAGCACATGAAGGCATATTGTTTATTACATATTTCAATTGACTAGGTAAAGCAATAGCTTGTTTGCAAATTTTCGTCAAGAATTCAATGTGGGATCAAAACTGTATCGTATGCCCTTAAATGACACTGTAGAAATAAAATTCAAAAACACACGAGTTTTTTTCATTTTCAGGTTGTTGAGCAAATACCTGGAGGTTGGCAGAAAGACATCGATTTTATCAAACCTGGAGCTCCATTTACTATCAATTGGATCAATGTTTTCAAGGATGCATCTAAAGTAATGGAACATTTTAAAGTGTATATTAGTACTTACCCAGGAGGTGAGAATATAGATATTAATTGGGTAACAAAACGTCAAACCTTACAAGTATTAGTACAATTGAGGATTTGAATGTTCCTAAATTTAGATTATATTGAATAATTCTTGTCAACCATTATTTTTCTAAAATCTGCTTACCTTTCTGGAGCACCTGATATCACCCCTGGTTTTTTAGGGATTTTTTGTTGCTCCGTCTTTAGTTTGCTTAGTTGTGTTTTGTGTACTGTTTGTCTTTTCATCTTGTTTTTTGTTTTTTGCCATACCATTATCAGTTTGTTTTCGACTAATGAGTTTGAATCTATTTTCCAAATTTTGTCTTGTATTTCTTTGTTTCATTATTGTTCTACTGAAATATCTCAATTTTCATTATTGATAATGTCTAAATTCCCATTTGCAACTAGCGTATGTATGATTGTTGTTTGCAATACGTCTAGTGGGAGATATAACATGCATGTTCCGTTTCAGAAGACATGAACAAAAACAAAAATAGGTAGGGGTCGACCGGGATGAAGAGTGGGAAATGTGGACTGTTACAAATGTACTAGAAAAAAGAGTTATGTTGCATAGGAACATACATTTTTTCTAGTAACAAGTCACCTACGGACCCTTCAGAAATTTGCTGCAGGGTTTCTTAAACATGGAGAAGTTATGGCACTTTCCGCACACATGGCAACAGATTTCAGGTCCGAATTCTGACTGGACAAGGTTGTGTATTTATACTTTCCACACAGCCAATCGAACGCCCCATTTTTGCAAGGGTTTAACTGTTGGAACGTGAGAAATCCAATGAGGACCATAATTCTATACTCCAGTCAAACCTTGGTGTTACCATAAGCAAGTGTTAAAGCCATTTCTTTTTATATTTCAGGAAACGACATACATGAAGTTGATAAATATCTTCCTGGTCATATCGTGGCCTTAAATATAAGTCGGATATCCTTAATTCCTGGAATGGTATATTATTGCAATGTTATAGGATATAGTCACTCAGGAATTCACAAAACACAATCATCTGATGGTATTACGGTAGATTCAGTACCGCCGGTTCCTGGAACAATCTATGATGGGATAGGTAATATTCGCTAAATACGCTATTGCTTCAAATAAATAAAATATATATGCTAAGACACTGATGGTTAAATCGACAGGTAATACAATTTTCTCAGTTCTTCATCGTTCAAATATGACGTCAAAATGTCTTCTTTCCTCTCAATTTCTTATTGTGACGTCACGAAAAAAAGACGACGTTACAAAGAAAGAACACTTCGATCAGAAGGATTACATATGTCAGTATATTGTCTGAAAATCATTAGACAAACACATTATATCACCAAAAACTAGTGCAATATGATATTTCGCAAGTCTCAAAAGTTATATTTTCAATATTTAATTGTCTCGAGTGGAGAAATTTGGTATTACACTCGATGCAATGGTAGAAGATATCTTTACATGGAGAACAATGCACAACTGTTGTCCTGTATAAACTTGATACATATAGTAAGGTGTGAGTTATCGTCAACATAATATCTTCTTCAATATATAGGTGTCTATTCTATATCTCAAAAGCTCTAAATGTCAAGAATTGTGTGAATATATTCAACAGAAACCACCAAAGATCTTCCTACATCTATTTTAAAAAAGAAACTGAACTCTTTGAAGATAATTTCTGACTTGTCTCTTTGATTTGTATCACATTTCGGTATTTTGAAAAACACTTTATCTCACAATTGCAGGCTTATATGATATTGACTACACTAATAGTTCTAATTCAGTGGGTGGATCATGGCATGGATTTTCTGATGCCAACTCCGGCATTTCAAATTTCATGTGGTGTGTACAGACACAGGACTCTTCTGTACCGTGTGATATAAGAAAGTGGAAAGATGTAGGAATCCATCATTCAATATCGAGGCCAGTAAATATCTCGCATCAGAATATAGGTAAATTTTGTTTAGCCTGGGATCACTTTTTTGAGAAAATGTATTTTGTATGTATACAAGCATAGAACTAATTCACGTTTTATAATCATTTTTTAAAAATCTTTCATCATTTTATTTATGAAATTATGATTGTTTTTATAATATTAACTGTCTGTGCCTACTTAATGAAGTTGTGTGCATTTTTGGTGGTTATCAAACGTCTCAACTGTGAAATTATATTAAAATTCAAGACAATTGCAAATCAATTTGTCATTGCTTTATTTTGAAAATTACTTTTTATCACAGGAAAAATAATTGAAAACCTTATATATGCTGTGGACTTGAACGGACAGAAGTCAGAAACTATAACATCTAATGGTTTCTTAGTTGATAAAACTAATCCAGAACCGGTATCAATGGAGCACCTAGATCAAAATCTAGCGCATAATCCGTCATTTGAAGATGTCTATGGTGCAGCTATTGACTGGAAAAATATTACGAATACAAATTTTTGCGATGGTACAGAAAGTATTAAACCGATATTTTGGAACAGTACTATCGACAGTTGCATTGGTGTCATGATATCTGAAAGGAATGTAGCTTTTGACGGCCGATCATTTATATTTGTAAAGGGAGAAATTTCACAGATTCTAAGTCTAGAAACCAATCACTTGTATCGAGTAACATTTGTATCGGCACACCCGCCAGTGATAGGAGCAGTTTTAGCAAATAAAGAAGGATACATACAACTTAATGAGCAAACCCATGTATTCATAGTTTATACAAAAGGAGACAAGGACGGTACGGTATCTACAAAAACGCTCTGGCATCGTCACAGTTTTTACTTTCGGTCTGTGTCAAATAAAGCTCTTTTACGCCTCGGAAGCATGACCGGAAATACTGGGATACTTCTAGATAATGTTGAAGTTCAACAGGTTATTTTACATACTGACAAAGATGCTGAGTCATCTGGTAAACATGTACATGCTCATTTCATAGCCTTACATCAGTGGTCATCAATTCATGCGTCATGGGGTTTTGTGGATGCTGAGAGTCCTATTGTTGACTATATGTGGGCTATAGGTATACGGTTTGATTGATTTATTATTTTTTTTCCTTTATTACGAAATCAAAGACATGTAATCAAACACATTCAAGTTGCGCGAAGGCTTATGTAAACCTAATATTTGTTTTCAATAATTCTAGTCAAAATCTGTATTAATCCTAATTTATTCACTCAAACCTGTATGGAACTTAGTTAAACAATCAATAGAGTTTCTCCATTAAAACGAGATAAAATGATCACAAATTATTACATATAATTGTATGTTGACGTTAATTTTAAACTGCAACATATTGTTTTTAAAGTGCAAACCATATTTTACCATTGCTAACAATATGTGTGTTATACTAATTGCAGTTGATTCGAGTAACATATAAAATCATCCATACCTTCCAGAAGACTGCTGCTTGAAATTTTGTCAATGAAAACTTCGTAAATCAAAAGCTGTTCCTGTCGTTCCTGTACTTCATGTTTTTTTTAAACTTAAAAAAAGGTGGACCCTTCTTACATTAAGCTGGTTTTAATGTTGATCAAATTATTACTAAATCAGCTCTTCTATGGGGTGTATTCTCCTTACTGATATTTTGCAGCTGGGTTTTCTAAGTCTTTAATTAATTTTTAAAATTCAGTCGAATAATACTGATTAATATCGAACACTCAGTCCATCACACTTAATACTGTTGAGTAGTAATAATAATTGACATTGATAAATTCTGAGTTCGACCTTTGATTAAGTCATGGAATTATATAATAAAACAGTGCTAAGTCTTTTGCAATTTAAGGCTTCCCTTACGCTTTACCTAGCGTGGTACCAGAGCTTATATTTATCCGAAAGGTAGGTTTTGTGCTGTATTATCGATTATTGGTAAATAAAATATTTCAGTTAAGTTCGAAGGTGACAATGAGTGTTGAAATATTAAAACAGGTAGAACAGACATGCAGTGGTTAACATGCCGAGAAAACAATTAGTAAATTGAAATTGAAAAAAAATTGGTAAAAAGACAAACAAAGCACCATATATGATAGTGTTAGGTTTTTGTATACGTTTATCGTTCGTAAAGGGGTTTACCGGCCATATTCAATATGTATGCAAGATGAAAATTATCATTACTTCTATTATAGGCTATTCAGAAGGTAGTACAGAGATACAAGGATTTACTTGTGTAGGTCTGAACAATTTTGCGTACAACTACAATGTGACTTTAGCTCATACGTCTATAATTCACATAACTGTTATAGCTACTAACGCCGCAGGATTGATACGTAAGGCGCATGCTGAAGACTTCCTTGTTGATCTTACACCACCAATTATAATATTCGTCAATGATGGCACAGGTATGTTTCCATTTGTGTCAATTATAGAATTAAATAAATCATCATAATCATCATTACTTGTCTAGACCTTTTTTTCTAAAAGCTGACTTTAGTTGCTATAAATTGTTATGTTTGTAAGCTAGTCAATCTCGAAATGACTTCTCTTTTATTGATTTGCCCCAAGTTTTATGGTTTTAACATGATCTATATTCTTCATACCTTTCCACTGCCCAAAATCCAATAGTTTTGACGTAAGACAGTCAGACAGGTTTGTTAGAATAAAACCGTTGTTAGTTCTATACAGATAGCAACAATATACATGTACAATTTATTATTGGAACGATTTGACCTATACACAATCCAAGATCGGATTTTTTTCTTAGTATTACAATGACTTAATTAGAAAAGACAGACATGTATTCTAAATCTAATTTAAACTAACGTAAACAGACACTATATCACTCTCTAAATAATTAATAATAATAAAAAATGTTAATGTTGGTGTAAAGTACTTCTTTTGCTGTGAAGTTAAGATACTTGTTTCGCATCAAGCGGCTACGTTAAAGATTTATTAAGAGTTTCATTATTTATATTGTATTTCTAGGAGTTGATTTAGATGCTCAATCTTCAGAGGAAATATCAGCTAATTGGGAAGTACAGGATCAAGAATCTGGAGTAGATTTTTGTGAATATGCTGTCGGTATGCTTATACTCATTCAATCCATCGATAATCTCCACCAACAACAAACATATGCAAATTATCTTTGAAATGAAAGTGCTTCGCATTAGCCGAAGACCCTGTATTCTAGGCTTTTGTACTAATAAACGTGTGATACTAGAAAAATGTCTTAATTATTTTCTTCAATTTCAATTGTTGTTATTTTTGTTATACCCCCGCAAATACAATTTGAAGGGATGAATCTCGCTTATGAACTTTGTTGGTTTGCCTAAGGTTACTGTCTATATATTTTACAGCTATATACAGTTTGCGTACTTTCTTTTTTTAATTTTTCTTTGTCAAACCTATTCTTTAATTTACTTTCTAATGCAGTAAAGAAAACAGTGCTATATCCAATCGGAAATGGTTCTTAATGTTTTAATGTTTACATTAAACTTTTGTAGGCTATCAACCATATGGCAACGAAATCCAGTCTTTTGAAAAACTTCCAGGGAAAACTAATTATATTTCAAAATTGTTTTCCTCTGACGTGTTATCTATGCAAATGATTCATGTCACAATACGATGTAAAAACAAAGCAGGGTTACAATCGACTCTCTCTACAGATGGAGTAAAGATTTCGAACCTTCCACCTGACACTACACATGCTGAAGTTACAATTTTGTCCCACTGTGTGACAGAATACAACTGTTTTTCTCTTCACCAAGGTGATATTTCATCGGTTCGGTTAAAATGGACAGGTTTTGAGGATATTGCAGGGTTAGATTCATACACGGTAAGATATTAAATTCTTGATAGTTTCCAGATTATAATATTCATTATAATGTCACTGATGGTTATTATCACGTTATACGCCATACACATTTATATAATGGTATTTAATTTTAAATTGTTGTTTTAAGTTATAGTTTTCGTAGAGGAAAAGCAATTTGCTGAAATTACTCTAAGGGATTCCAAATTCGGCTAAAGAATAATTCAAAATAGGATAGCTGCAAATTAAGCAAGATTTTCATCTCAATATAAAGATCACTCTATATTTATAGTCATATATTTTGACAAATATGTAAGCCTAATAAAAAGGGTCTTAAAGTATTATATTTTAAAGTACTATTATAGTTTTAAATATTCGGAATCGTTAAACTTTCAGTTTAGCTTTCAAAACAGCGACAAAAGTGTAGAAATTTCCAAATCTGTAATTTATGAAGGCCAAGACGTGATATTTTGTGTCATGAATGGTTTGAAACTGACAGAAGGAAACTATACATCCCGTATTAAAGCTGTTAATACAATGTATCTGAGAAGTGTCCAAGTTAACACCAAACTTGAAGTCTCTTCTTTATCACCTCACCTTACAGGTAATCCTATTGCTTAGTGTATACAGACTGATTTTATGTTGCGTTAAACAATTATGAAGCATATCATATGTTTTGAAAAAAAGCACAAATAAAAAGAAGTTATATGTAACCGGAAATGTTGCTGTGTATCCATGAGAGATAACTTCAGTCAAATGGATATTACTACTGCTCGATTTTGATTGAAGTTGAACTGTGACGGAAGGCATAACAATCGTATTTTATGTTGTGTAATATTTCAAAAATTGTAATAACATGTATCATAAATATTAATTTCAAAGCTGGATATGTCTTGAAATGCTGATTTTTCTAAAAAATCCTGGCTGTTAACTTTTGGTTATTTTTTTTCCTGCATTCTGTTTAACGAACCCTTTGCGTACCCCCACGTATATTTTGTTTTATCCTCGATCTCTAAACGCAACAAATCAGAGTTAAGCCCATTGCAAACTTCCCATTTATCTGCAATAACTAATCCTCTGCCCAATTAAATTAAGTTCAAATGTCGAAATTTGATTCCAAGCATGTTTATATTTTACGAACTTTACTTTATTTAACTTATGCACAACTACTCTAGAAGGGTCATGATAAAGAACGATTATAATGGACACTATAAGGGTTTTATCTTCACAATCACAAATTGGTTGACTGAAGATACATGTGTAATTTGAAGTGTGGTACATAGTTTCTACTGGCAAACCATGTTCGTGCGATTTCTTCAGGTTTTTTTAACTGCGTCGCCGAAGGCGGAAGCAGGTCTAGTAACCGTTCGACACCGTCCGTCCGAAAGAAATTTGTCGTCAACTTTGTCTTGGCTTCTAGGAAAGGGAATGATTTAATATTTGGTCTGCAGTTTTATAATGCTGATTCTTTGCGAGTAAGCAATTTTTACATCTGAAATATTCCCACTTCCTGTTTGCGACAGTTTAAAATTTTTTAACACTCGTTGTAAAAGGAAAATTTTCGTCATAGTTTTCACGACTCCTATATATTGAAGGGAGTAATTTAGAATTTAGTCTGCAGCTTGATATAGTTGCGTTGTAGCGAGTAAGCAATGTATCTGCCATGCATTTACTTTCTGTGTGTCAATAGTTTTAAGTTCTACAACACTCATTTTCAAGGAAAATTTTCCTGAACGTTTTCTTGGCTTCAGGGAAAGGGAATGGTCAGTTATGCTCATGTGACCATGTTATCTCCATCAATTCTGTATCAATTTCACAAATAATGCCAAATGATGATCTGGAAGTATGGATTATAGGTACTGACGTTGTTAATCATCTTTATTATGTGTTATAGTGTCTTTTAATTTGTCTTTGTATATTTTTAACCTTTACTGTTAAGTCCATTTTAGGTAATATCCTTCTGCCACGGCTCGTTATCTATTCATCCCGCCATTGTGTTATTGTGCTATGGTCATTTTCTGTATTCTTGTCTTTTTTGTTGCTTATGTGCTTTGTCTACAGAGTGTCTCTATGCCATTTTGTTTTTCTGTGTTGACATAGTTGTTTGTTTTTGTTATTGTGATTAAGATTATAAAACAATGTTGACTACTGTTCCCCAATTTTTGACATTTTTACCTATTATGTCTGTTTGTTTTGATCACACATTGTTGTCGATATAATGGAATTTTATGAAACTGTCATACAAGTTTGAGTTTAGCTAGCTATGAAACCAGGTTAATCCACCATTATCTACATAAGTAAATGCTTGTACCAAGTCAGGAATATGACAGCTGTTTTCCTTTCGTTTGATATGTTTGAGCTTTTGATTTTGCCAATTGTTTTCCTTGGACATGTTGGAGCTCGGTATTTTTGTCTTTATACCTATTGTATGCAACGACACATGTGCAGACCCGGTGTATATTGGTTTGGTTTAAATTAGTATATTCTTTATTGATTTGCGAATGTATTTGAACATCAATACCCTATCCTTATTTTCAAACTTTGCACACAGCACAGGGGTCGATACGTGAATTTATTTTTGTAACTAACTCATCTAGCACAATTATATAAATTTTCTATTTTCTCCTAATCTGAAAAATAATCAAAGAGACAACCATGTATTTAGTATAGAATCTTAATTGACATGCTATATAAAAAACAAGTAATAAGATTACAAAATATAGTAAATATCTGAACAAAGTACTTTCCAATGGAATTCAATGCAACTGTCATACAAGTGAGAGTTTAGCTAGCTATAAAACCAGGTTAATCCACCATTTTCTACATAAGGAAATGCCTGTATCAAGCCAAGAATTCGACAGTTGTTTTCCACTCGTTAGATGTGTTTGAGCTTTTGATTTTGCCATTTTATAAAGGACTTTCCGTTTTGAATTTTACTTGGAGTTCGGTATTTTTGTTATTTTACTTTTTTCCAAATATAATGACTTGAATATGGGGCTGAATAGTCATTTTCTTTAAGTATGAACTTACTTAAATAAGGGCTTTAAGAGTCGAAATCCGTCCCATGTCAAAAGTAGATGATTTTTCTCCAAAATATCTTATAGGTGTCTGCTTTCCAAAAAAACTTTAAACAAACAAACCTTCTTATATACAAAATATACAAAAGGACGTTATGTGAATCAATGTCTTTTGTGGTCTCTGGTTACTGATTATATGTATTTACCATGACAACCGTTACTATGGCTTCAAAAATACATTGATATATGTCATCATTTTTACGTTTTTGTCGATTTTTGCAGTTAATGGAAATTTTGTTTCAGAGTAAAAACATAGTAACCGCTACCTAGTAATAACATTAATATGTTAAATCATACCTTTTAATGAAATTGTAATTATTTTAAAAAGAGAAAATACCTAATATACGTACAACAATGACTGATGTCTGGTTTTACGTATGTTTGTTGTAATGAAAAGAGTAACTGTATAAAACACAGCTAAACCAATAAGAACGAGTTAATGTTTTAAATAGAACTTTGTATTTTTTGAGTGAAATCATATTTTTATGTAGGTTTAGATGATGGCATGTACTGCTACATCAATTCATGCTACACATTACTATAGTTATCAGATGAAGTATTTGAAAAACATTGTTATATACAATAAGATGAAAAGTAGAAAATAAAAGAAAACAGTTCTCCACTGTAACTCTAAAAACGTGCTTCATTGATCTATCACTTTGAGTCCTATGAGATGCCACGAATGTATTGAATTGCTGTACAACTGAATAATATACAGGCAACAAAAGGGGACGAAAGATTCAAGAGGGACAGTCAAACTCATAGATCGAAAACAAACTGACAACGCCATGGCCAAAAATAAAGAGACAAACAGACAAATAATAGTACAGATGACACAACATAGAAAACTAAAGACTAAGCAACAGTTATCAACCGGAATTATGTAGTTTTGGCAAGATAATCCTAATATGTTTTATTTTGACATATTTGACATAGAATATGGTGACATTAAGTTGTCTTGATTTATTGTGTCCATAAAAGGATCTATATATTAAGAAATGCATCTCAATCGGTTTAGGCAATCGTTTAGTTATCCGAATGGTAAAAAAGCTACCACAAAGCTAACCCAGCATATCCAAATTCATTATAGTTAACGTATTCGTTAAGAATATGTTGAAAGAATTATTTGACCAGTATAATCGACCTTTTACGTATAAACGAAATCCTTTATCTCTGGCAACTCACTCACAAATCTAATAAAACTCTTTGTTTTGCAAGTGAACAGAAGGTTTTACAGTACCATAGACATACTACATGTGTACATTATATTATATGTCTCTTACAGTAATAACTTTTGTTAAAATATAACTCTGCTAATTGAATGCAATACAATTAGGTCCAATTCAACACTTTTATCGACGATTCGCCTGTGTAAGAAATCATACTCTTGAAATTGTGAAAGGGGTTTTACATGTATAGCCTTTTTGTTGTCATGACTCTCACAAAAGAAAGATTTAACATGATAAATTGCAAATATTATGAATTATATATATGTCATAAATCTTATTAAGTAAATGACAAATGTTTAACATAAGCTATGCAATCATTCCTCAATTTAGTCAGTATCATCAATTTCATCAATGACCTCGGGATCTGGCATGCTACGTGCATCTGTAAGATATTTTGTCCAATTATCACCAGAACAATATGGTATGTTCAAACAGCGAGCATACCCTAAATACCAAATAACTGCAGAAACATGTGCACACATTCCAACTATTCTTGCTCCAGGACGACATTTACAGGATCAGCGAAGAACAGTCACTTCATCGTATTGAATCCATAACAAATACGCTCTAGCTTAAACGTCTACTTTGGATTTTTGCACATATCGAAATTGTTTTCCTGTTTATGTACCAGTACCTCAAAGTCATTATTTTCAGTTACAAGTTCCGTAACGTTTGACTTGGCCAATTTTGTCTGGTATACGCCTAAGATAAGGTTTCTGAGATCTTCTTCCGTAATCAAAGGAAAATCAACAGATGCAGCAATAATCTTGCACCAACTAGAACATGTAATGCAGTCAAGATTTTCCGACTCAATTTTTTCTTTAAGATGATTATTTTGCTTGGAAAGATAAATCATTTTATATCTAAGTAATTGGTCTTCTTCAAGATCACCTGAACTAAGTGGCTTGAAATACATATACATATTGAGCATACAATGCGTAGGTACTCTCCAATATATGGTATTTAGGAGTTTGGCATCACATGGTTGAAAAACACCCATGTCTTAATTCTGCCATTTGCAGATTCAACTACCCAACGAATCTTTGTTTTCAATCTCTTGAAGTATTGCTTTCCTCTGTGGAAACTGTGACTGGCCTTTATTAAAAAACGATGGCATTTCTGTTTGTATTTCTAATTCCTCAAGAAGATCAATTGAATCACGAAAGCCACGGTCAACAATGACAACATCATCATTCTGCAACCAACTTTTAATATGCTTATTGTCTGAAGCAATTATATGGTTGCAACTGGTCAGCGGATCGAATCTTTTCCTACATTAAAAATAGTAGCCAAAAGTTTGTTGGACATTCCTGACCTCATTTTCGTCATGCCTATGCCTCTGGAAATACGCACCTTCGTATCTTTAGTAGAAACAAGATGTGTTGCTAAAACATTGAATGATGTTATATCAATGCCTGTTAAGCTAATGTACTCTGCATCACTTAATGCTGAGTCTTTATCGAAATTTAATCTTTTGTCATCATTTTTCAGCAGTAGCATTCTTATTTTTTAAGTAGGTCCAAAATGTCACTTCGGTTAAAATCTTAAGTCAGACAAACATTTAAGGGCTAGTGTACAAATGTATTAAGCCTTGTTGAGGAAGAAACAACAATAAGTTTAGGGTCTCGTTTCCTGCAAACAAAGGAGATTGAGTGGCTTCCACCTATTAAAGATAAAGAATACATAATAGTTTTAGGGGACACAAATATCTGTTGTGATGTGTTTGCAGTTGGTGGTACGTCAGGTTTAGCATTGGCAATGGATTTATCATCATTATTTCTGTGATATTTACGTCTACATTTTCCACATATTACATCAGAACTATCAACATTAAGGAAAACACTTTTGTACAAGTATTTACGTAGTCCTTTGTTATTTTCTCCACCAAGAAACCGTCTATCTTGAGGTTTTGTCATCTTAGTACAGAGAACGCATGTAAATCGTGTAACTTTATACATATCCTGCAATGTAAAATAGCATATTACTGAGTTATCGCAAAATTTAGATTTCAATTACAAGTTCAACACTAGTATTTTGTCTATTTTGAAACTGTGCGTCAGGTTTGTTTGTCTTTTCTACTAAAAAATATACCAGACTAATATATGAAGAATTCGGCGAGTAGACGGCAACCAAAAACCACACTTCAACTAAACGGGACTATGAATTACAAATTATTTTCATGGAACTAATAAACTGAAATGTGAATGTTGATTTCGGTATTTAATTTAATTTTTTTTACTTTTGTTCTGTGTTCCATGTACTTCAACAACACGTAGAGCGCAACTCTATGTTATGTCCTTTTTTATCGATACTCTATGTTCTTTCTTCTTAAGCATTTGATAGTTAGCAAATTTGAAGAAGGCGTTTTTTAAAAGCAAGAAAAAAGAACAAAGATGCAGAAATCGTTATTATCATTATTTATATACTTCACGAATGTGAAACTGCCTGAACTTTTTTTATCCTATGAGATGCACCCTTGTATATACGACTATTATCCAACGATGTATAAAGCATGCACCAATGATACACTTGGTATAATGAATCTTTGTAATGCAGTATTAAATATAGGTGTATTATTTCACATACCTTGTTTATTGATATTGGTAGATAACACATGTTATATTCTTCTATCTTCTTCATGCGAAAAAAAAGTCTGAAACAAACGAGTTCGTCAAAATGTAAAACATTTTAAAAGCATTATCCTTAATTTGTTTATTTCAAAGTTGTCATGAAACATATATATATAATGAAACTCGGCTTCTCTATACTAACAAAAAACGAAAAACAAAAAACAAACAAAAAAAAAGTTATGAGATTCTATCATGGAACTCTACCTTCATACGTAACGGCATACCGATCGCGGCTGTAGAAACTAACATGTGATAGTGGGTTTATTAGTAATATTTACGTTTTACACTGGTATCGCGTTACAAAATTAACGTCTGCTCTTATATATTTTATTCATGTTTTATATTGTTTTAACCACATCTTCGATTTTTGTTATGAAATTGTTAGAAGCATGTTAGTTCAAAAATGATATCGTTTAATATTAATTGCAAAAACCTTCGTATGTAAAAGGATAAGAAAAAAACAAGTCAGGCGGTTTTCCTTGTTTTGCTGTTTTTGCTAGTTTATTTGTTTGTTTGTTTGTTTTCTTTGATTTTGTAAAGATATAAAATGCTTGTTGTGTTTCGAATGAAGTCTAAGACTGGAATATATATAAATATCTTTGTGTTCATTTTTTGATTCATAAAAAAAGTGCATTCTTCATATTCACCTGCAATCTAAGCCAAACTGCACCTTTTTCTTCATCTCTCTGCACATAATACACGTATCCCGCCTAATGTTTTGATTTGATTTATATATACATATTTTACATTTACAGTCTTTGGAAATATGACCACTTTTCAGACCCTCATATATTAATGAACCACAAGTGCGGAAAATTATATCTGGAATTCCATCAGAATTCAAGTAATACCATTTACAATCTAAAGTTAATACAAAAACACGCGACTTGAGTGGCTATACTTAAATACTACATATTATCATCTAGATTGATAAAGAACGCCCCAAAAATAAGCAAACTGTTTTTTGAAAAATAGACTCCCCTACATTTTAGAATTCGCTGGTTTTCCGTAACATTTCTTTTCTTTCGTACTAAATAAATAATTTGAAGACAATTCTTAATATGAGACGTGTTTTAATTCATTTATAAGTGGAATTTAGATTATTTAAGACAGAAGAATGCACAAATTAAGTTTTACTAGAAGAATCTCATCGTAAAGTCAATATCCCAGCCTTTTATTGCACTGCTCGTGTAAGAAAAAAAGTTAAATTCGAGTATCGCACCAAGCTTGCACCAAAAAGATTTTTTAGGTAATGTTTATAAAGTACGCGCTTGACAACATATTAAATTTTTAAGTTGGTGCATGCATGGTGCGTTGATCAAAATAGAGAAAGAACGTAGTAGTTTTGCTACATGTTGTACATTTTTGTTATTTGACGTCATTAACACTCACCATTATGACGTCATCAACATTCATTTTTTGTTATTGCAACAATGCGTTTCAACTCTATGAAACATGTCCAAATAGATAATCGCTAAAAATATGCACAATATAACTTTTTATATTTTTGTAAATCTGGGGCTATTTTAGGCTATTATAGCCCCTACTCCTTTAAAGATATAAATTATCGGAATTTCCATTTGAGTTTGGTATTTTTGTTATTTTACTTTTTACATGTGTTTTGTAGGTATAACACGTCTAGATTGGTTTGTAACTAATCATACAGTATCGGCTTCTTGGCAGAATCATTTTCAATCTCAACAACCAATATTCTACGAGGTATCTGCAGGAACAAGTCTTGGTGGAGCAGACGTAATACAGTGGCAAGAAACTAAGAATGCATTCATAGAATTTGAAATTCCTCCTAAAATAAAAATTACAAAAAGTTTGATGCTTTACCTTACCGTCCGTGGAATAACTGCCAATGGAATGACCAATGTTTTGAATTCTGTTTTAAAGATTTGAAACTGGATGTTGGTGTCAGTCGTTAATATTAAATGTTGGACTGACGAACAGTTATTTTCTTTTGATCAATGCTTCTTGCTTTTTATGATTGTTGTATACTTTAAATGTGACCACATCAGAAATTTTAGTTGAATGTGATTTGTTGTTCTAAAACTTTGAAGAGGAAATCACACGAAGAATAAACATATGTAAATTGCGTTCTTCAGAAAGGAAGACCAAAACATGTTTTCCTATTTTCATAATGCAATTAGAATTAGTCTTCTGCTTTGTCATGTTTGTGCCGGAACATTGAAAACGATGATTCATTTATTTTAAACTTTCACTACAGATCCATTGGCGTTTTACTTTGACATTGTTTTTAGGTGTATATTATTTGATACTGAAAAATCATATTTTCTACATTTTGTTCAACTTAAAAACGTTAAATAATATTGATTACTTTTGTATGTAATGAAATATGCCTTACTCGATTAAAATGACATAAGTTGCTAGACTTCGAGTTTTCACTTCTTATTCGTTTTTAAAAACGACGAATACAATAATATTATTGTAGATGTTTTGCAAGTTCATAATTGTAAATGCAGGTATTTAAAAAAAAATGGATTTTTAATGAGACAACAGAAACATGATTGTTAATGTGTGTGGTCCGTGTATATTTGCGTCCATTCGTTTTTCATTTTGAAATATCAAAAACAAAAAGACAAAAAACGAGAGTGTTTTCATTTTTCGTTTTTTGATTTCTCAAAAACGAAAACGAAAAACAAAAGTGTTTTCGTTTTTCGTTTTTTATTTTCTAAAACCAAAACGGAAAAAGAAAGTGTTTTCATTTTTTGTTTTTGATTTCTCTAAAACCAAAATGAAAATCAAAAGTGTTTCCGTTTTTCGTTTTTTGATTTCACTAAAGATGAATTTTGAATGTAGTTTTAATTATTCTCGTTTTATAATGTACAATGTTTTCCTTTCTTGTTTCACAGTCATTGATAGTAAATAATGCCAATGTAAACAATCCGGTGTTCTTTCAACATAATGTACACAAAATAGACCGCCTGACTTATGAATTGAACCACGGTGATAAATGAATCAAAGCCTTTCAAATTACCTTGTTTATATCTTTACTAAAAAAAATATTATATTTAGATATTAAACGAATCATAAATTTAAATTGTACAATATAATATTATATAAAGATGGTACAAATAGATAGATTGATTACAACATCACATTAACAAGGGAGGTTACTACTTTTAAAACTGATAAGAAAACTAGCCCAGTCGTTAAAGGATACATGCACATGTTTTTGTACTGTTATGAATCACAGTTTATGACCAAACTCAGTAAAGACCCGTCTAAATTGCATTTAATTGATAAATTCAACCACACTTACCGTTATCTTGATGATATTTTTTCGTTAAATAATCAAGAATTTTCTCAATACACTGCCGACATTTTATTACCTAAAGGAACTTACTTTAAATAAATCAAATTTAAACGGTAACAACTGTCCTTTCCTAGATTTAGATATTTCGGTTTTTCACGGAAAACTTCACACTTAAATTTACGACAAAAGCGACGATTTTTCGTTCCCTATTGTTAATTTTCCCTTTTTGGATGGTGATGTTCCTTTGGCACCATCTTACGGTGTTTATATTTCACAACTCGTTCGCTATGCCCGTGTCTGTTGTGACGTTTTTGATTTTAACGAACGTAATCTATGTATTACTAGTAAATTATTAAGCCAGGGATTTAGTTACCACAAGTTACTTAAAACCTTTACTAAATTCTTCCACAGATATAAAGATTTGGTTTTGAAGTTTAGTTGTACCTGTAGAAAACTTATTTCAAACGGGATTGCACATCCTCATTTTTACGGCAATATTGTTTACCGTGCCAGGAAATTTAGAAACGATCCTGGTAAACTTATCGATCCTTTAAATAAACTTATTCCAAAAGGTTACCAATTCAACACTGTAATTTAGATCATTAAATATTGTTTTTACTGGTAATGATATTGATTTTGTTATCAGTAAATTAAAAGCAAACTAAATATTATTGTTATATACATATACACATTCATAGTTCTACAATCTGTCGATACCTGTATCTTGGCATTGCACAAGGTCATGTTTTTCTCTGTTTATGACGTTTTTACACTAAATCCATTGGATGTTGGATGTGGTGTACGGATTGATAGTTTAGTCTTAGATGCATGATTTTTTTATTAGTTTTTAATGGCTTTGAACTAGCTGTAAGTAACTGCGAGTACTCTCAGATCTGTACTTAGTGTCTTTTTGTTGTTTGGATGAACAAGTACCACGTCCACTTGTAATTGTAGTATTTGTATATTCATCCATCTGATGAGTTTAGCCTCTTTCAACTGATTTTTTTAGTTCGTTCTTATGTTGTACTGTTACACCACTGTCCCAGGTTAGGGGGAGGGTTGGGATCCAGCTAACATGTTTAACCCCGCCACATTCTGTATGCATGTGCCTGTCCCAAGTCAGGAGCCTGTAATTCAGTGGTTGTCGTTTGTTTATGTGTTACATATTTGTTTTTCGTTCATTTTTTTTTCATAAATTAGGCCGTTAGTTTTCTCATTTGAATTGTTTTACATTGTCATTTCGGGGCCTTTAATAGCTGACTGTGCATTATGGGCTTTGCTCATTGTTGAAGGCCGTACGGTGACCTATAGTTGTTAATTTCTGTGTCATTTGGTCTCTTGTGGAGAGTTGTCTCATTGGCAATCATACCGCATCTTCTTTTTTATATGCACGGCGGTTATCAGATCTATGGTATTTAAATCGAAGTTAATGTCGACGGATGCAAAAGTATTTATCAATCTTAACAATAAGGGTGCGTGATCTTTACTTTTAAGTTTAGAAAGGTTGATCTAAGATGATAAGACAGGGCCGTAACTAGCCTCTATTACAAGTAATGCAAAATATATTTTGGGCGAGGGTTCTAGGGCTGAAGGCCCCAAAAGATCTGAAAAAAATGACGCAAAATCGTGCATTCTGAACGTTTCTTTTGGACCCTTTCTTAATCTCAAACGCAAGTTTTGTTATATTTATTTTTTCGATAATATATCAAAATATATAGATTCAGTGTAAGACTTTTAGTATTTAGGGACAACATCAAAAGACATTTGTAGGATAAAGCAAAACATTGTAATCAACATAGTCAGGTGCGTGGCTGTTGTTTTTAGGGTATGTATGGTTCGTTGCCTCGTTGAAGACCCTCCGGCTACTTTCAAGATTAAGAACAGGAATAAAAGCCCTGTTCATTGATAATTTTCATTTTTTCTATGTATTGTGTGCGATGTCGTCCCATGCACTGTCCTACATAATCAAATAATCATGAAATATTTGGTCTAGTAATCAAATAATCACACAAAAAAAAAACAGCCAAGTAATTACATAATCAAAAACTCCACGAGGAGGCTCATTAAAGATGACATATTTTGGTATTAATATTGATTCACTTATAGGGTTTTTGCATCGGTAATAACCACATTAATTCTAAAACCGGTTGTTTGCATTATACGAGTCATTTTCTTCTCATATATTTTATGACGGTATGATACTAAACCCCTCACAGGAGGGATTGTGCTTGATTTTCATGTGATGAAGACATAATCTTTCAATCGGATTAATTGAGGTCTGGAGCTGGCATGTCAGTTACTGCTAGTAATCCTTTGTTAAGTTATGAATCATTGTCATTTTGCTTAGTTTCTTTTGTTACCTAGTCTGACACCGGACTCGGACGTCTTTTAAACTGAGTTTTACTACATCGGCTAGCTATAGTGGTATAGGGAGAGGGTTGAGATCTCACAAAACATGTTTAACCCCGCCGCACTTTTGCGCCTGTCCCAAGTCAGGAGCCTCTGGCCTTTCTTAGTCTTGTATGTTTTTTTTATTAGTTTAGTGTGACGTCCATTTTTACTGAACTAGTATACATTTTTATTTAGGGGCCAGCTGAAGCCCGCCTCTGGTTCCGGGATTTTCCCGTTGTGTTGAAGACCCATTGGTGGCCTTCGGCTGTTTTCTGTTCTTTGGTTGGGTTGTTCTAAGCCGACACATTCTTCATTTCCATTCTCAGTCTTAATTTCACCAATGAAACTTTACATTATTTTTTGCCTTTGTATTAAATTAACTTGTAAACTTCTTGGAACTCTACAATGACCATCTGATTACAATTAGACACGCAAGAATGTGAAATATGAAACCTTATTTGGCCTTCAATGCCTCAACTTTTTTTAATGTGGGTATCTACTTTGTTCAGTAAGATTTCGATTTTGACAATTATTTTGCAAACTATCATAGATTTCCGGTGATTGTTCTGTACTTAGTGTCTTTTTGTTGTTTGGATGAACAAGTACCACGTCCACTTGTAATTGTAGTATTTGTATATTCATCCATCTGATGAGTTTAGCCTCTTTCAACTGATTTTTATAGTTCGTTCTTATGTTGTACTGTTACACCACTGTCCCAGGTTAGGGGGAGGGTTGGGATCCAGCTAACATGTTTAACCCCGCCACATTCTGTATGCATGTGCCTGTCCCAAGTCAGGAGCCTGTAATTTAGTGGTTGTCGTTTGTTTATGTGTTACATATTTGTTTTTCGTTCATTTTTTTTTCATAAATTAGGCCGTTAGTTTTCTCATTTGAATTGTTTTACATTGTCATTTCGGGGCCTTTAATAGCTGACTGTGCATTATGGGCTTTGCTCATTGTTGAAGGCCGTACGCTGACCTATAGTTGTTAATTTCTGTGTCATTTGGTCTCTTGTGGAGAATTGTCTCATTGGCAATCATACCGCATCTTCTTTTTTATATGCACGGCGGTTATCAGATCTATGGTATTTAAATCGAAGTTAATGTCGACGGATGCAAAAGTATTTATCAATCTTAACAATAAGGGTGCGTGATCTTTACTTTTAAGTTTAGAAAGGTTGATCTAAGATGATAAGACAGGGCCTTTTTCTGTTCTTTGGTTTGGTTGTTCTAAGCCGACACATTCTTCATTTCCATTCTCAGTCTTAATTTCACCAATGAAACTTTACATTATTTTTTGCCTTTGTATTAAATTAACTTGTAAACTTCTTGGAACTCTACAATGACCATCTGATTACAATTAGACACGCAAGAATGTGAAATATGAAACCTTATTTGGCCTTCAATGCCTCAACCTTTTTTAATGTGGGTATCTACTTTGTTCAGTAAGATTTCGATTTTGACAATTATTTTGCAAACTATCATAGATTTCCGGTGATTGTTCTGCATAAAAAACCCATGGGAAAGCACATTGTCATAACTTGCTAAACGTTTATTGGAACCCAATAATTTTGCAAGGTGTTGCAACCTGTAATATGAAGACGTGAATGAAAATGCGGAGTTTGTAAGACCAGGTTCAAGCAAGTAGCCACTCGATAGCAGCCACTTCGCTAGCAGCCAGTTTTCAGATATTTATATAAACCCAAATATTGCATAAGATTCAAACATTCTTCAGATGTTTTTATTAATATATAACCACTATATTATCAGTTTTTAATATATAATTAAGCAGTCAAAGACATTATTCAATGAATTCTAAAATTTCATTTCTTGTTCATTAATTATATAAATGCAATAGAAATCGCTTTCAATATATCACACATTACAGTAAATTTTTAAATAGTCAACACTTTTGAGTGTATGTAGAATCGTAAATTATTTTAAATGTTGGCAAAATTGCACTATTGTGTGAAATAGCTTTCCAAATTCTCGGCATCCTGTCACTTCTGAACCAGTGGATTTCGCTTATTTATGATTGGACGAAATGTTTATTTTTTGTACTCAAAGTATGGTGGACAAAGAAATTATTTATTAGCTTTAAAACAAACAAAAAAATAATCCGTGCTACACCTAAACTAGGAATTTTGATCAAGTAGGCGCTAGATCTCTCTCTCTATACATATATAGCTAGCTTACGTTTGCACTTAGTGCGGACAAAAGTATTGCCGTAGAATTTTTTTTATTATCTTTTCGGGAAGGGTTGGGTAGGGTATCCGACCTCAACTTTGGACATACTTTAGAAGAAAAAAAAACTAAGCCGAACAACACCCTGGATTTTTTCTACTGTAAACCTCAGCTACCCAGCTTCCGTTTGCACCTAGTGCGGACAAAAGTATTGCCGTAGAAATTTTTTTATTAACTTTTTGGTAATGGTGTGGTAGGGTGGGTAGCTGAGGTCTACTTGAGAAAAAATCCAGGGTGATGTTCGGCCTAGTCTTTTTTTTATAATGTAATAAGCTGGCAAATTATCAAAGCTCACGTCTTAATTGATAGGCATAGAAATAAAAAGAAAACGTATGATAACCAATAACAATCTACCGGAGACAAAATAACGTTGGTTTAGGCAACTAGTACGATGGTCTGGATGCGGGGTTCTTCATTTCTGTATTCTTTGATATGTTATACCATTTTTCTCTATGCTTTAATTAGTGTTTTAGGCCATTTATCTCTATTCTTTATTTCTTTTTACGTTTTGCCAATTATTTTGTTCTTTTCATATTTAAACACTTCATTATTCTATTTTTTTATGTCTTGGTTCATTGTCTCTTATATTTATATTTTTGCCCACTATTCTCTTTTCTGTAATCCCCCATCCACACCATCCAGTTAAGGTCACCATATAACTTTCACAAATAAGCAAAACTAATACCGTATAGGCTCCGAATGGCAAAATGATTGAATGCTAATCCCGGTTTGAATTATGAAATTGTGCAAATTTGTTTTTCAATCAATTGATCAAGCAAAACACATTATCGTCCTGAAAGTTCGTATAATACTGGCAGATGGACCTTGGTCATCAATTCTAATCATCTTAGATCAACCTTTCTAAACTTAAAGATTACGCACCCTTATTGTTCAGATTGATAAAGACTTTTGCATCCGTCGACATTAACTTCGATTTAAATACTATAGATCTGATAACCGCTGTGCATGTATACTTTAACGACTGGACTAGTTTTCTTATCAGTTTTAAAAGTAGTAACCTCCCTTGTTAATGTGATGTTGTAATCTATCTATCTATTTGTACCATCTTTATATAATATTATATTGTACAATTTGAATTTATGATTCGTTTAATATTTAAATATAATATTTTATTTTTAGTAAAGATACAAGGTAATTTGAAGGGCTAGTTCAATTCATAAGTCAGGCGGTCTATTTTGTCTACCTTATGTTGAAAGAACACCGGGGTGTTTACATTGGCATTATTTACTATCAATGACTGTGCAACAAGAAAGGAAAAAATTGTACATAATAAAACGAGAAATAATTAAAATTTCATACCAAATTCATCATTAGTGAAATCAAAAACGAAAAACGGAAACTATTGATTTTCATTTTGGTTTTAGAGAAATCAAAAACAAAAAATGAAAACACTTTCGTTTTCCGTTTTGGTTTTAGAGAAACCAAAAACGAAAAACGAAAACACGTTTGTTTTTCATTTTGGTTTTTGAGAAATCAAAAACGAAAAATGAAAACACTCTCGTTCTTTGTTTTTTGTTTTTGATATTTCAAAATGAAAAACGAATAGACGCAAATACCTTTGACCATAATCGATGCCCCACACCGTATGTCAATCTACCAAAAGCAACTCATTACCAGTTGCAGATTTAAAAGCGACAACTAACACTTGAGTGAAATTAACAAAACAACAGAAGAATGATATTTACAAACATTGAATGTTACGTTTCTGTCTTGTACAAGGCACACTTAGTATAAAAATAACGACAGTTGAGATGTAACGGAAAACAAAGGATTAGACCCTTCGTATTAGACAGACGTCTTACATTGATTTCTCAAGAAAAAAAAATAAAAGCTTATCTTTTGACTTGACTTTCACTTTCACTTGATAGATGATAGATATTTCATGGGTAGTTTATTGCTAGACAAAATATCTGCCCCTATCCAATATACCAATGTTTACCAATGGCAGTCCAAATTTCTCGCCCTTCATACCGGTCTCCCAATCTTGCAGAAACTATCTAATATATTAACTGTTTATAGTGTTTTGTCTTGCCTATTCATGCAATAATTGACACTGGACTTTCAGCAAGAACAACTTCAATATATACTATTGCACTTGAACAATAAAGTACAGGCGAAACAGGTTATCTGCTATTTGTCTTGAATAGAATATAGATATTGACAATGAGGGTTGGTTTAGAAATACAATTAGGGCCAGCTGAAGCCCGCCTACGGATTCGGGATTTTCTCGCTTCATTGGTGGCCTTGGACTGTTTTCTGCTCTTTGGTCGGGTCTCTGTGACACATACTCCGTTTCCGTTCACTATTCTATTCCATACAAAAACAAACTTCAATTGTTTTATTGTTTAATTGGCATTTCTATGTCGCAACATTTTAATCGTAACCGCATAAGAAGTGTATATCCCCCAGTTCATAAGATATTTCAGGCGTTCCCAATCAAAATGTCCTTGTTAAAAGGTTAGTGTTACAAGCTTTCTACATGGTAAAGGGGAAGTACCTTGAACGACTTAACCTTAGAATCTATGACAAACGTCATGGTTTCTACTTTCCAATCGTCACCCTCCCATTTCGAACCAGTATCATACCATCTTTTCCCATCATATACATGTACACCAAACGCCACTCCATTTTCCCATTTTCCAATTGAATCGTTAACAATTCCTACCATTCATAATTACCAACAATGTAAAATATTTGATTGATTGTTGTTTAAGTCAAGTGACAAATATTTAATGCATTTTCAAACGAGAACAAATTTACAATGAATACAGTAGGAATATTTTGTATGTTAGTGGTCGACTGGGATAAAAAAAAATGAAAACGACACGTTATAAATTTCATGCGTCCAAAGAGTTTTTCGGGATTCATCAGGAACGCTCAAAGTTGAATATTTGAAAGCCAAGGATGTATAAGAACCAAAACTGTTGAAGAGCAATTTTCGAAAAGGACACAAAAAAAAGCAAAATTCATCTAAGGTCAACTTTGCTTGAGGGAGTTGAAAACTTAGTTTTTGAGTAGTTTCAAAATTTATAAACGGGCAATTTTAGAAAGATTTGTTTTAAATCAAATCAGTACTATACTACTGACTACTTAGCCAATAAAGGATGAGAAACTTAAACTATCACAGAAAAAAAAAGAAATTAGTTTCTGTCTAGTAGCAACTCTACTCCGACAGGGCGTGACTATGTATGATGTATACATCCCCAACAGCCAAACCGCAAGAGTTTTACAGCCAAAACGTCTAGTGATGACCCTTTTTGCAATACCATAGTCAACCTGGAGGTCGTAGGTATTTGAGAAAATTGCAAATAATTTCCGTGCATCTGTAATCAAACGAAGCATACAATATTTATCACGTAGTATACATTATATCCTATTTAACCATACATCATACAGCTATACACAATACACCATCACATGATACACATTTTATTGGAAAGTTTACATTCAACGAATGTAAGGGTTCCCATAAAATGATTAGATGTGCTAAAATAAGAGGTTGTAAAATCACTGCCAAAAGACTGTAATTTTCTAGTTCAATAATTTCATTAATCATTTAACTTCTAGATGATTATTGTGTTGCGACTATTTTCTTTTCTTTTCGTGTTACCGAAATACATATTTCTTTCATAAAATCATGTGTAACATATTCAACGCTGCAACACAAACTGATACCAATTCCATTATAGCATGTGTTAATTGATCGTTTTTCATCTTGTATATAGTTCAATTACCCGTAAAAAGTCAATTCATTTTTAAATCTAAAGTGAAATGACAGAATGACAGAAAGTTATTTACCTGAGGGTCCGCTGCATTAGAAACTTAACTTTTATAATATTTTCTTTTTAACACACAATACTAATTCAGTGTCATTACGCTTCCTAAAGAACAAATCGAGCAATTTAATTTCAAACCTTTACTTTTTATTTACAGTTTCATAATTCGTACAATTTATTTGCATGATTTCATAACAAAAGGCATTTTAAACAACAATAATCAAATTAAACATATCACAGCAATTATAAAGGACGGAATCAGTGTTACATATTGTCACTCATCACAGTTTAATAGCAGCATTTAAAACAGTTGTCATTCCATTCGCGGACACACCTCGAACAGATATATATCCCGTTAAATCCTTTATTGATTTGATCTTCGGAGGAAGCTGGAATTCTAGGAATGTGTTTTTTGTTTCCTGCCACTGTATGATGTCAGCGCCCCCCAGAATCGTACCTGCCGAAACTTCATAATATGTTGGCTGCTGTATTTTGAAATGATGTTTCCATGATGCCGTAATTGTACGGTTATCTAAATCAAGCCGCAAATGTGGGTTCTCTGAAAAATTAACAAATTACAATTATATTATACAAAACATATTGATATTTTTTATATATTGAGAAGCCAACATACATTAACTTATCATTGATTAATGTGTTGGGCATTTTCCATGTATGAGCTTTTCTATCATGTGTAAACTTAATTGATAACACCGATTTTAATAAATAGATGCGTTAATTTGTCTATACGTCAAACTGCTAATAATATATGCTTTCTTCATGCATATCATTGAGATACAAATGGGACAATTAATATGATTAGGTAGTGAGAGAAAACACACAGTTATTTAATTAAAAAAGAGGAAGAAAGAAATCTTTAACTATCTTAAAAACTAATGATTGTAAATTGCATTTAATAACATTAGCAGTACCATTTTACTATTAAAGACTTATCATTACTCATAACGTTTAACACATGTTTTTTAAATATCTGCACCTTAAACGCAAAATAAAATAAAAACATGACTTTATGCTACAAATCCCAGATATAGTTCGAAAATAGATAAAATCATTTGATTTCTGTGCACACAATATAAGTTTTGTTATAACCTTCATCACGTTCGCTATTGACCAAAAGATTTGAATTTACAAATGAGATAATGAACAACCATGAAGAAAAGAGAACGGGATTTTAAACAAATAGACTTTATCATTAAAACTGTTAGGTTCAGTAGTGTTTTTGGAGTTATAAACTTCAGATGGACGTGCTACAAAAAGGATGAAACATAAATATTGGTAGTTTATAAAAGGAAAATTTAAGGCATTTCTAAAACTGATTCTCAAAGTCGCTCTAGGAGTTCTCGAAGTTTGACGCAGAACTTACGATGTCCACGGTACATATGTGTACACACTTTATGCAATGGACTGAAAATTAACAGGGAAGTGCTTCTAACAGCAAAACTGCCCAAACAGAGTTATGAGGAATAACGACTAAAATGGACCTTAAATACGTTTTACGTTCACCATCAGGAATTGGTTCAACGATACAATGTGTCGGTGGCTCAACTCACCTGCGACATGTTTTTCGGTCTTAAATCTTAGAAACAAATATGGTCGTTTGAACTGTTTTTTAACCGATTTTTCCTTGTGACATTTTTATTGAGTTTAAATTCGCATGGGGGTAAAACATGCATAGCAGGAGACGCTAAGCTTGTCTTCCTTCCAAATATATATTTGATTCAAGAGTTTTATGTTATTACATACCTATTAACAATGGCGACATTTCAGAAACTACAATTCCTGAGGACACTTGAGTACTCCTTAAGTACATTTTATTTACAGCATTAAGTCTAGCTGAATAGTTTCCATTCGATATATCCAATCCATCCAACAAACAATAAGACATGTCTTGGTTTTCGGCAATTATTGACTTAGAAATCAATGTTGATTGATCATGGCTTTCAAATGTCAACTGAAACAATGCAGACATTTTAAATTTTAGCTTGAATTTTATTAGTCATGGTTATCATATTGAAGGACATACAAATCATACATACTAATCGGAAAAACATTACTTATATATGTGATGCCTATAACAATAAAGATTGCATATGAATTTTGAATATTTGTTTTTCAATCTTTAAGTATTAATGTCTTATTATAGCAAATGCAAACTATAAAGTATATGTTGATAACATCAAATATGTGACAAATACCATAAAAATATATGAATTCACTTACAAGATAGGAATCTAGACCTGTCAAATCCTCAAATCCTGTCCATTTTACCCTAATGGATGTTGTGTCACCTTGATAATGATCTCTTGGATTGTACTCTGTTAAGGTGTGTGGTAGAATTTGTACCTCGGCAAAGGTAGTATTTGGCGGGAGACTTGAAATTTTAACACCATTTGACGACTTTGAGGACTGCAATCCTGCCTTATTTTTACATCGCAACGTCACGTGTATCATCTGCATAGACACTTGATTGCTAGGGAATACTTTTGATATCATTTTCACTCCTCTTGCTAATGGCTGGAAAGTTTGTATTTCATTCCCATACGGCTGATAACCTGCAAATCAAACGTATATTATTCAAACGTTCACTTAACACAACTTAATTACTACGTAACTTTGGTATCAAATCCTCATTCGTGGCTACATTGCTTTCTATATTAAGTTCACCAATTTCTAGTATTCATAGGCATTGTGTTTAAGTTTAAAGTATTTTCAAAATACATATTTAGCAAGGGAACAACTGTGAAACCAGGTCCTTATTCTTTCATTTCATACCACAATTACTAAAATGTTTTATATCCACCTTAGTTAGTTTCCACAATTTCTAAATTCTAAGTGCCATTGTCCTTCAAAGGTTAACATTATAGTAAAAGTTTAATAACTCTAATACAATCAAAATCAGGGTATATTATAGTGAACTGCACACAATGATAAATAATGAAGTAAGCAAACATTCTGTCATACAATCTCTGATTAGTTGCATTCTCAAATTGTAACTGTGGTGTGATAGCCCAAAAGTCAAAGTTCAATAATTACCGAAAAAGATCCTAATATAAATAAGACGATGTGGTATGAGTGCCAATGAGACAGCTCTCTATCCAAGTCACAATGAATAAAAAATTTTCAATTATAGGTCAAAGTACGGCCTTCAACACGGAGCCTTGGTTCACACTGAACAGCATGCTATAAAGGGCCCCAAAATGATTAGTGTAAAGCAATTCAACCAGTAAAACCAACGGTCTAATCCATATAAAAAACGAGAAACAAACGAGAAACGCCTATGAACCACACCAACAAACAATAACCATTGAACAACAGTCCCCTAAGCTTACTATTACTTCATTCTAGCAATTACACCACAACTCCTTATTTTCTTATTTATTTTGAGTTTTTTTGTGAGCGAAAGGCCAAGTTTAAGTATCACTAATGATAACATTGGAATTATTTCTGATTGAATGAAAATTGTGTCCGTCTCCTTTGATGCCTATATGCCTATAATGATGCGTCTGGCAATATTACGGACAAAACAATCAAATCCTTTTGCCTTTGTAACGCTAATTAATAAATGGTAAAGAAACTGAGGTTAACTGATCTGTATAATTTTGTTCGTTTGAATAAACAACTTTTATAAGATCTGGAATATGAAGATAAAAAGTCCGAACAAACATCACGACCCATATAATAAGTTCTAGAATATGGGTATTAAAAATACGACAAGTTTCAATTGCAAACTGTGTGTGGTGTGAACCGTAAAATATAGGTTGGATATATCTGATGAAATTCAGAAAGTCCGGTAAAAGAACATAAATCAATCTTGTTGCAATTTCACAAATAGAAGTATTTTAAATTGTTTGAAAACTAAGGATTTTATATCCCAAGATTAGATTAACTTAACTGTAATTGGCCAAATCTATCAGAATATTGGGTTTTCAATGCTCCTCAACTTCGTACTGTATTTGACCTTTTTAAACTTTTTTATGCTAGTGTCACTGATGAGTCTTTTGAAGACGGAAAGCGCGTAAGGTGGACATTGTTATAAGCATGGTATTTTTCATTTTTTTTTTTATTTGGAATGAATATACTCACCAACTGCCCACTCACAGACATCTATTCCGGATTCAGCATCATGTACCTCCCAGTTTGCAGATACTTCTTCTGTAGTTTGTGCATCTATATCAGAACCTACAACAGGCAGATATAGACAAAAATCATCTCAATACAAAATTAATTTTTACTTTTATAGAATCGAAAAAAGCTTTAAATATTAGACAGAAAAAATGTATTAAAAATTGGCAATAAACCTTTCCAGCATTAAATTCGGATAAAATATGATGCTACGGTAACGAAAAAGTCACATTTAATAATCATAAAATACAATGTGTTAACGACATATCCAACAAGGGCTCCACCTCCTGTTGAGTTCTTTATTTCAGAAAGTATTTTACACTAAAATAATTAATTAAGCCATGCTTTTTTAATTATATATTCATTAAGCATTGTTAATCATTCGTGTGATGCTGAACACACATACTATTGGATGTACACTATATCAGGGAATGCACAATGATGTAAACAATTGACACTAGTGTTTTCAGTACTTGACATGTAGTAGAAGCATGATTAAATACTTGTGTGTTTTTGTAAAATTACATTTCATTCAATAAAATCATCTAAAACAAGTAATATTTTATTAACCAAATTTTAACACTCAAACCTCATATCAAGTATATTTTTTATTTTTTGTTTTTTGCATTGTTTAGTACACAAACCTATGCCATCATTAACAAAGCTAATGTCTGGTGCTGTTAAATCCACGAGAAGATCCTCTGCATGCGCTTCTCTTCGTAATCCAGCTGCATTTGTAGCTATTACAGTAATATGGATGACTGACGTATGAGCTAGACTGACATTGTAATTGTAGGCAAAGTTATTCAGACCAACACTTTTAAATCCTTGGACCTCTGTACTTCCCTCTGTATAGCCTGGAATAGAAATTATTTAGTTATAAAAGTTTTCAGTTAAATTACACACCAATCTTTTTTCTTCCAAAATATCATATAATTATTTTTTTTTCACAGACTTATGAATGTTTTTTTTTTTTTTTAGTAATATCTTTTATTTTAAATTCTCTGGAATACATATACCCTAAGCAGTCCAAGGCAGCTGACAGAGGGGTCCCTGCTTTCATTTAACATATCCCATTTGCCAGGGAAAATACAAATGGGTGTAAAAAAAAGAAAAACTCTATATAATGTATATTCAATATATATATATAAAAAAAACAGCATCTGTTTATAATTAATTACTGTATTCTTCCCATTGAAATCTTGCATTTTCATATAATTTTATCCTTTTACGATACAATTATAGAATTATTTATAATAGTTATTTATATTATTTTCTTTCTAACCATTTGCACTATTTAAAGTTCAATCCGAGCTCGTGTAAAAAAGAGACAACCAATTATAAAATCTTTTGTTATTTAAATTGTGTTCCCGGTTAAATGCCTGTTAGATATTGACATAGCCAAAACACGTGCTTCAATCAACAGAATTTTCGATGAAGGATTATTTGAGAAATAAATGTATGTTCACTTATGAATAAACACAGTCTGTGGTGAGTAAAATACTAGTACAAAAAAGTAATACAATTATATAGTATGTAATATTAATATGTATTAAATATAAAGTATACAATTAACTTATATAAATAATGGCGGTTGTTTGTAAATGGAGGTGTAAACCATATACTAGTTCAAAGTGTGCGTTTTGTATTCAAATGATAAATATAGCTATAATACCGGGGCACAGGTTCTTTCATAATTATATATATAATTCTGCATAATGAGCAAAGAATAAACAAGATGTCAAATTCGACTATTAATAGTGATTACAATATTTGAGATAAATGTTCAAGTTTGTCTATTCCGAAAAATTCTTTTTGTTTGATTTAGCGGTCATTGTGATAAAATCATTCATATCTTTCTTAAAAATACGGAGAATGGATGCTTCATTAAATATTGTTTTGTTGAATTTAATGTCGTTCCGACCTTTCCAAATACTAAATTTTCCAAAATACACTATAACATTTCCAATATTTATTTGCGTTTTATCAAGATCTTGATTATATCAAATGATCATGTTTTGGACCTCAAAGTTAAGCTTTATATCTATGCACAGATATAGCAATCTTTTTATTTCTTCAATGATTCTTTGAATTTTACAACAATAATAGAATAGATGCCCTTGGGTTTCAAACAAATTGCCACATAAGTTACATAAGACATCGGACTTTCGCATTTGGTACGATTTAGATTCAGTGTAATGAATATTATGTAGTGATTTCCATTGAAATTGGAAAAATATTGTTTGATTCAGGCAGCTTGTGTAGCTTTTTCCAAACTGATTGCCAGTCTAGTTCCGTATTAAATGTTCTGTTCCATTTAATTTCACATTTTGCACTAGTACATTTATTTAGTAATTTTTGTAATGATTTTAATTGAATTTTTTTCTGGGGGTATACAATTTCTTTTCGTATCATATATTTTGTTATTCTGGATTTTTATGTGCTTCAAATTTGTTGGATCACTAATGGCGCTTCTAAGTTCGTTAATCCAATCATTGGGGATTTCTTTCTTTATTAAATTGTATTCGCATATCGAATTTAGTTTATCTATAAGTTTGTCAAATATATGTTTATTATAGTAAAAGGTTTCCGTTTCATTATTTCAAACATCTTTAATTTTGGCGATATGACTCTTGGTAAAGGAAGGGAAGAACAAAGGTTTTCCTTTCCATTTTATAGTGTTGTTACCAAATATATTCTCTTCAAGAATACTATGTTTTTAACGTTCGGTCATTTTACTGTAAAGTTCACACCATGCGGTAACCGCCTTTTGGTAGAAATTTGACATATACTTAATATTAATTCCATTCAGATCTTTATAGGTACATATAAAATATTCAATACCAAATTTTTTGTCAAAATGTTTAAGCCAGTATTTGGCAATTGCATTCCAACTTTGTGTTGTACTTTCTAAAATTTTATAAATTAATTTTATATGTTTGCTTTTTATGAAACTTTCCAAATTTATCATTTTGATCCCACTAAATTTTCTTCCAGACAACATAAATTTCTGTGAACACGGCTGACTTTAGAGCCCCAAACAAAATCCCAGAAAAGCGAGTTTATTTCTTTTTCAGATTCGTTAGGTATACCCCTCATCTCAACCTCGTATCCGAAAATCGGTATTAATTGGTTTTTTATAATCAATACTTCACCTCTGTAAGTTAAATTTCTTGTTTTCCAAACGTGAATACAGTTTTTTATCTTGCCAATTATGGAATCCCATATTCTATTGTTATTAATATTATAACCATGGTGGACTCCTAAATCTTTTATGCTATCCTTGATCCAGGATATATTTTTTTTAATCTTGGTTTCTTGCCCTTTAGTCTCCCAATAAACAAACCCTTAGTTGTATCGAAGTTAATTTTGGAGCCGGAGGCCATTTAAATATTTCCAATTTTTCAAAGGCTTTTTCAGCCGATTGTTCGGATTTGTTTATAAGTTGTGTATCGTCCGCAAACATTGATAATTTAGTTTCAATAAGTCCGTTTTCCGTTGGTATTTCAATTCCCTGTATTTCTACATTTGCGCGAATGGCACACGCCATTGGTTCCGCTTGTATTATGTATAAAAAGGGGGCTATAGGGAACATCCTTGTCTTATTGATCTGCTTATTGAAAAGGATTTAGACAGAAACCCATTTGTTTTAATGCAAGTGTTGGCATTTTTAAATAGCATTTTTGTCAAGCTACAAAAGTTATTACCAAAATTGAAACCCTCCGTAACCTTTATCAGCCATCCCCATTCGACTCTATCAAAAGCTTTCTGTTTGTCTAGAAATATAATTAATCCCTCCATATCCTCATTTTCTACATATTCAATAATATCCTGTAAAAGTCAATCACTTATATTTCTCCCCTTTACAAACCCTTTTTGATCCGGGTGAATAATTTTATTTAACAATGGTTTAAGACGCTCTGCCAACATCTTTGATATAATTTTATAAGCCGTATTCATCAAGCTTAAAGATCTCCAGTTTTTTATTAGTTCTAGTTCCCCTCCCTTATGTAGTCAAGTTAACAATCCTTGGCGATTTACTGAGTTCAATTTCGTCAAATACTTCCTTTATTACTTCAGTGAAAACCGTTTTGATAAGGTCCCAGTATATTTGATAAAATTCCGATATAATCCCATCCCTTCCCGGAGATTTATCTTTCTTGGGATTTTTAACTGTCTTAGTTAATGAATGCAAGTTTTAACTTTTGTTTGTAATACAAGCATTTCATCTGACGCTTTTTGTTTAGGAATTCGTCAAAGTACAGTTTCAAACAATATTAAATGTTTCTTTTTTCTGCAATGAAGGTCTATTAAAATTAATTTCTGACGATATGAACGGTCGTATTTTTTGTATCGTTTATGGGATTGTTGATTGAAATTAAGTCGAAGGAAACAATCACTAATATTGCAGTGCTGAATGAAATGGTTTCATGAGTACTTTTAGCAGCCTGCAACAAAACAAACAAATTCCAAAAGATAAAATAAGATCAATATTTTTTTTTGGTTGCAAGTAAATAACTGATGCCTGTTTGGGATTGCTGTCTAAATGATGCATATAAATCATACATTGGTACCAGTGGATTATCGGATTCATCCAATCGAGATTGTTAAAAGATGCGTGTTGATGTCTAAATTTAGCATATAAATCATACTTAGGTGAAAATATTTGTTATATTTATTTACATGTAAAAAAAAATCTAGATTGGTACCAGTGGATTATTGGATTGATCCAATCGAGATAGTTAAATTATCGCATTTTATAGACCGAGCCTAAACGAGGACTTTAAAATTGATAATTTAACTATCGAGATTTTTTTAAATCCGATAATCCACGAGTAACTATGTAAGAATCTGTTTCTCTAATGAATATCAAATACATTTTTTCATTATTGATAAAAGAGTGCCTTGCACATTCCACAAAGTTGTCAATTTCTCCAACACCTGTAAGCACATTTCGATTCACCTAGTAAACTGATAAAGGTTATGGCCCTTGAACACAGCCAACGATCTTCTGGGATCATCAGCAATAACACGTTTATGTAATATTTTTATACAATGGGTCCAGAAAGGGTTACATTATATTTACCTATAGCCCACATATAATCTACTATTGGACTTTCTGGATCAAAAAAACTCCAGGAGGCATGGATGGACGACCACTGATGTAGAGCCACCACATGTGCGTGAATATGTTTGCCATTTTTATGTGCTTCGTCTTGATTATGAAGAATAGTTTCCTGAATTTTCACGTCATCGAAAAGAATACCAGTATGTCCAGTCATGCTGCCAAGATTGATTGTTTCTGTTGTTGTGGAAGGACGAAAGTAGAATGTATGATGGTGCCAGTTTAACTCTTTAGATGCACTTCCGTGTTTATCCTGTTTTGTATAGACCATAAAAACGTGTTTTGTATTACCTAATTCTATATAACCCTCTTTATTTGCTAAAACAGCACCAAGAATCGGAGGATGGGCTGTTACAAACGTCACACGATATAAATGTCCAACATTTAAATTTTCTAATGACTGTGATATCTGTCCTTCAACAAATACGAATGACCTTCCGTCTATAGCTACATTTTTATCCGATTTTAAAACTCCTACACAACTTCCTAATGAGTTATTCCATTGTAAAGCATAAACAATGTTGTTGCAAAAATTTACATTGGTTATATTATCCCAATCAAATGCTTGACCATTCATGTCTTCAAACGAAGGATTTGTTGCAATGTTGTGATCCAAATGTTCCATAAGTGTTGGTCCTGGATGCGTAGTGTCAATCATGACGCAATTTGATTTAGATGTTTTAGATCTATATCCGATACCGTCTACTGCATACACTAGACTTTCAACTTTCTCTCCTGAATAAATAAATTGACAGAAATTGTTCAACGGCATTTTCTCATGTCGTTAGATGTTACATACATCGCATTTCTTTATGGGATATGACACTTGTTTTTGTTTAACTTCCTGGAAACGTTATGTGATGGTTTCCCATACTAGTAGTTTTACAGTGCGAGTGACCTAATACGATATATATGGACTCAGTAAGTTCCATAATAGGATGAGAGCGAAGCTCGAACCCCAAAAAAATGTTACTGCCTCCATATATATCCCATTATGTCACTAGCACACTGTGTAACGAATTTATCTTACCGAATATCTTAACATGTGACATTTAAACTAGTGGCCTTTTAAAGGGATCATCAAATCAAATCATCAATATTAAGAACCTACCTCCATTGGATTATACAAAAACAAATGCCAACAATAACAACTTGTTAGCTTTAATGTGTTTTCTGCATTTATTTTCAGTCGTTCATTTCATCAGTTTCGTCATCTGTTGTTTGGGCGAAACGTTTCAGATTTTTCTTCAATGTCATGCAATTAAAATTGAAGGAAAATATATATCACAATGCATACAATAATAGCAAATATATATATATATATATATGAACATAAGAATGAAACAGAAATTAAATAGAATAATGATGTAAATTAAAAGCATTGAAAGGGGATATATATATCACAATGAATACCATAAAAACATATCAGAATATAACAGTCAACCAAAATTAAATAAAATAATGATGAAAATTATAAGTATTTACATTCCCTGCGGTATATACACAAGTAAAACCTATAGACATTTGCATTAAAGGATTTATTCACTTAGCTAAGAGAAAATATAAGGTAGAAATTTAACCAGTAAAACACAGAGAAAAAATAAATAAAACTGTCTCTTAAATAAAAACTTAAAAACTAAAAATTAAAAATTTAAATAAAATAAAAAAAAGGCCCTATCACTTAAACTGTTAGAATAATAAATAAATATCACAGGTCTTACACATCACAGTACGCCAGTCTAAAAATATGTGTCTTTAAACCTTTTTTAAAATATACAGGGTATCCACGTGTTTACTTTTAACCAATGATATTCCTAAAATATCCAGGATGCAAGATCATACCATATACATATATATATATATGTTCAGTTTTACCTATAGTAATTTTGGCTACTCTACAGTTAACTTATTATTCATTATTCCTAAGTTATCACCTGTCAACAATAATTTACCAATTTTACCTGTATTTATGTATGAACTGTTAACGACCCTGGATACAGAATGGTGAATCCCGACATTTTCCCAAACTCTAATATCGCAAGGTTCAACAGCAGATTTAGTTTGTACACACCACATGTAATTGGTTATTCCCGAATCTCGATCAGAAAAACCATGCCACGAAGCTCCGACCAATTCTGAATTATTCTGATATTCTGTGTCGTGTATTCCTAAAAACCAATAACAGTTCAATGTTATATGCCTGTTGGAACTTTAAATACAAGACAATACAAACTGAAAAATAAGATATAAGACATTTCTGCTATTATACTTTTTTAAGCCTCACTATGACTTTGAGGTGAGTAACAGTTATAAAAGCGCCAAGCCTTTGCTTTTCGTGTTTTTTGCTTCGCATGATACGATTTTATGTCATGGATGGATACTCACTAACCTTTTACTTTCTTTTCTATTGACTCATAGACTAAAAATGCAGAAATCTTTCAAGTTTAGAAAATTACTTCAAATCCATATATTCCCACATATAGTCACATATAATGTTAATAATGGATCCCATGGCATGCACTGTATCTAATACAATTTTTGTATATATATTGACCTTTATTTCAATACTGCCAGTTCAAAAACTCGTCTCTCTCCAGATCTGTACACTTCCGGAATGTTGGTAGCTAGCAGGACATTGTTATTTGAAGTATGATTTGTATTCAGTTCTTATACACGACCATTGATCTTTTTTCCGGAGCGACTTTTAATATTTCTTAACAAGCCGTGCTTTGATAAGGGATTCCATTTTGGTAATGGATGGAACGCAATTTTCTGCCATTTGTGATTTAATTGAAACAAAGTCATAGAGCTTTCTTCTACCAATCCAAGTTGCGCTGGCTAATATAATGTGCATAAACAATATACTGTTTGGTCTATAATACTTGACACTCTTATGGTTACACGCACTTCATTTTGTACGAAGCATAACAGCAATAGACACTGATAGTTCCACAATAGAAGGGAATAGTGTTGAACCTAACAGACACGCACGTTATATTTATTAAAGACGGATATTACTATATTGATAAGAAAAAGGCTGTCAGGACAGTGGCAACGATACCACAAAAGCGTTCTAAGCCAGCATATAGCGTACCACATACTACTCCTTATGATGATGCATATATCTGTTTTAGTGAATCGGTACGCGATAATCATAATTTTATAACATTGGTGCTGACATAACAATGATATCATACAATGCAACAGATACATTTTTGCTAGTGGCTGAGTTTTATTTGTTGTAATTCACCACACAATTGAAAATACAGAGAAACTATGTTTCACTAATGATTCATAATAAAACAACATTACGTTGTAAAAGGTTAACTGGAAAGCATATTTTCCCAAAAATATTTTAAAACAGCACGTTTAATAATTTCATGCGTCCGAAGCGCTTTTCTGGATTTACCTTCACACAAAAGATCACACATGTATATGACATAATTAAAATGAAACTAGATCCGCGTTTGAATATTGGTAGAGTCTATTTATAAAACTAACCTATACCATCATAGACAGTACCAGTTACTGGTGGCAGAGAGTCAACCATGATGCCGTCGGATGTTTCAGTAGCATGGATACCAGAGTAGCTGTATCCCACAACATTACTGTAAAATAATTTCCCTGGAGATAACGGCACTCGGCTGATGTTATGAGACGTTATGGTTCCGGGTAGATCCAATTCCACTACATGGATATCATGACCTTTAACACATTTTATTTCATTATTTCTAATACAATACACAAGTAGCTAATTTGATAGTCTTAAACCATTATACTTCTTTTGAAAAGTGAATTGACATTAAACAAAGTGAATGAATGCAACATTTAGTAAAATGAAGTGTAAAAAAAAAACAGTTTGAAATCATACCTCCTGGATATGTACTTAGGTACACTTTAAACTTGTCAATGATATTGGCATCATCTTTAAACACGTTCGTCCATTTGATAGTGAAAGGAGCTCCAGGTTTGATGTAATCTATATCTTTTTTCCAGTGACCTGGTATTTGTTCCACAACCTTTAATGGTAGGACATCAAATAAGTTTTAATATAACAAATTAGAAAATCAGAATTCCGACAATTAGCAAATAACGATTATGTTGATGTAGCAGTTACCAATTCATGTTTACTTAGATTGATTGATTGATTGATTGGTGTTTAACGCCACTTTCAGCAATATTGTGCTATTTCGTTACGGTCAGGTTTTGTTGGTGGAGGAAGCCGGAGTGTCCAGAGAGAACCGTGACTTTCGGTAGGAAAACTGAAAATCCATGTCAATCAAGATTGGAATCGAACGCACCTGCCACGTGCCGGATTCGAACTCACAGCCTCAGTGTTGACAGGCTAGTGATATATGTTCGACTATTTAGACCACTCAGCCACCAAGGCCACATGTTTACTGAGAAAAAAAAATCTTAATTATCTATTTATCCATCTATGCATGTCATTTAAACTCTGAGAACAAATCCTATATCATATATTGAAGGTTAAAATATAAGTGCTTCAAACATCTTTTATTTTGTTTCATTTGTCTGTGCAATTCAAGAAATTTTCGATTAAAGCGATTTTTCAGTTTGAAGTAATTATTTTCTTAATATTCGTGAATAGGAAATTTGAATTAGAAATACCAACCGCCGATCCTTTGATTTTCCGCTTGGGAAGAGGAGTTGACATAGCTAATATTCCATCTGTTTTAAAGTCTGCATACGTGTCGTGATCATACCATGCTCTCACAAACATCGCATACGATACTGGTGATTCTTTCAACTTTTGACCTGCATTCATAACATGAAAAGTGAACAAAGGTTCAGACAACAACATTCAAAACAAATAAAATGCACTTAAGAAAAATACTGCAGAATTAATAGTTAATGTGCAAACAGCAGAAACTTTTTTGGAAGCACATTTAAAAATATTGAGGTAGATTGTGTTTGATGAAAAACGAAAATTGATCATTTTATAAACTATCCCAATCTCGGATGAGCTATGAAATTCCGATAATAACGCCAGATTATATAAATAATGAATTTTTTAGTGATCATTTTATAAATTAGATCCAATTTCATTTCTTTTTATCTAATAACAATCAACAAATATTTGATACAACTGAAAAATAAAAATTTACCTCGTTTTATGCTCAATATTGCTTGGTTTGTTTGCCCTGCATGATGCCAGACATCGTCGTTTAAATTATCAAAGATGCCTTCTGGTTCATCTTTACCTGCATATCCTGCTGTCCATTCATACCTTAATCATAAATATTCTATTTGAAACATTTCATTCTTGGCAAGGTAGATATAACAAAGGATTATGGTGAGATTGCAATCAAAAGTATATTTAATTTGACAGAAGTTTAGGATATTATTGAAAAAAATGAAAACAACACATTACAAATTTAATGCGTCCGAAGCGCTTTTCTGGATTCTCCTTCATCAGGAACGCTCAAAGCCGAATATTTGAAAGCCAAAGATGTATAAGAACCGAAACAATTGAAGAGCTATATGACCAAAAGTACTGAAGATCGTTACACTTTATGTATACATGTACTTATATTTGATTTGCTCTTTTATAAACCTTTAAATGTCAAAAACAAATCCGAAAATTTCTACATTAACTTATATGTTAAAAAAAAAATATTGCCGTGAATTTCCAGCATTAAAACATTTGAATATCCAATGGCGTATTAGAATTCGGATGCCAACTGAAACTGTATTATAACAGACAAACATCAAACAACTCTACAGGAAAAAAAAACATGAAATACAAACAAATCTTAAATTGAAGTATTGGAAAAGATAAATGATTGATGTATCACGTAAATATATCAAGTAAATCAGGAATAATCAATTATACATGCTATATTATGACAATTAGAATGAATCATACATTAAAAGGTCTACATGGGTGACAACAATATTATTTACAAAGACTTGACTCAAGAGGGTGATACAGATAAGTACGAGTAATTTAAGTGGTTTAGATCTCATTTCGTAACACCTGACCGACAATTCAAAACATTTAAGTTATCAATTATCTAACCAATCATTCATCTATTCACTTGGTACTTTTTTCTGTTCTACGGATAGGGTACACGTAGAACAGAAAATACTTCTTTAATTCAGGACACGAACTCCTATGAGGAAATATGTAGTCACTAAATTAAAAATGTCGAGCCAACTTACCACAGAGGCCTCAAGCCTTGTGCCTGAATAACATGCCATTTGGCAGCCAGAGCGACATTTGATGGCGTGTACTTTATGTCACTAAAGGGAGAGGATGCCTGGATATTTGTAATGTCGTATATGCCAAGTAGGTTGTTATTGTTGGCTGAAATAAAAGCAGGTTTGATAATCTATACTACTAAAGGAAGAGACCGATTTCATTGAACCGCAACTCCTCTGAAACCATACAAAGTCGGAAATATTTGTGATGTGAAGTATAAATGTAGTGTTTTGTACTTCCTAAATTTGTCTTTGAAACAATCTTTGTTCCACAGAAAACGCCAAATTTTGAGAAAATATTTAAACTCAGAGACCGTTATCGATCCGTGTCTCATACGCTTTCGAGCATGATAAGTCGACTTTTATTTTATTTTTCATCCGATTTAGATGAGATTTTTTCCATTGTGTTACTCATTTTGATCCTTTTCGGTAATGTCAACGGATTTTACGTAGCTCATACGGTTATTGAGTTAAAAGGGTAAAAAACTACTGAAAATCACACTTTGCAACACTTTTTCTAAGGGTATTTAATATTTTTAATTTCCAACCGAGATGAATGGGGTCTTTTGCATTATGTTTCTTCATTTTCATCTCTTTAAAGAAATAGAATTAAATGCATTAACCGTGTCCAAATCCTTACTGTGTCCACCTTATTACTGTGTCCACACTCTTTCTTTCAACACTTGCCCAGTTGTACCTCGATTTCGAGGGCATCTTCTAGTATATTCATAAATAAGACTTGTATGTAAGACTTCGTTTTGAATAATATTGAACGATTGACATTAATATATTTTCTAACCGGAGAAATAAAATAGTTATTAAATAGTTAATTAGTGTGCTGTTCTATATTCAAAGGTCGTTTAAAAGTTAGACAAAACTTAAGTCTGAGAGAATATGAATTTTTAGTTGTAATTGGCTTTGAACTATCTTTCAGTAACTGCTAGTACTCTTATGTCGGTGCTTTCTGTTTCTGTGCCTCGAATCGATATTGTGAGTTAAGCATATTGCAACTGATTTTTACATGTTTTGTTGTGTTGTGCTGTTACACCACTCTCCTAGGTTTGGAGGGAGGGTTGAGCGCTCACAAACATGCTAAACCCAGCCACATTCTGTATGTGACTGTCTCAAGTCAGAAATATGTAGTACAGTGGTTGAGGTTTGTTCATGTGTGTCATATTTGTTTTTTTCTGAAATTGCTTTGTTATAGATTAGGCCGTTAGTTTTCTCGATTGAATTGTTTCATATTGTTCATATCTGGGCATTTTATAGCAAACAATACGGTTGGTTATTCATTGCTGAAGGTCGTTTGATGGCCTATAATTGCGTTCATCCACTTCCTTTGAACTCTGATGCATAGTTGCCTCATTGGCAATCATACAACATCTCCTTATTTTTATATACATCATACTTAAAATGATGACTAACTGACCGAACAATAGTGATCATCAACGCTTGCACATTTCACTAAATCGCAGTTAAACATTTTTCAGATCGCATTAGAATCACATGAAATATGTATCTTCAAATTATGCAGGAATACTTTTAGCAAAAACTATTACATGAGACAATCGCATGTTAACCCATATAGATAAGGATTTTGGTCCGATGTCCCCCGCCAATGCACATACCTCATCTGAAGGGTTATAGCTCAAGTTACTGTTATATTTATTCTTTTAAACTTTTTTTTTATAAAAACCCTACAAAAAATGTAAACGTCAGAGTGCTATTTTCGAAATAAATTATACTTAAAAGGGACATAACTCCTCTACAAATTAATGATAAGCACTGATCTTTTAACTCGTCTGAGACATTGCTGATTTATTAGGTTTTACTCTCCTATTAAAATGAGTAAAGACTGTTTTCACAATGTTGACTGCTGTAACCCAATTATTGAAATTTTTATCTGTCATGACTATTTGATTTGTTCACATATTGTTATTCATATAATGGAATTGTATGCGACTTGCATACAAGTGAGAGGTTTAGCTAGCTATAAAACAATGTTTAATTCACCATTTTCTACAAATGGAAGTTTCTGTACCAAGTCAGGAACATGACATTTGTTTTCCTTTCGTTTGATGTGTTTGAGCTTTTTATTTTGCCATTTGATGAGGACTTTCCGTTTTGAATTCTTCTTGGAGTCGGTATTTTTGTTATTTTACTTTTTCCCTCTAAATATTGTTTGGCAATAAATACAAACTGGAACAACATAAATTAATTTTAATCTGTAAATAGTTATAAGAAGATGTGGTATGAGTGCCAATGAGACAACTCTCCATCCATGTCAACATTTATAAAAGTAAACCAATATAGGTCAAAGTACGGTCTTCAACACGGAGCCTTGGCTCACACCGAACAGCAAGCTATAAAGGGCCCCAAAAATCACTAGTGTAAAACCATTCAAACGGAAAACCAACGGTCTAATCTATATAAAAAACGAGAAACGAGAAACACTTATGAACCACATCAACAAACGACAATTACTGAACATCAGATTCCTGATTTAGGACAGGTGCAAACAATTTCAGCGGGTTTAACGTGCAAACAATTGCAGCGAGTGTAAACATGTATAAAAAGGTGCAAATTTTATGTAGTTTTTAAGAATAAATCATTTGTAGTTTGCAGTTGAAATATGCGCCTGACAAATATCATGGTTACAGAGGAGGACGTATTTGACGGATATTGCTTAAATAGAATATATCCATGTAGAATTAAAATATACATAATCACTTTTGGAAAATACCTTTAGTAACATCATGACATGGTCTTTTTGAGCATCGTTGTCCTTGTGCAGCACAAACACAATGTCCCTCACACGTGACAGCTGCACATCTCCTTATCAATTCTAATGAACCTCCAGGCACAAGTTTAAATTGAGAATGAATCATTTTACTTTGTAATCCGATCTGTCAATGATGCAAAAAATGTCATCAGATTTCACTCAACTGTGTTGTCGCTAACCTAATACAAATACTAAACATGTTTATTTATCGGGGTCTGGTTTGTTATTGTTGTTGTCGAGTTGCTGCGTCACTGACGTTTTCCACATATAACCTTTTTATCGATATTTCAGTATTAAATCAATTATGTGAGGTTAATTTTCAAACGATGTATACTGCTTTAAGCTAGGTTTGATTTGTAAGAATTAAATGTTTTGTAGGCTTATTACTGCTTAGGGAGAATCACCTTTAAATATATTAATCAGTTTTGATTCTAAAGGAAATATAATATATAAGCTTTTAAAAGTCGTCCCCTAATTGTTGATACGTAAGGAAAAAAAACAATCGGAAAAGGTTCCGTATTATATGAAAGGTTTTCTATACGTTTTCTGACTACCATTTCTAATTTTCTGTATGTGCGTTATAACATCAGCAATTTACACTATAATTTCATACACTAAAAGTGATAATACTGTTACCTGGTTTTCAGCCCAGACGCTTATAAATACGTTTTCAAACTTGGCCAGATTTTTCGTATCAACTTCAAATGTTTGAACAAATCCTTCATCTTGTTTATCAATTCCTGACTGATTATGCAAAAATTCCTGTGGTGAACCAGAGATCTTCAGTATGAAATAAAAATACATGTAGTCAAATTAACTGTCCCGGTCATGTTTAAATTGAAGATGACAAAAGTGATTTTTTTTTACTCGTTGTTTTACAAGAGATATTACACAGTCATGTACTTTCCAAGCAGAAGTGTTCTGTTCAGATTATTCAAATCATTTGTGTTCCTGTACGGTCGAGGGCTGTTATTTTGTCTTTTATATGTTTGTCTTGATCTATCAATGTCTTTTTCAACATTTCATTATGTCATGTCCATGGTCCTTGAACAGATCTATTATGACATATTCAAAGGGAGATGTTTACAAAATCAATAATTTAAGAGTTTTGTAATATCATCTGATATGACTCCTTATGCTTGCATATTACTCATAATATGGGTTTACTCTTACCTTATTAAAATCATCCGTCATGTACTTGCTACCGATGGATACAAAGTACCTGTCGATTCCAGTATGAAGGTCTGTAAATCCCAACCATGACACCCAAAGCTTATATCTTGACCAGGTCATCCAACCATTAACATGACGATGAAGATTTGCTGCATGGTCAGTTTTGATAGCAAACATGCCTAATATTACAACACGATTTAAATACACATGTCTACCCTTGACTATAATTTTTATTTAAAAGATTTACATCAATATATTTGCACTATGAGGTAATGGGGCATAGAAAGACATCTAATGTGTTTCTGAAAGCTTGGTATATATCAAGCCGTTAGTTTACTAGTTGAATTGTTTCACAGTCTTTTATATGCGATTTTCATTGGCAATAATAACACATCTCCTTATTTTTATTTTACAGCTGTACGGGTTTATATAAAAAATAAGAAAAGAAGAAAAAACGAAATTACAAGCTTTATGAATTGGACCGTCTATCCGTTTCACCTTAGGATGCAATTTTGTTTTTATTCTAGATAGACACTTGAATTAATGTACAATATATCTATGTAAGAAACAAAATATATATGTTGAATGCATACTTATTCTTGTTCCATATAAGTGAATAAAACAATTATTGATATGTCTTGCAACCCTCCCCCACACACACACACAAAGATTGAGATAAGTGTACATTAGAGAGTAATCTTGACATGTTACAGATATTGGGTGTCATATTTACAGCTTTGAGGGTTAGACTTTCCTTCCAATATGTTGATTAGAATAGATTTGACTCGTTTAATTTTCATGAAATTTTGACAAAATAATTACTTTGAGCTGTTTAAAGAATATAAATTTTTTTAGGAATTCTAACCATGCAATTTACAGGAATAATCTTATTGGATATATAGCAGTTTGACAAACTATAATTTTGATCATCGAGAAGCTTGATTTCTTTTTACTAATAGTATCTGATTAAAACGTTCAGCTCATTTTTAAAGATTTAACTACCTTAGATGTTCTGTAATCCTTAAAATATCAAAACCTTTACTGCATAATTATTGTATGTGTTAGTCATATAACATTTTTTCCATCATTAATAAGTCTACATTTCTAGGGTATTTCCATTATTCAGCTATCATTATTCATTAGACATGATGTTGTTTGTAACCTCTACTTTTTATTCTTCCCTTTTTTTTAAATAAAAAACCTTATGAATACACACTGTAAGCAGCATTACCAAGAATACTGCAAAAACTAATGCCAACTTGCAAATCTTAAGTGTTCTCTTCCTATAAAGATTACCTGGTGTAGGTGGTGAACTGTCTACTATAATTCCTTTCGATTCATCTTCAACACATACTTTGGCACCATTACAAACTATAACCTTGATTGTATAATTTCCACCATCATGTAAATCAAGTTGTGAAAATGTATACTCCCTCACTATGCCGTTTAACTAAATAAATGATAGATTGCATTAAAAAAGTATGCGATTCTCTGATATGAATATATTAGGAAATATGAATATTGTACAATTATATGTGTTAACTATCAAAGATCAAGATCAACTTATAGTGACATGACATCACCTTAACACAAACTTTCAAATTAATCAAATTATCTATCAGATGTACCTTTAAAGTAATTTCAAATTTTTCAAAGGTGTTTTTTTTTCTTCTTTTGTGATAATGAATCCTATCCAGAAATGTTTTCCTTAATTAGAACATTGGTTATTTTTTCAATTCTCTATTATCTGTTTTATTCTTATTATAAAATAAAAAATATACAGGATTTCCTGAATATTGACTATGTAGTGAATTATTATTTCTATAAATGTTTTACTAGTTACCTCCGTGGAAGATGAATTGAACGCTCCTCCTTTATGTGATGCAATCGATATATACTGGCGCTGTATGAATGATTCTTTGTCTTCAACCTCCCACTGGATTTTCATAGTACTCCGAAATACAACTGAATTATCTTTTATTGAACCAACATCTGCCGATAAGTACGGTTTAACCTGTATTGATGGTGGTGAGTTGTCAATGTAGAACCCGTTTGATGTAGCCTCTGTAGTTAACCCTATAAATTTGAGACAACAGACTCAGACAAAACAACAAAATGAATATATCACTTTATAAATTTGTTGCGATCGAAGCCCGTTCTATATTCACCTTCATTAGGAACGCTAATATCCAAAAACATACAAATCAAAGGATAAAAAAGAACCTTAACATATAAATACAAAAACACAATTGACGTCTGAATCGATTTTCGTATATACCAAAAGTTTGTAGATCTATAAAAAAAACTTTGTAATTTCGGAAATATTGGAGCTAAACACAAGCCTTGTAATTAGTAGTAAACTCATGATTCGAGACCCGGTTTTATCCTTGTATCTTTTTAACGCAATTATACAGTATGGTTGTTCATTTCAATCTTTATAAAAAATAAAAGGATTGTTTTTCACATCCAATTCTTCAATACTATTGTATTTCACTCAAACTCTTACAGCAAACATTTAAACAAAATAATGTAGATATGATAGCTCAGATAGATTTCTAAAACAAATGGGATATTATCATTTCAATAATACCTGCTTTATTGTAAGCTTTTATTGTAATATAAATACGCTGTCCTAATGGCAGTTTTTGTAGTAGATCTGGTTCAACTAGAATATCAGTCTGTGGTAAGTGTGTTGATTTGACAATATCATCTTGACCTGGCTTCGTTCCGGCTCTCCAGGAAAATCTGTCTATACCTGACTGTGGGTCCGTAAATCCGTACCATCTAGCAGAAATGTAACGCCTATAACAGAAAAAAACATTTCTGTACTCAACTTAGAGGTAGTAAGCCACTTTAAGCATTTACTCACATTTTGATAATACGAACATTTTTGATATTTTAAAACGACATTAAAAACATCAGGATTATATAATAAATCTATAAAAAGACAAGAGAACGCCATTGCTTAGAAAACAGACTGTAGACACACAATTGTCCATTAAATGCTACATAGAAAAGTTAAATTTGATAAAACAAACTTCATTAAAACCCAGGGCTGAACTTAGTTGCCTTTTATTTATGTTGTTGTGATGTTAACAATAACAGCATTGTAACAATTTCCCGTGAAAATACTTTTTGGCATATCATATAATAATGTGTGCTTTCTCCTTAACCTGAATATGCATGCACTACGATTCAAGCAAAGGAATAAATATAAATGGTTTCACTCAATACGTTTAATTACAAATCGAAAGTGTTTTTCGATGAATATAAATTTGAATCACGCTGTTTGCACCTCAATGACTGATATTCCAAGTCATACACATCTACACCATCTAGCACTATTCCTTGTGTTGGTGGGCTGTTGTCAATAATAACACCGTCTGACGTCACAGATGTACACATGTCAGCAGTATTACATGCTGTGATAGTAGTATAGTATCGAATGCCTGATCCCAATTGCATATGACATAAGGTGTAATCTAACAAAAAGCAAAAGAATCGCATTAGTATCTAGAGAAATTCACCAAGGTTGACAATTACAAATAATGAGTCAAGTGCGTACTATAAAGTAGACTATGTTTTTCTTAGTTTGAAATTCAGTTGTTATTGTCTCATAGGCATCTGCATTATAACTTAAATTTATTGCAACAGGATACATGTCAATATGACATTTCAAGTTACAAGAACTGTTGGCTATTTGTTCCACAATTTAAGACCATACATGTGCAAAAATGTTTACCACAGGACAATTAAAAAATAAACTTGCAGTTGGAACAGCTCCAATTCATTGTATGCAATAAATTTGAATATTTACTGCAACATTTTGATTGGTCAGATTTGAGATAAGGTACATGTGTAGAGCCCATATTTCCGGAGTCAAGTCTAGGTTTTATTTTTACGTGAAAGATCTATGAACGTATTCTTATCATAACCTAATAGATTACAAACTGTTAGATATTAGGAATAACGAAGCACGGGTTTGTTCATGCAAGTTCATGGTTTCATTCGTAGATCGAGTAAAATGTGTGTGCACAAGACACATGTCATATCTAAACTGCATAAATTTCATTTGATCTCCAGTAAAGGTAACGGTTCATATTGACGCTATCCTGCTAAACATGCGAAAACCCTACATTTTTACTAAATATGAAGTTTTCAAGTATATTGATCATTCATATGAGTGAAAACTAAATTGGTTTTTTTTTTGTAAAATCCATTTAAGCATGTCAGCTATACAAATGTCTTTTATTCAAGGTCTTGTTATAGTTTTATATTTACTAACATTGATAAAAATACATCTGTTGCCGTCCAATGAACTTTGTAACTATAATGAAACATCCGTTTTATAATATCATTTATAGGATACATTGATAAATATCTACTTATATTAGGTATGACACATGATTTTTTTAACACATTCCTTCCATAATATAAATGCTTTCAACTTACAGAGCTCATAAAAACAAAGAAAATGGTGTTTAAAATATGAAGATACCTTTAGCGGTTCAAAAGTTATGACCAAAACAAATTTAAAAAATAGCGATATTTTCTGCCACTTTTGCTATATTTGATACAAAAATGATAAAATCTCTAATTTTAGAGGCTTTTATCTCCACATTTGTTGCTAACAAAACCTAAATAATCTCTAAATCTTCTAATTAGGGATATATTAGACTGGTATGGTCTTTACTAGTTACATAAACCCAAAGTTTCCAAAAATATAAAAACCACAAATAGGTCTTCAAGCACCCTTGGAAACGTGTCCGAACTGCAGAAACGACAGAGTCCAGCATTTTTTCTCTTGAATTGGCTGTAATTCCTTTACTATTTGCATTACCTCCTTACAAATTTGGCTACCAGGGTAATTTGGCATGCTCTTTCATTTGGCATTGTCAAAATTGCAATATCTTAAGTGGAAATTTGAGTTTTGTTACCATGGTAACCATTTTTTTCAATGATCTAATTTGAAGCAACCATCGTACAACCCGTTAAATATTCAATTTCCAAATTATCTTTGCACACATTTGTTTTCTGAGACTTTTTGGCATGCTTTTTCTTTTATCAATGTTAAAGATATATTTACTGGTCAGGACATGATAGTTTTGTTATCCTTAATTAGTCAATTACCATGGCAACAATTAACTACAACTTTCCACAAAATATATTGCATACTTTAAAATTAAAAAGTTACTGTTTTGTTTCAATGTTTTTTTTAAGGAAGACCATGTAATTTCTAAAATGTATATGGTGTATCCTTTCAGGGAAAAACAACCAAATGTGTTTATTTCAAATATGTCTGCAGTCATGGTAATGTGAATCTTTAAAAGGTTGGTTTGGCCAAAAATGATATAAAACAGTGGAATATGTAATAATTTAAGTAACAAGATAAAATAGCAATTAACAGTTACATGTAACATTGAAAATAAACATTTTCAGAACAGATTAACAATTTTCAAAGTATTTTTCCACAAATTGTTTATGCAATACTTCAATTTCATCCATGTCAGGAATGAGCCAATGTCTAAGCCCCGGAGAGGGCATTATTTCAAAATCAGAATAAATTATAAATTTTTCATTAATACTATCTATATCGTCTTTGTTTGGCCAAATAAAAGTATTTCCTCTCATACTTTTTCGTTTTAAAAACTTTATAATGTATGCATTGTCAATCATATCAATAATTTCCCCTGGATACCAATTATCCTCGTAGGATACTGCAACCCATATCCTTTTTTCTAAAACTTTCTGTTTGTCAATTTTCAAAGTTAGTGTTAAAACATCTTTCATTTGGTTAACAGTGTTTTTCCACATTATGTCTTTTTTATCAACATCTAAATTCATAAAATGTTTACAATAAAGTAACTGATTTCTGAGTTTTTCTTTCTTTAATCTGATTGTTTTAGACGATTGTAAAAGACAGTCAACATCCTTCCTAGATCGCACTATACCACCCATTAGCCTCACATTTAGTTCAATTTTGTTTATTTCCATCTTTTTCTTTTGTTCAAGCTGTTGTTTTTTCTTCTTTATTTGCTGTAAATGTGTTTTCCTAGCTTCCATAACACTCTTTTCATATGCAATTTCTTTTGACTTTAAAGATTTAGCACTTTTTCTAGCTTTTAAAAGTAAAACTTTCCTGGAATTTTTAGTTTTAGTTTTTAGCCATTGTATTGTTTTATTTCGTTTGAGCATACTTATTGCAGAATGATGTCTTAAAGTTGCATTTGGTTTTCTTTTGAAATAAAAGTCTAGATCTCCAAACAAATTTTCCGCGGGTATATTTGTTAACTTGCTATGTGATGTTCTTGATTTCAGATCTGGATCAGGGAGCGATCCATATACTCCATTTTCAAGGTGGTCATTAAGTTGTCTTTTTACAATTGTCAACATGGATGAACATATAATTTTAAGAATGTCATTAGTTTTAGGATGTATCTTTGCCTTGTTGAATACCTGTTGAATTATGTCATGTGGATATTGTTCATACAAACTAGGAATTTCGTCATAATCAAAATCAAAAACATTGAAATCATTTGAGCTCCAATCAACCAATCTATCTCGTAAAGGTATAATAAATTTGTAAAGATCTAAGTAATGTTCATCACTGTTAATTACATTCCAGAATGGTTCAGCTAAAATCATAGATGCTATGGCAATGGCGGAAACATGGGAGAGAACATCAGGACATTTAATGTCCGCAAGAACAGATTGCAATTTATCATTTGGGTTTTCTCTATAGTTCGAAATAAAGTCAATTATGTCTTCAGAATGGTTCAAAATAGAAACAGCACTGTAAACAAATTGCTGAACCTATTCCCCCTGTAATTTATAATCATGGAAGATTTTTGTTTTAGAGCTAAAAAAGCAAGCCACTCCTGTCTTGCACCGTTCTTCTCGTCACCCCTTGGACCTAAAACTTCTGAAGCCATACGAATTAATCTGATGGATGATGGCTCAGAATTGTGTTTGAAACGAGCAAATTTTGGCAATGAATCTCTTCCAATAGGTGGAGTTTGTTTTGCTAATTCTTTAAGTGATTTTGTTATTTCATTGTGGAAGCCTAAAAGTATATGTGCACTGCAATAAAAGAAATTAAGTTTTGATATGTCGTTCTCATTTAAATCTTCTGTCAACTTTAATTTTCTCCATTCATCAATAATTTCATTTGTTTTTTTCATCACGCTTGAACGATCACTCATCATAGCTGTAAGTTGCAACAATAATTTATTAATAGATATGCTTTGAAGATCAGCAAACTCATTTAAAGAGTCTTTAATTGTTTGAGCAACAGTATCTGAATCCTCCCTTGCCACTGATTTATATCCTAATGATAATGTACCGGTTTTTGTATGTACTCCTAAATCTATTATTTTTTTTCCTTCACGACCGGTGCCATCTGAGAAAATGTCAAATTGCTGACAGTTAGCCAATGTTTCACTCACATGATGTTTAGCTAAAACATGTCCTTCATCACATATATTTGAAATTGTCGATCTACATGGCAAATCTGATGGTACAGAGTCAAACAAGTTGTTGCTTACAATATTTATAACTTTAGAAATTTTGTTTGCAGAAATATCACTGCCATGGAGATCCATAATGCATGTTCGCATGCTATCAGTGTATCTGAAACCTTCCTTTGTAGATACTTTTTTATTTTGATTTTCTGCCTCAATTATATCTAACTGATCATTTGCAACACTTAACTCTCTCTTTAGATTTAATGTTTCAATTTTTTTATTTTCTAAATCAACATTTTGGCTGTGTAATTTCTGTTTGAGTTTGATATTAAATTTCTTCGCATGAGATAATCGGTTTGACAATCTGTGAATTTTAATTTTTTTTTCATTCTTTTTTTTGGCAAAATCTGTTTCAATAGCTCTTATTCTTGCATTTAGACCACTGTTTTCTCTGTTTAAAGCTTTATTCTTCTCTATTATTTTTCTTTCTTTCTTTTCAAGCTTTTTCTGTTTTCGCCTTAATCTCTTACAAAAATTTTCCTTTTTCAAAGAAGTTAAATTTTCTTTTAAAGATTTATTTTCTTCTTTTAAGTTTACATTTGCCTCCTTTGTCAACCTTAGTTTTCTAAGTTCCTGGTTTCTTTTCACTGATTCAGATTCATTATTCCTGATGTTTTTCTTTTGTTCAACAATTTGTTCTTTTAACACTTCATTTTCAAAACACAACTCTTGATTTTCAGTCAAAACTTCTCTCTGATTTGCTACAAGTTTTAAACACTGCCTTTTTAATGATCTATCATTTTTCTGCATATCTGTTTGTAATTTTGGTTGTAAAGTACTATTAAGAAACTTAAAGAATTTGGATGATTTAAAAGTGTCAAGATCTTCATTTTGTCTATTTTTCATGTAACTTTGAAAATTGTCATTAATTTTCTTGTATAAATATAGAACTTTATGTTTGTTCACAAGCATGCCTTCTGGCAACATATTGTTGGTCCATTCAGCCACATCTGACCATGTATAGGAATACCGGTTTTTGAAAAGACAGATTTCATGGAAAGCTTTCACAGTTAAAAGAGTACTTGATAAATTTTCCGGTGGATGGAGCAGAGTTGACCGGCGTATACCTAATGCATCACATACATTTCCTATACTTTCATTATTAATAGTTGTAGGCTTTTCTTGAGGAGTTAACTGATAAACAATATTCTTTAAATTTATGTTTTTATTCACATTGTTCATTACACTTCTGGTGACATTGGCCCATTTTTTTGGTACTGTAACAGCAGGCATGGCATAACGTAAAACATCTTCAAGGGTTGCATATATAGGACACTCCATTTCCTGCACCATCATGAAAAGTAGGGCATATTGTACATTTGTGATTGACTGTATTCCTACAATAGAAAGTACATTTATATAACAAGTATTAACTAAATCATCAGAAGATGCTAAAACAAAACAGCAGTTACCTGTATTGCATTGTTTTATTAGTACAATTTTAGACCCATCTATTAAATAAGATCCAAATGACTTCTAAGATTTATATATTCAGAATTTATAAACAGGGTTTTTTCTTCCATTCAATAATGTATTAAGATATTAATAATATCATTAATTCCCCAAAATTGTATCTCTACAGAGAGAAAAAAATAAATAAGGCTATGAATGACGACGAAAAAATAAACTGTTTGTCTCAGAAGTTTTATCCCTCTTTCCTGCTGCCCCCCCCCCCTCAATAAACCTGGGAAAAAAACTAAGTCCAGACCTGGGAAAAATTTGAGCAGCACTTCCCCTACAATAGACAATTTTAGTTTCACCCCCTCCCTATTTCACCCAGGCCAGAAGGGAGGAATATATTTGCAAAAAAAAAAAAAAAAAAAAAAGGAGAAAGAATGGGGGGGCAGGTCTCATTTATCAGACATGAGACCATCCAATTCTCTCTTTTTTCAATATTTATTATCATTTCTTACATGAAAATATATAATCTTACCTGCTTTTATCTTTTTGTTGATCAAATCATGTAAAAATTCCTCATTCCAGTCACTCAAGTCCATTAATTGTTGACGTTCCATTTTTTTTCTGAAAATTTTTGACGTTTGACGTAACGTTTACTTTTGTGGCGTCGTTAGTAACGGAAGAGTACAAAGGTCATGACCGGCAAAAGAGCCAATTTCGTTAGTTTCGAACTTTCAACTGTATTTTGAAGAAAAAATTCTCAGCTTTCTAATGATACATTTTTCAAATATTAAACTAATTGGGAACCATTTGTAAAACTCAAATTAAGACTTTAAATATATTTTTTTACCGTAAAACATAAATTTTCTTCAAAGAAAAATATATCATCTCAAAATACGAAACTGCCGCTTTTAAATGGACCATAGATTATATGCAAATGGCGACTGGCTCATTTACCGGCGAAGCCATGAAATTCACCCTTTTTATCAACAAACGCAAATTTTTGACCGTGACGTCGGGAAGAAATTCAATACTCGCTGATCGGACCTTTTCAGATAAACAGGAAAATATGTAAAAAACTTCTTTTGCAACGAAATTTGGCAGAACTAATCAGTGGGTTACAGTTGTTTACAAAATGTTATTTTCAATTTCTTTTTCAATACAACCTTTTCTGCAGGGAAATTTGAAAATTCGATTTTATTTCATGACCACCAATGTACGATGACAAAATGGCGTCATGTGTCATACCTACTTATATAATGTTTGTCGTAAAAATATAAACTTACTATAAGTTATTCCAATATCCTGGTTGACTAATAAGTCTTCACATTCTGGACAGGTCCCTATGCTGACATAATATGCCTTAATGGTAGAATGTGGATCGTGAAAACCTTCCCAGTAGGCAGACAGTGTCTTCACATCTGTTTGGTAATCTCTGTCTTTCATATAAGACGCAGCAGTTTCTTGACTACCATCGTAGACATGACCAGCAATTGGTGGTGACATATCGTATATGTAAGCCCAGGACGACGCTGTGCTGATAAGGTTTGCTCTATTTATAGCCTAGCATTAACACAAATTATAAAGTCAGTATCACGTAAAAAAATATTTCTGAGAGAAAGTTCCGTATGGGTTTTGGTCACATCAAAAGACCTCTACATCTTTTAATGAATATCATGCTTAACTGACTGATTCCATATATAATCAAAATCTTAATTTCAAGTGTTTCTTCCAGAAACTTTTTGACAATGTTTAGATCATCTATCATAAGGTCGCTTCAATATATTTTGGTATACTAGTACCCAAATAACAAAAAAGACAAACTAACAAACTATTTTCGAAACCTGTTTAATAAGTAAATGTTTACTAAACAAGAATTTAAAACACAAAGTTCTGAGATTCTAAAATATTTTAATTATAAAAATTAATCATAAACACCAACATACCGAGCCAGTTTAAAAGCGTGTGGTAAGTTCAGTATTTCATTGGTTAAGGCATTATAAACTAAATTTAAGCAACGGCCACGGCGATTACGTAATCGTTATCATATTTTTCGTGGTTTGTTGTGGTAATTTAAATTGTCGTAGGTTTACTCGGAACTTCTTATATTAATTTGTGGTCCTATTTAGTTCTATTTTAATCACGTGTTAGAAGTGTGTATCATCAAACATAAGTCTGAAAAGGGTCCATAATATTATGTTTGGTTAACATTTTAATAAATCCTTTTACTGTGAGTTATTGACTCTTAGTTTTCCGTGTTGAGATGAAAACAGATAAACGCATCCTATATTTTAGTTGACAACACTAGTCATTTTGGTGCCCTTTATAGCTTGCTGTTCGGTGTGAGCCAAGGTTCCGTGTTGAAGACCGTACTTTGACCTATAATTATTTACTTTTTATACATTGTGAAGTGGATGGAGAGTTTTCTCATTGGCACTTATACCACATCTTCTTTTCTATATATAAGATATATAGATTTTTCATGGCGAATTCATCATTTCTTTTATTTATGATTTTACCTGTGGCAATGTTGGATGGTTGTTAGGAACAATAATCACTATTCTAGATAGGAAATTAATTTCAACGTTTTTTGGTCATATAGCTCTTCGACTGTTGTGGTTCTTGTACATCCTTGGCTTTCACATATTCGGCTTTGAGCGTTCCTGATGAAGGTAAATCCAGAAAAGCGCTTCGGGCGCATTAAATTTATAACGTGTTGTTTCATTTTTTTTTTATAAAATTATGTTTTTAGTAAGATTTTTTTTATATTAGTCTTCTATATTAAGTACAGTTGAATCTTTCGATTTAAAGCAACGTGTATCATAAATCATAATTTGCTATTTACTCTTTACTCTTTACATGAAAGAGAGGCGAAAGATACCAAAGGGACATTCAAACTCATAAGTCGAAAATAAACTGACAACGCCATGGCAAAAAAAAGAAAAATGGACAAACAGACAAACAACAGTACATAAAACACAACATAGAAAACTAAAGACTGAGCAACACGAACCCCACCAGAAACTGAGGGTGATTGAATTTTCGTCAGCATGTTTGAATTATAATTTATTGAATTAACCTCATTGACGGTTACTAGGATAGTTTGAACCCGTGGTTTGTAATGTTTAAGGATGTAAAAGATCGTAATTATATAGCAAAGTAAACTATACGCATAATAAAATATAACTTTATTGTACAACGGAATTATAATACAATTTACCTTAACGGTGATAAAGTAGGCATGACCTTCATGGATATCAATTTTTGTATCTTCAGCTGATACTCCACAATCTAATGTAGTCTTTGTAAATGGGATAATATCGTCGTGTCCAGGATGAGATCCTACTGACCATAGGTAATGATCAATTCCACTATCTTTATCTAAAAATACATCTCTCCAACTGCAACGTAAAAATTATTTGAGATTGAAACATTACATTAGTTTGAGAATGAAATGAAAAGCAAAAGATATAGGTTAAACGGCTATGAATCACACACCTTCACTTGCATATTAACATTTTCTACAAATATTTAGAAAAAACCCTGTCTAGATACATCTCTCTTCTAATATAAAATTAATGGATTACAAGTGAATGTTTGATTAGTAGTTTGTGCAGTGACGTCTTGGATGTCAATGGACGTAGACATTTTCTGACCAAAACTATAAAACAGTGCATTGATCACAATTTCGCTAATGTTTATCACTAATTCGGAAGTGCGATTTCATATGCAAGAATTTTCGAAAAGGATATTTCACTCTCCTTCTGTTACGACAATATCATTTATAAGGCTGAATCGTTTTGGTATTGTTCCATAAATCATTTTTATTATTTGACTTTGATTGAAGTCATAACTTTATAGATATTGATCAAATATTGTGCTTTGTAGTCTTTTGTGTAGATATTCACAATTTGTCATGCTTAGTGCATTTACGACTTGAAAGTTACTCAAACCGTGATATGAGTTGTAGAAATTTATATACCAAGTATTGATTTCACTCATATCAGACAAATGGCGCCCTTCAATAGTTATTGGTTGGTCAGACTTTTCTGGCGGTGTGGCGTCAATTTTCACTGGATGTGAATCTGCTATTGCACTTCTAGTTGCAAAGTCTAGTGCTGAAATACAAAGGAAACTACATGTATATTATAATCGTGTAATTGTATTTAAAGAACATTTATGTGTTCCCAAGTGGCAATTGAAATATAAATAAAAAAGATAGGTCATCTCCTGATGACCGTTCGATGGCGAAAACAAACTTCTAAACCTCGCCATATCTGAATATGCCCGTTTCATGTCAGGTGGTTTCTTTATTGATGTCATAGTTGTTGCTTGTTTTATCTATATTCTATTGGGTTGAGGGGGTTGGATAATTTAGTGTTATTTGCATATCTTTTTTATTCTATGATAGATCTTTTCACATCGTTTTAAGACTTTGGGCAAATTAAAGCTGAACATGTTGTATAGACGCTTGTTTGTTGATTATTTTTGATACAACGTTTTGACCTTAATTTCTTTCAAGAAAACAAAGTATTTATAATAGTCATGTATCGCAATACTTGCAGATAGAAGTTTTTTTAAAACGAACTGCCTATTGCTATTTTATTATTTCTAAAAAAAACAATATAAATTGGGACAGATTGAAATATACAGGTTACCAAAAAGGCGGCCACTGTAACTACCTCCGCGGTTGAATACATTCTATCATAATCTGATCTTCTGTTGAATACAGCTTAGAAGTCAGTGATACCTTTAACTGTGGCATAATACTCATGTCCATTCTGTAGCCGTACATCATGTATTGTGTAATGGTTTATAAGACCGACAGTTGTATATGGAAATACATCAGTTCCTCCTTTCGTTGATCCTGGAATTAGTTTTATACAATAACTTCCATAGTTTAAAGGAAAAACAAACTTATAACTACAGCTTAAGCATTAAGGTATTAGGGTATCTTTTTCTGAGCATCCCTTCTGTGCATGTTGCAAAAATACTTTTTTGTTTTAAAAATATTTTACCTTGTAACATTTAATATACCTCAAAAATATCTAAAAATTGAAATTTAAAGATTAAACTATCAAAAATTAAGTGTCGTAAAGTGTATTTAAAATTTTCAGATAATTATACAGAATTTGATAGGACAATTTGCGTTTTTTTTTTCATTTTTCAAGAAAATAAGGTTTGTGACCCCTATTTCTATGAAAAGCAATTCTCGCATTCAATTTTAGCCAATTCTATCGTTTTATGTTTCATCAATTCGTTGAATTCGATGTATTTTAACGAAAAAATAAAGTTACCCCTAGTTTTTATATTGGAATTTAAAAGAGCATTGACCCAGAAGTCTTTTACAAAAGTTTAAGAAAAATCTATTGTCGAACATTGAGAGACCCAAGCTACCTTATATGAAAGAGAAGAAAAATTTAATTGTTGAAATCAGGGGAAAATGTATCTGCGTTTAATTCCAATTGTCTTTCGTTTAATCTATAGAGCTAAATTAATACTGCTTCTATAACGGAGATGATTTGTGAATTTCATGAATTTTTGTATTCTTACCGATTCCAACTTGATATTCTTTAATTCCCGAACTATGCACAGTTTTCTTATATTCTTCCACATCGGTAAAGGTATCCCAGCTGACGAAAATATCTGACGACGATGACTGTTAATGGAAAACAAAATTTAGTACACAGATATATTTACATGTTATCAGCAATACTGTTATGAACGATCCATGGGTACTTTGAAAACATCCAAATAATGACTTGACATAAAAACACATTGATAACCAGGATATACATTGTAAATTGTATACACGAATACTTGATTTAAAACTACCACACAATCAGTTCACTCTATATGAATGCTCCAATCAAAGAGAAGCGAAAGATACCAAAGGGATAATCAAACGCATAAATCAAACAAACTGATAACGACATGTCTAAAAAACGAAAAACGACAAAAACACAAACAACAGTATACAAAACACAACGTAGAAAACTAACGACTTAGCAACACAAACCCTACAAAAAACTGCAGTAAATAAATTGTCTGTTTTTATCAATTATACTAATTCCGCTGATTAACGCAATAGCTGTCATAATAAGTTGACTAGAAAGTACTTACCCTTCTGCTGCACCTGAATTAATCTAAACCCATTTACTGTCATAGTCCTACTCAATATTCAGTTACTCTCGAATGATTTTTTTACTTTTGGTTGTCTTTCTCTTGGTTCGTAGTATTTGCCTGTCATTCGTCTACCTCTTTATTTTTTTCATTTATTCCAAAATAACTCAATTGAGAGGTTTAGCTAGCTATAAAACCAGGTTTAATCCACTATTTTCTACATAAGGAAATGCCTGTACCAAGTCAGGAATATGACAGTTTTTTTCTATTCGTTTCAACTTTGATGTGTTTGAGCTTTTGATTTGGCCATTTGATAAGGGACTTTCCGATTTGAATTTTTACTTGGAGTTCTGTATTTTTGTTATTTTACTTTTTTCAATTATAATGCAATGCTACGATGTCAATAAATTCTTACTTGATATTTCCTATCGGGATCAATACCAATCCACACTTGACCAGGTGTAGGTGGTGTTAAATCAACCGTGACCCCATCACTGCAAGTATTCGTTTCTTCTAAAACCTCTGTCCACTTCTCATATTGTATCTCTTTCTTTGGTGCATGGATACAAATTATGTATCGTTTTCCATGTTCTAATTCTTCATTTATATCGAATATAACGTTAACGTATTCTTTGTCTAAAATAAATAAAGAAATCATAATGTCAAAAATGTTGACAATATTCTGACTCAAAACTTGTTTTCAACAGCTAGAGAGAGGGTATATTTTTTAAACATTCTTTTCATTTCCAGATAAGTTTTAGATAAAACTCAAGTGAAAAACCATTAAATTGTTTCATTATAAACCTCTTATATTTTACTTTATGACAATAGCAACATACACAATAACTATATAAAGCTTATATTATATATAAAAAGAAGATTATGGGGTTAGATGGACATTGAGACATCTTTCTACCAGACACAAAATGAATGAAGGAGTTCACCTGTAAATCCGCATTTAATAGAATCAGGATGTGAACAGGGATCCTTCAATTTTAGCTTTGCATCATCTTTATAGTAACTTGTGATATCTAAATTTTCAGAGTCGATGACAGCCCATGTGTAGTTCTTGTGACGTAATAATGGCCACGTTCCTGATATAATATTTTTATACGGTGTATAATCAACATCAGACTCGTCCCATCTGCCATTCACTTCGAGATAAATGTCATGTCCGTATCCATCACGTTTTGTTCCATCTAATTAAATAAAAGTTTTATCATAGTGAGCATATGTTTATCAGATTAACATTACTTATCCAAATGTAAGTTTAATACATGAAACATACGAGCAAATAGATTATTACATGTATGTGTATCATTTAAAAAAAGGTACATTTCATGCATGACTTCCTTTAACCAGTGTTTTGTAATGAACCTTTATTTTATTACTGGATTGGTGTCTACTTCAAAGGACTTATTTCAACAAATTACAATTGTAAGGTTAAAATAACATAACATACCCATTGTAGTCTCTTGTATTCCAATAGCATCAATTACAACATTTGATACAATTAGAGAATCACCCTCATTGACTTTGCATGTTTTAATCTCCGTGGAAATCGTAGACCAAATGCCAGCCTTATTGTAACCCCTGATGAATATCTTACGACATTTTGAAAAATCCAAACTATTGTTCAAAGGTACAGTGAATAGTATCTGAAAATTATGCAATTACTAAGTGAACATTTTTTTAAATAAAAACATTCTATAGGTGTTTTCAAGTTTTTACTCAAGGAGTATTATATCTTTATGCAATTGCTTAACAAATGAAGGGTAATCTAGAAAATTTGCAATTTACAATCAACTTGGTATAGTAAGTATTCAAAACGTGATATGCATTATGCTCATACAATTATGTATTACTTTACTGCTATAAGCAAATTATATATGAATGTAACTCAGTGATCAGTTTTATGAGGTGTGTTTCTTGTTTATAAAAATAATAAATGATAACAATATAATAGCACTCTGTTTTAAGTCGTGAGTGCTTTATGAAAAAAAATCGGACTACAAATGTTATGCTTTCAAGAATTTAATTTCTTTATCATGAATACATGTACTCTAATGAAAGCAGTGTCTTCTTAAAATTCCAATGTATATGTGAATAGATACTATCGTTCCAAATTGTGTTTTTGACAAAAGACGCATTACATCTGCATCATCAAATCATGGAAGTATTATATTGACAGGAACTACTACGACCCAATTTCAAACGTTCCATCTGCGATGCCGCGCGCAATTTAATGACATGTTAGTTAACTTGAAACATGGCACGTTATTTACACACCAGCGTGTGGTGCCATACAATATCGTCATTCTCGGTTGCTTTCGCGATTACGGAAATGAACGAAGAAATCGAAAGTTGTGGTAAATTCTTCGGAAACAGCCATCGGTAAACCTCGGCAGATTCCGTTACCCTACATCTGCATATGTGTGCCGATTGATAGATTGATGGATTTGTGTGAGATATCATTTATCCATTATATTTGTACCATATTAATTGAATAAATGCTACATGTTTATTGATTTATTTTTCGGAACAAATTGCACTATATGTAATATATATCGCAAGTTGTGATTATATAATAACTGTTTACTCCAGTGGCACACATATCATGCATATTTAAGACGATTGTAAAATAATTGTTCTGATAAAAAGTAAAGATCAAAGAGATTTGAAATAAATGTAGAAATTATCAACCTTCGCTCTAAATCCAGATCCTTGGTTGGTATACGAATGTTTCAGCTGAGCCCGATGTGTTGAAATTTTGTATACTGCAACTGTTCAATAATATTTACTAGTATCATTTGGACAGATAGTGATAAAATATTTTATGGGACAGAGATACTTTACCTATTCCATAACATTTTATAAGTCTGGTTTTTTTTCTCAAATTGATAAATAAGGCTCAAATCATAAGTCAAGATTGGCACATTCATAAATGACAAATAGAAATACTGACACCGGCTGCATATTCGTTCAAATACGAATATTTTAGCCGTTTTAAATTTCACAAATGTCAAAAAAATTTAAACCTACTTATATATATTTATTTATTTTTTATAAATAACGAGGTGCGTCTTTTTTTAACTATATTTGTTATGTTGAATTTCTGTGATATTAAGTCCTTGATCGATTAATTTTCGCATTTAAAACTGAAAATTTCTACACATTAATCGGGTCGTCACAGTGTATATATTTATTAAGAAAATTTTCGTGACCCGGCGTTAACCGGAACACGCCCTTTTGACAGTTTTAACTTAACCCCCGAAGAAATAAAATAATGTCACTCACTATTTTGAATCGTTGTAGAATAATTAATTCTAGGCCTGTTTTCATTTTTTATGTATCAGTCGATTTGTTTAAATAATTTGTTCATGAATAAATGTCAACCTACGCGATTGAAATACGTAAAGGTGTTTTCCAACAGGTATTGATGTTAATATGTCTGGATAAAAAGCACGTGATTAATAAGAAGTATCTCTGGTCAATTTATGACCGCGTCATCGCAGATAGTCACAAAAGAAATACACGACAGCGTACTTATAAGACAGTTTCCATATCTTTTCTACAGTGCTACCCTGGTTATAAATAAGTGCTAATTAATCGTTGTAGTTCCTGTCAATATAATACTTCCATGATCAAATTAACTTGCTTAACAATAATTTTGATTAAACTATGGTATGACGGTGTATTTTTAATAATATTTCACCGTTTACTATGATTTGGCAAAAAATTTGGTACTTGTTGGTTTTATCAGCTCTTCCAACGTGTGTATCAGGTTTTGACCTTTATAAAATATCTTGGTTTCGAGATAGATTAATTGTCGTAACGCGTATCTGTTGCATTGTAATTTGTACCGTCAATGTTGATACTTTGCACATTCTGGTATCTCTTTGTTGTTTGTTGGTATCTTTTGCCTATCTTTTTCAGGCAAATAATAAAAATAAAAGCGCCATTCCGTTGCTTTTAGGTTTGTATTTGAATAAGGTCATTTTTTTGTCATTCAATCGATACACCCTATCCTTTCTTCTCCATTTTGCTGTTGAACACCTGGTTTCAGTATTGTTAGGTTTGATTGTCTACTTTTTCAATAGAACTTTAATACAAATATAATATAGCAAAATTGTGTTCTTTAGTCTAAAACTAAAACATTCATGCTCTCATCTATAATGATCAACGACAAAATACAAAACAAACAAGTGAGACTGGGAGCTACTGCTCACTGAAGATACCCCCCGCCGCATCACAAGGTATAGCTGACTTATATAAACCCTGAAACCCAAATTTCAGAAACCCTCGTTATGTAGTTCCTGAGAAAGATGCGACGAAAAATAGTCATGGGACGGACTGACGGACTGACGGACAGACAGAGGTAAAACAGTATACCCCCACTTTTTTAAAGCGGGGGTATAAAAACTTACATGCTCCATATCAACGACAGTAGCGTTGTCAATCTCATTCCATATTGTGTGAATACCAACATTGTCTCCTAATGCCCATTCATAATAATTAACAACACGTTGGGCCTCTGCGTGGTCTTTTATATCAGGGTCATACATCCTCTCAAATGTTACTAAAAGCTATACGAAAATAAATATTCAGATGATAGGCCATATATTATTTTTTCTTTAATTAATTAGCATGTTAGTCGATCAAATAAATGTGGATTGATGAAATAAAGAAAACTATAATGAGTACATAGATAGTACTGTCGAAAAATTACGAAATTATAATATTTCGAAAGGGTAATTGTGTGAATGCCTTAGTGTACAAAATTAAGATAACTCTGGCTTATTTGTCATGCTAACGTCATCTAATCAATCCATTTGTCGAGTGTAAAACTAAAAGAGGTTCAGCAAAGCATTTAAATTTGTTTTTTAACAAAATGATCATTATCTGAAGAAATTAGTGTGCTATACTGTTGATTCATAGTTTGTATACTAGTGCATGTAAAAACAAAAACAAAATAAGTGCTATCAGTGTATACAAGTTACAAGTGTGCTTGACTTTCAATCTTTAATGTGTTCTTCATGATCACAAAGCCACTTAACTAGTTTAACTTAATCTTTTGCATAAAACAATACCCAACATCTATGAAAACGTCTCATGCTTTTTAAATGTGCTATAAACTACCTGGTGATGTTTTGGTTCATCAACCTGGTGAACAGTGACGTTGCCAATAGATGGAGGATTGACTATGACAGTAATACCATTGCCATATACTGGTGGAAAACATAAATCTTCTGCGCAAAACTTAACAACAGCTCTATAGGATTTCCCTGGTTCCAAATCTAAATTACTTAACGTGATATATTGATGTTTTCCTACATACTGGAACTCCCTATATTCCTTCCAGATATCTGTTAACGAAAACATTATCCTTTAGAACTAAGAAGACAAGATGAAAATATTTCCGTTAAACACTTTGTTAAAGACAGTCTGGACTACAGGGAAACAAAGTGTATTTCTATTCATTATATATTTATCAAATAATTGTAATGTTGTTTAAACGAAAAATAATATTAGATTTGGTAGTTGTTCTGAAAAATAGATTTTTTTTCTAACTATCTATAATAAATATTATGCGTTCTATGTGCTTTGAAAATTGGTCTCGGAATTTATTGTAAATACACCTATAACAATATCCTTAAATCTTTTTGAGCGATATGGATTTGTTACCGTTACTATACACATAGTTTTGATTTATTTGAATAAATTCTCTCATTTTTTATTGATAAGAATCAAAATCAAAAATGGATTTGACAGAAATATAACAGTTCAAAAATAATTATTACTACACAATGCATAAGGTAAATAACGAACCTCCAAACACTCGTTCTTCAAGTTGAACAAATGCATCTCTTATGTAATCTGTGTACATTGATGGTATCGACCAATATACGTGTAAACTCGTTGTTGAAGATTGAAATTCAACATCCTCCTCACAAGTAGGCCGCGTGTCCTTTAAAAATAAAACAATAAATAGAACACAACATAATTTTATAACCTGTAGTAAATATCATTAAAATCTTTTTAACTGATGACAATGAGAATATTTTTTTATAAACACATTATTTGTAAATTATTCCTCTGTGAAAACTCTTGGGTCGATAGCCATCTCTCGATTAAGCTCGCAATCTTTTCGTATTTAGTGCATACATAAATATGAATTGGGGTTATACCTCATTGAGATATTGACACAAAGATAGAAACTTATTATTAAAAACAAATTAGAGGTCAACTTGTGATTTTCAACAGTAGAAAGTTTTCTGTACAATATCGTACGCTCTAAATCACCAATAGGCACCAACAGTTATGAATGCAATTAACAGAACTTTCAAAAATATTCTATCAACCCAAAATTCTTTTTTAAATGTAAAAATATTAAAGACAAATACTGACGATGTTTCTGATTGAGATCGGCCCCCTGAAAATCTGATTGGTAAGTATTGAATTGTAGCTGGTTTTATTCTGTTATTATGATATGCTTATGAATGAGTAAACAAGGAAGAAGCCTGTCTTATAACGTATATAATAACCTTAATTCATAACTCATTGAAACAGTTTGAGAACATACCTTGCTATGGTGACTCAGCTTCAAGTCTGGGGCCACTATAATAAACGTGAAGAATATTTTTTAAGAATAGGAAATATAGGTTAATATCATATTATTATATTATGAACATTAATACCATATATGAGACATTAAATTAGGTAAACCTTTTTAACTTTGGAAAAAAATGTAAGAAAATTGAAAAGTTGATTTCTAATTTAACCCAATTGTTGTCGTTTTACATTTTTTTTTTTTACATTTTTGTATCCCTCTAATTTATCTGGTACTCATTAAAATAAAGATTACCCGAACAATTGTTGCCATCTCTTATAACAATGCCTGTCAAATTTGTGTGGATATCTAAGACTCTTATACCATCTGAACTGACTTTTACACTACCGGCTGTTGTACCTGCTTCAAGAGTCACATAGTACATCTACAAGACGTAAACAACGCATAAAACTTGAAAACATGAAACCAAATTGTATGTATCCACATCTATGAGATTTCCATCATTGAAAGAAAAATCCTTTCATAGACTTATTTACTTTTTACCAAGAACGTGTTTTCACCCTTTTTAAAGTTAAAATACTTTAAATAAACCATTGATAAATAATAATTATCCCTCTTCTTATCAATAAAATTTTAACAGTGAAGTTGGTAAAACATCTCACAACATATAGGCACTACTTGTACCTGAAACGGCTGAAGATTAAGACCTTTAAAGGTGTAACTATTGTTAGTCTCCAACGTTTTCATTAGTGAGATATCACAAGTTCTGGGAACTGTTCCAATGCAAGCACTGTAATTAACATGTTGGTGAGGATGTATAAAACCAGACCATCTCACTGCCAATGATGATCTTTCTGGTGTAAAATCTCTGTCTTCGATATCCTTTAATTCAAAAGATATATGCACATAATAATTAGACTAGACACTTTCAAATTGTGTAGAAACATTGTATTAAATTCGATGTTTAATACATATTTGAAGACAAAAACTATGATAGCAGTAAATGTATGTTCTTTTATTAATTAAATTGTAACCTTTTTATACAAGATACATAACATTAATTGATAATCATTATAACTCATCTGTACAGAAAGGACCATTTAAACAGAACTCATATATTAAAAATTATGATGTTTGAAATATTAGCAGGTGTCTTTAACATGTTTAACACTAATCTTCAGAACAACAAAACAAGTAATTCATTACAAATGTTTATAAATTTTCTCGACATATATTATACCTTGGCCTGATTTGGAAGATTTGATGTGGTTATAACATCCATAACTATTCCTTCAGCAGGTAACTGAACATCATGGGTGTATCTAGTGGATGTCTGAATAACGCATAGACCTGCCAGATTTGTAGCTTTGATGGTAAAGTAGTAGTCATGGTGACCATGAAGTGACCATTTCAGGTGTGAAACAGATAAGGCTGTGCACGTGGCTGGTACAGTTCGTGTACATGGTCCACCAAATTGTAAATTTTGAAAAGATTGGATGTCGTACATGTTTGGTCTATGTCCTTTGAAATGTAAGTAGCTATTATATCAGCAAAGTACTTACATATTACAAATAAAAGTGCTGACATATCAATACAAATATTACCAAAGTTCTATATTTAGGTATGCAGGAAACTTGAATGACAAAAAGGAGCAATTTGCATGTAATTAAATAAATATTCACTTTTTTCTATGTGGTGTTTTATTACCTGATATTTAGCTGTTAGTCTTGTCTAATGTGGTCATGGTCCTGCATGTATTTATTTGTCTTATGAGTTTGATTGCCATCTAGGCATGTCCTTCCTTTTTCTTTATTTAATAATATAAGGATAAAATGGTAGTCATTTGAAATACCAAAATTTCAATTAACATTTAACTTTAACTTAGCTTTGATTAAACAGCATAAATCTGTGTTTAACTTACCAACGGCATACTTGAAATACATTGGATACGGGTCGTCTGGGTCCTCGAAAGCGTCTGCTGTCCAATTTGCAATTAAAACATCGTTTGTCAAGTAAACGTGTATATAAGAGCCAGAAAACCGTGGCTTTGTTGTATCAACAATAAATGGCCCAATACTCTAAAATATATACAAACCATTTACTGTTCTGACTTAGATTTGACATAGTTAAATGAGCATTTTTTATAATCGTTAGGTAAGAAGAACCAGTTGTGGTTGGTGCCTTCCTTACTATATATTCATAGAAATATAAGCATATATCATTATTATAGTTGTTTAAAATGTAATAATAGTACAGGGGTTCCATTTGTACAACCACAAAGCGTACGCCAAAAAAAACCCAAAATTAAAATAAATATACTCAAAAATTTACATTTAAACAAATGTTAAAGGGGCACTAGCTACGAGATATGTAAAAAAAAATAAAATATGATTTTTTTTTTTGTTCAATTATTAATGAAAGTGAAATAGTGAAATAATAATTCGCTTTTAGCTGCCAGTATGGTTCAGTTTTGTCAAGAAAGCTAAGAAACATCGATGATAAATTATTCACATGCAAGTAAATAATTCGACCTCATTGAATCCGTATTCATGTGACCTTCAATTTAACCCCTTAGCTAGAGAAGGATTACGCATGTTTGTATTTGTTTGTTTTTATAGTGATTAAGATTATAACACAATGTTGACTGCTGTACCCCAATTTTTGACATTTTTATCTATTATGTCTGTTTGTTTTATTCACAAATCGTTGACAATAAAATGGAATTTATGTAACTGTCATACAATTGAGAGGTTCACCTAGCTATAAAACCATGTTTAATCCACCATTTTCTACATAAGAAAATGCCTGTACCAAGTCAGGAATATGACAGTTGTTATACATTCGTTTGGACTTTGATTTTGCCATTATCTTGTCTTGTGTGAAGATCCTGCCTTTCAAAGGCACACCTCTGGTTTCAGAGTGAAATAAATGGTGTATTTAACAGAGAGAATATATGTTCCAGTAAGTAGTCGAAGTTTGATGGGGAGACGCTGGATGTCTTTTTCAGAAGTCTGACACTTGCCAGAGCATTGTGTAGATGACCAGTTTTATAATTAGGTGTTGAAATAAATGAAATACTCTTAAAGTAGACAGACATGGTAACAACATGTTCGACCCAGAAGGTGTCAATTGCTTTTCTGATAGAATTTTCCATTTTAATTTCGAGGGTAGTTCATCTAATATGTTAAAGATTGATGGTAAGCTGTATTCAATTAATAAAGATCTGATTTTTGTGAACCAACTGTCTTTTACGGCTGTTGAAATAAGGATTTGTCTTTTGGCAAGTTGTCTATCTATAGAGTTCTCTTGTCTTGAAATGTTAGCAATAATTCCTAAAGTTAATTTATGGATTTTACTGATACCTGGAATTGTACTTGATAGTATATATACGGCCATGTCTGATATGTTATTGGGAATAGATAGAATTTGTTTGATGCTTTTTCCATAGAATACTTCAATTGGTTCCAATTGTGTAGAATTTGGTAATAGTATTTCTAAGCCATAAATGAGGACTGGTAACACATAAACTTGGAATAGTTGCAAGCATGCAACGGGGTTAAGGCCGTTCTTGCCATGCAAGCCTGTCCCCATCAAGCTGTACATTGTTCTCCTTGCTTTGTTGATGTTTTCTTGGATAATTATTGGGATGGTTTGCCGAGAGTTTCTGCTGTGAGTAATTCCTAAGTGTACAGCGGTTTCAACATTTTGAATAGATGTATCATTTAATGTGAAATTGAAGTTGTCCTCTAATTTTGGTTTTCCAGTTTTGATAATTTTACATTTTGTAGGCTGTAAGGAATATTTCTCGTGTTGACTGTAATTCTCCACTGTTGTTAATAGGGTTTGCATATTGGTGGGGTCATTCACAACCAGTGTGACGTCATCTGCGCAAGTCAGTATAGCACAGTAGATGTGTCCAATATAGGATCCAAGTGTACTGTCATCTACTTGGTTAAGAATGTCATTGATATACAGTTTGTATAATTCTGTACTCAGTATTCCACCCTGCATTACTCCTTGCTTAATATCGAAGGGTTCAGAGACCAAATTTTCCCATCGAACTGAAGTTTGTGCACCAACACTCAGATCATGCAAAAGTAGCCATAATGAAACAGAGATCCCTGCTAAGTATAACTTTCTATATAGACTACTGTGGTGTACGACGTCAAAGGTTGATTTTACATCAAGCAGTGCTACATATAAAGGTGGTTTCCTGTATACTGCATCGATAATCACTTCATTGAGTAGGAGAGCGCAAAATAATGGTGATATTCTAGACCTGAATCCTCTCTGAAACTGATTTTGGATGGCTGCAATAATTTGCCATAGGTGTTCCTTAAGGAGTACTTCTAGGATTTTGCCAATTACAGGAAGAACTGTAATTCCTCTGTAGTTTTAAGGATCTGTAGGTAAACTTGGAAATTGATGATAAAATTCCCATCTTGATGTAATCTGGGATAGCACATGATATACAGATGATGTTAGTTAATTTTGTCAATGCACCTACCAGGTCTGGTCCTCCATGGATGAAATGTTCAGCTGTAATTCCATAAATGTCAGGAGCTTTATTTTTATTTAACTTGTTAATGGCATTCTGGACTTCTAAGGTTGAGAAAGAAATTGGAATTGAGTCATCAAGACAGGATTCCATGATAACATCAATGTCTGCCTCCCTGTTGGCATAGTCATCCTCAGGAGTAGCAGTAGGTGTAGCCAAATTTGCAAAGTGTTCATTCCACCCCTTTATAATTTCTTCTGCAGAGTTGTCAAATACTTTTCCTTGTACAGTAAGTTCAGTTAAAGACGACTTTCCTTGCTTCCGCTGTACATTTATTAATTTATAAAATGATTTAGTGTCACTGGACCGAGTATTCATAATTTCAGCATACTTATCGTCCCTCTGTCTAGCAATTTTTTTCCGCCTTGCTTTACGTAGTTCAGATCTAGTGTTTTTTCTACGAGTTGTACTTTTACCAGATTTTGGTTTACCATCCCTTTTCCATCCAAATAAGGCTTTCTTAGTGCAAGTGCTATCTCATCGTTCCAGATATGGGTGTTTTTCTGCTTGTAAGGTTTGGATTTTTTGGCAAATTTTTCCGAGGTATTTTAAGGTAACATATATCATATGACGACTGATATATTTGATGAAAAAAAGGACAAGATTCTGACAAATAACATAAGCCAATAAAAACAGACTATGACATTGCAAAAACAATGTTTAATTACTATTTTGAATAATAGTTTTATCGTATGGGATTTATAGTGCGTTTGTGTATTTAGATATATGATGTATGATGTTTTAGACGGTAGATGTTTTAAACAGTAGGGAAATAAGTATGCAAATAAATCTGGTCAAACGATATTTTGCTTTCAAGTCTGCCATATTCCAACAAACGACTTACCTGTATTCCTTCAACTCCTGCTTTACTGATAGATTTGATTATAATATAAAACTCCTTTCCATCCGGGACATCTGGGTGATTAAGTCGGAAGTGAGTATGATGTTTTGTTGCTCGAAATGAAACTATATCTGGAGCATTGCTGCTTGCTGTAGATGACAATCCAACTTCATAATCGTGAATCAAGTTGGCACCAATGGCCGGTTTCCAAGACATTTTGAACTTATGTAACAAAAAGACAATATTTGTTTTTTGACAAAACAGACATGACTTAATAAGGTAAATAAAACTACAGCTTCAAAACACGAGCTTGCACCAAAAAAGGAACTTATAAATGATCGGGGTTATCTTGTTATACTAGTAGCAAAAACAATGTATTTGTTTATAGCCCTTATTTTCTGTTTTATTTTTAGAAAATATAAAGTTAAGATGTAATATGATGAATAAATATGAGAAGATGCCTTTCTTGGTCTGCTTTGTTTCTGGACTCGTTTTACATGCATATTTATGTACCTAAACTAACGAGATCTGAAGTGTCCTTTGAAAAATTACAGTCAAATAAGTTTAGCTATACTTTGTTTAGTCTATAATGTTGCTTTAATTTTGAAATTATAAAGTTAACATATAGATAGACAAACATATCAATACCTGAACTTCCTTGGATACGACAGCAAGTATATGAAGGTTATTTTTGATGCCACAAAACTGAACTGCATTCTTTGATACCGGTTTCCCTTGTGGCAAAATGGTTAAATTTTCTAGGTTTGACACTCTGAAAAAAATCTGATTTCAATTAGCAGAGTTAATTTGCACATGTTTTAAATTTCGCAAATTTGCTTATTATTATTATTCATTGTGTGTTATGTATAATGCAAATGGTCTAGTCAAAGTGAGAAGTTTATACGCACAATGACTGGCTCACTAAATCAAAGCATGTGCCTAAAACAGCTATATTTTGTGTAGCTCCTTGTTGTTATGCTTCGAACGTTTTTTCTCAGAGGATTATGTTGTTGCTGATTGGCGTCATCTGTGGTTCAGCCCAAACAAAATAGTAATTCGTGTTAGCCTTTTTATTTATATCTACACTAAAAGTGTACAGTATTCTTTTTATTAATCATTTGATAAAGTGTGCTTTTTCCTATTGTTAAGTCTTCAATACAGGTACATGTACGTATCTTTATCATCTAGTTTCCGAATCAAATATGAAAAAAATCAGGACTTTTGTAAAGTTGTTTTTTTGTTTTTCATAATGAATATTCTCATTCTCATGTATAACTCTTTTAAAATACAACGGACGCTTATGAACAACAGTAAATGGAAAGTGAAAGAAATACACTGGACTGTATACAGAAAATGGTTCAAAGCCAGTATTTGGACTGAAATATCAGATTTACCTCCATTAGAAGTACTTAACTTTAGTAGCCAAAAATGTCTATATATAGCATTCACCAGAAGCAAAAACCTCAGACAAAAATGTGATATTTTGCAAAGTTTAACTTTTAAACTCATCAATTATTCAAAACGAATAAAACATCTCTCTTACATGCAGCTGGAGGTAATGTTCTCAACAAAGTGTCTCTGTAGAATATTATCCAAAAACCAAACAGTTCCATTATTGTCTCTTATTAATCTTGGTCTTGTTTTAGCACCTGACATTACAAAATCTGTTATATATGGCATAGTTGTCATTATAGTAACTCCATCAGAGCAGACAACATTCGAATTTTCTTTCGCTCTGTTCACAGCAACCACAGAAACAAAATATGATCCCTCTGTAGAAGCCTCAAATGATGCAAACGTATTGTAGGTTTCTTTTGTCTGAAATACACAATCAATGTATGATTTGTGAGTTAAGATTTGGTTCAATGTACGTTGTGTTTTTTTTTCAAGTATGTAAATGCCACATGTATTATTCCTAATGCTTTTATTTGAAAAAAAATATAATGAATTCGTTGTGTTCCCTTAACATACTTTTCATATTCGGTTTTAAATTGTATTGTCATTGATACGTATATTGGAAATATATAGAAATACTAAATTTTAATTTTATTCGTAATAAGTCGATTCCTTCAGAACGATAGACGGTCAAGAAAAAAACACGTATATCAATACCTCGTTATAAGCTTTGAATTCGTTGTTGTCAAAGCAGTGATCACTAAAGATATATTGATAAAATTCTACACCACTTTCCCTGTCAAAAAAACCGTCCCAATGAGCATCTATATGTAGATCTTGTTGGAAATCAATTTCAGGATCTCCTCTGATGCCGTCATGTACATACCCTTCGTGTGGTGGGGAGACATCTATTGTTATCTGAAAAATATTGCAAATTTTCTTTACAAAATACTGAATTTTCATTTTGCAGTGCTAATAAAAATGATTGATTAGTTTTCAAAGAAAGGAAAATGCGATCGTAATGTTTTAACTGTTTGCTTGTTAGAGATATATTTTTTTCTAAGAATGCATTATATATGATATAATCTCAGACGAGTTTGTAGATGAAACCAATTGCTTAAACAAGAACAAAAAGAAACAATTGTTCGCGGTTCTCAATGTTTCTAAATGAAGGCACCTCGAATGTTTTCGTATGTTGTAAGTATAAATTAAGAGAATGGATACTGTATTGTCAAGGCAGACAACTTATCAAACATCATGAAAAGCATTTAAAAAATACGCTTAAAGCTTTTGTCAATATATGTTGTACTATGTGATTATATACCGCATTCTAACCGCATAACTAGAGGTGCAATGAAAATAGCTCAACAAATTGAAAAATGCAAAACAAAGAAATTAAAAATCTAAAGTGTTGAAGGTCGTCAAACCTGGCATTCCGTATACGGCACTATTTTCTTGATAGAATAAAAATACTTTACTGGACTACTTATTTTTTTCTCTACTTTTTTATAATCATTAAATACTTAAAGTAGTATTTCGTGTTCGTTATTATTTCACAAATTATAAACATGTATACATATCTTAAATTTTATGACTTGTTATTTGCTTTAACATTTGACATCACTAGTACCTTCTTCACAACTGTAGTTTTAAGCAAGGCCTTGTTAACAACAGTAACTTCAATGTAATAATCTGAATCATGAACACCTTTGTCTTTCCCAGTAATCAGACCAGAGTCTTTATTTATCTTAGGTTTGACGTAGAAATGTTTATGAAAGCATCCATGAAACGATGTGCAGTAACATGCTGGTCCTCTTGGTGCATCGCCATATTTGTTTTGGCAGTCTGTTATATTCTGCAAGAAAATGTACGTACTTTTATGGAAATAAACAGGTTGGCGTGTATAGTTTTCATTCCGTCCAGGTTAGCAACCGTCGTGTCCTATCATAAAAAATTCTTAGAGTGTACGTTTCAAACTACGGAAAGGCCGATTTGAGAATATTTTCTCATTCCAAATTGATTTCAAATTGAACAGGAGGATCTAAAGAGCCTACGTTACTCACTTGCATCTTCAACAATGGCCACTGTTTAGTCAAAATCATTATCATAGGGGAATAACTCTATTAAAGTCATATGAAACGAGTTTCTTGAAATTTTGATGTTATCGAATTATTGAACCAATACATGCATATATACTAAACTAAGTCTTGCATGCACGTTTTTTTATAGTTATTAGAAATCTATAACGTATTATTGACAAATAATATTTCATTCAATGGTTGTTGATCGCCAGCTTATTAACTTTCGAGTTTGTTGTCGAAGTTTTCCGGATCGTGACATAAACAAATAAAAACAGAGCACATGGAAAGCGTGACAGATAGGTGAATTGAAAGTGCCATGACATTTGTTTTTTTTTATATTTTCCATGCGTTCCCATTTGTTAATTAAACTATTCCTTGACAGTTGTTAAATGGTTTGTTGTATTCAATTTGTTCTTTAAGAATCTGTTATTTTTAGTTACCGTCAAGAGCACGTGTGTTTACATTCTTTCATCACGGTTTTCCCCTGGCACTTGCGCTGTGTGGTGGTCGAAATTATAACGAGAGGTCTCGTAGGTAAGGTCACTGCATACGGGAAAATATCGGCGAATTAGACGTGTCTGGGAAGTCAATAATTCCATATCGGTACATTTATGAACATTTTGATAATATAAAGGATTTTCTTTGAAATACAAGTTCACGTTCACTTCTTTTAGAGTAAAACGTAGGCATTCAAGTATATAAAACTTTTTTTTTAATTTTAAAGTTTCATATGACTTTAAGATCTTACAATTGCAGTCATGTTGACGTATTTATAGATGTAATCCTTTTGATCAGTTTTCATTTTAAAGTTTCTGTTTATTTATTATAGTTTTCATGAAAATAGGCAATGCAATGGTTAAATTATCCTTGAAGAGGAATAACTCCAATATGAATCGACTGAAGATTTCAGCCATGAAGGTTTATATGCAAATGTTGTCTTGCTGGTTATTTTTGCTAGTTTAAGTTTCTATCTATAATAATTTTCAAGACAATAGGCAACAAATGAAAAAATAAATGGAAAAACGTCGTCATTAAAGGGCAATAACTTTAATAAGGAGTCAAATATTGCTTTCGGACTTATTTGTAAATGTTGTATTGCTTATTTTTTTGCTTAATCTATCTATCTATTATAGTTTTCAAGTTAATAGGCAAACATGCATAAAAATTGGTAAAATGTGTCGTTTAAGGGTAATAACTCCTGCAAGAACTCGTCTAACAGTTTTGATGTCAATAAATTTTAGGTAGATCTCATTATTCTAAACATTTGTGGATCTCTCTTTTCCTCTCTCTATAGCGGTTTACAATACAGTAGACAATATTATTGCATTTTGCACTTATGTTTTAATTTATCCGTGTCAGCCATATTTGTCAGCAGGCGGGGTCATTTGACACATCTTTTTTTAAACTAGATATCCGTTGATGATTGTGGTCAAGTTTGGTTAATTTGGCCCAGTTGTTTCAGAGGAGATGATCTTTGTAAAAGTTAACGGTAGACGGATGACGATGACCACGACGATGGACGACTACAGACTACAGAAAAAAGCTGACATAGCTCTTCGCGAAGGGCCAGTTTAGTTAATAAAATTACGACCAACCTTTACATTTTGTAGCTGTTCACATATTCACTTATATATACTTGAGTTCGTATTAAGATCGACAGAAAACCCTAGCCAATTCGATACGTCATGTACTCCACTAATATAATATTAAACAGTTCGAATTGTTTCAATAGACTTTTTTAGTATCAAAATGAACCTATCTTTGGTATAAACATCATATAAGATAATCTCCATACTTCTGAATTTCCCTGTGAATGTAGGTTTGCGTGACCATGGACAATATCAGTTTTAGTGTAATTGTCATATAATCTCCACTCTAGATTGTCTATTCCACTGTGGTAGTCAAATGCATTCCATTCGATCCTTAAAAAGAGAATAACCTGTCTGCCATTTTCAATCTTAATGTGTTAAATTTAGGTGGCGTTAATTTAATTTAGGTAAGATATGAAAAAACTCAGTTTTAAAAACGAATTTGGGAGGGGGAAGGGGGTTAATGACCTTGACTACCCATGAGGGTCTTGCACGGTCAATTTTTTTTTAATGAATCAGACACATTGAACATTTTGGGTACGTCTTCAGTTGATTTGACTTGAATACTGGTTGAATTTGATATTGAATACACAAAACAAACATTGCACTTGAAATTGACTACACTGATTTACAAAGTGTATTTTTTTTTTTGTCTAATTTTTAAAATACAAACACACGAGCATTCCGAAAGCTATATTTGGCAAAACCTTTCGGAATTTTTAATCCTCAATGCTCTTCAACTTCGTACTTTATTTGGTCTATATTAACCTTTTTGGTTAGAGCGTTACTGATGAATATTTTGCAGACGATACATTAGTCTTATCGTACAAAATTTTGATTCTTGTATCTATAATGAGTTTATTTACATAATGATTTCGTCCCCTCATAAATCATTTTAAAATTCGTCTTTTAACAGTCTGATAATAACTCAGTCTTTTATTTAATTTCATGATGAAATTTACAATATACTAATATGGCCATTAGAAAATTGTACTCAACTGTGAACTTTGATTTCCGCGTAGCTCTATGTACATGCTGAGGAATATTTATACTTTCAAGATATAAAAATTAATAACTTAAATATTAGCTTCTGTTCTGTCAGATTGACGACATAGCCAATAAGTTGTATAACAATTATTTATTGAAGAAACTCGTCTATTTAAAATAAGTTTTTATATTCAATCAACTATGAGGATTAACTTATTTCTTTCCATTTTAATGGCTTAATACAGTGTACATATATTATATAACTCGAATAACTCGAATGATATTTAAATTGACATATCAACAATTGTTGTCAACTTTTTTCTAAAAAGGGAACGATGTAAATCACATTTTCTCCTAGATTGTCAACGCATTAGGCATGTTAAGGAATATGATGTTAAGAAAAAAGAGAAACACTTGTTTTTGTTTGATGTTTCTTTCTTTTCAGTATTTGCATAGACTATAAATGTGAACTTACGTCATTTTTGAAAAATCTTCAAAACTATGGACGGAAACATTTACTCGGTCTCCATTGGACAACCAAAGGTTTTCGATTTCAGGAGGACTGATGTCCTTGTATACTGTTACCATATCATCGATGTACACATCGAAAATATCAAAAGCTCGTACAGTGATATCTAACTTGTCACCATCATTCCATGAAACTGATAATGATGTAGCCTCGTCCATGACATTACTAGTGCTGACAAAATTAACTTTCTGTGTGATTGAAGGGGAAAGAACTATAAACTGAGTTTCAAATCTAACAACACCTGCAAATATGAAATTCGTTTAACATAAAAAAAAAAATCAGTATTAATTCGAATCTTTATGTTGGATTGAAAGTCAAAAGACCAGCTGTAAATTCAAAAATGTGTGCGGTTTATTTTCTTTTTTTTTTTGGCGATTGTTAACATTTTACAAACATTCGAGATCAATTTTTGTAATGTCATAAAATGTTAAAAAAATGCTATCTAAATTAAAAACACGCGTAAGTAATTTTGCGAAATTTAAACCGTCGCAATTTTTGCAATAATACAAATATCGCAAACATTTCTGAATTAACTGTTTTCTATTCTATAAAAATGTGCAAGTAAAATTTATAATACATCATGATGTATGTTGAATTCCATCATAGAAGCCTTACGACAAGTCGTCTATAAGGATTTATCACAACACTTAGTTTTGTTATTCCTAATTTATTCGTTGTGATATGACAATTTTATACTTCATCAATTATTCCTTAACGAAAAAGTAAAATAACAGAAATACCGAACTTCGATGAAAATTCAACACGGAAAGTCCCTAATCAAATGTCAAAATCAAAAGTTCAAACACATCAAACGAATGAACAACAACTGTCATATTCCTGACTTGGTACAGGCATTTTCTTATATAGAAGGACACCAATGGGTCTTCAACACAGCGAGAAAATCCCGCACCCGGAGGCGGACTTCAGTTGGCCTTTAAACAAAAATGTGTACTAGTTCAGTGAAAATGGACGTCACACTTAACTCCAAAACATATAAATGAATCAAAATCAAAAGCTCATACACATCAAATGAATGAACAACAACTGTCATATTCCTGACTTGGTACAGGCATTTTCTTATATAGAAGGACACCAATGGGTCTTCAACACAGCGAGAAAATCCCGCACCCGGAGGCGGACTTCAGCTAGCCTTTAAACAAAAATGTGTACTAGTTCAGTAAAAATGGACGTCACACTAAACTCCAAAACATATAAATGAACTAAAATTAAAAGAACATACAAGACTAACAAAGGCCAGAGGCTCCTGACTTGGGACAGGCGCAAAATTGCGGCGGGTTAAACATGTTTTGTGAGATCTCAACCCTCCCCATATACCTCCAGCCAATGCAGAACAAACAAACACCCAGCAATACGCACATTAAAACTCAGTTTAAAAGAAGACCGAGTCTGATAACAGAACAGGTTAATTAATTTCGTAGAGATATGCATGAACATACCTTGACGATGAGGTACAGTTGTTGTTTTACGTTTACCATAATGATCATCATACTCAGGATCGACATGCTTCCTTAGTTTTACTGATTCTAACCACAACTGCGTATAATGTTTCTCATTCTTAAATCTTCTTGGCCAGTTTACTTTCAGTATAGGATCATCAACATCCACCCAGACATACTTTGTATCTTTCGTCGATTGCTGGACTCTTATAGTTTTACCATCCTCAATTTCAACATGGGAATTGTCATCGTAAAGGAAAAACGTTCTTGCTGACTTTTCATTTCCAGCTTTGTCGATGGCCGTGAATATTACAGAGTACATTCCTACGCTTGTGACTGAAAACTCACTCTACAAAAATGTTATGTTTTATCTTATATTATAGTGAGTATTTGGAACATTTCATACTTGTCAAAACAATCTTTCCTCCCGGTTTGCTTACGGTTTTATGCATAGCCAGTTAATTGAAATGTCAATCACAATAAATTTCAAAATAATAATGATACGGCTATTTTTTACGTACTATTGCAATGTTGCTTTCCTTTCAGGGTGGCATTTTCTCCATGTAACAATGCTTAATATATACTTCATATAACATAAAACTTCATAGGTTGTGACTTTGAACCTCGCTCGTAGCAAGGTGTGTTCGACTCAGATTTTAATTGACAAGGATTGTCAGTTTTTCTTGCCGGGGTCAGTTGTTCCCTCCTATAATTCCGGCTTCCTCGCCAATGAAATCTGGCAACATAATAAAGGTTTGGGCGCTTAAAGTTAAAAAACAAACAAACAGACCACAATAAAACGTGAATTTAAGGAGATGTGATATGGTTGCCAATGAGACAATTATACAAAAAAGACACCAAAGGACAAGAATGTAAAGATCATTCGGACTAACACAGAAAGTTAGAAATGCGAAGTTATACTGTGTGAAAGGATAAAAGCGTCGTGGGAATGTAGAATGTAGTGTTTTAGCGGAGCCATTGACACTTATTGGTCGATTCATTTAAGTTCTTGTTTTTTCTATTAGGAACCTTTACAATCGCATGCAACAAAAATGTAACAATAGTTCGTTTAATGTAGGGAAAGGTTTCCAACATCTTTTCCAGGACATAGGGGAAGTCAATATTTTTTCTGTGAAACCATCAAAATATGTGAATCAAACATAACATGATAGGATCAATATAAAGTCATTCTAATATGACGCTCTTCTTTCGCTTTTGAAACAAAGCCATGTTCTTATTCCAATAAAAACATGGGCTGCACGTGATTGATGTCACAATTGAAATTGCAACGTCAGCTGTGTTTTGAACAACGCCAGAAATCAAAATGGACATTTGTTTTGGTGTTGCTCACTAGGAAATTAAATAAATACTTTCTTAAAGTAAGTTTACATGTATCTGTTCATTTGTTTATTGTCAAACGGTTGATTTTTTATAATTTTTTGGCTTCATCAAATCAAAATGGATGCGTTTTGAACGCGTATTATAGTACAAAAATTCTAAATTTTCCTATTGGAATTTAAATAATTCTATGCAATGCTCTATGCTAATTTTAACATGGGTAGGCATTATATAATTGTCCACATTTTACACCTATCTAACGCTCGGTTTAAAGGTATTGACAAATATAATGCCTCCCCATGTTAAAATGAGCATAGAGCATGGCATGAAAGAATTATTTCGTAATTTGGTAGAAGAAATCTTCGAATGATTCTATGCAATAAAATTAAAGGTTTTGAAAAATTAATGATCACTACATGTAAAAGCTGACGGACGGAAAAACAGACAAAGAGACGAAAGTGCGTTCAAACACTACGATGTGTATATTCCACATTTTGACTTATAATTAGTAGCTGGTATAAAAAAAATTTACAGAAATCCGTTATTTTAATCATATAATGACAAAAGGACAAAGAAGGAAATCTTTGTATCCTATTTGAATATCCAATGTGCGCAGTCAAATGTAAATCAAAAGTTTATGCAAACACTTTAAAACATGATAGCATTTAAATCTCTTTTATCTCTATAAACAATAATAGCACTGATTTCTTTGTAAAGTGATATTGACTTAAACAATCATTTAAGACTTTCGATATTTACCTTTTTACTTTTACAAATATCAAACAAATCATTACCAATGACAAACTAAGAGCATACTTAACCTTTAATATATACAGGCATAAAGCCCTTATCTAAAAAAAACTACTTGTGTTCGTACAGGTATACTTGTAAACCGACAGAACTCACCGTTAAATCTGTACGTGATAAATTTTTTGCTTCTGTAATCTTTTTTCCTTGATCTTCTGACAATGAAGTTCCATCATTACCAAGTTCAAAAACTTCGTAGTAGTAACTGCCTATACCAGCTAAGTCATCAATCCAGTTGTTCCATTGTAGTTGTATGGTTGACTTCAATACAAAAAAGTGCTCTTGTCAACCACATTTTAGATGATTGTTTCACATTTTTTAAAGTTTCTTTTTGTTTGCTGGGTTGATGGGTTATGAAAGTATACCAGTATTTTCTTTTATTCAACAAAAATTCCTTTCGTAGTAATATTTTTATCAGCAAATTTTAAAAGCCTGATAATTGTAGGAAATGACAAAAAAGTTCAACATTGTGAAATCGAACAAAAGATGTAAAAATACATCTGGACTTTAAAATTAAGACGGGAACAGCATGTTTAATGTTCAAATCTTCATATAACCATTAAAGCTATTTGTTTTCTGTATTAACTAATATCAAAAGCAGTTCAGCAATACCTTACAAAAGTAATTATGTTTTGATTCTTTTACGAGCATCTGCTTCCTGCATCGTTAAATATTTCCATGGGAAGTTCGTGTCAAATATACTTTTTACATTTCCAGTGTTTTGTCAATAGGAAAGAAGTAAATATACAACAAGAAATAACAGAATTCATGCCACTGCTAAATCGTGTTATACTGTAAAGAATGAAGTCCGTATATAAAGTTAAACATAAGTTTATAATTCAGACAAGTGCATGAATGACAAAATAAAAATAATATGCCCCTCATTCATCCTGAGCAATACTGTTTAATTATTTGTACATTCACTAGGTCTTCTACGTCATTACTGTCTATCAATTACTTACGTTAGGTGTTACATCTGGAGCAAGTACTGGTGGAACAGTACATTTTATTCCGTGAGTTTTAACACATTGTTGGGCAGGTTCGTCCAAGTCCCAGTGAAACACAAACTGACGTGAAACAGTTCTGCCTATCAAATCTACACGCTTCCTCGGTGCCTTTTCAGGATTAGTAGAATGCGCGTCTCTATCGATGTATTTTAGATAGCCGCCATTCGTTATTTCAAACGAATATATTACCCTACAATTAATGACAACGCCCGTACCATCATTCTCTCATACCTAACTAGACTGTTCGACATTGTTACAATAGTACTGAGCAAAAAAGTTAAGAATCATCAAGATTTCAATTGCATTTAGGTTTCAAAAACGGAATGTTCTCTTCAATTAATCAACTAAAGCTCTAAAAATTACAAAAATGATATTTACCTAGCGTGAAAATGGTAGATTCTAAATCTGATCAAAAAGAGGTCACATTAATAGTTTTGTTAGGGTTTGGAGTTCAAAACATCTAATTCAAAGTACCGAAATAAAATTTCTAAAATTTTTGCAAAAGTGAATTTAAATTGGTTTTTCGAAAAAAAAAAAAAAAAAAAAAGGCCCCCATTTCTTCCATTTTACCATCACATTTGCTCATTTTTGGAATTTGTATAGAAAATTGGCAAAGAGATCTTCCAAGGTGATATAAAAAAAATTACATTTTGCTTAAACCATCAAACTAAAAATTTCAAAATAGTTATTGATATAAAGTCCTAGATCTGGTCAAAAGAATACCGTGAAAACTTTTGATCGAAACGAATGGCAATATTATTTTCAAAGAGGTGAAAATTTTATATCATTATTTCAAATGGAAGTGATCTTTAAATTTTTTGCTCAGTATATTTTCTGGGTATTTTCTTCATTATTTTTATTTTGGTTTTAAAATGCCTATTTCTATTCCGTTCATTTAACTTCAAGTTTTTGTTCCGATTTAAATAAATTTCAATCTATATCAAGCAAGTGAATATTCTAAATTACTACTGTTAACTTTCCATTGAATGTATTAGTTAAGAACTCGAAAAAAATATGCTTAGCAGACCTACAAACGTTGAAATTTTTTTTTAAAAATCACATAGTATATAATGCAAACGATGTACATGTATTACTAGGATAATATCAATATCTTTCATCTTGTAAATAATGCAAAATCTTAAATTATTGATTATTTTATGTTTTGATTGGCCAATTGTAGAAGAGGATGTTGTTCTTTATTTATAATAGTACTTTAACAAATAAATGTCTATCAAAGATGTAGTATATACAGTAGTAGTTACCGGTCGTCATGTTGAAACGGTAAGAGTTCATGCCACGCGTTAAGATATACCATTGGTTCTTTGCATTGATATATGTCATTTGTAGGCAATTGTTTTTCTACATGACATATTTTTACAATAGGTGAAATAGTGTGGTTGGTATCTAGAAAAGAGGATCAAAATGGAAGTAAAACAACTACAGAACTAAATATTAAAAAAATACAATAGTCACTAATAATGCGCAATCAATAAGATCAATTAGATATATTGCCATTTCTTATTTTATATCTCAAATGCTTTGCAATAGTTATTACCTATATAATTTATTTTAAAAACTATTGAAAAAATATATATTAGTTTAGTGCTACAAATCTTAAACAAGAGTCTCCTACAAGACTGCATCGCTCACTTGGAACGTTTTTGGATATATTCAATCAATTTTAATTTTTGCCGTTTACAGTTAACTCTATTCACTTTTGATTTCGAATTAATGAAAAATATAGAAAATGTCGATTTAAGGGCAATACCTACTGGATGATTTCTTTAATGTTGACTCAGTCAAACACTTTTACTGTTTATAGTTTCTGTTTAGCTATTATAGTTTCTGTATAAATATCGAAAGTGAAGAAAATCGTCTTTCATTGAAAATTAGTTCTACAAGAGATTAACTGATAATTTTGTCACGTTGACTTAACTGTAGATCTTACTTTGCTGAACACTCCTGCCATTTCAGGTTTCTCTCTGTCTATTATAGTTTCTGAAAAAAAACCTTCAAAATTGTTGAAAAAAAAATGTCGTTCAAAAGCAATAACCCCTATGATAAATCGATTGACGATTTTGACCGTATCTACTTATTTGTAGATCTTACGTTGCTTACATTTTTCAGTTACTGTTTCTCTCTATTTACAATGATTTACAAGATTGTAACCAAAAGCTGTGAACTCGAAAATGGGTAATCCGATTCATGAAAGTTTTATTGAAGGTAGATCTTGACGTGCTGGTTATTTTTATCCCGTCAGTTTAGTCCTATCAGCTTCAGTTTTAAATATATAAGCTACGGACTGCAATTGACCCTTACGTTCTATGTTTAGCAACAGTAAATGGATGGATCAAATCCACAGAGAATTTGTTTTAATTATATACCCTAAGGAACAGGTACAGCTTGGAATTATGTGGCCCGATAGTTTCAGAATTAGAAGATTCTTTTTAAAGTTTACAACGACATACGCCAAGTGATAACTAAAAAACAGCAGTGTTCGCTTTTAGTCCTTATATACCTCTGACTAGTGTGAGCTTCATTTTTCCAGCGAGAACTCCGTATTTAAATTCCGTGATAAAATGATTTCGTCCACTTTGATCAGGTGCAGGTGGCGTATCATTGACTTTGAATACAGCTGTAACCTCTAAATAAGCTCTGTTTATCATAATATGATTTGTCCATTTTGTTTCACGTGGTATGGGGTCATTCGGATCAATGGGAGTTTCCACAGGATCGTCACCTGGTTTTGAACTATTTAATTTTGCAGTAGCATATGAAATAGTTGAATCCCGAATTACTGAAAATGGTAAAATGTAAAATTTGTTATTACCCCAACTTTAAATACGAGAACAATCTGAACCAATTACACAGTATATATTACATGCATCCATTAACTCAGCATTCGACTTTCAGAACGAAGAACATCGCAGACTTACATTTCTGATCGTGTTGAAACTGTACAGCAACAATTTTGAACCCTTTTGCAGAGAACTAACTGTAACTTATAATATCTGTAACAAGCCTTTGCCATGTACATTTAACGCAACGTTCAATATTCGCCATGATCTTAACATTCAGTAAAATCTATAACTTAGGGTAAACTGAGTCTTAAAAAGATTGGTCAAGTATTATTTAGTTTAGGTTAGTACAAAAACTGATTGTTATCCAATGTATTGACAATGTATGAAAGATAAATGGAAGTTAAGTAGCCATCCAAAAAGAAACAGTATAGTAAGACATTAATATCAAACTTAGTTAGATAGCATACTCTTTCGATGTCCCTTTAGGTCATATAGCAGCTCCTCAATTATTTATTCTTCCCTGAATTTGATTTTTTGGGGCTTGAGCGTCCATGGTGCGAGTTAATCAAGAGAAAGCGCTTCGGACGCACCAATTTATGTAATATTGATGACATTACAAAAGACCAAGTTCTAGGACATCCCAGCATTTAGTTTTATACGTCGTACTTATGGCTCAAAGAAGATGTGGGTAATGTGTTAATGCGACAACTACTCAACGACTTATATAAATAAAATTTTAGAAAAACATGTTACAGTGCAAGTTTGACCAATGTTCAGATAGTAATTATAGACAGTAAACCTAGAAAAATTTGTATTATACTTTGCCCTATCTCTCTCTCTCTCTCTCTTAATATTCTGTACATCATTCAATAATCACATTAAATTGCTTTAAATAAGCATTAACTGTCAAAGTCATATTGACCGATTTGACCCAAATTTGATTTACAATATACAAAAACGTTTACCCATGTTTCAAAGAGGTCCAAAGACATATTTAACAATGAATGAACACGATATAATTTATGAACATATTTCGTGTGTATTTTAGACAAGACGCCATCAAATAAACCATCAAGATGACCTCCAAAGACTGTTGATGTTCATATCACCGGACAAACATTATTATAAATATATATATATATATATAAGTACGTCTGAACAAGTAACAAATCTACGACAGATGTTATTCATCGGATCACCAGTAATGTTGATACAAGGCTGAAAACACATTCTGTATATATAATTCGTCTAAATAACAGCCCAACAATGTTAGATCTGTTATAAATGGACAGACATGCACGTGCAATCGTATAATGACGATTTTTCTGGGTCTGTTTGATTTCATGTAATAGATTTTGAATTTATAAGTCATCGTTTTACCTTATAAGAATGTTTGTGGGCCAAATCAGTAACAAAAAGGATTCTTAGTGGTGGCTCCTTTGTTTCGTTTCTTTTTTTATAACAATTAAGAATTAGCACATTGATACCTCGTGTTCTGTTAGGGTCAAGTAAAAGGTCACATGAATACAGATTCAAATGAGATAGAATTATTCATTTGAAAGCCCATAACACATTAGCGATATTTTACGCTAGATTTCACAAAATTGAACCACATGTACTGCTTATATTGAAATATGTTTTCAGCATACCTCTTTTACTAATGTTTGAGACAAAAAAATCATATTCTAAATCTTTTTCTAAATCATATATAATGCCCATTTACAGACTCAAATATCAAATAGTATAATTGATATTGACGTATTTCTAATTTAAGCTAATAGATACTTACTATGATCGCAGTTATTATTAGGACCACCAAACCCATCGAGGCATTTACAAGATGTTGCGATTTCTTTACTACATGTTCCTGGGTAACATCGTGTGCTGTCTGCACGCCATGAACAAGTTTCTAAACAATAAAATAAAGTAAGCATTTATAGTCGAATTGAATTGCCATTTTACATATTACTTGTTGACCTACAAACATGATCGTTGTACATTTATTAAAATACCAAAGATAAAAGGATATATAATCCTTGGTTCTTTTTAGTTTTGAGCATTCAACAAAATCGCGTTGTCGCCTCAATTATGTTTATTTCATATTTATCTTTGTAAGAATATTTTCGTAGTATGGATTGAAAATTAAACATAGCAATATTTTCATATATAAACGTCACTTACGTATACAATTCTTGAAATGTGGATCATTGTTGCCATTGGCTTCTTTATGTCTGGTATATGCTCGCCAGTACAACTTGTCTACAATTTCCCCGTCACAATACTCACAGTGGTTACTAGGGATATTAGTACAACGTCTGTGTTTACAATGAGCTATGGGTGGACAAACTAAAAGCAAACATGTTGCATATTTCAAACTACATAAATGAGGAAAAGCATATCAAATATTTCTACACACGTGTATTATCTCTTATCTGTATATTTTGTATTATCTTCATAAATAATTCTTTATTGTCATATAAGTAAAATGATACTTGTGCCATAAAACAAAAAATAACAACAACAAAAAATAACTGATTTGAACACACACATATATATATATATATATATATATACCATCTTTTCCACAGGTTTATTGTTTTCTGTTTGGTATTGAATTAATATTAAGATCCATTTTGTTAGATCTGGTGATCAATTTATTTGGCAATCGCCAATGGCAGTCAGCAGGGTTTTTAAAAGAACATCAGTTGTTCGACCTGTTAGTCAAATGCGTTTTGTTAAAATAGACTTTTTCACTTTTTTTGATCTTTTGGAAAATGTTGTTTGTGCTGTATTTAGACCCCTCTACCAAGAAATTTGTTTTACATGCACACGTATAAAAATTGCGGTTTTTATCCAACGCAATCATAGGTTTGAACGTTGTTTTCAATTTAGACTTTTATATATTTTTTCGTTTGGGCTTGTATTATATTTTCCTTCGGGTTTATATGATCCGTTCATCCTATTTCGACTCTTTAAAATTCAAGAGTCTATCCTAAATTGAGGTAAATTATATGGCCTTCCAAATACCGTTTCGATCCCTAACATCACTGAAGAGACATTAATTGTCGAAATCCGGATATGGTGTACAAATTTTTGCACCTCATGTTTGTGGTATACCATCTTTTCCACAAGTTTATTGTTTTCTGTTTGGTATTAAATTAATATTAAGATCCATTTTGTTATATCTGGTGATCAATTTATTTGGCAATCGCCAATGGCAGTCAGCAGGGTTTAAGAACATCAGTTGTTCGACCTGTTAGTCAAATGTGTTTTGTTAAAATAGACTGTATATATATATATATATATATACAAGCAAAAATAACTAAGAGTCCCCTGTCCTCAGCTCTAAAGACTGTTTCATAAAGGAACCTGTTTTTTTCACTTGGTTTATATTTGAAGGATTTAGCAGGACTACTAGTTTTTCAGTATCAGACAGATTTGGAAATATAGGATTATCTATTGCGATGTCATTAAAAAGTTGTATACGTAATAAAAGATAATGATGTTTATCGACTAGTACTGAGATTTGCAACACCGTATATATAGTCTTACAAATATGCATTTGTTTAACATTTTTTACAAATGCAATATAGATATCGATATATTTGTTGTTTGATTGATACTTAAAAGATTAATCAAATTATTGATGTTTGCTTAATGTCTAGTGGCAGTTTTTTAAAGCATATTAAGGATCACTATTGATGAATTCGACATACGGTTGCAAGTAGAATTTATGATTTACTGGTTGCTGTTTCCTTATCGTCAAGTGGCTCATATATCGTGCCTATTTTTACTGAGTTTTTTTTTATTCTTCTCATCCCCTTTTTCCAAATAAATTTATTTGTGTGTGAATAATATGTACACAAATACCTTCCTCCAAATATTGAATACGTACTTCGACAGTAAGCACCGTCAGCATAAAAACCATCGTTGCAGCCAGCACATTGTTCGGGGGTTTTACAGTATCCCCCACTGTTGCGCTCTGGACTTTTGGCACCCGGTCTGTAGATAATGACATCATTGTTATAATATTTATGGCATGCCGATGGATTGATTTTTCCGTCACAAATTGCTGTAAAGTTTCAAGTTAATGAGTAAGAACAAAAGTTATTTATCGTAGTAATCAGTTGCATAGGAACTCGGTTAGCGGATATACATTGTTAAATCATTGAAGTTTCATTTGTTTTTCGTTTCTCGCGTCGATTTGTATTAAATTCAGTATCATTGGCAATACGATTTTTATGTTTATTTACAATGTGCAGTTTAATTTCCATATCCATACACAGAAAGAATGTAAATTCGGTAACCGAATCCCTATGAACAGTTGTACATTACACAGAAATAAGGAAATGTGGTATGATTGTCAATGATACAACGTTATCAAGGGGGAACAGACATATATGTGTGCAAATACAGGTCACCCTACGGTTTTCAATAATGAACAAAACTCATACCGAAAAGTAAGCTATAAAAGCCCCTGTAAGACAAAATCTGAAACAATCGTGAAAACCAACGGCCTTATGTTTACTACAATTACAACATTAAACAACAAACAAACATGACACTCAACAAGCACTGAATTACAGGTTCCTAATTTTGGATAGAAACATAAAGAATTTGGTGGGGTCTCATATATTTGTGAGCGTGCGACACTCCCCCTTACCTTAAACTAAGTTGTTAAAACACTACATACGAAATATCCGGTAAGGGCTAGAGTCACCAGAACAAATACAGTACTGCCCTTTACTACAATATCTCCAGAAGCCCACGTTAACTAATAAATAAACCAGGTTCTCTCAGACTAAAATATCAATCAATAAACCTCCGACTGATTTAGTGTAAAGACGTAATTAGTAGTCTAAGAAAAGTTTGACTTTTTGCAATCATCGATGCATTTATCATTTACAGAGGATGTGGCACTCCAGCTTCCTCTACAAATATAAAAACTGTTGGCCACGAAATAGCCAATAGTGCTGGAAGTGGTGTAAACACAAATCAATCAATCAATCAGAAGACATTTTTTGGAGATAAAAAAAAAATGGCTAGGAATATGTTTGGCGAGTAGGGACATTCTCTCAAATTATCAAAGTTCTAGCTATAGTTGTTAGTGCTGGTTGATGTTCACGTTGGCGTGTCTTTCTGATTACTGATTTCTGATTTCTGATAATGCGTATATGAACTTAGTGTATAAGATCGTACAAGAATGTATAGTGTATGGGCGTTCTTCGGGTTCTTGGTTGGTAAATCTTCGGTTGTTCGCCATTTTAGCAGAAAAAATGTAATGTAGAAATATATATTATTATAATGTAACTTACGATATGGACAACTATATCTATTGCTTCTGTAACCGGGACAGCATGTCAGGTAAGAATAAAGTTCACTCCTGAAAGTGTATCCAGACATGTTCAGTATAAACATGTACTCTTTAATACATTTTATTGAAGAAAATTAAAAAAAAGTATTTGTATCACCAATCGCTTACATGTATTTCTATAAATGCAAGGACCTGTATAGTGTATATATGGAGCACTCAGATCGATGTCTGGTCTCTAATCGACGTTCGTTCCTCAAATCGACGTCCAATCTGACATCATTAAAGCGTAAGATTCAAATTATCGACCGATTCTATGCGGCTCTAATCAAAAGTCTTTTTTCTGTTCTCAAATCGATTTCCATTTCTCGGCTGAGACCACACGACTTTAAAAAAAATTATTTGTAACGAATAAAATATAAATTTGGATTTCATGAATTTATGATACAAGGAAATAGTTAATGATATCAATTTCAAGTAATATACTAGTATTTCATCGATATTTTGGCGTAACAAGAACTGTTCTTGAATATATTTGAAAATGAAGAGGTACTGTGTGTCTCCGCCTACCATAAAAGGATTGAAGTGCCCCTACCTAGATTGTTATATAGTCTGGGGATTTCAGTTATTTTTGCTAACTAAACTGTTTCCATGTCTCAACTAAGGAACCTCGTAGTAATGATCGTATGTCATATCTGAAAATTTTTTCGTTAGTTGAAGAATTCTGGGTAAATTGGTCCTACTTCTTTATTCAATAGTTTCAATTTAGAGCTCGACATATTGTATAAATAATTGTCTATTGTTGAAGGCTGTATGTTGTCCTCTATATATATCTTTCTGTTATCTTTGTTGTTGAGTTTCTGTCTTATTTATGTATACCCACATCTCCTTTTATTCATATGACTATGAACAATGACGAAGGAATTAGACAATGTGTATCGAGTGGATCAAAGTCTTCCACACAAATTTTTGTATGTCCATATAATGTGTTGTCCGTGTTGCCGTTTACCCATGCATGATATTCTTTGGGATCAGATGGTTCCTACTCTGTTGTTCCTTTTCGTATGTCAGCTAAATCATTATGATTTTCAATGTATATACAAAAACGATAAGTCTATTTAAGTAGTGTTATACAAAATAAAACGATCACTCCAGAGAAATATGAATTAAAATACAACCGAAAATAAATGATTTAATCATATTGAACATCGATAAGAGAAGCCTACCTCTAATCGATCGGACATCGTTCTGGTAATACATGACATCACATTGGGCTTTCATTAGAGGGTGAGAAACAGACCTTGATTGAATCGAAAATTTTACATCAGATTGGACGTCGATTTGAGGAACGGACGTCGATCTGAGTCTAACATATATATATTTGGAGAAAGTTATTAAGTTTTTCATTCATATTGTAAATTGAAAAATGCCATACTCCCTCTTCACCATTAAAACAGTTACTTGATCCCAACCTGATACACGTGTAACTTGGCTTGTTATAAGGTTTTCTGATTCAAATTTAAGACAAAAATACCTGTATCTTGTACAAGCTGACCAGCTCCAAAATCCACAATCTGTATAGAATTTCTCTCGGCGATAGGCATAATGTTTGCAGACATGACTTCTAAAATGAAATAAAATCATATATTATATATATCCTATTGTTAACATGTGAATTTCCCAACAGTTCAGATAAAATTATTTTTCAATTTTATCATTGAAATTTTCTATATATATTTCTTTAGAGAGAAAGAATTTCAAACTATAATGAAGGCGCTTAATAAAAGATTTAAAGAGATATATGTATGCAAGTCAGACCTTCATCTCAGTCGTCATTTGAGATCCCCTGGCCACACCAAGGCAGATCTCAATTGACTGACCATCACAATCATAGACCACAACACTGCTTGGTCTAGGCAGGATAGACTCACTCGGGCAAGATTTTGGATAAGAAAATTAAAAACTTTGGAACCAAATGGGATAAATGAAAGGTGTAGTTCCAATATATTAATTCCAGCAGTGGTTTTCATTTGCGTTACATATTACTACGCAGTCTGTTGCTATTCCTTTACTTTTGTCAACTCTAAAATTCTAGTATCATATCAGTTTAAATCGCAGATAGCTATTCATTTGGGATGTATAAAAATGCAGCCGCGGTGAATTACTCAACCTTTTTCAAATTAAGAATTTACAAAAAATTACCAAACTGCTATTTATTTGGCATGTGCAAATACGCAGCCTCTATTGTAATTACTTTACCTTCGTCAAATTTGAAATTTGAGTATTATATCTGCTCAAATCGGTCAATGCTATTCATTTGGAATGTATTTCTACGCAGTCTGTGCTGTAATAACTCAGCTTTTGTCATTTGAGAAATTTTGAATTCATATCGCACATTAATATTTTTAATATTAAAGGATATGGTTCCTAGCTATTTACAAGAAAACTCTCATTTTACTGATAATCAAAATCATAACTGACGTTCTAATGATAAACTATTAAAACTTCCAAAGCCAAATACGAATATTTTGAAGAAAACTTTTATATTTCTGGTTCTCAAATATGGAACAGTTTACCAATTGAAATAAAGGTGAGTAATAATACATGTACACTTGTATCTTTTAAATCAAAACGTTACATTTTTTTTCACAAAGAAAGCAGTTTAATATCCCTTTTCATTAATATCTATATGACTTGTATATTGTGTATATATCATTATAATATTATATGGACTTTATTAATATTTCATTATTATTTTTGAGAACTCTCAGGAAGATTAATTTTAACTAATGGGATTATCCTCTTGAAATAATGATTATTTATTTTATTTATATCATCACAGATGGCTGATACGACAGGATTGCCAGTGATTGTATTACGCATACAATTTACGATTATTTACTACTAAGTATATGAGAAACATGATTATAAGATACAATCTGTATACACTAGTATTTGGTATATTTTAGGACGCATACATTGCAAAACAGCTGAAATGATGGTAAAAGCCACGTACACTGCGAAAATAGTTACTATACTCTTAAACAGTCAAAGGGATATTAGCTGTACTTAATGAAATTGGTCTTTGTTGTTAACGTGAATCGTGATTTATTGTCTGTAAATATGTACCTGCAACACGTCCGTGAAGATAAAACTATAACTAATTTAAACAGGGACAGGTGTGAAGTATATAAAAATAATATATACAATTATATATACAATTGTCTGTATGTTAAGTTTGATTCATAACCAAAATCGGCAAGACCTACAACAACATTATCAATGTAACGTTTCAACTAAACAATACGCTTCGTCAAGGTGAAATTATTGAAGTCACACAAACACATGTCATTGTCTAGATAATTGCATTCTAAATGGATAATAACGTATAAGTTTGATTTCCAGGTTAGAATATGCAGTTTTCATATTCGAAAAAAGCTCGCAGAATTAAAAAAAAATATTCAGGAGAATGCCGAATTTTGCGCCTTATTATTTAATTTGACATACCATAAAGTCCGGTCAGGACATTTTCACCGATCTAGTTGAATTCATATGATTTATTACTTATAGTATACGCCAGAGATAAAGTACAGTAAGAATAGATTTACAAAACGCATTTGATAAAATGAAGACATTTAAATCTAACCATTTGATTCACCTTACGTAAAGGACATTCACTACATAAAAAATGCAGCTCTGATAATATGCCTTTGAAACCAAACTAATATTAAATGGACATTTCAAAAACTGTTCCCCTCCCCAAATAATTATAATACCGCTATCTGGATGAAACGAAAACTTTTTGATGACAATGCTGAAGGACGAATCATATTTACTCAATATAAATCATAAATTTGTGAGAATATTTAGTAAATATTTGACAAAGTTAAGACATGTGTTTAATTTTTTCAATGCTTTAAGTCGTGAAAATTAAAAATCTGAAATCAAAGATTTGTCAAATTAACTTAGTTTATAATCAATATTACTGTATAATGGTGTGAACTCCATATCAAAAGCTCTTTGAGCAAAATCGCTCTTTCTGAATAAATCTTTTTCATTGTGATACAATCTAGAAAAAAAATACTTATATAATATGTCTGTTTCCCTGCTGCAAAAGTTTTTGTTGAAGGTCGTAAATATGTCACCTTTTTTTAAAATATGCATTTAGCTAGGATAAGTGAAACTTGGAATGAAAATCGAACAAGAATGTGTCCATAGTGCACGAATGCCCCACTCGCAATATCATTTTCTATGTTCAGTTGACCGTGAAATCGGGGTCTAAACTCTAATTTGACATTGAAACTAGAAAGATCATATCAAAAGGAACATGAGTACTAAGTTTCAAGTTGATTTGACATCAACTTCATCACAAAATTACATTGATCAAAAACTTTAACCTGAAGCGATCAACAACTTTAACCTGAAGCGGGACAGTATCATTTTCTATGTTCATTGGATCGTGAATTGAGGTCAAAACTCTAATTTGGCATTAAAATTGGAAATATCATATCATAGGGAACACGTGTACTAAGTTTTAAGTTATTTGGACTTCAACTTCATCAAAAACTACTGTGACCAAAAACTTTAACCTGAAGCGGGACAGACGGACGGACGGGCGAACGGACGGACGAACAGACAGAAAAACATAATGCCCCTAAGTGGGACATAAAAAATAGTACATTTATCTCTGTTTTTTTGTTTTTGTGTGTGTATAATTGACCAATGTGTTACCCAGTTGGCAGTGGACAACGTCGAAAAACAACCTTTTGGAATGTTTTAACAACACGACGATGTTACTATAAAAAAGAATATGTGTTATGATTGCCAATGAGACAACTCTCCACCGAGATCAAATGACATAGATGATTACAACTACAATGTATAGGTCACCGTACGGGCTTCCCTAGTATATACATACACTTTTAAAATTTGACGTTTTGCGATAATTTTTAAATGATTTGAAGACAATTTCAAGAAATCTTTCGCCTATTGTATGTGCTTTCTACACAAATTTACATCTATTTAGAAATAATTCATGCAAAAATATCATAGTAAATAAAAAATGCATTATTTTATTATTCGATTTTCAGTTCCAGTTTTTTTCTTTCCGAAGCTGTATGCACAATCTTATCATGAACATATGTGATATGATCCATTTACCTTTACTTAACCTTAATCAAGTCCGTTAATTGAGTCATGCCGGTCAAATGCAAACTCGAATTGGTATGATAGTACAGGACATCGCCATACCGGGACAAAAGATACAAAAGTAGGAATTGTTAGTAGGATGTTTTGATGAAGGATGAATAACCGTTTCACAGATGATATCGGATATGTTCCTTATGTCGTTACTACAATACCCTTCCCTTTTCACGAATGTAACTAACCGAATTAGACCCCCCCCCCCCCCCCCCCCCGAAAAACAAGTTAAAAAAAGTTAGTGTTTTAGAAAAACTCATCTAGGAAAATTGTTTTTCCATAACCAAAATATTTGCTTAGTAAATGTTAATTGCTTACCCCCCTTCATGAAGAGCCATTGCATTTCCAAACATTAGCGACACAAACATTGCAAACAATATGCGATTCATAGTCATTTTCTTCCTTTCCTTCTGAATTCTAGTGAAGCATTTGAAAGTTCTTTTTCGGAGAACTGACTTTTAAGAAAGTCTTAAAATCTAGACCAATCACGAACATGCAATATTCAAAATAGCTTTAGACATAACAAGTCAAAGTTACTGTATTGATATCGATCCATTAACGAATCTATTAGATAATTTAAGAGGCTATATCTTGTTTCTGGTTTCACTTGCTTGAGTATGGTCTATGTCCATTTTTCTTTAACGTCCAGTACTAAGAATATTTTGCTCTTGCCAAAGCTTTATTTGACTTCATTAGAAAATATAAGGTTATACATAAATATCGAAATTTAGTTCGACAGTGTTTTGTCAATACATATATCTTTATTTATGCAAACTACGATCTCCAAATCTTAACAATATTTACACCAACAACTATTAAAGATAAGATAAAATTTCACTCTGAAGTTGTTTAAAGTTATTTGAAAGTTTATATCGAAAGTGGATTAAGCTTTTCATTGTTCATTATCAGCCCTACGTGTAACAACATTGTTATCTTTTGTATTGTAGTTATTTCTTGTAGAGCGAGGCCCTAAAACAGACTAACAAAGGATCTTGTAACTGGATGCAAAAATATAATATTGCTCTGCTTGTTATCATAAATCCGCATCTAGGAGACAGATTAACATAACACTGGTTGCCTGTTAATGAATGCAAATTGTTATCATATGAATATATATTAAACATGATGTATTTTTGTATCAAAGTAAAATAGTATTTACACAAATCAATATTGCCTCGCGTTGATCTAAATAATATTACTTTGAGATGTACACATTTCCTTTTGATATATTATAAACACAGACAATCGTTTACCTATTTTAACCGGATTTCGTAAAATTAAATGAAAAAAAAAAAAGAAAAGTTGAATAACATACATAAGGCAGCAGCCCAACATTGTGAAATTTATGCACTTCAAGTACTCTATAACGTTTTAACATCACTGAATTAGCTAACAGTTCTGTTTGAATTTGATTCTGTATTTACTATTATTATTAATATTAGTAGATTGTTCATATACTTTAAAAAGTAAAAAAGAAAAGAAAAAATTCGTATTCGATACTGGCGTTCATAACAATTGGTGTAAATTAAAGTGATTATTTAGGTTACATTAATTCCAACTATTTAACTTGTGTTTGAATGTTATCTGTCTGAAACCAAGTTTGGGGAAAACGAAAGTTTCATTTTTGTAATCGTTCCACAGAAACAAATCGTGTCATTTGTCAACCTTATATGAACATTTTTTTATCGTTTGAGCATTTGGATAATCTGTTCAAACCAGGACAGTGAAAAATAACTATCTGTTTCGCTAAGTACTACAGTCGTGTAGATAAAGATTTATTGCAGCAGGCTTTGGTTGTCTGACACATGTATCTATTGTTTTGCTTGACATACCATAATGATATGCAAGCCTCGAGCTTTGGCAAGTAAATTTGTGTAAACAATTCATAATATACAAATATTATACATGATAAATCGTTTTAATTCTATATTGTTGGTTGTTATATTAAAGACGTCCAGATAGTTTTTGACTGAGTTCTATATTTTTGGTTGTTATATTAAAGATGTCAAGATGGTTTTTGACTGAATTCGATTGTTAGTCAATTACCGTTTAAACAGAATATGGACCGACTATACGGTATGGGTTTTTCTCATTGTGAAAGGCCGTAAGGTTGCCTACAGCTATAATTGCTTACATCCACTTTATTTGATCTTTGGTGGATAGTTGTCTCATTGGCAATCATACCTCATCTCCTTATTTTTATTTTCTTTCGGATCTTTAGTTATAATGAACGAATGAGTGTTCTACTCCTTTTCCAGGAAGTAAGGATTATGTAGAACCCTGAGTGACTTTTATTTCATTCACGTGCTATAGTTGTGTACCTTAATATCGGCACGTGTAAACACCACAATGGCTGTCTTGATAGAAAAAAAAGGACATGGGGTATCCATTCATGACAAAAAAAATCAGTATATGCATAGAAAAAAACACAAACAGCGCTGTTATTGCTGTTATTCATCTTAAAATTCCAGTGAATCCTTCAACACGGAGCAAAAAATCTATCACCTCACTACAAGTTTAGGACGGTACGGAAGCCGGTTAGTGTCAGGGTGTAGTTTTATGTTTAAGTCGTTATAACGACTCAGCTAACTTGTTATAACCACTTAGCTTACCTTACTAGTTATAAAGACTTAGTAACTTGTTATAACCACTTAGCTTACCTTACTAGTTATAAAGACTTAGTGACTCGTTATAACAACTTATCTAACTCGTTATAACTACTTAGCTTTCTCGTTATAACGACTTAGTTACTCGTTTTAACGGCTTAATAACTCGTTATTACGACTTAGCTACTTTCTCAGTTACAGGACTTAACTATACACCCTTATATATCGGTCTTGAATTATTTTCGATTGTCTTCTTATTTATAGATTTCTAAATTTCGACTATAAGTGCACATTAATTAGAAATATAAATTTGAAGACAAATCTAAATATTTCAATTTGTCTTGATTAATTGTTCAAACTGAAAAGGTAATCACAGAAGCCTATTTTTGGTTCGCTTAGTTTTATCAGTAGTGGATAAAGTCTTTTAAAAAGGGGGTGTGGTTTCATGTTAATAAGTAGAAGAGGAGGAGCCAAATCTCATGTTATATTATTTTTTCTAGGAATAAGGAGATAATCAGTAAAAATCAACGGGTCAGCAAAGAAACACAAACGATTAGCATGCATAGACATCTATTAACTTTTTACGATATTGAAAAAGCAAAGACAAGTCTATCGAAACACTGTTTGGTATGCTTATATTCAGAAATTGGTATGTGCTTTGACCTATAATTGTTTACTTTTTACACATTGTGAATTGGATGAAGAGTTGTCTCATTGGCACTCATACCACATCTTCTTATTTCTGTATAATGCTAAAATTAAGGGGCGTAGGAGCCAGGGCAAATTTAATTTAACTTCTAGACTATTTGACTATAGAAAATGTTTTGCTTTGCTTTTCACTTTCAGAAATTTCCCTACCAGAAACGTATTCATCAGATTCATGTTATTACAAGTCTTTGCTTTTAGGCATGATCAGTTTGTTGCGTTTTTCTTCTTGTTCGCTGGCTTATTGTTCAATAACTTGATACACCTTATTGTTCGCTGGCTTATTTTTTATACAGTAATCTACTAAATTCAACATCATGTTAATGCTTTGAAATTTGATATATGGATATAAATAAACCGTCTTCTTGCACTGTGAGGCATTTAAGAAAGCTTAATTCAGGCTTTTATTCCCCCCCCCCCCCCCCCACACACACACACAAACAAAATTTTTTCTATAGTCAAATAGTTTAGAAGTTATTTAAATTTGCACTGGCTCCTACGGTCCTAAATTTAAGCACTATATTCCAATTTCCTAAGGAAGCCGGTTAGTTTCAGGGTATAGTTTTATTCTAAGTCGTTATAACGAGTTAGCTAAGTTGTTATAACGAGCTACTAAATCGTAATAACGAGTTAGGTAAGCTAAATCGTTATAACGAGTTAGCTAAGTCGTTATAACAAGTTAGCTAATTCGTTATAACGACTTAAAAATAAAACTACACCCTGACACTAACCGGCTTCCGTAGGACGGCCTTTAGCACCGGTTTGAGCGAAGTTCTTTGCAAACTGACGATCACGCCACAACTGTGGATTGGAGAACAAAGCCATGGACTTATATCAATAAAATATATCTGGCAAAGAAATCAAACATGTACTGTCATAATTTAGCCTTACAATCACTCTGATGCGTGCAAAAACACTGCAAACATTTAGACAACCACGGGGCACATCGAGATATTTGTTAGATAACTTTGCAAGACAAAACGTATGTGTAGGGCAAATAATTTGGTTAGACCATATAAGATGTAACACCACCAACTCGGGCCGTGTCAAAAAGAACACACCAGAAAGTAGTACATATTCAAAAACAAAATAGTTCTTACGCATAGTCCACTAAACTGCATAAATACACTATAGACTCAAAAGAACACGCTCCTATGTCTTTCAGAATGATTTATGATTAGATAAACTTTAAGGTTAACATTAATTAAAAGTTAAGGTTTTAGATAATAGCAGCAAAACAAAGAAACAATTGATTTTTACTCACAGTTGAATATATATCTATTATAGATTGTATTGTCACTATTTCATTGTTTCGATATTTGCAAAAATTGAAAAAAATGCACCTGACGGAGGAAAAAGTTAAATTGTTGCTGTTGTGCTTTTATATTTAATGCGTTAATTACTTATTTAATTATCTGAACATATTGGTATATCTGTTATGTCAACCATTTTATACAATTTAAAAAAAATGAAGTAAATTGCATTACTAAAAAAGGCTAGTAGCAAACAAAGCTATCAGAACATACATCAATGTACAAATCCTTTTTTTGTATATATCATAAACATCGTTCGCCTCAAACAAATGGAATAATTGTGCGGAATGATGGTCAAATTATTGGAAGGGTGCTATTAAACTGACTATTAAAAGTCGGTTTAATAGGATCTTTGTACGTAAAACAAGCAGATATTTACTAGATGATAGTGTCTCTTTAGAATAAGATATATATTTTCTAATATGCAAATTAAAACTATCCACTTGAACGCATTCAGATTAAAGCAAAGTTTTTATGTCGGTTTTAGACCTTATATTTGAATTTCTTAACCGTTTATTTAAAACGGAACAACTGTTCCTTTGCTATAGTTAATTTTCCTTTTCCTGATCGAAAGCTTAGTTTAGCTTAAAAATATTTTATTTAAATGAATTGAATTGGATTGGGCAACAGACAAAGCCTATGTAAGATAATGTACAATGTATTACATTCAAACAAAACAACATATACACAAACGCTATGACAGCACAAAATTATGTATTTCAAAACTACCTCATAGCTGACTGGTTGGATGCTTCAAATAGTTAACTAAAATAAAATAATTATATTATATTCTAAGTAACGAACTACATAAAATTAAAGAAAACTGTCTCCAGTTAGCTGTTAAATATAATTATTATAAAAAGTCATTTTCCCAAAACAAAATGTTTGATATCATGTACTTATTTTTGCTAATTTATCGCACCTGAAGAATAACGACAGTGAGTACATAACCATAAGAAAGGTTCAGTTGGAGCTTACTTGTAGAGTGTATATTTCTCATTTTATTTGATATGGGCTTTGTTTGCGAAGTCTCTTGTATCAATGAATGTGATATTTTCGTTTCGCATCAAGCGCATTTAAATATTGTTTATAGGGCTAACAAATTTAGAAATTGACTTAGTAGACATGTTTATAAAGGTTATAATTATACTGTTGTTGTTTAATCACTGCGTCTCTCATTTTGAGGAATCAGTATCAGTTCGCTTATTTATAGTTTATAGTTTAAACCAAAGCGAATACTTAAAATGCTTATATTTGACATTTCACACATGTACTGTTAATGTATGAGATTTTCAATCTAGACCTATATGTATAATAAAATAAGTTCTTTTCGGGAAAATTTATATTTCGAAGATAATTTTTTGGAATCAATTGTTGTATTCAGGAGGAAAAGCAACGTGCATTTCACGGATGTTCAATTGAGAACCTTACTACATCCGTCATGTCAAGTTAACATTCAGTGCTAATCGCATTCTTTGATGTTAAGACAACTGCAACAGTACTATGTCTTCTGTTACTTAAAACATTAATTATCATTACTGGAAAACATAGCTCTAAATTTAGACTTTTTACCCGTGACAAACGGAAATTTTTAATACTATACCTTGTTGTTAGTTTCTATTTCATTTGGTGGAGATTTGTCAAAATGCAATTGGCAATCATACCACATCTTCTTATTTTCATATTTAGGTACATAACACATGTGCCAAACGTACGTACAGTTGTACAGTTTACGGATAAAACAATCATGACAAACAATAAGTTTCTTTCATGTTAAATAATCTTCATATTGGTGCCAGCTGAAGGACGCCTCCGGGTGCGGGAGTTTCTCGCTGCATTGAAGACCCATTGGTGGCCTTCGGCTGTTGTCTGCTCTATGGTCGGGTTGTTGTCTCTTTGACACATTCCCCATTTCCATTCTCAATTTTATTTGATATCTGAAGTCATGCGTCTTATCTGTCACGTGTATGTTACACGCTTATTTAAGGATGTTTACCATAAGTTAGACATGTCTGATTACGTACGTTTTCATCAGTGGTAAGAAATATATCCTATAGAGAATATTATATGGCTTTTTCAATATCACATCCGTATCAACCCGAGACACCAATATAATCCCAAGAGCTCTGCTCGAGGGATTATATTGGTTGAGGGTTGATACGGTGTGTGATATTGAAAAAGCCATATCATATACACTTTATTATATACATATACCTCACGTAGATGTTTTTTATGTGACATGACGTCATACAGGTAAGGAGGTTTGAAATGACGTCATACAGATTATAGGTTTGACATGACGTCATGCAGATTAGGGGTTTGATAAAGCCTTTGCAACAGTGACTGCAATCGATAATGTGACGTCATACAGATTAAAGGTGTGATAAAGCCTTTGCAACCGTGCTGATATCGATATCATCACGGGTGGCTGATACAGCATGTTTGCAAATGATTGTATTACACATACAATTTATCTGTATTTACTACTAAGTATATAATAAATATATATATATTTCGTTTTATAACGTACGTGACAAAGACGTTGACGTTTTACCTGTTTAGAGTGTTGTTAACATAATTTTTGCATATATCTTTTAAATTACATAACAAGTTCGTTCATAAAACCGATTTGTTTTTCCATATCGACATTCCAGAATTAAGAAAATTCAAAATTCAAATTGCTGAGAGATCAAATAAATGGCTTAAAGAGCAAACAGATATATACAATCATCTAATTGTAGCACTATTAAAATCTGGTTACTGAATAACTTTAAACACCAGGAAGTTTACTTGTATATCAACCTTAATGGAAGGTCAAGATTAGATAACCAATAACATATATACACTCTACAATAGTTAAATGTTGTGTTCACGGTTATCATATCATACGTTTATTTATACTTCCTAATATTAGGACTAGTTAAATGATTCCGTTGTTTTCTTTTATTTTGATTTAACATTACACTTCATACTATGTTTATTAGAAAACAATCATCATGGCAACATAATCATCTTACATATTCGCAATCAAAATTATATTTATTATTGTTTTTTCATCTTTCATCATTTACTTTCAAAATGGTCCTTACGCTGCGGAACAAATAAAATGAATTCAGCCCTCACTTAGCATTTATTTGGTAAATAAAGTGTGGAATATATATGTTATAGTACAAATTGGAATTCAGTAGTATCCAGAATCCCCATAGTACAAATAAGAATTCCAATATATACTAGGATATTTTTGAATGCCTATTTATACTACTAGTAATAAAAATACAGTACAAATCAATTTTATGTTTTCTATTGGATTTTGATTAGTAATAATCAGAATTCCAATTTCTAATAGTAGATATTGAAATTCAGATATGTACTAGGAAGTTTCCGGATCCTACGGAATTCCAATTTGTACTGTAACATTTACGTTAGACACTTTTTTTTTACATTTTGCGTAACTTCAATTTGGCACTATGCTTTGTGTTTAAGTGTTTCATAGGGAATATAACTTTCATTCTAAAACAATTCGGAAATTACTTTCTCAAGCAACATTCGAGATCAACCAAACACTAAATGTCAAAAGATCAAAGCTTGAAACAGGTAGATAACATCTTGGAAGGTTGTGACAAAATTAAAATAGTCGAAAGAACAGTGAAGGTAAAATGGTTTGTGCTATGCATTAGGCTGCACTTGAGGTAAATAATGGATCTCCAGCCATGTTTGTAATTATTTCGCACAGCACAATCGGTCTTGTTCTTTAATGAAATATAACTGGCTATTTTCAGTTTAACCTATTGTGAAATTCCACTGTGGACCTGTATTTTTTCCATGTTGTATTTACATGAACAACACGATGGGTGCAACATGTGGAGCAGATCCTGCTTACCCTTCCGGAGCACCTGAGATCACCCCCCGGTTTTTGGAGGGGTTCGTGTTGCTCAGTCCTTTGCATTTTATGGTGTGTTTTGTATACTGTTGTTTGTCTTTTAGTATTTTTCTACTTTTTGCCATGGCGTTGTCAGTTTATTTTCGACTAATGAGTTTGAATGTCCCTTTTGTATTTTTCGCTTCTCTTTTAAATGTAGGAAAAATCCTGGATTTAAAAAATATACAGATATCCAGTCCTTCCCTCGTAACTTGAACAGAAACAAAAGTCATTGTGCGTTACAATGAATTATTCTGCATATCAATAACCCTCTCCGGTTTCAATTAGATCTCTTTAATAGTATAATTCTTTGATTTTAACTGAGTTATTTACTTTGTTGATACTTAGCAAACAATTGAAATCTACGACTTCACCAATACTTTGAAAGTTAAGCTGTTATCAATCTCTTGTTTTTTATTCCAAAATAATTTACGGTTAATATTGATTTTCTTAAAATCAGAGAATTTTGTCATTGCTTAGTATATCATAAGTCACTTGGTATGTTTGAAACGGGTATTTGCAATGTAGTATCTCTTTGTTCAAACGAACTTTTTATGTTTGCATATATTTATATGTAATGCTTTGATAAATGCTATTTCAATACTTCAAAGAAAGACAAAAAACAGTATGAAAATAGTGTCCCTTGCTTGATCAACAACATTAAAAAGTAATCATTCTTCATCATTTTAATCCTGTCGGCGTACCCGGTCTCACTTCTTTTTTAATTCTAGCGATTCCCTCATTTGTCGTGTTTCACCTTGATTTGTTTAGTTTGACTGAATAAAGATTAAAACATCTGTAAACTACTATTGTCTCTATTCTATCAAACTGATCAAATGATACATTCCTCACACTACTTTATAATTACATTAGATATATGTTTCATTATAATACGTTATTCTGATATTGGCTAACTTGCAATCTCGTGTTATTCCTTAATCAACTTCATTACACAATGAAATTTATCATTCATGATGACACGAGGTCCCACAATAAAATGCACAGGTAAATTAAAGAAAATCTTGATAAAAATCGTGTTTTCATGATCCTAGCTAAAAAGTGTAATTATAAGTATTGAATGCTTCTTTTTGTAACTTCATAGGGTTGAAAAAGCGTTGACCGTGCGCACATTTTAAGAATGAAGCGCTTCCGCGCTTCATACAAAATGAACTTCGGTCAACGCTTTTACACCCAAATGAAGTTACAAAAAGAAGCATTCAATTCTTAAGTGAAATTGTAAAGAGAATATAAAGTTTTGTACTGCAAATTTGCAAAGTTAAAATGCATTAACCTTATAAACATCAATTCTTTACAGTTGGGACGTCTGTCAGCAACAATAGAGTCACGGTACCGCGACAATTCAGTAAAACTACAGAGAAAACAAACACCAGAATTAATGAACCATTGATATGATTAAAACTTTATGCTCAAAACAATCATGAGTGTATACGTTTTTCTATCGTCATAACATGCACATCAACTAATAGTCCTTCTCTTTTATTTTTATTGCATGAAGTTTGTATGCAAATTGTTAAATCTCCTAATCGAAAAGTCTAAATATTTTCCATGAAAATAACAATTTAATAAAACATGTCATTACTTCAAACACTAGGTATGAATATCCAGTCAACAGAGTTTGTTTTGGATACGTAAACGTCAAGTTATTTTCAACACAAAGCGGCGATATCTTCCCAATTTGTGCAAGTTGTTATCCCTCCTGATATCCTTAGTCAAAAATGAAAACCGTACGAAATTAATAAAAATGACTTTACATTATACAATCAACTATATATAAATATTCAGTCATTTATAAAGGCAACAGTAGTATACCGCTGTTCAAAAGTCATAAATCGATTAAGAGAAAACAAATCCGAGTTACAAACCAAAAACAGTGGGAAACACATCAAGAGGTAAATACAAAACTGGGTGAATCAGATGCACTTAAAAATGAGCGAGACCATGTGCATCGATAGGGTAAGCCACTTCTTATATGCATGGATTACCCATCATGTGTATCCACACTCGTTGTTGAGTTGAGAAACAAACACATAGTACCAGTTTAGCAATTCGTCATAGTGAACGTCAAATGTATGTAGTGTTTATATAAGTCGGTTCTCCTTATAACTTTGTTGGAACAGTTTTGGTGTCAGGAGTACACTCCTGTTAAAAAGTCCATAGTATGTGACCAGTTAGGACCGTAATTGGGGCGTGTAACCAATAAACGAAGGGAAATAATGTTACTGCTGAGAATTAAGGAAGCTGAAATCAAGACGTTTGTCATAGATTATAGTTTGAAGTCGTCAGTCTGTATCAAGGAGATCAAGATATGAAGTCCTTCCAGCTTAGATAGTATCCTTAACTTCTAACTCACTAAAATATCTGAGATGTTCTCACCACTCACTGAAATAAAAACAGTCGGTGTGGATTTTTTTGTAAACATAGACAAGCATTAATCAGTCCTTTTACTCGTGTTAAATTTATTTGCATTTCTATCGCGAAACTTTTAAACTTTAAATAGGGGCGAGTAGATTTAAATGATTAGTTACATGCATTATTTTAAGCCTGTATTGGTTTAAAATGTATTTGATGTAAACGTTTGTGTGCTTTTGCATTAACTATTGCTCTGATTTTTATCGCATTCACATTTTAATTGAAAGGTCCGTTTATCTTTTTCCACACAGCTGTTACAATGTTAACAATCAGGACGATGTCAACACTCCCTTTCGATGTTACATAAATAAGATAAAATTAAATAAGCAAAAAAAGGAAAATTCAAAACGGAAAGTCCTTTATCAAATGGAAAAATCAAAAGCTCAAACGCATTAAATGAATGAAAAAAAACTGTCATATTCCTATAGATATCTTGTATCTATCTGGAATATCTGGATGCATATAATTCTAACTTATATATATATTTTGTAAATAACACTGGCATCTTAAAATAAAGGACATTGACAAAAATTCTTATTAAATGTAAAACATAATGAAGAAATAGCTCACATCATAGTGTTCATCATGTTCATATTAAAAACAAAAGTTTTCTATATGATCTGCATTTCATGGAATATATATACTTCATATAAACTACAGTCTGTTTACAAAATTCGGAGACGCCAAATTGAAGGATTTTTTTTTTTAACAAAACATAAGCGTTTTTATTTTTTTCTAAAACCAATATCAAAATCAATAAACTTGAATAGTGTTTTTCAATTGGCCTTTTATAAGGAGAGATTTAAAAGATCATAGTAAATTTGTTTGCATTAATTTCAAGATGAAAATATTAAGAAGTCCTTCATATATAATTTATAATGTGTACGTTTGTTCCTATTTATATGTGTCACTAAAATCCTCCGTTCACGAAAATATACAATGTCATATCTATCGAAGTAAAAGTATGATCGTGGTTTTCATCAAAATAACATGTTTATTTGAACAAATATGCAAGCGACGTAAGACATCAAAGCAATAATATTTTCTTCAAATATTGATTTGATAATTTTGCTCTATATTTTAGATGGAAAGGATTACATGCGTTGCTTTGAGATAAAAACAAATTTCTATGAGCTCAGGCAACCGCTAATCGCTATGTCTCTTTACTAAACTATTGATGAAAAGTGTATTCAAACTGAAAGTTCTTTATTAATTGCACTCATCATATTCATTGACTACATATACGCACATTATTGTTTTGAATGATACACTAGAAGCAGTTACTGTGATTGACCAAACGTATACCCGGGTTGGGTATATATCAAGAAAATTATCAAAACAAAATCACAAGAACATGAACAATATGTATATGTGTACTGTCCTGAAATTAATTCATTATGAATCAGAAAGATATTCTTAATACAAATTTAAGCATAAGCATTTTCGAACTGATTCTGAGTTTAAATACACGAATACTTCTTAATTTTTATAATCGATTGTTGATTGTTAAACGTTTATACTGAATTATTTTAAGACGAAACAGAACGTGACCTACATTTCAAATTTCATTTAGAGAAATTATGTGTACCGATATGTATTAAAACGGATACGTTTATCATATAAAAAAAATGGGTTTACTTTTTACTATTTGGTTGTATTCATTCATTTTTCAAATACGTGAAATTGCCAATAATGAACACAAATTTAAAGCTGTGCATACTCATTAACAATAACAAAACAACAAGTAAAACAGAAACACAAAATAAGTCGAACAAAACGGGAAAACTGGGTTTAAACCTATAGCTGAAAAGTTAGGTCTACAATTCCTCCAAATCTCTCTATCTATCCATCATTATAAAACAAATATGTAAAGGTGAAAGCTCAACGTGTCTCTTTAAATATATTCATTAAACTGTTGGATGACACCACAAATGATCAATTATATGAAATGCAAACCACCTTTTCCCTCACATCAGAAAGGAATCATTAGCAGGGACACAATACTTTAAATTTCAACCTTTTGGTTACCGAGAGGTTCACTATTGTGCTTTATTTCAATTATGTTACAGATTACATACTTAAAAGACCAAAGTTCGATTCCCAGATACGGCAAATGAAAATAGGGAAACCAACGTATTCTTGTTTTTACTAATTCCTTATGTGAAAAGAAATCGTTATGATAGTTTATTTACAAATCTAATCAAGTCAGGCGAACAAAGTTAATAATTTGATATTATTTGATGACTATATTTCAGCAACCGGTTTTGGAGCTAGAAAAACAAACACTGATATAGATGGATGGACGTCACAACAAATGACCAGTTGACTACAGAAGCGTTTTATTCAACATGTGGTGACAGTAACTATTCGTTCCTTTTATTTCATGTTCATTTTATCTCATCATTTGCATGTTCATCGCCTCAATATATCATGTTCGTACTTCTTAAAAGTGAAACAAAACGGAAACTAAATCAATATTTTTGTATCTCTCTATCTCGTAGACCTGCTTGAGCAGTTTTTTTTTTCGTGTGGAAAGCATCACTTTTAACGAGGTTCATTAATGTGAACATGCATGACTGATAAGAATGTAGAAATGAAATTATTCAAAAGAGAGGCAGAAATTACCAAAGGTATATTCAAACTCATACTCATATCATGATGATGACAAACAACGCTTTTGGGGAAAAAACTACAGTTTACAAAGCACGACATATAGAAAACTAACAACTGAGCAACACGAAGCCCAACAAAAACCAGCTTCTGGGCTGGTGGTACCCCCGGTAACAAAAGTCGACTTGAAGAGGTATCGAACAAATATTACTAAATTATTATAACATAAACAGTACTAAATTAAAGAAATGGCCAATCTAAACACAAATATCTTTTTCTTACATCCTTATGATATTTAGCTGACAACATATTTGTTTTGTGTCTTATGGACGAGTATGTATGCGGGAACCAACAGTTTTTCTTTTCTGAGATTCTTGTTCCTTCATACGTTTGCATAAAAAAATCTAAAAAGTAGAGTAAAGTGAATTTTTTTTAAAATTTAATGCAATATTTCGACATATTAGACTTTGTTGGATAAACAACATATAAATCTAAAGCACCCTATAGATGTTTTCATCCATTCTTTTACCGTGTTTGACAAGTTATTTGAGTCATATTGGTTTTGAGCAGCTGATACTTGCAAAATGAACAGAATATTCTTTTAAGAAATGAGTTATAGAGTTTTCTTTCAATTGTATATATCATAGTGTTTCTTTTTTAAAAAAAATTCATCATCTGTACAGCATTGAACATGGCTAACGAAAAGCAGTTTAGGAAAATGGATAATTCTTACAGCGATGTACCCTTTCATTTCTTTTAAATTTTTTTTACTGAGCAACAGAGATCAAATTTATTGCAAATTCACTTATAAATTTTCTTAACCGTAAAAAGCATATACTAATGTGATACCATATATTATGCAAGTGTTGTCTCTCTTCCGACAGATTGTAAAGCAGTATAATATGTTAGGTTCAGGAATAAAATCATCAAAGATATGCATGCAATACGTGATTTTCATGAGACTCATCAGTGACGCTCAAATAAACGCAGTTGGAAGGCCTATTGTGACATCACAGAATGAGACTTATCACCAAGTTTGTACATAACATGAGGTTGGTGTCACTTATCAAGTAGGATATGATTGCTTTTGCTGCTTAGCAAACGAGATCACCACAGTCTTTGATGGGATTCAAGTTTCTAATTCTTTAGAATTCTTTACAGCGTTTTGTGGACTGTTTTTTTTTCCGTCGTGTTTTGTTTTCTGTCATGACATTGTCAGTTTCTTTTTGATTTATGTGTTCGAAATAAACCTGAGGACTTATGCTATGTTTTCAAGTGGAACAAGAGTCTAATAGTTTGGACTAGTATTTTGAAAATAATTGTATGAATTTCAAGATTATATATTCGTTACAAAAATACGTCACTGTTTGTGATGTCCTGTGCTGTCGTTAATGGAAGATGTTCGTTGTTATTCTGCAGTTTACATGTTGTAACGACTATTATATTATTTATTTGTGCGTTTCTCTGTGCTGATGGTTCTTGCGTTTGTTTGTGCTGTATCTGTCACGTAGTGTTGTCATTTTAGCGATATTTTTTTAACATTGCCATATAAGCGGGAGGTTCGGCTAGTCATAAAACCAGGTTCAACCCACCATTTTTTCTTAAAATGTCCTGTACAAAGTCAGGAATATGGCAGTTGCTATCAAATAGTTCGTTTCTATGTATGTTGGCGTCTTCAGTGTTTCTGTTGTTCCGTTGTTTTCATCTGATAGTTGATGTGTTTCCCACGTTTTTAGTTTGTAACCTGGATTTGTTTTCTCTCAATCGATTTATGACTTTTGAACAGCGTTATACTACTCTAAGTTTTCTTGGCGCGCTATTTAAGTATATATATTTTGTTAATACACAGCACCATTCGAAATGAAACATCAACTGCATTTGTAAAACAAATTCGAACTGAAATAACTGCTGCTGCTTTAGAACATATTCATTCGAAAGTGCCCTCACATATGTGCCAATCTTAACATGACCAATTGTATGACCATTGATCTGAATTGGTTCACAAGAATAACATTTACTTGATATATATCTTTGATTGGTTTTTATATGTTAGACACTATACCAAATTTTCACAATATATTTAGACACTTGATTTAAAAAAAATGTACACACAAACTTACTTTTTTCTTTTTTCACAGTGCTAGATGTTCTGGTTTTTTTTTCTACTGCTAACTCAAATGTTTAAACCAAATTGTCGTTCTTGATGAAACTCCCATGCATATAAACTGTGTCAATCTCAGTTGAAGAGTACAAGTTGAAAATATGTAAATAAATAATAACTGCTGCCGCAACACACAATTCATCTGCCCTGATATTAGGAATTCTCCATAAATGCTGATTTAATGAAGCTCGCACTAATCAGTGGTTTCTTTTACCATTACTCCTCGATCATCTCATTAAAAAACTTTTATTTAAAAGCTGTGTGCTGAAAATTTAGTTGGAATTGGAGGCAGCATTAACTGATTAAAAACTTTATAAATAAAAAATGTTACAAAAAGTAGCAAAATGTTGAGAAGCTAAATAAAACTTCAATGTATCAACAACTAAAATATTTCTAGTATTAAAACAAGTTAATTGAAAATTGAACAACCACACTGGCGATGTATCAACCGAAAACTTATTTTCTTATATAGATGACGACGAAATGAAAGAAAATAAACAATATGTTTAAGGTAGCTCGGGTGTCTTCCGCCATCTCGGATTGTAAAATAGCAGAAAACAATCAGTCTAAATCTTTAATGAAATAACTCAGATGATGTAACTTTTATACTGGAATGTGTTATGAAATTACCTATTTTGTTTTGTAGGAAAAAACCATCCCCGAGACCCTATTTGTTCTTTTATATTTTGAAAGCCCATTACAAGAGCTATCTTCTCATTTTTATCTAAAAATTATATGGTCTAGTTTTCTTTCTTCCACACAAAGTTTTGTTTTCCATGAATAATCTATACAAATCCGAAAAATACACAACCTGTAGCTTGAAAAAAAGCTACTTGACCTATACTTTTTATTATATATTTGAAAAAGCCATGATATAAACTGCATTTTGACAAATTAAATAAAAATTCTATGGATTTTAATTTAGACCCCGCATTTACCTTAAGCATTTTGAATGACTCTTTGTATTGACACAAGGCCTATTGTGTTACTGATGAATATCATTGATCAAAAAATGTAAAAAAGAAATTTGTCGAACTTGAAATTCAATTTTCCTAATACATTCCTTTAGACGATCTCCACAAATATTCCCGTTCAATGCCAGAAAATGACAAAACCTTATCTAGATTTTCTTCAGATAATACTGTTCGGTCATCAGTGAATGGAAGAACTTTTTCTCTCTCCTTTTTATATGAAATCACTTGAAAAACCCAAAGACTCATATATCTTGTAACATGAACAAAACTGATATGTAGTATTCAATATGTAGGGTAAACTGGACATGAATTTTTCAAACGAACACAAGAACATCTAAACCGCTGCCGCAGACCTAAGAAATTCAAAAGTTTAATTAACCAACATTTAGAAAAACACAAACACAATATTAAATTTATCAAATACCAACCACTTCAAACAGTCCATAAACAACAGGACAATCACATAAACAGTTTGAAGTTTCCGAAAAATTTGCGAACTGTCTTGGATTAAACGACTACAAACAGCGTATCCCCTAGGTCTAAATGACAATATCATGGGCCAAGGGAACATATCTAAAACTTCCTTTATTGATATCATGACTATTGTTGATAAAAGACAACGCAATCATAGGTCTCATGGCAATCGCATTAACCGCAATCAATGAAATAAACATCGTTCTAATTTTACACTTGATGATTTTTTATCTATATTTAAAAACAATGGTAGACATCTATAATTATTCAAACTGGATCAAATGCCAATTAGTAAATTACATAATATTTATAAAGAGTGTGATACACTATCGTTTTTCAGTCCAAAATATGAGTGTACACGGATTATTACAGCTTTTTTGTCACCATAGACTGGTCCCTCAAATAGACAAACCTGAAGATCATAAAAAGCATTTTCTAAAAAAAAAATATACTTTACAAGAGGTATTGATTTTTATTAATTTGTCTAGTATTTTTCACGACTCTACCGCGTTCAAAACTTTATACCTCAATATTTTGATAACACTGAACCCCTATGATTTCTTTTTCGTATAAAAAAACCAGTAAAAGTTTAATTTTTAATTATAAGTCAGTTACATTAGACGCCAGTATTGAAAATAATGCTCCTACAACATGAGACCGTGAAACATCGGAGTTAACATATGATCCCTATGGCCAAGTAATTACAGGGGACCTCAACATCGTTCAAGATCGAGAGGTTATAAACTTTCTGAAAAGAGGACCAAAATATAGTTATTAAAGATGCTCTGTCATCCTATTGTAAAAAAAAATGGTGTAAACGGGAGATATCTGACAAAAAGTCACTTGATTCCTATTTAAATAAATGCATAAATATATTTGATATTCGCATATCACATTTCGAAAATAATTTTGAAATAAATAAAAGAGTAAGTAATACGCCCATTTCTAGGATTAAAAACAAAATTCAAGTACTATCAAAGCGTTTTGTGTTCGTACCGGCCGACAAAGCAGCCAAGAATGTGGTGGTGGTATGACGTAAATACTACACGGAAGTCCTTAAGAATGAAATTATACATTCAACCAACAACATTCAAGCCCGTACGCTCCACAGAGAGTCATATAGTAAATAATCCTGTCACTACCACAGCTCACCTTAAGGCCTCCTTGGAACATTTGAAGGTCCCCACTATGTATTGGTTACCTAAACTACACAAAAAACCCGTAAAATATCGTTTCATCTTGGCCTCTGGCAAGTGTTCTACTGCTAATCTTTCTGTGCTTTTAACGAGTTCCTTAACTACTATCAAGAACTTATCGTTAATTGTTGTAATGAAACATATGAAAACAGTGGAATTAACCATTTTTGGAGTTTAAAAAATTCTTTGGGTGTTTTAGATAAATTACGTGCTTTTGATAGTCCTTTTGATTCGGTTGACAGTTTTTGACTTTTCCACTCTTTATACTACACTTCCACACAATCTAAATCAAACAAAACTTTTCCTATCTAATTAAATGGTCGTTTGATAAATCCGGTTGCAAATTTATTTGCTGCAACTCATATCAATAGATATAAGAAGATGTGGTATGAGTGCCAATGAGACAACTCTCCATCCAAGTCAAAATTTATAAAAGTAAACCATTATAGGTCACAGTACGGTCTTCAACACGGAGCCTTGGCTCACACCGAACAGTAAGCTATAAAGGGCCCCAAAAAATTACTAGTGTAAAACCATTCAAACGGGAAAACCAACGGTCTAATCTATATAAAAAAACGAGAAACGAGAAACACTTATGTACCACATCAACAAACGACAACTACTGAACATCAGATTCCTGACTTAGGACAGGTGCAAACAAACGCAGCGGGTTTAAACGTTTTAATGGTACCAAACCTTCACCCTTTTTCTGAAACAATAGTGTAACATCACAACAAAGAAAGACACACTATAAAATATCAACTGAAATAGCTTAATTCAATCAAAGGACATATTAACACCATTGAACATACACTGAACAAATAAATTTGACCTATGACACAATGTAAATACAAAATAAATAAACTAAGGGAAGAATAATAAAAGTAACATGTTATATAGGTAAGAAAGCCTTTTTCTCTAATGAGAAAGGTAAATATGCTATATATACTTACTGGAGGTGTGATGAGATGATTAAAGCACTAAATTTTCTCCTTGACAACATTTATGTACGTTTCGGCAATAAAGTTTATCGACAGGTTGTAGTTATTCCTATGGGCACAAATTGTGCCTCTTTAATAGCAGACTTGTTCCTTTACTGTTATGAATCACAGTTAATGGCCAAACTCAGTAAAGAACCGTTTAAATTCCATTTAATTGATAAATTCAACAACACTTCTCGTTATCTTGTTGATATTTTTTCGTTAAATAATCAAGAATTCTCTATCTATACTGCTGAAATTTACCCAGAGGAATTTACTTCAAATAAATCTAATATCAACAGCAATGACTGTCCTTTCCTAGATTTAGATATTTCAGTATAACACCAAAAACTCTACACAAACATTTACGCCAAAGGGATGATTTTTCTTTCCCTATTGTTCAGGGATTTCGTTACCACTCATTACTTAAAACCTTTACTTAATGCTTTCATAGATACAAAGATTTGGTCTTCAAGTTTGGTTATACCTGTAGAAAACGTATTTCAAACGAAATAGCACATCCTAAATTTTACGGTGATGTTGTAAACCGAGCTCGGAAATTTAGATACGATCCGGTTAAACTTATCAATCCTTTAAATAAACTTATTCTAAAAGGTTACCTATAAAACACTGTGATTAAATCTTTGAATATTGTTTTTATCGGTATAAATATTGATTTTGTTATCAGTAAATTAAAACCATACTAAATATTACACATATATACTTTCACGGTACTATAATCTGTCGATACATATAATTTGGCATTGCACAAGGTCATGTTTTTTTCTGTGACTGTTAATGACGTCTTTACACTAAATCCATTAGATGTTGGATGTGTACTGATTGATATATTAGTCTTAGATACATGATTTTTTTCATTAGTTGTTATTGGCTTTGAACTAGCAGTCAGTAACTGCGAGTACTCTCATATCTGTGCTTAGTGTCTTGTTTGTTTTTTGGGATGTATAAGTACCCGTCCACTTCCACTCTGTGTTTTTGTGAGATGTATTTCTATTTGTATCCATCTGATGAATTAAGCCTTTTTCAACTGATTTTTATAGTTTGTTCTTATGTTGAACTGTTACACCACTGTCCCAGGTTAGGGGAAGGGTTGAGCGCTCACAAACATGTTTAACCCCGCCACATTCTTTATGTGCCTGTCCAAAGTCAGGAGCCTGTAGTTCAGTGGTTGTCGTTTGTTCTTGTCTGTCATATTTGTTTTTTGTAAATTGTTTTGTTATAAATTATGCCGTTAGTTTTCTCAATTGAATTGTTTTATATCTTTCATGTCGGGGCCTTTTATAGCCGACCATACGGTATGGGGTTTTCTCGTTGTTGAAGGCCGTACGGTTGCCTATAATTGCTTACATCCACTTCATTTGAACTTTGGTGGATAGTTGTCTCGTTGGCAATCATACCACATCTCCTTATTTTTATAATGATGTAATATAGATGTATTTTGTAATAGCCTAAGCTTACAATTTTAGGGATTTCTTGGATGACTTTTCATTGAAAACTAAATCAATTTAGGTTGCATTGACGAATTTTTAAAATTGTGTTTAGCTTTGTCAGCATTAGACGAATGAGAAAAAACTTTTCAAGTGTCAAACAACTGGTAAACGTTTATGACAAAAAGAAAATGCATTGTACAAATATTTTTAAATATGCAGAGGATTGTTTGTTATGCAATAGAAATGCAATTATAAAACTCAAAGTACATGCTTTTTCTATAGAAATAAGAAAGTATTGTCGTTGATGAAAGATTCAAATATTTCACGCAGAGATTTTGTTTCCGTTATTTCAAACGCTATATAACGGTATAAAATGCATTTACAGTAGAGACCATTGGGTTAAATACCAAAGTGAGAATAACGAATACAATATTCTGGAAATAGAATGTATCAAGAAGTTTTGTTATAAGGCTTAAAGTCGTTTTCTTTACTTTCCGGGTGGTAAATTTGTATGTTCATATTGATTTCTATATTACACCAACAAAAGCAGTTTTAATATATAACTGTTTACAAGATTCTTATCAGTTCGTGTTTCATAGGCATTTGAACGAACCTGAAATGTGAAAAAATTCATGACATACTTCGAATAAACATACATTTTTAACATATTGTAATTGGTACACAATCAATTAAAAAATGTACAATCATCAAGTTTAAGATTCGTCGATAATGTTAAATAATAATGAATACTATCTTTTCAATCAGAAGTGACATCGATGACATAGATTAATGGGAAACGAATTAATTTCAAATGAATAACTTGTATCGATGATAAGGAGACACTTATTTATATGTAAGTTGTTTATACCCATCCGAAGCATTATTCAGGATTATTCATGGGTTCATGCTGCTCAGTCTGAAGCTCTGTGACCTGCGATTTGTGCTTTTGTCCTTTATATGTTACATCGTCTTTATTGTTTTCTGTCCATTCATTTAAGCCGGGTATCATTGATAAGGTTTATTTCTACACCTTCGATAGTTCTCTCAGCTTCATATATATTTTTATTTGTGTGTGCTATTTAATTCATCGGACATACTCCGAAATGTTATATTTCAATGAAAAAGAAGAATAGCGATATGGTGACTAATGAGACAATTATCGACCAATATCCAAAGGACTTGGATATACATAGTTCATTTATAAAACAAAATCTTGCTTTCCCATTTCTATTATATTGCACTTTGCGCAAAGATTATAATGACACGAAAAAGTATATATATGTTTGTATTTACAAAACCGTTTGACATTTCATTCAAGAAGTATGACCAATGTCCCCTGTATTGTTTCACTCACAAGGTCAACATCTAAAAGTTTTAAAATCTTCGTGGGTTCTAGCATATACTTACGCAAATGTAAACACATTTCAACAATTTTACAAATTTTCATAAAAGCAACTATAATTAAGAACTACATATTGCTGTTGAAAGCATTTTGCCACAAAATTGATAATTTTGCATGTTTTTTTTTTAATTTGAATCTAAGGGCGTCACTACCCAAATCGAAATAATATGTATCTAAAAAATAATATATATGTATACTTCCTACAGAATTTTGTTTTTGTTATACATTTCCTTCTCGTACTTTTAAGTAAAAGATTGAAACACTTGACCATGATGAGAGATAAATATAGGAAAGGTTTACCCTACCTTTCTTGCGAAAATCATTATATACTATCTTCTCTATTGTCTATAGGATGAAACTACTTCTTGTTTAACGAAATAATAGGATTTTGAAAACAAATCGTTTGAATAATTTGACTGACAGTGGTCTTGGAAGTAAGAGTTATGGTTTTCTAAGGAGTAAAAAAGAACATACTTTGTAGGACTTTAACCGATTGTCAGTTTTTTTTAAACTGATTTTAACTAACTTTTTAAAGGGTTTTCAAGTCAGATCAAATGTTTGGAGTATATTTTGTTGTTACGGTATAATGAAAGTGTAATGTAATATAATTTGTAATATTAGTTCGTCGATCTTTTCGTTTCCTTAGATCTACAGTATCTTCGTTTATTTCTAGGACAAAATTTATGAAATAATCTTTTTTTTCAGTTAAATGAAATCCGAATGTAAAAGGTCGACTGTAAAATTACACATCAGTTATTGTTCAAATGTATAAAAATCTTGAAAGCTAAAAATATATGATCCTACACGAAAATGAAGAAAACAACGCAATCTTTCTTCTGAATGTCGAATTCCATTTCGACATCGTTTCTTCGGTGTATTTAACCTTTTACACAGCGAACGCATTGCTTATATCGTGCGAAAGCTTAATTCAGGAGTATAATTATGACGGAAACAACCAGTCATATGTCAACTAATTAATCGTTGTCATACTTTCTTATGGCATGTGATTATTATTTTAAGGTATAAGAGACATTGCATGTGCTCGAATATCTTATTTTTAGGAAGGCAAATATTAAACTCCCATGAAATTGGTAAGAAAATGCGCTACATAAAAATGGTTAATATTTCATTATTTGTAAGAAACCAAGGACATATATCATCTCGTAGACCTACAATGAATATAACATTAAATAATGCACCTATCATAATATACATACAAAAAACCTACTGATCGGTTTCTGTCAAATACATATACCTTGTTGGTTACTTCCTGGGTAAAAACAGGTGAGGTTACACATTTCAAACCATTAATTTCAACACATTGGTGATAAGGTGGAACAAGATCCCATTGTACTACAAAATCTCTGTTTACAGTCCTTCCGATGAAATCCTCTCTGATTCGAGGCGCCTTTTCCGGATTATCCGGGTACGCATCTCTGTCTATGTAAAACAAATATCCACCATTTGTTATTTGCAGCGTAAACGTTACACTGGAAATATATCAATTAAACGTTTTATTTGCATTTGCATACGTCTTATAAAGTAGATATATTAATGATTGTGAGAAAACTACTCCAAATTGGGTGGGTCTTTAAACGATTATTTAAGTATGTCAATAAAGTTGCAGATAGGGAATATGGTTGGTCATTTGTATAAAAATTAAAAAAAATTGGTATGATTTTGAAAGAGATACCTTTCCAAAATGACACAGGGACAGAGATGTGAAAATATATAGGTTAAAGTACGGATTTCAACACTGAGCAAAACCCATGCATTACAAGAGCATTATATTACAATAAATATAACAATTTCAATTATGTGTATTTTACTTATTAATAAATTAAATGAATTCACTTACATATCTCCATGTTGAAATGGCAAGTGTTCATTCCATTCATTAAATTGGACATTTGACTCTCTGCAGAGATATTCGTCTGGTGTCGGTAATTCTTTATTTACTCGACAACCACGAGCTATTGGAGGAATTGTAGTATTTCCATCTACAAATTTTGATTGTAGGAGTTGTTTAATATATAAAAATAAGAAGATGTGGTGTGATTGCCAATGTGACAGCTCTCCAACATTGACCAAATGACATAGAAGTTAACAACTATAGGTCACCGTACAGCCGTCAACAATGAAAAGAGCCATTCCGCAAAGTAAGCTATCAAAGGCCCCGAAATGACAATGAGAAAAAGAGAGCACAAACGATATCCACTGAATAACAGGATCGCGACTTGGGACAGGCACATTCAGAATGTGGCGGGGATAAACATGTTTGAAGGAGACTAGTAGTATAAACAAAATAACAAATTACTTCGTGTGAATAGTTATCAAAGGTACCAAGATTATAATGTTATACGCCAGAGGCGCGTTTCGTCTACATTAGACTCATCAGTGACGCTCAGATCAAAATAGTTATAAAGCCAAACAAGTACAAAGTTGAAAAGCATTGAGGACCCGAAATTCCAAAATGTCGTGCCAAATACGGCTAAGGTCATCTATTCCTGGAAAAAGAAAATCCTTAGTTTTTCGAACAAATCAAAGTTTTGTAACAGGAAATTTATAAAAATGACCATATGATTGATATTCATGTCAACACCGAAGTGCTGACTACTGGGCTTGTGATACCCTCGGGGGACGAAACGTCCACCAGCAGTGGCATCGACCCAGTGGTGTAAATAGTTATTAAAGGTACCAGGATTATAATTTAATACTCCAGACGCGCGTTTCGTCTACATAAGACTCATCAGTGACGCTCAGATCAAAATAGTTATAAAGCAAAACAAGTACAAAGTTGAAGAGCATTGAGGACCCAAAATTCCAAAAAGGTAATCAAGGGGAATAATTTAAATAACTTTTGCTATGTAGATTCAGGTACCAGTCTTGTATTACAACTCCAGTTTCCGGTGCATGTCAAAACATGGAGGTAAATAAAATAGTCCATTTTTTTCAGAATTTTTTTCTGGACTCAATTTTTTCTGTTTGATTAAAAGTTTATGCTGAATTCAAACATATATATAGATTTAAAAAAAATCTTGCATCTTTTTGGGGATATCAATCCAAGAAAGTGGAAGGATATCATGTTTACTGGAAGTGGTGCGGCCTAGTAAAAACAGCAAACAGAAAGTAGAAAAAAATTGTTTTGACAACAGGGTTACATAACTTTTTATTCTTCGTGGCATGACCCACTTTTTTTTCGATTAAATCACAATTTCACATTAATACATACATGATATGAACATGAAATTTTTTTTCTATGTAGCATTTTTTATTTTTTTATTTTCAAAGATGAGCTGTTTTGCATGTAAGCCTATGGAGCAGTCAATTACAAGACTGCAACCTGCATAGGGTAATTTTTTCATATGTTCACTGCAAGGAAGTAGCTCATGTGGACTTTTGTGTGTCCAGAATGACAAAACATCATGATTTAAGGACTTTTTAAGAAAAAAAAATCATGGGGTATCAAGTTACAATGAAAAAACTTAAATTATGTAATAATTATGATTTTTTATACAAGACACCATTCAAAAGTATAAATAGATATAAAGCACATCAGTTTGAGGTAAATTGAGATTCTGGTAGTATTACATACATGATTTTTAATTAAAAAGAACATAGAAAGATTTTTTCCTCTATAAAATCTTCTTCTTGTGATGGAAATTCTAGTTGCGCAGTTTCATTAAATATCAGTGTAAAGTTGAAGGGACAGTTACATACAAAAGTAACTTTTTTCTTTAGGGTTATTATTTTTATGGCTCAATAGTTGACATATAGGTAGAATATGTATAAAATGAACTTTTGGTGAAAAGATTTTCATAAAATGTTCACTTTACAAGAGTCTATGACTTCTTTTCCTGTCTGCGGCACTGTATGGTTAATTGAAAATTCAATATTTGGGTTAAAAATTTGTTTAAAAAGTAGAATTTTTCTAAAACTATCCATCATGACAAGGATTTTTGTGATTAGGTGTGACAAGTAATCAATATTCTTACCAAAAACACTAACTTGAGTATTCATTTTGTTTTTTCTTGAATTTTATTGCAAAGTTTATATGCATTGGGGTGTCAAGTACAGTCTAAAAACCATCATATAGTAGGCATGTATAAAGACATGTATAGTCAAAAAAAGAGAAAGGTATGGTCGTTCTTGTCTTTAGATAGTTGAATTGCAACAAATTCTTCAATATGAAAAAGTTTTGGGTAGTTTTTCAATTTGACTTAAACAAGAGGCCCACTTGGGTAGATTTCATGGAAAAAAGGGGGAGGGGTAAACTATTGAATGTGGTTCAATCAAATACAAGGAAAAAAATAAAAATAATAGATAAGAATTCTCTTCTAGCTTTACAGTATCCAAATAATAAGAAAACATTCATAAAGATAGAGTAGAATGAGATTTACAGATAATTTGATAGGCATGACTTATTTCCAAATTTTGCCTTTTTTCAGAAAGGGGTACTCCTTTAATAGTGGGATTATATTTATTAATACAACAAAACAATTCTTTTAATGGCATTTTTTATGTTCAAATATGGCTACTTAATGAAACTAAGTAAATGATTTATTTTTTTAAGACATGTCATTATAGTTATAGGTACCAGTCTTGTATTACAACTCCAGTTTCCGGTGCATGTCAAAACATGGAGGTAAATAAAATAGTCCATTTTTTTCAGAATTTTTTTCTGGACTCAATTTTTTCTGTTTGATTAAAAGTTTATGCTGAATTCAAACATATATATAGATTTAAAAAAAATCTTGCATCTTTTTGGGGATATCAATCCAAGAAAGTGGAAGGATATCATGTTTACTGGAAGTGGTGCGGCCTAGTAAAAACAGCAAACAGAAAGTAGAAAAAAATTGTTTTGACAACAGGGTTACATAACTTTTTATTCTTCGTGGCATGACCCACTTTTTTTTCGATTAAATCACAATTTCACATTAATACATACATGATATGAACATGAAATTTTTTTTCTATGTAGCATTTTTTATTTTTTTATTTTCAAAGATGAGCTGTTTTGCATGTAAGCCTATGGAGCAGTCAATTACAAGACTGCAACCTTCAGGATTGTATCACAAGTTATCAGTTTTGATTTACGGAATTTGGTGGAAACAAAATTGTTTATCAAGGACATACGAATGAAATATTATCAACAGAGATACACAACTCTTTGGAGAAGGGTTTTATACAATCATTACGTCGTGTAAAATACAATTTAAACGTTTGAAACAGTTTAATTTAATCAGTATCTAAATTTCTCAGGAATAAAATTGTATTTTTAATTGACCTTCGAAAATATCTTTTGATAAATACGATGGATAGGTAATAACTAAGCAGTTTAGAGGAGTGATCTATTTATCTTTAAATATGTTATAATCCATATGTACCTCTTTTCAAAGTCAGTTTTAATACACCATTATTTATTCCATATTTGAATCCAGTGACAAAGTGTTCTCTGCCTGTGACGCTCGGAGGATGTGCACTATTGTTCACTCTGAAAATTGCTGTTACGTTTAACACAGCATGACTGATTGCAATTTGGTTCGTCCATTTTGTCTCACGTGGTATAGGGTCATTTGGGTCTTCTGGTGTTTCTACGGGATCATCTGTAGGATTGGCACTTAAAAACTTTGCCATTGCAAATTTAATTTCTGAATCTTTGGTTACTTAAATGTAAAATAAAATGCAAGTAAATTTTGACATTTTATTGACTTGCACGCGCTTATCCATCATTTTCTTTTTATGTGTCCTTGCAAGTAAAGAAATTTAAAGTATAATTTTCCTAACGTTCAAATCACTTACAAGCGACTGCTTACGACTAGTGTTCGAATGATAGGAGTAAGACATTGCTATATGAAACATAAATTAATTCTAAATGTTTTAAAAAATCATTACCTTTAAGGAAAATGTTATATAATAATGTACTAATCGATTCATTTTTTTTCTATACTTGCAACGTCTATATACAATACTCCGATATGAAGTTATAATGCTCTTTGAATTCGTATTGGACAAAATTATAACACTTGAAGTGTCCATTTCTTTGTTTGAGCTTTTGATTTTACCATTTGAGAAGGGTACTTCCCTTTTGAACTTTCCTTGGAGTTCAGTAATGTTGTTATTTTACTTTTTCTTATTCCAGCATACTATAACAAATTACCAGAGAAGAAGACATAAATTCAGGTGAAACATACTTGTCTGACAGTGTTTACCGCCAAATCCTTCCGTACAATTACAAGAAGTTGCAATTTCATTGACACAAGTACCAGGATAGCACCGGTTACTGTCCTTCCGCCATGAACAAGCCTCTGAAATAGTAACAATATACAAGGTCATGCTTTCTCTGAATTTTTATGGCATATTTAAAACTAAGTCCTTTGAAGATGATGGATTTATATTAAGGTCAAGAAAACATGATTATCATTTAGCTTTAACTGATCTTTAAACAAACATTTTGTAATTGTGAGTATTATTATCTCGGTTTTGTAAGTTTTGTCCTTTGTAGTTATCTAAAATGAGGTTAGTCGGGCCCTTTTACAGCTGATTTATATAGAAATGTTTATGGTTTCACTAGTTTCTAATTTAAGGGGAGGGTTTTGCGTTCATCAATGTGTTTCATTCCGCCTAATTCTGAATGTGCCTGTCGCAAACCAGGAACTTGTAATTATTGTTGTAGTATTCATCATCTGGCTGTCGGTTTTTGTTTCGTTGATTGTTTTGCAAGTTCTGACCTTCCGGGCCTTCCAAAGTTTACTAGAATATATAGCTTTGTTTATATACCATATTTCAGGACGTTTAACTCTCACGTAGTTCCTGGAAAAATTACTGCGAATTTTCATGAGTGAGATGAACAGACAGAGGTAAATTGATATACCTTTACCTTTGAGAAGGCGTGTCAGAAAAAGAAACATTACACGGTATATAATTTGTTTTCACGTTCATAGTTCTTCACTTTCTTGTTAACCGAATACTTATATTCTCCTACAAACAATTGGCATGTATGAAATAGTGTCGCTTTTTTTTCAGGAACTACGAGTGAGTGCTTCTCGAAGTGTGATAACAACTTTTATGTGAGCGTGATTTACCATTTTTATGTTTTCACATCCATCACTCTACAACTTCCTGTTTAACGAACACATATAGCATTGGAATCATTCGCGAAGAATAGCTTTCAGTGGATTCTATACCTTTATTTAATGTTTTTGTCATTGCGAGAGTTTCAGATTTAAAGATTGTTCTTTTGTCTAGACAACTCTCTGTTATTAAAAACTTTATGTTCGGTTTACATTTAAAAAATATTAACAAATTTAAATTTTGTAGTAACCAGAAAATAAACATTCTCAAGCGCGGGTTTTGAAAGAGACTTTAATTAGATAATTATGAATACAGCCTAGTCATTCATTTAATTGTAATTGAATATTATTTACACTATAGAACATGTTGATACTTTTCCACTTATAATCTATATCTTACGTATACAATTCTTCATGAATGAATCATCATTGCCATGTTTGTCCTTATGTCTTGTATATGCCCTCCAATACAGTTTGTCGAGTATCTCTCCTTCACAATACTCACAGTGATTATTTGAAACAGATGTACAACTTCTGTAGTTGCAGTGGTTTATTCGAGGACAAACTACAGTACAAAAATCAATTAAGATCGTAAAATATGGATAAAAAAAAAACTTAACAGTTATCAATCGAGATTTGGAGGAGAGGGTTGAAAACATAAATCTGCCACATACTCATGTGTCTGTTACAAATCATACGATCATGACTGATGATTGACCGTATCGTTCCTGTTATATTGTAGGTATTGTGTAATATGTAAAATGATTTTTTTTTATTTGTGCAGTATAAACTTGCGGCGATATAAAAAAGGGTGTTCACACCCTAAATCTCTCTCTTTCTTAATAATAAAAGCTCTATGAGGTCGATGGTGCTGGCCAGAAACTGACATATGAGCACAAAGGTTTCAGGTTTTAAAAGACAAGACCATAAAATTGCCAAGACATGTCCAAGACAATATTTGATTGTTTTAGGTGACAGGGCTATTATATCTCGTTACAAAAAAGGAGATGTTTTAAAGATGAAAATATATTTTTTTATGTACATGCTTTCCGTAATTGATAAGTTAATTTTGTATGGAAAGATGTGTATGTGGTACAAAAAAAACCTAAGTTATTTAAGTGAAATGTAAGACACTTATTGAAAAATTTTGTGCATGTTTTAGCTTTCAATATGCGAAAATAACGAAGATTGAAAACATAAGGTATGACCCGAAATGAAGCGCACTATGTCTCCGCTTGAAGCTTCTATTTTCAATAGGCATAAAAGTTTTCCCATGACTGTCAATTCTTAAGAAAACCAGCATAGAATTATGCTCGGTCCTTATTTTCACCATACCATGAACCGAACAAAAAAACCTTACTTTTTTAAGTCTTCATACGATAGTTTTGTTATCTGCAGACGACAATAATATAAATTTTACTTCAGATCGTTCGTGTGGGTGTGAGGTAAGTAAAGATACAGCGTCATGTCCAATTAACAATCTAAACTCAAAGATGCACACCATATTATTTGGTTAAACCGCCGCTGTTATTTGCAATTTATCTGTTCCAATTCAGCTGTGGTTAGTAGTATGCATTTAACCCGCGAACAAATAGTATTTTCACGTGAGTAGGAGAAACTTAGCGCAAAAGTCAAAACAGATTTCGCGTCGAAGAAACATACAACGATTGCTCTGTGGTCTGCCACTTTCTCTTTGGCAATACTATTGATTAACGGATCGAACACGAACTATGCACGACAGCTGTTCTGACTTTTGTGCTAAGTTCCCCCAACTCATGTGTAAATACAATTGCTTCATTGGCTGAACCACAGCTGTACTGACTATCACGCAATGGATTGTTTGGATGAGTTATTTATTTTAATTCAATGCGATAATAAAAAATTTCCATTACACAATAATTTTCTTATAGAAAGTATAAAGCTGATGACTACTGGTCTGTATTTTGCATGTAACTTCTTCTCTTGACAATGAAATATAATTAGATATATTGATTGTATAAGTACACAAAATCTTGCACAGTCGCGTCCTCTTCACATTGCGAGATGTGAGATGTATGAATACACAATCAAATCTGATTGGGATTGGGATTGTAATTCAAATATATAGTTGTAGTATTATGCAATTGATTTTGAGAAGCGTCCGTTTAGTTGTGAGGTATGTATAGATACAGCGTCATGTCCGATAAAGGATTTAAATTCAAAGATGCACACCATATCGCATTGTGTAACCACAGCTGTTATTTGCGTTTTGCAGGAACATGACAGTAAATCACAAACTCTATTCCGATGATAATCGTTGAAAATATTTTCCCGTAATTCTAGTATGTTATGTATGGACATATATATATTATATATCACATATAGCTGCTGTGAACTCTAACGGACTGTATTTACATTATATTTAGAATAATGTTGTGTTCAGCATAAGTAATGTCTTTAACATTGATTGGCAGGTCGAAAGCATATTATTTACAGCAGCTATCCTGACTATCAGACAATGACTCGCTTTTCCCAAAATACTTGAGTTTAACTAAATGCCAAAATAAAGAACGTTTCTTAAAATGTCAAAGAGCATTTTCATAGGGAAAACAGAGGCAAAGTTGATATTAAATGGATTTCGCTTTTATTTTTAGGTCACGTGTGATCATAAGCTCATCGCGTATTCAAGTAGTTATACAGCCTTGGTTTTCAAATCTTGGAAATTAAGCATTCCTCATTAAGGTAAATCCAGAAAATTAGTTCAGACACACTAATTTATAACGTGATATTTTCATTTACAGAACTAGAACAATATAGTATTGTGCCGGCCAAGTGTTCTAAGAATATACATAATACAATTTACAGATAAGTCCCGACTTTGGAGTACTGTGATTAAGATATTTTATACCGTTTTGTATTTTGAAAAACTAATTCATTGACAGTGCTCAATTATTTACTTTACTCTTTAAATGATCTATACAAGACTTAAAATTCGTCTTTTAGATCTCGCTTTAGCCTTATTGTTTATTTCTCCACTTTAAAACGACCTTTGAGGATTAATTTTTGTTATTCTCGTATGAATTACATGTAGTATTTATCAAATGATTGCTAAAACAATATGTTTCGGTACAACACCACTTCGTCAAATCGATAAAAAAAAGTCGGTCAACCTGAACGAAATGAAATTCGGTCAGTAATTTATGATCAATCATGAAATTTGAAAATTGAAAGTCTATGTTTCTCCCAAAAGTCGGTCAACTGACACAAAACGCAAACTCGATTTATAAGTCATTATTGTATACTAATGTTCTTAAAGCAGATCAATTTATGCAGTCATAATGGAAAAAGTCCGTGCAACTGTTTGGTTTTAGAAGGACAGAAGGACGTTCATGGATAACACAACATATACATGCATATACCCCTGCCGATTATTTAAAGGGGCACTAAGATATAAAGAATGATGTAAGCATAAGATTTCGTATAAACTCTCGCTGTGATGTACATTCCTTAAAACACACTAAACATGCTAATAAAAGAGATACAAAATATGATGAAATGAAAACTAAAACGATATTTAACCAACACCAGACCTACTTGAATTAACATTAGCAGTGTGAGATAACTGTTTTTACTGTGTCATTAGTAAGCGCAGATATAATATCCCTGCTTTACGTTCTTTTGACGATTTTGACCTACATTGAATTTGATACATTACCAGCTATGAAAACTAGGCTAATAAACGCTTTCCAAATTACAAGAGAATTATAACTCCCTTCCGGAGTACTTAATAACAATCTCGGTTTCTGTATGGTATTTCGTTTTGCTCATATCTTTAAATATTTCTGATTAAACTTGTATCGTTCGTTTTGTTCGGGTATTATGCTCTGAATTTTTCAGACTCCTTTTGTATAGAAATGAAAATTATTTAGATCAAGTTTGCAACAAATTCACCTCACAATCTTATTACAGAAATTAATTGTATCATACAATATGTACGTACTAGAACAATATCCCCTGCCATCATTGTAGAATCCATGGTTGCATTCTTCACATTTGTTCGGCTCTGTACAAGTTCCACCGCCGAAAGTTTGTGTTCTTCCGCCACGATATATAATCTTATCGTTACTGTACCTTCTGTGGCAAGCACCTTTTAAATTTGTTCTTCCAGCGCAAACAGCTTGAAATAAAACATTTGAAAAATAAATCCTATTTATAAATTTTAATTGAGCACACCTTTTCTGAAAGTTATTTCCATGAGACTGAATTGGACTCAAAATAACTTTCAACTAAACATCCTTATACTATCTTAATTATGAAACTATTTCATGAATGAGCATGCACGGTCCAATACTCATATGGATTACAAATTATGGGAGGTACACACCTTTTCTCATTTTTATCAACGACCTTTTTTATTTAATCACGTATAGATTAAACACATGATTGTTTCAGCCAAAAAGTTTTCAGTCTGGTTGTAAATCTAGATAATAAATGTACAATAATATGTTTTATTCTTACATATTTAAATATTTATAGGAAACTTCTATTTCTATCTATTCCAAACTAAGTTTACAAAGAACTGTTCAATATAGAATAAAAACATTCCTACCATAATTGCAACCAGTGGACTCATAAACCCATCCTGAGCAGCAAGCATATCGAGATCTTGTTACTGATCTGAAGTACAGATATCATACTTAATATGTTGCATAAATGATGTTAGTTTCCTTGTATGACGAAAAACAAAGTGTTAGAATATTTTATATATATGTACAAAACAATCTGAAAATTCTTTTTACTATAATGTACTCATATCCATATAAAATGTATAATATAAAGTTTATGTTATTTTTTAATCTTTACTTTTGGACTTAATTTGAAATTAATGAGAAAAAAATGAATAGTTGTGTGATGCATATATACCAGTATACATGTATGTCTGTACAATGTAAATACCGTGCATCTATACATCGCGTGTTTGTTGGTAATTGAATTTTTCAGCTTTGAATGTATGAAATATGCTGTTTGTGTATCCAGGATGCGGTGACAATCAGCAATTACTCTTTACAAAAGACGCGCCTTTTTCACGTTTACGCGGAAGTAAACTTGAAAGTAAACGCCTGTTTACGTTTTATTTATACTGAAAGTTTGGAGTTAACGTAGAGTTACACATTGTTACATGAATTGCACGTGAGTAAACGCTGCGTTTACTTTTTCTGTCCGTCTACATGTAATGCTTGGTCTGCACCCAATTGTAAGGCGAGTGCTGCAATTACTTGTGTCCTTTGGTTATATTGGTTGATTCATTGCAATAAAATACAAGACTTACAAGAAATGAGCTAATTAGTCCAGCTCATTTTCAAGAGACTTTCCCTCCCGACGGAAATACATTCAGAAAAGAGGTCTTCAAATGCTAATCTTATAAATTTCAAATTTGTTTATTGTCAGTAAGGGAGCAAGTATTCTCAATAACTTTATTAATGAATGTCATTAGATACTTACTTATATTTTGAGCACCTCCACCATCCAAAAAGATAACAACCCCTTGTTTCCTTTTTCTTGTAATATTCTCTACGGTAGCACACTCTTCCACTATTTTTAAAATGAAAATAACAACATACTATATTGTAAATTTCAATTTTTCTTTCACCTTTAGATGCACATTTAAAACATGCGGAATAATAGAAGATATCGAGAAATGTTTAAAAAAATTTAAGAAACAAATTTTCTATTTAAAAAAAATTAATAATAATATTTAAAGAACCCAATTGTTCAAGAACATCTTAAGATCTTTAAACCTCGCATATTTATAATAAAGGTGTTTAAATTAACCTCAATACAGTAATACAAAAAATAATTTCAGTTACAAAACAAATAACCTTCGTAAACAAAAACGCTGTCGGAAGATAACTGATTCTATATAAAATAAGGAGATGTGGTATGATTGCCAATGAGACAACTATCCATTAAAGTTCAAATGAAGTGGATGTAAGCAATAATAGGCAACCGTACGGCCTTCAACAATGAGAAAAACCCATACCGTATGGTCGGCTATAAAAGACCCCGAATTATGAAAAAATTAAACAATTCAATTGACTTTATAGTTTGCGGTTCTTTTTAAATTAAGGGAGACGATCAGCTTCTTCGGTTGAAAGCAGTCACGTCTGGTGTCAATTTATTGCTGACTTTCACCGATTTCAAAAAAAAAAAAAAAAATCTTTATGTATTTCCCTTTGAAATAAGGAAGATAATTGGATACCTACGATGTCTTATGATAGCTTACATTCCACTGATTCGAAAAAAAAAATATGTGGTTTCTGTATTCTTTTTAATAAAAATAGTGCAAAAATGGCTATTTCCGGTTAACACAATGTCACGTTTGGTTGTCCTTTTGTGAAGGTTATATGTCGTCCAGCCTAATGCAAAAGACCTTATGGCTTTTTATGAATGCAAATCAGAAGGTATTCCCACAGAAAGATTGACAGACCTAATGTTGGTAAATCACAATTCACTTAGCAAAATACATCCTATTCCCCAGCATTTTTTGTTTGCCTAATTGATAGTTCTATGTATTTAATCAAGAGTAGAAGATCTCTTGATTTTTAAAAAAATCATATAGGGTACAAATTAGCCTAAAAATCAAAGTTGGTATATAATAAGCTTACAGATCAAAGTTGGTATATAGGAAGTCAAACGAAACCATGACAAGATTAATTCAAGTGCTTGTGAACACTACATTTTGCACTGTAAACTCCAAATTTGACAGTCCATTTGACACTCTATTCTTCATACTAGTACACTTGATACAATCAAAAACCTGATAATAAATTGTTCAAAAAAGGCCTTTGAAAAAAGTGGAATTAATTACTTTTGGAGTGTCAAGAATTCGTTGGAAGTACTTGATAAATTGTATGCTTTTATTGGTGATTTTGAATCTGTTCAAAGTTTCGATTTTTCTACCCTATATACCACTTTGCCTCATAGTCTTCTAATTCACACACCTAATTAAATTAGCATTTTAAAAGTCAGAATGCGAATATATATGTTTAAGCTCTTTTAGGTAATTTTTTAGTAACAACAAACAAAAGAACTATGTCAATTGGACCCGCTTTGATACTATAAATGCCCTTGAATTTTTACTAGATAACATTTTTGTTCGCTTCGGAGATTCCGTATATCGTCAAGTTATCGGAATTCCAATGTGGACTAACTATGCACAACTTATTGCGGACCTGTTTCTGTATTGTTTTGAGTTACAATATATGACTTAAATCAGCAAAGACCCATCGGAACAACATCTGATACAAAAATTTAATAACACTTTTAGATATTTGGATGATATATTGGCTCTCAATAATGACGACTTCAGAATGAACACTAAAGTGATTTATCCTGTTGAACTGACTTTAAATAAAGCTACTACTAACAATGAACACTGCCCTTTCCTGGATCTTGATATCTATACCTTTAACGGGAAGCTTAATACCAAATTTAATGATGAAAGAGATGATTTTTCATTTCCTATTGTTAATTATCTATTTTTAGATGGTGAAGTTCCCTTGCCACCATCTTATGGTGTTTATATATCTCAATTTGTTCGATTCGCTCGTGTATGTAACAACGTATTTTATTGTAACGAAAGAAATCTATATATTACTGAAAAATTATTACACCAGGGTTTTCGATATCACAAACTAGTCAAAACATTAACTAAATTTTATCATCGGTACAAATACATCATTCGTAAATATAAATCAACATGGAGACATCTTATACGTTCATGTATTTCACATCCAATCTTTTATGGTAATATTCTTTACAAAGCACAAAAATGTCGGCATTAACCTCAAAAGCTAACCAAACCTTTAAACAGACTAATTAAGAAGGGATATAGTTACGATACTGTTGTCAGGTAATTAAAGATGGAATATTTTGGATTTAATATTGATTCACTCATAGGGTCTTTGCATCGGAAATAAACACATTTATTCTAAAACCAGTTGTTGGCACGATACGGGTTATGTTCTTCTCATTTATTTTATGATGGTATGATACTATACCCCTAACGGGAGGGATTGTGCTTCATTTTCATATGATGGAGACATAATCTTTCAATCAGTTTAATTGAGGTCTGGAGCTAGCATGTCAGTAACTGCTAGTAGTCCTTTGTTAATTTGTGTATCATTGTCATTTTGCTTAGTTTCTTTTGTTACCTATTCTGACATCGGACTCGGACTTCTTTTTAACCGAGTTTTACTGTGCGCATTGCTGTGTGTGTTTTTTTCTACATTGGCTAGAGGTATAGGGGGAGGGTTGAGATCTCACAAAACATGTTTAACCCCGCTGCATTTTTGCGCCTGTCCCAAGTCAGGAGCCTCTGGCCTTTGTTAGTCTTGTATGATTTTTAATTTTAGTTCATTTATATATTTTGGAGTTTAGTATGACGTCCATTATCACTGAACTGGTACACACTTTTGTTTAGGGGCCAGCAGAAGCACGCCTTCGGGTGCGGGATTTTCCCGCTGTGTTGAAGACCCATTGGTGGCCATCGGCTGTTTTTTGCTCTTTGGTTGGGTTGTTTTCTCTTTGACACATTTCCCATTTCCATTCTCAATTTTATCATTGTATTATGCAAAGAAACTGAGTTTGAGCTTTTGATTTTGTCATTTGAAAAGGGACTTTCCGTTTTAAATGTTCCTTGGAGTTAGGTACTTTTGTTATTTTACTTTTGAATATCTAGGTATATATTATCAATAAATTGCCTTGCGTAAGCATTCATAGAATCTTAAAAACGTTCGTTTCACTGCTCTATGGTGTATGTGTACTTGGACATATAGGAAGAGAAGATGGCTGAAATATAGATATCCAGCAGTGACTCTAGTGATTTGATTCTACTTTTTGGAATCTCTATTCTCATCCTCCAAACAAACTAAAACAAATTCATTTCAAGTGCAGCTGTTTCTACGTCATTTGGTCGTTGGTGGATAGGTGTTTCATTTTAAATCATACCACATCTTATTTATATTGAATACATTTTGGAAAATGAATTTTTATAAAGTTTGTCCGGTTAACTTTAACTTTTGAAGACCGGTGATTTCTGTCGCCATTATTAAGAAAAATAGTACCTGTTTTATGCTTTATAACTTTTATAGAAAAAAAAGCTTTCAATTTTATATCAACTTCAATTTCGTGTTTCCAGTACTGATTCAAATTTAATGTATTGTCATACAAGATACATTTAAATTAAATGGCTTTCAGAATATGATATGTTTTAAGCTCTTTTTGATAAAATGCATTGTATTGCAATGCCAGAAAAACATACTTCTCAATCAATATACATAACAAGTAAAATGTTGAAGGATTGGTTGATAGACTGCATTATGAATTTTTATTTTTAGATTGACAGTACAAATTAATATATAATTAATTATACAACAAAACTAGACATCTTTGAAATTCACTAATATTGAAAATTATAATGTATAAAATATAAAATGAAAATGAAAATTGAGATGAATTAAAAGAAATGTGTAATATGTGTCGATGAGACAGCACACTTCCAAATAGCGTACAACAAAGTATATACCAATAATATTTACCAATATTTAAATCAGGATATGTTACATTTTTATTCCGACAAGTTTGTTTACAAATTGATCTACTAAACAGTGTTTTCTTTCACTGCTTCTTTTTTACCAAACATTAAGTTATTTAAGGTTGACTGTTAAAACTATATCCACTAGTAATAGACATACTTACACTTTTATGGAAATTTGTCAACCAAAATTATTACTAAAAATCGCACAAGTTCCCGCAAAATGTTGCATTACAATTTTCAAAAGTTGACGTCATAATTAAAAAGTGATTGTTGCATGACGTCAGAAGATTATTCGAAGAAAAATCTAAGGTCAATCGGAGACAAAGTTCAGCTGAATACTCAACAGTGTAAGAACGTCATCAGAGTTTGTTTTCATAAACCCAGAAAGCTTATTTATCGTGCATATCATGAATGATAGTATATGCACATACCACTATCCCAGGTTAGAGGGAGGGTTGGCGCCTTCAAAATTGTTTAACCCCTCCACATTCTGTATGTGCCTGTAATTCAGTGGTTCTCGTTTGTTGCTGTATATCATATTTGTTTTTCGTTCATTATTTTCTACATAAATCAGGCCGTTAGTTTTATCGTTTGAATTGTTTTACATTAGTCATTTCGGGGCCTTTTATAGCTGACTATGCGGTGTGGGTTTTACTCATTGTTGAAGGCCGTACTGTGACCTATAGCTATAGTTGTTAATTTCTGTGTCATTTGGTCTCTTGTGTAGAGTTGTCTTATTGGCAATCATACCACATTTGTATACATAGCAAATGATATTGTACAAAAGTAGAAATATAACAGTTTGATATATAATTAACACTTAATTAAATCATGAAAGCACAGAAGTTACGCACATTATTGCGTCAAAGCGGCGAAATCATACACAACTCAATGATATGCACATCTGATAATAAAATCACAGCATATAAATTTTGTAATATTTACATCTATAGAACAGTAGGTAGTACTGGTTCTAAAAGTCATAAAACTTGATCTTATCTTAGAAATAATTCATGGGGGGAATGAATTTATTGTGTTTGTACCACGAGTTGGCCCTTTATGCTAAATATCTTACCTCGAGCGATAACGAGTGGTAAAATTCAGTATAAAGGGCCAACCCGTGGTAAAATCAATATAAATGCAAGCCCCCGTGAATTATTTCTATTCTAATGGTACAAGACAGCAATTCTTTTATTTCGAAGCGCTGTTGTTAAAGGGAAATGGTTGCTTTTCTCGTAATTGAACACACTATTGATTTTGACGTAAAAAACGAAGAAAACTGAATAAGTGACATGCTCAAATGATTTACAATAACATACTTAGACAAGTTTAAACGAATATGATTGATTATATAACTTTTTTAAAGAAAACTGGCCTACTACAAATTCTTATCATCGTTTGTTTATCTTTTCATGTTTTGACGACTTTCAGTTTCAAATTCGTGCATTTTCCCTGAGAATGCTTATATCCTTACGTCATCGTTCAGTGACGTCATTTACTGACATTGGGTAACTCATTCATTAAAGGCAATCGACGAAGGAGTAAAATTGGAACAGCCCGAACAATCAATGACGTTGACGATCAGCTGACACATCAATATATACATATTTTGCCATGGGTGTGTACTCAAAGCGTTTGAAGAACGTCATATTAGAATTTTCATTAATGGTTCATGATGCCGATATCACTTTTATCAAAACGTCAAAATTTTGCGTGTCAGACGTAACAATCTATACGCATAATCACCTTTACAGAAGTGTTAGCGCTCGTCCGGAGAAGGTGGAATTGGCAAACATTTGCATGAATTCCTATGTCATATTTAATTTATGATTTCTTATCAAACTTACACTGATTCAACGGCTGAACTGATTATTTTGTAAAACTGAATACTTTTCCCTATGGTAAGTTGGCCTCATATCTTGACTAACATCTAGAAATTGACACTGAGGTTCGGTTGAAAACAAAACTTTACAATAAAAGAGATGATTTCAGCTTCCAAATTTTGAACTTTCCTAATCTATGTAGCAACATTCAAGCTTCAAGCAGTGCCAGCTGCATACGGAGAAAAAATAAAATCACAAAAATACTGAACTCCGAGGAAAATTCAAAAAGGAAAGTTCCTAATCAGATGGCAAAATCAAAAGCTCAAACACATCAAACGATTGGATAACAACTGTCATATTCCTGACTTGGTACAGGTATTTTCTTACTTGAAAATGGTGAATTGATCCTGGTTTTATAGCTAGCTAAACCTCTCATTTGTATGACGTTAGCATCAAATTCCATTATATTGACAACGATGCGTGAACAAAACAAACAGCCACAATAGGTAAAAATGACAAAAAAAGGGGTACAGCAGACAACATTCTGTTCCTTTATATTCCTATTGTAAATCATTTGAGCATGTCACTTATTCAGTTTTCTTCGTTTTTTACGTCAAAATCAATAGTGTGTTCAATTACGGGAAAAGCAACCATTTCCCTTTAACAACAGCGCTTCGAAATAAAAGAATTGCTGTCTTGTACCATTAGAATAGAAATAATTCACGGGGGCTTGAATTTATATTGATTTTACCACGGGTTGGCCCTTTATACTGAATTTTACCACTCGTTATCGCTCGAGGTAAGATATTTAGCATAAAGGGCCAACTCTAGTTATTACGATGTTCCAGGGCTTGTATTTCCTATCATGATTTCCTTGTTAGATTGTTGCTGCTCACAAGGAAGCTGTTGAGCCAAGAATTCAAAGTGGTGAAGTTGAAATCATCCTTTCGTAAATTTTACGGACGCCAACATGAGGTGGTAGATCATTATGGAATATCTGTTTCACAGATGACGAATGATATGTTCCAATTGTCGTAATTTTGATTCCGTCTTGTCCCTTTTCCCGAATGTGACCTACCGAATTAAATTGATCACCGGGTTTGTACTTACATGAGCAAACGATGAGTGCCACATATGGAGCCGAATCTGTTTACCATTCCGAAGGACCTGATATCACCCCCAGTTTTTGGTGGGATTCATGTTGCTCAGTCTTTAGTTTTCTGTGTTGTGTGTTGTGTACTGTTGTATTTATTTTGTCTTTTTTTTTAGGCATGGCTTTGTCAGTTTATTTTCGACTTATGAGATTGAATGCCCCTTTGGTATCTTTTGCCTCCCTTTAAAAGGACCCCGACATTACAAAATGTGAATCAATTCAAACGAGAGAACAAACGGCCTTTCTCATGACATAACAATAAAGGAAAACTAAAATATGATAGACAGCAATCAAAGGCAATCACTGAATGACAGGCTAGTTACATATAAAATTTATCGGGTGAAACTTGCTTATACGCACTCGACCCTTCCTTAACCTGGGACAGTTGTGTAACAGCACAACATAAAACACATTGTAAAACTTAGTTGGAATTGACTTGACTCATCATATTGGCTCAAAGCACAAACACAACTGAAATACAGATAAAAGACACAAAGTACCGATCTAAGAGTACCTGAATTTACTAAAAGTTATGAAAACAAATTATAACTAATTAATAAATCATGTTCTACCTGACTAAAGTATAAATCAGTTCATATCTAACGAATTTCGTGTGCAGACGTCATACTCTGTCGGATTTATTGACATTAAGTGGCATTTAGACGTGTAACCACGAAATGTAATAGCGGCATCTAGTATTAAATACCTATGCAAAAAGATTGACGACCTTTTGGTTTAAAATACTTCGTTACATATAATTTTCTGTTTTCTGTAGTGTTGTTTGTCTGTTGGTCTTTTCCTTTTTTAGCCATGGCGTTGTCAGTTTATATTCGACTTCATCCGTTCGAATGTCCTTTTGGTATCTTTCGCCTCTCTCTCTCTTATGCAATATTTTATTTATTTACCGGTAAAGCCATAACAGCAAATCAACGATTCTTTTTTGTTAAGTAGGATTTTTTTATCAAGCACATTTTCCGATATCGTTGTCCTCTTGTATTAAATTATATTATACTGATATTTTGCCTAGACATGACAAATATGTATACCTGTCATCAATTGGGTTCCGTTTTTATAGCATAAAAACGTTCAGTCTTTAATGATACCGATTATAATGAAAAATGTCCATTAAACTACAAAATGATTTGATCACTCCAAGCAATGTTTGCAAAAACATCTAAGTGATTCCTCATCGTTCATGATCATTTTCACGATCATATAATAGCGGTAACGGATCTCTCATGATCATAAATGCCAAGTTTATAATCTAGATTTTAGTAAGAATTTGAATCAGCTACGGCAATTTTATGAGTCTTTGCAAATTGCGATGTAGAACGTCATTGTTCAGAGAAAAATTATTCTGTAATTTATAAAAACTTTAATTTTGTATAGACTTATTGTAAAAAGAGTTATTGTTTAAATTTTGATCGAACCATTTTGATAGACATTAATATTTTGTTCCGATATTTATTATTATAATTCATTAAATTGAATTAAACACTGATATTGCATTATCTTCTTGATAAAATTTAATTCATGGTGAGATACCAGATCTTCCATAATAAGTTAAAAAAAAGCTTTGCAATACTTGTCCACCGTTACTTATTCTTTCAGGATGATTTTTTCGATATATCGAATGACAGCCGTTTCAAAGGCTCAATTAACAATTGTAAATATTTACTGCGTTTTGACGAGAGTACTTCAAATTCTCTGCTTAGTTTAATTTAACTTTCAATTAAAAAACTTACCTTGATTCAAGACAAAAAGAGAGCAAAAACAGGGTAAAAAGAATCCCATGCATTGTACCACTTATCATTGAAACAAACGTAGATACTAAAGCGTTTTAAATTTCTGCATTGGTTTTTAACTAACTATAGTGTACAAATAACATTTACCAATCATAGATCAATGATTTAAAGTAAAAGAAGTTAATGCAACGAAAGTGCTTTATTTTGCCCTCTTGTCGTCAAAAAGGAAGAATTGAAATGCTTATCAACAATTGGTTAACATATTTTGGTAACTAGGAAGTCAAAATTTAAAAAACATAATTTGCAATTGTATACCAACTCATCGTTGATGATTCCACTGCAAGTAATACCGTTTTAATGATACCTAAAAATAAAATAAGAATGACAAAAAATATTGACGGCACAACAGTTCATACTTACCACCAAAATCCGACTCCTCCAAAAAACAGTTTTATGAATTTCATGGCTAATCTCGACCATATGACGCAATATGAAATCTGAATATTCCAGCTATCAAAAGGATGACCACTTACAAATGTACTTGAACAAGGAAGTAAGAGACAATACATTATTTAAAAGGGGGGTCAAAATGTGATGGCTATTACAGATGTTTGTTATATTGTAGATTAATAAAGAAAATTAAATACAACATTCCTATCAGATTTCAGAAAGGCTCATTAGATTATTTAAATTTGTCAGACCATGGGAAAAGGGAACCATTTTGAATTAATTACAAATGTAGTTGGTATATGTAGCATCACGCATATGTTCCTTTTGAATGAAACGATATTTGTCTTGAGAAACCATGAATATATTTTGGAAACAACCGATTAGACTAAAGATTAAAGTGCCAAAATATCGAAACAAAATCCAAAACCAACTGTAAAATTTCGAGTGGTTGAAACAATAATAATTGGCGTGTGTTTAGTGAATCTTATGGTTTAAAACTATAAACCAAATGGCTACATAAAGTTTTAGACATGAACAGTTTATTACACTATTCTTGCTTCACAGATTAGACACTATTTATTTCCTTTATAGTATTTAGTTATATTGTTTATTGCTGCTTACAATTATAAGACAAACTTCATACTAAATACTGTGATAAATGGAATTGTTCTCATTGTTAATCCGGACAAAACTAATGTATTGATTTTTAAATAAGTTATGCAGGATTATATCAAATATGTTACTTTAAAAAAATGACGTACAGACTGTTAATTTGACAAAAGAATATAATATTTGGGAATTTCATTTAAACCGTCAGGATTTTTTTTAACGCATTATAACACTTTCATTCTATGATAAACTTAATATTTACCCATTGGAAACTGATTTAAAGCGGTTGAAACCTATACTATTACATGTATATTGCAGTAAAATATGGACACTTGATATGATAATTAGAGACGATTCTATTCTTGAATATATAATTATGTAAATGATGGTAATTTATATGAATTTCCCACTGTGATTAATTGTGGTAATCTCAGATGTGAAATAACTCGCTTATTTTCACTCTCGAGACATTCCCTTTCTTTTACCGTACCATCACTTGAGACTTTCTTTTGAAGATTCGCGGCTTGATACTTAAAACTAATTGATTAAGTGTTTCGCATGTCAACAATTAGTAGATCCGGTGCATTTAAAACAGCTTCTTGTTTCACAATAATTGTAATATCTGCATCAATCTTCTCGAAGTGACGATTTTGTTTCTATATGATAAAATTTGCCAACTATCTTGTTGGTGTTTTAGTTTGAGCAGAACTAAGCAGGTTTACTATTGCTATGGATGCTTTAAGGGTATTCAATACAGAAAAGATATATCATTGGTTTTTCCTTAAAATTTTGACACAAGTCAATTTTGTTATGCACTATTGAAGCGTGCAAAGCTAAAAAACACCATTATGATTTACTTTTTCAGATATTGTAGTTTGAAATTCATTTAGAAGTCATTATACATAGCTAAATTCACGTAAAGACTATACGTAGGTTAATGAAAAAATATTACCAAAAGGAAAATTAAGTACATGGATATTTAAATCATTACGTTTGTCGCCAGCTTTTCGTTATTTGTTTATCTACTGGCATGTTTATCTAAACGCCTTTCTCTGTCTTTTGTTATTATAATTCCCCTAATCGAAATGAATCGCAAAATCAATGTTGTTACTATAAACTGAATAATGCGTGGTTGATTCAAGACTAAAATATAAAAACGACTAAAATATATTTATGTTTTGCCAGTATAACTCGTAATGTATGCAGTTCCACGAGAAGTAAGACCCAAAATATGAAAAATCGCAGGTCGCATTCAACAATGAGAAAACCCCAAACAGTATAGAAGAGTAAACATGGCCCGAGGTGACACAAATTTAAACAATTCAAAAGAGAAAACCAACGGCTTCATTAGTTCTATCACAATAACTGAAAAACAACGAGTAATGAACGGTAGTAACTTCAGTGTATACCAATATCCGGTGTCGCTCCCATACGGTGAACTTAATCTAAGTCAAATACCACAAAATTAAAGGCTCCAGACAGAAAATAGTCACATAGAGCATAGTTCTGAGCTCTTAATCTTCTCTTTGTACGAGTAAGTGGTGTAACAACACAATATAAGAACAAACTGTACAAATCAGTTGGAAAGGGTTAAACGAAATAAAATAGTCTAAAGAATACCTGCAACCTGCGTACAGAATTGTTATAACCATTTTGCTTCTTATTAGAGATTTCCAATAAAATGACATACGTACGTAACTCGACGTACAGACCTAATGGGACTGGTTATTGCCAATCATTGAATTTGATTAAATACGTCGCTCAAGTTTAAACCAAGTATTCCAAGACTTTTAGAATCACACACTGGAATTTTCGTCCGTATAAAATCATTTTATCATGACGAAAAATGATAGAAATCTTGCATTTTTATTTATCACGTGGTTTTCCAGATTCCTGCCTTTATTTTCACTGACTTAAGATAACGTATAAAAACACGTATCACATACCTATCATACGATCGATTTGAATTATCTTTCATGGTTTTTGATATAATGACAATTATTTTTCAATATACTTTGCAGATTAACGCCCCATTATGCCTTTTTTCGTTATCAGATGTTTATCTTTCTTTCTTTTTTTATTTATCCATCTTTTTATTATATTTGTTGGGGGAAAAACTTTTAGCGGGATATTTTTCTGACAATTTCAGAAATATTGAAACCAGTGTTTGTCAGAAAATGTCTCTTTGAGATTACACTATCGCTTCCATTTAATTTCCAATCAAAAGTATTTTTCATTTATTATGAAATGTATTGATAAACAATTCCCTATATAGGTTGTACTTTAGAAGGTGTGCTCGATTAAGGATTGGTATGTGTTGTTTTGCTATCGAAGACATTTCCAGGTTGTTTTTTTTTTAATATCCCTTAAAGTTAATTTACTTATAGCATTTTATCCATTTTATTGATAAACAATTAATGGGGGGGGTCACCGAATTCGTTTTACTGCATAAATCATTAACTGAAATATGTTAGGTAAGAAACATAGAACAACATAAGATAATAAGATTTCGTTGCCAGATGCGGATCCAGGATTTTGAAAAAGGGGGGATCTAGGCGACGTTAGAAGTGGAACATGCCCCTCCCCCTAAATCCTCATTTTGGATGCGCTATGCAGTCAAAATAGCTCTCTTTCGACGTTAAAATCCCAACGCAGTGTAGAATATGACGATTTTGCGCAACGCTAAAATATAAGTATTTATAGGATGCAGGGCCATGTGTTCGTTGCATATGTATTTTACATATGCATATTTAGGACGAGAAGATGAATATGAACCAGAGTTTGTATTATAACGCAGGAAGACATGTCACCCTACCCGGACACATGATTCTGACTCCGGACCGACCAATCTTTGCTCTTCGTTATTATATTCTATGCATTTTGACAAAAGCTAAACTATAAAATTAAAAGACATAGTGGAACTTGAACTTTAATATCCCCAAATCACAAAAGCATTTTAGAGGAGGTCATACATATAATTCTGTCATTTATTTTTGTTTTGACCAGGACCTGTCTTTAATTGAAATCTGAGAATTAAACCTTTAACCAACAGTTTCATTGAAATATATTGATTAATGCGCATTCGAAATATTATTATTTCATGATAAAATTCCACAAATCTGGATTTATTTTTCATAGACAAGATCTTTGTGCTAGTGTGTGACCTATCAAAAGTATGGTCACCTAACATTCCCCCAACCACCCCCCCCCCCCTTTTTGGGTGTTTCCTTAGCGTTGCAGGATGTACCAGTATTTACTCTATAAAAGATTGTATTCAACATTATCACATGCTTAAAAGGGTCGTCCGTTTGGTTGTCCGGGATGTATTAATACACAGCCACGTCCAGTGGCAGTTGGGACGTCTAATCAAATCTAATGTAGGTGCGTACATTAGTTCTACACGGAACAGAACCAGGGATCCATAGGGGGCCTGTTGCGAGACAAAATGTCTGCCCCTTTGTAACATGCTCTCTTTTTCCAGGTACGATTGAAATTTATGCTGTTATCAGAGTCGACCTAGTATACATATCTATGGTATTATTTTGTTTTACTTGTCCTGAATATGCATGCTGTTTTCGTCTTTTAATGTCCGGCAACAACAATCAATTAATTAATCAATCAAACGTGATTACAATTATGATTTTTCTTGCATTTGTAGATGCTGAAAATAATTTTGCAATTCAGATTTTGAATTAACCGTCCACTCTCTACTGGCATTGACGTCTTTTAATCAAGTTGAGGCTTTGACTTCCAAGATTCAAATCATTTGCTTCCCAAGAAATAAAATTCAAGTTAAGCTACTGTCGATTGATTGATAGTCGGTTGCTTAACGTCCAGTGGTAAATATTTCATGCATATTTAATGTGCGCAGAGAGCGTGGCATTCCCTCTACAAGAGGCATCGGATTTAACGTCCCCACTATGACTGGACATGACTGCGTACTTGTACATTCCGCACAGCCAAAATGACGCCCCACTTCGGCAATGGTTTAACTGCCGGTCGGAACAAGACCAATAGTTACCATATTTCTATTCCCCGGTCACCCTTGAGTGGTTACTGTCAAATCGAGCACACTACCATTAGACCAAAGAGACAGTTATGAATATGGAAAATAAATATACATGTACATGTATTAATCAAAACATTTACAACAAGAATATGTGGCCTTAAGACAAAGTGCCCCATTCACATGTTATATTTCTATGTTCAGTGCACCACTTAATCCGGGTCAAACTCTAATTTGGTATATAATTTTAAAAGTTATATATTTTGAACGGAACGGAAGAACGTTCGGATGCACAGACCAGTAAATATAATATCCCCTCGCTATCATAAGTTGTTCATAAAACTAAAATGAGTATCTTACTTAACAAAACTTCAATCAAATATTCCGTACAAAATTTTTTCATACATATTTGCATAATTTAAACGCCAAACACTTCAGAAAAACAAAAAGTAAAAACACTAACTGATTCAGTAAAGTGTAATCATATTTTGTCTTGAAGATACTGTCTCATAAATTCCATTTGATAAAATTCTACGGAAAGATGACAAAGTACTAGCAGAAAGATGCAACAGTGATCTGAATTCTATCTCTGACAAATGTATCTTGAATTAAATTATAGAACTATCATTAGTATGCTAACAAAATAGCAGAAGCAAGTCGTATACACCTTTTACATTCCGGCGTGTTTGAAACTCATGTTTTAATTTTATAACGTATAAATCAACAATGAGAATATCATCTCGCTTCAGATTCCATTATTTTTATTTTTTCAAACTTAATTTTGATTTAGTAGCTTCAAGAATTCACCCTTTGAGAGATACATATACGGGTCAAGTGAAATGACGAAGTAATGATCGGTGCATTTGATTACCGGTAACTGAATTAATTATTCCCTTGAAAATTTGTTGTCAATAAAATCATCCCAAATTTAATAATAAAATATGTAAAGAATTAAAATGCTGATTTTTAAATAGCATCTATTCCAACATAGTATGTATATTCAACTAGCCGAAAATGCATGCAGTCAATGATCCCCTCCGTCATCCTTCAATGAAATAGGCCGAGATACGGTCAGATAGGTTGGTTATGTCGAGTAATGTCATTTTATTGGAAATCTCTAGTAGGCGTCAATCTTACAATCCTCGAGTAATTGTTTAAGCTTTTGCCGATTTATTTTACAAGTTTAATGAAAAGAATTGATTGATTATTTGCTGTTTGCCTAAAGTCTAGAGACAAATAGTCCATGCATATTATGTACGAAATGGAATAAAAAGTGAAGTCATAAAAGAGTGGCGGAAAATACCAAAGGAATATTCAAACTCATAAGTCGATGAACAATTAACACTCCCATGGCAATAAACATGATAAACGAAAAACGACAAAAAACCAAACAACTGAATACAAAACACAATATAGAAAACTAAAAACTTAGCAATGGACCCCACCAAAAACCGGGGTGATCTTATGAGATTCGGAACGTTAGCAGATCCTCCACATGTGATCGTCGTGTTTCTCTTATAAAATACAGTGATAAGTTATATCAAACAATTGTGTAACACGCATTGGTGGATTGGTTATCTACTCTTATCTAACTATAAGACATCACCAAATTCATAAACCATCGGTCATGTAAATTATCTAATCCTGAAGCTTTAAAGAATGTGAAATTGAAACATGTGTTTTCAAGACAAAGGATAAACAAGATACCGATTTTAACTTCACAGATATTGAACAATTAAAAATCACAAAGAACAACACATAAATATAAAGCAAGAGCAACCAGAACCCCTTATAAACAAATCTAGGTGTAATCGCAGGTGCTCTAGAAGGATAAGCAGATCCTGTTTCATATGTGGCAATCGCTCATGTTACTAAAGTACAAACTCGGTGATAAGTCTAATTCGGTGATTTCACATTGGAGGAAAAGCTGACGAGATAGTGGTTATGAAAATGTTAACATATCCATCGTCCTCTTAGATATTCCATAAAGGTTAACCAACTCATAAAATTTACGAAGGGATGACTTCAACTTCACAACTGGGAACTTTTGGCTTAATAGCTAGCTACCTTGTAAGCAGCAACCCTCTTTCACGGAAATCACGATAGGAAATGCAAGCTCTGGAATGTCGTATCAGCTGAGAGATATATACTCAATATGCAAGCGCTGCTGGAATGTAGCTACATAGAAATGGAAAGATCACAATTAGGAAGCTAAAATCATCTCTTTTGTTTTAGAGTTTTATCCCCAACCGACCCACGTTGTCAATTTCTAGATGTAACTCAATATATGAGGCATACTTAACTATATTTGTCGTATCCTTTATTTCAAGTTGGATGGGATAGAATTATTCATCATAGGTAATCACTAAACTTTATTTTTTTTAGTGAGAAGACATCATCTATATAGCGGAACGTTAAAGGATAATGCAAGCACTTTTCCTGAGAAGCGCCTGTATGAAGTCTGAGTCATAAGAATACAGGAACATGTCGGGAAAAAGAGGAGCACAATTTGTTCCCATTAAAATGTTTGTTGAAAAACACGTCCTACAAACGTTACAAATGTGTTGTCGATCATTAATTCGAATATCTTAATAATGTCAGTTTCAAAGTCTATTTTGTTAGAATCAGAATGTGTTTTACAAACTTTCATCTGTCTCTCCCTTAAACAAGATATTTGTTTTTTTTTATGAAACAAAGTTTGAAATGGGGCATATCTGTCTAAATGATTATACTATTGCAAGACAAATGATTTATCAATAAATTTAGTAAATTTGGTCGATTGTAATAACTTTGAAAAACTATAAGAATAATAAATCATTGAAGCTATCAAAAAATATATTTTCCTCCTTTCTTAAAATCAAATTATTAGTTAAAATCAATTACATAAAACTAGATCATAAATGTTTGAGATTGTTTACTTATTGTAGAGAGCTTTTACATGTCAAACAAATTCACAGAACAAATATATTTAAGTGATTAGCAAACTAGTGAAAGTATAAAGCTTAAGTCATATCATAATAGAATTACATTGTACGAAATTCGGGTGCATGATTAACATATATAATGTTGTCAACGTGCTCGTCCTATTTGTTTAAATATATCTATTCGATTTAATGGTAATGTTTACCTGCATGAAGGTGCATGAAATATCTGTCACTGGTCTTTCCGAAACCACGATAAATCAATAATCATTCGAAAGTTTTCTATGGTCATTCTTGGAACAAATTAAATTCTACCAGCATATAATCATTGCAAAAATACAAATGCTTCTATAGATTAAGATTAGAATATCTGTTTAACTGAAAAAACACGAACATTTTATATTTTTCTTATTTATCGTACTCTATATGGACTACAATGCATTAACTCAGGAGAAATATTCAGTAAATAATAACAAACGGCATTTTTTTTTTCTAAAATATAGATTAATCGGACACTTTATATCAGTCTCTTCGATTTTACGAACTGTCTTTCGTATGGGTAACTGTGAAAAATACAAATAATAGCTGGCATATTTTGAAGCAGTTTAAAAACTTGGATTCAAATAATGTTCAAAAATCAGAAAAGAAAAATACACTGTTGCTCGATCTCCTTATCACTGGTTAGTTAACTTTAATCTTAGTCAAAGACTTTTTAAACCAGTTCGCATTGGAAAAGATGGAAAAGGAGAAAAGATCCTTTCTAAAACTTTCCTTTTCAACAAAGGTCCCGATGTCATCAACTTGGGCAATATCCTTTATCATAAATCAGTTCACTCGAAAAACCTCCCTATTTTAAAGATCAGTCTGTACCTATCATTTTTTATACCTATACCAAACCAATTGCAACTAAAATTTTCAATTACAAACACGTGTTTCATGATCTCAATATTGACGACTTCAAGTATAAACCTCTTGATTGCACCTGTGATAGTTCCCCATTCATACATAATCCGGCTGGCCATGTTATTACTGGTGAACTAGACATTGTCAATAACACCTCTCTAGGAAATGTGTTATCCAAAGGCCCGAAATATCGTCAGCCTTATTCCATCAATTGGTAAAAAACTGCAAAATACTGATGGATTCAGTCGAGGAATATGCCAGGCTATGGGTTCAACACGGGAAAATAAACGTAGATACTCTTTCCGAATGGATTAAGGCTATGCGGTCGTTGATACAAATCAGAATTTAAAAACTGAATGGGTCTATGAATACCCATGCTACATCAATCTTTAAAGATCCAAATGTTGCAAAACACCTGTCCTACCTCCATGACAAATATGTTTTTGTCCCCACAGATAAAGCCCCAAACAACATCGTTTTTGTGTGTAAAGCACATTACATTAACTGCTTGATAAATGAATTGGGTATTGACATTCACTTTGAAACTCAACTTATACCCCCACGACACTTACCAGGGAGGAAATCCTAGATGATCATACGTCTGTCCTATGTTCTTTCAGAATTTCAACCAAAGATGAAGAACTGGATCTTCCATCACTGTATTCTATGTTTTTTGGGAATTTCAACCAAAGATGAAGGACTGGATCTTCCATCACTGTATTGGATACCTAAACTACATAAGTGTTCTTACAAACGACGTTATATTGCTGTGTCTTCCAAGTGCTCCACGAAACCTCTTTCTAAATTATTTACATCAATTTTGTCAGCAATCAAAGCCGGGCTTTAAAGTTAATGTGAAACTACCTATTCTAGAGGTGGCGTGAATCAGATGTGGATACTAAAAAATTCCAAAGATCTTTTAGAGTACATACAATCTAAGAATCTTTCATCTTGCAATAGCATTAAAACATTTGACTTTACATAAGTATTCACTATTCCAAACTAAAAGACAAATTGAAAGAGTTGGTCCTGCATTGTTTCATAAAAAAGAATGGCCAACGTAGATACAAGTATATTGTCTTAGGGAGGGATAAATCGTAATTTGTAAAACAAATCACTCTGATTCAAACAAAAAATTCTCTGAAACTGACATTATCAAGATGCTTGATTTCTGAATTGACAACATATCTGTTACGTTTGGAGGGCGTGTTTTTCAACAAACAATCGGTATTCTCATGGGAACCAACTGTGCTCCACTTCTTGCCGACTTGTTCCTTTATTCATATGAGGCTGACTTAATACAGGAATCTAAGGAAGAAAGAAAAGACGTTAGCAGTATCCTTTAACTTTACTTTCCGCTATATAGATGATGTTCTCTCACTAAGTAATTCAAAATTTGGTGACTATGTTAAACGCATCTATCCCATCGAACTTGAGATAAAGGATACAACAGATACAGTTAAGTCTGTCTCATATCTTGACTTACATCTAGAAAGCGCCTGCATACGGAGTATATATCTCCCAGTTGATACGATATTCCAGGGCTTTTATTTCCTACCATAATTTCATTGATAGAGGGTTGCTGCTCACAAGGAAGCTATTAAACCAATAGTTCAAGTGGTGAAGCTGAAATCATCCCTTCGTACATTTTATGGACGCCATCACGAGTTGGTTGACCATTATGGAATATCCATTTCACAGATGATAGCAGATATGTTCCAAATGTCGTAACTACAATCCCGTCCCCTTTTTACCGAATGTGACCTACCGAATTAGACTGATTACCGGGTGTTTACTAACATGAGCAACACGATGGGTGCCACATGTGGGGCAGGATCTGTTTACCCTTCCGGAGCACCTGAGATCGCCCCGAGTTTTTGATGGGTTCGTGTTATTCAGTCTTTAGTTTTCTGTGTTGTGTTTGTGAATTGTTGTTTGACACGTTGTTTTTTTTCATTTTTTAGCCATGGCGTTGTCAGTTTATTTTCGACTTATGAGTTTGAATGTCCCTTTGGTAGCTTTTGCATCTCTTTTTTAAACGGTCATTCTAATCTTACCATCATCTGAAAAGTCATAACATTTTATTCTTCAGTCATGTTCAGTCTTTCAGTCAATGATAAGAGTTATCCACTGCAGTTAATTAAGTACTATTACGACAAGTTAGTTTCAGTTAATTCAATACTATTCAGACAATTTGTTTTCAGTAAATTCGGTATTGTTCACCGGCCTTTCAAAACATTAAGTATGGTGTTGATATGCACAGGTAATTAACAACTACTTAATAGTATGACCATTTACTGAATAGATCTTAATTGACTGCACGCAATTTTATAAACTGAATTTGCTGCAAGGGATAAGTCTGAAAATTGACCGGAAAACAGAAAATTACCTAATACTTTATTGTTCAGTCTTTTAGGAGCTGTTCAGATCAAAATGACTTTCAAAACTAGTGTATTATATTAATTTCATATACATACCTTTCAATTGTTGAACTTCAAAACAGTTTGGGATTTTTCACTTATAATTTCACTTAAAAATCAAAATTTGGTTCTAATCCTTAAGTAGGAGTAGATATATTTAGATAACTCCTTTTCTGAAAAAAATGTCTATTTTCAAAATGAGTGACTTTGACCTTATAAAATAATGAGATGTTTTATGATTGCCAATGAGACAACTATCATTCAGGGTTCAAATGACGTGGATATGAGCGTTTATAGGTCACCATATAACCTTCAACAATGAGAATAAACAGCTGTGCTAAGAGCTCATGATACGTCCTTATAGATAAGTTTCTATTGACACAATTTGAGCTAGAGTTACTCCCCATTTGTCACCATGTTGGAGACCTAAGTGCGTAAATTTCCTTCATAAATCATGTGGCTACCGTTTTCTGAAATAATAAAAATCAACACGCATAATCGAAAGACAACGATGGCGAATTATGAATCATTTTCTGTTGCCAGTCATTTCATTAGCTTTCATATATACGTACAATTATTAACAGCTATGGGGACCAATAGAACACAGTTCGGATAATTTTCGTACATTTATCCTTAAAAACATTAACCCGTACTACGATCCATCAAAATATTTACAACATGTTCACCAACGAAATATGAAATCAACACGTTTATAAATTTAATGCATCCGAATCGCTTTTCTGGATTTACCTTCATCAGGAACGCTCAAAGCCGAATATTTGAACAAGAATTAAAGTAAGATAAAACTTCACCTTGAAGTTGTTTAAATTTTTTTGAAAGTTGCTATCGTCAGGTTACTTAATTGTTTTCATTGTTCATTTATTTTATCAGAACTCCTTATAACAAAACACCTTTTTCTATTGTACACGTACTTTTATCTTGTAGAAATTTAAATAATCATGTATTCGGCTGAAGAAAGATACAGTTATGCTTGTCATTATTTATTCTCATTAAAGCCACATCGAAGGCTAAACACAAATGTAACAAAATCCAGCGATATGCTGCAGGACTATGGAGAACACTAGTGAATTGAAAGAAAAAATTTCTGAAATACAATATATGTGCAGAGAATATTAAATCTTTTTAGGGATCAGTGTAACACGATTTAAATTTATATTCCAGACAAATAATGAACGTACATGTATATATGAAAATAAGCAGATGTGGTATGAGTGCCAATGAGTCAAATTTCCACCAAAGTTCACATAAAGTGGATCTAAGCAACTATAGGCAACCGTATGGCCTTTAAAAATTAGCAAACCCCAACTTGTATAGTCGGCTATAAAAACCCCCGACATGAAAAAATGTGAAACAATTCAAACAAGAAAACTAACGGCCTAATTTATAACCAAAAAATTTACGACAAACAAATATGACAGACATGAACCAACCACAATCACTGAACTTCAGACTCCTGGCATAAAGCATATTTTTAATTAATATATAGTTATATTTAAAAACCCATTACAAAATTGTAATCTCAACATATCTTTTTTTATCAGTATGGAAACCAAAGTACACCTACTTGATTGTGTCACCCGAATCGCTTGAAGAGTTACGTTGCTATAGTTATCTCACTGTAATTGTATTGACAATCCATCACCTTGCCTTTGAAAAGTGATGGTTATATTAAAACTTCGTATTTGATTGATATAAGAGAGTGTAGACAAAACTGAACGTTTATTTAAGTCATATTAAAGATTAAAATGATTTATTTGTGACAGTCCATACTTTCCAAATATATAGGTAATAAATCTTTTTATTTTTCAATATTTCAAGTCGTTGGTCAATTACTTTTCAAACAGAGCGGTTAACTTGAATTTAGATCTACTTGCTTTGAAGCTTGAATTATAATGTTATACTCCTATATCAAAACTTTGAGATTGTCACTTGGATGATGTTTTTGTGCACTGTAATATTTGCCTACTCAAAATAAGGATTATCAAGGCAATTTGCATATCATTCATCTGATGAATATTTTCCTAGTTTTTTTTAATACAAATTAAGGACGACAACAATGTGTAAACTACTTTGAGATAAACGAATTAGAGACAGAAGTTATTTATTAAATTTTCAAAACTTGTCAATCTATTATGAATATTAAAACCAAAAGAACTTGCCTAAAAGAATACCACGAACTCCAAACGGAGAAAAAACTGACATGTTAAGCATTTACGGACTCGGTCAAAAATGTCTCAAAAGGAACTGGACACAATCGAAGCTTCGGGAAATCAAATTTTATATTTAAACCAAGATGTCGTTAAATGAAATTGGACACCCTGCATTTATCATGCGTTTCAATAACATATGATCAAATTGTTGAAAGATCTCCCCCCCTCCCCCCCCACCCATCTTCTGAATTATCAAAAACTATCATTCTGCATTGACAATAATATATTGGTGTAAATATGCTAACGCCCTCAAAGTGTATCTAATACATATTATATTTATTATATTTATAAGTTGAATAGATTGAAAAAAAGTACAACGATTGTGTTTTTATTCACAATCTAAAAATATGAATTTACCGTATTGCAACATTTCATAAAAATTATGTTGCACTGTATATATTACAGTGATGGGAATTTTTCTAAGTGCTAAGTTTATCGAAATATGGATTTACAAAAGTTAAACGATACTTGAGACTTTTTTTCAAAATATAAAAACCAATTAACTTGACAAGTAAGATAAAAAGGCAAGTGTTATTCAATTACTCTTTTATAAAGAAACTTTTATATTTGGTTGCATTGATTTTAAATTGACAATATTAGGGAGAATTTGATAAATTGTACACAATGTAAGTACGGCACTTGTATATATCTGATATAAACACTGCTGTATCAATATAAATAGTATTGCCTGCTGAAATGTTGGAAAAAACATCAATGTTCATACTATAGAAATAAATAAGCAGCGTTACATTATAGGATACATTAATAAGAGCTTGAATTCTTGATGTAACAAGCATATTTGGTGAATAAATATATAAGTTAAAAAAAGAATATGATATTTGAATAATTTGTCTTTAGGAAAAATGATACGGTAATAATGCGAATGTCTTTGGCCACATTACGCGACCAATTTCATTCAGTATATCGATGTCATACAAAGCAATTGATTTATTTGTCAGTTTTCTCTTCGCATATACACCATGTATCACCCTGTTTATCTCTTTATAAAGTGTGATATGACACCTCTGTGTTAGACTGTAACTAGTCTATTAAAGTTGTGAATAAATTAAACAGAAACATTTTAGAATTGCTTAATATTATGAATTAGTCAGTTGATATTTATCCCAAAAAATACGAGACGCAGTGATTCAAAGCGATGGCAAAATATGACGATAAGACATTAAGTTCACAAAACACTACACAGAAAACTATAGACTGAGAGACACTAACCCCCTCCAAAAACAGGAGGATGATCTCAGGTATCTCGGATATCCTGCTTCAATAATGACACCCGTCGTGTTCCTCACAGAAAGTGCAAATTCGATCACAATCTTAGAAAAGAGGACGTGTTTGTGTGTTACGACAATTGGAACATATTTGTGGTCATCTTTGGCACATTCCATAACGGTCAACCAACGTATGATGCCGCCGTAAACAAAATTGAAGGAATGACTTAAACTTTACAAGTTGGAACCTTTGGTTTAATAACTTTTTTGTAAGCAGCAATTGTCTATGAAGGAAATCATGATAGAAAACGCAAGCTCTGGAATATCGAAGCAACTGGGAGATATAAACTCCATGTGCAGAAGCTGCTGGGGTTTTGTTTCATAGAAATAGAAGTTCACAATTTAAAAGCTGAAATAAGTCAACCGACCTTCTTTTTCAATTTATAGATGTATATCAAGATTTGAAGTAGTATATATAGATATAAGAAGCTGTGGTATGAGTGCCAATGAGATAACCCTCCATCCAAGTCAAAATTTATAAAAGTAAACCATTATAGGTCAAAGTACGGTCTTCAACACGGAGCCTTGGCTCACACCGAACAGCAAGCTATAAAGGGCCCCAAAAATTACTAGTTTAAAACCATTCAAACGGGAAAACCAACGGTCTAATCTATATAAAAAACGACAAACGAGAAACTCTTATGAACCACATCAACAAACGACAACTACTGAACATCAGATTCCCGACTTAGGACAGGTGCAAACAATTGCAGCGGGTTTAAACGTTTTAATGGTACCAAACCTTCACCCTTTTTCTGAAACAATAGTGTAACATCACAACATAGAAAGTCACACTATAAAATATCAACTGAAATGGCTTTACTCAATCAAAGGACATATTAACACCAGTGAACATACACTGAACAAATAAACTTGACCTATGATACAATGTAAATACAAAATAAATAAACTAACTGAGGGAAGAATAATAAAAGTAACATGTTATACCGCTATGAAATGTTAAACAATCTAAGAAAAAACAATATGCTCGAACAAAAATATCAGCCATTTGCAATTACTTTAAACACAGGTAAATGAAAATAATTTTGTTGCTAGGTATACGTGTACAGTTCAAAATAAATAATTTTGATGTTCATAGTACGAAGTGAAAATTTATAGTAATACCAAACACTTATCAAAGCTGGTATATAGACCAGATATAACCCTGAATAACATTAATTAACAAAAAAAGCATTACAATTAGAATCAACAGGTCAAATAAACAAGAAAGTACGATTTCAGAGTACTCGCATTTACTGACAGCTAGTTAAAAGCCAAAAACAATTAATAATGAAAAATCATGCATCAGAGACTAAAATCAACTAAAACAAATCCCAGGGATTTAATATTTTAACGTCATGGACAGTCAAAGAAGACATGACTTGTGCAATGCCAAAAATAAATGTATCGACAGGCAGTAGGATAATTAGTTTAACCTCTTTATAGATGAAAATGAACGTGGGTGTGTCTTTATACATCCCGTTTGAAAAGAATACAAATTTAGCTATGTTTTAATTTGCTGATAACAAAATCGATATTAGTGCCAATGTAAACTATATTCAAAGATCTAATTACAACATTGGTAAGATAACCTTTACTAATAAGTTTGTTTAAAGGTTCGATGAGTTTACACGGATCACATAGTAGTTTCCGCGCTTTAAGTACAATATTACCGTAAAATTTAGGATGTGAAATACCGTTTTTAATCAGTTTTCTACAGGTACAGCCAAATTTAATAATCAAATCTTTGTATCTATGAATATATCGAGGGTTTAATGCAACAACCACTTAACTGAAAAATTTGCAGTTTTGAGATTAATTGATTTTTTAAACGTAATGGTGTTAAAGAATATTCTCAAATTTTTTTAGAGCAATTGGATATAAAGTGAAATTTTAATTGACATGTTCATCAATCTATTATCGGTTTGATATAGAAAGTCTGCCAGCATGAACGACTTATCTCTTATTACTTTGTAAATGCAAGTTGAATACTTTTTATTAAATAGCTTGCCCTGAGAACCTCAACACGGTATCTATAGCTAAGGTGTGTTGCATTCCTAATAACAAATATCCTTTGCAAAATCGTATGCAACAACAGAGTACCTCGAATTACTTGCTTATTGCTTTTGACATTTTAATTGATTTATCTTGACACCTTATACCACATCCCCTACAACATCAGATAATGGGTTACAGCAGTAAAAGTGAAGTGAATATCAACAGGTTATCAAGCACGTAGAGTCAATTAAGTGTATCTGGCATGACCTCATAGTATATAATATAAACATCAATTGAGAATAAAACAAGTAATTGATATGATTTTAATTGTTTTTGATATAGAATTTTTGATATTCAGCTAATTTAGAAAGGTGTATGTAAAATCTGGTTTATATAATGAATATTATAATTAAAGGAATTTATTTTGAATTATATACATGATATAATAACAATGCTTTTGTTATATATGTCTGTAATATGCTTTTTTTCTAGTTTAGAAACATTACAAATTTATTATAATTTCAATCAACTAATTTGCAGTAATATCATGATTTCGTTGTTTTTGTTTTTTGCTACATGTATTATATAGATGTTTTTTTTTTAATTAAGAGATTAACAATCATGATTCAATTATGTTTTCTATAATTTACAAATGAAGTATTCAAATAATATTTTAAACATACAAAACTTCAAACAAAGTAAGGTTGTTTTTGTCAAAACAAAATGTGTTTCCATTGTATAAAAGATAATAAATATATAAAAAAAGATTTCAAAATTCAGGGAAAAAAAAAACGAAATATCACCTCATAATAAATAGACTAACAGCAAACGAAAACTTAAAGAGATTTCTATAAAATGTATTACTTTTACAAAAGCACCACTTTAAATATATGCACGACTTAGAAATATTTGGTCCTTTTGGTCTAGGTCCTTTTTGGTCATAATCATATAGTTCCTAACATTCTATTGATTTAAACACTCACGGCTTACGAAAAGTTTAGCGCTTCGAATACACAAATATCTTTAATGTTTATTTCATTCACATTAGAGAAATCGTAAGACGGGAACAATTATTAATTTCAACATACAATTTTCAAGCTAAGAATATTTATTCATTTCAAAATTATTAGTATTTTTATGAAAATATCAGCAATTATATTGTATCTGTTGAAAATATTCGTGCGAAACATCAAAAGAAGACAATAAAATGGCTGAAATAGTGGAGATTTGAAAAGACCCAAATCACATATCCTTCAAATATAAATTTTATGACCCAATTCGTAAAGATGACCGTTACAGAAAACACCAGATAAGGTCGTCAACCAATTTGATGGAGGCACAGGCCAAGATAATGCAAAGTTCAACAGACTGTACCAGCTGAAGGATTTACTTTTTACTCGAGGTCAGGTGTTATTCCAAAACTTCTACATAGGATTACTATCTGACAACAAAAAAACCAGACTTACACCCTGATGTGACATTTGAAAACAACATCTAACTATGTTCATGCATATGAGGATTATCAGATATAATAAAACATAAAGTTATATTGAGACTTGCCATTTTTATAGCATATACCGAAATACCGCATGACATATTTGTATTTTGTATTTTATTATCCTTTTTGATGAATTAAAAAAAATCTGCCATGGTATATAATAGTGTGATAAATAGTGCAGTATGTAAGTTTTAAAGTCTATTCTAATATATCATCATATAATATAAACAGTTATTATCCAACTTACTACAAAATGTATAGAAATGCCCATGCTTTATAAATGGAAAATTTCGACAACTGGTCATTATGAACGGAGAAATTGCAACAGCCAGTCATTACGAAATCTCAGTCATGCATTAGAAAATCACTACCGTGCATTACGAAATCACAGCCATGCATTATGAACAGATAAAAACGGGACATCAATTTATTAAATCAAAATGTCGTTTATTTCTTTATTAAAAAAAAAAATTAAATGATGTTCCGTGTTTTGTAACGTCTTGAAACGGAAATATTTCACAGCCTTTCGAGTATTTTCGATTCCGTTGATCAATCATCATAATGCAGATGTTTCAAGAGTTATTAGAATAGTTAAACTGTCTGATTTATTTTTCCCAGCTACTTTAGGTTTGCTAGATAAAATGAATTGTAATAGCATAAAATTAAGTACATTTGTACTTGGATGAGAAATTAGAAATTACATCTGACAATGTTGACCAAAAATCCATTGTGAACGCGAAAAGACAAGTTAAGCTATGAATTCCTGTATCTTCTTCACGGTAAGTTTCTTACTCTAAGTTTAATCGAAGAATTAAAACCATTTAATAAAAGTGTTATGAACTGGCTGTTTCTGTATTGACCCTGTTATAGATTCTTGGTTAGCTGTATATGAACCCCAGACTCGAAGACTGTTCTTCAATGAAGTTGGTTAATAAAAGTATCAATATATGGACTTTTTCTTATTGGCCCTGTAACATGCCCTTGGTATAAACAATGGCCTCGGACAGTTGAAATGGCCCTCGGCGTTGCCTCGGGGCCATTACAACCATCCTTGGCCATTAGTTATACCTTGGGTATGTTACAGGGCCAATATGAAAAAGTCCATACATTAATACTATAATAGTTATCAAGAGAACTTGGTTAACTTTTGTGGAAAAGAAATATACTGAAAGGAAAGTCTAAATCAGTATTTTTTTCTTTCATGCGAGCAAAATGATATTAATGATTTCAAAAAAGCAATAAACATGTAAGTTATTTGGGGTTCTGTATATTCTTTATGTGAAACACAGCTATAACACACGATTTTCGTTTGGAACTTTGATACATTATATTGCTTTTATTTGTCTTTAAGATTCAATGAATATTAATTCACACAATAAATTCATCAATCCAAGGTCTTTGTGTAGATAGTCTGATTTATTTATATTATGTGTTATTAAGGTCAAACAAGTATTATAAAGACAATGACATATCTTTCATTTCAGAAATTTTGTAACCATCTTTGTATTTTCTGTATGTGTGACAACTTTTTCTGATTTTAAGGTTTTTTACCAAACAGGTTTGAACATACATTTGTAGGACTGAGCTCAAAGTTGAAAATTAATAGAAAATAATCGTATTGCTTATTCCTCATAAATATGGAAAAATTATACCAATTAACACTATATGGAGGAAGCCTCACATTTTAATTTTTTCCTAAAAAAATGGCGGTGTTGCTAAATGCATTCAAAGAAAGGAGGCATATCTATCAGCAATTCGATGGACGATACCTATTAGATTATGGTAGTCTTTTATAGTATTGACGTCGAGAGTATGAAAGAGAGTAAAGAAAAATAAGTTAGATTAAACTCGTACACAAGTACAACAAATAGAGCTCTACAGACACATATTATATTACTTATCTATCTAGGCTTTTTTTTATACAATAAAGTCAAACGAAATTGAAATGGATAACAGGCGTTACAAAACCATTGTATTACCATGCATTTGTTCTGTTAGACTAAGTCAAAAGTGCCTTTAGTCTCTGGACACACACTATGTACTGGTAACCGAAATTGTACATACATTTAATGATTCGGACTTTTTTATGGAAGTAGATGTAATTTGTATGATTAGAATCAAAAAGCATTTTTAAAATATTTCTGAACAAACTTCTGTATGGCTTCTTGCTCTGCCTACTAATATTCATGGTAGAGTCCTATTTTAAGAGAGGCAAAGGATATTAAAGGGATATTCAAACTCATAAGTAGAAAATAAACTGACAACGTCATGGCTAAAAAAGAAAAAGACAAACAGACAAACAATAGTATTTCAAGGCAGTGTTCCCTCAAATGGATTAGTGAGACTCAATCCACTCAGAATATTTATTTTTGCAATATCGCAGTGAAATGGCATAACATTTTAGAAAATAAGAGTACATGCAAGATCAAAGGTGCATTTGCAACTTCCGTACAAAGGGGTAATACCACCATTATTTTCCTCTTATAGTCTTTGTTTAATTAGCATTTTTCAAAATATTGTGCAGAATTTATCTTTCAAATAAAGAAATACTTGGCATGAGTAAAGTTCTATCCTGTCCAGTACTACAATGAAAATTTCACATCATTTTTTATTACATATAAGATAATAACCATCACCATAAGTAAACCAATAAAATGTTCAACCTTTATTTTCTGTTTACAAGCTTTAGTAACCATGTCATCTTATATTTAACAGAAACAACCAAATTTAAAAAGAAGGGTACTTTGAAACACCCAAGATATATGTTTATGACTCAAAAACAGTGGCCGTGTTCACTGGTGGACCATATCCCGGGGTACTGTTTTTAAAGAAAAATTACCTTAGGAACATTTAGGTAAAGTATGGTAGTATTTGGCCAAGTATTCCGTTTTAAATTTTCCTAGGAGTTTGGTATTTTTGTTATTTTACTCTTTTTTTCAGAGGAGAAGATTTTTTTAAAAGTTTACGACGATGGACAGACGGACGATGGACTCCAAGTGATGGCAAAAGCTCACATGAATAGGCCAGGTGAGCTAAAAAGATTTCGGAAGTTTTGGAAACTGAAAGATTGCCATTTTCCTCCTCACATTTAAATAAAAGCAAACCTTGATATTTCCAAGGCACTTCTGATTTGATCTATAACTTTAAAACAGAATCTTATTTTTAATTTAAATAGAAATCTTATTAAATGTAAAAATTCAGTCAAACTTCTGGGTGTAACCATTGACAATTACATGTAGATAAAATTTGAGAGTCCTATCTGAAACATACATGTATGAGTAAAGGCATCTCGGAAGTTAACTGTTCTAAAAGGGATCAGGTTTTACATGAAGGTACTTTTGTTTGTCAATGTGCAGTATGCCTTTATGTTAATTGTTTATTTTTTACATGTTTATGAAGTACCGACTTTGAATTTTTAAATTTAAAAAAAAATGATTAATCAAGGAGAATTTTAAAATAATCATTGATAAAGTACGGTGACAACTGGTGTCGCGCCTGTTATGTTTTATATAGTTGATAGTTTAATTGTTGTTATAAAAGCACTAGATATGAGATATAGACATAGACAAAGAAAACTTTATTTTGATTCGGCATAATAGCATAAAACATACAAAAATAAGCTCTGATGAACATTTTACTGGATATAAAAACGTATACAAAACAAAAACACAAAGCATCATGCACATATAAAACATTCAGCTGAATCAAGCCATGCAACAACCAAAATTTCACATTTCTAGCAATATTATGTACAAAAAACTATAACTTTATTTAAAAATTTAAATAGAACTGTTTGAAAAAAACCTTCATCAGCTCATGTTGCAAGCGCCTCTATGGGTCTTGTATTTGTAACAATTCAATTGAAGACGAAAAACATTATTTACTTCATGTCCTTTATATGCAGACCTTCGAAATATGTTGTATAGTGAAGCAATGAAACATAATGATCAATTGTATCACTTGTCTATATCTTTATTACCAAAGTCTATATAAACTATAGGTACACATTTGAATTACATCAACATCAATAATACATACAATACACACATAAACAAACTATGTGACAGAATAGCAGAAGGTGTTGTAGTAATACATAAACATTATTTTAACATTTCGGTTCTAAACTTAAAAGATCTAAATATGAATTTAACTTAATTACACAGCTCTTTTACATTGTTTGAAGTCATTAGTTTAATAAATTTGTACATCGATGGTTTTTTCCAATAATATGGCTTAATATAAATTGTTCTAAAACCTTGAAAAAAGGGACATTTGAGGATGAAATGAAACTCATCCTCTATATCTTTTTTACAAAAAGTACATTTTCTATTATTTCTTGTTATACCATAAAATCTTCCATTTTCTATAGCTAAGTTGTGGCTACTTAATCTTATTTTTGTTATACATGTTTTATAAACCTTAGGAATTGGTTTGCATAAATAAAATTGCAGACAAAAATTATCTAACATATATTTATAATTAACATTGTTAGTAGACAATTTTACACCAAGTATATTTTTACAATAGTTCATGTGGACTCTCTCTATTGCCGGGGCTTTATGTGCACCCCATATTTCGCTTGCATAACTCAATAAAGAATTGATATAAGTATCAAAAAGAGATAACAAAGTGACATAATTTAAAAACATACTTTTGACATTTCTTCTTAAAGCAAACATTGCTTTTCTACCTTGTTCTGACAATTTCTGTTGTAACATATTATATTTGCCATTAAAATTTAAAAGTACACCAAGGTAGGTAAAATTATCAACACTTCAATTTCTGTACTATCATAATACCATTTCTCATCAAAATGAACTCTACCACCTTTCCTAAATACTACAATTTTAGTTTTATTAATATTTACACTCAATGACCATTTTGATGCATATTTTGGAACCCTAAAACAGATTCTGAGAAAATAACCATATCATCAGCATGCATAAGTAGAAATAAATTCAATTCTTTCATCTCATTTGGTATGGCATTACTATTAATGAAAGCCATTTCACAATCGTTAACATATAGTGAAAAAAGTATGGGAGATAACACCTCTCCCTGCATCAAGCCCAATTCATTGGTGAAGTAATCAGAATTAAAACCATCAACACAAACACAAGTAGACACATTAGTATACATAGATTTAATTACAGGTAAAAGTTTACCTTGAAAACCAATTTTTGACAATTTATACCATAGCATATGCCTTTGAACAGTATCGAATGGATTTGTGTAATCAACAAAACAACAATAAAGACGTTTGTTTGCTGATAGGGACTTAAAAATTACAGAAATCAGGGCAAAAATTGCATCTACAGTTCCAAAACCTGGACGAAAGCCGAACTGGGCGTCAGTAATGACATCAAAAGAATCGGACCATTCCAGCAAACGTTGGTTTAATACGGAAGTAAATAATTTGGCGAAATTACTCACAAGACTTATACCTCTATAGTTATTTGGATCGTCTTCGTTTCCTTTCTTGAAAATAGGCACAAGTATAGCACTTGTCTAATGACGGAACATTTGTATTTTTATTCAGAAATGAAGAACTTTGTCAGGTAGTTGCGAAAACCTATATATATACGTTAAGAGTTTATGTAGAAGAACAAATTTCTTATTTAGAATTGAATGATCTTTATTCTCATAAACCAAATACATAGTTACAGAGAAGATATTACAATAATAACAAATATTAAATATAGCATGTGTGAAATACAAATTAATATGATAAATATTTACACAAAAGATAAATAAACATATAGTTGTTTTCAACCAGGAGGATAGACTTTCACAGAGATAGATTTTATAATCTACAAAGTTTCTCAAGCTCAACAATATTTTGGGTTGAACATACTTGTTTAAATTTAATAACATTTATATTTTTATTACAATTTTGTGGTAAGTTTTTGCTTCTTTCATCTTTCAAAAAATTACATGACATGATATAATGGTATTCATCACCAATGTCAGCTGAGTCGCAAAGGTGACACAATCTTTCAGATCTTGGAATATTGCGCCACCTTCCCGTCTCAATGGGCAAACGGTTATTCCCACATCTAAATTTACATAAGGTTATTAATAAATTAAATGGTAGTACTGATAAATAGTGCTTAAATTTAAAAACATTTTTGTACAACCTATAACACAGCCCCTTAGGCGAATTGTTCATTTCTGTTGACCATTCTTGAATGAACTGATATCTTAATCTTTGCTGAACACTTAATACGACCCAACGTTTCTGAAATAAGTTGTGACTTTGCCATATATTTGACATTCCAGTCATCAAAAATTTTCTTTATATATGATACCCATTTACTATCATAACCATAGTTATTGAGATTTACATATAACAGCTTATATAAGAAACATGATATTTTGCTCTCTTTTCCTTCTTGTAAGATATAGCTAATGATGTTATTTAGATATTAAATATACATAGTTATAAAATTATGTAAAATATTGTATATAATAATTCATCATAGTAGTCTCTCATAATTTTTAATAGAATGGCGCTTGTATATGTTTTAGTTTTTAAGCTAATGATATTTACTGTTAGTTTTTATATACGATATGTTTTATATATGTATTCGAATGTTTTATGTTATACATGTACGCTATGTTTTATATATGTATTGCAATGTTTTATGTTATACGCTATGTTTTACATATGTATTGCAATGTTTTATGTTATACGCTATGTTTTATATATGTATTGCAATGTTTTATGTTATACGCTATGTTTTATATATGTATTGCAATGTTTTATGTTATACGCTATGTTTTATATATGTATTGCAATGTTTTATGTTATACGCTATGTTTTATATATGTATTGCAATGTTTTATGTTATACGATATGTTTTATATATGTATTGCAATGTTTTATGTTATACGCTATGTTTTATATGTGTAAATTTGAAAATGCAAGTAAAATTAATTATACTTTATCATTTCTTAGTTTATGATATATATGTAGCTATCAAATCATGTCTGTCTATGGTTTTATAGCAAAAACATGTACTACTTGTTTCCTATATTTTCATTTACAGATGTGGAATATTGTAGGGGGATGTGTATCAAATTAAACTAGACAGCATGTTAAATTTATTTTCACCTAAACGTTATGAAGTACGGTGGCTATCATCCCAAATCATTAAACTGACATGCCATATACAAATAGAAAGTATAGAACATTTAAATACATAATAAATCTGTTGATAAACGTTCCTTTTCAATCTATAATTGTTTGCATTTATTTGAATAGAAGATAGGAAAATCAGGTAGTTCATTGGTCTGAGGGAAACAAGGAAGTTACAAAATACATTTAAATGAAGCTATAATACCCTTATCTCTCAATTTCTAACTGGTATGAAGAATGATTCAAGTCTTGCTTTGGATAGTATTGAGTATAAGTCCAGTGTTGTCATATTCATGGTGGAATTTGATATATACTCCTCCAGTTTATCTAAAGGAGGGACAGTAAGATCATTTTCAACATTTCAACTGCTATATAATTGTCTGTAGTAAAACAGTTGTAATTTATATAACGTTTACAACAATTCAAATCCAATGTGTTCAGCTTTAGAAGTAACATTCTAATTTCGTGTATAACTCTTTTTTTCTTTTTCTTGTAGTGTGTGTGTACGTATGTTTTTTTTTTAATGTTTTGTTATTTTACTAATTTAACTAAATTTAGATTAACGGCACCTTATAATTATTTTTCGAAAAATAAAGTTTACAGTGATTTGAAGTAAAACAGAGTGTGAACTGAATCAGAAATGACTTCAATAAACAATTTTTATTTATATTAGTGCGTTTGTTCGACTGTTGATGTTTAATGCATTCAAAATTTTTGCATCGAAATACAAACAGTCCGAAGCAATTAGAATTTAATTTGAAATGCAATATCCCAAAAAACAGCTCTTTCACATATTGTGCACATGTGTGTTTTCCTTGTACTACGTATCAAACTTTGCAATTTTATTTTCTGTGTACGTTATTTTCTTGTGGAGGGGTCGTTCTCGCGTTACTTATAACCGGCAGGGACAGCAAACGTTTTAGTTGTTCAAACGAGAAATAAGATAAACATACGTACACACACACTACAAGGGTTCGTGTTGCTTAGTCTTTAGTTTTCTATGATGTGTCATCTGTACTATTATTTGTCTGTTTGTCTTTTTATTTTTGGCCATAGCGCTGTCAGTTTGTTTTCGATCTATGAGTTTGACTGTCCCTCTGGTATCTTTCGTCCCTCTTTTATCGAGATAGTTTGTTTTATTTCAAAAACAGAATAATATTTATAGGCTTCACGCGAGACTTGTTTGGATATAAATCCTTATTGTGCATTACCAGCCTAATTTTAGACTTATCTAAACATAAAGTATATATATTTTGGTAACTTGATAAGATACGGTTGTCGTTAATTTTACGCCTTGTGTTATATTTGTTTTATTAACAAATACGAACTGATCATTGAATTATACAATTGAGAACAACGTCAATATAATAATGTTTGTAAATAATTTATTGAATATCGATATTTTGTTTTATTTGTTATATTTTTCGTAAATATTTAATTGAATATAGATTTTATCTGAGCTTTTTCATTTTTTTGTTTGTTTCTAAAGATTTTAGAATTAGACTTGCACTCTTTTAGAATAACAATTAAATGAATAAAATATGATTAACGTTTTTAAGAGTGGTTTGTGCGTTTGTTATTGCATGTTTTTAAAAAGAGTAAAAACTGAACACAACAATACTTTCAAATTGTATAGATTAAATGGCGACACGTTTTACTTATTTCTCGTTTGAACAACCAAAACGTTTGCTGTCCCTGCCGGTTATAAATAACGCGAGAACACGCATTACGTCGAATATCGTGGTTTTGAATGTTTTACAGGCTCCAGAAGTCCTCTTTTTCGAATAAGGTTAAAATAATCATTAGTATTATTACATTTGTATGCATAATTCCATATTGCCGAATTATTGATATTGAATATACATGTACAGTTTACTAGAAATACTGAGATATTCTAATTTGTTTACAGAAAAAATGTTCATAAAAGTATTTGGTATGAGGAGCAAACTTACCATGTCAGCTGCAGCTTCTGGAAATGGGGTCGTTGTACAAGACATCGGTATGTTTGTTTATAAAAGTATTTATTCTATTGCGCAACTAACTTAGAGAACAATGTTGTGTTAAGCATTGACGTGGTTTAAAGAAGTATCCATGGTTGAAGGGCATAGCCCAAAGGTGAGTGCACTATGCCTCCTATCTTGGGTACTTTTTTTACAAACTCAGCTAGTACAAATCTTATCACTATACTGACTGTAAATATTCAAATTGAAAAAAACAGTTTAAAAAAAAACTCAAAATAATCACCATTTGATTTAAAATGTAATCTTGAATTATATCTTAGCCTCTTAATACGGGCGCCGAATGGGACTTGAACTTTTTGTAATCAAAATCAATTTTGTGTACACAAAATTCAATTCTGTCATAACAAAATCATTTTTGTCGAACAAAACTATGTGATACAGACTTGTTTTATGAGAACTTCAATTTTGTAATGACAAAATCATTTTTGTAGACAAAATTCATTTTTGTAGACAAAATTCATTTTTGTCATGAGAAAATTCAATTTTGTGAAATAGGTATGCAAATATAAACTTATTTGCATACACAATTGACTTTTGTTACCTGATATGGAAATTAAAACACAAAAGTCAATTTTGTGAGACAAAATTGAATTTATACGCAATTAACATGTTGATTAAATTAGTATCCTGTGTTTTGTAATTAAAATTATTTTTTGTGTAGACAAAACTGAGTTTTGTTAGACAGAAGTGAAAATTTAACACAAAATTGACTTTTGTGTCAAAAATAGTTTTCGTGACACAAAATTGACTTTTGTGGCACAAAATTGACTTTTGTGTTAAATTTTCTGTTTAACAAAACTCAATTTTTTCTACACAAAAATAAACACAAAACTGAATTTCGGAGGTCGATCCCGGGTCAAACCAAAGACTTGAAATTTGGTATTTGCTGCTTCTCCACTTAGCACACGACAATAAAGAGTATGAGCAAAAAATGGTAGACTCGGAGTCAGAATTATGTGTCCTGGTAGGGTGTCATATCTTCATATGGACTGTTATCTTTTAAACTAGCAAGTTAAAACATCGACTCAGCGTGTCGGTCTAGTGCAAAACAGGTTCATACTCATATCACATTAACATAATCTCGTCCTGAATATGTTGTTCTCTAACCCTTAAGCTGATTTATACTTTCCCAAACCGGTTCATCGGTTTTTTAATATAATCAAAGTGTGGTTTACATGAAGAAACGCATTTTTTTGCAGATCATTGAAAGAAAGATAAAGTTTCACAAGTAACTCGAATTTAGCTTGAACGGACAAAAACGCATTAACGGCATTTAAACAAGATTAATGAAAATTGAATAAAGATTTACAAAAATTAAAAATTATTTTTAATGCATTTCAATCCATATCAAATCATTTTAATACCAGTCAAATAGTTTCCCTTGCGGTCATTCAAGTTAATTTGAGATGTGGTTAAACTGCGTCAAACTAATTAGCCATGTCCCCGTTAAACGGAATCAAACTGATGTTAAGTTAAAGTGTCCGCCTTTTTGTAAGGTAAATCACTCAAGCAGAACAGCATTCTCGTGTATCTATCATTAATCCGCTCCGAACGTTATCGATTTAAGATATTTTACTGGTGGTTAGTTTTATATATGTTTTCCAATATTTATGTTATACGTAATGTTTTATATATTGGAATGTGTAATGTTATACAAGTGGTGAGACTTTAATAAAAAAAAATTGAATCTGAATATATATATAAACATGCTTCACAATTAAGATAAACGAATGAACAATAGATATATAACTAAATTTATAAATATTGATGCACGATTTAAAAAGTACAAAGTGTTAATCTGTTAAAAATAAAATAGCTCTTTATATCAAATTATTCGTTTTCAATATTGCTTACTAATATAAAAACTCGTGGCATGTAAGTAAGGTATGGTCTTTTAAATATATCTGCGAAGAAATAAAAACCGGAAAGATAATAAGAAGGTCGTAATTGTGCTCATTACAAACCTAGAAGTGAAAGATGTTTTTTAAATCAATAGACAATAAGTTTTAATAGATGCATATAATATTTTCGGTAAGAAAAAGACATTAACATTTATACCGACATCTAAAATAGCTTGTAATTAAAAACATTTTTTTGTTAAATAATAAAATTGATCTAGATGAGCTTGACATTTGTTGAATTCATTTAGTAAACAGTTTCGTCTTGCTAAAACTTGTAATTAAAGTAACAGCTCAATCGGAACTTTTAAACCTGTGTAAAATTGTAATACCGGTTACAGGTTAAAAATGTGTGTTATTTGTGTAAAAGCAGCAAACGACAAATGAAATTTGAAGTGGGTTTATGAAGGGATTATCGTTATGTCCGCATGTAAAATAATTCTTGCAAGAAATGAACATGTGACGAACTGGACTAGATATTAAGCCCTCGCACGGTCGGCCCTGGCCCAAAAGGAATATTTAAAAAAAACCCTTATTTTTATATTTGCGGCATTCAAAAACGTCTTTAAGACCAAATGGTAACTTAAACATTGTAAAGCACGTCGGATAAAATGTTTCTGTCATATAATTGTGTAAGGCATATTTTAGCGGTAATGCATATTTTAGCGGTAATTACTAGATAAAAAAATATAATTGGCTATTCTAACTTCCCAAGTTTAATCTAGGTGCTCTCGTAGGCCACGTTTGATATTCAAATAAATTTCATTGGTCGGGATTTCATAATGTGTTATATGAAATTATCTTGAAAATAATTGCGGGAAAGGGCTGTTAAAGTGCGAGAAGAAAACTCTTTTTATTTTTGCGGAAACGTGAACGAAGGAAAGTGCTACAAATAAAGACCTGCGATTGTTTGTCAATAACTCAAATTTACAAAATAGTAAAATATAACTAATGATCAATGTCAAAATTATTGGAAGTTTTGTGATCATGACATCACCTATGTTATGTAGTATAAATACTCCAATTTGTCAATTATACCACATCTTCTTATTTGTATATTAATCATGTCAAAATACGAAAATGGAAATGTAGTGAAGTATTGTGTCCATGCATGACGATATCAAAGTCGCGTACATATACGAAGAGAAGATGTGATAAAGACGTAAAAGAGATAGCAACTCAACCACACAACATACCAGAATGTGTACAGTTAGCTCTTGTGTGCATCCTTTCCTTAGGATTTGACTTTAAAAGATATTACTACTTTTGCCTGAACATACCGGAATTGTACTATTTTCTCGGAAAAGTAAGGTATTTATTTCCGGAAGCGTAGACTTTAATTGTGGAAACGTATTCTTTTTCCCCGGAAAGTAATGCCAAATTTTTATGAGCAGTGTATTTGTTTCAATGTCCGTATATAAAGCATTAACTAGTGTTAATGTCTATGGATGTATTAGTTACAGTTGCATACTAATTGAGAGATCGTCCTTTTTGATGTTCTTCGTGTGGAAATTATTCTTCCTTCAGCATGCATCTTTACTTTGTCCCTCTAATGAGATCCTCATTCACTCTTACATTATAATAGTTTGTGGACCCGTATGTATTTAGGGAATGGCACTCTCCGTGTATCGTACGTAAAAAAAACAACTTTCGTATATTTTACGTTGCAGAGTCCTACATGTATGTTGAATTTTACTCAGAACCAAGGATTTGTATACAAATCCTTGTCAGAACTTAGAAAGTTGATATCAGCGCGGGTTATGCTTAAAGTCAGAGGAGGGGCGACAGCCTTAGGTGCTGTGTTCAAATTTTTGTAGGTCACGTGGTACGATTTAAGCGTCCCTCGACAATTTTGAATATGGAAAAGATCGATTTGTTCATGTTTTTATATCAAATATACTCTCTTGCACTCGCTGAAAATATAGAAGATTTTGAAATGAAAACATTAATCAATGATAGAAGATCACTTTATATGAAATATTTTCTTTGTGTTTTTTTTATCTTTAAAGTAAATTATATCAGAGACATATATACACATGTGTATATATGTCTCTGGTAATATCTTACGATTCAAATTAGCGTTAGGCAAACTATAAGCAATGTGACCGTCAGTATTTCAATTAGTTATAAGTCCTAATGAGTGACATTGGCCGATCTGAGCTGTGATACTTCTTATTTAGTTTGATTTTTAGATGATCTGTTATAATACTTAAAGTGTTTTTGACATTTGAAATAATAATAATTCGAACTTAACTATTCATTTTCTTACTAGCGTCAACAACTGGTAATTGCCAAATTTGTTGGTAATTCGTATACCAGTAAAATTAGAAGATACGGGGATGTCGTGTGACTCGTGTCTGTGGATTGGATATTAGGAAGTGATAATGAAATGATATCCTCCTGGGCCTATACCATGTTAAATACACGTGATTTGCGTTATCGTTATATCCGAGACAGTCCATGCAAAAAGGTACAAAAAGTCTCGTTGAACTTTACAGATTACGATATTAAAGTTCGATAAAATATTTTCAAATAAACAGCTGCGCCATGAGCGCATGATACGCCCGTCGTCTTGTGTGTGAATTGTTATTCAATAATCATAAATAGTTTCTGACATACGGCCTGACATGCAAAAACCCCCTTTTTTAACAAAATACTCAATATCTCTAAAATAAAATTTTGAATCATCACCAAAAAGTATACAGATCTTAAGATTAACATAACTAAGAAGTGTGTAAAGTTTTAAGCAATAATCATAAATTGTTTTTGAGATACGGCGCGACATGTGAAAAAAAAAACACACACCTGTTTTGGTTACTAAGTCCCGTAACTCAAAAAGTTTAAATCTTATTTTCACCAAAAAGTATACAGATCGTTTGACCATCATAAAAAACAACTATGTTAATTTTTATAAAATTTGGATAAGTCGTTCTGATGTTACGGTGTGACATGTTTACGCCGGACAGACAGACAGACGGACGGACGGACACCGGACATTTGTGTACCATAATACGTCCCGTCAAAAATTGACGGGCGTATAAAAACTATTTCTATCAATGTCAACATTCATAAAATTGTGAATTTATGTAGTAATCGTAGATCAGCGGAATATAACGACTGAATTATTCGGGTTACACCACCTCTATATTCTGTTATCTAGTTGTTTTTTTTTTGCCTCGCTTCTTACTAACTTAGTTTCCCCATAATTCTCAAATCTGTAAACCCCATTCATATACTTATAAATGGTGGTCCCATTTATAGCCTCATACATGTAAATAATAATTAAAACAACTTGAAACAAAAAACACACAAATATTAGTGTATGCATGGGCTTTTAGAGAAATATTAGTCCCCGAATCTGTTAAAATGTAGATCTTAATAAGAATATAATAGCAGTTTATCTATGATTTTACATTTATTCTTAATAAAAGGGTGGTGAAGAGAAGGATGGGCGATGTTGTTTTTGTTTTTTTTTGACAAATTGTTTATTTCCTTTGAATATGAGGGACGAAAAAATACTTCATTTCGTTAAAAAAAATCTTGTTTCATTGTATTAAAAATAAATAGATTAATTTGTTGCTGAATAATTTCACAAAAAAAGACAATTCGAAAAAAAATATGAATATGTTTAACCTCGTCGCATTTTTGCGCCTGTCACAATTCAGGAGCCTCTGGCGTTTGTTAGTCTTGTATACTTTTAATTTTAGTTTCTTTTATATATTTCGGAGTTGAGTATGACGTCCATTATCCCCATATTCATTCCCAATTTCATTTACAAGAAAATTAAATGTGAGTACTATATTTTGGTATGAAGACATGTTCCATATATTAATACAGCATCAACATTCTTAAAACTAATGTTTAGGCACTTGCTGATTTTCTTTGATTTTGCCGAAAATCGGTGACCCGTAAGACACGTGTCAAAGAACATATCTGATAACACTATTATCTTGAAAAAATGAAAAAATAATTATTTTGCATGAGAAAATAACCCTTTAGATATGTTTGCCATAAAAATACATTGGGACTTATCATTGTTTTTTTTAATTCAACATCTATAGTTGAAAATCTTAGGTGTACATCGGTTAATTGAATGATAGAATATAGAAATTGTTTTAGTTTTTTTTTAATAAAAAAAAATGTTCCCCCTTTCGAGATTGGTCATTACATAAGTGTGTGCTAAATTTTGGAGACCGAGGACTAACAGACTACGAACAGCAAAAAGTGGATACAACATTTGATATGCATGAAAGAACGTTGGACACACAATACTGATTTCACTGAAAAATTTCAACTAGCACATGATACCCTATGAATTTATTTACATACTTGAACTCTTCTAAGGAATATAATTCTGGACAAAAACGAATTCAGTATATGTTAAATGGACAAACAAACAACAGCACTCATTGATGGATACACTTGCGGCTTAATTCATTTTTAAAGCACAATTTAAATGATTGATTAATGGTTGTTTAACGTCCAGTGGCAAACATTTCATACATGTTCAAGGCGAGAAGTCGTTTCAGAAATAGATTATGAATTATAAGGTATTCTTAAATGTTAAAATGTTATCATCGTTTAGCAAAAGGAAATTTTCTTAGCTATTAGAATTGGTACGTCAATATTTTTCTTACAAACTAATATCTTTTGCTTTAAAATTAACACATATAAGGTTCTGATCTTATTAAAACAATGTCACTTAAGTCTCGAGAATTATTCGTGTATTTGGGCTTATGAACTCCGTTGCAATTGTTTGCATCTGCCCTAACCTGCTGTTTAGTGGTTGTTGTTTAATTATGTATTTCAAAAGTCGAATATATATACCGTTAGTTTTTCCGTTTGAATGGTTCTACACTGGTCATTTTGGGGCACCGTATAGCTTGCTGTTCGGTGTTAGCCAAGACTTTGTGTTGAAGGCAGATGAGTAAAATTGTATAGTTTTACACGTATGAATTTAGTAATGACTAGCAGAGCACTATCAGACTCAAGACAAACAGTGTTCATGTATATTTGGTATCCGGTATACGAGTACGGGGCGCATTTAAAACTGTTTAAGCTAAACGAAATTTTAATTTTCCAGGCGAATTAGACCAAAAAAAAAAAAATGTTTTAATGTGAATTTTTAAAAGTTCGGGACGGAATTGGTTCAATTAAATTTGCTTAACGTACCGTGGCAAATATTATTGCATATTCTCGACGAAATTACATTTTTGATCAGACGATACCTTCATATAGATTAATGTTTGCGTACAATATCCATTGGAATTCATCAAACATGCTCATTTTGGTCCCTTTATTGGTTATTAAATAACTACCAGCTTTTTCGTTTTATTTCAAGCAAAATATTTTTTTTTATCACAGTCACTTTTTTTTTATCTCAAGAGCTGCTGCGTGTTTACAAATAAAAAAAAGAACTAATTATACTTTTCGCTGCATTTTAAAAATCTGGCATCATTAACTATAAAAAACTTAGTTTACACATGTATTTGTTATTATTCAATTTTAATGTGAATATTTGTAAGAGGTACATTTTTACTTTTCTGACTAAAATCGATAACGCTCGGAACGGTTAAACGATAGATACACGCGGATGCTGTACCGCTTGAGTGATTTACCTTACAAAAAGGCGGACACTGTAAAGTTTAAAAGGACTTAACATCAGTTTGATTCCGTTTAACGGGGGCGTGGCTAATTAATTTGACGCAGTTTAACCACATCTCAAATTAACTTGAATGACCACAAGGGAATCTATTTGACTGGTATTAAAATTATTTGATATGGATTGAAATGCATTTAAAATAATTTTCAATTTTTGTCAATCTTTATTCAATTTTCATTAATCTTTTTTAAATGCCGTTAATGCGTTTTTGTCCGTTCAAGCTAAATTCGAGTTACTAGTGTTTGCCTACATATCGTTTACAAATCATTAGAGAAATCGATTCAAACACCAAATCTCGTGCAAAATTATATTTCTCAACCCGAGACAGTTTGATTTTAAAATTGAAAACGCGAGGCGTGTCGAGCTTTTTAAATATTTACAATTAAACTGTTAATAGCGGAGAATATATGTTTCTAAATAGGTATCGCTCAATGATTCAAAATATGATTGCCCTTTAAACGAAAGACTTCTTTAAGTCAATTAAAGAACCTTTGTGAGCACGTTCACATACCCCACGCCCCTACATTGTCACTGGGCAAACAAAATCTCACCAGATTCCTAAGTTCAAAGACTCATAACTCCTACAAAAGTCAACTGATAAAAATTTGTTGTGGATATGATCATCTACATATTATGTCCTTATTATCTACAAAGTTTTGTGAAATTCTGTTGTGTGGTGACAGAGGAATTGCGATGACAAACCCTTGCAGTAGTATATTTAGGCCAAAATTATAAGTTCAAAGGGGCACAGCTCCTAGAATATAAATTGAATTGTAATTTCGAGTCGATGTGCACATCTACATAATATGGCCTAACTATTTACAAAGTTTCATGAAATTCTGTTGTGTGGTTTCAGAGTAGTTGCGATAACAAACTGTTGCAGTAGTATATTTAGGCCAAAATCTAAGTTCAAAGGGGCGTAACTCCTAGAAAAAAAATTACTCATAATTTCCTGTCGATATGCACATCTACATAGTTTGTACTATCTACAAAGTTTCATGAAATTCTGTTGTGTGCTTTAAGTGGAGTTGCGATGACAAACTCTTGCAGTAATATATTTAGGCCAAAATTCTAATTTCAAAAGGGCATTTCTCCTAGAATAAAAATTGAATCATAATTTCATGTTGATATGCAAATCTATATATTATGTCCTTATTATCTACAGTACTTTATGCAATTCGGTTGTGAGGTTTCAGAGGAGTTGAGTTGACCAAGAACAGAACTGACGGACGGACGGACTGACTGACTGACGGACTTTCGGACTTTCGGACTGACGGACGGACAGACGGGTCAAAAACATTATACACTACGGAATATTGTTCCGTCGTGTATAATAATGTGATGCCATCAACAACATGTTCAGACATGTGTTGTAGATAGTTAAATTCAGAAATTTGTGCGATCCTTTAATTATTGCGAAAACTGCAATGGGATAGGTTTCCCATAAAAAACTCACATTTTAAATTCAAAAAGCATTATTTGTATGTAGCATTCCCTGAAAGCGCAATCATTTATTTCGCATTTATGTACGTTGTTCACTCTGCACGCAAAAAATATAAAGTACCGTTTTTCGGCATCGATAACATAAGTAAGAAACAATTGTTATTATAGGAACTTAGTGACTTTTAGTACACAATATATAATAGATCCATTATCAAAGTTATTGCTACAACATATAAAAAAGTTACATTTTATATTCTGAGCATATCTAAATAAAATTATTGTGGAACACCAAGCTTTGTAATTGTAACAACACTGAAAAACTGGTTTGAAAAATAAAAGTCTATTTGTTACGTGTATTTGGGCTTCGACTTAGCTTTCATTAACTGCGTATACTCTTGATATGTGCTTTGTGTGTCTTGTATTTTTGTTGTTTTTTACAATTTATTCCTTTGTTGAACTGTTATACATAGTCTAATTTTAGTAGAAGTGTTAAGCGCTGGTAAACCTGTTAAAATCCACCACTTTCTTTATGTTCCAGTGCAATTATTAATGCTATATAATTTTCCATTTCACAATCATATTTGATTGACCAGAGAAAAAAGAAAATATCATAACAAAGGAAGTACGAAAAAGAGTTTAAAATTTAAATATACTATATTGCCAAATACGCAAAAGAATAGGACATAGTTTCTTATAACTTACAAAAGTCCCCGTCAGTTAATAAACAAACATTATAAATATAAAATGATACCACCCCTGATATTGGTATTATGCTATAAAGTACATGATCCTATGTATCATGCCATAAATATGTTCTTAACTATACTAATCTACTCATAACTATACTAATCTACTCATAACTATACTAATCTACTCTTAACTATACTAATCTACTCATAACTATACTAATCTACTCATAACTATACTAATCTACTCTTAACTATACTAATCTACTCATAACTATACTAATCTACTCATAACTATACTAATCTACTCATAACTATACTAATCTACTCATAACTATACTAATCTACTCATAACTATACTAATCTACTCAGTTCGCTTAAAGTTATAGATCCTTATGCTGTATTCAGAAATTAATTTATGACCGCCTACGAAATTAACAAATAAATAAAAGCTTAAAACAGAAAATTCTTAAATGCTATACGAAGATACATATAATCATTAAATACTAATTATTCTCTTTTATGAGCACTTCGACATACTTTCGTGTGTACTTAATTTCATTATGTTTTCATTAAATTGATCTGTGTGTAGCATATAAAATGTCAAGACAAGACAAGACCAGACAAATACTAAATTATGAAAGTTTCACCACTTGCTACATATAAAATATACAGCATAGTAAAACACAAGTTAACAATTACATAGAGCCACTCTATAAAAAGTTATGAGAGTCTATAAAACAATTTTTAAAATATAATACAACTATCATGAGTATAAATTACATTTTCGCTTTAGTAAAATTTCATTGCAGATTTTGGCAGTTTAAAATACCAAAATTTGTAAAAAGAAATAACAATTTTTCATTATTAGACATATGTAAAAAGAATTCATCAGAAAAATTAGCATGATTAAAAATAACATTACGGATATCTGCATCTACAAGACAGTTTAACAACACATTTTTTTTCATCTTCAAGGTCATCTGTATAGTTAAAACATGCTTTTTTCTATATCAATATTTTCGTAACGACCAGTTTCAATTCTGATGGGCGCTACACCACATCTAAATATTGCTTAAGCACTGCTGTATCTATTCATCATTTATTTTATTTGATCTTGTCCAATTTCTAAAAACACTAGTCCAATGTTTGATTCTGCATGGCATCCAACACATTTCGCCATTCAAAGACATATTAGGTTTGTATTTTCCTTCATCCACGAAAAATCGCATCGTTCTATTTTTTACACTATAATATAAACATGAAAAACCACGTGATATCCATATAGAGGCACCATAATCTATTACAGACCATACAAGAGTATCAAACAATTTTGTAAATGTGCAATATTTAAAACCACCGTTAGCTTTACATTACGATGTCAACAAACCCGACGATCTACTAGCGGCTTTTGCAAATACTTTTGCCATATGCCTGTAATCATAGCTTAAATGCTATTAAGAATGGGAAACAATATCAATACTGTTACCATTAAACACAATTTGAAAATTTGATATAGGTACAGATTGCCTTCTAAAATGTTATTTGTTTTCAGATTATTAGTGCAAATAAATAAGAAGATGTGGTGTGAGTGCCAATGAGACAACTATCCATCCAAGTCACAATGTGTAAAAATGAAACATTATAGGTCAAAGCACGGCCTTCAACAAGGAACCTTGGCTCACACCGAACAGCAAGCTATACAGGGTCCCAAAATGACTAGTGTAAAACAATTCAAATAGGAAAACCAACGTTCTAATCTATATAAAAAACAAAAAACGAGAAACACTTATGAACCACACCAACAAACACCACATATTAAAAAAATATCTTTTGTAAGTCAGTCTCATATTCATTAATAAATACAACACCATCCGCATATAACAACATGTTAGCTTTGTGATTTTCAATGTCTATACCTATGTTTAATTTTCTTAACCTCATTAAAAAGAACGTGTATATAGATATTAAGGAACAGAGGATAAAGGATATATTACACCTGTTTTAGACCACAATTTACACGAAACAAACCTTTTAAGTAACCATATACTTTAGCATAAGATTTCTATCTATCCAATCGTAAGCTTTTTGAAGTCACTAAGGGGCACATATATTGATTGTTTATGCAGTTTTCTAGTTTCTATAATGGCAGACAGTGTACTTAAATGGTCGACAGTACTACACCCTTTTTCTAAAACCATTTTGTTCATCACATAGAAAGTCAATATCATCAAGCTTGTACGTTAGTCGTGAGTTCAATACTCCACAGTACAGTTTGTAGGAAACCGGTGCTAAAGTAATACCACGGTACGACAAAGGATCCCTCGGATCTAATGTCGAGCTTTTTGGAATGGCCGTTATAATCCCTTTTGACTACATATGCTGACCGTCTTCGGACGTCATTTCGGTGGATAATTAGAGTACGCAACGCCGATAAATTATAGGGAGCCCATATATATTTTTACGTGTTTCTTTTGGACTTTTTGTAATTTGGATATTTGTTTTAGTATGTTATAAATAAATATTAGAATTTGAGTCAGATCGATGGACATGAATTTGACAGCTAATGCTCCTTTCATGTCAATGATCAAACGTATTACCAAGAAACAAAGTCGGGCAATGCAGATTAGTACAATTTCAGTTGTCATGTTACTTTTTATATTATAATTCATAAAACTGTTGTATGAATTATTTATAAAACTACCTACGTATACTCATTATGAATTTACTTATTCACTTTGCGTAATTTCTGTACAAAAACATATCGGCCAGTAGGGATTCACTATAGTTCACATTGGACTACCGACTGTCCGGTGAAGTATCAACACACCAAATTTAACCTATATGCTGTCGACCGTTTTCTACATAAGGAAATGTCTGTACCAAGTCAGGAATGTGACAGTTGTTTTCCATTCATGTGATGTGTTTAAGCTTTTGATTTTGTTATTTTACTTTTTTCAAAAAGTATCTGAATCGGATATGAGTGTGGTCGTTAAAGAAAACATCAAGGGTTCGGGGGGGGGGGGGGGGGGGGGGGGGGGTGAATTTTCCGTATCAGGCATTCTCAATTTGGAAATTTCCAAACATTTGATTCTACTTGATTTTATTCAGTTTCAATCCTATCGATATTTCGCACAACATTGTATAAACGAAACCTTAGAAAAAAAACCACCTGAAATAAAAACACATCAACTATACTTCCGAGAACTTCTGTATGCAAAATTGACAGAAGACTCTCTGTTTAGTTTTTTTCTCCAAATAAAGCGTGACTTCCGGTTACGCATTTGCAGCAGTTTTCATCTAGATAGCGGATTCCTTAAGTTTTGCTATTTTTGCAGTTTTGACAGTATTGAATTTAATGTAAAAAGTCAAAGAACAAAAGGGAATAAACATGACACAATTATTTAATACGACTACTAATGCCAAACAGACAAAAATATTATCTGAACGCTTGAATGATGTTAGAAATTGTTTGAACTTCCTGCGATCGTGATAGACAAAAATTATAAAATAAAATGATAAGTATCGTGTGTATCAGAAAAGAAAAGAACAATAATAGGACAAAACAAGTCTCAAAAAACCATGTTTTCTTATTGATATCGTTTGTTGTACAAAAATTCATATTTTTAATTAGTTCAGTGCAGAAATCGAAATTATCCTGTGAAAGTGGATGGTCCAACGATAAAACAAACAAGGCATGCATATTTGGTATGTAACATTTTTTTTAAAGTGCATTCTATGTTTGAACGAAAATAACACTTTGTAAATTTCATGCGACCGAAGCGCTGTTCTAGATATATCCAAATCAGGAACACTGAGATATAAGCCTTTTAAAGCCAGAGAAACATTAGGAGCTAAAAGACCAAAAGGGACCTAAAAAGACATGTTTATGTTTCAGAACAAGATTATATGTCAGCAGTGAATTATGATATGATGAATGCATAAGACAAATAATGTCTTCCTACAGAAAATCGAGAAATACAGAATTAGATTTCTAATGTTCACATAACGTACGATATAAACCACGTATGTCTTTTGTTATTTGTACACCTTCACATAAAGTTCATGTTATGCAACTGATACTATTCCACTCTCTATAACAGGATAAGTGAGCAATAAGGATCCAGTTCATATCTATTTGTACTGTGTAACTGTCACAAAATATCACTTTTCTAAGATCAGTTTATCAACTTGATTATAAAGTTAAAAGGTGGTCAAAATAATTTAGCAGAAAAGGGTTAGCTCATTCATAGTGTTATGGTTCTAAATTGATCATTTTAGCGATATGTGATGGCAAAATTAAAGATAAAGCTTGTTTCATCTACTACACAACTGATGTTATAAAGAAGCGTGACCAAACTCAACAGAGAAACAGTGGTGGACATTGCACAAAACCAAACAAATGCACTGGTTGCCACGATGGTTTCTATTCTGATGGGCCTTATTGTAGAAGTGAGTAAATTAGATTAAATCAGTACAGTTAAAATGAAAGATTTTTTTTTTGGTAATTAGATCATTTGATAGAAAAGTTTTATCTTTGTTGTATAAGATTTCAATATCCTGTTTATCCTTAAGAGTCCGTATTTTGGGGTTTATGCTTCAATTATTGTTATTTTTTCCATATTTGCACAAAAACAAAAAGAAAGTTAATCGCTATTCTAAAAATATGATCAGCCATTTTTCTTCTTTCACAAAAATTGAAATAAAAAGAAAAAAAATGAAAGTAAATCTTAAATTAGTTAACTAAAATTCAAAAGGAACCAAATAGTTTGCATTTATTTGGAACTTGATTTATAGGATCGTAATAAGATTGCCATATGTATTTTGTGTAAAGGAACAAGCAATTTATCTTCCGTTTGTATGTACATAGTAATATATTAGGATAATAATTCTTTCATTTCCGCAATAATAAAACCATCCTGGCAGAAAAAAATCTTTTTCGTTAGTATTTCTTATAACTCTAAGGAATGGGCCATGCAAGATTATTCATTATGCCACGGTCGGATTTTCGAGAGAAAAAAATACATAACTACGAACTGGCTTCCCTTTCTTTTCTTTTATAACTGTTAACTTATTTATAGAGATATATATACGATAGACTCATTCAATAGTTTCAAAGAAGGCGAGCTGAATATAGTAGCTGTTTTTTCTTGTATATCAAAGTTCCTTATGTAGTTTACATATTTCAAAGAGACCATGATGAGCACAGACGGACGGGAGAAAAGGTTGTCATGAACAGGGTTAAATATCTAAACATCTTCATATTAAGAGCAATAATCAGATTGAATTTAATAACGAGAGTTTATATCAAGCGATATCCAATTCTCATGAGTTGTTAAACCTATTTCTCTTATGGTCAACACTCTTATTATGTTAAATAAAAGATTCCGCGAATCGTTGATCTAATCTTTCGGACATACCAGCATGACGTCATATGTTCTGTTCCAGCGTCAAACTTCAAAATCAGATATTTTTAAACTTATTGTACGCTTCAGAATGTAATTAAATTTGTCAAAAAGAAGATTTCCAGGTGAAAAGTGTGAGTGTTTTGTATATTAATATTATTGAAGAAATCACATATGCCCTTGTCATGGACAAAATGTACATCGCTTTGAAAGTTATCAGTGATCTAAGAGGGTGATAAAGGGTTCTTTTCGTGCCACGTGTTTTGCCATTTGTATTTCACGTGCAGCCGTTAAAAAGGTTCGGTATTCACCGTGTTTCGTGAAATCGGCAAAAAGATCAACGTGCAAGAAATTTTTAATTGTTCGTTCATCGTGAAATGGCAATTTTATTTCGCGTTCTTCCGTGCAGATACCACCCCCCCTTTTTTTTACGCCCCTCACCTAACGAGTAGCCAATGGAAATGTCGTAATATGTTGCTGGATAAGCAATCAAATTAACGCAGTTTTCGTATCACTAACCGTGTAGTGTGATGCAAGAAATATCTCTTCATGCAAGTAATAGATAACATTCCACATCCATAAGGGAAATGTAGCATATGCACTCGGAAAGAATTTTAATGTTATGATAAAAAAAAAAAGATATTTTTATATATGAAGAAAGACAAACAATCGTTTTCATAAAACAAAATGAAAATGAAAGTCAGGCAAATTGGATTATTAAATGACGCTCAATATAAAAAAAATAATGTATGTTATTCCCAATATATATTTTGGGTAAATACATGTGGCATGGGTCAAGTTATTTTCATTGGAGTTGGTAACTATACGCCAAATAATGCCATAGCTGGCGACACGGACATAGAAACCTCCACGCGTTAAACAATGGATAAGTAAGTGACTTGAGACATGGGGAAAGGTGTTCCATGATACACCAACATAGATTTTATTTTTATTCGTAAATGGTCCATACGAAAGTTTAATACTAGAATACAGAATCTGAGCTTTAAAATTATAGAGATGTTAGAAATATATAATCCTGGATTTTGAGACAAATATATCAAACAGAAATAATATTAAACAAATGGAGAATGATGTATTTAACAAGTTTAATGCAGATTGGTGTACAAGAGTTACTGCTTATGCTGATTGAAGTAAATTGAATACTTACAAATGGTTTTAAACAATCATTTTATTGAATCTTATTTGAAAACATAGAAAAGCAACATAATATCCCTTTAACAAAACATGTGTTAATTGTCACTTATAAAAATGTTGATTGACGTTTACTGGATTTTCTTCTGTTAGTAATTCTAAACTTGTAACGCCTCCTCGTTTTTTCATTAATATTTAAAGCATTTGCAAGCGTTAAATGTTTTATTTTATAGAAATTTTCAGCAAAATGATCTATTCGCAATGACGTATACTTTTTAATTTTGCTTCGCTTTAGTTTGTCCTAAAATATCGCACTGCCTCCACAGACGCTGTACTAAAGTGGCAGATAATCACTGTGAATATTGTGAAGGAGAAATAAAGGACATGTCTTATTGGAGAGCTTATACACCATATCCATTGTCCACCAGAAAAACATGCGAAAGTATGTATGAATAAGACACTGATTTACTTCGTTCTTTAAATTAAAGGAGAGAACTTGCCAATTTTTTTTATTCGAAGGTGTTCTGTAAAATTTAATTCATTAGTCACTTTAGAAGCGAAAATAATTCAAAACCAAAAAGAATATCTGAAAGGATCGAAAATAAAACCTGATTACATTTACAGATACATTTTATTTGAGTGGGTTTCAACCACAATTTCGGTTAAATAAATATCTATGATTCAAAACATTATTGCAAAGCAAGCATTACACTCACCTCGAGTTTCAGGTTTATTTTTAATGCAATTTATTATTAGTCCACAATGCACTGGAGATAACAAATATATAACTTTTTCTGCTTCCATTACCTGCAAATATAGTGTAACAATATTTACTAACACTTATAAAATTCGTGTAGTAGGATTGAGAAATGAAAGACGTGTGCTTATAACGCGAACACAGGTCAATTAAATACTGATTATCATTCCAATATGCAAAGCGTGTCCAACCAATATTGGGGCCTCGGTGGCCGAGTGGTCTAAGTATTCGAACTACTGTATCACTAGCCAGTCAACACTAAGGTTGTGAGTTCGAATCCCGCACGGGGCAGGTTCACTCGACTCCAATCTTAATTGACTAGGATTGTCAGTTTTCCTACCGAAGGTCGGTGGTTCTCTCCGGGCACTCCGGCTTCCACCGCCAATAAAATATGACCGCCAAGAAATAGCACAATAGTGTTGAAAGTGGCGTCAAAACAACAATCAATCAATCAATCCAACCATTATTATAGGGGACACATTATTATAATTTGTTTACTCGGTATGTACTTTAACTATATGGATTATTGTTTGTAAATAAAAAGTGCGTTTGTTATTTAATACAGAGGCTTGTTCGTGGAGATCTGATAGTACACGATGTTTTCCTGGTAATTGTACAAATGATCTTGCTTCTCATTGTAACTGCTGGAACGGATTTAGTGGGAATCACTGTGAAAACAGTAAGTTAATATTTTTGATGTTCACAGATTAATTAAAGTTATGAAAAATCTTTTTCGTATTCCTACCAGAATGAACAGGATGAAATAAATGCATATCAACCAATTGTAATTAATCATACTCACATATCATGATTTGAATGTAAGCTGTTTGCTTTTTCATTTCTAAATACGATAGATACTTCAACATTCCACTTCCACTTTTCAGTAATTGCTGATGTAAATACTACATATGCCGAAGCAAAATTGAGAGACACAGACACAAACAGGATCATAACGACACCAATCGACCCAAACCAGCCTGCTCCACAACCCATCCGTTGGACAAACCATGTCAACTGGAAAGAAATAGACATCGACATCAGATTTAAGTTTCCTGATTTAGGAAAGCCTCCATTCTATGATCCAAAAGGCGAAAAACATTTCGTAACAGATTTTAAGTATGGTGTAGTCAATGCATCTATGCAGTTGAAACATTATAAAGGTAAATTATTTAAGATCATTCAATAATGTTATTTTGGTTATACATTATTTGTGTGATTCTAATTATTATAATAAGCATATATGAATGAAGTTTTTTTTACGACAATATATGTTGTTTATTTAAGCGTAACAGGTTTATGTTTTCTCATTTTTAACGGACTGAACTAATGAGAATGGAAAATTGCAAAATACATTCTTAACGAATTCCAAACTTAAGATACTGCAAAAAAAAAACAAAACAACAAAGAGTTTTTTTAATATATTTTAAAAGTATTACCTTTGACATTGACCTTCCAGGACGACATTACACTCTATGATGGTGAGTTTCAGTGGTATTCTTCAAAGGATAAAAAAATGCTATTTTTCAGACTGACGTTCCAATTTTGTTCGTGACACACCTTCTGGTGAAGGGAAACAACCATACAAAGTATCATTTATATCATGCTTGGTAATTAATTTTTAAAAGTTCTGAGCTGGATACGACTTTACAATTTGCTTTTTCATTGTTTTTGACATTTCTAACCAAGGGAACGATTTTGAAGAACGCATTTTAAAATATTACACAGAATGCATTACATTTTGAAACGGCAAATTTTTATATGATGTGCATAACTAAAAATACTTGAATGAAATCGGTCCGTTAAAATCCTCCCTCCCCTTGGTTTACAATTTGATAGATCATATTGCCGAAACTTCTTTTGTAACCTATTTAACTATAATGACGATTTCGCTGATATCTATTTATGCACGATACTCATGCATGGGATCATGGGGCCAAGAAAATTGAAATTGAAAACAACTACTGAAATGATATTCATATTCTACTGCATAACATGAAGAAAAATTGCACATTTTGCATTAGAGCTAAAAATAATGTATAGAATTTAAATAAAACGAAACTTCTTAAAAAATGATGAATGATCTTGGAGCATACACGTCATGACACAACATGACGTCATACGAATGGACAATCGCATGCTGAAGGTTGTTCCGTTCCTTGTATGCCTTCAATTTGGATAATTTATCAATAAAATGAAGTTTTTTGGATAGTTGTTATTTTATTTTGATTCTATCACATTAATTCTTTGACCGTGGTGAATACAGATAGACCAATCTCCAGTTATTTTTTTTATGAATGAGTTACACCTGTAGACCAGAGGTCGATAGGCATAAATTACATCATTGAACAAACAGTTCTTACTGCTCCGCTATAATATAAGAATTGTGACATAAGAAATTCGGGAAAATGTACGAATTCGTGTAATGTCCCTTGACGGCAGATCGCGCTTAACACATATGTGTCCCTTATTGAATATGTACGATAAAAAATTTTAACAAAAAAAAAGAATAATAATTAACGTTTATTATTTAATACTTTTTCTCTAACGTTGTGCAAGAATTATAGAAAACGTCGTCATACTGCATTTTTGACGTCATTCCTATCATTATGACGTTATATACCATTACTCGTTTTATTTTAAAAGATCCCAAAATAACTGTTTTAATGAATATTTAGGTAGTAAAAGATTGTAAATATTCCTTAGTTTGTTTGAAATTTTTTCTTTATCATTGTCTATGAAGGGACACGCATGTCCCTACTGCGGTTTGTCGACTATGGACATATATGTCCCTAGAGCAGTCAAAGGGTTAAAGAGTTTAACGCATTTTCCTAGAAGTTATTGATGCGTTAACAGGGACGATTAATTCACACAAACTTGAAAAAAGTCCAAAAAACGTTAACTTTTAATCTGCGAGTTAACAACAAAATATGTTTTTCATCCTAAAATAAATTTGAACAAGGTTTGTGACTTTGATCTTACAAACAGAAATGTCAATCTTATACGCGACTTACTCTCTGGAAGTATTGAACAATAACACCAGGTATCTTGTATATCCTTCATACATACTTTCTTGTACATACAAACAGAAAGATTGACGAACTGGCAGTGTGAACTCATTATACCCCTTTCTTCAAACTTATATCTGATTATTCCTACTGAATATCTGAAACAATACTTGCAGATGCAGTACCTTTCCGAAGTTTTTACATGGAAAAAGATTCATTACAACCACAAGAAGGGAAATGATTATTACCTTTTTTTAAATATTTAGAGAATAAACGATACCTTCACTAGACTGTTTTAGATAAACATATTAAAACCAAAAAACCTGAGAATTGACGACTTTTAAGGAAGATGATTTAGGATTCTTGTAAAAGACTCATTGCATTAAAACAAATTATCTACTTTTGAACAAAAATATATTACTTGAAATTCTGAATACAAACTGATGTTGATATCGTTGCTTTCCACTGTGAGTTGTTATTACAGGTCTACATTAAAGGCTCAAAAAAGATATCAGACGTTTTGTACTCCAGACGTGCGTCTCGTCTTCTTAAGACGTATTAGTGATGCTACTGATAGTAATTAAAACTACTTTATGTAACAACTTGTGTTTTAGGGGGAAGTCATTTTGCACATAGCTACAACTACTCCTGTAAAATAAACGCAAACGAACCAGTATTCCACCAAAAATGTGCGAAATCAAATATACAAGATATTTCTACATGGGAATTTAGACATGCGCACAGGTAATTTTAAAACTTTATTGTTTCATAGATTGATGCCTGTATGAAATTTCCTTATTTTCTATTCTACTTGCATAAATTTAAGTATTAATTTACTATGTCTGATGTAAGAAGATGAGGGGATAGATTCAAGATTCAAATCTTTAAGAAAAAACTTTAAAACAGTCTATAGGAATCTTTACTACAAAATAGATGTAAAACAAGGATTTTCAAATCGAGTTGATGTCCTGTTTTGACAACAAAATGTGTTTGTAGTGTTCAACAGTTATTATTTCACAAATAATTACACAATTACATGACCAAAAAAATCAAGCACATTGATGTGTAATCTCTTTCACAAAACCACACATTTTTTGACAGAAACCAGCTCCATCAAATCACAACACCTAACATAATATATGCATTCTTACGATGGTGAGTCCAAATTGTGTACTAGTATTTAGTGCTCCACGTGATGATTCATTTCGTTTCTTCTTTGATTGCAAAAAAATAACACCAGTATTAGGAACGATCTATTAAGTAACATTCCTCGTTTTTAAGTGACAACTAAGCTTGAGTTTGCTTACTGAGGGTAGGCAAAATCTATCATCTGTACGTGAGATCGTTTATGAAGTCTTTGAATTCGTCACAAAATTCAAAACAATTCCTCGTAGCAAAATCATGTCTGTTTATTTATTTCCTTTTTTGTGGTGAGATGGTATATTATTAAATGGCTTCTGTTATTCTCTTTATGTTCATTTTGATCATTTAGCTGTTAACGTATTCAAATATATATGAAACATATATACGTCGGAATTAAGTGATATCTATTAAATGCGGTACATACCTCAGATTTTCTTTTACTCGTTATAGATTAATATTCAGCTGGACAGTTATAAGTGGTGGTCATTTAAAATACATCGACAGAGAAAGCAAAATCAAAACAACGGAAAACAAAACCGTCCCAATCAATGGAAAAGTTCATTCGATAGACTATATTTTCCAGTGGGATTTGAATGAACCTTATCATCCATGTTCCGTCGAAAATAGCAGTTGTGTTGAACCGCCAGTGAAATCATACAATGATGTAACAGACTCGGTAAGCGAACAGAGGATGTAAGATAACAAAAATTCAAATTGCCCTTAAACTGCAAAGATGAAACAGGCTTTAATCCTGTAAAATTATCTAATTATTTGTGTTGATAAATAAATAGGGCAATATAACTCAGAAAAATAAAAGGATATATTTCAGATTTGATTTTACTTATACGTCATGAACATAAATGTATCAAACAAACAGTCGTCAATGTCAGTCACATCGATATTTTAGTTGTCATTGTCAGTCTAATCTATAAAAGAGATGATTCAGCTTTGTTAACTAGTGTAACATATATCATCATAAAAGTATGTCAGACTATTTAATGCTTCAACGTTCAAACCACTAGTTTATATCAAATTCTCGCCTCTCCGTTGAACATTAAAGATTTAACTCTTAACAAAAGTATGTCTTTAGTTAAAAAAAAAGTCTTGCATTTGAATTGAAAAAGGGAACGTTTCACCTTCAGATATCTTTCATCTGTGTGAAATACTTTGAGGAAGATGACTTTAATAGATTAACTAAGCAAAGTGGTGTAGGACAGGAATTTATTTGGAAAATTGTTTACTCTCTTGTGTAACTATTGTACAAATATATGATGGTCTTTAGTGGTGTTGTTGTATGCCTTCATACTTATTGATCTTTGATAAATAATTTATATTCAGAGGTGGACTATCTAAGAATATTGTATTAGTATAAAAAATCTCTCATATATATCAATGATCATAAAGATGTCATATTAGGTGTTTTATAAGTATAGTGTTTCGTTTTCAATGGTAAGAAAATGTTTTTTATACATTAAATGTTTAAAGTGTCACAGAGGTTCAGAAGATAACAGTTGTTTCCTTTGGGTTTTCGTACATCTAAAAGCAAAGACAACGTCAAGCACTAATCACTAACTGCTTTCTACAAGAAATTAAGGTTTTTTTTTTTAATTTTTATTTATTGTTCTTGATAAGTCTTAGGTCAAAATCATGAATATTACATAGATAACCGTATCAGTTCTCGAGTAAAGTAAATTTACGAAGGGTCAATATTGACCCTTTAATTCAATAACATGTACCCTCATTAATAATTGAAAACATTTGATGACAAAATGTGTAAAAATAACTGACAAATTCAAAATGCAATGAGTTCTGACACATTACAACACTTATAATGATACCGTGACGTCCTTATTGTGCACTTTCATGTAAAAATCATCATTTTGACTATCTTTTTGGCTAAATTAGACTTTTTTATGGAACACCATAATTTTTCTTAGAAAGTGTATCTTACCCATATATATTTTTTCTATGATAAATTTATTTTGGACGGAAGGTGTGGCTACTATTTTTCAGAAGAAAATAGACCTTATAAATGCATAAAAAACTCAAGGAAAATTCAAGTACCGGACATAATCAAACAATTCACTGTTATTACAACCGGGACGAATGGAAAACAACTGTCATTTTCCTGACTTGGTTCAGGCATTTTCCAAAGAAAATGGTGGGTGAAACCTGGTTTTATAGCTAGCTAAACGAGCAACCTGTAATAAATCATACTTTCGAAAGCTGTCAAAATGCTAAAAACGAACACCCTTGTCTTTTGAATTTCTTGTTGCTAAAATAGCCAAATTGGTGTACTATCTAAAATGACATTATAGTCTTCGTGCGGAAAAAGATTGGAATGTCAGGTCCATTTATTGCATTTCATTTACGTTTACATAGTTCTTTTCCTTATAAAGTTGATGAAATCCATGACATAACATTACAGGATGCACTTTTTAAATCAATAAAACAGGAACGGCGCTTTTCCTGTTTTTTTTGGTTTGTTTCTTTTTGTTATATCTTATAATTAAGGTCACAGAGAAACATCATTAGAGATTCAATGACTGAGAGGGCTTCCGTTTTACTGTGCAGGTTATACATACAAACGTGTTTCCAATGGGAAAAGGAACGTTGCACTTGAAGCTTGTGATAATAGAATTCACTTTTCTCTCACGTTAAAAGAATCCACGAAATACATTTTTGAGGATGTTTTATTATATCCCGAGTTAAAGTGATAGCAGCAATAAGGATTTGATAAACAGTTATATACCAAACTTAGTCCCTTGTATGCGTTTTTTTTATATTTATTTCAAATTCCAAAACATTTCATTCGTTTATCATTGACTGCAGATTACCTTTCGGCTTATTTAACCAAAGTTTGCCGATCTTGACATAGATAAATAATCAACAAACCATAGAGCACGTGCACAAAAAGTAAGAAGATAGAGCGATGTTTATTTGTTTTTCTCTTTACTGTCCATGCTTTTCCATTTGTCAATTAGACTGTGTCATAGCATTTGTTAAATGGTTTGATGTAAGGAATGTTTTCTTTTAATGTGGATTAAGACTATCTTCTTTCCACTTTTTTACCTTTTCTATTATCCCATTTGTTTCCTTCGCACTCGGTTGCCGAAAGATGTCACGCATGGCTACAAATGTAAAGTAACAGCAAACGTAAAGGTGTCGTTGAATTGGTGTACGGGAAAAGAGGGTGTTCTTTTGAAAAGAAAGTTTAGGTACACGTGTTTTATAGAAAAAAATGGCCATTTTAGTAATATATAAAAAATATTCAACTTTTTGAAGTGTCATGACTTTAAATACATTGATCGATAAAGCATGTAAAAAAATCCGTTACTTTTCCACAACTTCTGAATACAATTAGGCTAAAGGATATAAGGTTATCCAATATTGTTGGTTATTGTATGAATATTGTTGACTATATGATCTCATATTTTACAAACTAACGATTGAAATATACATTCTACGAGGGATACTATTCCCAAATATTCATGCAATAATACTGTATTGTATAGAAAAGCTTGGAACACTTTTTAAAGAATGTTTTGTCATTGATGAAGTCACTAATTTTACGCATCTGTTCCACTTGTGCAATAATATATAAAAAAACTATTACAAAATACCAAAGTTCAAGGAACATTCAAAAAGGGGAAGTTCGTAAAAAATGACAAAATTGAACGTTGGACTTTATCAACCAACGGAATGGATGGAAAACAACTGTCATAATCCTGTCATGGTGCATGCACTTTCCGAAGAAGAATGTAGATTAAACCTGGTTTTATCTTGACTTACATCTAGAAATTGACAATGAGGGTCGGTTGAAAACATAATTTTAGGACAAAAGAGATGATTTCAGCTCAATTGTGAACTTTTCATTTCCATGTAGCAACTTTCCAGCAGCGTCTGCATGTGTAGTATATATCACCCAGTTGATACGATATTTCAGGGCTTGTATTTCCTATCAGGATTTCTTTGATAGACTGTCGCTGCTCACAAGAAACCTTCTAAAACAAGAGTTCCAAGTGTTGAAGGTGACATCAGCCCTTCGTAAATTTTACGGACGCCATCACGAATTGGTTGACTGTTATGGAATATCTGTTTCACAGATGACGACGGATATGTTCCAACTGTCGTAACAATAATCCCGTCCTCTTTTCCCCAAATGTGACCTACCAATTTAGACTTATCACCGGGTTTGTACTTACATGAGCAACACAACGGATGCCATATGTGGAGCAGGATTTTTTACCCTTTCGGAGCACATAAGACCAACCCAGTTTTTAGTGGGGTTCGTTCTGCTTAGTCTTTAGTTTTCTATGTTGCATATTGTGTACTGTTGTTAGTTTTGGTCTTTTCCTTTTTTTCATGGCGTTGTCATTTTATCTTTCGACTTATGAGATTGAATGTCCCTTTTGCCTTACTTTTGAGCAAGCTATTTTTGCACGCTAACTTTTTGTTGCATTCTGTATTAAATAGGTTGCTGTTATACAATAAATTCAAATATTCTTATGATATAATGATATGCAAAAGTAGAAGAAAATAAGTATGTACAGCCGACATTTCTGATTTTTTTTTAAATGAAACTATATTGCAAAAGACGACAACTTACGTCTATTACATGAATGAATGAACTACTTTATTCTTACATTTCAATAATGTCTCAAATAAGCTGAAATAAAATGTATTAAGAAAAAAGTTTTCTTGCAGACGAATGTAACATTGACCTGGCCTGGATGGACGGATGACTTGTCTGGAGTTCATCATTACGAATACGAAATTTATGAATTGTTAAAATCTGGAGATAGACTAGTCCAGGATTCAAAGCCAACACTTCAGAAGAAAGACATTTCTTTTACAGAACCAAAAGTAAGTGTTGCGATGAATCTATTTGGATTCAATTGGTGTAGTAAAGCTCTCAAACAATATAATGCTTATGTACTATATTTGATCTGATTATATTGGCTAGTCTTGTTGAATCTCGCAAAAAACAAATCGACTCAAGCTAGATCAGACACTTGACCTATATATTGTGGGGTGATAAACTTTTTGCTATGCGCTGATTTTATATGGCAGGCCTTTTTGGTGCTAGCGGCAATTCGTCGATGATAAAGGTGGGATGGAATCGAGTTGCAAAAAGGTTCTCATCTGACGAACCAACCAGATTTATGTTCATAAAGCAGATATTGTTTGTTATAGCAACAAAGCATGTTATATGGATATTTGATTATGCAGGGTTTATTGTAACATGCTTTGTTACAATTATGCAGGGTTTATTGTAACAAAGCATGTTACAATAAACCCTGCATAATCAAATATCCATATAAATAAAATATAAAATATTTCCAAACTCGGCATGACAAAATAAGACAATGGTCAATATGGATTATCTTCACCAGGGATACTCACATCCTAACATCTCAAAGCCAGGTATATATAAAAATGGAGAAACGTTTGGAGCTATATGACAAAAAGGAACCTTAAAATAGAGCCAAATTCATCAAAGGTCAACTTTGCTTGGGGAACATGTAGTTGGAACACAAGTTCTTTTGAAAATAATTTCCTAATTTATCAACGGTAAATTGTAGCGCGGACTACTGAGCTGATGATACCCTCGGGGACTTGAATTCAACCAGCAGTGTTATCGACTTAGTGCTTTTAAATGTAAATACATGTGTAACAGTTTATATTTTCGTTTATAAACCCATTATCAAATGCAGCATACTACAATCGAAATTACCATACATACATGTGTTTCGGATAATTGCGCCTTGTATCTGTCGCGGTCCTGATGCCTTTAATAATCAGTTCCAAATATGTACGATGTAGAAATGTTGAAATTAGAAAAATTATAAGTTGTAGAAAGACAATATATTGTATCTATTTTAGGCTACGATACAACTGTCATCTCCGGGAGTTCACTCGGCTATTATAACTGTATACGACAAAGCTGCAAACTATGAATCCACCAGATGTATCATATTGTATGACAATCTCTCTAAGGTCGAATTTAAATCTGGTAAGAGAACAATTGTGCACCAAGCATCTGTGAGCACTCACCATACTTGGATCTCGGTGAATGACAAAATATTACAAGTTACTTGGATAGATCGATTTATAAATCAAAAACATAAAGAGCAGTCATGGTTGAGCAAAGTTGAAGGATTGGATCACGTAAAAAATGAATACGATGACCACTTCGGGAAAAGGACAATAGATGCCATTCCAAATGCCCACGGTAAGTACTATCAAGTATAAGTCAGTCTACGATATATGTACATGTACATCAACCAAACGGAAATGTATATATCTACAATATTTCAATTTTTTAAGAAAGTCTATTGATTGAAATTGGAGATTTGATGATTATAAGACAAATTTAAGAATGTATTTTTTTATGATTGTATGTGCTTTCTTAACAAATGTTCAACTTTTTTGAAAAATAAACCATGTAGTTTTATTATTTCAGAAGATGAAAGACATAAATGCATTATTTTTTCGATTTTCAATTAAAGTTCAATGAGCCAAACGTGTATGCAAAATTTTACCAAAATCTGAAACAGCCCATAAACTGTTCTTTGACCTTGAAAACAATTTTGAACTTATATGAAATGATATAAAGCAATACAAATTCATTGCATTTTTAAAACAGAATTCTGAAAATATTATATTAAATGAAAAATACGTCTAAGTAGACATACATGTCGTACTAAATATAAGAATTAGGCATGATTAAATATATTTAATATGTCTATAAACAGTATTTATGTCGTCATTAAAAACTGGTTGCCCTCCTAACCGTGTTACACAGTGACAAATCAGCAAGGCACTTCCTCTTGCAATGTCTATATTTGTAGGCAATGTGTTTGCGTACTTTCAAAACGAAAAAAATCACAAACCATTTATCGTTTTTCAAACTCTAAAATGAAAACCAGGTCGATATTACTTTAAACATACAAACCTTAAGACTTTTTTGCAACTTTTTATTTAATAAAATCTCATTATTAAAACATAACGTCCGGTATCAGTAATATAAAACAGATTTTTACACGTAGCGTCGATATGGTACCTATATACAAGAAAGAAAATAGAAACGAAAATTAACGTATGGATCGTCTATAACTTAAAAATCTCAAAAATCTTTTTTTACGATAAAAGTTTCTTTTTTCAAAAATTTCAAACACGATATGTGAAGTGAGCATTGGTTTAAAGTAGTATATATTAAACTGTTTATGAAAAAAAAAATTATGTGGTATGATTGCCAATGAGACAACTCACCACAAGAGACCAAATGACACAGAAGTTAACAACTATAGGTCACCGTACGGCCTTTTCAACAATGAGTAAAACCCATATCGCTTAATCAGTTGTAAAAGGCCCCGAAATGACAAATGTAAAACAATTCAAACGAGAAAACTAACGGTCTGATTTATGTAAAAAAAAAAAAATAACGAACGAAAAACAAACATGATATACAGCAACAACCGACAACCACTGAATTACAGGCACCTGACTTGGGACAGGCACATACAGAATTTGGTGTCATTATACTCTTTTGATAATTATAAATTTGTAGGTATCGTTAGATTTGATATCAAGTATGAAGTATTTGGTCCTTCACTTACTGCTCACCAAAACTTTACGCCGACATCAAACGTTGTATCTCAGAAAGGATATATATCTGTGCCATGGAGTGATGGAAACCAACTGGATGTGACTGTCAGGGCTTACGATATTTTAAACAAATTTGCAGAAGAACAAATCACAGTTTATAAAGATACAAGTGCTCCAATCATTGAACGACTTTGGCTTTCCCGTGGTGATCGCGTTAATATATCTGTACACAGTGTAGAGGATTTTAAGAAAATGACGTAGGTTTTATTAATACATTTAAATTTTTCAAAGTTTCGTCTCTGGGTTATCTCCTTACTTTTTTATAACATTCTGGAAACTTTTACTTACAAAAATCTTATCATATTTACATACTTTGCGTTCAAAACAGCATACTGATAATTTTAGTGCATTCCTTCACATTTGAATCAGTCTTAATAAAAACTTAGTAAAAAATGAAATAAAAACGTCATGTGTTGGATTGTGCGAATCAAAATGTGTTTAAACGTAAGTTTTAACAGTTATCTTTTTTTCTAGAATTGAGTGGGACGGTATGGATTACGATAGTGGTTTGAACCAGGTAGAATGGAAATTGTTTGACAAGTACACTGGAAAGAATATCACTCACGGAAAAGCCCAGCTTCATGCACAAGGAATGGCACAGGTTAATACAACACATGCATGTCAACAAAATTGATATTTAATGTCTTTGCGGAAAATAAAAATACGTCATTAATTTCATTAACACATATAATAAAAATACAATATGCCGCATTTAATGAACAATAGGACTAATAATGACACCTTTATACTCAATTTGGTGAAGGTGTTCTCATTGATATAGTAGCTGGAAGAGAATACAAGTACATGTAGTTTATCATGAATTATATTTGGACTTTGCATGATCACCATTCAGTGACTATTTATCGGTACTTTGTGTGTTTATTTGTATTTTTGCGGATTTTTTTTATAGGGGTGGGGATAAGGGCTGTTATTTGGTTTTTTGTTAAGTACCGATTGATAAATCAATATCTTTCCAATTGGGTTTTTAAAGATGGTCTTTTGGTGTGTTGTAACATCAATATCGAATAGTTTTGATAATTGTCGAAGAAAGACACAATTTAGTGGGGAACAAAAAACACCAAATATTCTTTCGTATTTATAGTGGTATTTTCTTTGATAACTTATTCAAATAGTGTATTTTTAAATCAAAGCCTAGGTATTATTTTAGCTTAAACAATTATTTTATATATATAAAATGTAAATCAATTTGAAATCGACAACATGTTACGCCTATGTAAGCCCTCTTGACAAAGCATGGTACAGTTGATATAGTACTTATGAACGATAAAACACAAACGAACACATGACGACAACACAAATATATACTATTTTCAAAATTGGCAAAAAGTATGAGTTAATATTTACCATGAAATTCAAGCAACATAATGAAAAAAAATAGATCAAACTCATGATAAACGAGACTATATATAGTCCATACATGAGACTCACTATATAAACAAGTTAACAAAAAATCAGAGGATAAACATTTTGGTCAAGTGATTGTTAGGTATAATTCCTTTTTTTAAAGGTCAGTAGATCTACAAAGTATTTTCATATGGCATCATATCAAAAACTAGAAAACAGAAATATTTTCCACTGAAAAAGAGGTAGAAGATACCAGAGGGACATTCAAAACGCATTTCTCGAAAAGGAACCGACAACGCCATGGCAGTAAAAAGTATACACAAACAAAAGTCTCGAATCATTACATTAAAAAGCTTAAGACTAAGCAATTCGAACCGAACAAGACATCGGGGGTGATAAATGTTTGTATGCATCTTAGATATTTTGTATTAAAACAGATTAAATTCGGTAAATGTATTTCAAACATAAAACACGGACTGATCAACTCAAGTTTAATAAGACTGTTACCACATCATGTTTCAATCATTGCTTTTCAGAATTTGACAGAATGTGAACAGATGTATGAAAACGAACCACGAGGACCGTCATGCTATTGTACCATGTTTCATGGTTGTTATCATAAGCATTTCGTTGTCCAGCCTGAAATCGCAGAAAAAGGACGTGAGGCCGGACTTGTAGTAGGCAAAGACCAAGGAGTTCATGATTCTGACTATTTTATAGAGATAACAGTTATCAATAATGCATTGTTGAAAACGACATCTCTGAAAAAGGTATCCGTCAAACACGACATTGTTTAAAAGGAAAATATTGATATAAAGATAAGGAGATGTGGTATATATATGATTGCCAATGAGACAACTTTCCACCAAAGTTCAAATAAAGTGAATGTAAGAAATTATAGGACCTTCAATGATGAGAAAAACCCTTACCGTATAATAGGCTTGAAAAGGTCCCGACTTGAAAAATGTTAAACAATTCAATCGAGAAAACTTAAGGCCTAATTTATAACAAAACAATTTACGGAGAACAAATAGGACAGACATGAATCAACGACAACCACTGAACTACAGGCTCCTGACTGGGATAGGCACATATAGAATGTGGAGGGGTTAGATATGTTTGATGGCACCAAAACCCATTCCTAAACTGATACAGTGGTGTACAGTACAACAAAAGAACAAACTATAAAAATCAGTTGAAAAGGGCTTAACTCATCACATAGATACAAAAAGTTTTCTAAAAACTCATAGACATATACACTATACATACACAAAACATTTTTATATTAATTATTTCGATAACACAGTCAGATAGATTTTAGACAAACATTTTTTCCCTTCCTATGCATGTATATGTTATGACCATCTTGCCTTGGAAAGTCCGTTTGATTTTGTTGTGATTATTAGGAAATATCATGTGGGCAAGGTCCTCATATGGTAGCATACATAATGATAGTTATACTGTTCTTTTTAGATTTTTATATAGTTTTAACAAGTGAAAACGCGAGGTTTGTTTTATTTGATAAAACACATGTATATTGGATTTATACTTCCGTAGATAACAATAGATGTGTCCCCGCCACACGAAGGATATGTGCATGATGGAATCAGAGGTGACCCTGAAGTGGACTACCAACAGAATTTACATGTTGATGCTCACTGGGAAGGATTCTTTGACAGAGAGAGTGGTGTGGAATTCTACCAATACATCTTCAGTGACCATTGTTTGACAAGTTTTGAATTCAAAAGCAGCAACGGGGTAATAATATATCATATTAACTAATTTTGGCTTGTTGCGTATTTTAATAGGCATTAAATCCTGCCGTTTGTTTTATATTTTGAACGGTTTGGTATTTAGTCAACTCCAGGGTATATTTAAGCTTAGAATGTACTAAGTGCTATCGACATGAGCAATTTGAGGACCATCAAATCCCATTTCTTAAAATAACACAATTGAGATGTCAACTCGATTTTTTTTTTATTTGATATATTCAAAGAGCCTTCGGCGAGTTTCTTATCATTGTTTATATTAAATTAGTCGATATCCAATTCTAACGAGGTGTTAAACCTTTTTCGTGTATGGTAAAAATTATCTTTGTATTAGAAAGAAAAATCCGCGAAACTTTGTGCTTATCTTGCACCTAAACAGTTTGGCGTCCGCTTTCGATGTCAAACATTAACATCATATTTTTTTCAAACTTATTTTTATCACTTGCTCTTATCAAACTCCGTGAAATGTCTCTTCGTGCGGGGAATAAATAAAAGAACACCATCATCATATTTTATCATTAGTGAATCCTTTCCTTCGTGATAAGTATTCGCTAACGCTCGTAACTGATCACAAAGAAAGGCATTATCATTATTATATATAAACTTACAATACGGTATGGGTTTTTTTTAATTATTAAAGGCCGCAGGGAGACCTTAGATTTTTCATATTTTTTTTGTTTTTTGTTATTTTTGGACAGTTGTCTCATTGGCAATCACCTTCTTATTCTTATAGTTATTGGTTATACTGTTTATCACTGTTGTGTAGAATATTAATTGATATAAAAATATAGATAAGTATGCACACCATGGAACATTATATTTAACCTTCAGTTAAGAACCTAAAATTGTATTTTCATTTATTTTAATTCATGGTATAACAATAGGTTGATAAGTCTTGATAAAACCGCAGAGATACTTATTAGCTGAAGACATACATGTTGTAAGCAAATTCATTTGATACATAGCTTTGATAATCATTTATAAACAAAGAAAACATCAACTAAGTCAACATAGAAAAATAAGTGGGGATTTATTTTCTGTAAATGATACAAAGACTAAGTTTTATTGACATCTGTAAAATGTTATTGTCGTATAAAGAGAATTTCATTTTACTATTACAGTAAATATTTAAAAAAATGAGTTGAAATCATTGAATATGATGGATTTATTTTTCAGACCACAGAAACTTACAATGCATTTGCGTCATTTGAGGCTCCAGTAGAGGGGACATATTTTGTATCAGTGGTAGCTTTTAACCGAGCAAAAGAGAGCTCCAAAGTTGTCTGTTCGGATGGAGTTACCATCATGACAACCGTACCATATGTCAAAGATTTTGTATTAGAAGGTGCCAGAACAAGAGCCAGGTTGTTACGTGACAACAATGGAACAGTGTGGTTATTAGATAACACTCTACGGCGCCATCGGATTGAAAACATTAGTTCTAGTTGCAAGTACGTCTGAACTTATATACTAAAGAAAATACATTTAACAAGCATATTCTTGTTTTAAATTATTTTAGATATTAGTTTATGAGTTTTTCGCAGTTAAACGGCTTTAATAAAATTATATATAAAACACACACAGTGACACACAAAACAACGTGCAACTGTCAGGTTAGTTTGAGATCAATTTGGCTTGTTTTCAGTTCGGAATCTGTTTCTTAAAGTAATACTGCAAAGATTCCGCTAGATTTTCATTTAAGAATTGAATGCTTCTTTTGGTAAATTTATTGGGGTGTAAAAGCGTTGATCGTGCGCACATTTTTAGAATGAAGCGCGGTTGACCGAAGTATATTTTGTATGAAGCGCGGAAGCGCTTCATTCTAAAAATGTGCGCACGGTCAACGCTTTTACAACCCTATAAAATTACTAAGAAGCATTCGATACTTATACTTACATGTTTTTACTAGGATTATGAAAACACGATTTCTATCAAGTTTTTCTTTATTTTCCTGTGCACTTTACTGTGGAATCTCGTGTCATCATGAATGTACATTTCATTTTGAAATAAAGGTTAACTTAAGTATGACGCGAGATTGCTGTTAACCAATCAAAATAACGTATTATAAAGAAACATACATGTCTTAGATGCAGGATTTTTTTTATAAGTTGTTAGTGGCTTTGAACTAGCTGTAAGTAACTGGGAGTACTCTCAGATCTGTACTTAGTGTCTTTTTGTTGTTTGGATGTACAAGTACCCGGCCACGTCCACTTTGTATTTGTATTTGTAGTATTTGTATTTTTATCCATCTGATGAGTTAAGCCTCTTTCAACTGATTTTTATAGTTCGTTTTTATGTTGTACTGTTACACCACTGTCCCAGGTTAGGGGAGGGTTGGGATCCCGCTAACATGTTTAACCCCGCCACATTCTGTATGTATGTGCCTGTCCCAAGTCAGGAGCCTGTAATTCAGTGGTTGTCGTTTGTTTATGTGTTACATATTTGTTTTTCGTTCATTTTCTGTACATAAATTAGGCCGTTAGTTTTCTCGTTTGAATTGTTTTACATTGTAATTTCGGGGCCTTTTAAAGCTGACTGTTTGCTCATTTTTGAAGGCCGTACGGTGATCTATAGTTGTTAATTTCTGTGTCATTTGGTCTCTTGTGGAGAGTTGTCTCATTGGCAATCATATCACATCTTCTTTTTTCAATGTAATGTAATTATTATACTTTGAATAACCTCAGAACTAAACAAGTGTGATGACCATACTTCTTATGTGTTTTACAGGATATCCAGTGCAGACAACATAACCGTATTTCCTCTGGGAAAACTTGTATATAAAAATGGAGAAAAATTATGCGGTGTTATAAATAGTCTTCACATATTGGCTGCTGTCAGAAAAGAATCCCAGGTACCATTAATACTACATGTATAATAATACTAATTATTTATACATTAAAAAAAAATCAATAAAATCACAAACTCTCCTGTCAGCATTATAAACCTTATTGTCTAGGACAATATTTATCAAGGTTGTTATTAGAAATAAAAAAACAGCTTGTAAACTTATGCGCTTTATAATAGACATTTCTGAAAATTGTGCTTTAAAGAAAACCAACTGTAAGTGGGTTTTTTTATCTTATAAATTTTCTTTATGTTATTCATAAACTGTCGTTTGTTTAATTTCCAGTGAAAAAAAAGGTATTGCGTATTCAGGATAAAAACGAGTTTACTTAACAAGTAATGTGTGTCCACAAGTGCTGCAAATTTGGACAAAATGAAAATTTATATAACAAATCACTGATTTTTCCTTACGACAGGTCACTATGGATCTCTTTCATCTTTGTTGGAAAGTTGTGTAAACGTTTAAAGAGCGTGAAACTCTCCCAACTCGGAGTTAACGTCCCCATTTTGGAAGGACATAGTGGCGTACATCCCACTCAGCGATACGGAGGTTCCTCTTTTTAAAACATTAACAGCACTGCCAAATGGAAGAAATTGTGTATGGTGTATGGTGCATTGTGGAGTGATGTATCTTTTACAATCACTGGTACAATGTAACTGCTGGTGTACGTTCCGTCCACGAGGATATCACAAGCCCAGGAGGCATCATCCGTTTCAACATAAAGTTTCATTCAGTCCTTTTCTATAAATTTTCTGCTCATAATAATTGTTCAAAACACTAAGGTTAATCGATTTGTACACACAGAAAGCTTGATGAACATTTCGGTTGCTCTTTAACTTATAAATTGACTTGGCTTTTCAGCTGTTTTAATGTGGGCGCCACTGATAACGAATATCATATAGACTAATCTGAGGTCTAGCGTGCTAACTTATGTCTGATGTCTATTTTATTTAAATTCAAAACTAAGAAGACGTGGAGCGATTTCCAATCGGACAACAATGCACCAAACGACAAGGTTGTGACAGTTCAAGGTTATCAACGGCCTTCAACAATAAACAAAATCCGTTCTGTTTAAAGATATAACAAGCCTTGAATAACCAAACATCATTTAATCTCAGAAAATTAATCGAAAAACAATTAATACAGACTTCAACCAACGACAAGCATATGTGAAAGGGCTTATGACAGGCACATAATGAATGTGTTGTGTTTCAACATTTATGTGAATGATCAGTAACCCTTCCCCTAATCTTGTATGGTCTTGTATCCGCATTACGTTAGAACCAACCGTAAAACATCGAAGAAACGAATTATATTTATCAATAATATCCGTAATAAGCACAAACACAACTTGCAAAAATAACACCTTCCACATAGTACTAATCTACGAGTACTCGTAACTACTTTTTTTAAAAAGTAAGTTAAAATATCATGCCATATGATAACTAGAAAGTAACTACTGTGGGCACCACTGCTACATAATTCTTGAAAAGAAGTCATGTCCTGTGGGCAATATTTTGTGAAAATATGGTTAATCTTTATCGGAAATTATATTCAAATAATTTCTTTTTTAGTTAAAAATGTCCTGGAGATCGGATATTGGCGATTCATTGATTCACGATTATGAAATCGGGTTGTCGTCGACAGCAAGCAGCAGTGCACCCGATATAGTTCCATTTCGAACAACCAAACATCATTTCCATTTCCGACTGAATCATCCTGATGTTCCTGATGGGAAGGAATTTTTCGTTATCATAAAGTCCATCAGCAAAGCAGGGGTTGAGGGGTTTCAGGTACTACCTTTGTAGTATGGTTGAAGTAGCTCCTCAGTACTAATTATTCATATTTAGTTATGTTGCTACTCGGTACTAATTATTCATATTTAATTTTATAATTAACACAGTTTTTCGATGTGGTTGATGTGACAGAAGATCAAAAACCCTAATTCAAAATCTTCACTGACCAATACCTTCATTTTTGTTTTCCAAATAAAACAAAACTAACAAGGCAGTTAGAGAATTAGCTTTGAGAAAACAAAACAAAATGTTTTTATCACATTTATGTATCCTGATCTTTAATATTAACTAGAGTTAAATGAGAACACGTGCATATTTCATTTTGTTCCTGTCTTATCGTTTTAGAGTATCGGACCATTTATTGTTGATACTACTAAACCACAGTTTTCTGGAGTAAAAATAGACGTAAACTTAATGGATGAGTTCTTAATTGCAAACTGGACAACGAATGCCTTTGAGGATCCTGATGATCCGTATCCGATGCACTTCCAGTATGCAGTTGGTAAATTTAATTTATTCAAGTATAAATAAGAGTTTATTTTAGCAATGGTATTGCGGGAAAGTCTAGTCATTTTCAGAATATATGATAAAAATATGGACTAATTAGACGATACAGGATCAAGTTTTGGAAACAAACCCAGATGATTGGAATTTGTCAATGAGAGAGTGAAATAAAATACAAAACAGAATAAAGATATCGAGTGGGTACAATTACGCAGACAGCTTATAAATCAACAGAAAAAAAGACTATCAACTATCTGCCGTCAACAAAGAATATTTTTGAAGACAAAACTGTCATGTCATTGATAAACTCCTACAATATAAACTGTAAACAAAACAAATAAAATTGAGAATGGGAATGGAAATGGGAAATGTGTCAAAGAGACAACAACCCGACCAAAGAGCAGAAAACAACCCAAGGCCACCAATGGGTCTTCAACACAGCGAGAAAATCCCGCACCTGGAGGCGGGCTTCAGCTGACCCCTAAACAAAAACTCAATTTATATGCTATGTATTCCATATAATCCAATATAGATAAAATATATCTTATCTTTCGTTTATTATCTGTCAAATGCAATACACTTGAAGAATTTTACAAATCACAAAACAGTAATTTACCTTCGATGTCGTTTATATACGGAAGTTCAGGATCCTTAATCTTGGCATTCTTCATTCCTTTCTGTATGTTTTATTTGTTGTTTTTTTTAATGTATTGTCATACATCAGTCCGTTGATTTTCTTTTTTGAATTGTTTCACATTTTGTCATGTCGGGGACTGGGTTTTGCCAATTGTTGAAAGCCGTACGTTGACCTATTGTTGCTTCATAAGGACCCTGTTGGAAAGTTGCCTCGATTGACATCATATCACATCTCCTTATTTTGATATTACAAACAATTCAATGTATGAGGACTAAATAGTTTTTCTTCCAATGAAAATATTTTTAAGTGTGCAAAAGACAATGAATCAATTTGATTGGTCGAAAAGTATATTTTATAAAAAAAATCATGAGACACAAGAGAACATCTCCTTTTTTGATATTACTAACAATTCAATGTATGAAGACTAAATAGTTTTTCTTCCAATGAAAATATTTTTTAGTATGTAAAAGACAATAAAACAATTTGATTGGTCGAAAAGTATATTTTATGAAAAAATTCATGAGACACAAGAGAACATCAAAAACATTGCAAACAAACAAAAATCCATTTAGTATGCTTTAAACCATTCGATGATTGCGCATGTGTGGAGAAAATATGTCGACTATTTTTTTATGCCGAAAAAGAGAGACAATTACTAGAAGTTAACTATTATTGTGAAAGTTATTTTATGAGGAATGTATTAGCAAAATAGTGTATTAACTACATGAATCATAAAAAGGATGGGAAGAAAGGTCAGAAAGGTCAGAAAAGGAGGAATTCAAAACCTGAAAATGATAGCACGGAGAAACCAAGTAAGAAACAGCAAAGTAGTACTCACGATTCAAAACATGAGAATGTAAACAAACCGAAAAATAGTTTAAAAAATAAAACTGTCGATAAATTACAGACTTTAAATATGTCAACGTATATACCAAATATTGATTCTCCTATCCTCCCTGGAAGATCCAACATACCACAGTATACAACACAACAAATGTCAACCCCAAACTTCACTTCACCAACGGGCTATTATCCTTATGGACCCCAACCTATTCCAAATATTCAACCAGTTATGCATTGAACAATGAATATGGGACATGACACAAACATCAAAATTGACAATCTTGGACAAAAGGTGGAAGAAATGTTGACAAAATTATCTATTCTTGACTCTTTTGGTGAAAAAATTGACAAATTTGAAAGAAGTATGCAAACATTTTCAAGCAATGTAGGAAAAATTACAGATAGAGTAGGAGACATAGAAAGAAGTTTGGACTTTATAAACTCACAGTTTGAGGTAAATAGAAATGATCTATCCGACATGAAATCTGAATTTACTGCTATTAGATCTGAAAACAACGAAGTGGCAGAAAACATGCAAAGGGTGCAGAAAAATCTCGAAGATCTACAAGAAAAACACCTAGATCTCCAGATTCGGTCGATGCGTGAGAACCTAGTGTTCACAGGAATTCCTATGACAACGGAAAATGAGGAAAGCGATACAACGGAAGGAATTTTGAAAGTATTCATGACAGAACATATGAAAATGGAAACAGAGATTGACTTCCACAGAGCTCACCGATTCGGACAGCTGAATGAGAGAAAAAGTCGAGACGGGATAACATTTAAAACCAAACCAATTGTATGCAGATTCAAAAGCTTTAAGGACAGAGAAATAGTACGGAAGTCTGCAACCAATCTTAAGGGGACTACCTTTGGTATTTCAGAACAATTCCCTAAAGAAATCAACGAAAGAAGAAAGTTATTGTGGCCCTATTATAAGGAAGCTCGAAAACAAAACAAAAAAGCTCTTATCAAACGAGACAGACTTTTTATTGATGGAAAAGAAATTAAGCCTCTACCATCAGATATAGCCGAAAATACTACACGACGGGAATTTCAATCACAAGGAGCACGTCCAAAAACAAGACGACGAAACAGACGAGATGATCTCACTTCGGATGAAACCTCAAGTAACGGAAGATAGGTGAACCATGGAGGGCAAACAAACTCAGTGAACAGTGACAATTTTAACGATTCGGATGACTTTCACGGATCAACTCTCTATACAGTGAACAAGAACTCAGATATTAAAATATTATCTCTAAATGTATGTGGTGTCAAGCATCGATTATTTTATCCCGAATTTCAATGTTTAATAAATAAATTTGATATTGTTTGTTTTCAAGAAACAAAGCTTGATGATATAGACACTATTGATTGTGAAAACTTTATTTTCAAGTATAAAAATAGAAAGAAAATTTCAAACTACAAATCTGGTGGTATTGCTATAGGTTACAAAAAATATTTAGAACGTTACATAACTTTAATAGAATCAGATTGTCCTTTTGTTTTCTGGTTTTCTGTTAAAAAAGAAATTTTTGATTTTAAAGAAAATATTATATTTGGTATTACTTATATACCCCCAAAAAATACAACTTATGCGTCAGATGCAGCCTTTTCGGAAATTGAATTTGAGTTTCAAAATTTTAGTAAGAATAATGACTACATGTGTTTACTTGGCGATTTCAATAGTCGAACTGCAACACTCAAAGATTTCCATGAAACCGAAGATACTGATGATATTCAATTTAATGAAATATCCGATATAAATGTATTTTCAGATATATGTATTCTTGATGATATGAACATATCAAGGTATAGAAAAAATCCTGACACTATTGTAAATAAGTATGGTAGAAAACTTATTGGATTTTTTAAAAACAATAATATATTTATCTTAAATGGTAGATTTGGGAAAGATAGTATTGGTAGAATGACTTGTAAAAATAAAAGTGTAGTTGATTATATTATATGCACTTGTAATGTTCTTGAGAATATACTCGACTTTGAAGTACAAGAGTTTTGTAGACTTTTTTCAGATGTTCACTCACCTATTTCACTTACTTTGAGCTGTAAAAATAAGAAGCATTCAGATTTTGAGACAAATAATTTTACATCAAAAATTGGTAAATGGAAATGTGAAAAAACATTGGATTTTAGAGATAATTTAGATGGAGAAATGATTGAGAAATTATTTTTTAAGATACAATCTTTACATAATGCAAAAGAAAACGCACGAAAACCGGAAGTAGATGAAGTAGTTTTTGATCTTTGTAATATTTTATTAAAATCGGTAGAAACTACTTTCGGTCTGACAGGTAGTAAAGCACATGAAAGACATTCAAAAAAGCAATGGTTTGATCTGGAATGTCTGAAAGCAAAAAAAGAATTCAGAAAATCAAAAAGACTGTGTAAAAAATATGGTTCAAATATATTTAAAGAAAGATTAAGAGTGAGTGAACTTTCTTATAAGAAAACTATGGATAATGCTATTTTGAGATTTAATACAGATTTTCGAAACAAAATGAAAAACATGAGAACAAAAAATCCTAAAGAATTTTGGAAACTTTTTCATGGTAATAGGCAAAGAGATATTTCAAAAATTCCTCTGCAAACTTTGGTTGACTTTTTTAAAGATTTAAATACAAACAAAGATCGTTCAGACGATTTTGTTATTACAAACGAGATAAATTCAGACGAAGTAAATGAGATGATTAACAAGGAAATTACAGCAGATGAAATCAGAAAAGCAGTAAAAAAAGCGAAAAATAACAAGTCTCCAGGTGATGATTTAATTATTAATGAATACATTTCATCTTCATTGGATTCTATGATTGACATTTATATTTATTTATTCAATTTGATTTTTGATACAGGTATTGTTCCAGAGTCGTGGCTTTTTGGTAATGTTTTACCTATTTTTAAAAATAAAGGGAGTAAAATGGAACCAAAAAATTATAGACCCATAACACTATTATCTTGCATTGGAAAGATATTCACATCTATTTTGAATGATAGATTAAGTACATTTTTCGATCATTATAAGATTTTACATGAGAATTAAGCTCGATTCAGATCCGGATATTCTACCAACGACCATACTTTTTCTCTGTATGTATTGTTTCAATTATTGTTTTTAAAAAGAAAGAAACTTTACTGTGCGTTTGTAGATTTTGAAAAAGCCTTTGATTTTGTACATAGAAACTCTTTATTCTTCAAACTTATACAGAACCACATAAATGGGAATTTTTTTAGAATTGTAAAATATGTATTCAGATCGAAATCATGTATAGTACATAATAATGAAAAGTCTGACTTCTTTGCTTGTGATATAGGAGTTAGACAAGGGGAGAATCTCTCACCTATATTGTTTTCTTTATATCTAAATGACTTGCAAGACTTTCTAGAAACTACAAATGCTAAAGGTTTAGAAACTATTATTAAAAATATAGAAAATGAATTAATGGTTTATTTCAAAATGTTTATTTTACTGTATGCTGACGATACAATTTTGATGTCAGAATCAAATGAAGACTTACAATTGATGCTTAACGAATTTTGTGATTATTGTAAACAATGGAAACTGAAAATAAATGTGCAGAAAACAAAAGTTATGGTATTTTCAAAAGGTCGACTGTCAAAGAATTTAAAATTTTATATTGAAGATCATGATATCGAGATAGTAAACGAATATAAATATCTTGGAATTATATTTTCAAAAAGTAGCTCTTTTTTAAATACAAGAAAATATTTATATGGAAAAGCTACAAAAGCAATGTATGGATTGTTACAAAAATGTAGAAAAAACAATGTATCTATTGAATGTCAATTAGATATGTTTGACAAAACTATTTTACCGATACTTTTGTATGGATGTGAAATTTGGGGTTTTGAAAACTTGGAGTTACTAGAAAAAGTTCATTTGCGATTTTGCAAACTTATACTACATTTGAAACAATCTACTCCAAATTTTATGATTTACGGAGAGCTGGGAAGATACCCCATTTCATTTCATGCAAGAGTTCGTATGGTAAAGTTTTGGTGTCGTCTCTTACATGGAGAAGAATGTAAAGTCTCCTCACTTTTATATAAGCTGTTATTTATTTACTCTAATAATTATGGTTTGGAGAATAAATGGTTACGTTTTATAAAAAACACATTAGATAATTGTGGAATGTCAAATATTTGGAATCAACAGGGAACTTTTTCTGCTTTGTGGATTTCTAAATGTGTAGAACAAAAACCGAAGGACCAATTTATACAGGAATGGCATGAAAATATGAATTCTACCTCTAAAGGTATATGCTATAGAATATTTAAAACAGAATTTAAATTTGAAGAATATATATCTATTTTACCATTGAATTGTATGTATATGTTTTGTAAATTTAGATGTGGTAGTCACCGTTTACCAGTCGAGACAGGTAGATGGCATAATCTGTCAAGAAATGATAGATTGTGTCGTATCTGTGGCTCGGCTGAAATTGGTGACGAGTATCATTATATTTTGTCTTGTAAATCTTTCGATAATGAAAGGCAAAAATTTTTACCGGAATTTTGTTGGAAAAATGCAAACACCTTGAAATTATGTAATCTGTTTTCCTCAAGTAATATTACAGTTTTAGAAAAATTATGTCGATATATTAAAGCTGTTAATGTGAAAGTCTCTCCTCCTGGTTAATGTATATCATTATTTCACACATGCACTGTATATTATATTATATTGTTGTATATACTTATTGTCTCTATAACTATGTCATTAGTTGATGAGAATAAAATTCATTCATTCGAAATCCAATATTCAGTAGGTTAGACAATTATATGATTTTGTTTTGAAATATAAAACAAAATTGAGTTTTGAATGTCAAATGAACGGTAAAATTCAATATCGCAAATTATAATTTTGTTGAACGTACATTTACCAACATTTGTGCGATTGTTTACATATTTCTTCAAAACTGGAGTTTCATTAAGTGACAAAAATAGACAAATTTCGTTTAACTGTCCAGTCATATTATAACAAATTTTGAAAAAAAATATATAACGTAGGACAGAAAAAGGTAACAAATAATTTATTTTACATCTTCGTTTTGGGTCATCAGACTTAGTGAAATCAGAAAAACTGCAAGCTATGAAAAATGGCTCTCTTTTTTGTCATTTTAATATAGAAAATGAATGCTGCCAAAATATAAAAATAAGAAGATATGATTTCCAACGAGACAATACTCCACTAGAGACCAAATGACATTGAATGTTAGAAACTAAAGGTCACCGTACGGCCTTTTAAAATGAGTAAAAATCCATACCTCACAGAAAGCGTTATAAGACCCCCGAAATGACAAATGTTAAACAATTCAAACTACCTGTTATATGTTCAAAACAATGAAAAAGGAAAAACAAGTATAATTTTCTGCAACAAACGACAATAATTGAATTACAGACTCTGACTAAGTACAGGCACATATAGTATGTAGCGAACGCGCCAACCCTCAGTTAATAATTAATAGATAATAAATTAATAAATAAACTGTTGCAAACCATATGACAGTTTAACAAAGGAAGCCGGAAATATTTAATGCTTTTTAACTCCATGTAAAAAATAAGTATTGTTATCCTAATATAAGTAAATCATAATTATACAATGTCACATTGACACAGCAGAACAGAATGTTTGTTTTACAGGTCACAGACCACATACATACGATATTCAGCAATTCAGAGACTTACAGTTTGGAGGAAAGTGCAAACGCACAATACCAGGCACATGTACTGCCCTACCTGTATCAAATCTTAAATGGTCGCTTCATGGTCACCATAACTACTACTTTACCATTAAAGCTACAAATTTAGCAGGACTTTCAGTGAAGAAGACATCTGTCACGTATACCCACGATGTTCAGCTACCAGCCAAAGGAGTAGTTATCGATGTCCCTATGATAAACAGTCAATCAGCACAGGCTAATAAGGTATTACACGACAATGAAAATCGTTTTAATGTTGCAGCTGTATATTTATTATCTTCCCTGTTAGCTAGCTGGTCTTCTAAAATAGTATATATATATATATGATTAATATTTCTGAAACGAACGTTCTCTAAACATAACAGGAAACATATACGTGCACTACAATGTAACAGTTGAATATCAGTTGCCTTGTTGAATTGCTTATTATTTAAGCAGTTATTTTGGTAAGGTCAATGAGGCATATATCCACCTAACTTTTTGTTGAATAAAGGATAAAATAAACCAGTTAATTATATCCTTCTCTAAAAATTATGACGTTACGGTGAAAAATATAAAATATATATGACATTTCCATTATTGTCTTATTCAACGATTATGTCATATGTCCATCAGAATAATTGGAGGTATGTCAAAGACACGATGTTATCACTATATAAACGATATTGACGACATCGTATCGATATCAATTGTCACCTTATTCCTATCTTAGCCACCTGCAGAGTTACGATATATATAGTGTTTACCTTAATATTCCATTAGTTGATTCTGTAGTCATCTACTTCGATATCAACGATTACAAAGATTTTGATTCGATATCGATAATTTTAGTTTCGTCTGGTTTATCTGTTTTAGTTGTTGATATCGAAGATATCGATTTTAATTCACATTTCAAATTATTCTCAACTGATTTGATCTATTAATGTATTTACTGTTTGTGTGTCTGCTGCAGTTGTTGATATTGACGACAATAATTCGATATCAAATGTTCCAAGTTGTCATTTGCTGTAGTTGCAGATATAGAAACAAACATCTCCTTGTTAATCTGTTAAGATGTTAGATGCAACTATAGATTACCGTATACCCGTTAACAATGGTCAACACTCTTACAGAACAGTGAACTATAAAAGGCACTGAAAAACAAGATTTGAAAGAATTTAAACTAGAAAACCTACTGAATCTTTAATGAAGAAAAAACAATAAACGAAAGACAAAATGACAAACAGCATCGAGCGACTCTCACGTATGTGTCAGACTGTATTCAAGTTTGGAAAATGATTTTCATTAGGATGTAGTATATGTATGATAGTAAAAAAAAGATTACAGTTCAATCGTCATCTCCCCCAAACATTCGGTCTAAACTTAATTGAATTCGTCATCATCGATATCAGGTTTTGTCACTGGTATCGTCATCAATATCGGCATCTGGATATGCCATTAGTGTATAAATCCAAGAATAAATGGAGGCCGAATTATTACTTTTTTGATTAAGATTCTGTTATGCATTCAGCTTTGAATATATTGATTTTAGTAAATAAATGCATTGGTATAGCATATTGAAATTTGTTTTCCATTATAATTGATACATTTCATTTATAAATATTTTTCTTTTAGGATATCGAAGATATTGATTTTACTACGGATACAACATCATTAGCTGTATCATGGACCGGCTTTGCGCATCCCCACGAAAGTGTTAATTTTAGTGGTTGTATTGGGACAGTCCCGAAAAAGTGTGACGTTTCAATAAAGACAACTCTAACGGCATCATCATCCTTTTCTTTTAAAGGTCTTACTTTGATACCGTTTCAGGTATATCTATTTGAAAATCATTATACTGTATCTATGGAAACAATGATATCTCAACCATGATGAAGAGTTTTATAGATTTAATAAATGTCCTAAATATTGGTTGATTGATGGAATATTTGTGTTAACGCCACTTTTAACACTCTTGGCTATATCATGGCGGCCAGTTTTTATTGATTGAGAAACCGGAGAGAACCAACTATCTTTAACAGGAAAATTGACTTTTTTTAGTCATTTAAGATTTGTGTTCAACGCACCTGCCACAAACAGGTTCCTAATACACAACCTCATATACAGTAATATAAGAAATTTCGAACATTAATGGAAACAAATGATCACTGCAAACTTAAATATGTATCACAAATATTAAAAGAATAATATTTGTTACAGCAGATATACAGTAACGTGATGATTTTCATATTAAAAGTTGATAATTTGCATAAGTAATTCATCGATCACATTGCTGTAGGTTCATAGCAACATAAGCAGCTCACCTGCTTATACGCATTAAAGGTTTGCATGTTCAAATGTGACTGAGTAATAATGTTTTGTGTTGTAGATGTATTATGTTACACTAGAGGCACGCACTACAGCGGGAAGCGTTAACGTTAGTTCCGATGGTGTCAGAGTCCTTGATATTAATCAAAATCTAACGGGAATTAATGTTTGGGATGGCATCAATTGTACTGGTAAATTATTTCATGATTTCGGAAAACACCAAATCTTTATAATGAATTAATAAATGGTCCAGCACTCACCTGAATATAGATTTTGACAAATGGTTCATCAATGTTTCGTCGGAACCCTGAAACGGTGTATTAGTTTTTCAATTTCATCTGCTTTTATTCCCTAGAGGCGGACAAGGCTCACGAGAGGAATTTTCTAGAATTTAATACATTTTGTGTACTTCACAATTGTTGCATTTGTACTTGTTGCATCTATGCTGCATTTTATATATTAACTATTATCATAGCAAAGACTGTTCGGGTAGTAACAAAATTATTAGTTCGATTGAGGTGACATGTCTTCCAATTGACATTTGTTTTACACATTTGCATATAAAAACATTAAATCTCCTTGCAATAGTTTCTGTTTATTACTGTTTATTTGCACAAAAAGTAGAAATCATTTTATTGTGTTCATTTACCATCTTATATACATATAAAACAGAGCAATTTAATACGTTTATTTTGTTTTTTAATATTTCATTTGAGAATGTGTCTTCAAAGTGACATGTATGGTCCATTTTTAATTCTATATTTGCTAGATGCACCAGACCTTGAATACAGTCATCATAGCCAGGTATGCTTTATCGTTATAAATATTTTTGTTAAGATACGAATCATTGCGTACGTGTAGAAACAAATAAAACGTGTTTATATATGTCCTTTCTCATTTTCGAGCAAGCATTTATTTCTGTTCTTTCTTATTAGTTTCGTATTTCTAGAAAGGTCGCACTTACTCAGATGTCTTGTTGTTGTGTGCTTTTCTCGTATGTGGGAGGTCGTCAGTTCAATCCACGGCTAGGTCAACCAATACTTTAAAATTGGCATTTGCGGCTTCTCTGATCATGATCAGCACATGATATTAATGAGTGAGAGCAAACGTCTCATCTGCTAGAGTGATATTTCTACATGTGGATTTACAGCACCTTCGGAACAAACATTTGTTTCACTTCTGGAACTTTTAACAAATGGTTCCAAAGTATTAATTAGAAGCAATTCCTTCAAAAAATTTCACGAACTGCATCAATATTTGGTAATTAGATTCCGAATATCAGTTATGAATTTGTTTTTATAAAATAATTTAAAAAAAAATATTATGTCAATTTTTCCCTGTCAGCTGATGACCAAGACTATCATTCTATTTATAGGACACTCGACCTAAATGTGAAGAGGATATTGCCTTCCAAACATCCACGTCAACCATAAACGTATATTGGACTATACCAGCGGTGTACAATGACTATGAAAGGGATGCTTTTGTTAGATTAGAAGAAAGACTTGTTGGTGGTAAGTTTTAAACCTTTATAGCTTGCTGTTCGGTGTGAGCCAAGGCTCCGCGACCTATAATGGTTTACTTTAATAAATTTTGACTTGGATGGAGAGTTGTCTCATTGGCACTCATACCACATCTTCTTATATCTATAAAGCATTTGTTTGTAATTTTATGCAAAATGTAGAAAACTCATTGTAATGAAATAAACGCTTTGTAAATTTCGTACGTCCAAAGCTGGTTTCTAGATTCGTTTCACCAGGAACGCTGAAACTTTAACATTTGCAAGCCAGGGATGCAAAAATACGCCGAAACTGTAGGAGATATATGACAAAAAAAAACAGAATTGCCAATTCATCTAAGGTCAACTTTGCCTGAGGGAGTTGTAAACTTGGTTTCTTAATAATTCCCTTGTTCGCAAAATATGATTTTTTTATTCTTAAGAAAAAGTTCTTACTTCGAAAATCAGTGCCGATCAACTATTTTAAAACAGTTATGCTCCTTCGATATATATTCATTATATGGAAAATTGCTACATCTTTATCAAATTTGTATTAAAGGTTTATATCAGCAATATCTCTGAAAAGTTCGAAATATGAGCCGATCAAATTTCGAAAAAAAAGTTGGAAATAAATAGCATATGAAAATTTGAATGGTAAAAAGTAAAATAACTAAAAAAAAACGAAGCCCAAGCGCTTTTAAGCCTACTTTTCGCTAAGATATTTATTGAAAGTTTTAAAAACAAAACATATATATTTTTTTAGTTATTGCTAAATATTAAATATGTGCAACGCGAAGGAGAGTGCCATTGGAACTCTGTTCTTTCATGGTATTTAGTTGTAAAAGCGTGGTAAAGCGCGTGCAAGTTTTTAGTATAAAGCACTTCCGCACTTCATACAAAATATGATTCGATCAAAACTTCAAAACCCCAACTAAATTACAAAAAAGAAGCATTCAAATGGTGTGACGAAAGTAGCGTGCATAGCGGGAATTATTTACTATGGCAATGCACCTACCCATATTTATGGAATATGTTCCGAACGTCTGTAATAAATCGCCATACTTAAGTTCAAGTTAGTATATTTGGAACAAGTTAACAGGACAATTTCAGAATGAAGTTTACGATGGTTGGATCTTTAACAAAAAACCTATGCGAATATGTGATTTAATTTTCAAGTGTCTATATGTGCTGTTTGCTCTTGTTTGACATGATAAGCGTCTGTATTTGTTTCAGACGTGTGGATGCCATTTCAGCCATATAAATACGTCGGAAGACATCGACATGAAACATTAACTGAGTTAGATCTAAAACCAGGAAAATCATACAGAGCTGTTGTAAAGTTTTGTGCTGAGGATATATGCTTTCCTCCTGTGTATGGCACTGGTGTTACAATCATTGTGAATCCTCCGTCAACAGGGGATATCATTGTACAGATAAAAGATTCACCAAAGCATCAGGTATGATAACATTCAAACAAAATAAACATTACAAAAATAAATTTAAATGAACTTGTACGAGTTATAAAATTTACAGATATATATAAAATATTTCATTTTGATATTATATATTTTTCTAAACGAACAACTGCATTCGCATTGATTGATTATTCTTACTCTCTATTCTACTAAATTTAAATCATATCCGTATCCAAGCAGTAATTACTATACATAAGACAATCTGGACAGTAAATGTAAACTAGCAGCCGTTCTAAATCATTTTTTTTTTGTTACATAATATTGAATATAGGTTGTCGTGTGCACGTCAGTTTTTCTCGAAAAGCTGCAGATCAAAGATTTTGAGACGAAATGCATTAAACATTTGTAGAAAACATTGATATATATAATAATAAAAGTTATGGCAACATATTTACTTACCAAAGCGTATAGTTGTATGATCAAATTAATTTTGTTTTTCAAACAGATGTTTCTTTGGTTAAAAATATCATATCTAATTCTTTGCTGAATAGAAAATATTATTTTTCTTGCTTAGCTAATAGTCACATTTGAGAAGATGTATGACCCTGATATCGAAGACCATACAGAGGCACAAAATGTTGTTAACTTTTATGAGTGGGCGTTAGGAGATAATGTTGGTATACATACTGTTTGGAAATTTATTGACAACGAAACTACAGTAGACACGGACCACGTATGCTAGTTTTACGTATTTAATCTTATTCAATTCAATATTTTTTCTTTTTCAATATGAAAAAAAGAGCTTCAGTGTTCGTCCTTCAATTATCCAATACTACTACAGGCGGCCACTGACGAGTTATAGTTAGACAAATAATTGCATACTAAATAATAAGCATGACGTCTTTGACATTAATATAAGAAAAAGTAAATCTCCTATTTTTGACATGGGTTTACCGTTTTTCGTGTTGATAATTGTGTTAAAATTCAAATGAACTTTTTTTTTAAATTATTAGGTGCAATTCATTATACCATTGAACAATAGTTTGGATTATTCCAAATGTCGTAAACTAAACATTAGAGGTTACAATAAGGCTGGTGTAGGGTCCACAATTTCCAAGGAGATTAAAACATGCTATGTACAAAACAGCAATTCGCTTATCATTCCAAATATGGTTATTGATGCCGTGGGACTTCAGGAAAAAACTATGGGTGAGAGTTAATGTCAAAATTGATGGAACAATACGTCACCTGGCTACTAAACTATATATATATAAATATTTATGCATATATAATTAGGATACAAATTTATAACTATATTTTAACCTAATGCAACTGAAAACTGAAAACTAAATATTTTACTATCACAAATAAAATTTACCTAACTACTTATTAATGAGTATATGATGTCGTTCAATTGCCTTCAAATAGTTTATTTATCAACAAAAATGTGAAGGCATAAAAATACAAAAGCAGTTATATAAAAAAAACCTGAAAAAAGTACACGATAACAAATTCTAGAGATTGTGCAAAATATATTCCACTGTAGCTGCTCGTTATGTACAACACAAATGTCTTGGTAGGGAAGCTTATTTTACTCCTTCATATTTTTACTGACATTATATCTATGATATTGCGTGGTTTATGTGTGCAGTGGAAGCTGTTGTTTACTCATTAATATTTTAATACAACACACCGTTCTAAAAGTTTAGTAATTAAAACATCGCAGCGGATATGAAAAATTGTAGAATCCAGATTCATCTGTATGATAGGTATTTCACGTTTTAAGCGTTCAATGAAGGCTATTTATCATTTTAGATGGAAGCATACATGATGGATATGGGCATGATATCTATCTAGAGGAGAATGGTCGTTGGGAAGAAACTGATGTCGACTACACACCATACAAGAACATCATTTCAGCAGCTTGGCCCTTAATCCGTCATAAGAACTATACGTGGGCTGTCATCGATGCTGAGACGTTAGATGTAACAAGTTATTACAAAGATGAGGATACGCTACTATTGAAAGATCCATGTTCACATCCTGATGCTATTAAGTGTGGAGTTACAGGTAATTTATTTTGAAAGGGTTATATTGTTGATTTTGATGTTGAATCAAAATTAAACATAAGTTGGTAAATAAAGACAAGCGTATCCCATTTCAATGATTTCAGACTATTGATTGTTTTATTTGCAAAAGTCATTAAATCAGAGAGGAACATATTTTGAAAGGCAGTCACCGATCATGTGCATGGTCTGTTAAAAACTCGGAGTTTATATATCATACGAAAAATGTCTGTAAATAGAATGAATTTTTAAATTGTCCTATTGCGCATTCCTGTGAGATATTTCACTTCTTAAGACAAGATTTACAAGTCTGTGCTCCGGGAAAAGACATAATTACCCTCATCGGTTCTTTTATGGAATATAAATTAATTTTGTTGAATTAACAAAGTTGACAGTCAATAGACTGTGAAAATGACTTACAATGTCATAAATTACAGACAAAGAATATGTGAATGCGATATTCGATACAAATGAGGAACTAGAACACGGTAAACGATATATCATGTGCATTTATGCCCCTCGAAAGGAGATAAAGTATGAAAAGTGGACAGAAGTGTTAGATGAAATAAAGTCTTGCAGTGATGGAGTCACTGTTGATTTAACACCACCTACACCAGGTCACGTGTGGATTGGAATTGACCCAAAAAATAAATACCAAGTAAGAGTCATATATAAACCTCTATTATAATGTTGCAACAGGAACAGTACGTAATATAACCCTTAAAAAATACTGGTACGTTTTATCAAATATCTTCATAAATATATTTTAATATTTTAAGTAACAAATATTATATTACTTCTGTTTAAAAAATTTAAACAACACGTTATAAATTTCATGCGTCCGAAACGGTTTTCTGGATTTACCTTCATCAGGAAATATTCATCTTAGAAGGGATTAAAAAGCATTTATGAAACTTGCTAAAACAAACGTAGTATTGATTTAAACAATTTGTTCCTTTAACTGAGGTTTATCCCCCTTAATTCCAGATTTAGAATAGAGAATGGAATCGGGGAATGTGTCAAAGAGACAACATCCCGACCAAAGAGCAGAAAACAGCCCAAGGCCAACAATGGGTCTTCAACACTGAAAAAAATATCCCACACCTGGAGGAGGGGTTCAGCTGGCCACTTAACAATAATGTATAATAGTTCAGCGAAATGGACGCCACACTAAACTCCGGAATATACAAATGAACCAAGATTAAAAAATAACACACACAAAACTAACAAGGGCTAGAGGTTCCTGAATTGGGAGGTACAGGCGCACAAATGCGGCGGAGTTAAACATGTTTTGTGAGATCTCAACTCTCCCCTATACCTCTAGCCAATTTGGAATAAACAAACACACAGCAATACATACAGTAAAACTCAGTTTAAAAGAAGTCCGAGTTCGATGTTAGATCAGGTAACAGAAGAAATTAAGCAACATGACAATGATAAACATGAATTAACAAAGAACTACTAGCAGTTACTGACATGCCAGTTCAATATTTCAATGTAACTGATTAAAAGAGTATCATATGAAAATCAACAACAATCCCTCTTGTTAGGGGTTTAGTTTATGTGTTTGTTTTTATAGTGATTAGGATTATAGCACAATGTTGACTGCTGAACCCCTATTTTTGACATTTTTACCAATTATGTCTGTTTGTTTTGTTAACTTATTGTTGTCAATATAATGAAATTTTATGCGACTGTCATACAAGTGAGAGGTTTACCTAGCTATAAAACCAGGTTTAATCCACCATTTTCTCCATAAAGAATGCCTGTACAAGTTCAGGAATATGACAGTTGTTTTCCATTCGTTTTAATGTGTTTGAGTTTTTGATTTTGCCATTTGATAAGGGACTTTCCGTTTAGAATTTTCCTTGGAGTTCGGTATTTTTGTTATTTTACCTTTTAGTATCATTTAATTCCGAAAAATGCCACCTTTAATGACTTGACAACAGTATCATAAATATATCCCTTGTGATTGTGAATAAACCTATTTAAAAGGTTTGGTTAGCTTTTGGATGAATGACGACATTTTTGTGCTTAGTATAGAATATTACCATAACAGATAGGTTGTAAAATACCTGAACGTATAAGATGTCTGCACGTTGATTTACGTTTACAAATGATGACCTTTGTAGCGATGATAAAATTTAGTAGAAGTTTTGACAAGATATCGAAAACCCTGGTTTAATAACTTTTCAGTAATACAGGAAGAGGCAGTGTTCATCGTTAGATTTATCTTTATTTAACCTAAGTTCAACAGGATAAATCTTGTTAGTGTACATACTGCAATCGTCATTATTGAGAGCCAAAATATCATTTAAATATTTAGAACTGTTATTAAATTTTTGTACCGGATGTTGTTTCCATTGGTCTTTGCTGATTTTAGATTCGTAACAATACAGAAACAGGTCCGAAATAAGCGTTGAACAGTAAGTTTCCATTTGAATTCCGATAACTTGGCGATATATGGAATCTCCTAGCGAACAAAAATGTTATCTAGTAAAAATTCAAAGTGCAGTTACCATATTGAAGCAGATCCAATTTTCATTTCATTTGTTTGTTGTTAATAAAAAATTACTTTAAAGAGTTTTAACATATATTTTTACATTCTGACTTTTTAAATTCCCATCTAGTTATACTTTGTTCCGTACGGTATAATGTCTTTGACCCGTCCGTCCGTCCGTCCGTCTGTCTGTCAGTCAGTCCTAATCTTGTCATCGCAACTCCTCTGAAACCACACAACAGAATTTCATGAAACTTTGTAGATGATAAGGACATACTATGTAGATGTGCATATTAACAGATAATTTTTATTATTAAACTTGTTTTCTTAGAGTTTTGCCCCCTTTTACAATGTAACTTAGAATTTTGACTTAAATATACCACTGCAACAGTTTGTCAACGCAACTTCTCTAAATCCACATAACAGAATTGTATGAAATTTTGTTGATAATAAGGACATAATATGTAGATGTGCATATTAACAAGACTTTTTTATCAGCTGACTTTTGTAGGAATTATGAGTCTTTGAACTTAGGAATCTGTTAAAATTCTGTTTGCCCAGTGACAATGTGAGGGCGATGGGTATGTGAGCATGCTAACTCAGGTTCTTTAATTAGATATGTGAAGTTTTTCTTAATGAGATTATTGGGCAAAGTAGTATAAAGGGTAAAAAATTCAAAAAAAAAAAAGACCAGATGCGAAAGCACCAATATGTGCATGCAACTAATAAGTACTAACAACAAATTTTGCATCCCAAAAGTAATTAATTCCACTATTTTCGTAGACCTTAGTTGAAAAATGTATTACCAGGTTTTTGATTTTACCAAGTGTACTACAAAGTAGAATAGATAGTTAAGTAGTGGAACCATGGCTTAAAAACGAAATAAAACTATCTTTGTAAGGTGTTTCGTGCAGCTTCGGAAGCCAGTACATAGTTTGAGCTTTCATGTTATTCGTTTATGTTGTAAAGAGGTAGCAAAAAGTTTAACGATGTCATTTTCCGAAAATTGAGTCAGTTATATACATTTGTGATTTCCTTTTGCAGAACCTCAATATAGAATTTACGTCAAACAATAATGATATTATTGGCAGCCTTATCAGCCGGACAAAAACAAATTCCTTGTCGATTTCTTTAAGCTTATGTTTGATACTAGAAATAGGACTATTATGGTTGTTAGAAGAAAAATGTCCTTTAAAATGTTTAATACGAATATCAACTATTGCATTATCGAATTGAAAAAAGAATCTAATTATTTTTTGACAGCTTTATCTCGATTTATCCATGTTTTACAGTAAGTATGGAGTGAGTCGTGAATGATGTTACTACACACATTCCACTTCATGATTGACGGAGGACGATATCTATGTCCTTTTCTAAGGAATGATTCTACTCTCGGTTCTGTACTATGTTAAGGTCTCCTGTTATAGTATGGGAACTGGGGCCATAAGTGTATTTTTAATTACTGCAAGTTCATGACGTAGGTGTGTTGTCACTGATATAAACATATGTACATATCCGCTAAATTCAAAAAAAATTTTCCGGGTGGATTTTTGTAAACATAATAAATAAGAGGGTGCTGAGTATTATCAAAATAACCAGGAATTTGTTCGTATACAGCATTATCATTAAGAATACCGGCAATGGCCTATTAATGCTAGTATTTATATTGACAAGAATAAGTTTGGTGATAGCTGCAGAAATATATAAGATGAAAAGCTTCTATAACACGTTTTTTTAGTCTTCCTCATCCGAGATATTCGTCAGCTGGGATTCGTTTACCGATGTAGAGGAGTATAGAAAAACTGTGCATTCGTCAGGCATAAAAGAATATGAACTTGGAATAGGTAAGATTTTTTCAAATATGAAAACTAAAAACAAAACCCTTGCATAACTTAAAAATCTTGATTGTAGTTCAATGTATATAGCATGAATACTTGTATTATGAAATGTTTGGATAAAATATTATTTTGAGCAAGGCTGCAGTTATGTATGTCAAGTCCCATGCTTTTTACCAAAAAAAATCAGTATTGATAGTTTTTGACGACTTCTATAATTTTGTTTTATTAACTGTTGCTTGTTTTCTTGTCGTTTTTCGTTTTTTGTCAAGGCATTGTCAGTTGTTTTCGACTTTCAATATCACTTTGGTATCTTTCGCCTCTATTTTGCACGCATTAACTTTTATATATTTGGTAGATGAAAATGATATTTCGTCAATAACTGAATATAGATAAACTTATCATAAATACCAGGATTAAAATTTTGTACGCCAGACGCGCGTTTCGACTACAAAAGACACATGAGTGACGCTCAAATCAAAAACGTTAAAAAGGCCAAAATAAAGTTCGAAGTTGACGTGCATTGAGAATCCAAAAGTTCGAAATGTTTTGCCAAATACAGCTAAAGTAATCTATTCCTGGGGGTAGAAAATCCTTAGTATTTTCAAAAAAAATAAAAATTTTGTAAACAGTTAATTTATAATTATGACCATATAAATGATAATTCATGTCAACACAGAAGTCCTGATTACTGGGCTGGTGATACCCAAAGGGAGGAAACCTTCACCAGCAGAGGTATCGACCCATTTTCTCATCAATAGATACCAGCGTTAATATTGTGTACGCCAGATCTTTCAGCATTTTGGTTTTAGTCTGATTAAAATTTCGTAAAATATAATAAATGTGTTGGAATAAAATAATTGCGAAAACAAGTTTTTTTTTTATTTACACGATTTCGGATTATACTTTTCAGGATCTACAATGGGAGGAACAGACATATATTCATATACAAAAGTTGGACTTGTAAATCATTACACAGTACATGGTTTGCGATTACAAAATGGACATGAATACTATGCAACTATAAGAGGTATTAAATCTTGAACATTTTACAGCGAATTCATTGCAGTAACATACATATAAAAACAGATATATTCACTAAAAAACTAATGAGTGCTTAAATATCTCCATTGAACTTGAAATACATTGTATTAAGGATGCTACTGAAGCTAGAAGTATGCTTCATTTCTTGACCTTTTCTTAATATCGAAGCAGATAGACGAATTCAAACTAGAATATATGACAGTAGTGATTGGTTTCAACTTTCCAATTGTAAACTTCCCATTATGCAGCAGTAATATACCCCTCTTTCCACTTTCCATTTGTAAGACGTCTATAATTACATATCCCAATTTGTACGTTTGCCATCACGAATTTGTTGAACAGTTGCGATTTGTCTGTGTCTCAACTCGCAAGCGACATATTTTTGTGGTCTCTGACCTTTAAATACCAATATCGTCGTGTGGTCTGTTAACACCCTGATTGTGTCAAATTCTCCATTATGACGTTTTGAAAGAATGAATGTAGACACATCGACTAACCAAGTTTGCTTTTGAGCACATGGGATTCCTTTCGTTTTGTAAATTACTTTGATTTGCGTTATCCTCTGAATTTATGAGGTTTTGAACATCGGTTAAACTACTGTTGCTTTTAATTCATAGCGTTGGATTTTGCAAAACGAAGTGCCACAGCAAATTCACATCCAGTAAAGATTGATGGCACACCACCAGAAAAATCTGATCGGCCAATAACTATAGAAGGACGTCATTTATCAGATATCAGTGAAATAAATGCATGGTTTGTATACATGTTTAATATATTAATTAATGAACGTTTTTCCTCGACCAAACTGCGGCTGAACGTCGATGATATAGCGATTCATAAACTAAAAGGGAGCAAAAATTCGCTAACAATTAAAAAGTGTGTACACCATGTTTCCAAAAATGAATCAAGAATAAATAACAGATTCACTGTCAAAGATTTGCCATAATCAGCAATGACCCTTGAAGGACAAACGGCATAACTCTGGATAGTGGAACATTTTAATATTCTATGAAAGCTAACCGGGATTTGTATTGTAAACATATTCACTCTGAATTTGAAATATGACAAAAAAATAACATATTCTTCCTGTAAAAAAAATCAATATAAATCATAACAAATGTATCATCTTTTTTATTTATCAACTAAGATTTTCTTTCATATTGTACACAAAGCTGGAGAGATGTGTTCCTAGATAAGGAGAGTGGGATTGACCATTACTTATGGTCGATAGGATCCCATCCTGGATATGATGATATCATATCATTTACAAAGATTTTGTTAGACTGTGGTGTGTCAGCTGAAGATACAACAATTGATATTCACGAAGGTCATGCCTACTTCATCACAGTTAAGGTAAAAGGGAATATACAACTTAATATGGATGAAATGAAAAGTGAATATAATTTCACAATTCATCGCAGCTGATACATGTGATAGTATTATTGAATTAATTTTGTAATGAGTACGTTTGTCAATTGCCTGAGCTATCTTAAATTCAAACGTATGTTATCGATTTCTGTGCAATTGACACATGTTTTTAGAACAACCTCCAACAGGTATCACCTTGACATAAGATCTAAAAAACAATATATTTAAACTTCTAAGGAGCAATTAACACAGAAAATCTAAAAAAACAGCTTAACTTTTTTTAGATACACTTTGTCTGAATGCTTAGCTACCTTTCTTTTTTGTACATTTATATATAGTACTGCAACCAGAGTTCATTTTTTAAAACTTTAATGTTCCGGAAGAACACACACCTAAATTATATATCGATGGAAAGAGGAAAACGTGTACAATAAGAAAAGTTTGGTCGTAAAAATCACATTTTTGTGAAATTTGGGTCAAAGGTCAGGCCTAAAAATATCAATATTTCAACCACAAGGACACAAATGAGAAATTTTCTTATATTTATTCATTAGAATGCTACAAAAACGGTTCAACCATAAGCATATGCTGTGAAGTATGTTAAAACGACAAATTTGACTATTTATTTGAAGAGCTGCCATTACAAAATGGCGTTGATCTGGATCCTTCTGATTTTTTTCCATTTCTGACATAGCAAAAGTAGGAGTGGCCTTGACCTTTTCACATCCATTAACTTTCATATTGCTTATAATTTTTTCACTACAGTATATTACAAAATTTTTTCTGAACTATAAAACAACAGTTTATCAAATTATTTCAATATTTTTTCTATCTTTGAAAAAAACAAAATTCAAGCGCTGAAACAGTGTTTTTAATTTTGCATCTAAAAGGTTGTGTTAATTTGGGAAAATTAATAATTATTTATACATATTATTGTGTATTTGCAAAGTCCGGACATATCAGTTATAACACCAAAAATAGCATAGTCAACCGAGGCGAATGCAAGGTTTAAAAAAAATCATAAGTGTGACTTGCATTAATTTAGCGGTTGGTTGAGTGTAAAACAAACTCAATTTGGTGCATGAACATCTTAGCGGGATTATCCTGGTAAAAAAGTGTAGACTCATCAATTTTTTATGGAAGTAATGGAAAATATAATGTAATGCCAATTTGCTAATGTTGTAATTTAAAATCGGTCAAGACCCTTATATAACTTGCCTTTTTAAAGCTACATGCAATAGCTCTAGTCTTCATTAAATAGGGATATGAATCAATCTCTTCGTCATCGTATGCGGATTCAGTACGCGTATTAGCATTACAACATACTTCCCTTTCTTGACACAAACAAGTTCGGTGCAGGGCAGAGTTTGTTCAAAGCAAACACAGCTTTTGAGCACAAAGATTTACCTTTGCAAGTACAAAGATAATCTTGTAAGTATTCTGATGTCATGTGTCCCTTGAAAAATGTCGGGGTTTATCCTTTTTTGTCTTCCAGGCCAAAAATCTAACCCTGAAGTCAAAAAGAGTTTCTATATCCGGTCTAAAATGGAATAACTTGATGGTAAAACGTTTCCGACTAAACATGAAAATTTCCGATATATTTTGACATGGACCACAAAATTTTCAAAGGAATCTCTGATGTGTTTTCATTTTTTTCAGCACAATTTGAAATGTTTTTGAAAGCATTCGAAACGCGAACAGGACCTCTCTTACCTTTGGTATAATGAAACAGTCGACAACGATGATGCACTGTCAGTCAGTTGAAAAGTGTTATCTTGACCTCTCTTCACTTTCATCTGACGCAAACTGGAATCAATTGTGGAATGACAAACCTGAAAGTCTGCTCGTGCCATGGAATGAAACGTTCCTTACTATCAATTGTCTCCGTGTTGAGGCCTATATTGTCGGCACCTTTTTGTATCAAACACTCCCCTTGGTGTTTTGAAACAATGCCATTTAGAGCGTAAATACCGTCTTGATTCGGTCAAACTCATGCATGGCAATGCTTGTCAGGTATAGTCTTACCTCTGCATAGGAAACACAAAAGCCATGCGAGGACAGAGTTTCTATCAATGTTCGTGACCCATATTGCCATATTTATTATATAACTGCACGGCCAATCCCAAATGTAATGAGGCGAATGTTGATTTTGCTACAAAAACGATTGATTTTGTAATAGCCATACATGCGGGCATCTTTTTCATGGAAGGACCCGACTAGGACAGAGCTCCTAAGAGCGCTAGCGGCAGAGTGAAGTAATTGTTCCTCTTTTAATGTATCCTTGATATCTTCAGACACACCTTGGTGTAATTCTGGAAGTCTTAACATAAACTTCATTTTTTTCGGCAGCAGATATGGCATCCCCTATAGTGAGCTCAGAGCTAAACTATATATTTGAAATCCCTTGTCCCGCTGTGTCTGAATTGTATAATGTGTCATAATAACTACTTACTTAGTAATTTGTTCTGGAGTTTGGCAGTTGGGTAAGCATCAGAGACATTCTTGGGTAAAAGTAATCGGTATATGTCGAGGATGTGCTACATGAGAAAGGCCTTTTTCTGGATGAACATAATATATCATTAACAATCGTTATCAATGAATTGAAAGCAAGTTCATATTCTAATTCTTTAGTAACTGTTATACCTGATTACACAGGTGTTGACTTCAATAAATACTTGGAAATGCATGCTGAAAGGTAAACTGCATTTGAAAATAAATCTGTACTCGTTATTATCTTTACCATGGATAAATGATTACTCACATAAGCACACCTCAAAAGACTGTCAACACGTTCAGGCTACTCAATTTTGTGTTGTTTTCTGTCCTTTTAAAAAGTTTAGCTTTTACACAAAAAAAAATGTTTTCATATCCAAACTACAAGTAGGAAACTATGCGCGAGATCGTATAAAAGTGTCAGGTTGTGAGGATACATGTAGATCACATTGATCACATATTTGGCTTTCTGTTGTTATAATTTGAAGACGCTACCATTTTGCCTTCTGGTGTAAGTCTTATAACATCACTAATGATTCACAACTCTTTCGTCCAAAGAAAGCAGACGATCAAGAGAAGTTAGTTGTAACATTACCTTGTCACACACCAAATCTCTGCGAAACTTCAATAGTACTTTTTTTTCCAGACCGCTTGCATGCATATTAGTTGCCCTGAGGTTGAACATTGACATCCAATGTATTTTTTCCACACACTATCAAGCCTTCTCCTTTTGGGACTTGTATGAGTAAACTTTTTAGGACTTCCACAACTAGTCATTATCTTTATAAAAAGTCAAAATTCTATTAACAAAAAATTAACTTATTTACAGAAAGAACTACTATATATATAATCAAATCACACTTCAAAAACTCCAAATTAATTAGCTTATCCAAGAAAATGTACATAATCACATGGAAACTATCAAATTCATTGTGAAGACAAAAATAAATGATGGAGCTGATTGACGGATATGAAATTTCCGTAATAAAAAAAGGTATAAATGATGTTTTTATTTTTGAGATTTTGACAAAATTAATTGGAATTTGCCCAACAAAATTTGCATGCAGTATCGCAATAATATATTGTGTACTCTCAAATGTCAAAAACTGTTTTTGAATCATATGTTTTTCTCGTTTTCAAAGAAAAATGCGTGAAATTTCCATCTAAAAAACTGCTAAATTTAAGTTTGAAAGTTTTACTCGGGGATGGTATTATATTTATGTCTCTATCATTCCGATGATCCTTGATGATATGTGCCTCGAAAATATTTACGAAAAGAGCCGGAAATTTAACAAAATAATTTTGTTTTTGGATTTTAAGGTGACTACCAAAAACCGTAAATTGAGTGGTGCCCCATTAAAGGGCTAAAATACAAAAATGTGACCAAAAATTTTTTTTACGACCAGACAGAAATTAAATATAGATTTAATTCTATCATTTAAAACAATTTTCAGCTGTGTGTTATTCCGGAACATTAAGCTCGTTAACTGAACGTCTTTTCGAGGTCAGTTGCAGTACTAATAGCTCGTGAACAAGACATTTTCAAACAAAATGTTATGTTTAACATTGCAACCAAAGTATTAGCTACTGTTTGATGGCACATGTTTTGTCAGGGAACAGACAACCCACCAGTCGCGGTTCCGACCAACAGGTGGGAGATACCCAACATAATTTGTTCAAACGAATATCAAATTCGGCAAATTACGTTATAACCTTTTGGTCAATTTTCATGGTTATAACTTTGCTTTGACTAGTATATGGTAATTGTCCTAAGAAGGAATATGCATTCTTAGCAAGATATGCCTGTTATGTTAATTTGCGAAACACCTTGTATCACTTCATTTAGAGTTAATGTGATTTCTATTTTCGTTTTGTTTTTATTTGTATTTTCTTAATTGATGAAGAAACAGTATATTTCGGATAGTGCATAGACAATTGGGTATTGATAAAATAATTCTTCACTTGACACTGGTTTATTTAATCACCTGGAAATAGCAAGAGGACCTAATCTTTAAAATTCTCTACTCTGTCAAAGTATTCAGAAGAAATTACGAATTCGACTTTTTATCGATGACAATAATGCTTTTTATAACGTATTATTATTTGATTTATAAAACTGATTTCTGAATTTATTTATTTTCAAAGATTTTTATTGAAAAGAAATAATTCAACAAGCAAAAATTCCATTTTGAATAATCTTCGCCTTATTAAACTTAACTATAAGAATTTACTTTATTCAGTTTTGCTTTTTTATTCTCAAAGGCAGTTAATAGAGCTAATCTAGTCAGTACTGCTTCCTCTTGGGCTTACATATATGACATGTCGCCTCCAGTTGCTGGTCATGTATACGATGGTAGTCAAGAAGCTGCTGCTTCTTATATGAAAGATCTAGATTACCAAACAGATGCGAAGACCCTATCTGCTTACTGGGAAGGATTTCATGATCCACATTCTATTATCAAGTCATATTATGTCAGCATTGGAACTTGCCTTAAGTGTGAAGATGTATTAGTCAATCAGGATATAGGAATATCCTATAGTAAGTTTTTTTTATGTCATTTAGACAATGCCTTTGTGGTTGTGTTGCTTGTACTAAACAGAATTGAAGCTTCTATAACTTGAAAGATACAGGTCAACTGTCTCATTGAAGGATCAACGATTAAAATGTATTTAACAGCTTTATAAAAATATTAGACAACAGCCTTAGAGGCAGCCATTTATTGGTCAAGGGAATCGCAATGGTCAATGAATACAACGATATAAAGAAGATATGTCTGACAATTTTTAAACAAAAAGACATAACCACAACAGTCGGTTCGTATCTAAAATTGACGTAATATGTAACATTTGCTCAGATGTTTTATGAAGATTAATATGAGCAACTGTTGTATAATGCTTTTCATGAAAACAACTTTTTTATTATAACAAATGATATCCGATAAAAATGTTTTTTCAAAGATGAGTTGCACATCGTTGATAAATTCAAATGTGGCGACATAAATTTGTAATGCCTACTCCTATTATGTTATATTATTTTTGATTGTATCTGATCTTTAAAATCAGTTGTATTTTGTCAGATTTTACCCTCTGTCATATGCATTTGGGATCTGGTATACGATACTATACAACAATCACAGCATGTAATACCGTAGACTTGTGTACATCTGTCACGTCAGATGGTGTTATTATTGACAAAAGTCCACCAACACAAGGAATAGTACTAGATGGTGTAGATTTGCATGACTTGGAATATCAGTCATTAAGGTCAGTCAGATGAACAGAAGGATTTTCAAAAGAATTGTTTTATATAGTTTTTCAAAGTAGATCATTATGTATATTTAAATAGTTTGCATATGGTCCGAACTACATACCATTGTTATTCTGTTTTGATATGTTACACATGAACATTCAGATAGTGCATTACAATTGATACTCTTTTCCCGAGGGTATCACTCATAAAGTAGTCAACACTTCTGTGTTGACATGAATTATCATTAATATGGTCATAATCATAAGTTGCCTGTTCATAAAACTTTGAAGATTTCGAAATACTCAGGATTTTCTACCCCAGGGATAGATTACCTTAGCTGTGTTTAGAAAAACCTTTCGGAAATGTAGGTCTTCAATGCTCTGCAACTTCGTTCTTTATTTGGCCTTTTTGACTTTTTGATTCGAGCGTCACTAATGAGTCTTTATAGACGAAACGCGCGTCTGGCGTACAAAATTTTAATCATTTCACTTATGATGAGTTTATTTATAATCCCCAGTTTTACAAGCAGTACTTTCTTTCTTATCTATTTCACACAGAAATTACATTTCTGCAAAATGGTATGGATTTACGGATCCACAATCAGGTATCGACAGATTTGTATGGCGAGTCGGAACAAAACCAGGATCAGATGATATTGTAAAATCCACACATTTACCACGCTCTGATGTCTTGGTGGAACCAGATTTACTTCACAAACTTCCAACAGGACAGCGTATTTATGTAACGATAAAAGCTTATAATAAAGCAGGTATATAATGTATATTTATGTAATTTTCTGTAAAAATGATTTATACAACATTCTTATCCCCAAAAAAATACAAAACATCATTGTGTACAATAGGTCAAAATGTGGTTTGTGCTTTAATATATTAAATATGATTACAAATAAAACAATTCATTTGAATCTTATTTTCTTTCTTATTATTTTCTTATTCAGAAAACAAACTATAGCACTTGATGTAAAGATGACGGTGAAAATGTTTCTTTTCTGAGACATGCAATATGTGTTCATTTACTTTTCGTACTCTATGCATTCTGAATTGTTGTTTGGTAAGTTTATTTAAAAATGATTAACGAAATATTACCGTTTGATTTGCAGGACTAAGTACAGAAGCAAATTCAAACGGTTTCTTCATCGACGACACACCACCGTTAATAAAGGTTAAACCTTACTTGTCAACATATTTAGGTTCAATAAAAGACAATTCTGTAGTATTCAGAGGTACCATACAAATGCATTGGGAGGTAGAAGACAAAGAATCGTTTATACAGCGTCAGTACCTCTCCATTGCATCACACAAAGGAGGGGAATTCAATACATCTTCCACTGAGGTAATTATATAATTAAGAGAAACGTATTTTTAGGCAACAGACGTCTTAAGCTTGGATTTTTCAAGCTTTTCATTAGTGCTATATTCTTCAAACAGGAAATTAATAAAAAAAAAAAGTAGTGTGATCACATTTAACAGTTGAACTAAGAATTTCATATCACTTATAAATAATGACCGAATGCGTTCTTTTTATAAACAAAGAGTCGGAAGATACAAATGGGACATTTATAGCTCATAAATCGAACAGCGAATGAAAACACCATGACAAAACGAAAGACGGCGAAAAGACGAACAAGTCCGCAAAACAATACAGAGAAGACTAAAGTGGATAACTTGAACCCCCCCCCCCCCCCAAAAAAAAAAGGGGAGATCTTAGGTGCTCCAAAAGAGAAGCAGATCTTACTCCCGTAGTGGAACCCGCCATGTTGTTTGTGGTAAGTTCACATTCGGTGACAAGTCTCATTTGGTGATGTCGCAATTGTGGAAAGAAGGACTGCATTGTAGTGACAACAAGTGGCACATATCCATGATCGTATGTGAAAATATGTAATAACGTTTAAATTTTACGTGAAATTAAATCTTCAGTGTTGGAGTCCTGTTTAAATGAAAACAAAAGATTTATCTGATTAATAAGTTTTACCAAAGAAACAAATTATTAAAAATAATCTCCATTTTGTTTTATTTTTGTAGTTAAATGGCATTGTTAGAGAGTATACATTTTCACAACTTGATTTACATGATGGTGGTAATTATACGGTAAAACTCATCGTTTGTAATGGTGCCAAAATATGTGTTGAAGCCGAATCAAAAGGGATTCTGATTGACAGTTCTACACCAACTCCTGGTAATTTAAACATGTTAAAGAAGCTTTCTGATCTGTATTTGAACCGTAAGCGTAAAGTTCAATGTCGTTCTCAACTTAATATATTTTGCCTCAACGTATACATACAATCTGGTAACCTCGTTTAAAAATTTTGTATACATTTATAGCGAGATATTCAATCATGTTGTTATGACAGATTACACTAAAAACCAAGGAATATTTCGCATACAAATATAGTTCATAAGGATTCCCAAATTCGCGGCCATATACTCGTGTTATTTATTTACAATGATTGTTTAACATTATCAGTGTGTTATGTTTCTATCTTATACAATTTGAATGCTGACTCTGTTTTGCTTCATGCTAGTAATTAAAACTCATTATTCGTTTCTTCCAAAAATAGACGGAATTTAAAGTATATTAAATGCTCACTTGTTTTGCTAGGCATGTTTGCAATACAAACTGATCATGCAGCAAATCTGCATCGCCATGTCGATGGCTGGATGACTTGGTCAAAGTATAAGCTTTGGTTGTCATGGTTAGGGTTCACAGATCTTCATACTGGAATAGACAAGTACTTTGTATCCCTTGGCAGCAAGTATATGACAGATGATTTTAATAAGGTAACAGCTAATTTTCAATATTGTGGACATTTTATATCAACTCTAAGATATTCTGAGGTATTAATACACTATAATTTGAATAAAATGCAATTTGATAGTATGCACTAATTAACATAAGGGTACAGTACTATTTTTCATCAACGCAGACACTATCTGAAGACCATTCTAGCAAAAGAATGCCTTTAAGATGGCAACACCTTACGGAATTTTAGGTCACTAATACCATTCAATTTCGGACTTTATTTGGCCTCTTTATATTTTTTGATTCGAGCGTCACTGATCTGTCTTTTGTCGACGAAACGCACGTCAGGTGGTCAAAATATTAAGCCTGGTATCTATGATGAGTTGATTTAATTTGAAAGAGCTTTGTGATGTCCACCTATTCTTGAATAAAATATTTAAATTTTAGATATCTGGTTCACCACAAGAATTTCAGCATAATCAGTCGGGGGTCGACAAGTTTGATGAAGGATTTGTCCAGACATTTGAAGTAGATACAAAAAACTTGGCAAAGTTTGAACACGTGTTTGTAAGCGTCTGGGCAGTAAATCAGGTAAGATGTGTTCATCTTAAATCATTACAGGTTTAACAAGTAACTGTTTGACAAAAAAAAAATGTCACGGGGCGTTTAATTCCATTTACAATAACCCCATCAAAGCGAGGATGAAAGATTTTCGGTAAGTTCGGATGCTGCCCTAACAGTTTCTTAAATATTTTTTATAACTTTAAGGGGCAAGCTGTGTCCTCTCCCGCCGTAACCAGCCCCCATAACTCCATAGCTAAACGTAAAAAACAAGGAAGTCAACAGTTCACAAAGCATATTGGACAGAAACTGACGACTTAGCAGTAGGAACGCTACCAATCATAGATGAACTCAAAGCTCTGAAAAAGGAGGCAATGATTGTTCCACAAGATGCAATCATCGTATTTCTTAGCTATAGGTAAAGTGAAACATTCCGGAGACAAATTACATTCAGTGATGTCAAAAGCGACTACAGAAAAATGCCATTTTGGATACGACAAATAAAACATATCGTTAGTTTCCGTTGCACAGATATTTCAACGGAATAGCAAATGCTCCTGTCAAACTTTTCTAATTAAAGATAGAATCTAGTGCTGTAAAATTAGTACCGTCATGTTACTTTATCTACATCACCATGACTAAAACCATGCTCACCATTGAAGTAGTTTCCTTGTAAAAAGCAACTACGAATAAAGGAAACCAAGATAGACTTCTTTAGTCGTAGTTTTTGTGTTATTAAAATTTGCTGTTACAAAATTTTGGAAATTATTTTATTTTAAGGAATATATCTCCCTCATGCAAATCTCTGATTCCTTGCCCGTCTTAGATTATACTTTTTTTGTCTTTTTTGGTTTATACCTTCTTTTTTATAATAAGCTTTGGATTTCCAAATATTTTTAGCTCATTTCCAAATATTTTTGGGTCGAGCATCACTAAAGAGACAGTTATTGTCAAAATGCGCATCTGGTGCAGTAATATTGCCACCATTAATTTTCTTAACATACCTCACTATATCAGAAAAAAATCTTAATTCGAACAAAACAAACCCAGAATATCTGTACATGTACAAACAAAAAAGCTCTGCTCAAAACTTTTCTTCTGCTTTGAATTTATTAAATATATTTTGAACTTATGCATGTACTTTAAGCAATAGAAATCAATTTCTCAAGGTATGATTGCAACTGAATGTATGCTGCCTTATAGACTTTGGCATCGTTAATTACAGATTGGCTTACCAAGCAGAATGATACATTCCCAATTTAAACTTGTACCTGGAGGTTCATTAGAATTGATTAGGAGATGTTCAGCTGTCACGTGTGAGGGACATTGTGTGTGTGCTGCTCAAGGACAACGATGCTCTAAACGATCATGTAATGATGTGACTAAAGGTATTGCAATTTTATTAAAATTGTTTAATTTCTTGTATTATCAGAGAATGTGCAATCCCCTTTCAAACGTTTAGTTTGATTAAATTGGAGACGATCTTTAACATGTTCGAAGGAAAATATTTGGTAAAACATGTAAGTTTACTTAAAGAATACGACGAAAGTATTGAGCCATTTTAACAAACAAATCCAGATGTCAACATACACTCTTCAGAAAAACTGTGCGTGTACACATTCATAAAGTATTATTGTCCTGTTCTACCAATGAATCACAATTGCTGCTTAGGAACAATTTCATGGGACTGCTTTTGATTCCAGTGTCAAGGATGAGTCTTTTGTAGAAGAAACGCGCTTCTGGTGTGCACAATTATAAGCCTAGTATATTTGATAGTTTGCTTTTCTAAGCAATGAATAGTTGTTAATACATTTTTAGAAAATACATACATCGAAAAACTGGCTTTCCAAATACCATAACGGATAGAAAACTTAACATTGTAACTAATGATGTGCACTGACGAGATTTCTAAACCCAAGGATATATAAGAGCAGAAAGTAGCCCTCACTAAATGACAGGTCAATATAATAACATTTATTTTAACTCAATATATTTTAAAAGTTAAAATATTAATTTGCTTCTAACAAATTATAGCATGAACATTGTCATATCTGTTTGCACTTGTATTTCAGCAAATAATAACAACTTGTTAGGCATATATGATATAACAGATATTCAGGAATCGTCTCCCTTCAGTGATGTGAAATACACTCCATCAAATGTCGCTATGGCTGCCAAATGGCATGTAGTACAAGCTCAGGGATTGAGGCCCTTATGGTAAATATAACATAAATCAGTTTCAAATTTAAAAAAAAAAGGGTTTAAAATGACAGGATCTAGTAAAATTTTCACATTGCATTTTTAATATTTAAAGTCTAATTTCGTATATGTAAAAGTTTAAGTACACGAATGAAATGTCGTTGATCTGATAAACACCTTGGCATGTATACAAAGGTAAACATGCTTCAACTTATTTATATTAAAGGAAATGTGTATGTTTCAAAAGGCGATACATATTAATAGATATAAGAAGATGTGGTATGAGTGCCAATAAGACAACTCTCCATCAAAGTCACAATTTGTAAAAGTAAACCATTATAGGTCAAAGTAAAGCCTTCAACACGGAGCCTTGTCTCACACCGAACAGCAAGCTATAAAGAAGTAGCCCCAAAATGACTAGTGTAAAATCATTCAAACAGGAAAACCAACAGTATAATCTATATAAAAAACGAGAAACGAGAAACACTCATGACCACATCAACAAACGACAACCACTGAACATCAGGTTCCTGACTTAGGACAGGTGCAAACAAATGCAGCGGGTTTAAACGTTTTAATAGTCGCCAACCTTCACTCTACCTGAAACAATAGTGTACCATCACAAAATAGAAATACACACTATAAAATATCAATTAAGTGTTAATTTAGTTAAGAAGGTTGACTGTTTTTAAAGATGATGATGATGATGGATGGCTGCTTAATGTCCAGCGGCATATTAATATGCATATTTAGGACGAGAACATGTTAATGTTATATGAATATTAACCCTGCTTTGTACTGGACCGACACGCTGAGTCGGATTTTTAACGTGCTGCTTCACAAGGTAACAGTCTGCAGGAAGACATATCACCTTACCAAAATACACATTATTGTGACTCCGAGCCGACCAGTCTTTGCTCGTACTCCTTAATGCCGCGTGGTTAGCGGAAAAGCACCAAATACCAATTTTGAAGTCTTTGGTTTGACCCATTCGGGGTTGCAGAACTCTAGGCGGTATTGTTTTTAAAGAAGATATTGCCTTGGAAGATTCCTGCCAAATATTACAAAGTATCATCTTTTTCTGTAATCCTTTATATATACTAATTGGTTAGAGATTTGCTATATTCAAATATCATTATTATAGAATATCAACGTTTTTGTTTAAACGAGAGAATGTTTCTCAGCTGCAATCTCATCGTAGGGGGAGAAACATCCTCGAGTTTCACAAAATCATTGATAATCTGTTTATTGCTATTTTCCTTTTCAACGTCAATGACTTGGGATTATGCCGTCATCGTGTTATCTCTCTACTCGACTGAGAAAAACCCTTCTCAGTCGAGTAGCATGATATGAAAAATATGACAAAAGAGATCAAAACAAAATTTGAGAAAATAGCGTTTCAAATAAATATGTTGTTGCAGTTAGGCATTTTTGCGGAAATTGTAGCCCTAAGAAAGATTAAAATTACTTTAAAAAGTATCAGTTATCCGCATATTTTTTTTTTGCTTGAGTTAATTTAGGGCATTATTAATTTCTAGAGCGCCACTGGTGAGTCGTTTTTGAACGAAACAAGCGTTTTTCATGCCATCATATGATTGTATAGTTTGATCATGAGAAGTTACAGACGAAACTTAGGGTGTTCACATTAAACAATTTGTGGTGAAGTTGTGGTCCTAGAATATACAAATTTGCTTGAAAGAAAGATTTTGCAAAATCTGAGTTTGATAGTTGACATATAGTTATGACATCAAGGAACATACCTGTTTGTCAAAGTTTTCTAAAATTAAACTAAAACAATACATTATTATTCATTTTAGATTAAGACATATATCAGCTCGCAAAAGCGAGGCGAAAAAAAAACAGGCAATTCATGTTTTCTAAATATTTTATAATGTTTAAGGTATGAATGGACAGCAGGATATTCAAATAAAGATGCACCTGAAGGAATCTTTGATAATTTAAACGACAATGTTTGGCATCATGCAGGACAAACAAATCAAGCAATATTGAGCATTAAACGAGGTACCATTATGAAATTCATCTTGATACAAAATATTAAATGCCATAATAATTACCATAATCAATACGATACCGACTATTTGAAAACAGGAATCGTACAAGTCATAAAAACGAATGTGTTTCTAAACATAAAAAATGAGAAGTATTGAAATGGTACTGACAAAGCAATTGCCAAAAGAAAAAACGACAAGGTAAACTAAGTTAACAATGGTACACATAACAATACATACAAAACGATTGATTCAGACAACAACCTCATCCAAAACTTGCCGTAAAATCGGATGGACCGCCTGAGGGGTAAGCATTATGTGCTATAGTGTGTACCTCATTAGTGACATCAGTTATGTTGTTGAACAAATATGTTTTATAATTTTCATAAAATGAAAGACACTGTATATAGAACTATTCGAAAATGCTCGTTGAACATGATAACAAGTATTCGTTATGTCATTTTATGCATAATATTTTAATTTGTATGTTGTATTTTGAATAAGTTTCCAATATTTTAATGAGGATACTGCGAAAAAAATAAAGTGAAACTAGTTTGTTAAACCAATGGTTTCGACACATTGGGACCATGTAGCCATTGTTTAAATATTTTGGGGTTATTGGATTGCTGTCTTATTAATGTTTATAACCCAAATCTCCTTATTAAAATACATAAAAACACTTCATTGTATTATATGTTATTCAACTGTGTGATCATTTTATGTTTACATTTTATTAAAAGTGCAATATGTATTGATTATTGAATATAGGTCAACGGTTAAAGGAATCACCAGTATCGTATTCAATTTTTGTACGAGTATGGTATAATGACGATACATTTGCTGATTTTAAAACAGATGGAATATTAGCTATGTCAACTCCTCTGTCAAGACGAAAAATAAAAGGATCGGCGGTTTGTACTCCCATTTTTTGTTTTGGGAAACAAATAGTCATTTTAAATGTACTTTGCACTTCATCTGTATTATAAGCATCTTTATAATTACATTGCGCAACATTGAAAAAGACTACAGTAATAAAGAATATATATTGCTGTGGTTATAAGAATCAAACTAACTGAGACATTTGTGATTTTTGCCGTTAAAGACTATTTTAAAAAAGTGTTTCTGAGGCGTATTCCCATTAAATGATCAGGAAAAAATAAAAGTTAAGATATTCTTGATTGGGATTCATTTGCCCTCCGGGATCGAAATGAAAGGTCAAGAAATGGATCGACCATTTGCAAATAAATGCATAAATTTTAAATCAAATCACAAAACAAATTTAATATTGATATGTTGTCTCAAGTATGGAAATAATTTTAATTGATACCAAGCATTTGAAATGTTGCTTTCTAGGGGGGAAGTATCTCAAATTATTTTGTTTCATATAAGAAAGAACAGCAAATTTATCCAATTTTTCAGATAGATACGGAATGAGTTCGGTGACTCCATGTAATCTTTTATTTATATTTTCTTAAAGGATTCTATCCCTTATATAGTTTTTCATTACTGTATCAATGTGTTCCTTTCTAGTAAATTACCGTAGTTTACCAATTTTCAAATCTCATAAATCGATAAAGAAGACAAATGACGATAACAAAAAAAAAACAAGGAACCACATGGTTTTTGCATAGCATTTAATTTACAATGTAAACACGTATTTTCCAAATCTTGTATAGTACCTTTCACCAGATTTAAATGTCCATGATTCTCAAAATTAAAGAACGTGAAAAAATAGACGTTTATATGAAAATAAGAAGATGTGGTATGATTGCCAATGAAGACAACTCTCCACAAGAGACCGAATGACACAGACATTAAAAACTATAGGTAACCGTACGACAATGAGTAAAACCCATACCGCATAGTCAGTTATAAAAGGCCCTGAAATGACAAATGTAAAACGAATCAAACGAGAAAACTAACGGCCTGATTTATGTATAAAATAATGAACGAAAAACAAATATGATATACAGCAACATATACGACAAACACTGAATTACAGGCTCCTGACTTTGGACAGACACATATAAAATATGGCGGGGTGAAACCAGTTTGAAAGTGCCAACCCCCCTCCCTTAACCTAAGACAGTGTTGTAACATTACAACATAAGAACAAACAATCAAAATCAGTTGAAAAGGGCTTAACTCATCAGATGAATACAAAGCAGAAATACGTCTAACAAAAACAGAGTGGACGTGGCAGGGTACTTATACATTCCCACAACAAAAAGAAAAACACACATCAGAGAGTAATCGCAGTTAATGATTATGGATTTAGTGTAAAGACGTCATTAAAAGTTAGAGAAAAACATAACCTTGTTTGATCTTGATTTAATAATTTAATAAAAAAATCAATATTAATATCAATAAAAACAATATTCAAAGATCTAATCATAGTGTTGAATTGGTAACCTTTTAGAATAAGTTTATTTAAAGGACCGATAAGTTTACCCGGATCGTATCTCAATTTCCGGGCTCGGTAAACAACATCTTCGTAAATTAGGATGTGCTATCCCGTTAAAAATAAGTTTTCTACAGGTACAACCAAACTTCCAAACCAAATTTTTATATCTATGAAAGAATTTATGTTAAATATTAAAAACCGTGTTTTTCTCATTTTTTAAACTAATGGTATTTGTAATAAGGTTTTTTGTTATATATTTCATTAGCTGTTGTTGTTTATTTTATAAAATAGTTGTGTTAAAAGACGGGCGAAAGATGCCAAAGAGATATTCAAACTCACAAGTTAATATTTTATTTTTTATTTCTATTAAGATTGTAGAGCAAATACCTGGTCATTGGAAGAAGGATATAGATTACATTAAACCTGGAGCTCCTTTTACAATCAGATGGACAAACGTGTTTAAGGATGATGCCAAAATTATTGACAAGTTTAAAGTGTATCTCAGTACATATCCTGGAGGTATATATTTTTTGAATAATTGGCACTATTATGACCCAAACAAATTTCCTTTGTATTGTTCAAAGACATGTTAATCACTGTTATCAACAACAAAAATACTAGATTTATTTTTTAATTTTCATCCTTTTCATGATTGTGTTTTTGTTTCCTTATGAGTTTTAATTTTACCCTTCTACCCTCCAAACATTCTTGCTGGTTAAAAAAAAAGACCTAGTGTTTATTCTTTTTTTATGGAAATGATTTTAACTGAACAATAATATTTTTAAAGGTCATGACATACATGAAGTGGAATTGGATCTACCAGGAACAATTACGTCTCATAACATCAGCCGAGTGCCATTATCTCCAGGCAAAGTATTTTACAGTAATGTAGTTGGATACAGCTACTCTGGTATCCATGCTACTGAAACATCCGACGGCATAATTGTTGACTCTTTACCACCAGTGACTGGTACTGTTTATGATGGTATAGGTGGGTATAATGTAAATAAATGATTCTTTCAAATATGGGGGGAAACGGCAATAAGACACAATAAATATTTGAGTGCATACGACGGTATTTATATAGATAAATATATGTATATTTATATCCCATCATTAAAATTCATCAACAAAAACCATCAGACGGCATAATGGTTGACTCCCTGCCATCAGCTTCTGGAACTGTCTGTGATAGTATAGGTTGGTTATATGTAAATTAATGATTTTACTAAATTTGGAAACAACAGCCTTATCAAAGCTAATCAATAAGGATCAAGAACGCCATTTTATTCTCGATGCGGATCACATATAGACTACATGTACTATAAAAGATTTCGGTGGTAAAGTTAATGTTTTATAGTATTTATTATTGACATCCGAAATACAGAATCATTGTTAGTCTGAGAATTTATTTTCCTGTATCTTTTCAACGTTTCTTTAAACGGTTGCATTAGCAATTGAGGAATGTTAAATTTTAAAGCAAGTGATGTGTATAATGACATTGTCGTTGAAGGATATATTTTGGATAGTATACATCCGTTGGAATTAACCTCAATGAATTCTGATATCTATGCTCAGATATCCTATTTTAAAATGAAAAAAAAAGAAGTAAGTATACGATTTTTCCCTAGCCAACAATAGACGGACATTGTACACAATATGCCAAGCTATGAGTGTTAGGTTGATCAGTCGACGTCTTTAGTTTTCTATGTTGTGTTTGGTACACTGTTCGTCTTTTGATCGATTTTGTTTTGTGTTTTTGCCAAGGCATTGTCAGTTTGTTTTCGACTTAAGTGTTTGAATATCCTTTTGTTATCTTTCTCTACTCTTTTAAGGAAAGTGTGAATACATTACAGAGTATTAAAAAGCTGCCAGCCCAGTGACAGACATAGCATAAGGATAAGACAAAAGACAACACTTCAGGAGATATGTTCTTGAGTTAGGGACAGGCACGTGATCATTTTTCGGGGTTGCACTAGTTTTTCTGAAATCTCAACTGCAGCTTTCAAAATCAATCTAGGGGCTTTCAAAGAGAAATAGAATATACATAAAAAATTCATTAGATACAATGTACTTAATTATTTAACTGTTAATGAACTTTTAGACAATATTGATGCTGAGTACAAAATTCAATACTTGCTATATATTTTATTAATAGGTGTACACGACATTGATTACAAGAACAATTCGGAAATTACCGGGACTTCGTGGCATGGATTTTCTGACCGAGATTCTGGAATAAAACATTACATGTGGTGTGTACAAACTCAATCGAAAACTACAACATGCGATATCAGACACTGGGAAAATGTTGGAATTCATCATTCTGTGTCCAGGATCATCAACAGTTCATACATTGATACAGGTAATTATGTTGATACAAAGTTACAGATAAAATATACAAATTAACAACTATTTGTCTATAGATTTAAACGAGTACCATAAAACCGAGTGTATTGCGCTAGTGCAAAATTACAAGGCGTTCAATTTTTTAAAGTTAATTAAGAAGTTGTATTGAGAAGAATCAATTTAACAATTTTTCTAGTTCACATTGTTCAAAAGATATTTATTATAAGATAAAATAGATAAGGGGATAAAAAGAAATATAAACAATGTTCATCATGATGAATATATATGATAATCAACATGTTCTTAATGCAGGAGCAGAAATTGAGAGTCTTGTGTATGCAGTGGATGTTATAGGACACAAATCTCTCACTGTCAAATCAAATGGCATCATGATTGACTCTACACACCCAGAACCTACTTTAATGGAACATTTGGATCACAATGAAGCTGTAAATCCTTCTTTTGAGGATACAGACGGTGTAGCTATTGACTGGTATAATATAACCAATATTAATTTATGCAATACTATTGTACGTGCCTCTCAATGGAAGAGTTCTTTGGGGAGCTGTGTGAGTGTTTTAAAGTCCGATAAAAATCTAGCAATAGACGGAAGATCCTTCGTATTTGTCGAAGGACAAATATCACAAACATTAAGTAATCTGAAAGCTGGACATTTATTCCGTGTTACTTTTGTAACCGCTCATCCACCCATACTTGGGGCTGTTTTAGCTAATAAAGAAGGATATGTAGAAATTGGAGACATAAGACACGCATTCTTGGTCTACACAAAGCATGACAAACACGGTAGTTCCTCTAAAGAATTGAACTGGCACCACCACACATTCTACTTCCGTGCCTCTTCTTCTGAAGCAACAATCAGTATTGGAAGCATGACCGGTAATACGGGCATTTTATTCGATGATTTGCAAGTTCAGAGGACGATTTTCCATCATCACAGCGGCGATGAAAATACAAATGGTAAACATATTCACGCACATGTGGTGGCTCTTCATCAATGGTCGTCGATCCACGCATCTTGGAATTTTGTTGATCCAGAGAGTCCCATTATAGATTACATGTGGGCTATTGGTAAATAGAAATCATAGAGTTTAAAAACATTTTCACAAACTTTCAATCAATTATCAGCTGTAATTTCTGTGTATAAATAGTTTATTTTGTAAAGTAAAAAACTTAAAAACCTAAAAATGTTGACTCCAACGTTTTTTTTCATTTAGAATGTACAAGGTAAATCCGATGACGAATTATAGCATTGCAGCTACGTAAAGTATATTTCTGAAAAGAAATGCTAAAACAGAAATGTCTTCTATACTTTATAAAATGCACTATGACATTTAAAAAATCGTTTTTACTTCTAGGATATACAGAAGGAAGTACAGAAATCCAAGGATTCACCAGTGTCGGCCTAAATAATTTTGCTTATAATTACAACGTCAGTTTAGCCCATACGTCGGTCATTCATATCACTGTCATTGCTACAAACGCTGCAGGATTGAGACACAAGGCGCATGCCGAGGATCTTCTCGTTGACTTAACACCACCGATTGTAGATTTTATAAATGATGGAAAAGGTTGGTAAATAAAAAATAAAATCAAAACTTTATCATTGCAAACTACTTGATGTATTTGAATTGTGCCTTTAAAGTAGTTCTTCAAAGTAAAAGTAACGGTAACTTAATATTATGCGCAAACAAGATATTGATAAAATTTGATTGGATGATTCCATTCAGTCAATGTGAGTACAGTAGGGAAAAGGTAGGTATGTGTTTCCTTTCAATAGACTTTTACTGGCAATGCGATTCAACGTCTTATCACCATTAAAGTTATGAGTTCTAATGGAAGTAAGAATGAAGTACAGGGGAAGTTAGCTCAATATATAGCTAGCGGGAGCGACAAAAACTAACAGTGATAAAAAAAAATCATCTATGGATTTATCAACAGAAAGATAAGCATAACTCATATGTTTCTGTATATTTAAGGATCTGACATAGATGCACAAACTACCGATCAAGTATCTGCTAACTGGGAGGTGCATGATGCTGAATCTGGTATTGATGTCTGTGAATGGGCAGTAGGTTAGTATATGTACGGAAGGTGCAAAGGCTACAAATATTTAAAACATAGTGCAAGTATACAATATGACATGCTCTGTTAAATATTTTATGTTAAAACAAAAAAGACATCTTGATTTTGACATAACGACTTAAAGAATAGAGTGGAGCAGGAAATGCTTGTTTTTCCCGAACATCTGAGATAGCCCCCGGTGTTTTGGTGGGGTTCATCATGTTGCTTAGTCTTAAGTTTTCTATGTTGTGTTTTGAATCATGTTGTTTATCTTTTCGTCTTCATTCGTTTTTTGCCATGGCGTTGTCAGTTTGTCTTGTTTTTCAGTTGGTTCACGTGTTGCTTCTTTGATAAAGAGCAAAACTGGTTAGCATGAAATTAAAATAATGTGTCCGGGTACGATGGCATGTTTTTTTCCGTAAACTATTACCTTGTGAACTAGCATGTTGCAATTTCGACTCATTGTGTCGGTCTATATGTATTACAAAGCAGGGTCAAAATTCTTATCACATTAATATGTTCTAGTCCTGAATATGCATTAAATGTGCCGCTGGACATTTAACAGCAATGCATCATCATCAACGGAAATTAACAAGTACTTAACCTTCAAACGATTCTGCGACAAAAATTGCAATAATTTTTTTGTCATGGCGTATACAAATCTCAAATATCACGTTATGCTGGTGCCTATCTTCACTTAGAGAACTTCATAAACAGCGGTGTGCTCAAGTCACAAAAGTTGTTTGTTTCAACAGAGTTATGAGGGTTATGCCTGGGTCTTAACGCAACAGCGACATGGTTTCACGGTCTTAGATCTTTAGATACTAGAATAGTCGTCTTATCTGTAATTTAAGCCATTGTATCCTATTCCTGATTGTGATATTTTTACCGAGTTCGCATTCGTAGTCCGGATGGTGCATGCATAGCAGAATATTCTTACTCTTAGAACGCACCCGGTCTCGATCCTTTTTGATTTTTATCTAGTTCCCTTAGTTTTTGTTTGTTAACCTAATCGATTTATGAAATTTTAACACATGGCAGTTGTTATCAAATAGTCCGTTTCTATGTATGTTGGTGTTTGTTTTTGTTGCAGTTCAGTGTTTCTGTTGTTCCGTTGTTTTTCTCTTATAGTTGATGTGTTTCTCTCGGTTTTAGTTTGTAACCCGGATTTGTTTTCGCTTAATCGATTTACGACTATTGAACAGCGGTATACTAATGTTGCCTTTATTTACCTACTGTTTAAATTAAATTAAATTTTCCGTTTTCAAGTTTTCAATAAATTTTTAACAACAAAAATGTTTATATGAACAAAAGCTAAGGATATTTCTGAAAATCATGTTTGTCATTTTTGTTCATTTTTACAAAAAATGATACTGTATTAGTTTAGTTTTTTGCATTTTACTTTTCGTGTTAAAGGTCATTTTGACCTTAGCAATTAAACTTTTGAGATGAAACAAAGTATATAGCCTTTTTTGTGTTGAGGTGGCAGGAAGCCATGAAACAAATTAAAGGCGTTTCAATTGCATTAATTAACTACTAGTATTCATACAAGAATGCAATATAGAACAAAATAATTATCAACACATTTTTGTCATAATAAGGAAGAAAATCCTCTCTCGATTTGCAAATCAAGCAATTCTTGTACATATATCATACATTTTAATTACTAGTTACAATATAAATTTTCAGTGTAATGCTTGTACATTTGATGCGATTTTGGTGTTCTTATTACTGGCATATTTGAAAGTTATGAGGTCGACAACAAAAATATAATGTTCAAGTGAACAATTTAGTTCAGTGTGGATGTACAATCTATTTGTAAAAACCTTTGTAAAATCAAATGTCCAGCAAAACTAATCGTTTTTATTGTAGGTTACCAACCGTTCGGCAATGAAATCCAAACATTCCAAGAATTAGTTAAAGGAGTGAAAAGGGTATCAAAAGTGTTTCCCAGCACCCAAATATCAATGCAAATGATCCACGTGACCTTACGATGTAGAAGTAAAGCAGGATTACTGTCTTCCAAGTCATCAAACGGTGTTAAAATATCAAATCTTCCACCAAATACAACGACTGCGGAAGTAGAACTTTTACCACATTCTTTAACAGAATATAACCCTAGGAGTCATTATCAAGGTGACACATCATACGTAAGAGTAAAATGGACAGGATTTGAGGATCTGACAGGTGTCGATTCTTACCTTGTAAGTCGTAGTTAAGATTTATTCTTTTATTGATGTCAATTGAAAAGCAGTTAGTTTTTGGATACTCTTTGTTTGGTTTGGTCGGTTCACAAAGACAACAATCCGGCTTTTAGCATGGTGAATGCCAGGCTTTCCTGTGGGCGGATTGGGGTGAGAGGATTGGCGATTTTTTAAGTTGAAATTTAGTAAATCATAACCAGTGTTTTTGTTGTGGAATTCCCTTTAGATTATTCACTTCTTCAATTTTCAACCCATATCGTTCAACACTTCTAAAATGTTTATGATTAGGCAGTGTGCATATTTTGAGACTGTTATTCTCTTTAACATTGTTTAAGTAGATATCTTCCAGGAAACTATAGATTGTCGTATTGTTTGCTATTTGTATATATAATTATGTATCACTTTTTTGGTAGCACACAATGACATTATTTTATGAAACAATTGCATTCATTGTGCATTTTTAATTTCAAACATCAAACAAAATTTATTTCAAAAAGCAATGACATTCACCAGTTTTGACTAATATGTCATATACATTGGTTTGATTTTTTTAAATGTAATGTGCGAAAAAATGTCTTGAAACCAATACAAACAACTTTTATTTTTATGCCCCACCTACGATAGTAGAGGGACATTAGGTTTTTCGGTCTGTGCGTCCGTTTTTCCGTCCGTCCGTCCGTTCGTCCGTCTGTCCCGCTTCATGTTAAAGTTTATGGTCAAGGTAGTTTTTGATGAATTTGAAGTCCAATCAACTTGAAACTTAGTACACATATTCCCTAGGAATTTTTGACCCCAATTTCACGGTCCACTGAACATAGAAAAAAATGGTAGTGCGAGTGGGGCATGCGTGTACTATGGACACATTCTTGTTTCAGCTTACTTTCCAAAGCCAAGATAAGACGACTGTGATTTCTAAATCAATAATCGCTGAGGACAAAGATACTTCCTTCTGTTTATTGAGAGGACTCGATCTTAGCTCTGGAAACTTTACAACTAGTATTAAAGCTGTAAACAAAATGTATCTTAGGAGTGAACCTGTGTCTTCAAATATCATCGTTTCTTCAAAGGCTCCAACATTAATAGGTGTGTACACTTAAAATCTATGTAAAAAAAAATGTGTCAATAAATAGACCTAATTATGTATAAACAAAAATGTGAAATATTAATAAATAAAAGCAACAGTAGTATACCGTTGTTCAAAAGTCATAAATCGATTGAGAGAAAACAAATCCGGGTTACAAACTTCAATCGAGGGAAACATATCATAACTATAAGAGAAAAAACAAACGAACAACAGGAACACTGAAGTGTAACAAAAACAAACGCAAACATACACAGAAACGAACTATTTGATAACAACTGCCATATTCCTGATTTGGTACAGAACATTTTAAGAAAAATTGGTGGGTTGAACCTGGTTGTATAAACCTTCCACTTATATGACAATGTTAATAAATATCGCTAAAATGTCAACACTACGTGACAGAAATACAGCACAAACACACACAAGAACACTCATCACAGAGAAACACACAAACAAATAATATATAAGTCGACACAACATGCAAACAGCAGAACAACAACGAACATCTTCCATCAACGACAGACACCACAGGACATCACAAACAGTGAAGCACTTACGTAACAAACATGCAATCTCGAACTTTATACAATTATTTTCACAATACCAGTCCTATCAATTTTCATGACAATGATGGTATTGAAAGGCTGTTTTATAATTATTTGGACTACAAACGATAAGACATAACACATTATCCAACCGAAACCATAACAGAACATCAAAAATAAATACATGAATGTTGGATGTACAAAATACCGAGACACGTCGTATAGCAATGCAAATTCACACTCGGTATAACAGTCATATTCGGGAATAGGTCACGTTTGGTACTTAGCAGACAGACGACATAGATGTTAAACCACAATCTAAGATGTGGTAAAAATGTCATTAGTTAGTTTAGACACAGACACATCGTATAGATCAACCAATTCGTGATGGTGTCCATAAAATTTACGGAGTGTCATTTTTAATCTTTCCTCTGTTGGAGCAGTTTCTGTATATGAAGTCAGTATAGTGTGAACATGCACGAGCATAACGTATCAATTGAGATATGTAAACACCATACGACGAAGCAGAGGGTATGTTACTGCTGAGAAATGAGGAATTGATAATTGGGAAGTTGAAATCATCCCGTTTGTCGTAGATTTTAGTGTAAAGTCATCCATCTGTGTCAATATTGATGAAAAGATCAAAGTATGAAGTAGTCCTTTTTTGTATCAGTAGTATCCTTAATTCCAAGTTCACTGGGATATATGAGATGCAAGTACTGACTGAAATATGGGTTATTCAGTGAAAGGACATCATCAATATATCTGAAAGTAAAATTAAAGAATTTTGCAAGGTGGTTTTTCTTTTTGTCATTTAGAAGGTTCTGAATGAATTCTGATTCATACGAGTACAGAAACAAGTCGACCAGAAGGGCTGCACAATTAGTACCCATTGGAATACCGACTGTCTGTAGAAATATCAATCATCCAAATTCAATAAATAACAGAGACAGCCATACATTTTGTATCAACGACACAAATAATCTAACTGGATCTAGGGAGCATGGAAAAATTACTTGATTTTTGTGTAACAAGATTGTATCTGGGTCACATAATTAACTTTTTTTAGAGGTTACAATGAGTTTGTTTTACATTAACATTAAACATTAATTTTACTCTACAAGATATCGACGAGGAAAATTAATGTTTCATCATTGATGATTAAGACCAAAATTATGAGAATTCAACATCTAATACAAGTGTTGGTTCATTGCCTGTAGAAGATGTGACCTTTGGGAAAAAAGTCGAACTTTTTTTTATTCTTATAGCATTGGATTTTATATTTGATTTTGAACCTTTCACATTGATATAACTATTGGTATATTTATGATAACTCGGTTCTCATTGAATTTTCATGTTTGTAGAAAGGACTATGATATTTAGTATGTGAATACATCGCTTCAAGATGTTGCCGAATTAACACTTGGCATCAACTTTGAAATTTGATTTTGAAATTTGGCTTCAAAGATATCACCTGATGACTATAATTCACTATTCCATTTGGTGTGACCTTTGCTTTACCCTTTGTTTGAGGGATCATACCCTCCGAAGCATCTTAGATTCACCCTGTCTTTTTGGTCATTCTTTGGTTCTTGTGCTATGTTTTGTAGACTGTTGTCAGTCTTGATAGTTTCACGTTTTTTGAAAAAGTGTAGGCAGTTTGTCTTTGATTTATGAGTTTGAATATCCCTGTGGTATCGTTCAACTCGTTTAGTAATTGATCTTTGACGTAAAGGTCACTCCGGGGCTTCGGCATGATTATTGCATTATTTTAATACTTCCTTTTTTATTGTGTATTTCATTTGTAGTATCTTGTATGAGGGTTCATCGATATAAGAAAGTGTAACACATTCCAACTTGACCTTGATCTTATTATTTTATATGTGATAGGTTTGTGACATGTTTATGAGTATTCATCCCCATTAAAGGAATCATAAAAAATCAGCATACATAAACAAACAGATGTTATGCGTTTACGACTAGCAATACAGTATTGCTAACTATATTTGATTATATTTTTTATGTAAATTTCCATGAAACTATAATTTTAGGAATTTCTGATTTTATAAGACAATCATTGTCAATCAATGAATTTATATCATGTTTCATTCAGTTCAGTTGAAGTCCTGTATTACGCATTTGATTATGCAGGATATGATCCACGGCATTCAACGGGAACCCTGTGTTTTGGTCAACTTAAACCATTATAGTTATAATTTTCTCTATATAGGTTTGAACAGTATATTTTGTATCGGTTCTTTTGCTATTCATCGACAGCACTTTTGTGTTTTCTTATTTATATTATAAAATTGCAGAGAACCCGCACTTACAACTGGCTTTAGATAACCGTACAATAACGTCCTCGTGGGAAAATAACTTTAGAGTTCATCAACCTTTGTATTATGAGGTGTCAGCAGGAACAACTCTAGGTGGTGCAGATATAATACAGTGGCAAGAAACAAAGAACACATTCCTAGAATTCCGGCTCCCTCCGAAGATCAAATCACTGAGGGATTTAACTGGATATATATCTGTCCGTGGTGTTTCAGCAAATGGAATGACAACTGTCTTAAATGCTGCTGTCAAATTATAATAACAAACCAATTTTTATGTCGTGACCGTCCTTTCATAAATTCTGTGACACTTTTGTGTTTTAAGTAGCTAGTTGATGTATATGCATAAGTTATTTTGTTGATTATGTAATGAGTAAAAAATGTTTGAAAAAAAATGAAACAGTTATACTTTTTTACATATCTGATGATCTCGATTATATTGAGACTGCCAATGGTATTTTTTCTAAAACAAAATCAAATATCAAAGAAAAAAGTAGGCAATTACACTAGTTAAGTAAGGACTACCCAACGCGCTCCATGTGGTTTGTCCTTATTATTTTAAAGACAGAACACCAGCTTTCAGATTGAGTTAAGTTTTTTTATGAAAGTTGATTTTGTTCTAAAAAAAAATTAAATAACGGGCAAAATGAAAATCAGCTATCCTAAGAAAGATTTAAACAGTCAAGTATTATTTTTACTACAGTGCATAGATGTAGTTGTACCACCACAAAAAAATTATCTATTAACTAATGCAAAATCTAATCCATGATATGTATTTAGTACAACTCGTGTTTATGATTTGACCTTCATCTGACACGATCAAAAGTCAAGAAAGCAAGTAAGCAAAACAAAATTAACAGTATTTAAATCAAATAGATATAAACATAACAACAAACCACGTTTAATTTTGACATAGCGAATGTCGTATTTTATTTTGTAACAAAAACTAATGTTTATGAACTGTTTCATGTGAAAGGGTTATGTTCATCATGTTAAACATATGATACTGAATCACTGAGATCAAGGTAAAATAAAGCCTTCCAGACGAACATGTTCATAAACATACAGAATAGTTTCATAGGAGAAGATGCAGAAATTTTCATCAATTTCTATATATTATGATTGATTGATTGTTGTTTAATTAACGTCCAGTGACATATTTCATGTATGATCAGGACAATTAATACAATAGGTCAATCCTGTAAAGTAAGGGTTGTCTGAGATGAAAGGCGAAAAGAAAATTAGGACTTCAGTTGAAAAATAAAGTAATGTTGGATAAGGACAGAAATTTTGCATTGCACCAGGCTTCCAGCGAACCCTTTAGAGAGTTGTTGCAAGGGTTGTTTTACATTCATATAACGTGACACTCTTTCTACACGAGAAATACGATTCAAAATATCCATTTCGACCGAACGTGTCTGCGTACAATGTATTTATACATTCCGCACAGCCAAACGGTCGACCCACTTTAGAATGTGTTTTATAATATTAACGGAAAAATGAAACAAATTTAAGCAACTTTAGATCATCGTAAGACCTACAACCATGAGCAAAGTACATCACGTATATTCAGCTGTAAAGGATCTACACATGACAAAATATGAAACTATTGAAACTAAACAACAGTGGCCTGACTTATGACAACACAATGAACGAAAAACAAATATGACAGACATCAACCAACGACATCCATTGGATAACAGGCTCCTGACTTGGGACAGGCCTCTATTGAATGGTTGGGGTTAGACATGCTTGTGAACGCTCAATTATTCCATCTACCTGAGACAAGTCTCTATTGAACGGATGGGGGTTAGAAATGCTTGTGAGCGCTCAATGACTCCCTATACCTAAGACAGGCCTCTATTGAATGGGTGGGGTTAGACATGCTTGTGATCGCTTAATGATTCCATCAACCTAAGACAGGCCTCTATTACATGGTTGGAGTAAGACATGCTTGTGAGCGCCCAATGATTCCATCAACCTGAGACAGGCCTCTATTGCATGGGTAGGGTAAGACATGCTTGTGAGCGCTCAATGATACCCTCTATCTTAAACATTCTCTATTAAATGGGTGCGATAAGACATGCTTGTGAGTGCTCAATGATAGCCTCTACCTAAGAAATCCTCTACTGAATGGGTGGGGTTAGACATGCTTGTGAGCGCTCAATGACTCTCTCTACCCGAGACAGGCCTCTTTGAATGGATGAGGTTAGACATGCTCGTGAACGCTCAATTATTCCATCTACCTGAGACAGGCCTCTATTGAACAGATGGGAGATAGACATGCTTGTTAGCGCTCAATGACTCCTTCTACCTAATACAGGCCTCTATTGAAATGGTGGGGTTAGACATGCTTGTGAGCGCTCAATGACTAACTCTACCTGAGACAGGTCTCTATTGAATGATTGGGGTAAGACATAATTGTGAGCGCTAAATGATACCCTCTACCTTAGACATCCTGTATTGAATTGGTTGGGCTAGACATGCTTAAGACTGCTCAATGATACCCTCTACCTTAGACATCCTCTACTGAATGTGTGATGTTAGATATGCTTGAGAGCACTAAATGATACCCTTTACCTTAGACATGCTCTATTGAATGGATGGGTTAGACATGCTTGTGAGCGCCCAATGATACCCTCTACATGAAGAGGTCTCTATTGAATGGTTGAGGTTAGACATGCTTTTGAGTGCTCAATGATTTCCTCTACCTTAGACATCCTCTATTGAATGGTTGGGGTTAGATATGCTTGTGAACGCTCAATGATACCCTTTACCTTAGACAGGCCTCTATTGAATAAGTTTGGCTAGACACGCGTGTAAGCGCTTAATGATTCCATCTATCCGAGACACTCATTATTTAAATTTGTTGACCAACGATAATGACTAAAATATATTGATTTGATATCGTAACTCGACGAAATGAAGAATTGGAAATTATCTTGAGTCAGTTTTCTATATTCTTTGTCGAATTAGTTACTAGGAAAAGTGTACACATTTAAAAAGGCAGTTAGGACATTAAAATCTAGTCAGCGCTGAAAAAAATATGTTATTACGATATATACCTAGTATAGAAATTGTCAAAAAAAACCGTAACAACTGATACAGTACGTAAGTGTTGACAAGAAAAAGGGAGGAATGAATGTATTATTAAAAATCTTCAACTTTCGTTTGTTATTTACGATGATTTTGATTTGGGTGTCCTTCGTTTCTTTAGTCTTTAATTTTTAGATCATTGTTCTCCATTCTTTATTTATTTTGCTTAATATTCTCTTTTCCTTATTTTGTTTGCCGATTTTTCTCTATTATTTATTTTTTTATAAATTATTTTTGCACTTTTTTCTGCTCTTTTTACCCATTTTACTCTAGTCTGTAAACCCCATCCAGACCCTCATTCACTTGTATAGACTATAAACTTCGTAAGTGCAGAATTAAAGAGGAGAGTGTAGACCTAAACTACGTTTGTAGAAGTGAAAAACAATATACTGTAAATTAAATATTTTATTGGTGCTACAACTGTATATATTATACAGTGGATGTTACTACATGTATGTGATGTTAATTTTATCATACTGGTGGACTCCGAATTCTGGAGGTGTGCCTTGATTGGAAGATGTCACAGCACTTTTCGAAATTTAGGTCATGCAAGAATTTTAAAATGCAATTCATTGAATGCCTCACCACATTAACAGGTGTTATATAAAATTACTAAACTTATCAAGTCAGTTTGTTAAGTGATTGAAATTTAAAACAAAAAACAACACAATACCTTAGAAATTTTGCATAATGCCTGATTTAGCAAATGCTTGTAACATGTTAAAAATACAGATATAATAATACATCTAACCATGAAGTAATTTATTTTCATTGTTAACTATTTATATTCTTAGGGAGGAGTATCAGTAAATAAAAAAACCGACATATTTCATGGAGAATAAAGGCAACAAAATTTGGGGAAGAAATTCATAATATAAGATAACATGCGAAGTACATGATATCAACTTGACATTTAAAGTGTACAAGATTAAATTACGAAGTTGCTACCGTCTTATTTATATTTTATTATTTTCTTTCCATCATGGTTAATAAGATATAATGATATAGATTTATTTTCAAAGAAAACTATTAAAAATATAATATATTCAGCTTCAAACAATTATTGATTGACGATTTTATAATGCACTGATTGGTATAGAAGATGCATAGCAATTTATACAAATGTAGAGTGACCAACCAGACCTTAACCTTTATTCTAAGAAATTGTTGCGTGAACAGAAAGAAAGCAAGATAGTATTAGTCATGAAATACTTCAACTTTACTTGTTTATATCTTTTATTTGCAATTTTTAACCGGGGAACTAACTCGATTGCAACAATGAAACTGTTTAGAGGAAAAATGTTAGAGGGATCGCAAATTATGAAATTTGAAATGCCTACGCTTTACCAATTTGCAACCATCTGTCTTTCAATTAAACAATGCATGTCAATTAATTTTCACCGATGACAAAAGATGTGTCATATAAATGATAAAGATGTACTCCTTGCAGAAGCTGATCAGTACATTGATCCACTGACGACTGATTTTACTGGAGACTACACCTACATAGAACGGAAAGACATACCTAAGGTAAATTGTTTGCATTTAGCGGTTAAAGAAGTAGTAGGAATCACTAGTAATTGTTTTCACTACTGAAACGGTCATTTTAAACTGAACAACTCTTAAATGCCTGAATTTACCGCAAGGAAAAATGTCAAGATCTTTTTCAGATATTCAGTACGTGTTCAGTACCTTGACCCGCGCAGTAGATTCAGTACAGTACAGTACTGGTTCAGGTTATTAAGAGAAAACGCCTTGCATTTGATTCAGTAGCGTCAAGAACGTTTTCGTAAAAGTTGCAGTTTTCTTCAAATGAAGGTTTGGGAGAGAGAAAAAATCTGTGAATTTCTGAGAGTCGATTTGACAGTTTTAAGGCTACCATAATACATTTGTAATAAGGTAGATATAAAAAATGAATTCCAGTTTCTTAATTTTTTCTTCTTTTTGACTAAAAGAGAGGCGAAAGATACCAGAGGGACATTCAAACTCATAAGTCGAAAATAAACTGACAACGCCGTGGCTAAAAAGAAAAAGACCAACCGACAAACAATAGTACACAAAACACAACATAGATAACTAAAGACTGAGCAACTAGAACCCCACCAAAAACTAGGGTGTAATGCAGGAGAGTATTGATGCAGGGTCCTTCATTTATGTATTTTTTAATTTTTTCGCTCATTTTTCTTTATCTTTAAAAAATAATGGCTATTCTGTAATTACTTGATAACTGTATTCTGGACATTGTTCTTTTCTGTAATCAGTATATTTTACCATATTCTTTAATTTTTGCACTAATTCTTTATAGTTTAGCACCCCATTATTCTCTATTCTTTCTTTTTTTTTTTTTGCCCATTTTCTCTATTCTTTATTTTTTTGCCCATTATTCTCTATTCTGTAAACCTCATCCACACCCTCATACAGGTTGGTGTAATGGTATATTAGTAGTTTTTATTGGTCTTAATATGCGTAGTATACTTCATGTCAATTTTTGCTGTTACTAAATCATTCAGGGAATGATGTTTATTCTTCACATAGTCCCATATCAAATAGAAAGTACATGGGTACATGTAATATGCCAAAATGACATCAACCCATATACATTTTGTACATGTACCTTACTGTATGTAATGAATTATCATTTAATTGATCACGGGTGCACTATATAAAAATAAAGAGTGTGATATGATCTCCAATGAGACTACCTTAAGCTTCCATAGACGATAAATGTATATGCAGAGACTAAACATGCTAAATGACTTGGATGAAAGTAACTGAAGCTCACCATGCATACAGCCTTCAACAAAGCATAACAAAACCCACTATAAAGTTCAGAATAATTTAAAAGACCCAGACATGAAAACATGTAGATTATGAAAGATCATTTAATGTGTAGTCAATAGAATGATGTAAAATACAAAGGATATTCATAAATTTCAAGAACATATATGAAATTAGGCGTGACCCATAATTCTTCAATAAATTATATAGCCTTTTCTTCTTCTGTGTAAAATTGTTGGTCGTTTTCCCTCGCAAATTTAGAAACCTGTGTATTGACAACAATTATTTCATAAAGATTAAACAGCAAAATAGGTACACAAGGTCATGAAAAGCATTATATATATAGTTTTGCTATACAGGCTAATATTGATGATAACACAGCAATTGTAATTGTTACAGTAGTTTCATTTACAAACAAATAAAATGTAATTCTAGGCAAAAATAAAACCCTAAAGTATATTTAATGTTACTTTGTTTATATATAGGGTAGGTAGAAAGGCAAACAAATTCCCTGAACTTAAAAGTTGTTCTTTGTATTCTACTTTGGGATGGTAATTTTAATATAGATGTCTATTAGCGGGCAATAATTATGATTACCAACAGTAAAGTGTGCACAAAATGGTGTAGGACAGGATATTTTTGGCACCAAAAATGCTTTGTAGCAAAACCTTAAACAGACAAGAGTAAAGTGCTGTTCCTGTACTGGTCTTTATTCTATTTTCTGTTATGCATGTTCTGTTAATCTACTTACTAGATGAAAAAGGTTGAGATCTTCAAAATAGATAGATATAAGAAGATGTGGTATGAGTGCCAATGACATAACTGTACATCCAAGTCGCATGTTAATGTACCTGTCCAAAGGTAGGAACCTCGCTACACATAGTAATATGTCAAATCTTGTTATTTGGAGTTTTTTATGTTTAAAACACACCTTTACAGAAATGAGATGATGTTGGATGATTGCCAATAATTTTATTTACAACATACATGTTTATTTAAATCTGTTTGTATAAAGATCTGTCAGTTGTTGAAGTGTGAAGTTGCCCTCTTGGTTATTTTTCTCGTTTGGTGGATATCTCATTTATATGTATCCTACATCGTGTACATCTACTTTTATTCATTAAAAGTTTGGCCTAAAATCAATGATTTAACCACTCAGAAGTTGAAAGGCACAGTACTTTTTGAAATATCAGAAAACTTGCTATATTCATGTATACATTTAAATTAATATGTCAAATAGTGTGTCAAACTATTTGGAATTTATAATACATGTAGATATTTAATTTATAAATGAGGAGGAGGAGGATACTTTTTGTTTTCAGAAAGAAGTGTTTATTTTGGATGATTGGACATTTGAATTTCAACATTATCAATTGCATATTGTTATCCAAGATTTAAAATGCAACATTTTAGCAGGGACATAAAAATTATATATATGTCTCTGATTTTAATCAAGCACTATGACTGGGTTATACATGTATATGTCAATACATCCAAAGTTTGTCAATGCAACAAAACTCTCAAAACATCTTCAAACAATGTACTTACGTTACTTCAATCAGACACTGCAACTAGTTATCAAATGACAAATAGCGCAAAATCATAGCTTTGATATTTTTGGAAGATATCGGGATTCTACTCCATTCTAACATTTATACGAAGGAGCTACCGAATTCAATATACAGTCTTCAATATATATATATTGCGTAACAATATTAAAAGAAATTATATTTTTCATTCAGCTATTTTTATAAATTTATAAAAACGAAACACATGTTAAAACAAAAAAATATATACAATACAGTTGCTAATTATGTCTCTAATGAAAAAAGTATATGTGTTTATTTAATCATTCTTCAATTATTTTTTTCATTTCGATTTCCTTTTATTGACTCTCTGCTTACCAAAGGGAAGCAATCCGTATATTATTTTGATGCACTGAACACTACTGGACAACAATTCTATCGATGAACTGACATGATCTAAAACGTACTTACTTCTACTGATTCGAACGCAAAGCCTTTTTTCTTAATTACCTGAACCAGTACTGATCGATACTTAATCGCTCGAGGTAATCAGTGTACTGAACATGTACTGGACAACTGAAAAATGTCTTGACATTTTTCCTTGCGGTAAACTCAGGCATTTAAGAGTTGTTCAGTTTAAAATGACCGTTTCAGAAGAAAAAAACAGTTATTAGTGAATGTAAGCAGTAAAACAGACTTCTGTATAGTAGTAGAAGTAATACTGTAGTAAAATAGTAGAAGTATCAAATGAAGTAGTTGTTGTAGTAGTAAAGTAGTATATGTAGTATGTCCATATATTTTCTTTCTTTTCATAGAAATAGCACATTAGATATAAAGCTTCAGGCTCACCACCGGAGCATTTGATGACACATTTTATTTCACTGTGCTTACATTACTTTGTTTTCTTTTTTATATTTATGCTAGCATGTATAATTTGATTTGCCATGTTTGTGCTGTGCCTACTTTTACGTGTGCTTTCTCTATTTTTAGTTTGCTTGAATGAGAGTTTTTTTATGTTGTTGTATATGTTTGTATAAATTTGCTTGAAAGCTATATATAGCTTGCTTTTTTATATATGATAACTTCTGTAAATTCCGAAATTATTGCGTGCATTTATTATTGCGATTTTGTCATTTTAGACTACAATGCGATTTTAATTATTGCGATATTGAGAAAAATCCTGTTTAACTCATATAGAAAATTTCAAAATGCGAGTTTTAATTATTGCGATTCGCATTTTTCGCAATAATAAAAACATCGCAATAATTTCTGAATTTACAGTATACCGAATTTGAATAAAGCTTTCGTATCGTATCGTAAGATGATAATTGATCGCCGTTGCGAATGTAGTGACCTTTGCAAGGTTATATGCTATATTCATTCTTATTTCTTAAAGTTTGACTGTGAGTTTTACTAGTAGGCATTACGAAATGTTATTAACAAATGAAATTAAGAATGTAGTCAGGTCAAGTTTTTGAATTTTTGGCAGATGTTCGGACTCCTTGGATTTGTTCATACCATACAGGGTAAAATAATTTGCCCCATATTACCCTTTTTTTTTCATAGATGACTTCAATAGTTCATAAAAATGTCACTTCCAAAATTAAAGCAGATTTGAGATTTTTTTCTTACGATTTGAGACCCAAATAATGCCAATGCTAAATATAAGGTAAAAGTCCAAGTCAGCCTTTTTCCGCCATTTTTTAAAAATCAAATATCTCAAAAAGGAGTTCTATAAACTATCAATATTTTTAGCTTATTTTGTTCCTTAACTAGTGCTCTTCTGACTTAAAGTATCAATTTTAAATCCTAGGTTTTTTTTTAATTTCACCTAAGTAGATATAAGAAGATGTGGTATGAGTGCCAATGAGACAACTCTCCATCCAAGTCAAAATTTATAAAAGTAAACCATTATAGGTCAAAGTACGGTCTTCAACACGGAGCCTTGGCTCACATCGAACAGCAAGCTATAAAGGGCCCCAAAAATTACTAGTGTAAAACCATTCAAACGGAAAGACCAACGGTCTAATCTAAATAAAAAACGAGAAACGAGAAACACTTATGAACCACATCAACAAATGACAACTAATGAACATCAGATTCCTGACTTATTGCAGCGGGTTTAAACGTTTTAATGGTATCAAACCTTCACCCTTATCTGAAACAATAGTGTAACATCACAACATAGAAAGACACATTATAAAATATCAATTGAAATGGCTTAACTCAATCAAAAGACATATTAACACCAGTGAAAATACACTGAACAAATAGATTTGATCTATGATACAATGTAAATACAAAATAAATAAACTAAGGGAAGAATAATTAAAGTAACATGTTATACCGCTGTGAAATGTTAAACAATTTAAAAAAAAAACCAATATGCTTGAACAAAAATATCTGCCATTTGCAATAACTTTAAACACAGGTGAATGAAAATAATTTTGTTGTTAGGTATACGTGTACAGTTCAAATGGAGAAAGGAAATATTTTTACAAAATAAATAATTTTGATGTTCATAGTACGAAGAAGTGAAAATTTATAGTAATACCAAACACTTATCAAAGCTGGTATATAGACCAGATATAACCCTGAATAAGTAAACATTAAATAACAAAAAAGCATTACAATACATACTTAACTTGAAATATTACTTCATTCTTTTTAATGAATCTGTTTCAGGGTCTTAGTGGTAATTGTGGAAATCATACATGTGACGAAAAAGAAATTTGCAAAGAAAACAAGGATGGCGATAAACCTAGTTGCATACCTAGTGAGTGTTAACTAAATGTATTCAAGTTTGAAAGAATATGTGGTATTTAACTGTGTTGTAGTTTGACCGCGATACGGCAGTTTTATCAAATTTAAGCAAAACTAGCATATTACTAGTATCTCCCATGAATGACTAGCATATTATCTCCCATGAATTTAATATGAGACTAATCAAAATATCATGTTTTGTGAACCAAATCTTTGGTTTTTGACATTATTTCATAAAAGACTCCATTCTATTGTTTTACTCTCAAAAGACATCGTCCTTTACTAATACAATGAAGTTGTAGACAGTTCAACTTTGTCCGTGGAAGTGAAATATTGTATAACTTGGGCATATAACTAAACAGTCAGGTTACAACTTTGTATTCCTATCGTTTCAACCTGCAGTCAAACAAAAATACAAACAGTAAGTCCTACATGTCTAAACAAACATTAAATACAAGCTGTATTTCAAGTCCAATTAACCATGCATATGCGTATCCCGTAAATCTGATTTCAAATTAACAATTCGAATCCGATTGTCCATAGCATTGATACATAAATGTTAATCAAGCGTTTCATAGTTTTTTCCCCGCAAAAATTGATCGTTGTAACACACTTTAAAGTTCTGTGCATTGTCTTTGTACTATATTCACAAACAAATAATAATTATTTGTTCTAAATGTGAATGTCTTAAGTTATCTATAATTCAACTTACGCATTGAAATCTCATAAAACGCCCATGTTATATAATATCTCAACATGATAGCCTTGCCGCTGATATACTTGGATTGTCACTAAAGGGGAGTGAATTGAAATTTCTGATGTTTGAAAACACTTAAATAACTCTGATAGAAAAAAAAAAGATATCGTTCAACCGATACACATATCTATATTCATAAAATTACATAATATATAAACTGAAAAATCACAGATATCAGGATAAATAAATGCTTATGGCAGTTGCGAATACGTTCTTTTCAAAATTTGTTTAATATTTTAGTTTATCAGTGCACGGCTGCAGTTTCACTTAGAGACAGTGAGGGATCATTATTTTGTAGAACAACAAAATAATTTGGTAACTGTGAGAATGGTGTAGAACAAGAAAAGTTTGTCGCAAGAAAACTCTGCAAAAGAAGCTGTCGACTCTGCTAGCATTTTTTAACAGATTCACAAAAGTGAAAGACGATAAAATTAATCTTGAAAGTGATGCTAAAACTGTTAACGTAATCGTTTCATTTTTTCATTTTATTTCAGGTACCTCAGGATCGAAAAATTATCAAAATTATCCCATTATACAAAGTGAGGGTACCCAGTTTGCACCTATTTTGACAGTATTTTTCACCTTCACTTATTGAAGTAACAAACAAAAGTTTCCATTCTGTGTTTACTTTGTAAAATCTAGTTCCTCAAATTTAATTTTGAATCAATCCTGAAAAAAAAATGGTTTTTTATTATATTTATGCTAGCATGTATAATTTGATTTGCCATGTTTATGCTCTGCCTACTTTTATGTGTTCTTTCTCTATTCTTAATCTGCTTGCATGAGTGTTTTTTATGTTGTTGTATATGTTTGTATATATTTGCTTGAAAGCCATCTAAAACTTGTTTTTTTTATAGATGATATTGCACCTATTTTAACAGTCTGTGTTTACTTTGTAGATGTATCTTTTATTTACAATCTAATTTAATTTTGAATCAATACTGAATCATAGAAAAATGGGTTTGAACCAACCTCCAAACGATCCAAGATTCTCTAATGAGGAGTACCTAAATTGCACCAATGGTTAACTACACATCCGTAAAATTTAAATAACTATGTTTTGTTTTTAACAATTTGACAATAGCCCATACTTTTTATGCATTGTGTATGAAATAGATATCTGTAACATATTTTTATTTTTAATTATTAAAATTCGACTTTTTGTAGACGTCGCATGCAAGTTTCCGTAAATTTTACTTTTTTCACTGGAGACTTCATCTGTTGATATATTGTAATGCCGGCCTTCCGCCCTTTTTATAGTAAATCTGTGTCTGTATAGTTTCTGGAAATTATTGAGGATAAACGATAGATGTTAGTGAGATGTCCAATGTTGAAAGTAATATAAGACCTGTAATTCGTTATTTTGGCTGTTGTTTCAAGGATACGACAGATTTGTGTATGTTAGGAAGTTTTATTTCACGTACTGATTCCATATTTTCGCGGTAATTACCTTGTTAGACTATAAACTCAAATAAAACTCTTCTAATGATCTACTAATAAATTTAAAGTCAAAACCCATCTTTATTGATGAAGATCAATCCATGTTTACAAACAATATCAACATTACGGGAATTTCCCTTATGTGATCCATGGTTGCCGATTGGTAAACAATATGTAACAAGCTCTGTCATTGGTCAGTCGGAAGTATAAAAGCAAACGCAACAACAGAACCGGGAGAGTGTTGGTTTGACAAAGAAAGGGAAGTGACAAACTTTAATAGAAGCTGGAATATGTCTGAGAAATACAGACAGGCGTTGAAAGTTAACTTTGTTTTAATTTAAGATTGTCGGTGCCGGTGACGGTGCTAAATACGGTTGTGGGTGACGGTGACGGTGACGGTGCTAAATACGGTTGTCGGTACCGTTGACGGAGACGGTGACGGTGACTGTGCCGGTGACGGTGCTATTGAAGTGATATTGAAGGTGCACATGAAGTGTTCTGTTGGCGGTTCCGACATGATTAATATGTCATTTAATTTGTTATACTAAGTTGTTGTCTTCTATAATGTAGTAGGATGTAATATCCTTAAATTGAGATTATAGAAAGATGATAAATGAGTGACAACCTTGTTACTTGACTGTTGAATTATAGACTAGTTTTGTTTGTATATGTAAAACCAACCATTATCGGGGACCTGGCAAGACCAGTGAGAGAGCCGGCAAGACCCATTCTCTCCGTCGAGGATTTTTTTTGATATTAATAAAATATGAAACTTTATTTTATTCAGATATTTTATTTCACAACTGAGAATATATATATAAACACAAGTATACGATTTCCCTTTCTGTAACGTGTTTTGGTCCGACGGTAAACAGTGGACGTCGAACCTTGCACTTTATAGATCATTTTACTCTCTTTTTCTTTGTGACCCTGTGTTCTCTGGTGGCCGACTCTAGCACCAGGGAGGCAGCGTTTCAATATAATGTGACCACTTTGTAAATCTTTAAGAATATTTAGCTATGTTGAAAGACGTGCATAATGGTAAATGATAAACATCAGAATAATTTAGTCTCTTAGACAACCAATAAGATATCCGTAACTTTTAATTCAAAATGGGTGCAAGTTGGGTATTCGGTGTACTTTCCGTTATATACAAATATATATATATATAAAAATTATGTATATACCCCCAGAGTTTAATATCAAATTATTACCATTGCAAATATGAAGCATGTTCTGTAAACTCTACTGCGAAGTTAAATTTTAATTTTTACTTCGAAGGATGTGATCAAGGACAAAATTATGGCATCTTAATCCTTAAGACCCTTACAAATCACAATGTAAGTTCTGTTGTTTTCTTACAAACCCTGTTGAATGAAAATGCTAACATACACTGAAAGCGTCATTGTTAACTCACAATGACATTTAAATAAATCTAATAGAAAATATCAAGTGACGAGTGTAGCACGGTGAGATTTACTAGAAAATACCAAGTAAAAAGTGTAGTAATCAGAGATTTATTAGAGAATATCAAGTAAGGAGTGTATCATGGTGAGATTTATAAGGGAAGATCAAGTCATGAATGTAGCACCGTGGAATTAACTAGAGGTTGTAAAGGGAGGAGTGTAGGACACAGATATTAACTACACAATATCAAGTCAGGAGTGTAGCACGCAGAGGTTTACTAGAGAACACCAAGTAAGGAGTGTTGCACGTAGAGATTTACTAAAGCATATCAAGTAAGGAGTGTGGGACAAAGACATTTCTAGTGTTGTTTTACTATTTGAAAGTAAGGAAGAAAAAGGTTATAACAATTGATAAAAGAATCTTGAAAAATAATTTAAACCGAAAATTCCTGAATAAATCATATTGTTTATCACCCAAACAGTTTATAGATTTTCTCATATACGCTGGATAAATCATAGCTATTGATTTCAAAACACGTTGTGTCTCCTAAAATATTTATTATTTGTCGCATCTATTACAAAAATACATTACAAATTATGCATGTTTCTTTAATCTTTAAAACACTTAATTCAGATATCTTATACATTACAATATAAATATTTCCTTTAGAAATAATGATTTAAACATTGGTATATATACGATTGAATTTGCTGTATTGATATTTGTTTCAAGCTGTTTCAGATGATTCAAGAATATCTTTAACAACTTTTCGTTCTCTCAAAACAAAACTCTCAAAATGAAAGTACTCAACCGCTTTATTCACTATGTCACGTAGGATATCGTAAATAGTTTTGTCGAATATGTCAGCGTTTTGCTTTTGTGAATTACTGAGAAAATGATTAAAGTAAAACTATTTTAGAATTGCCACTCAAACTTTAGATAAGGGTATAGCTGTTATATAGATGCAATGGATAAGCGTGGATTCTTGAAAAAGAAACCATGAGCCCGGAGGGCGAATGGTTTGTTTTTCATGAATCTACGCTTATCCATTGTATCTATAACTTAAACTATTGTGTTAATTTCTTTTCAAAACTAAAGCCTTTTCTTAATTAGAAAGTATTGTAATTGAGATTAAATAACCATGTTATCGTGTCCAACGATGCATTGATAAATCTCAGATCACAATTAATTGGTTAACAAAATACAAATATAACACTTCTACCTTTAAAGATCTTTATATTACCAGGCATATGAATATTATCTGTTTATACAAAATAAGACATATTCGAAATTATTTCTAATAAAATTGAAAATGGAAATGGGACAACAACCTGACCAAAAAGCATATATAAAGTTTATATAATAAGTATGTTATCGAAATTTTTCTAGTACTCTAGGCACATCACGATTTTCTCGCATACATGTAGGAATTTGCGAACAAACCTTTGTAAAATTATGTAGTAAAACAGATGAAATCATACTATATTTATAAAACAAAAATTGACAAATATAATGTAATCATTTAAGTTTCAAAAATGTGAAATAGCCAATAATAATAAAAAAAAACCCGGTAAAACTCGCTATTATTACAAAAATATCCACTATAACATGCAAATTTAGAAAAAAAAACCTGGATAACTTAAGAATTGGAACAACAGAGAGAATACAGGGATTCGAACCTAAACCGACAAATCCCTATCTTTAACTCATTGATTTTAACCATGCTAACCTCGCGGCTACAAACTTATAATATACGACTGCCTATTTTGTCTATATAAAGGTGCAAGCCCTGTGTGTCCGATGAACCGATGTATATCAGATGTTCATTTAAATGTATAAAATAGACATCTATAGTGTAACCCATTGGTAGCCGAGAGGTTTCGTCGATGTGTTGATGTCAGTCACACATAACATATTTCAAGGAAGGGTTCGATTCCCAGTGAAGGCATATAAAAATTACAAAAATTAAAGGTAAGTTTTTAAATTAATTCCATCAGTGAACAGAAATCAGTAAATTAGCCAATTCAAACTTAATGAAATTAGGCACACAAAGGAAACAATTGAATATAATTTGGTGAGTCAATTTCAGCGGCAGATTTAGGAAGCGTTGATTCTAGAAAAAGAATCCACGGTAAATGAATAGGCTGACGTCACCACAATGGTTTAAATCGATTGATTGTATCGCAATGTTAATGTCCCTTCTTTTCTGGAATAAAAAAAAATCTAATCTGTATTTGTTTCTATTGGTAAATGATTGCTTATGATATCTATTATTGATATGGAGAGAACATGCTGAAATTAGTTATATTTCTTATTTGAAGAACAAAATGTGTATTAACAGTCCTTGTAACGTAAAAGTTAATACTTTCCTCATTCGGGAATCGTACGTACAGCGTTTGGGAATCGTTCGTATAGAGTTCGGGCATCGTCCATACATCGTTCGTATAGCGTTCGTACAACGTTCGGTCAGCGTTCATACATCATTCGTTCATCGTATGGTAAGTGTTATCGATTAGCTCTTTATAAATCGTATGGTACATGGTATAGTTAAGCGTTTTATATGTCGTATGGTACATGGTATCGTTAAGCGTTTCGTTTATCGTATGGTATGATGATCTCGTTCAGCGTTTCATCTATCGTATGATAGATCGTATTGTTAAGCGTATGTATATGTTGGGTTTTTATTTCACAAAGTTTATTTCAATTATTATATGAATGAGAACATAAAATAAAAAAGATAATTTGATATAAAAAATAGAAGGATAAAACAACACTAATTATTAGATTTGATTGATTGATTGTTGGTTGCTTAACGTCCAGTGGCAAATATTTCATGCATGTTTAGGACGCGAACAAATTAACAATAAATACAATAGGAAGGTTATTTAAAAGAGGCCGTCCGGGATGAAGGTCGGAGAATTTTAGACTGCTACTAGAAAATAAGGGTATATGAGATAGAGACAGAAATTTTGCCTTGCAACATATCACCTACGGACAACTTAATGAGTTGTTACAAGGGTTCTTAGCGTGCAGAGAACGTGGCACTCTAAACGAGGCATCGGATTTAACGTCTCCATTCTGACTGAACGAGGCTACGTACTTGTACATCCCGCATAGCCCAACGGACGCCCCACTTTGGCAAGGGTTTTACTGCCGGTCGGAAAAAGACCTGTAGAGACCTTATTTCTATTCCCCGGTCACCCTTAGGATTATATTAGATTGGAAAGTAAGTTATAAAATTTACTTGCTTGAAAAAAAAAATAAATTAGGATTGTCAATTAAAGCAAAAAAGTTATCTTGGTTTTTAATTCTTAATTTCTTAAATGCTGATTGAAATGAGGAAATATATGTTATGATTTTGAAGCATTGTGTAAATAACATTTCAAATTCGATATTATAAAATATTGGAAAACTAACCTTAACAATACCCTTAGATCAACGGAACTTGAATTATCTAATTTAAATAAAACGTATTAAGTCTTAAAAACTACTTAATGGGAAAATTCGCGATTTTTTACTTATCATCTTATTATGTTCATAATACCATAAAAAACATATTCACCAAGTTTTATCTGGATATGAAAGCTAATAAAGAAGAAAATTGGGAATTATTAATTTTATTTATTCGAACTTCCTGACTTCTGTGACGTAGTTTAAAGTCTTTTTGCATGCCGGGAGTGGAATAATCTCATTTAAGTCTTGTTCGTTAATCATCTAATAACGCGATTTAAAGCGCATCGACGACTTTTGGCGTAGCTATTAACCAACTAATAATTAAGAAAGTAAAGTGATCAGCCGTGCAACTTTTAAAAATAAAATGTACCTTTTATATTTTAAGGATTTCTGATATGATTATAGTCATTATAGTAATAAAAGTAAATCATACAATAGAATATTTTTATGAATTTTTTTTCCGACGGATATTTTCAACAAACATATATAACTGATAGTGTATTAAAAATGCATGTTTGTATTCTCACCTTTTACTTCAGTCTAGCAAACATTTCTCGCTAGTACTGTGTAAAATTAATACAATGTGTATTGTACTGTGACACTTAGTGACTACCTGTTGAATGCGTGGTTAAACTAAGGTATTAAAAGGTTTGCATTCTGTAATTCTAATCATTTGATCTTCACTCAGTGAATTTTAGCCGTCACGGTTCACCGTTCCAGGTGTGAACATCATTTCGTATGAATGATAAACGGGAGTGATAGTTTGAGATAGAAAATAAAAAAAGAAATATAATTATTTTGGGGGAGTAATATGGTGGCACAATAACTGGATAGCCGTGGTATATTTTTATATTTTCCGTAAGCTCAGTTTAAAATGAATTATGACTGCTGAATATTTTTGTAACAATGAAATACTGAATTAATTTAATTGAATAAATAATAATGACATTCTAAACACGAGTGTATGAACTAAAAATTGTACTATTTTAAATTAGAATTGGTAACCTTGAATATTTGAAATAGATAGTTACCAATTGCAATTATATAATTTGGTCCGTCCAAAGCCGATCTTTATTTACATATTCAGGAATTAATGTCCTTATCAAAATATTTTAAATCTCACATCGTATAAATACTTCAGCCATTTGAAGAAATATGTTTAAAAAGTTGACAGGAAATTAAAGGTCAACTTTGTCTTATTGGAATGAGATCGAATAATTACGAACAAAAATTATTTTCCGGTTTGAAAAAGATAAAAAAAAAAAATGATAAAGAGAAATGTGGGTTTGAGACGGAAAAAAATAATTATTTGGGGAGGAATATGGTGGCAAAATACCTGAATCGCCGTTATATATATTTTTTATATTTTGCGTTAGCTCAGTTTTTAAATAGATTGGTGAGTATTTTGTTGTAATATCGGAATTCTGAATAACTTTCAATGAAATAATTTTATAAATAAAAATGGCCCACGAAAACGAGCGTATAAACCAAAAACTGTGCTATCTTGAATTATCATCGGTAACCTTGAATATTTAAATGTGCAGAGAAAATTATCAGTTACATTAATATAGTTTGGTCCGTCCAAAGCGATCTACATTTACCTAATCGGGAATGTCCTTATTAAAATATTCTACATCTCACAACAAATACTTTAGCTATTTGACCAACGATGTTTAAAAAATTTTTACAGAATCAATCTAACGTCAACTTTCCTTTATTGAATGGAGACAGACCGGCGGAATCAATTTTTAATGTGCTTTATATCTTATACCTTTGCAAGACTTATTCATTCATAAACCATGTCTATACCGCAGACATATATATACATATAATTATATGTCTGTCTTAACTGACAAGAATACTCCTGGTTTTACACTAGTAATTTGTTGGGTCCCTTTATAGCTTGCTGTTCGGTGTGAGCCAAGGCTCCGTGTTGAAGTCCGTACTTTGACCTATAATGGTTTACTTTTATAAATTGTGACTTGGATGGAGAGTTGTCTCATTTGCACTCATACCACATCTTCTTATATCTATAAGCAGTATATTCTTTAAATTTCTGTGATTTAATACCAAGAAAGAAAAAAATCCCGAAATTAATTTGATACTTTGATACTCAATATTTTTCCTGGAAAATATTCACATCCTCATTCGGTCTGAAAATAAGATAAGAAACTGGTATACAGAACATGCAGAAGTGTGAATGTCATAAAACCTTGTTATATCAGAAACCATTATAAATGTGAACCTGTATACGTAAGACCTCATGGGACGATGTACCTAACCACATACAGGTAATATACAAGTAGCTCTGTTATACCCGGAAATGTCAAGGTTAATCACTACCGATACAGAATGTACCAATGCAAAGTAAATTCTGATGATTGTGAAGCATGACCATTCATGACTTTAGAGGAGTCTTAGGTGGGGGATTGCCGGAACGATTAAAATTCTGACTAGATTTTTTCTCAATTTAAATCACTGAACTAAAAAAAAAAAGAAGAAAACTACGTCCAAGAACAGAATTCTTCTTGTAAATTCATAAATACAACGTTCTTATTTTGTAACTTTCGATAGACTTGACCTCCAACCCCCCTCAAACCTGGGAACATTATATCTAACAATGTTTATGTTCCTGTCCAAATAAAAAAAAAAAAGAAAAAAAAGAAGAAAGAGATGAACCACTAGAGATGAACGGTAAGTCACATCAGATTCAGTTATCTATATAGTTGATTGTCGTTAACTAGAGATGTATAGTTACATGTCTCTGCGTTAACTGATAAGAATAACAGGAAAGTATAAACTTGAAATAGATTTATGATGAATAATATACTGCGGCACCCCTTTTTATCAAAGCGTACATGCACGTATTTTAATGACTGTCCGTTATTTCGATTATAATGACAATTGTACGTGAAATCCTATAGTTGGTGCAGGGACAGTTTATACTAACGTTAGTATAGAAAGTCCCTGGTTGGTGAGACTTTTTTTTTACCAGATATGCGACTTTTCGTATTCATATTTTCTCTTATATTACTCTTATTTAATATTTTATGCATAAGTGCAATATTGGGAATGGTTTATTCCCCCACAAGCTAACGTAATAAATTAATCAACCCTCAAGCTGATCAGACGTTAATACAACTACTATCAGTCTATCCGGATTGAAGTTTCTTCATTTCTTCAAATAAACTTTTTGGGGATCATTAGTGTACGTCCAGTGGCATATATATTACATGCATGTCGGAACAGGAAAATTGGCATAAGGTTCTATTAGAACCATGTTCACATTAATATACATTATACCCAACAATTGAGGTGATGACGAATTTCTTCAACTGTTCGAGAACAATCTAATTGAAATATAAATCTGTGATTTTACTATGTCCATAACTTCGATGAACCAAAGCAAGTTAGATATCGACCTGTATTTAAATCAAATTGGTTCTGGATGTTCTTTCTTATATTCAATATACAATTTTAAATTGCGACTATCTATAGTTCCGTAACTTTCTATCTAGGCGTATAAATCAATGATCGACAAGTGCGTACATTTTTGTAAAATCAATAGTCTTTCATGTGTCCATCATTATTGACAACGAGTATATACTTACATTTTCCCCAATTTACCCTTGGAAAAAATATGTAAATAGATTTTTATTTTATCAAATCTTTTTTTGGAATTATTAAGATTTTCATAAATATCATTCTTTACACCAGAAATGTTATTTATAAACAAGCGTATGAGTTTAGTAATGACTAGTATATCACTATCGGACACGCAAGACAGAGATGTATATTATACACCTGATAGTTTCAAAATGGAAAGTTACAAGTTATCGGCTGTGTACACTGATCAATACCCTCAGAAGTGAAGCGATGCATGAACATGCTTTATGTAATTGTGAAATAAGAGTTTTTAAGCCGACAGGAAATCGCTTGAATACCTGGACGTGTCACCTCACAATACCTCAGGGAATAATTCCTTTAGCCATGCTGGTGATCAGATAAGAGAAGGTCCGAATTTATTTAAATAAGTTTATTACATAAAAGAATTATGAACAAATTAGATTTTCGAAAACGATTTTACACAGAACACTTATTTATGATTTTGAACTTTTGACTTTTTAACTAATTCCCATATAAATTTCTTGTTTCAAAAACTTCGTAAAGAAAAAACAGTTTAAAAACGACAGACCATAGTTATTTTAAAAAATAATTACATTTTCCGTAGCAAGTTAGTTAGTCGGATAAATGCGACTACGTTAGGTTACTGCTGGTTTTGGTCCTTTGTGGTTTATAGATAAATCGTGGTTTCTAAACCGAGAAGATGTCAAAATGGCCGCACGCAGAGAATTGATACTCTAAATTTAAAATCGATGGTGATCTCTTATCTAGCAGAATAAAACTTTAATATTTATGAATTTGTGTTTTTTTATACAGAATGGACATAATATCAATTTTTTATTTTTTTGCGAAGTTTCCCTTTAATACTGATTGTAAAAGTTTTATCTTGAGAAACGTTTAGCAATTTAATAAACTTAATATATGTAATATAACTTTATGTAGATTTCGCTCTCTCTCTCTCTCTCTCTCTCTCTCTCTCTCTCTTGGCACAATTAATCATATACAACGTTATGTAAACGAAGCTTTATATGAGATACACTTTTTATCAAAATGAAGAAGACCAAAAACCTATGAAGTTTGCTACTCTTACAAAACAAAACAAAATTTAAATGTTATGACTTAAAAAAGACATGCCAACATTCCCTGGAATTTGTTCCCCTCAGTGTCCGAGTCTGCTATAAAACCAAGAATTGCCACGGGTACGTCTTAACACTGATCAGGACCCTCTGAGGCACTCAGGACATACAAAGTACACTCAGGACTCTTAATAGTCATTGTATATGCACTCAGGACATACAAAGTACACTCAGGACTCTTTATAGTCATTGTATATGCACACAGGACATACAAAGTACACTCAGGACTCTTTATAGTCATTGTATATGCACACAGGACATACAAAGTACACTCAGGACTCTTAATAGTCATTGTATATGCACACAGGACATACAAAGTACACTCAGGACTCTTTATAGTCATTGTATATGCACACAGGACATACAAAGTACACTCAGGACTCTTTATAGTCATTGTATATGCACACAGGACATACAAAGTACACTCAGGACTCTTAATAGTCATTGTATATGCACACAGGACATACAAAGTACACTCAGGACTCTTAATAGTCATTGTATATGCACACAGGACATACAAAGTACACTCAGGACTCTTAATAGTCATTGTATATGCACACAGGACATACAAAGTACACTCAGGACTCTTTATAGTCATTGTATATGCACACAGGACATACAAAGTACACTCAGGACTCTTTATAGTCATTGTATATGCACACAGGACATACAAAGTACACTCAGGACTCTTAATAGTCATTGTATATGCACACAGGACATATAAAGTACACTCAGGACTCTTAATAGTCATTGTATATGCACACAGGACATACAAAGTACACTCAGGACTCTTTATAGTCATTGTATATGCACACAGGAAGAATGTATATATTCGTTGCACGCTGTTTATTTTAGTGGTAAATTTTGGTACATTTTGAAAACGAATTTAAAAGGATATTTATTATTTTAGGGCACGTGTCACTGATTACACAACTACTCAGCCGTTAATAATCCAATCAACAAAATTAATTGGATTATCCTTATTGCTTCTTAAAAAACACCTGTGACGTTAATCTTTTGTTCAAACACTCCATTATTTTTCAGGAATGGGGAGTTATTTACTATTGTTCATCTTCACTCATCCGGTCGTTTTGCCCATTGCTCTTTCTTAAAAAGTGTTCACCCATGGATAATTCTAAAGGACTAAACGCGATATTGAATGATGATGAAAACTTACTACAAAGGCTGATACTGATTTTTGTTTTTGTTTAATTGGGATCGTAAAGTAATACAATGAACACGAAATATCTGATTATTAATTAACAGCTTGTATTTGCGCGTCGTAATTCCATCGTATAATATATAGCATCGTATCCACTAAAATTCCACAACATTATCCACAATTTGTTTTCCGATGCCAATCTTGGCTGAATTTCTGTCACGGAAAGTATCCAAACGGGTAAACACGAATATTTTCCATTGAGTGCCATTCCTTTTCTGTGCATCTACAAATTACCAAAAGTGTTAACTCAGTCGAATTCTTAGTTATATTGAATACATTAACATTATTCAAAAAGGAAAATTTGAGAAAAATATATTTCACTTAAAGATTTGCTTTTAATTTTACCGTTTCACTGTTTAAGATATCATTTCCTTGAGATTTAAAGTGTTGTATTTTGATTTTGTACAGCAAAATTTCGTTTGTTCCATTTTGCTATGTAAAGCCCGCCTCCGGGTGCGGGATTTTCTCGCTGTGTTAAAGACCCATTGGTGGACTGTTTTCTGCTCTTTGGTCGGGTTGTTGTCTCTTTGACGCATTCCCCGTTTCCATTCTAAATTCTATTTACATTAAAACAGAAAAATTACTCGGATAGTTTCTACAAGTATATTGTGGTTTAATAGAATAAATAGTTCAAGAAAATGAAATGGTCAAAATGGCGTATTCGGTATATTATTTGATTGTTCGTTGTTATAATTTGAATATAGTACTAATAAATAGAATTGGAGGGGGTATGAATAACATTTGAATAATTTGAATTTCATTGACGATTCTATATCTAAGATTTATCAAACGAAAAACACACATAATCCATTAACATATATGCATAAATACTAGTTTTTTCTTTCTTCCGAAATACCACTTATAGACACAAATAAATATCCTTTCAATTCTACTACAAGAAAGACGTGCGTATCCAATAACTTAAAACATAAATCTGAATGAACGTTATTCAAAATCTGTTTATAGTAATTACTCTTCTGTTCATAAATACTTCGTTAAATGAGTAGATGGTCAGCTTGATCTTAAATTTTGCCTGTGGATTATTGGGTACAACACAAGGAAAATGAAAAGAAAACCATAACAAAATGAAATGATTTTTTTTGAAATGTTATAATCTGAAGATTCGTTCTATATTTAAGGTGTATTCTAAGTTAGCGAAAGTCCAAATAACTGTCCATTCCTGGGAAATAATGGGCCTCTCCGCTCCATTACTTCCAAGGAATGGACAGTTATTTGGACTTTCTCTATAACTGAATATCATGTTATTAGGACAGTGTTTTAATAAAATTTAATTATGGGATATTTAAGTACACAGTTTTATAAAGACTTTTAATGTTTGGTGAATTTTTACTTTTTGTCTCTCATAATTCTTTTAAGAATGGCATTATTATCTATTTATGTTTTTATGATATATGTATATGTTTTATTGTGTATATTAATGGTGAGACGTTAATAAACTACCTATCTTTCTATCTTCGAAATTGATTTATGTAATTAAATTTACTATATGTGTAGTGAATTTTAAGGTAATGGAGAAAAAAAGAATAAAAGTCCTATTCAATGTATTTTAATACAGTTTATGTGTAATGAGGAAGGACAGCTTAATTATATTTTTTTTAATGTACGTTCTGCAGTTCTAAAGTAAAAGAAATAACAGTAAAACCCTCGTCAAAGTTGGGCGTCCGTTTGACTGTGCGGGATGTACAAATTTGCAGCCACGTCCGGTCAGAATGGGGACGTTAAATTCGATGCCTCGTGTAAAGAGAGTGCCACGCTCTTTGCACGTTAAGAACCCTTGCAACAAAACTTTGAGGGGTCCGTAGGTGACCTGTTTCAAGGCAAAATTTCTGTCCCTATCCAATATACCCTCATTTCCCGTGGCAGTCTAAATTTCTCCGACCTTAACCCCAGACTCCTGTAATACAGAACCTACCTATTGTGTCTATTGTTAATTTTTTTCTCGTCCTGAATATGCATGAAATATTTGCCACTGGACTCTAAGCAACCAAAAATCAATCAATCAATATTACAAGTTCTTTTAAAAATTTGTTTCGCTTTGTGAATGTTTTCCCTTCTCCAACATCAACTAATTAAACGAATATCATATTTTATTTAATATAATCATACAAAGGCAGACAAGTGTTTTTTGTTTTTGTTTTGCTAAGTCTAATATCTTGGCAGAGTACGTGCTTTCCTTGGTTTCTTTCTTTGATTTCGCTAATGAGCAAGTTTCTTTGGTTTTCGTAATTCAAAATCTATGCATGAGGACTTAGTCGTTTTAAGTAAAGGCAACAGTAGTATACCGCTGTTCGAAACTCATAATTCGATAGAGATAAAAACAAATCCGGGTTACAAACTAAAACTGAGGGAAACGCATCAAATATAAGAGGAGAACAACGACACAACAAAACACAACATTAAAATGTAACACACAGAAACGAACTATAATATAACAATGGCCATTTTCCTGACTTGGTACAGGACATTTTAAGAATAAAATGGTGGGTTAAACCTGGTTTTGTGGCATGCCAAACCTCCCGCTTTTATGGCAACGTCAAACACAAAACCAAAACGACAACATCACATGACAGGACCACAATACAAATAAATGGGAGAACATATAGGACAAAGAAACACACGAATAATAGCTAACAAAAGTTACTAGGCGTCACGTCCACACAAGACCAACCAGTGACGCTCAGATGAAAAAAGTTTGAAAGCCAAAACAAGTACAAAGCTGAAGAGCACCGAGGCCCAAAACTTCCAAAAAGTTGCGCACGGACTGAGTATCATTCAACAGTCTGCGAAATAGTCTTTCTCACTGTTCTTGAGTCTTGCAAACCTTATTGTAAAATAACATGTTTTCTGTAAGACCAAAAAGTTCATAATTTCCCTTGAGCTCGATGTAAAACTAAATCTTACTACTTGAAATTGTAAAAATACCCAAATATGATAAATGACGGGAGTTCAATGTACGCTATCATTAATTTAGCCCGTTTGTGAAAGGGGGTCTTGATCGGGATTTTACTATGAGTTTGATTATTTAAAAATCTGATTTTGATAAGTACGGCAACAAATACAGATAAGTGTGGGCTTGATACAAAACTAAATATTGTTTTATGAAAATGTTAGTGACAAATTCCTTCTTCAGATTTTATTTCCCTATTCAAACTCGTTGAATTTATTATTGAACAAGAACGAGTGTAACTGGAGAAATACATCTAACTTAACAATGTTTGAAACTATACACGTACCGTGCGTTTTTTTTTTACACATAGGCTATCGCAATAAAGATAAAAGCTTAAAAAAATATTTCACAATTTCACTCGTTAAAGAAATGTATTTATACTGCACAAGAATGAGTTTTGATGGCGAAAAATATTTTGTTAAATAAAATTTGCAAATAAAAGCTGTCTATGAATAATATTAAACTACATGAGGAGTTTAAAGAAATTAAGTAGAACAATGAAAATGCAAAACGACAGTGTCTTGTAAATATGTGAATACACTTTCAATAGTGAAAACGTGTTATTTATTTAAATGGATCTTAATACAAGAAATTAGAACAAAACGCACACATAATTAAATACATATATTTCTGTTTTTTTTTAATGTATTAGGCGCTCTTTTGATGCATCATCCGGGTTTCTTTTAACTATCAATGCCGAACCACACCTACTAAGTCTTATATTATAGGACTTTCCGCGTAGTTGAAACGGGGTTTTTATCCCAATGGACGCCACATTTTGCAATGAATTCGATCTATATTGAATGGAAAATTTCCCGACTATAAACAAGACAAGACATATATGTAGATTTCTTAAAATTTTCAACTGGCTTCAAATATTACAGACAAAACGAAAAGTTTATTTAACATTTTTGCTAAAACCTTAAATCTTTATTATTTTTATTTTTCCAAGGAAACCTTTTTTGTTTGTTTGCCAAGCTTACTTGTATGAATGAATGAATGAATCTTTATTGCAAAAGCATAAACATGCTATGGCAAAATTAACAACACATATTACATAATATAAAACATGAATAGACAGCAGAGAACAATAGTATAATACAATGACATATAAAGTTATGAGACTATATTAGATCGAATATTCCATGCAGCTTTTACATAATTACATAATTTGATCGTAAGAGACTTACTAGAAGCTTGTAGTATATTTAATAGTTTGCGATTATTAGGCCAAGAACAATAATACTTTGGTAAAAATTGTGTTCGTACAGATCTATAAGCTGGACAAACAAGAACAAAATGGTATTCATCTTCAATAACACACATTTTACAACATTCACATAAACGATTTTCTCTAGAAATATTATTATAACGACCAACTTCAATATTTAACTTTAATGTTCCACTACGTAACTTTGTTAGCAGACTAACATTATTGCTATAAGAAAGATATTTTTCAATATAAAAAGTTAATTTAAATCTACAATAAAAAGACAGTTTACTACATTCCTGAATAGTTGTTGACCAATTCTGCAAGTATTGATCCTTAATACGAGTTTTAATATTATTTATACATATTGTGCTAGCATCTTGATTTAGCCATACATAATTTAACCCAAGATCATATAATATATCCCGTATATTTGAGGCCCAGTTTACATAACCATTGACAGCATCGTCATACAAGAGTTTATACACATCGTATACAACTTTTGGTTTATTTGTAATAATATGTAACCAATATTTCAATATTTTTTGTTTTCTAACAATAAAAAGAGGTAAATGGCCAAGTTCGCCATATAAAAAACATGTTGGTACATTTCGACCCAATTGTAACACAAATCTACAAAAACGGTTATGGATAAGTTCGATATCTTTAGCACGATGGAAACCCCATATTTCTGATGCATAGCCTAAGACGGATCCGACCATACTGTCGAAAAGAAACATCTGTTCTTCTGGAGTGATAAAGAATTGTTTGAGAGAGTTCATTAGAGATGACATGGCTCTAGATCCTTGTTGTGCTAAACGTTTTTGAGTATGTAAAAACTTTCCGTTGTAATGTAATAATATACCAAGGTACACATATGAATTAACAACTTGCAGTTCCTTGTTATCATAGAAAAAATTAGTGTCTACTGGTCTAAATCCATTTCTAAATACCACTACTTTGGTTTTATCAGTGTTTACTTCGATATTCCATTTATTGCAGTAAAGTAAAAGTTTATCAAATAAGTGTTGCAGAACAGTCGGTGTTTTTCCAAATAAAACGGTGTCGTCAGCAAAAAGTATTAGATATATAAGAATTCCATTCAAAGATATGACATCTTCGTTTACATCAGTGGAGATATCTTGAATAATGTCATTTATAAAAAATAAGAAAAGTAAGGGAGATAAGGGCTCGCCTTGTTTTACACCAAGATGGTTATCAAAAGCCTCTGATAGTACTCCACCAGACCGCACACGTAAACGCACAGATGAATAAATAGAATTTACCATTGATACGAATTTACTGCTAACTCCAGATTTGAGAAGTTTGTATATCAAAATTCTTCTGTCCACCTTATCAAACGCCCTTCGGAAGTCTACGAAACCACAGTATAACTTTGATTTATGCTGAAGAGTATGTGAAATAATTCCATGCAGAGTAAATATAGCGTCCACAGTCGAACGTCCTGGCTGGAATCCAAATTGGTTGTCTATTATATGATTTTCGTCCTGAGACCACGATAACAAACGGTCAGTTAGAATACTAGTGAACAACTTCGAAAGGATGCTTACTAATATTATAGGTCTATAATTAATCGGATTCGTAAGATCACCACTTTTAGGAACAGAAATAACTAAGCATTCAGTCCAATTTTCTGGATATATTACGATAGCAAAGATCGAGTTGAACAAAGTTTTTAAAATAGGTGCGAAAAATAAAGGACATGACGAAAACATCTCACCTACAATTTCATCGTTACCTGCACTTTTTCCAGATTTAAGTTTCTTTAGTGCTTTAATAACTTCGTCTTCGGAAATGTCTGTATCTAGTAAGTCTATATTTACACCATCAAAATAAGTGTTATTTAAAAGATCTTATACTGTATCAGATAGCTCGGGTGGGTTCATACCAAGAACATTTTCAAAATAATTAAACATTTCTTCGTTGTCCACTACACACTTTGATTTGTTTTTTGGCTTTAAGGTTGACCAAAATTTTTTTGGATTGGTTTTTGCAATACTACAAAGTTCCAGACCTTTTTTCCTCTTATAATTGTACTGGGCTTTTCGCTTCACTTTATTGTAAGAATTTCTAGCAATCACGTATTCACTCCTGTTTGCAGCCGTCTGGTGACGTATAAAAAAGTTTCTCGTGATATGAAATCTTTTTCGGGCGTTTTTGCAATTTTCATCAAACCATTCATTATTCGGACGATTTTGGCGATCTATGTTTTTATGAATAGAAACTGATTGTCCAAACACTTTGAAAGCGCTATCGTAATTAATAATACGAGTTATCTCCCTTACAGCGTTATGTATGTCGACATCTGATGTAATATTATTCACAACTGACAATAGTTTTTCTCTATGAGGTTGTAACATTTGTGCATATTCATCATTTTTATTTGTTTCCCATTTAATGTAATTGCGTGTTGTAGTATTTGTTCTCTTTTGACATATAGTGGAAAAGTTAAGTTCAAAAAATAAAGGCATATGATCTGAGAACTCATTCATTTCTAGAACTTCAAAGTCACTAATGATACCATAATTGTTCGGAGACACAAGAAGATAATCGTTGACACTCGTCCCTTTACTATTACAAAACGTGAATTTACCATTCGTATCGCCACCGAGTCTACCGTTAGCTATAGTTAATCCCGTGTTGTAGCACACCTGTAATAATTTACGTCCAAAGGTGTTTACAACTTTATCCATTGAGCATCGATCAGAAATAATGGGGTTTTCAAAATGATTTACACTCGTTACAAATTTATCTAATTGATCATTATATAAAACGTCACTCACTTCACCAATGCGACTGTTAAAATCTCCGCATATCAAAACAATGCCCTTTTCACTATAATCTAAAACAATACTTTCAATAATCTCATGAAAATCAATATCACAAATATTATAATATTTCGATTTCTCGTGTGGAATGTAAGAAAAACAAACAAAGACATCTTTAGTTGTATTGAAAAATGTGTGCTCAAATTTTAAAAGTAAAATACCATGGTTGACTTCTTTTTCAACAAAAATACCTTTACATAAGTGTTGTTTACAATATACAGCTAAACCACCTTCATTTCTTGTACCAATATTTTTATTTCTACAAAGACAAGTTATTTTTTCAAACCCTTCAATGTTTATAAAGTTATTTTCTTGTAACCATGTTTCACTAAAAAATAAAATGTTATACTTGTCTATTAGATTCAGAAAGTTATTATCATTATAAACTGATGTAAGGCCATTGATATTCCAACATAAACATTTTAATGTCTCAGAAAGTTCCCTGGAAATGTCCTATGGTTTATATTCTTTACCACCAACAAATATGCGGTCTTTAACGAAATACGCTTTTATCTCTTGTTCGCGCAACTCCTTAAGTATGGGTAATTTTTCCTTCCTCCGTATCAGGATTTCTTTAGGCAATTGTTCCGAGACGCCAAATTTCGAACCTTTTAAATTTTTTGCGTTTTTCTTTACCAAATCCCTACTTTCAAATGTTGAGAATTTTACTAAAATTGGACGTGTCTTTTCACCCTTTTTGCCTAATCGATGAGCATCTGAAATAACCACTTTCGTAGCAGCACCGTCTATTTTCATGTTATTTTCACAAAACCTGCCAATAATTTCAGAACAAATTTCCTCCTCAGTTTCTTTAATATTATAGAAGATTAAGTTATTTTGCATCGACTTCATTTGGATATCAATCAATTCGTCTTTAAGTTTGTTGTTTTCTTTCTTCATGTTGTCGACGGACGCATTTATTTCGTCTACAGAATTTTTTTTCCCGCTTACAGATTTCATTTGTTTCGATACTTTATCAAGTTCGGACTTAAAAGATTCAACTTTATCGAAATTGTTACTGATAAGCTGCGTCGATTTTTCAACTTGTTCCAAACGGTCGTCCATGACTTTGGCATTTACTTCTAGTTTTACAACTTTAGCATTCAAAGAAGTAACTAAGGAGTCTATTTTGTCAAGTTTATTAAGTTTATTTTCAAAATGTATCCATTCTCTGAAATAACTCATCAACCCAGACTGGACGTTGTTGGGATGTGTATTGCATGACTGGCGATGAATGTTGTACCTGTTGCATAGGATATATTGCACCGGAGTTCGGAGTAGAGCATAGCTGTTGATTTTGTAGTTGAAACATCGGGTTAGGACTAGGCGAGTACATTAAGTTTGTATCTTGAGTAAAACGTTGCTGGTTCATATTGTTCATATTGCTCATTAAACTTGGATTGTCAAATAAAGGGTATGTGTGATTTTTTACATTCGTTATGTCGCCTGTGTACAGCTCACCTTTGTTTACATTTGTCGAACTGAGTATGTCCTTTTTTTTACTTTTCTTTTTGGATGGCTTTTTTTCTATTAAGTCATTTACAACACTATTGTCACTACTATTACTTCTGTTTGACCTTCTTCTTACTCCCTTTCTAGGCATATTTCCACACAAAAAAAAAACTACTAATTCACTACTGACCACTGTCCGCCATGTTTTCACAAAGCATATGTGTTTATTACCATCACTAGTCACTCCTAAGTAACAAAGATCAAAGGATCTAATCAACAAGATAATTAGTATTCAATATATATAAAAATTCGCGAAGGCTTCCATGGAACCAGTGTCTCGCTTGCGATTGCTGCTGTCGGTGTTAATACTGTTTTGACTGTAAAAAGTGCAATCATTTTGATCGAATCACCTTATATAACCAATCAATTGTATTTTAAAGTTGTTGATTTGTTCTTGTCATGGATACATACAATATTTGTCACTGGACGTTATGCCATCAATGATCACATACAAATTTACAGTATTTATAAACCTACTGCAATTTTATATATGAAAGAGTCTAAATAATATAAATATTCATTATTTTAAACCTATTCGAAGGATCGAAATAATCAGTTCTACACATTGCTGTTAATGAATGATGTAATGCAATATTACAATTATTACTGTCTCTGTAAAATTTCATATCGACGGACCGAACTATTTTTTTTTATCGTCAGACAAACGGCTGCAAAGCTCATTTCCCGATTCACTTCAGGCTTTTGGCGATCTTACTTGTTCATTTACATTTTAAAATTAAAAACCTATAAAAAGTGCCAAAATTTTTATTCTCAGACTAGCCAGCGTGAAAGATAAATACACTTTTGTGAGTGTACAAATTGACAAACCGGTAATTTCTTCGCTTTGGGATATGAATTTGACATTAAACATCCTTCAGTAACTTTACAATACACAACCGTGTCATTTCCGTATATAATAGATGGTACGTGTGACATATATATGTTACAGGCATATTCTAAATTTAGGCATTTTGTAAAATGCCTTAATTCAAGAATTTTACATAATGACTAATTCTTCTAGGCATTTTAGAAAATGCCTGGAAAAATTGAAAGGCATTTTAGAAAATGCATGAAATTATTTTATAGAAGGAAATGTTAAAAAAACAATTGAAAGCTTTGAACAACAGACCAGTTTTATTTATGATAATAACTGAATGCTAAAGTTTGCATTTCAAGAATTTTGATAATCAAAAATAAATTTTACTGAATTATTCCAAATTCACATGCACAAGCACTGAACTCGACAGTTATTTGCTATTTCTTAAAATGTTTGGATGATAGAACTGTTACACAATATTTGTCCTGATTTTTTTGCAAATACTTTGTTTGGCGTAAAATCTTGTTTTAGCACTTCGACCACATTTGGAGAAACCTGGATCATGACAAATTTAGCTTTTTCATTACCTTTTCTGATAAAACACTTTACGTTCAACAAAATTGGGTTTCGCAATAAGCACACACGCCACACATGAATATCTTCTTTTTCATATGTTCCCAAAAAGTTCAAAGTACATTATCATGATTAGTTTGGCTTGTATCTTTGTCTTATAGCTTTTAACAGACTGAAGCAGATCTGCCCATGACGGGTGATGCATCTATAGCAGGAGACGCTTACCCTGTTAATGCACCATTATTTGTCTCTTCTTGGCCGATTTTCGAGATTTTTTAAAACCAAATTTAACAACTATCTCATTAATTCATCAGATTGAAAAGACCCAGGAATTCCGTTGAGCAGTGAAGATGAAGATACTCATATCTTTGCATCACAACCAAACACGGCCTTGTATGGCGAAACCCATGCTATAGAGGGAGATTTGTTTGGATGTGGATGTATAAATTCTCATTCTTTCTGAATGGGGACATTATGTATATTGCCGCATGTTAGTAAAGTGTAATACTTTCTGCACGTTAAGAACTCTTTGACCGTCCTGCAGGTTTAATGTTCTGCTCCTATCCAAAATAACTTCATTTCAAGCGGCAGTCGAAATTCCTGTCTTTATCCAGGTCAATCCACTGCAGAAATAACTCATATGAATTATAACCAAATTGTTTTCGTCTAAGAAATACATGAAATATTTGCTACTGATAGCAAACAAACAGCAATCAGTCAATTAAAAAACTTCTTTTTCTCTGCTTCATATGTTTCACTTCACTGTTTCGAATCTAGATATTCTGAAAATTCATTTTGTAAATTTTGTTCTATTGAAAGAACAATTTGTCCTCCTGCGATTTTGACAAAATAATCATAAATTTACTATCTGAAATACAGAGTGAGAACATACTCAACGTAGTTTCATTAAAAAGAACATATCATATGACATACAAACTTTCCCAGCTTGTTTTTGAAGAATAAATTAATTCTACCGAACCATTAGTTATTTTCTTTTTCTACAAATTTCTACAAATTTCCTGAAACTGAACAGGCAATTTGTTAAAATTTTGTTTCAAAATTTCAGTCATTTTATAAAATGACTAGGTATTTTTAGTCATTTTATATAATGCCTGTCAAGGTTAGGCATTTTATAAATTGCCCGAAAATTCAGTCATTTTACAAAATGCCTAAATTTAGCCTGTAACATATACATCAGAAATACCCATACAAGTGAATTTTACCTTTTTGGAGGACTCCAAATCAGTAACATTGAACACAAATTGAAATAAATAAAATGAATAAAAAAATGTTTAATGATATTAATAAAATACATTTGTAAAATGTTGCTTTATTAAAGAATTTCTTTCTTAAATGCACTTAAGTACATTTATAAACTAATATTATGTCTTTATTTCCTTTATCTTTGTAGTATTCTCTTTTGGGGAATTTTCCCTTTCTATATTTTTTCTATTAAATATAAATCGGAAAACGCACCAACCTAAATAGAATGACATGACTGAGTTATTTCTTCAACTCAAATCTAGTTAAACTCCTCTTTATCTTGCGATCAATTTTTGTAGTAAGGTTTTTTTTATGAAAAGAGACCCTGGGGACACATAATAAGGGTCGGGATGGGGTTTACAGAATAGAGAATAATGAGCATAATGTGCTGAATAAAAGGCTAAACAATAAATAGGGGAAAAAAATAAAGAATAGAGAATTATGAGACCCTAAAATATAAAGAGTAAAGAATAAGAGGCAAAATTTACTAAGAAGAGAAATGACCAAAAAATTAAAGAATACAGACCCCCATCCACATCCTCCTTCATGATCATCGTATATTCACACAGCAAAAAATTAATGAAACAGTTTCATGCTGTTAGCATATTCAATGAATTCTTTTTTTTGTCCTTTTTCATCACATTTAGGACACGTGCCGCTGATTATACAACTAGTCAACCATAAATAATCCAAACAACAAATTTTTGATTGGTTTGTCATAATTGGTCATCAATGTCGTATTGTTTTCGGCAATATTGTAACAATAAGAAGGGTTTATCAATCAGTATTTAAAAAATGGTTCAGTCATTTTCTTCTCCTTTTTTTTTGTACATTATATAATATTTTTTTATTGAACATAATCATCATTTTGTAAACGTAATTTATATATGTTATTTAAAATTTGCTTAGCAGTGCATTATTGAATTTAGCAAAACGATGGTAAAGAAAATCGTAAGGTGAACTATGAAAACACACCTTGTTGTTATTTAATTGTATGTAAAAAGTACTTTGCTATACTTCACCAACTGGACACACAAATATGTTATAGTTATTGATCAAGCAAATCGGTATATGACATTTAAACTGTTATTCTATTTCATATTTTGAAACGACGAAGTCTGTACAAATTTGTAAATTGCAAGGCGAGAGGCGGATTCCAAAGGGGTGGGGTTGAAGGGGGATGTGCTTTGATTGGAAACTATTTAATGGTTAACCCTAAAATCGTCTAAATTTTTATTCTTATTTTTGAATTACGCCCCTGTGCCTTTGAAAAGTCCTAGATTCGCCCCTAAAGATAAGAATACAGTTGAACTGTGCAGTATATCTTAGGTAGTTAATGCACACCGAAACCAGATTATAGCACAGGAACTACTGCAACATTTTATTTTTTTATGATTTATAGTTTTATATTTAAACCTGTTCGAGGAACTTAATAATGGACAAGAATAAGCTCCGTGTAGAACAAAATCTAAGTACATGAAACAAGTTTAGAGAATAGTACCAAATGTGAAAAATGATGAGTATTAAACAGACGATAGCTCTTTTAAGATAGATTGGTTGATTTTTGCTTGCTTATCTAGCAGTGGCAATTATTTCATGCATATTTAAGACGAAACTAAGATGTACAATAATACAATAAATTTTACTGAAATATGGAAACAATTACACAAACTTTATGTCACAAATAAGTCAACTTCGAACTTTCAATTAAATGAAAATCTTGCTGATACTTTCCCGGACAAATTGATTATAGCAAACTTGCAAAATAAAGTTTCTTGAAATGGCCACTAAACAAAAGCGTGTACTAGTTCAGTGAAAATGGATGTCACACTAAACTCCGAAGGATACTTTATTGCACTTTTTCTTTTTTAGATAATTATAGAGCATTCAGATTCATGTTCTACCAATATTTACTAGCATAGTTATCTTCATTCGTTTAGGCAACGAGATATGAACATTCTGTAAGAAGATAATTTGTTTAAACGTTATGTTATAAAAAGTCTGAGCTAGTAAAGTACCATTTAATGGAAAAGAACACATTAAGTCCTTACAAAGCACTTGACGATCTTTTTCACTGCGTTGGTAACGATTTTTCAAAATTAACCAAGGAACTAATAGAAATCAATTTGTATACCTTATATACTGCATTGTTACACCTTTCGTTAGACAGAAGCGTTTATTGATAATAATTAAATTGATGTAAGATTGATTTATGTGTATGCTTTAATAATAAAGAAGACATTTGTAAAACACAGAATAAAGCTAAGAAACTATAGTAACACATTGTTTTGTTTAAGCGTTTTTCTTTGGTTTTGTTTTCTAGCACCAACAATTTTTAAAGTGAATAAAATACAAAATAACAGAACCAAAATTACTTATAAAGAGAACCGCCTTTTCTCATCTACGTTTTCCATTGAAATTTAAAATACCATTATCAGTTAAAGAAAAAAGAATATACTTTTAAATAGTATAAAAACAAAAATAATAAAAAAAAATAAGCACCTTTAAGCAAATTTGGTTGAACTCTATTATCTTAATTGACCAATCTAAAATACAGGTTTTATTATTTCAACACATCTTTAATAATTGTCTGGTATTCCTTACAAATTCTATGGTACAAGAAACACAAGTAAAACTTTTTTCAGTTATAGTGAGAACCTGGTATCGGAAAGAATCTGTAGTCGGTAAACGTATCAAATAAAAAAGGACGACACCATCATTTTCTATGAATCTTTAAAATCTTTTATTACAATACAACAGAGAGCACTAATCAATGAAGACAGTTTTTGTATAATTAAGGAAGCGAGTGTTTAATAGGAGCTTCGATTGTGGTGCTCAGTAGCTGTTAACTTACGATCATTTGTTTATGAACTTAAAAATCAACTGGTTTAGCGAAAGACGTCCGGTATGATTATATAATATACAAACCTTCATGCGTGTGAATAAAAGATCATAATTTACAGTTAACGAAATCCGGCATTATGAAATGCTTTTGTATTTATACGAGTACAATGCATTCAATTCACGTTATTATCTCGATCGAGTGCGTTAAAACTTATTATAATATATTACACAAACACAAGGGAACACATTCTTATTATCAATGACAAGTCCATAGATAACATTAGTTTGAATTTATAGATGTCGACTTCCATGTCTGGTTAACGTTTAATTACCAACTTTTAAATTCTATTTCATACATGGATAATGATTGGGTGTTGAACATGTTATGTCAGACAAAGGAAAGTGAAAACCACATAGTTTTACTATTATGAGTAGGGTATGTAGCAAACATCAACACTAACTGTCCCGTTGTATTTTTTTCCTCGTGTGTGTGTTTTATAAAAAAAGAATGTTCGCAAACAAACTTTGAGAAGTAGCACCACTAATTCATCGCTCCATTGCATTCTATGTTAAATTCCTCAATTTCAAGCAGTCACAGCTCGTTTGTCTTAAGTTCAAATAAAGTGAAAGTCATTGCGTGTCAAAGCAACACCTTATGGTCTCTAGTGCTGAAAAAATCAACATACTTTAAATTGCATTTAAGAGAGTACTGGTTCCCGGATCTTGGGAAGTACCAAAAACAGGTAATTCAGATCTGAGGAACAGGCAAAATGAATCCTGTTTTTTTTTTATTTTATACAATTTTTTATTATTCAAAATTAAAGTCAAAAAGTGTTGTGCAATGATCGCCAGACATTCAGTCTTCATTTGATACAAAAAAAAAACCGCAAACATTTTTTACATATTTTGATAGCTTCACCCATGCATAAGAACTATTTTGTTTTAAATATGAAAATATGTACATCTTTCTGGTATGTTCTTTCAGACCGGGCCAGAATAAGTACACATTTAGTGCTCGTTGTCAGCTATTTTTTTGCATTTCAAACCCCGTTAACAATAAAAAAAAAATGATCGCCCCAACACACTAAAACTAAGATATTATATCAGCAAGAAAAGAAAAGAAGTGTGAAGGAAGTATTTCTACCAAACCACTATAAATTGTGTTAAATTAATTGCTATAAGATAAAAAAAAAAAAACGTAAAAACTGTGAAAATCATGTAACGAACCACTTAGCACCAAATCTTACAATAATCATACACTCCATATTCATTGGTTTCCGAGCAATCACTGCACTTTGAGTAAAAGTCGCATCGTAATCAGCACCATACATAGGAACACGTTTTCTATGATCTTTTCATGGAGACTTCATATACATGTGTCTGCTACGTGATGAAAAGGCCATCTCAAATTACTAGAAATTACACCGCATTTCAATTAATAGGCAAGAAAGTTTTACTGCGTGTTGCCAAATTTATGTTTTCTGTGAAGTATTTATGGGAATTTGTCATTTCGTCAGGTTGAATTACAAAGTTTTCATGGACCGTTGTAGTTAGTGGTTGTTATCCACTCCCTACCTTTTCAAAGTCATTACCATTCACATCGATTATTATACACACACTAGCATCAATTTCCAATGGATATTTGGTGGCTTGGAAATCACCAATCCGTTTACAAACCCATATAAAGAGTAAAGACTATTCTACAAATATGTGACGATGACCCGTGGAAATGGAAACGTCAAACCTAATCCCTCGTTTAGACGATAATAACACTTTATAAATCTCGTGCGTCCGAATCGCTTTTCTGGATTATTAGGAAGGCACAACGTGTAATGGACCGTTGCAACAACTCAGAAAGTTGTTTGATTTCTGTTGCAAAATCGTTGCCCCTATCTAACAGAGATTTAATAATAGATTCGTTTTAAACTGGAAGCCAAAATCCTCCCCATTTAATCTTAGATCGACCCCGCCCGCCACCTGAGGTCCCCCCGGTTTTGTATGGGGTTCGTGTTGCTCAGTCTTTAGTTTTCAGTGTTGTTATTAGGTAACTGCTGTTTGTCTTTTGGATCTTTTTCGTTTTTTTTTTCTATGTCGTTGTCAGTTTATTTTCGGCTTATGAATTTGAATGACCCTTTGGTATCTATCGGCTCTCTATTATCTCATTCGTCGTATTTTGTTAACCTATTTATTTTATTCCATGTTAATTCATATCTGAAGATTCACGAAATGTTTGCCACTGTTCTTTATAGTGATTAAGATTATAACACAATGTTGACTGCTGTACCCCTATTTTTTACATTTTTACCTATTATGTTTTTTGTTTTGATCACACATTGTTGTCAATATAATGGAATTTTATGCGACTGTCATACAAGTGAGAGGTTTAGCTAGCTATAAAACCAGGTTTACTCCACCATTTTCTACAGAAGAAAATGCCTGTACCAAGTCAAGAATATGAGTTGTTATCTATTCGTTTGACGTGTTTGAGCTTTTGATTTTGCCATTTGATTATAGACTTTCCGTTTTGAATTTCCCTCGGAGTTCGGTATTTTTGTTATTTTACTTTTTTCTTTAATTAGCAACCGTGATAAATCAATCATTAATCGAATAATTTAATGTGATCATTTTAAGGACGCACTGAATCCTACCAATAAAGTATCATTACACAGATACAAAGGATTTCTATAAATTTAGAAGCAAATATCTATTCCACTGGAATACACGATAGATTTAATGTGTAGTATTTGTATTTTCCTATGTACATTGTATGGACTACCATGCTTTATGTCAGGAACAAATATTCTGTAAACAATAACGTACGACGTCTTTTCTAAAATATTGATAAATCATACACTTGATCTTTATTTATCAAGACTTTTAGTGTTTGAATTATATAGACTTATCATATAATTCATTATCATATAATTTAAATTATATACACTTATCATTGTTCAAATTAATCCTCTATAAATGAGTTTATGAAGACAAACAATGTCCTTCAAAATGAATAATTTTATATTGGAAAAGTGATTTACAGTGTTCAATATTTCTATATCGCGCCTGTCATTCGGTATATAAAGAAAAATTATCGTAAAAGAATAAGGAATGGTGGTAAAGTATTGCGATTGGATCGGGAAAGATCTGGCATAGGATCATGAAAGAAATCTTATCGAGAAGATACATGCAACGTCAGTAAATAGTCTTATTTAATGAATCTTAATGACAAATATTGAAAAAATGAAAATGTATGTCAAAATGTTTTAACATTATAATCAGTATCCGCGAAAAATCAAGGTTTATAGTACACCGTTTTAACAAAACTACAAAAGGGCAGATTGCACCGCCATTTTTGTTTCTGCAGAAAGGTTATTTGTCCCGTCGCTATGACATCATACACATGGTTATTTGACATCTAGAGTTTGGTCAAAATAGATTTTATTAACAGCCTTACCCAAAATGATATTTTACACACATCTGACAGTTATGGTTTTATGGACTTTCCATTTTTGAATTGTAATTACCTTGGAGTTCGCAATGTTTGTTAACACATTGTTTTGAATCTTTGTCAATGCTTCGGAATTGTGGGTCCTCATTGTTCTTGAAATCGTTCTTGCTTTGCCTTTGAATTGTCTTGATTGACCTACCTTATGATGATTGATAGTTTAATGTTTTATTCCGTCAGGAAACATCACCTTTTATCACACTGATAATTGAAATCTTCAATGTTTGCCAGTTCCCGGTAAGGACGCAAATGAATATACATGTAAATGAGCCAAAAAACGTTCTTGTAGATTGTAATAATGAGATTAAATTACATGAAACTACACAATATTAGTTTTCCTTCAAATATAGCAAACAATGCAATGAGAAAAGAAAGCAGAAGGAGTTTTGTGTAAAATTGATCTAAAATAAACTCCTCGTGTACCAATTGTAATCATTTTTATACGTGTTAGTTTATTCACTGAGATAAACAAATGTTCTGTATATGCATTGATTTCAGGAATTATAAAAAAAAAACAACTCGATGCTTAAGCAGCAAAGACATTTACATCACTAGACAATTCAAATTGACGTTATTTCAATAAAGCATTAAATGTGAACACTAGTACATCGAAAACACGTGTATGTACTACAGCCGAGTTGAATTACCGTTCAGACACAATTAATTATTTTTTGAAGTTGAAAAGCATAACTTTAAATCGTTATTTTATCACATTATTGACATACTGAGACTTTTAGTTGCAATCCAACGACCAGGGTCTTATAAGATGATGAATGTCTGTTTATCGTCCAATTGTTAAATGCATATTCATGACGAGAATATGTTCATGGGATATGAATTTTTGACCCTGCTTATACTAGAACGACAATGTGAGTTGGATTTATAACGTGCATTTCACAGAGTGATAGTCCGCAGGAAGAAATGTCAACCTACCTTGGCATATAAATATCTGACTCCAGGGCCGACTAGTCTTTATTCTTACTCATTTGCTGATTGGAGAAGCACCAAATACCAATTTTCAATTTTCCATTTGAACCGACCGGGGATTGAACCCACGACCTCTCTCACTCGAGGCGAACACGCTACTAAGAGATAATAGAAAAAAATGGTAGATTGGGGAAATTTCCACTTGAAAAGGGCTACGAGAAATATTCTTAAAAATTGTGTGTGGATATAGCTTTAGATTTTGAATGTATAAGCTTTTTGGCATTCTATATCAATTGATATGTAGCCAAGATTAAGATATTAAAGAAGTAGCACAATAGGTGTAGTGTGCGGCTGGGATCGTGTGCTTTCAAATGATTGATCGGGTTTTTTCGAGTGTGACAACGTTTTTTTCGAGTGAATATAATAAAAACTGTAAACAAACTGAGATCCATTCTGGTAGGACGTAAAAAAGAGCTAGAACCTAATATACAAGATCATACAAGGTTAATAAGAATTTGTGATGATAAGATGTTATCAAGCCCACATCATTTTGTTTTAATAACGTTCATTTAGTTTTTCCAAAAAATAGATTAAAGCCATTTGTACACACATACCAATGCAATTGTCAAGGAATCTTTATATACTTATATACACATAATATACATAATATACAATCACTTTACAAACATTCTTGTTATTGCATAGATTGAAAGTAAATTCGTTTTCATATGCCTGTGTTTTTTTTCAAGACAGTTTTTTTTTCGAGTGCGTCTATGTTTTATTGAGTGAAAAAAAGAACAATAATCCTATGGCTAAAAAAGTAATATATCCGTGCATTTACGTTTAAACGATGAAAGGGTTAAAAAAGGTACCTTTCAAAGCACGAGACCAATGCATTTACCTAGTTTGATTATGCTTTATTAACACGTACATTCCATAAATTGCAACTTGAATTTGTATATATTATTGTTTACCAAGTCTTATAAATTACATGGACACCAGCATACGTATATTTGGATAGATCAAACATATCTGTGCCCAAGTAAAGACTGTTCAAATCATGTACGTCCCTTGTATTCAACCCATACAGGTTAATGTATGTTTGGATCAATCCAACATGTCCACACCCGTATAAACATGCCAACGCCAAGATAAACATGTTGTACGGATTCACACATACGTATACCGATGACGATTTCATACAGTAAATTTACGTGATGTGAAAAATCTTCATGTAAGTGTACCGATATGTATTTCATACAATAAATATTTCGTGATGTAAAGAATCATTATGGGAGCAGATATGTTGGAATGAGACGTATGTGCACAAAGTGTGTAAAGCGGGTAAATTTGTGTTTTTTGCATCTTAAATGTTTCATGTACTTTACTTTGTGATGGTAATATGTTTTATCGTTCTAAGAAATGGAAACAAGATCAATGTGCAAATGCTCCTACTAGCTTCCAACGCAATTTTTCTGATTGGCAATTGTATTCTATCTTACGCCTACAAAACGTTCTGATTATAAGTCGACAAGTCTGCTCTTACTGAAGTTTAAAGTCATTGATCAAGTCACAATTTTTGTTTACAGCGAGTTTAATTTAATATGATTTCACCATCCTTCAAACGTTTTCTTTGAGGTGATTTTAAAAATGCGCATTTCAGAATAAGAGAGATGAATGTTCTTAGAATTCTTAGAATTACGGAGCTTTAAATCATTAGTTTTTCAACATTATTTTCAATTATGGCCTGCATTAAAGCTTATTAATGTGTGCTTTAAAAAACGTATATTTAAAAGATATATATAGCCCTTTGAACTAGTAGCTTTTTATAATACGTAGTTGTTATCAGTTACATAATCGAATTTGAAAGTACTGTTTCAATCGTTTGACTTGTTAAATTATTGGATATTTGTGAATTTGAAGTTGTTTGTTCAGGTTAGAATGTATCGACATATCAAACAAAATCAAATAGTTATAATTCAAAAGCGATTTAATTTGAGTTTTAAAGTGTAAGTAAACAGTTATTCCAATGACCGTATAATACGTTTCACCTTATTCTGATTTCAACAGTCGCAAAATACATGTAAAAAATGTTGGTATGTAATTTAAAACATTGCAGTCCTTATTTCAAATATATTACGCAGTCATAACGTCAGGCCAATAAATTTGGGAAAAGAGTATGGAATGTATTTACAAAACAACATCTGATTAGGCATAAAGGATAATTAATACCCATGTATTCAAGCGCTTATTATTGTTCTACATATAAAAAATTTACTGAAACAATGGGATGATTATTACAAATGTATTAAGAATATGTGTCGATGATATAAAATGAAGCGCTCGCACTAGCAGATTTCCATTTTCGTTGAACTAGGAAATATGGTTCAAAACCTAAAGTTTGAATATATAAAGTCGTGTTATTTAAGAAGTTAACCATTGACCAAATGACGTTGATGTAAACAGCTACATTTATAGGTCACCGTTGGACTTTAAAAATAAGCAAATCTATTTCAGCATATAAACCATTGTTTTGATTTGGTTCTTCTACATTTGTTTTAATCAATAAATTTCTTTTAAAAATCACCATTTTATAATAGAATAAGAGCTTTGCATATGCATGTATGAATCAAACTTTTTCTGCAAGCATAAAATACATGTAGACACACTTTTTAAAATTTTGGCGATTATAAAGAAAGATTTGGGTTTTTTTTGTCTTGTAACTCTCAACCGGTGGAAACGTTTTTTAAAGATTGCCGAAAAGTCTTTATTAATTTGAAGAGAAAAAACTAAGTTTTAAAGCATGTTTAAAACATTATTATAGCAAATTCCATGTTACGTCGAAATTCAAACGTATTATTTTAACATCATGCACTATTTATAAAGTACTTTAATTTTGAATTTAAGGGACCAAAAGTGACCTTATCATACCCTCTTCTTCGATTACTCTTTACATTAGAATACAACCAAAGTTGGACTGATATGCAATCTTTTACATCATTATCATTATAATTTATAATTTTCTGTTCATTATAAAGATACATTAAGTTTGTGGCACTGATTGTCCAAAGTCAGGAGCTTGAATTCATTGGTTTTCGTTTGTTGGTGTAAATCATTTCGGGGCCTTGTATAGCTGACTATGCGGTATGGGTTTTGCTCATTGCTGAAGGTAAATCCAGAAAAGCGCGTCGGACGCATGGAATTTATAAGGTGTTGTTTTCATTTTTTAAATATCCCTGCCGGTCATTTGAAAGTAATTTTCGAACAATTGTCTGTATAAAAATGCATAATAATTCTATGTTATGGTATTTACACTATAATCAAATTTGTATAGTTTGAAAATATATCCGATTTAAAAAAGTGTCTAAAAGGATTGTTCTTTTTGATAATTCTGACAGGCATAAAAATTCTGGATCTTTAAATTTTCAGTTAAATTTTCAAAACAGTGAAAAAAGTTCAGAAAAAACCCAATTCCGTTATGTACGAGAGCCAAGACGTGATGTTTTGTGTCCTGGATGGTTTGAAACTGACAGAAGGAAACTATACAGCCCACATTAGAGCTATAAATAGAAAGTATCTGAGAAGTGGCACAGTTGACACCAAAATTTGAGTCTCGTCTTTTCCACCTTATCTTACAGATAATCTTACTGCTAAGGAAACCAACATTTTGCCAAAAGATTGCACTATCATGTTAAACAAGTGTTCAGCACCATCAATGTTTTTGAACGTAATTGTTATTATGCAACCATGTGAGACAAAGTCTGATGGTAAAAATATAATATATATTACTACACATTGGTTTATAAAGATTCTCAAATCAGAGCCGACAGAGTTATACAAGTCTACAGACATAAAACGGTGTGTATAAATATAGTTAACTGTCGCATAAGTGTTCTGCATAATTTTGACTCCGTGTATCACAACTATGTATATCAAGCTGTTGATTTTTCAAACAAATATTCATCTGATTAACGGTTAAACAGTATGTTTCCTTTTTATTAATTCGATATTTGAAACGTAAAGACACGTAATGTTCCTGTACCATTCCTATCAAAATAACGACAACCAAATAATGATGAGAGATGAACATATCAACTGTGCATTTTCTAAATAGATTTATGGTGGAGTTAATTTTTTGGTTCAGGCAAAGATCGTTTTCAATTTCAAAGATTAAATGTATTTGTCAAAATACTACCTAGTTGTATATGAAATCATTGACAAGTACAAATCGTGTACTCTCTGGCATTTTTATTGATTTTTGTTGTTGAAAACAATTAATACCTTGGATACCTTTTTTAAGCACAGAAACTTAAATTTAAATAGTGTGTGATTTTTGTTTAACAATTTCTGTTATATAGATACAATGGATAAACGTGGATTCTTGAAAAAGAAACCATGAGCCCGGAATCTACGCTTATCCATTGTATCTATAACTTAAACTATTGTGTTAATTTCTTTTCAAAATTAAAGCCTTTTCCTAATTAGAAGGTATTGTAAGTGAGTGTAAATAACCATGTTATCGTGTCCAACGATGCATTGATAAATCTCAGATCACAATTAATTGGTTAACAAAATACAAATATAACACTTATACCTTTACAGATCTTTATATTACCAGGCATATGAATATTATCTGTTTATACAAAATAAGACCTATTCGAAATTATAGAATGTTATCATTTTTGTTTCAAACATGTGAAATAGCCAATAATAATATAAAAAAAACCCGGTAAAACTCGCTATTATTACAAACATATCCACTATAACATGCAAATTTAGAAAAAAAAACAGGATAACTTAAGAATTGGAACAACAGAGAGAATACAGGGATTCGAACCTAAACCGACAAATCCCTATCTTTAACTCATTGATTTTAACCATGCTATCCTCGCGGCTACCAACTCATACTATACGACTGCCTTTTTTGTCTATATAAAGGTACAAGCCCTGTGTGTCAGATGAACCGATGTATATCAGATGTTCATTTAAATATATAAAATAGACATCTATAGTGTAACCCATTGGTAGCCGAGAGGTTTCGTCGATCTGTTGATGTCAGTCACACATAACAGATTTCAAGGAAGGGTTCGATTCCCAGTGAAGGCATATAAAAATTACAAAAATTAAAGGTAAGTTTTTAAATTAATTCCATTAGTGAACAGAAATCAGTAAATTAGCCAATTCAAACTTAATGAAATTAGGCACACAAAGGAAACAATTGAATATAATTTGGTGAGTCAATTTCAGCGGCCGATTTAGGAAGCGTTGATTCTAGAAAAAGAATCCACGGTAAATGAATAGGCTGACGTCACCACAATGGTTTAATCTCGTGTAATATACCTTTGCACCTTTTATTCCTTTTAATCAGCGATATAATTTTGCGGATAAACGTTGTGTGTCCGTCATAAGTGCACTCTATAGTACAATTTTCTTTAATTGTATCGGTCTCGGATCATGGGTTACTGCTTATGCTTCGAGCAGACCAACCCACCCATGTTCATGGGAGGGACTTTCGACACCGTAATAATAAGACGTCAATACTCAAATGATTCCCAAAATCTCAATAAAAAAAATGCACAAAAACAAACAACTCAGAACCTAATAGCCATTTTACCTGCATTGCTGAAGTCGGAAGCAGGTCTAGTAACCGCTTGACCTTCTCTGTTTGTCCGTCCGTTCGTCCATCTATCCGATAGACCTTGGGTAGAAAATTTTCCTCAAAGTTTACTTGTCTTCTAATGAAGGGAATGATTTTATATTTGGTCTGTTTACCGTTCCGGAGCACCTGAGATTACCCCCAGTTTTAAGTGGGGTTCGTGTTGCTCAGTCTTTAGTTTTCTATGTTGTGTTTTGTGTACTATTGTTTGTCTGTTGGTCTTTTTCTTTTTTAGCCAAGGCTTTATCAGTTTATTTTCGACTTATGAGTTTGAATGTCTCTCTGGTATCTTTCGCCTCTTTTTTATTAAACATGAGTTGCAGCGGGTAATCAACTTTTACATCTGCCTTGAAGTCACTTTTTCTTTGCCGATATATTGAAATTTTAAAAGATTCATTGCACAAGGACAATTTTCGTCAAAGTTTTCTTGGCTTGTATGGAAGTCAATGATTTTATATTTCATTTTTGGTCTGCAGCTTCATAATGATAATGTGTAGCGTATAAGCAATTTTCACATCAGTCATGCAGCGACTTCCTGTTTACAACACTCACTCTTGCCTTCAATGAAAGGGAATGATTAGTTGTTCCGACCTCAATCAATAACTTTCAGCGACGCAGGTCAAGACCCACTATTGGTCTTGTCTAGTTTTGAAAACAATAGATAGTAAAATAACTATTTTTTGTACACATATTTTGCATTTAAACAACACAAAAATTAATAAAAAATATACCGAATGGCAAGTATAATGCCGTGATGATGATGATGAAAAGCTGCTTAACGTCCAGCGGCAAATTAAGATGCATATGCAGGACGAACTAATGCCGTGAAGAATAAATAGTTTATAAACACCCACCCGCTGTATCCCCTCATTCTCTTTTTACAAAACAAAAAGGAAAAATGTATGTCTTAGTATAAACATTAAATATTGTCAACATGCTCATTAGTTGATCACCATTTCTTAACACTAAGTCTTGCTGAAATTTATTTCTAATTGTCCCTAGCCAACGAAAATTGCAAATTATTTTTTTTCATGTCTCATGTATTAATTGATGTTTGTCCATTTATTTACAGCATGTGCAACTCGTGTATATTGTATAATTATTAATTTAATGTGTACACATTACTACATATATTTTTAAAAATAACCCCATGGTTCAACTATAGAAAAACATCATAAGACCTAAGCTTTGTTTTTGAACGACGGTTTATATTTACACTTCGAGACGACCCAAGATTTAAATGCTACCTGTACGTGTAATTGTAATCCTATTAGACGTGTTACGAAATGGTATATACTCGACGCTGAGGTTGACAAATTAGGAGGGTTTCTTATCGTCGAGTTGCAAGTTGCGAGTTAAGAAAGTCGAGTTGCGAGTTACGAATGTCGAGTTGCGAGTTACGAATGTCGAGTTGCGAGTTAAGAAAGTCGAGTTGCGAGTTACGAAAGTCGAGTTGCGAGCTACGAATGTCGAGTTGCGAGTTACGAATGTCGAGTTACGAGTTACGAAGGTCGAGTTGCGAGCTACGAATGTCGAGTTGCGAGTTACGAATGTCGAGTTGCGAGTTACGAAGGTCGATTTGCGAGTTACAAAATTATTATGTTTCTCTAATTTCTTAAGAATTATATATATAAACGGTCGTATATATAAACGGTCGTGTCGTCTGATTTTTGAAACAGAATTTTCAGGTTTGCTTCGCATTTAATAAACAAAGCATACATGTACCCGAACTTTGTTATACACTGCATGAGGAAGGGTCCCGGTATTTTGATTGCAGGATTTGAAAGAGTTATGTGATACTTATTCATAAGAGTCTATATGTTACAAAGTCAGGCACGCTTAAATTTCTTTCATGAGAGCGACAGTGTTCATTTTCTAAAATAAAACAGGATATACTGTTAGATATAAGACAAAATGTATACCGTACTGAACAAATGAAGCATAAGAAATAAATCATGTAGACCAATGAAATATACTTGCAAATTATCGACATCTCACAGAATATGTCACTGTGTTAGCCCTAAAGTAAATACTTATTAAAGGTACCAGGCTTATAATATTTTCTACGCACGACGCGCGTTTCGTCTATACAAGACTCATCAGTGACATTTGAATAAAGGATATTCATTAGCATACCAAGTGCTAACTCTTCGTCTTTCGCAAAGGTTAAGGGTGACATAGGCACAATTGCACATTTAACTTAGGAAAATATCTCATGAATTAGACAGAAATGTGATATGCTATGTGCTTTGTGTGATAAATTGAAAAACTATGAACTTTGTTAACTTTGTGAATCAACCCCAAGTGAAGAGTGCATATATATATACCAAATAGTTAATAATCGAGTTGTTCAATGTATACATATATTTGAATACTACAACGCAAAAATAAGCATGTTATAGATGTCTTTCTATGGCATTATGGTAACTTCCTGGCATAGGAGATCATAATATGATTTTTTTTTTTTATTTGGAAAGACGTTATTCTACAATAAGCTATACCGCTGTTACAAAAAATAAAGGAACAGTTTTAAGGAATGTTATTGCGTGTGTGAGCACGGAAGCCTTGTCTGTCACAGGTTTACTTGTTTACCTGCATGCAGCCTTGATACAAATGTTGTAGTTTCAGATATCAGCTGGATATTGTACATGTTTCTAAAAAAATATGCTTCCTCTTCATTTTATCATCATGCATAGCCTGTCACGAGAGCACCTGAAAATGATTTTACCCAGGAAGTATGGCATCAAGTTGTACTTTCAGGCATCTGCCATCCATATTTTGGAGAGGCGTAGGGTTTGTTTTTAAAAATAGTTTGATTCTGAATTCCTTGAGAAAAAAACATTTAATTGAAGACATATAAAATTGCATATAACGTATACACAGCGATACATTGAAAATCATTATAAAAACTAGATACGGACAAGAAATAAAATATCCTATAGGCGATAATAATAGTGGGTTTTGCTAAGATTGGTTCATGGACACGATTATTTATAAAATTTTATACACACAATTCAAACTTTATGTAATCAATTTCCAATCTACTGCACAATGAGTTTCGTGTCAAAAAAAATTAAAAAGAGTTATATTTGTCAGCATATTATTCCTAAATTAACTTGATTGATTTGTGTATGATTAACCCATTTTTTAGAAAGAAGTTACATATTCCAAAACTGCGTCTTTTGTCTCTTTTACAAAAGTATCTTTGACAGCTACATGTATAGAATAAAGAATGGAAACGGGGAATGTGTCAACGAGACAACAACCCAACCAAAATATACAAGTCAACTCAAGGCCACCAATGGGTCTTCAACACAGCGAGAAATCCCACACCCAGAGGCAGCCCCGAACAAGCCCCGAAACACAATGTACACTAGATCAAGAAAATGGACGCCATTCTATGCTCCGAAACATATAGATGAACCAAAATTAAAAAAATATACAAGTCCAACAAAGGCTACAGGTTCCTGACTTAGGACAGACGCAAAAATGCAGCGGGGTTAAACAGGTTTTATGAGCGCTCAACCTCCCCCTACACCTCTAGCCAATGTGGACATATATAACTTATACGTCCACAATTTTGAGTGTCACTGCCAAAGAACAAATTTGGGGGTCCCTAATAAATATTGCCTTGATTTTATTGAAGAGTACATGTGATGAAAGAAGGCGTTTTTCTTCGTTCGAACAATGTACAGTTTGTTATTCTAATCTTTTATAAACGTACGGATATCCCAGTATTTAACTTAAAATACGTGGTTCATAAATAGTAAACCCCTAACTTACATTTATCAAAGGCTTCTGGACATTGGTATTAAAAATGTATATTTCATCAAATATGCTTTAATCTACACATTCTCCTTTACAATGAGACAAGTGAAACGAACACTTTCATACCTATTGATTTTGTACAGAAATGGTCAAAATGTAAAAGTTGTTACATCCTACTTTAATTCGAATTTTGAAGGATCACCAGAGATCACCCCCGGTTTTTGGTGGAGTTCGTGTTGCTCAGTCTTTAGTTTGCTTTATTATTATACTTCATGTCAAAATGCGGGATTCTAATTGATTAATGCGATGGAGATAATTTATTTTATTATACCTCACGTTAAAATGCAAGATTTTGATTGGATAATACGAGCGTGATAATTTACTCTATCCCATGGCTCAGAGGGAGACAATTTTTTGAATGTCACCCTCTCGTGCAGACCAATCAAAAATCGATACTTTAAAGGACAATGAACTTTATTTCCACCAATAAATTAAAAACAATACTCAAGGTCTACGTTTTGGCCTCAGAAGAACTTTTTCATAGACTGTCAAAATAAAAAAAATTGTCTTGCTTCACTTCTGTTGTTTTTCTAATAAATGTTACGTTTTTGTGTACGTGACGTCATATTTAAGAACGTAACTTTCAATTTAAAATTTAACAGTAAAAGACAATAATGATTGAACATTCAGTATAATAAATTAAATAACACATAGCTGAGAGGGTGATAGAGCAGATTGGTACCCCTCGAAAAACCATTGTCAACTTCGGCTTCGCCTCAGTTGACAATGTTTTCTCAGGGAAACAATCTGCTCTATCACCCTCTCAGCTATGTGCTATTTATATAATGTTTTATTTTGTATAGTGCTATTTGTTTTTTGTTCCTTTTTATTGATTTTTGCCATGTCTTTATCAGTGTGTTTTCGACTTAAAATACCATACATTATTGTTAAAGACAGGCCTGAAACGACAATGCAATTTTTACATGTCTCTGTAAAATTTTGCATCGACAAATATTCTGCTAATCCTTCCGGAGCGTTTTTATTGGGTTTCGTATTGATTAGGTTTTAAGATGAGTTATCATGTAGTACTTTATAAGGTCTGTTTATCTTTTCGTCTTTTGTTTTTTTGTTTTTTTGTTTATTTTTACCACGGTGTTGTCCATTTCTCTGGTCTCATTATTTCGTTTGCCTCTCTTAATTTTCTTAACCAACCTGGTGTAATCTGTATATGAAAGACAAACCTATGTTTCACTTTTTTTTTGTCCTTATTATACTGCTTTCCGATAATTACTGAAAACTTATTAAATCTGACTCAAAATTACAGGTCCCATGTTGAGTATCATTTTCGCGATAAGTACTCCCTGGTTATGTAACATTTTTGTACGTCTTTAGAAATCTGAATCAGACTACCACCTCCTTTAGAAAAAAAGGGAATACATTTTGAAACTGACCCTTATGTGAAATAATTTCAAAAAGTTGATCTTTGCTCTATGTTTAATTATTCACTTTCAAAAGATATCCCAATTTGAAATAAGATCAAATGTGTAATTCAAAATCTTCTTAGCGTTCCTGTTTGAAATTCAGATCTAGAGTCGGGAAATCTAAGGTTTTTTTTATCTGTGCCATATAACACTGGTATTTCTAGTGACACAAAAACAATGTTGAATAAGCGGTAAAAAGGCCAGAGTGCATGTTGAAAATCATCACTGTTTTGTATATTTATATCTGCCTTTCTGAAGCGAGATGTAATACTATGTACAGTGATGGCGGCGTCTGTCCTTTCGTTCGTTCGATCGTTCGTCTTTCCGTTCGCCCACCCGTGCTGCCAACTGATTTTTTTTTTTAATTTTACATATATGATTTATTAATCTACGTCTAAATAATTTTTTCTTCCACTGATTGTTTGGGTTAAGCTTGGCATGACATTGATTTTTTGTAATGTCCTTACGGTATACTGAACCCATTTTTTTCCCGCTTTTCCTTCTAATTTTTAACCCCAAACTTAAAGAAACGTTCTCATTATTTTAATAATAATACATTTTATTATGCATTTCCTTTTTTTCTTATTTTGAGTTTTCTCTTTGCAAAATATGCTTTATTTTTGGGCAGTGTTGCCTTTTTGTGAGCTTCGCACACAATACCTGTACTTTTTATAGTATCATTGTAATTATTCAATTAAGAACTTTTCAGAATTATACACACCGCGGGACGATATAAAATTTGCCTCTACTTTATAAATAAAATAATAAATGAAAATGACATTTCACATCCGAAAGCAAAAGAGTGCCGATGACTGAATAGTCTTACCCGTTTGACCAGCCTTTCAACCAGTCCGAAAAGTCTAAGGCATGTTGTTTCTTAACTAAGTCTTTGGAAAAACTGAAATTGTAATTCCTCTTGTAAGGCTTTAATGTCAAATGTGACTCTTTTTCCGCCTGTTTGACATCCTAAATACATATTTCAGCATTTTCTGTTTGAGGTTTCTGTTCATGCTTCAAGTGCACAAATACATGCTTAGATACCAAATCTTTGTGAAATCTATACACTAAATACTTCTAAGTCGACCGTAGAAAAATTGCGACAACTACGTGGCTGGTGGCATAAAATGCCCACAGCGATAGGGGCAATTGACAGCAATTGTAATGTCATTTACAGACCACACACGGAGCCTCGGGTACAATTTTATTCCAGATACCGGTATTGCATACATACGCATGTTTTTTTGTGGACAATGTATAGGAGTCATGTACACATTTTTTGTAAAATTCACACGCATTAGTTTCATAGAATAACAGGATGATGCTCAACAGTTTAATATACTGCCTTCAATTGACCAGATATGGAATAAGTTTTCCCCCAGGATTTTGTTATTTTAGGTAATATACCGCATGTCGTTCTCCGCTCTTGACCCTCTATAGACGTCGTAAACTTAGAGCTACATGTAAACCAAGAGCAGAAAGAATATAATGTAAAAAGTGAACTTGCGATTATCGTTCGGGATTTCGGGTATATGTTGAATACGCTATTAGCCGCTTTAAAACTTTCAAGCTCAAAATCAACCAGAGCAAACTGTGGAGCTTTAATTTGTACGGGTTTAGTAGAGATCGATTGATTGTTGTGTGTTGTTCGTCCAGTGGCAATGTATCTTCAGGGCGAGGTTAAGTAGTGGAGTGTCAGATTGATAATTTTTCTCGACGAACAGTAATTAATATAAAAAAAAAACTGGCTTATTATGTGATTTTTTTCAATAGATATAAGAAGATGTGGTATGAGTGCCAATGAGACAACTCTCCATCCAAGTCATAATTTGTAGAAGTAAACCATTATAGGTCAAAGTACGGCCTTCAAACACGGAGCCTTGGCTCACACCGAACAGCAAGCTATAAAGGGCCCCAAAAAATTAGTGTAAAACCATTCAAACAGGAAAACCAACGGTCTAATCTATATAAAAAACGAGAAACACTTAACATCAGGTTCCTGACTTAAGACAGGTGCAAACAAATGCAGCGGGTTTAAATCTAGAAGTGCATACTTGAATTACCATCAACCCCCTCCCCCGCACACACGTACACCTTTCCCGTCCTATAATCATAAGCAATGATATCAGATAATAATCTTTCTAAATTAATATAATTTCAAATGAACGAAAGAAGTGTGTAGGATACCTGGTTAACATCACGCAAATTGAATGTTACCTGTTTTAACCGATAATCAATGTTTTGACACAGTCCACACATTTAAATTCTAATTTGTCAACCTCAGCGTCGAGTATATACCTTTTTGTAACACGTCTATTCGTAGGTGTACGACAGTTTCCGCAAATGTCTATTTATAGCATGTAATGTTGTTCTACATCTCGTTATAACGAAATTATTAATTCCAAAACATAAGAACCATTCTTGAATCACAATCTTCAAATTCAAATAATATGAATACGAAAATACCTAACATTTGAATATACATTAACTGTAGAATTCGCTTTGGTGTTTTCTCGATAATTAGAAAAAGTGCAAAAAGAATAATAAAAAACCGAATAATATGTTATTACGCAAAAAAAAAAGTCAAACAAAAATTTGAATATACAAGTAATATTTTCGATAACATAGATAAAACACGGAGAAAATTTTAACATCTTTCATGTAAAAGGCTAAAATACTAACTTGTTTAATAAAAATGGTTCTTTTTTTTCGATGGTCTGATGGTCTACATACTTCCTATCGTCCCTCAAATACTTGCGATCGGACTCAAATTTTATGATGAAATTCATTAAAATCTCTTTGTTTTGCGAGTTCTCTATGATTCTGTTCTTTACTTTATCTTCAATATTCAATTAAAAGATATAGCAGTCTTAGCTAGCTTCTCGTAGTAGTGAACACATACAGACCCCGTTTTCCTAGTTGAAAGCAATCTTTTTTCCTTTTTCAAGTATGAGGTATTCATGTTCATAGCTGCACTGTGCATGTTCAAAATTTATGCAATTAACGACACGTGGTCTAAATATCAAAAGGAGGGGGCGGGTGATCACTTAAAACTGGTTTAACCCAAACACGTGTTGTACATTTACTAAGTCAGGTATTGTTCTTATTTTTCAGGAGGAGTCAGATGTTGGTGTTTGGTCTGGTCTGTCAAAAAGTTCTTATCATTTTTTAGTATTACATAGTACAAAATTATTTTCTAATCTGTAAAACACCAGTTTTTTCAACTTTCAAAACACAAAGCTGTGTTTTCCATTCTGTATCCAACATGAACTGTCTTTCGAAGTATTAGTATGAGGATATAGATTAATACATACAGTGTACATGTACTTGCAAAGTTGACGTATCAGTTGATAACCCAGAAAAAGGTCATTGTCTAGCAAGGCAATTTTGTGTGACTTGCTTTGTTTTACCTATTTGTAGTGTATAATAAATTCAGTGTTCTGCCATGGACATTCTTTCGTTGAGATTCTTCTGAGGAAAATGTGTATTTGCACCAAACTTTTAAAGAAGGGATTGATTAGAATCAAGGAGCAATAAATAAAATGCCATGAAAAGTTACAATCGGAAGTAATATAAAAAAACAATCCTTAGCTAGACATCAATCTCTCTGTCATCGATTGCGGATCTGCTAAGCGCATTTGCATTGACTCAAGCGTCACGCGACTCAGGTGCAAGACAGATTTTGTTCAAATCAAACACAACCTTTTGAGCTCAAAGATTTAATAAATTACCTTTTCAGGTACAAAGTACATCTTGCAAGTAATCTGACGACTCTTATGTTTTGAAAAAGATGGAAATTAATCCACTTTGGTCTTCCAAGTCGCAGTCTAAAAAGTAAAATGACAAAAGTACCGAACTCCAAGGAAAATTCAAAATGGAAAGTACATTATTAAATGGCAAAATCAAAAGCTTAAACACACCAAACGGATGGAAAACTACTGTCATATTTCTGACTTGGTACAGAAATTTCCTTATGTAGAAAATGGTGGATTAAACCTGGTTTTAAAGCAAGCTAAACCTCTCACTTTTATGACTTTTGCATAGAATTCCTTTATATTGACAACAAAGTGTGAGCAAAACAAACAGATATAATAGGTAAAAATTTCAAAACTATAGGTACAGCAGTCAGCATTGTGTGATAATCTTAATCACTATAAAAACAAACAACTATGTCAACAAAGAACAGCAAAATGCCATAAAGACACTTTATATACAAAGCACAGCACATAAGCAAAAATGTAAGACAAAATACAAAAAATGACCATAGCACAATAACACAATAGCGGGATGTATAAATACGTAAGAAAAAAAGTAGCACGAGTTTCGTGACGAAGCATAAAACAATACCCACTACATTATAACATATTTGCAAAAGCAAATACACAAAGAAACATTCGTTGACTTTAGGTTTAATAATTGTGCTAATTAAGCTTCTCTTTTTCGAGGTCAGTTGCAGTATCATTTGCAGCATGGTAATCTATATTATATTCTATCAATCTTTGACCCAACTAACATGATTATTTAGACAGACAACATATACGTTGTAGACCTATCTTTTTATGGACAGTTCGGAGCGGATAAAGTTTTATAGCTTTAATGTTACATAAAGTTTGAAAAATTGAACGATTGATTTTATTGAAGAGTACATGTGATGAAAGAAGGCGTTTTTCTTCGTTCGAACAATGTACAGTTTGTTATTCTAATCTTTTATAAACGTACGGATATCCCAGTATTTAACTTAAAATATGTGGTTCATAAATAGTAAACCCCTAACTTACATTTATCAAAGGCTTCTTGACATTGGTATTAAAAATGTATATTTCATCAAATATGCTTTAATCTGCACATTCTCCTTTACAATGAGACAAGTGAAACGAACACTTTCATACCTATTGATTTTGTACAGAAATGGTCAAAATGTAAAAGTTGTTACATCCTACTTTAATTCGAATTTTGAAGGATCACCAGTGATCACCCCGGTTTTTGGTGGAGTTCGTGTTGCTCAGTCTTTAGTTTGCTTTATTATTATACTTCATGTCAAAATGCGGGATTCTAATTGATTAATGCGAGGGAGATAATTTATTTTATTATACCTCACGTTAAAATGCAAGATTTTGATTGGATAATACGAGCGTGATAATTTACTCTATCCCATGGCTCAGAGGGAGACAATTTTTTGAATGTCACCTTCTCGTGCAGACCAATCAAAAATCGATACTTTAAAGGACAATGAACTTTATTTCCACCAATAAATTAAAAACAATACTCAAGGTCTACGTTTTGGCCTCAGAAGAACTTTTTCAGAGACTGTCAAAATAAAAAAAATTGTCTTGCTTCACTTCTGTTGTTTTTCTAATAAATGTTACGTTTTTGTGTACGTGACGTCATATTTAAGAACGTAACTTTCAATTTAAAATTTAACAGTAAAAGACAATAATGATTGAACATTCAGTATAATAAATTAAATAACACATAGCTGAGAGGGTGATAGAGCAGATTGGTACCCCTCGAAAAACCATTGTCAACTTCGGCTTCGCCTCAGTTGACAATGTTTTCTCAGGGAAACAATCTGCTCTATCACCCTCTCAGCTATGTGCTATTTATATAATGTTTTATTTTGTATAATGCTATTTGTTTTTTGTTCCTTTTTATTGATTTTTGCCATGTCTTTATCAGTGTGTTTTCGACTTAAAATACCATACATTATTGTTAAAGACAGGCCTGAAACGACAATGCAATTTTTACATGTCTCTGTAAAATTTTGCATCGACAAATATTCTGCTAATCCTTCCGGAGCGTTTTTATTGGGTTTCGTATTGATTAGGTTTTAAGATGAGTTATCATGTAGTACTTTATAAGGTCTGTTTATCTTTTCGTCTTTTGTTTTTTTGTTTTTTTGTTTATTTTTACCACGGTGTTGTCCATTTCTCTGGTCTCATTATTTCGTTTGCCTCTCTTAATTTTCTTAACCAACCTGGTGTAATCTGTATATGAAAGACAAACCTATGTTTCACTTTTTTTTTGTCCTTATTATACTGCTTTCCGATAATTACTGAAAACTTATTAAATCTGACTCAAAATTACAGGTCCCATGTTGAGTATCATTTTCGCGATAAGTACTCCCTGGTTATGTAACATTTGTGTACGTCTTTAGAAATCTGAATCAGACTACCACCTCCTTTAGAAAAAAAGGGAATACATTTTGAAACTGACCCTTATGTGAAATAATTTCAAAAAGTTGATCTTTGCTCTATGTTTAATTATTCACTTTCAAAAGATATCCCAATTTGAAAAAAGATCAAATGTGTAATTCAAAATCTTCTTAGCGTTCCTGTTTGAAATTCAGATCTAGAGTCGGGAAAGCTAAGTTTTTTTTTATCTGTGCCATATAACACTGGTATTTCTAGTGACACAAAAACAATGTTGAATAAGCGGTAAAAAGGCCAGAGTGCATGTTGAAAATCATCACTGTTTTGTATATTTATATCTGCCTTTCTGAAGCGAGATGTAATACTATGTACAGTGATGGCGGCGTCTGTCCTTTCGTTCGTTCGATCGTTCGTCTTTCCGTTCGCCCACCCGTGCTGCCAACTGATTTTTTTTTTTAATTTTACATATATGATTTATTAATCTACGTCTAAATAATTTTTTCTTCCACTGATTGTTTGGGTTAAGCTTGGCATGACATTGATTTTTTGTAATGTCCTTACGGTATACTGAACCCATTTTTTTCCCGCTTTTCCTTCTAATTTTTAACTCCAAACTTAAAGAAACGTTCTCATTATTTTCATAATAATACATTTTATTATGCATTTCCTTTTTTTCTTATTTTGAGTTTTCTCTTTGCAAATCATGCTTTATTTTTGGACAGTGTTGCCTTTTTGTGAGCTTCGCACACAGTACCTGTACTTTTTATAGTATCATTGTAATTATTCAATTAAGAACTTTTCAGAATTATACACACCGCGGGACGATATAAAATTTGCTTCTACTTTATAAATAAAATAATAAATGAAAATGACATTTCACATCCGAAAGCAAAAGAGTGCCGATGACTGAATAGTTCGCCATTAGTTTCCCTAATTGAACATTTATATAAGAACAGCGAAACGTCTGAATGTAAACCAATTTATGGTTAAATCTCGTTGCATCTAGGAAGAAGAGGAAACATTTGGCTTCTTCGTAAAAGTTCTGAATTCATTGTCAACTTAACGCATTTTTGCGCTTGTCACAAGTCAGGAGCCTTTTGCCTTTGTTAGTCTTGTATGTTTTTTTTTAATTTTAGGTTATTTATATTTTTTTGAGTTAAGTGTGGCGTCTATTTTCACTGAACTAGTGCACATATTTGTGTGGGGCCGGCTGAGGCCCTCCTCCGGGTGCAGGATTTTCTCGAAAAGCCCATTGGTGGCCTTCGGCTTTTTTCTGCTCTTTGGTCGGGTTGTTGTCTCTTCGGCACATTCCCCATTTCCATTCTCAATTTTCATAATTATGAAATAAATACAATGTAATCATATGTATATATTATTAATTTCATTTTCCATTAAAAAAAATAAAATTGATTGCTAGCACTTTCAAATATTTTGCCTAACAACAAGTCTTTTTTAAATAGATGTCATTTTGCATTTCAACTACATTTCGTAAATTTTGTTTCATCATTTTTTTAATCCTGGATAGATAATTAATATGAAATATTCAAACATCAGTTCTCGGTTGATGTCTCATAATTTAAGACAGTCGACATGTATTTGGTGGCTGTTAAATGCAAAACAAGGTGAAATGTATTATTCTGTCAACGGAATAACATTAGAATTATAACTATTTGATATAGTTTAATATGATGATACCATCTAAACTGAACAAACAACTTTAAATTCACAAACATCCAATAATTTAACAAGTCAAACGATTGAAACAGTCCTTCCATTTTCGTTTATGTAACTGATAACAACTGTTTGTTGTACAAAAGATATTTGTTCAAAGGGCTATATCTTTAAGAATAGATATGTTTTTAAAAACATTAATTCATAAGCTTAAATGTAGACCACATAAGTAAGATAAAAACATATTGTTTTTAAGCTCCGAGATCCTAAGAACTCTACGAACATTCATCTCCATATTCTGAAATTCGTATTTTCTAAAATCTCTTAACAATATAAATAAAAAGATGTGGTATGAGTGCCAATGAGACAACTCTCCATCCAAGTCACAATATATAAAAAGTAAACAATTATAGGTCAAATTACGGCCTTCAACACGGAGCCTTGGCTCACACCGAACATCAAGCTATAAAGGGCCCTAAAATTAGTAGTGTTAAACAATTCAAACAGGAAAACCAACGGTCTAATCTATATAAAAAACGAGAAATATGTTTATAAGACATTGAAACTAATGAAACAAACTCGTTCTAATGTTACAGTTCATTAAAATCGGTTACAAATAACCGTATTTATATAAAATAAGAAGATATGATATGCTTGCCAATGAGACAACTCACACCAAGAGACCAGATGACGTAGATGTAAGCAACTATAGGTCACCGTTTCTCTATATTCTGATATAGGAGCAAGTACTATCGAATATCATAATCATGTGTATGTTGTTAGTGTTTCTTTATTTTTAATGTCCTGAATAATGTTTGTTATCTCCAGTTGTATCACTGTGAAGTCCCTGGTTCAAAACTGAAATAACAAGCTACCTTCAGTCAAAATACATAATAATTTATCGTTATACTTAACATTAGGAAGTGGCAAAACCTCTCCCACATGGAGATAATATGGGGGAGAATTGTCGTTTAGGCGAAGGTACGTAACTACATAACCCATTGGATAAGACAAAGGTTACTTTGAGAGCTCGACATAACAAAAGCTAAAATGGAAGCATTTTTTTAAAAAGTTTAGTGTTTAGTCTCCACTCAATGTAAATGTATTGAAAACGAATAAGGCAAAACAGACAGTATTTCTTCTGTCTTGAAATAAATTTTATATCTATGAGACGCATTAGGTTCACACAAAAATATTCCCTTCTCTGATCAATTCCTATTTTTTGGCATGTGATGTTTTTATTTTCCACAGTTATCGATACACAATTTTCATATGTCTTAATAAGAAAATATTAATTGCTCAGAAAGTCAGCTCTTTGGTAAAACAAGAAGAGTAATTATTTCGGGTAATTGTTAATTTATTTAATTTCTAAATTATAGAGCTGTCTAACCAATGTCATAGAAATCAAAATTGAAAGTGACGACGCAGAATTGTTGAACTTGTGTAATATATTACATTTAGCATACAGAAATGTTGATAAACTGTAAATTGCTTTGTCTATTTTAAATCAATCATTTTGAAGGACTTCATTTTTCTTCATAAACTTATTTATAAGGGATTACTTTAAATAATGGTAAGTCTATATAATCCAAACACCTAACGTCTCAAAGATTGCGATCAAGTGGCCGATTTATTTACGTTTTAGAAAGGACGCAGTAAATTATCATTAATACTGACTTTTTTTTCTCCTTCTTCGTGCATGGGGGTTCATACAGTGTACAAAGAAGAGTACAAAATCTACAAATATTAGACTATCGCGTATTCAAGTACAATATGTTAACGCATCTTAATAATACACAAAGAAATTTCATTTGTAAAACGATAATATTCAAACCACTTAAAAAACGATACCCAAATTTAATAAAGAAAAAAGTATTTTAGTTTACAACAATGATATTTTATTTTGTACTTGATAATATAGCAATGAAATTAAAAAAATAAATAGAAATTAAATAAAATAACTAGTAAAATAACAATAACAAAACAAGGCATACAAACTTAACAAATAAAACAGACCCCAAATCAATTGCTTTATTAGACGTGTAAAGATGTCGTTGTCGTTGACGAAACCAAAACATGAAAAGTTAATTACGCGTATGACCATTCGTGCCTCGATAACATTTCTTAATATGCGTGCGACTCATGGATCAAATTAAGCGTTGTGTTAAGACTTATTATTCCACTCTTCCATCAAGTCGGCTCATAATTGGTTGACTGACTCTTATGGATAGTGACGTCAACGAAAACGTCTGTCAAGTTCAAGCCATAAGTGTTCAACTTATGATAGATCTAGCGATAGAGTTTGCCATAAAATTATGCCCAAGATATTGTGTGCATACACATGCCTTGTAATGAGTGGTTGAACCATCGGATGGAGAATTCGTCACATTTACGATTCCAGTAATACTTCTGAAGATGCAGTTTAATTAGGTGTGTCCATAATGCATTATTTCTGTCTAAACCATCACACTTCACCTTCACCAACGCAATCACATTCATACACACATAACGTCCATTTCGGTGACTATTATCTCATACTGCCATCACTTCTACACAAACGGAATCGTGAATTGTAACTGAAGAAGACGTTTTACCACCTAACACGGTTTCAGTATCAACGTGCGTAGGGCTGCAGACTAGTGGCGTTGTTTTATAATAGCCCCAACTACTGGACGTGAACGTTAACCATCGCTAACCTGCATCAGCCGAAAACGAACATATTGGTTTAGTATCTCACTGGTGTTTATCTTGCACCAACAACAGTCCAAACAATACTACACAAAAACTAAGATTGGGCAACACACAATACTACAGGGTAAATTCGAGTTTTCCTGAAGGATCAGAAGTTTCTGCTTCACACATGACACGCGATTTGTTACTTTTGTTAGGTAAGATATTGTAAACTTATAAAGTTATTTCAAAATAATTGTTGCATTGTTATTAGTTGTAGTAAAATGTTCATGTGTTCCCATTATCCTTGTTTCTTAATTGAAAACACCTGGTGTAAAATTTTGCGATTGTGCATTGACTCTTTTCAGTAAATAGTGGAAACTATATGGATGTAATTATTATTTCTGCTTAGTCCTATTTGAGATTACTAAAAGTGCCTTCATCCAATGTAATTATATGGGATGTAAAATTTGGTGTTAACATGTACTTTACATGAATTTCACCATTGTTTTCCTTCTTTCGTCATTTTTCAAACATAACTGATAGTTATACCACAATACCTACATCTGATACACACACCGGTAAATATAAAATAGAATAAAAATAAAATACAACGAGACAATTAGTTTTGTGATATAATACATACCTTTCTTATATTCATATATGTGGGTTTTTTTTGTTTACTTTTGTAGACATTAAAAATTTCTAAAGTCAATCATTATCATATGAAATAAATTTCAAAGTTGCTAATTAAACGTCATCCAGACAAGGAAGTGGTTTCTATAAATTCAAGATAATTATGTCTCAGGACTTGCTTGTCATTGATAATGAGAATGTTTTTCTCTTGTGTGTATATAATGTTCATTTAAGTAGTTTAACATATTTTGATAAGTTTGAACACACTTGAACGAGGTAGTGGTGAATTGCAGCTAATATACCTGTATAAGTACAATTTCATATCATAAAGATCTTTTTTTCCTGTAAATCATTATCATTCCTTCATTAACACGTATAAAGGTTTGTATATTACGTATTCCGATCGGACCCCGAACGCTTCATTAGTTGACATGTAAGTTCATAAAAGAAACGATTGCAAATGAAATCAATTCAATTCAATTCAATTCAATTCAATATTTTATTGTTGTCTCATTTCTCGATAATATATAATACAACATTACATTCAGTGTAAAAATATATAGACATATTTATAAGAGACTATAACATTAAAAAAAATTTAGAGAATTGATCATTATAAAACATATCTATAAGAACATTATTTACAATATAAAACATTTCTACGTCTATTCAAAATAAGATAGCAATCTTTGTCATAGCTATTAACATCTATAAATAAAAACACTTATTTCTATTTACCTTCAAAAGACATATAAAATCACTATTAAAATGTGTTGCTTCATCAATTTTTTTCTTCTAAAATCGTCATTTAAAGGACACGATAAAATTACATGGGTTTCATCTTTTAAAATATCATTACAACTATCACAGACTCGCTCCTCTAAAATTTTATTTTTATTTTTCATATCCCCCCAACCCATTTCGAATCTTAATGGTGTTACACCACATCGAAATTTGGCAAGAGATCTCCTTTGTGAAAATGACATTGGAATTGTATAATAGGTTTCCGTTGCAAAACTGTTCTTAAATAAATTATATGTTCGAATTGTTCTTTGTATTGCCACTGTTCAATCATTTCTCCTTCTACAGTTTTAAAAAAACATTGAAAATATATCATTTACACAAATTTGCTCTTGTTCAATCATATCAAACTTGTCAATAAAAGATTTAATTTCTAAATATATATCGTCTGTATACATAAAATCGATTGGTATGTTTTTACATTTGTGTTCATTAAAACTAGACAGTTCTGATTCTTCCTATTTACGCAATTCTACTGAAATAAACGTGCTCAGATCGAAATTCCATTTAGTCAATGAATGATCAGCAATCAACTTTAAATTGAGAGTTTCTAGTAGCTTCAGGATAGGAGAACTAAATGTACTTCATATAAACTATTGGCTGTTTGATAGGGTTGAGCAAGAATTATGTTGTATATATTTGCACATTTTGACATTTTTGGGTGTATAGATACGCAGCCATGTCTATAGTATTGAGTTTTGTTTTATGAGGTACAGCATTTCGGATAAATCAATATTTAAAAATTTACCTGAGTGTATAACTGTGATATTTTTAATGAAATAGTATTAAATTACATTCGAAAGAGATATGACACTAACGAAAGCTAATTGTAAGGCCGAAATATTTGTTAACATGATTGTTAAGCATCCTCTTCGTATACTACCATCGTCTATAAGTACATATATCGATCACAAATCTTAAACTTAAATATTGTTTTTCTTATCTGCACAGTATCGCATATTCTAGACGAATCGGCATGCTGGTTGGTCTATTTTTATGTAGACTTCTATATATATATCAACACGGAGCCTTGGCTCACACCGAACAGCAAGATATAAAGGGCCCCAAAAACTACTAGTGTAAAACCATTCAAACGGGAAAAGCAACGGTCTAATCTATATAAAAAACGAGAAACGAGAAACACTCATGAACCACACCAACAAACGACAACTACTGAACATCAAATTCCTGACTTAGGACAGTTGCAAACAATTGCAGCGTGTTTAAACGTTTTAATGGTACCAAACCTTCACCCTTTTTCTGAAACAATAGTGTAACATCACAACATAGAAAGACACATTTTAAAATATCAACTGAAATGGCTTAACTCAGTCAAAGGACATATTAACACCAGCGAACATACACTGAACAAATAAATTTGACCTATGATACAATGTAAATACAAAATAAATAAACTAAAGGAAGAATAATACAAGTAACATGTTATACCGTTATAACATGTTAAACAATTTAAGAAAAACAATATGCTCGAACAAATATATCAGCCATTTGCAATTACTTTAAACACAGATAAATGAAAATAATTTTGTTGTTAGGTATACGTGTACAGTTCAAATAGAGAAAGGAAATATTTTTACAAAATAAATAATTTTGATGTTCATAGTACTTAATGAACATTTATAGTAATACCAAACACTTATCAAAGCTGGTATATAGACCAGATATAACCCTGAATAACATTAAATAACAAAAGAGCATTACAATTAGTATCAACAGGTCAAATAAACAAGAACGTACGATTTGAGAGTACTCGCAGTTACTGACAGCTAGTTAAAAGCCAAAAACAATTAATAATAAAAAATCATGCATCAGAGACTAAAATCAACTAAAACACATCCCAGGGATTTAGTATTTTAACGTCATGGACAGTCACAGAAGACATGATTTGTGCAATGCAAAAAATAAATGTATCGACAGGCAGTAGGAAAGTTAGGAGTTTAACCTCTTTATATATCAAAATGAACGTGGGTGTGTCTTTATACATCCCGTTTGAAAAGAAAAGAATACAACTTTAGTTATGTTTTAATTTGTTGATGACAAAATCGATATTAGTGCCAATGTAAACTATATTCAAAGATCTAATTACAACATTGGTAAGATAACCTTTACTAATAAGTTTGTTAAAGGTTCGATGAGTTTACACGGATCACATAGTGATTTTCGCGCTTTAAGTACAATATTAACGTAAAATTTAGGATGTGAAATACCAATTTTAATCAGTTTTCTACAGGTACAGCCAAATTTACTAATCAAATCTTTGTATGTATGAAAGAATTTAGTAAATGTTTTACGTAATTTATGGTAACGAAATCCCTGACTTAATAATTTACCAGTGATGCATTGATTACGTTCGTTAAAATCTATGACATCACTACACACACGGGCATAACGAACGAGTTGGGATATATAAACACCGTATGATGGAGCCAAAGGAACATCGTCGTCTAAAAAAGGAAAATTAACAATATGGAATGAAAAGTCGTCTCTTTTGTCGTAAATTTTCGTATGGAGTTTTCCTTTAGAGATTGAAATGTCCAAATCTAGAAAAGGACAACTACTGCTGTTTATGTTAGATTTAGTTAAAGTAAGTTCTATTGGGTATATTTCGGTAGTATATTTAGAGAACTCTGGATTATTTAACGAAAAAATATCATCTAGATAACGGAAGGTATTGTTGAATGTATCAACCAAATGTAACAATGACGTGTCTTTACTGAGTTTGGTCATAAACTGAGATTCATAGCAATCCAGGAATAAATCTGCTATTAAAGGGGCGCAGTTAGTGCCCATAGGAATACCTACTACTTGTCGATACACTTTATCGCCGAAACGTACATATATGTTGTCCAGGAGAATATTTAAAGCTTCAATCATATCTTCACATTTCCAGTAACGGTATCTAGCATACTTTTTTTACATAAATTAGGCCGTTAGTTTTCTCGTTTGAATTGTTTTACATTGTCATTTCGGGGCCTTTTATAGCTGACTGTGCGGTATGGGCCTTGCTCATTGTTGAAGGCCGTACGGTGACCTGTAGTTGTTAATTTCTGTGTCATTTGGTCTCTTGTGGAGAGTTTTCTCATTGGCAATCATACCACATCTTCTTTTTTATATTTGTATTACATATAATAAACTAAAACTTTTTTCTACGTTCAAAAATGTACAGTTTGTTATTTTAACCTTTGAAAAACTTACTGATATCCTAGTATTTAACTTATAAATGTCTCATTAATACCAAATCCCCCACTTAGATTTATCAAAGGCTTTTTGACACTGTCATTTAAAATGTATATTCCATCAAATAAACTTTAATCCTACACATTCTCCTTTACAATAAAACAGGTGATAAAACCAATTCCAAACAATATATTTTGTAAAAAAGAAAGGGCCAATAAATATACATGTCACTCACATGGTAAAAATACGGAAGTAGTTACAACCTACCGAAATGGCAAGAGTCTAACATAAGATATATAAGCTTTAACAATTGGTCATCTATCAATAAAATAAAAAAACAGTACATTGAAATTGACTACTTGTCTGATACGATGTTGTAAACTTGCTTACATCCTAACGAAATTTTAGTTACCTGCGTTTGTAAAATCTGGTTAAGTCATATGTAATTAAGTGAAATGCTATAATACTGTCAAAACCTTTAAAAATGTCCTAACTATGAAGACAAAAGCAAAAGATATTTGCCTTGAAAATTTTAATATTCCATGTTTAATTACTAAAAATTAATGGTTCCCAGATAAATAATAGGATCATTTTTGCCAATCGACATCATCTAAAAAGTACAAAATCACAAAAATACTGAACTTGGTACAGGCATTTTCTTATATAGAAAATGGTGGAATAAGCTAAGCGTTCTAGTATGAAATAAATGTAAAGGTTGGGGTTTAGTATAGTTTTATCATGTAACACTGGTTTACAATTATCATTAATAGTTACCAAAGGTACCAGGCTTATAAATTTGATACGCCAGACTCGCGTTTCGTCTACATTTGACTCATCAGTGACGCTCAGATAAACATAGTTAAAAAGCCAAACAAGTACAAAGTTGAAGAGCATTGAAGACCCAAAATTCCAAAAAGTTGTGCAAAATACGGCTGAGGTAATTAAGACAGTTTTGTGAAACCGGCAAAAAGGATAAAGTGCATGTAGAAAAAAAACTCATCAAATATACCAGGCCATTTCGTCCATCTAGGACTCGTCAGTGACGCTTGAATCTAAACAGTTTAAAAAAATCCAAATCAAATATTTACATATTGAAGAGCATCAATAACTGAACATTCAGATTTGTTAAAATTACGACTCTAGCAATCTATACAGGGGACAGGTGTAGAACGAGTTTTGAATATTTTAACTTATTTAATATATGTGTCGGTTACTGTGCTGGTGTTACTTTCATGCACGAAACGTATCGCACACCGTTTACATTGGAATTTCAGTAGAGCTTCAAAACTGTTTCAAAACAAAATTGATAATTCCCGAAGTTGAAGAGCATTGATAACCAAAAATCCTGAAACATATGCCATACACGGCTAAGGCAAGGTATACTTTGGGAGAAAAAAACCCTAGTGTTTTGGATATTTCAACATTGTATAAACATTACATTTACAGAAAATAAACATATCAATTATATTCCATGGCGGCCAGACGCATTTACTAATGCACGTATTCAGTCCATTTTCATTATCATATGTATAAAAAATTAAGTACCCATTTGTAAATCACAAATACAGTTATCAGAATTTGTGTATTTATCGAGTATTTACAATTCATTTTTGTTTGTATTAACCTCTTGGCTAAGAAATTGCTTACACGTGTTTATTTACGATCTTTTCTTATATGAACGTATGTATAAATCTACTGCTTTAGCGTAAGACCTCCGGAATGATTATGTAATATAATACACTCATACGTGTGAATTCATTATCATTATTTATTGAAAAAAATTTTCCCTCATTATGAAATGATTTTGTATTGCTACATGTATATTGTAATCAATTCACGTCGTTATCTAAAGTGCGTTCAAACTTATGATACTATGTTTACCTACTTAAGGTAACATCATATAAACATAAAAGAAAAACATTGTAATTATCAATGACAAATCCTAAGACATAATTATCTTCAATCTATAGAAGTCGACTTCAGGGTCTTATTGGCGTTGTATTACCAACTTCGAAATTCTATTTCATATATGATAATGATTGGTTGATGAAACATTTGGTGTCTGATAAAGGAAAGGGAACCACATTATTTAAAGTCGAGTATGAATGTTATACATGTATTGATGTTTTTTATATATTTTTGTCGGTGTGATGTGATACAAACTTGTATGCGCACATATACAGGATTGCTTCTTGTAAACTGATTTTTCTTTTATTATTTTACTGATCTACATTCAAAGGTTGCTAACAAACAAAAACAAAAAAACAATCGCCTCAACGACAACCTGGAATTCAGGGATGAAATCTGCTAGAAGAGGGAACAATTGAACTGGAACGATATTCATACAAGTTGGAATTTATTAAGCTATAAAACCAATGTAAATTCACCATTTTATACATTAGGAAATGCCTGTACAAAGTCAGGATTATGACAGTTGTTTTCTATTCGCTTTTTATTTTGCCATTTAATTAAAGACTTTTCGTTTAGAATTTTCCTTTGTATTCGATTTTTGTTTTGCTATTCTACTTTTTCATTGACATTTTTATAACAATATTTAGAAAAGAGTAGCCTTCAAATTTTATTCTGGAGCTGACGGTTTGAGTAAGTGATAAAAGTTCGTATCAAATCATAAAAAAAATTGGCTATTGTGTAAATTAAAAAAAAAACCACATGTCACAAGAAAACATAATTTGAAAAAGCAATATTTGTGTGAAGGGTTCACTTTTTGTAACATTCTTAGGAATAATATGATAGAGGAGCGAAAAATACCAGAGTGACATTCAAAAAATCGAAAATAAACTAACAAGGCCATGACTAAAAAAGAAAAAGACAAACAAACAAACAATAGTACACAAGACACAACATAGAAAACTAAAGACTAAGCAACATGAACCAAACAAAAAACTGGGGCTGATATCAGGTGCTCCGGAAGGTTGAGCAGATCCTGCTCCAAATGTGGCACCCGTCGTGTTGCTCGTGTTATTTCAAACCGGGTAAAAGTCTAATTCAATAGGTCACATTCGTGGAAAGGGAACGGGATTGTAGTTACGACATAAGGAACATATCCGATATCATTTGTGAAACGGATATTCCGTAACGGTCAACCAACTCGTGATGTCTTTCGTAAAATTTAAAGTACAAGTGTAGGTCGTAACACATGAACCCAAAATAGTCAAAACCCTAAAAGAAAAATACATTAACATGGTTAAAGAAACGCCACAATTTCAGATTTCGGTATTCATGTACCCTCTGTCATAGCCTATGGTAGCTACGTAAATGCATTGTTCTCGTGTTTTGCTAAAAACAATAAAATAGAGAACTTCAATTTATACACTTAAAATTTAACTATGGAATTGAAACACATGTTGATTTTTTTCAATATCCCCACTTGCAATGTATATTCATGTGGGTGATGTTGCATAATTTCCTTGAGTTACTCTTAAGAACAGCTTTATGTTTTTTAAAGATGGTACATTGTTAAGTTATGAATAAAGGACCGTGCGATCAAACACCAGAACGTCTTATACCACCTAGGAAGTTAGAAATAAAGAACACGTAAAATTGAGAATGGAAATGGGGAATGTGTCAAAGAGACAACAACCCGACCAAAGAGTAGAAACAGGTTATGTATGAAAATGAAAATATGGAGTCTTATATAAGTAGACGAAACGCTTATCTGGCTTACCTCATTATTAGCCTGGTATCTTTGGTGAGATGCTTTAGTATTATACACATATAATGTACAATTTTAATTGCCCTTTCATAGTTATACATGTATAGAGAAACAGTGACCAATATTTGCTTAATCTACGTCATTTGGTCTCTGGATCTAAACTGTATCAATGGCAAGGATATCGCTTCTTATTTTTATTTTAGAGTATTATTTCTAACCGAGTCTCTTAAAATTATCTTTAACAACGGGTTTTTTAGTTTCACTGTTGTTCACAAGTGATTTAAGAAAAAGCTAATTTCAGAATATGAAGATGCATGCTGCATTGTTAAAATTTAAAAAACTAGGGAGCTTTGTATTATTTGTTCTTTACTTTCGTGTATAAATCGGCCGACAATAAATCATGCTTCATATACAATTAAAGGAAATAGCCTATTCAACAAGTATCTTTTTAAAACAGTTGTTATCAGTTACATGAACGAATTTAAAAGGACTGTTTCAATCGTTTGACTTGTTAAATTATTGGATGTTTGTGAATTTAAAGTTGTTTGTTCAGTTTAGACGATATCACCATATCAAACAAAATCAAATAGTTATAATTCTAAAGTGATTTAATTTGAGTTTTGAAGTGTTATTCCAATGACAGAATCAAAATTTCATCTTGTTATTGCCAAACACATGTCGATTGTATTAAATTATGAGACATTAACCGAGGATTGAAGTTTAAGACAAATCATAGTTATTTTTTTATTCCGGATTTAAAGAAAAAACATATATCTCCTGTTTGACCTACTCATAATGGCTTTCTGTATCATATATAGACGTTAAATGACGTTATGTAATTTTATATCTTCATTATGATTAAGCTTACGTACAACATCAGTACATCGAAAACAACAACAATAACAATTTACACACACTATATTTCAATACAAAAAGTAACATGCAAACTCATTTATTTTGAGTTAATTATAAGGTTAGAAATCTTTATGGTGAAGCTTATGTTAAAGATACACGACTTATAATAATTCAATACGCCAGACTCGCATTTCGTCTACAAAAGACTCATTTGTGACGCTCGAATCAAAACAGTTAAAATCTCTAATACAGAACAAATAAGAAGAGCATTGGGAATTTATAATTCATATGGCTTCCTACGTATACATGTTACTTGTTCTTGCTAGTGGTTATGTATTTAAACATAACTTTATATAATGAACTAAGCTTGTTCTCAAAACAAATCATGCAAACGTATAGCCGTATATACGGGATGGGTTTTCCTCGTTGTTAGAGGCCGTAATGTTGCCTATCATTGCTTACATTCACTGTATTTTATCTCTGGGTAAAGTTGTCTTTTTGGCAATCATACCAAATCTTCTTATTTTTATATTAAAAGTATCCAGAAGTGAATCTTTCAAATTTTCATGAAAATAGGATGAAACTTTGGTAATGCCAGTTTCGCAAGTACGCTTTTTGCTTAAATGTTATTGGATAGTCGAGTTTTAAACAGCCATTGATTTTTCACCTATTTATTGAAATATTGTCAAATTTGATGGTTTATTAGGCATTTTTATCCAATACATACATTGTAATGAGTTATAGCAATGATAAATATAATCTTTGTGTGAACAATTGATAGTACAGTAGATGTTCGTTATCTCGTTTAAAGATAGTATGACAAACCATTATTTAGATAATAAAAAGACAAACTACTAAATGTATACTTATGTTAGTCAAGACTAGTAAACATGATACCCATTCAACAAAGGAAAGCTGTAATAAAAAGTTTAATATATTAAAAGAACAATTAAAATACTGTACGTTACGAAAATGTAAAAAATAAAATCCATTCACATCATATATTTTTAAATGTTTGCAGTATGTTTCATTGTACTACTAATTGGTTACACACTATAAACAATATATCTTTTAAAAAATATGTAATTTAATGATTTCATCAACATAAATTAACAATTTACATGATTTAGGGCGTACATATTATGAAAACAAGTTATTTATATTACTATTTGCTGTTTTTCTATAATTCAGAGCAAAACTATAATAAAAACCAAACCAAACCAAAACAAAAAACAAAAAAAAAAACAGAGTACTGAAAGAACTCATGAAACCTATATAAAACTAAAACTGGTCAAAATTAATCCGATTAGCAGCTCTATAGTCAGTAACTGATAATTTTAGAGAGAGAAAAACGCATACGCGGAAGTACTAACAGAAAATTTACTGGTACATTGATTTATCTATAGTAAAGTTTAATTATCTCTTTTGGAATTATACCCCGTCTGATTGTTTCGGCCGCCTCTGTCATTCAAAAATGTTAATATTTTTTAATTAATTCCAAGAATCAAATTTTTTTCAACATGGCTCGTCTCGTATTATTTTCGTTTGGTAGACTTGTCAAAAGCATACACAAGTAATCAAGCTTAATGAAGTTAAAGTTTAAATTCTGAATCAAAATTTGCATCGAAAAAAACCTTTTGGTAAAATATGTAGAAATTAAAATAATCGATTAATTTTTATATTCATGCAACCCTGAAATAATTAAAGATAAGTTAGATGTTCATTTTGTGGGTGAATTCTTGATTTAGGTTTATAAGATCTCCACAATTTCAGGATTTAACAAATATAAATATCAGGGTCCTATTTATTGAGATATTGGGTTAAATGTAAAGGTTGTGACCTTAATTATTCCATAAATTTTAAAAGTGGAATTTGATTTCATAATGAGTAGTTCTGTAAAACATGGATAGGTACTGCTTCAGTTTGGAACAATAGCCGCCATATGCATAAAAAGACAGAGAATACAAATAAAATTATTATATAATGTTCACAAAATATAATAATATCATTGACAACTTAAGGTGTAGCATCACGCAAATGATATTTTACATGGTTTTATTTAGGTGTCCTTCAAAGTAAGTATTTCTTTGGCTGAAAAATGGTATTCATCTTTATACCTTGAGACTAAAGGTCAATGATAATAAAGTTTTAATACTTTTTTTTTTAACACTTGAATAAAGTTTTATTGCACTAAAGCTGTTAACAATGACCTTACCGCTACAGCTTTAACAGTAAGGTACCCCGATATTGTTAATATCTATAATCACAGGGTTTCAAATAGATAAGTAGTATTTTCTTATATTTTATATTAGTAATAGTACAATTAAATACAATGTTCAATAATAATATGACATACTAATCCGAAATTAATTATCTACTGTTTTTTTTACAATTAAATACAATGTTCAATAATAATATGATACACTAATCCGAAATAAATTATCTACTGTCATCTCGTTTATCAATTGCATGATTTAAATGTGTTTTAAGTTTTAATACTTAATATTATTTTTTGTGGATCGAATCAGTCAATCAAATGATTTACCTTTGTTTCACTTTCAATGTTGACATTCTTTTCCTTTAAGTAACTTTACACGCACTATTCACGCGTTATCCATCTCTAGCTAAGGGTTTAAATTGAAGATCACATGAAAACGGATTCAATGAGGTCGAATTATTCACTCGCAAGTGAATAATTCATCTTCAATGTTTCTTAGCTTATTTTGACAAAATTGAACCATACTAGCTGCTAAAAGTGAATTTTTATTTCACTATTTCACTTTCATTAATGATTGAACAAAAACAATCTAAATTTAAAATTTTTACATATCTCTTAGCTAGTGCCCCTTTAAGTGATTTGAAGATAATTTCAAGATTCATTTCGTTTTAATGCGTGTGAATTTTATTTATATAAATTTTGGTAGTTTTTGTTGTTTATGCTATTTTCATTTGTCTATTATAATATCCGTCACGTTATATACTGTACAATGTCTCATGTTTGTTGCTTATATTATCATAATTGTTAATTTTAAATGCCCCTGTGTGACCCTGATTGGAATAATAAAATATTTGATTTGATTTGATTTGATTTGAGTATTACCAAATCAATCAGAATTATGTTTTAATTGAAAAGTTGTGTATGGTATCGAAATTCTGCAGAAATTATGATAATATCACAAGATCGTTTCTTCCTGCACTGCACTTGTAGTTATTTAAAGATGTCGCACAAGTGCAACGCTCCCAATATCTGTGAGTATTTAATGTGTTGTGTTGTCTATATATGGTACTGTGTAATTCAGTTTGTATATTTGTCCTGATGAATCTTAATACCATATTGGTTTCGTGCGTCCAACGATTGAGATAGGAATTGAAACAACTGGCTTTAGGGAACACAAATATATTCTTACATCGACATAGATGACAGTACAAAGTCATATGCAAGGATTGGATTAGTGGTTGGCATTAGTAGTTTATTAATTTTGTTGGTTTTAATGGTAGAAATAGCTTTGATGAAATCATTCACAACTTTTCTGACTGGGCTACTCAGCTATTGTTAAAACAATTTCTTGACCTCTTGAAATACTTTTGTAATTATGAGTCTTTAAGTTGATTAGTCATTAACGGATACCCTACATATTTTTTTCATATCAAGATATATTGGAAATTTTTTTTATTAATTTTAGTTAAGCTTCTCAAGCAAAATCAAATAATTTTATAAGTCAGATATAGTAGACTTTTCAAATGATATCTTAAAGTATTGAGTAATCTTTTGCGTCTTAAATTAGTGATTTTTACAATATATTTTGTTTTGAAGTCATTAAATCACAACTCTCATGTTCTTTAGCGTATGTAATGATGTTGGTATATCATACATATGCATAGGTAAAATCGTAATGTCGTCACCTTGTATTTGAATGCTTAAATTATCCACTTAACATTGTTCTATGAAACCATATACGACTTGAATTTGTGAAGCAGAGTATTTTGTGAGGTTCTCAATCAACGAAAAATTGTTTAAAAAAATGTTTTTAAATGTAGAACTCTGCTGTCGAAAGAAAGGCTACCACGGAAAATTTAACGTGATTACTAAATACATATCGATATCTAACACTGTCGTTATTTTAATGGAATACATTTAAAATTGAAGCTTCAGTTAATTTCATGATGACACTCAAAAATCGATATATCTTAATGCTCCGTCGATAAGGGACGACATCAAAAGATCAATGTAGGATAAAAAAAAACTGAATTCAAATAGTTTGGGGGGGGGGGGGGTGTAAAAATTGCTGCAAGATTTGTTTATCCTACATTGGTTTTTGGATTGAAAAGTCGGCCCTAACATATGTTTGGACTTTTAAACAAAGCAGAAGACATCGTACTGAAAAGCAAAGTATTGGTGGGAAATTAATCATAGAATCTACGTGTTCCCAAAGCTTTATCGATTGTGAATTTTAAATGATATGAAACCAATATACAGATCAACAGAAAATTTTGGTCCACACGGCATAGTGGCATTCTAAAAACAAACTATAAAACTTTTTTTGATGTGTTCATTATTTATTAATTATCAAAATGCAAACTGAAATATAAATAAAAAAAAAATTGAAAGTTATATAGAATTTTTTGAGATAGTAGAAAAATATGACAGTGGTCAACACGACACACAGTGGTCAACACGACACAACAGGCATTGAATAGAAATTATATAGATCTTATCACAGTCACTAGATTCAATGAACTGTTATATATATTTATTTGATAAAAGAAACAAAAACAATCCACTATTTATCAAAGCCAATAATGGGCGAATATTCTAATTCGCCATGCTGGCTGTAGTGTTTATAAAATTATATTTTATAAAGCCTTTTTTGATGCATACTTAAAATACATATAACTTTTTTTCCAATATATTAAAAGTGGTGTCTGAGTCAATATACAGAACAAACATAAATTGTTGAGGAAAACAGGACCCATGTCACAAAAAGTATACTCTAATAACATGAACACATATTGGTCAATCAATTTTTCCCAAATTAAGTTAAGAAGGTGGGAAAGGGGGGGGGTTGGAATAGGGGGGGGGGCGGTCAGTGAAAAAACTATGTGAATTAATTTTTTTATCCTACATTGAACTTTTCATGTCGTTCCTAAAGATCTGTGTAATCAACTTTTAATTTCTTTTTATGTCATACTAAATTGAAAAGTGAAAACAAAACAGTGAATGGTTGTTTTTCGAATATAAACAAACACTTCAAAATTGTATGTACAAAAATCGACAAAGGCTTCGTCATATCTTGATTAAGGAATACCTAGAAGTCTATCTATCTTTAAACCAACGTTTTGATAAAAGAAATAATCGATTTTGCATTACCTTATCCAGAACATGCAGAAACAAACTTCCTTGCTTTTACAAAACAAGCGTAATGGCTTAGATATACACAATCGCCCTTGTAATAAATTTACCTGCGTTTATCAATGTTTATACCTTTTATCAAAATGAAATTCCTATTCACTTGGAAAATGTTCGTTTAAGGAATACACGATATTTGAGGATGTCTCATGCTTGGAACACCTTTATTTAGTTTTCTAACGCACAAAGCATATTTTATTATTCAGTTCAATAAAAAGTATACATACTTATGATCTAATCTAAGCGTAATGTAATCAAATATTTAAATCGACAACATTGTTTTCTATTCCTGTCCTAAAATAATACCCTTCTGAATCTTCGACCATGGTAAATCCTTTATATAATAGGGTGTGTTTAGTAACTGTCATAAAATAATAAATAAATATAGTTTTAGGGTACGGCTGGCAAAAATATTATAACTTCTTTTATTTCCTTAAAATTTTACTTATCCATACGAGTCTGCCTATAGTATTTTTTTTTTAATTCAAATTTGCTTATTATAGTTTTTTGTGGGTAGGAGGGGTTGATTTTTGTACATTTTATTTTATGTGTTTGGTGATGTACAAAAGATATGAATAATTATAATTATATTCTAATTCGCCAGCTCAAACGAATATAGATTATCTATTAATAAAACAACACATAAATAGGATAAGTGTGCCTAAAGGTGTAGCAACCTTTAATATCAATTACATTCACAATTCTTCAAACTAAAGTCCTTCACTATAAATTCAGGCAAACACACCACCAATCCAATCATATAATAGAATATACAGTTACACCATCAAAATATATCTACAAAAGAGGAAAAACTCATATTAATATAATGTAATATTTGTATATACCCACATTATTAAACAATAACCAACTCATACAAGGGATGGGTGGGTGGGTAAACATAATAACGAACTGCTGCTACGTTAACTATAGACAAGCTTCGAATAACTTTATTTTCTCAAACGAACACCTTAAGTAATACTTATTCATACTTTTCACGAATCTCATGAGCGCATATACCCGTAAAACCGGCATGGCGAGTATAAGCCATCCAATCAAATTGAACATAAACACACACCATGTGCTTGAAGTAAACACACACACACGTGTTTATAGTAAACAATCACTTGACCGATACTACGTCATGTGACCAATACCTTTAATAAATATATATGAATTAATGGTTTATTATAGTACAACCTGTAAATGTGCAACAAATACATGTTAGTAAAATATAACATAACAGTCAATCAAACGGGCTTACTGTCAAATTGAAACGCAATGTATTTGAAAAAAAAATAACAAAACGTTTAGACGAATGCTGAGTTATTGGAAAAGGCAACGTTGGCTTATTGTTTGTTATTTCGTAAAAATAATTAAATAATTTATTTTCGGATGCGATCAATCCAAGGCATTGCTATGCATATGTTTTTGATAGATAACAGTTCATTTAAGGACAACATTGGAGGAAGTTTATTTATTCGTAGATCTAGAGATATTGCAGTCGATAGTTGATTTCTAAATACACGGTAACGATCACAGTATAATAACAAGTTTTGGGTTTTTTTGGGTATTTTTTTAATATCCAGATTTACACATCTTACAGACTCGATGTTTGATTTAAATGCTTCTATAAGGTTATCTTGACTTTTAGTGGGAAATTCTAGCGATAGCAGACTTTTAAGGTCTCTGTTTAATGCCTATTTACATACGGTTCGACATAAACTTTAGTTTTCAAATGTTTGTATGTCTTACATTTGGCATATTCTTAACGTTACCTTTTCACAGAGTTAAAAACCAATATAGCTGAGATCTCATTGCCAGCTGTAAGATTAACATTTGACGATTCAAGCACGTTTCAGTAAATTCTGTGTGCATGTATAATCATTAGGCGACACAATTCAGTGGGAAAGCCAGTGACATTGAAGAGTTCTTTCCGGTGGTCACGCGGGAAAGGGGACATAATCTAAAAATTTCGAGGTGGCGCTGTAATCAGCGTGTAAACAAAAACGTAGCATATGATTCAGACAATAAATTTATCAAAACGACTTATCTTCCAACAGTATTTGCGGTTTAATCTTCGTCAGAATAAATTTTGTCACACGACTGCCAAAAATATATTAAAATAAGTGCTTCGTTATTGAAATATGATAAATCAAAAGACTACCTCCGTTGGTTTCCAAAAAACCGCGGGTAATACCCCCGTCTGAAAATAACTGACACAATTGCATCCTAAAGCTTTTCATTGGTTGAGATATAAATAAATGTGACCCAGAAACACATAGGCACATGACTATGTAAAGAATTCCCCGTCATTCGAGTCTTGTTTACATAATAAATACCTCAACCGGAGATCAAAATTCAACATTTTTCTAACGTTTTTGGCGTTATTTCATTGCAAAATGGAGCAAATGATGTCAATTTTACCAGTTTTTAACCACGAAATTGATTCAGACAATGAAGTGTGATGATGTTTCCTGGATTTTTAATATGTTTTACATAAAAATGTTGATAGGTTGAAGGCTTTACTCCGTCATTTGTTGATTTTTTTCATGTTGCTCAGACTCCTTGTTTCAATAATTTTCTGCATTTATTTAATTATTTGTTTAATTAAGCTGCAGTGTATAACATATTTATGTAGTACATTGAAACTGGTTTATTCTATGAATGAATTTGTCCATATAAATGACTTCAGTTGTCTGGAAGGCCCCCCCCCTTTTTCCCACTTTCAAGAAATTTCAGTTGGGCAAAAAATATTGTCTGAATGAAAAGCTTGCACAAATGCAAAGTGTAAACACTTAGCTACTGTCTGTTAAGCCATTTTTTAAAGTGTAATGATTACAGTCATTCTTTGTTTCTGTAAATATTTACCTGAAATGTGTCAACTTGTCAACTTTAAAAATATTAAAAGTATCAATCAACAAATATTGCCTGCCTGCCACTGTGACATGAAAATCTGATGAGTCAATAATTTTCACTTGATTTTTAGTCTTTGTTCTTATTGTACAAATAAAACTACTATGCAAGTGGGAAGTTAACACACAAACATTTGTATTTTGCCTGTCCTTATCAAGGAACCTGTTGTACACTAACCATTCATGTTTAAGTGTGTCTGGGCCCTGGTAACAAATATTTGTCATTGTGTTTTCAAAGTGTGCATGTTCTTAAAGAATTGTTTTGAAAAAGTTTAGTGGCCATTCATCAAATTTGTTTTTCTTCCATATATATATAGTAGCTGTATTTATTTTATCATTAGTTCTGGATTTAGAATTTTTATCACATGCTGTTTTATAAGGTCCTTTATACTTCACAAATTGGTTTGCAAATTGTTGAAGGCTAAAACTGTTACCTATAATTATCATCCTCTATTAATTGTCAATCATGTCACTATGGGTTTCTTTTAAAAACAACTTTTCCCAAGGAAAAACTAAAGTTGAAAAAAATAGTTCAACCCAGATATGCTGCTGCTGAAGAAATTAACATTAACAATGGTATTTTTCTAATATAGCATTCATTAATTACACTATTCCTTCATTGAAAATGAAAAAAAATTATTATAAATTGAATGCATCCAAGGGCTTTCCTGGATTAACCTTCAACAGGAATGCTCAATGCCTAGTACATACAAGTCTTAATACAAGTGAGAGCTATATGACCATTAAGAGCATTAAAAAAAGCTATATTGCTTCTGAGGTCTACTTTGAAGATGGCATATGAATGTCTCACTCTGATTTTGGTGATCCTGTTTTGTTGCGTTGATATTAATTTTTCGACCCACAACTTTTATTTCACACTAATCTTTTTTGAGGTCTATCATGATGGAAATTTTAGGTACTGTAAATTCAGAAAGGATAGCAAAGTTTTTATTACTGCAATAATGTGAGTGGGTGAGTATCTAAATAATAAATTGCATTCTGATACCTTTTAATCTGATTAAAATGCAAATCCTGTGTCCAAGCTTAATACAAGAAAACAAAGCTTGGACACGGGATCTTTACTTAAATCAGATACATATATACCATTCCTATATCTGTGTGCTTTTATTCCATTCTTCAAATTTGCAATAATAAAAGCACACAATAAGTTGCAAAATCATGTGATTACATATAGGAAAAGGGCACCTAGACATCTCATTCTAAATACTACACATGGAGCAGGATCTGCTTACTCTTCCAGAGCACCTGAGATCATCTGTATTTTGTGGGTTCAAGTTGCTCAGTTTTCATTTTTCTAATTTGTATATTAGTTTAAACTTTTCATCAAATAGTCTGAAAACAGAGATATGTATCTGCAGAAAATAATTTATTTAGGTGCAGGGGTCACCACACTTCAAAATCTCCCTGGAAGCATATAACAGTGAAAAGTCATGTCATGAGAGGCCACTAGAGAGACATCAAGGATACCTCTGGGAGAAGTGAACGATTCTAAAACCACTCCGTTTAATTCCTTCACACCTAATAAATCATTAAAGTAGACCTTTTACATCTTTGATATTTTTTTATGTCTCAAATACTACAGTACATACATGTATATGGCTAATGTGCTTGCTTTTCATCTATGAATGTTTTATTGTATTGCAGCAGCAGCATTGTCTCATGTATATCTACCCCATGTCATCAATATAAAATTATTATGGTGTTTCACTTTGTATATATAAAAATATAAAAATGTTAAGACAAAAAAAGTTTATTAAAAGATAAATAAATACAAATGCATAAAAATAATGTTAAAATGAAACATATGTAAATAATATCTTAAATAATTATAAGTAAATAAGCTTCAATCAAATAAACAAAATTTAATACAACTTAAATACTTTGAAAGTAAAAAAAAACAAACACATAACAATAAAGTTTAAAATTTAAGAAGCATAATTATTGTTAAAAAGTCCAAGTTAAAGTAAAAACAAGTCAAATAGTCCTCTGTTCCATAAATCCTCAAAATGGAAATGTTTCCTGCTCTTCTTTATTCCTTATTTCTATTATTACATGTATCTGTAAATATATAATTTATGCATATGATATTAAATGAAAATATTTTCCCAACTTCTCTAGAGTTGTCATATGAAATTATAATTTACATTTTAATTGTCTACTGATTCTTATGTGGTCCAAGTTTTAATTTAAATTGAATGTTTCTAATTTCACTAATGTAAAACTAATCAGATGTGAAATAATTGCCAATGAGACAACTATCCCCAAAAAATCAAATGGAGTGGATATAAGCAATTTTATGCTACACTAAAGCCTTCAATCATGAGAAAATCCCATAATGTATATACTCAAGTTTGTTTTTAGATATTTGTTATTATTTTTTTTGAAATTGAAATTATTCTTATTTTAATCTTAAATAATCAAAAGTATGTATATAAGCTTCAATAAAAATAAACAAAAAAATTTAGACTTTTGGTGTAAATAAATAATTTATTTTAATGACTTTATATGATATGTTCGATAAGAAAAGGTCATAATCATATACAGCAAAATATGTTCAAAGAAATTTTTCTATTTATTTATTCATTTTCTTCAGTATCTTAACATGTTAAAGTTAAATTCATCACTATAATAACATATCAATCTTTTTAATAGATATATATATATATTTTATGATATTAAATGTAAGTAAACGTCATAATTACAAACAAAATATCAGTATGAGAGCAAAAATATAAAGTAAATGCACAAGTAAGTCTGCATTCAGGTTGAGAATTCAAACTCTCCTTGTGCAAGTTATCTAAACTAGGATTGCTGTAATCAAAGGTCTGTGGTTATCTATGATGGACGGACGGACGGACGGATGGACAACAGTATACCATAATACCTCTCATAAACGGGCGTATAAAAAGGAGGGTTCTTTTTCCAAATTGTCTTTGCCTAATGAATATTCTATTAAGAATTTCTTTTAAATATTTAGGAAATTTCCTTTTATCATTAAATGACATTTTATCAAAATAAATGTGAAAATTACTAAGAATATTCATTTCTAATGAAAATTAATCTTCAAAATGACAACAGATTATGGGTCTATTCTAAATTTAAAAAAAATGGAAAATTGATAAAAAAAAAAATCATAACTTCATATTACATTCCTTTAACTGTATCTGAACATGATTATCGAAAAAAAACACTGACTAGATTGTCAAAATCTTATGAAGAATATTTATATTTATATTTCAAGTAAAGACAGAAAATGTCGAAATGTTGACTTTCTTATCAGATAACCTATGTGTAACATCTGTGGTCAGTTTATTGGGAAGAGTGATATATAAATTACAAGGACTTCAAACTGTGAAGCTAATCAGTTGTGAAATTTGAGATTCCCTCAAATCTGAAGGCATTCTTCGGGCTGTACTATAAAGTATATGAGCAATCAGGCATCCACCACCAATAAAACCTGGCCACAACACCTTGTCAATACTGTGGCGTTAAAAATCAACAATCAATCACATATAATTTGTGTGTTTTTTTAGCATGGAAGGTGGGCAGAACTGATACTTTCCTCCTGATTAATATTTCATATACCTGAAATCTGTTCAAAATATTTTTCATGACCATATATGCATTATTTAACAAAAAAATGGTACTGTTGTTCACATAAACAAGGGTCTGGATGGGGTGTCCTCCATTTCTATATTATTAAATCTTTAAGGTCATTTGTCTCTATTCTTTATACTTTTTGCCCATCTTTCTCTTTTCTCAATAAATTAGCACAACATTATTCTCTATTCCTTATATTTTTTGGTCAATTTTTCTCTATTCTTTATACTTTTAGCCATATTATTTTGCCGTTATTTTTTTTGTCACACACTCATTGAACTAACTTTTTTACTATTCGAGAGAATCAAACAAATGATCACAAATGCTTTACACAACCGTAATAATTAAACTAAAATATAAATGCTATCATTGACAAGCCAAAATTAAAGTTTTATTTAAAATTGAAGTCTCACGCTGGGAAAGGGGCGTTTATTTACATGTGGTCTGTGGAAATTTCAGCATTGAAAAAGGGGCAAATATATAGCCATAATTTGGCATAAACCGATCTAAACAATAAAATTTTGATCTGGACATTGTTCATATCTTTCTACTAACCATTAAAAGAATGTTACTAGGATTTTGTGAGCACAGAAACCTACTATTCATGTGGATCTGTTGAAAAATGGCGTCGATTTATGTGCTTCCCTTTCGCAGCCTCAGTTGCAATTTGACACGGAGTGATGGGTAGTTATGCAAATATTTAGGGACTCCCATCATCATAGATACTATTTTTGGTCATTTTATATTTAAATAGCCATTAGGATGCAAATGTGTCAGTTATTTTCAGAAGGGGAAAACACCCGCCAAATTTTAACTTCCAAAACAACAACGTCACTTGCCATTTTCAGATGTTTGTTTCTTGTAAAATAAAATCTCCTAAGAAGAAAAAATGGCATGGTCACCTATTAAACTTACCTATATAACTAATTGATGATGAAATGATGCAAGTTTAATTGTCTTTAATAATAAATTTCTTGAAAAATCAAACGTACACGATGTAAACAAATTACCGAGATGGTGCGATACTGTCGCCGTCTATGTAAAAATCGCGATTGTCGCCCTTGAATTCTTGTCCGTTACGTCATATGGAAGGAGGCGCAGAACTGACGTGTGGCTTTCCCACTGATTAGCGGGTTACATTATAATGGTTATGAATGAATAGTGGTTGCAAACCCATGTCTCCTAATACTGCTGGAATGTGTATCGTTTTGCCAACGTCAAGAAACGTTCTGATATCATAAGATATATCTATAATGTAAGTTTTCGGAGCAAAATCGAGTGTTCTCTTAAATTTTTATTAATATTGGTACATCTTCACCACATTCCATCCGAAAAAAAAACTATTATAATAACATGGATATAGCTTCGTTATTTGTTATTTGTTGCTTTTGTTTGTAACTAAGTATGTTGCAAGCTTTATTTTCGTCAAGACTAAATTGAAATCCTATTTCAAATTTACCGAAGATACAACGAAGGGATATTAAAAAAAACGCCTCCTCCAAAATAAAGCATTCGGGTTTACACAAAAATACCATAGAAACACACTGTAGAATATTCAAATTACACAACTATAGCAGTATAGTGTAAGTTTGTAAGGGTTAAAATGAGGAAAATCAATGTTGTATAAATGCCATTGGGGAAAATAACAAATTGACAATGATAGTTGCAACCACAGTCACCGAGCAGAATTAAAAAATTAGTTAACTACGGAGATGTGATATAATTCAAACTAAAAGGAAAACAAATATGGATGACAGTTACTGCTTTTGGTAAAGCACATGCATAATTAGTTTTGCGGGGTTAAACAATAAACTGATATCAGTAATATGACAGCTGTTAATCATTCGTTTGATGTGTTTGGGCTTTTGGTTTTGCCATTTGATTAGGGACTTTCCCTTTTGAGTTCAGTATTTTTGTGATGTTACTTTCTAATACAATAAATGGAAACAAGGTCAATATACGATATTCAACAATTAACGAAACAATACATTTTAAATATTGAATACCTTTAGCAGAGAGTAAACATTTGAGATCAAAACTAAATAAGCTAATGAAAACAAAACCACGTACATGATATACATAACGACCACTGTCTAGATTCATGATTATCGGAAAGCCACATGAAGATGTGACGGGGTAACACTATTCTTTTTTTTTCAATTCTCAACGCATAACATTTTAAATTGAGAACAGATTATACTTCTCTTTACACTTTTCTTAAATCCCCTTTATCAATATCAATTCGTGGAATATAATTTATAATTTAATGTTTTTTGTATGATAGCATAGAAGTATATTTCCGATCAAATAAAAAAAAAAGGGAAAATTTTCTAAACACGATACTGAATAAAGGCAACAGTAGTATACCGCTGTTCGAAATTCATAAATCGATTGACAAAAAAACAAATCCGGGTTACAAACTAAAACTGAGGGAAACACATCAAATATAAGAGGAGAACTACGACACAACAGAAACACAACATTAAAAGGTAACACACACAGAAACGAACTATAATATAACAATGGTCATTTTCCTGACTTGGTACAGGACATTTTAAGAAAAAAAATGGTGGGTTGAACCTGGTTTTGTGGCTAGCCAAACCTCGCACTTTTATGGCAATGTTAAATATAACACTAAAATGACACCATTACATGATATAAATACAGTACATGATTACGGACAGAGGATTACGCAAATAAACAATACAATATAGTACATTTGGACAACGAAACAACAGAAACACTGAAGTGAACAAACAACAAACGACAATGCAACACACACAGAAACAAACTATACGATAACAATTGCCAATTTCCTGACTTGATACAGGACATTTTTAAGAAAAAAAATGGTGGGTTGAACCTGGTTTTGTGGCTAGCCAAACCTCCCGCTTTAGTGGCAATGTTAAATATAACATTAAAATGACACCATTACATGACAGGACTACAATACAAATAAATGGGAGAACATATAGGACAGAGAAACATACGAATAATAGCTAACAAAAGCTAACAGAAATTTACATTTTCAGGTGTTTTTGCTTTGTTTTGTAATACTTTTCTTAATCGGTCATACAAGTAAACCAAATTCATGATGTTAACTACAGTTTTCTTGATAAATGAATGATAAACATCATTTAGTGAAAAAGATTTACAATACCTTGTTACTTATATATTGTACAAAGTTAATGTTTAAGATACTTTATCTCACTTTCAGTAGAAATGATTGGTTTGTAGTATAAGGTCATTTCAGTGAGTTTATCGGCATTTAAATTGAATTACACCGAACTACAAATTTTAAGTCTTCAACAGAATATCTGAATAGAAACATGTTATTTGTTAGGACAGTATGAAGTGCTATCATTTCAATTATCTTTTGTTTGTGATTCATTTTGTAAGAATCACACGCGGTGGGTGGGAGCTTCAGGAAGGAAGGTATGCATTTTAAGCTATGAAACGATGTAATATTCAAAACTGCATTTTATTTGATCAATTTATATAATATATTATTCAACATTAATTGCTTATCTTAAATGTTATAGTCATTTTTGTGATTAATTTCGGTATGAATGTTATATAAAATGATCAAAATAGTGTTAAAATCAGGTGCAAATGTATCCAGAAAAAAATGTATTTTATCTGCAAAAAAACATTTAAGTACAATAAATCTTTCGTTATAAAATGCATTTGAACATGAGTAGAAAACAAGTGGTTTCAATTACTTTTGTTTCAGTTAATGTTAGAAAAGGGTTGGTCAATAAACGCAATTCTAAATAAAATTTGACTGCATAAAAGACATAGTATATGTGAAACATATATACATGAGTTTATGTGTGTCAGTGTGAATGCTAACATTAATTGATGTGATATAATATAGTTTTTGTATAGTTTTTGTTTTCGTTTTGCCTTGTTTTCTTGCGATATTATTTACTGTTCTTTTCTAAACGCTTTTTTGTCATTCTTACACGTGTTACAGAGGTTATTTGTATTTTGTCTTTATTAAAAATAGTTGTCTCATTGTCAATTATACAACATTTCTTTGATCTCTTTTTGTTTTCATTTGTTTTAAATTTCACCTGTTTGTTTCTATATTAACAACATTTCAAGTCTGCTTTAATTATTATAGAACAAATGTTATGAAAAGAGAATGGTATGTCTCAGAAAAATATCACAAAAAATGCCATTTTTGGAAATGGGGACGCTGTACAAGATATAGGTATGTTATTATATATTTATAACAATGGATTGTATTGTAAAATCTTCTCTAAGAACGGAACAATTATTCCACCTAAATACACCATTCTAATACCAAAAACATGAGCCCAGTTCTTCAATTTTTTCTTGAATATTCTTGAATAGTTAGCTGCGAATTACACTATAGTCAGTCCACGATGAAAATTTGAGAACAATAAACACTCAAGTTTATTATTTTTTGGAAATGAATAGATATCACCTTGGCAAATAATAACTTCAAATGACCTTGTGGCAAAAATATGTGTACAGGCTATATTCTTCACTAAATAATAAGGATCAAGATTCGCAGCATTGTAGTGGTACATAGATGTCATTCTGTATATCGAGAAAAAAGATCATGAAATTCTCTTATACATTCTGTATCAAAAGAACTTCTCTCATCTATGCATTTGAAAAAGTTTAACCATGTTAAGGAAATAACAAACTGTTCAAGATAGGGGCAAAGAATACCAGAGGGGCATTCAAACTCATAGATCGAAAACAAACTGACAACCCCATGGCTAAACATAAAAAAGACAAACAGCCAAACAATAGTACACAATCCATAACATAGAAAGTTGAAGACTAAGCAACACGAACCCCGACAAAAACTGGGGTGGTCTCGGGTGCTCCAGAAGGGTAAGCAGATCCTGCTCCACATGTGGCACCTGTCGTGTTTCTCATATTGTAATAAACCCGATATATAGTCTAATCCTGTATGTAATATTCGTGAAAAGGGATTGTAGTTACGACATAAGGAACATATCCGAAATCATCTGTGAAACGGATATTCCGTAACGGTCAACCAACTCGTGAAGCCGTCTGTTAAATTTACAAAGGAAAATTACAACTTTAATATTTGGAACTCTTGATTTTATAGCTTCCTTGTGTTAAATTATGAAGATTACAAAAACTCATAATAAAGTGCAAAGATACATGACAACGCCGCTGCTGAGTTTATTAAATATGTAACACATGAACATCAAACAAACGCATATGAATATATATACAAATATATATTTCACACAGCATAATTCCAAAAAGGAAAAAAAAAACAATGCTCAAATCCTATAAATATTATATTATTTATAATAAAAAAGGAGAAATAAAAGGACAAATCAAAATCTATCAAATAATTTAGAACCGAAAAACCCGATCGCTTTGGCGCTGTAGTGTTGAATGACCGAAACCCCAGTTTCGCCGGGAAACTGACCGTACGATAGGTACGATTCCCTATACATCATGCAAAGGTATTTGCGATAGGATCTTGATAGATCTGGTATAGGATCTTGATGAAATAATTAAGAAGACACATGCAAGGTCAATAGATAGACTGATTTTTTTAATTATAAGGACAAATGTAGAAAAAATAAAACTGTCTGTCACAATGGTTCGACATATTAACCAGTATCTTACAAAACCAGAGTTTAAAATGTCACCGTTTCTAAATTCTAAATTATCACTTGACAAAATCAATCGTTTAACAAGGCCTATTTCATCCGATATTGAAGTTCAGTGTTGATATTAACGTCGAAAAAGCTTTACCATATACTCTCAAAGTCTTTATTGTCAATAAATACGAATGGGTGTGAAAAAAACTGGCTGGAAAATAGTAAATGGATAAACGATTTGCACAGGCCTTTTTTAAGCTAGCCGTAGTCATATCCTAAAATTTCTAAAATTCAACCTGTCCAAAGGGTTGTAAATATCATGCCGCTTGTTTCTTCTCTGAATATTCAGTCTGCTTCAAATAGCCGTGAAGTTTCAACGTTTTTTGTTTTTTTTATAATAATACAATTCAAAGTTTTGTCACTCATTCAGTATAATCATTACTATAATTGAAAACATTAACATAGACATGTACTTAAATTCAACCATGCTAAAGGAAATTTGAAGGAAGTCATTCGTATTTATATTTCATAGATTTTAAAGCAGTGTTCTGTCTATTTCTATTTTATTTTTTGTGACGAAACATCTGATCGTTTTGTGTGACTCTACTTGCCAAACAGCCTTTTATCCAATATATCATTGATATGTAGACAAAATAACTCAGGACCCAGGACAGTGCCTTGCGGTGCTCCAGAATCAACGGTGGACCAATTGATTTTGTCGAATTTATCATGAATCGGTACTTGCGGTATCAAAGGAATATGTCAATTCAATTGAGTTTCTCGTTTAAACTTTTTACAATTGTAACTTCGGGGCCATTAATAGCTGAATATGCGGTTAGACTTTGCTAATTGTTGAAGGCCGAACGATGACCTATATTGGTTAGTTTCTGTGTCATTTAGTCTCTTGTGGATAGTTGTCTCATGGGAAACTATACATGTACCACATTTTCTTTTTTATATATAGTGTTTCACTTGATATCCACTAACTGTTGAATTCCGATGTTTTCATGTGTGGCTGTTTCTGATGCTTTTTTTTAAAATCTTGTACATATATATCTGTTTGGTGTCCTTTATCGATGTTTTTTGGTCCAATAAATGATGACTGTACATAGTTTTGTTTCGCGAATGTGATATTTACGAAAAGCATGTTGTTTTTCATTGATGATATTAAAATGATCTAGGTGAGTCATTATATTCGCAAATCTTGCAGAAAATGCAAGTTAAGGATACCTACAGTAGTTTACCGGTATCGAATGGTCAGCCTTCTTCAAAAGTGGACATACATGTATGTCTGCTATTGTCTATTCATCAGTTAATGAGCTGGAGTTGATGCATTGTTGAAAATGATGACTGATAATAGTTGCTAATTCATGAGATAATTGTTGTAGTTTTTGAGGTGCTTCTTTCATATGTCCCGCATACTTTTGATATATTGAGTCCATGTTATATTTTTTTCTCACCGCTACTGAAATCCTTTATATGTCTTTTGTTTTTGGATAAAATTGTTTCTTTAGTTGTGCATCTTCAGTTTATGACTTCTTAGTAAATACACTAATGAATGGTTCTGCTCTGTCACGGTCGTTTTCTGCTGTTCAACTCTTTATTGGGTTTTTGCTCTTTAATGATTTTTAACATTTTTTGCTTAGGTATTTTTGTCTATTATTTTGAACACTATTAAAGATAGATCAAAACCTATAATAACAAAATTAATCAGTAAGCCAGGATTCACAAACACGTTAAATTTTGCAGAAATAGTGAGTACAGTGTCATACTATTTCTATTATTTATAGTAGTAACTAAGACTTTTTTATCCTATTTTTTGTTTTGGGTAAAAACTAAACAAAATACAGAGAGAAGCTGCAAACAGAAAATAGTCATAATGCCAAATAAAAAAAAAAAGAGTTTTTCGTCATAAATCTATGAAACGACACATGCTCTTTAGAGCCTTTAGTTTCTAATAGCTATTATGTACTTCCTAAACTGTTTTCTATTTTCCGTGATGACTCCTATCCTATTTTCAACCTTCTTGTTGTGTGAATTTATTATTTCAGTATTTATTTATTTTCGTTGTTCTCGCCATTTGTTTTCCTCAAATTCAGTCCATATATCAAATATTTCTTTCCGTTTCCGTTCGGCATTCTGTTTCCGCGGTTTAACAACACCCTTATTGAATGTGAAAGGGGAGGAGGATGTGGTAAAAATAGATTAACGAGTCATTTGTTATATCGAGAGGTCAACACTTTTGCACCCCAATTAAATTACAAAAAAGAACCATTTAATTTTGAAATATAACCACATATCAATTCCTATTTTTACTTGAGAGGCAAAATTAACTTGATATCCAAGAAAAAAGGAAATATCTTTGCATTTATAATGTTAAATGCTTTTGCGAATGTGCGAAGCTAGAGGGGGTCTATGTGGTTTTTCCTGGAAATATTTTGAATGTGTGCGTATCAAATTTGTTCTAATCCCAATCGTAATATAAAGTCTGGATTATTTTGCCTGGTGATGCATGCAAAATAGAAGATGTTTATCTTGTAGACACATTCGGTCTCTCTATATACGTTTAGAGATAATAGACTACTATAATGAGGATTTGTTCATGGTATGTATTTTCAAAGAGTGTTTTAGCGTAAAGGGATAGACAATTAAATTACGCCACAAAGCAGCACTAGTATTGTTATCTAAAAATGAATAGCTGCTTCCGTTTCGATCTATGGTAAAGAAAATTTCAATAAAACCAAACTGACGGAAAATTAGGTAAACAGCCGATGAAAGAATACTATTAAAAAAATATGTCCTGTAGTTTAATATATTCAATTTTGCATGTACAGAAGAAGAAGCATCATATATAGGCTCTATTGACAAATATACGATCTGGTTTTTCTGTACGATGAACGTGTTTCTAGTTGTGCAAATTTAAAAAAAAAAAAATAAAAGAGATAAAGGAATCAAGTAGAAAATTCAAATATCAGAGAAACCATTTTTTTCGAATTTACTGACAAAATGTTTTTTTAAAATTGCAGGGCAAAGTATCAATATTCACTTTATTGCAAAACTGGGTGGTTAAATGACTATTGGCAGACCGGATGCATTTATGGTATGAATATTTAGATGTTTAAATACTTTAATTTGATAGCTTTAATATATAGTGGGGTTACAATATATTGTTTAATTGAAATGTGTATGCACCATCCTGGATATGCAGGACATATCATACATTAACACGCATAGAGAGATATCAGTCCTTATAAAAAATAAATAATGTGGTATGTTCCAATAAAACAACTATCAAACAGCGATCAAATGGCGTAGATGTAAGTAATTATTAGTCAGGGCCTCGCCAGTGGCGGGTCGCCCTATAGTGACCAGTCCGTCCGTCCGTCCGTAACAAATTATGTCCGCTCTATATCTAGAGAACCGTTATAATTTCGTACTTTATACTTGGCATGTATATTACCCAACACCGCAGGATGTGTCATAATATATGTACAACTTTCTCGGTCAAAGTTCAGGGTAAAAAAACTTTTTTCAGTTGACAACCCCATGTCATATGGTAAAGATCGTGTCCTCTCCATATCTTGAGAATTGTTATGATTTCAAAGTTTAAACTTGACATGTATGTTTACCAACACTAGAGGGTGTTTCATAATGTATGTACAACTTCCTAGGCCAATTATAACACTTTAACTAAAAAACATAGAAAATAATCACTCGCAGCACATAACGAGACTATACATGTACATGTATTAACTTAAAAAAGTGTTTCATATCAGCTTATCCATACAATTATTTTAACCACACGTTAGTATAAGAGCGGGGTCCACAGAGATTGCTCCCATCTCAATGATGTCTAGTTTCTCTCGGTCTAAGATTCATAATATATTCCATTTTTTTTACCCTTAAGGGGGCACTAGCTACGAGGTACATAAAAAATTCAAATTATGATCTTTTTTTTGTTCAATCATTAATGTAAGTAAAAAAGTGAAATAACAATTCGCTATTAGCAGCCAGTATGGTTCAATTTTGTCAAAATAAGCTAAGAAACATCGATGATGAATCATTCACTTCCGAGTGAATAATTCGACCTGATTACTTCCATATTTTACTCTTCAATTAAACCTCTTAGCTAGAGATGGATTATGCATGATTGATGCGTGTTGGGCTATTAAAAGAAAAGTGTGTCAACATTGAAAGTGAAACAAAGGTAAATCATTTGATTGACTGATTCGATCAACAAAAAAAAATCATTTTACAGGTAAAATCGATAATTAACTTATTTTTTAAACCTAAAAATTGAAATTAAACAGATATAGAAAAATCCATTTGCACGAGGTCCATACATCTATATCTATTTATGTTTATGTTTATGTTTATATCGTGTTATGTGACCATCGATTGTTTTTGGGTCATCTCGATAGTTAAATGTAATTAGATGGCGTCTACACTAAAATACACACGAAACGAATACCAATATTACTTATGAAATTACCAAATTGTTTTACGGGAAATTTAAATTCTTAACGTTTACTGTTTGCTAAATTATGAAATTTCGAAACACTAAGGATTTTCTAATCCCAGTCATAGATTACTTTAGCCGTATTTTGATCATTTTTTTAGAACTTTGGGTCCTCAATGCTCTTCACCTCTAAACTTGTTTGGTTTTCTAATTATTTTGATCTGAGCGTCACTGATGAGTCTTATGTAGACGAAACGCGCGTCTGGCGTATCAAAATATAAGCCTGGTACCTTTGATAACTATTTACTAATATTCAAATACAGCCTATAATATGAATACGTAAACTTTGATCTTTCCTTATATGAATACACAAGAAAAGTTTAGAAATTTCCATAATAAATCAAGTAGATGCCTTCAACAGTTAACAGACTGAAGATTTTCTGAGACAACTAAAGTTTTATAGCCGAATGTGAAATCAGTTATTAGTCAAATGCGTTAACAAAAAAAAAAAGACAAAACATTTTCTTTTTAACAAATGAACAAGTTAAATACTTCTTGTCATTTTTTTAGAAATGTAAATCAATGTACCAATCTACTGTTGTTGTGGTTACGTAGTTAAACATACTTCATTGCTGAAAAACAATATTAAGTATTCACAACTGATTCACTAAACATGATTATAATCGGTGCTTTACATTTGCGCGCAAAACATAGTTCAATTGCGCACAGCTTAATAGTTTTGATTACATATAGGCGCATTTTGTTACATGTAAACTCAGGTAGATTATACGTATTTATTTTAACTATAATTTTCAAGCAGGATAAGTTTTTTCGACTTATTACATGTATGCACACGCACTTTGGAACCTTCGCAAAACTTTAACTCACTCTTCGAGTTATTTCAAACTGGTAGACTCCACAGATAGTAACGTCGTCTTATCGTGATTTTTGTCATATTTTGGTTAAGTTGGACATGTTTGCGTTAAGTGTTTTGAAAATGACAAACAATGACAAAATATAAACATTCGGATTTTTGCTTCACGATTTTCTGAACATTAATTCAAGTTGGTAAATGTGTATAGCAAATATGTTAGTACATTAAAATGTGTATCATAGAGTAAATAATTTGACAAAGAATAATGCTTTATGTGCTTCCGTATATCAAAAGAGGTAGGGCCAGTTTCCCTTGATTTTTTTTCACAGAAGGGCCAATTTCAAAAAGTGCTGAAAGAATAGAATTTACGATATAAACAAGAAATTAAAATGATTTATGTTCAATATCTCAATTTTTATATATTATGATATGTCTGAAAAATGCTTAATTTAACCCCCAAAAATAGATGAAAGTCAAATATGCGGAATTTCCTGGTTTTTAGGTTGGAAAAACAGGGAATCCCCCGAGAAGGACATTTCAAGCCAAAACAAAGTTATTTTTTTTGTTGTTGTTATTATTTATACAACTAATGTTCTGAAAAAAAAAAATTGGTTAAGTGTATCCTTATTACGCCGTGGCTCCATTGGTAGCGTATTTAACTTGAAATGATAGATTGAATTTTAGAAGGGGTTCAAATCTCATGCAGATTTTTAGAATATTTTGTGTTGAAATATTAAATTGTTATGTTTCTATCATATTTTTTTCGGATAACTGTTTAATTCATAGAATCATTATTGATCATTTTGACTATACATTGTTTATCCTTTCATTAAAGAAAAAAATATAATGTGTTTCTTATTGTGTGCGTTCCTAATACTTTCCACTTACTTCCTATTCCTATGTTTACATTTATTATATATATGCAAGGAACAATTGCCGTCAAACTGAAATATGTGCTTGTACATAACCAATAATACGAGCATTGATTATATAGCAATGCAGCCCAACTGTTGTGTGTGTAATATTCACATAAAGAAAAAAAGGCCAAAGCAGAAAAAATTCAAAACAACAAAAGCAATTTTTCTAAACCTTGAACACGATTATTTTTTAAATTTGGTATTGAATGTAACAAATGCAGACAACAATGTTATCGCCAATCCACCAACTATGTAAATATCAGTCATGACTGTTACTACCGTCCCTGTACCGGTACCTAAGTCATCAGAAAATAAAACAAACCCCACAGAACAAAACAATTACACTACCAATAGTGACTATAGGTAAAACACAAAGAAAGTGTTGCAGCTGTATCACAACAAAGGGCTCATTTGCTACAATGCTGCCAGCTGATAACATGTGTTTGTACCCCTGGTGTAAGATGTTATCCGGTTCATATCAATGGCAAAAAATTAAAACCGGGACAGAAATATAAAGATACATCCAGATTGAGGAAAACAGCATCCCAGTTAAAGGCTTCCGATATTATTTGGCTTTTTACATTAAAACAGAGTCGATCTTGAATCAGATAATTAGATTATTAAATGTGTTTTGTATTTACATGTTATATTCAAAAATCATAAGAAGGAAAAAAAAACAGACACTATATAACAAAACAAAACGATGGAAAGAAAAGCAACATTATAATAAACACTACGCAGAAAACTAAAGACGGAGTAACACAAATGTCCAAATACACCGCTGGTCACTTTTCAGAAAATCGTTAATTATCGGCGACTGCTCCTGATGGATAAAAAGGGCTCTCCAGCCCATGATTATTTCTCCCTGTTGATTAGTGAATTTTGCATAACATGAGCAGCATTGAAGGTTCCACTAGTGGAACATGATATTCCTAACCTTCCAGAGAACCTTAGTTCACGCTTTATTTGAGGGGAGACGTTTTAGTTTTTCTTTAGTTTTCTGTATTATCTTTTGTGGTATTCAATGTCTTTGTCATAAGAAAATGGTTATTAGAGTAGGAGACTTAGCATGTTCCGATGTTTTATTTTGGTTATGTCTTATGTACAGATAGAGCGAGGAAGATTTACCAGTCTGCAAGTTTATGCTTCATTATAACGGGTTATGACTCTACAACGGATTTAAATTGAAGTTACACCACTGGTGTCATCAATTGACTTTGGAAAATCCCAAAACCGTACGCACAACGTCCGTTTTGAACTGCTTATCCTTCCAGAGCACATGTGTTGCCAGTTTTAGTTTAGGTTCGTGTTGCTCAGTTATGTAGATGTCTAGCTGTTATGTTTTTTTGTGGTCCGTTGTTTTTCTTTTCGTCTCTTTTGTTTGCCATTTTAGTTTTGTCTTTCTTTTTTGTCTTTTTTTCTAGTATAAGTTTGTTTTGGTTAGATTAACAAACTTTGCATTTTCATTCTCCAAATATTGAGTCAAGAATTTTATATGTTGTAGTGATACGATGAACTTAAAAAAAACCGTACAGGAGTTATTTATCAATATAACATATAAAATCAAGAATCGACCAATCACAAACGTTGTTGCAAAGGAGTAGGGCCGGTAAGACCCCTTTTTACCCCCAAAATATAGCATTTTTACAAATTTGGTAGAATGTAAACTTTAAGCTATTTATTGAAAAATAGAATACTTCTGTTCCATAAATATGGGCTGTTTAGACAGTACAATGCACAGGCATCAGGTAAAAGCATCACAAATTCGTGCATTATCACTGAAATCTTCACAATGTTAGCATTTATTCATTCTTAATATTTAGAAATATGTTGTATTTGATGATAATACATAACATATATTAAGGTTAAGAATGAACACGAATGCGGCCACTTCCATTTTAGACAAAAACAATCTGAAAAATGACGTTTTTTTTTGCATATTTGATAGATTTTTCATATGTAAGCCTGATTTGAGCATCTAAAATGACCGACTCAGTTGAAATCTTTTACATAAAGTAATTGAAACACCTGAAGTAGACACTAAAGTGTTTAAAAAATGTCTAAAACCTTTCATTATACAACTTCGAATATCAGGCCTAATCAAGCCCTTACCGGATCTTCTCCTTTGACCTTGTGACGTCAAACAATTTCCCATAATGCAATTATTGCATATAAATAACAAAAAAATACAAAACATTGCAAATTAAAGTTAAAACGATACCTGTATCTTGGCATTAATGCTCAAGGTCATGTTTTCCCCCGACTGTTTATGACGTCTTTTATAGCTGACTGTGCGGTATGGACTTTGCTCATTGTTGAAGGCCGTACGGTGACCTATAGTTGTTAATTTCTGTGTCCTTTGGTCTCTTGTGGAGAGTTGTCTCATCAGCAATCATACAATATCTTCTTTTTATATTTACACTAAATCCATTGGATGTTGGATGTGTACTGATTGATAAATAAGTCTTAGATGCATGACTTTTTTATTAGTTGTTAGTGGCTTTGAACTAGCTTTCAGTAACTGCAAGTACTCTCAGATTTGTATTAAGTGTCTTTTTGTTGTTAGGATATACAAGTACCCGGCCACGTCCACTTTGTGTTTTTGTTAGATGTATTTCAATTTGTATCCATCTGATGAGTTAAGCCTTTTTCAACTAATTGTTATAGTTCGTTCTTATGTTGTTCTGAAACACCACTGTCCCAGGTTAGGGGGCGTGTTGGGATCCCGCTAACATGTTAAACCCCGCCACATTCTGTATGTATGTGCCTGTCCCAAGTCAGGAGCCTGTAATTCAGTGGTTGTCGTGTATTGATGTGTTACATATTTATTTTTCGTTCATTTTTTTTTTGTACATAAATTAGGCCGTTAGTTTTCTCGTTTGAATTGTTATACATTTGTTATTTCGGGGCCTTTTAAAGCTGACTATGCGGTATGGACTTTGCTCATTGTTGAAGGTCATACGGTGACCTATAGTTGATAATTTCTGTGTCATTTGGTCTCTTGTGGAGAGTTGTCTCATTGGCAATCATACCACATATTCTTTTTTATAAATATACCAATTGAATAAAAAATATTGCATTAAAACGACACACAAGTTATACCAATTAAATAAAAAATATTGCATTTAAATGGAAAAAATTATACCAATTGAATAACAAATATTGCATTTAAATGAAGAAATATACTAATTAGATAAAAGTTTATCCTGACTTTTTTTTACCTAAATTGTTTTTTTTGTTGCAAGTGTCTCATCCAGCCCTTTTGTTTACTCAAAACACCTGTCCTGCCTATTTTTTTTCAAATTTCATCCTAGCCCCCCCCCCCCCCCCCCCCCAATAAAAATCAAATGGTAGCTCCCTTAACCAAATTATGACAATATCACTGCACTAAACGCTTCTAGGTATGACGACATTACTACCCTGGGATTTCCTAGTCATTTGACGTCAGACCATAACATCTTTTATAATAGATACATCATGACTTATACTGAAGCTACAATGCAAAGTCTAGTTTATTATCATCAAATTATATGTTGAGTAGGTTTAAGGAGAAATGAAGGTAATAATATCAATATCCCATACGTCAACGGATCGTGGATTCATGTCACAATATCCGTTTTAAATCGAAGCAACAATAGTATACAAATGTTATAATCTCATAACTTTAGTAAAAGTTAAAGAACATCTGAATTAATGAAAATATGATTGTCGAATTAGCATATGACCATGTTTTGTAATTAGAGTATGATATGGCCATAATTTCAATATTAAGTGACCTTTAGAAATACACAGGTGTACTTTAAAATACTGTTATGCGCAGACAATCATATGACATATGTTTTTACATGTATACCATGCTGCCATACCGTTCACTAATGTATTGATATAGTGATTATTAAATACATGTTCTAATTCATTGTTATAGCCATATGTGATGGGAAGACAAAAAGTGCAGCTTGCAACAAGTACTACAGTGATGACATAATCAGGAGGCGTGATGGGAGTACAGAAAGATCTAGTGGTGGAAAATGCTCTCGACCAAATATATGCACTGGCTGTAACAATGGATTCTACTCTGATGGACCTTATTGCCGAAGTACATATGTTATCTGCTCTTTGGTCGGGTTGTTGTCTCTTTGACATACTCCCCATTTCCATTCTCAATTTTATATTTCTCAAGTTGTATTTTAGTAACTTTTTTTTAATTGTCTTTACATTATTATACCGCGCAAAAAAATGGGAGGCGGGTATATAGTCTGTCTGTCCGGATGTCCGTCTGTCTCGCTTCGGGTCCAATGCATTTTGTTCCACATAAACTGACTTGGAATGCAGTTGCATCATGGGCTGTTGGTGTGTCATATACCAATGTCAGGTAATTCTTATCTTGACTTTGACCCCTTTGATAGCAAAACCTTGTCAAATTAGTGTACTGTGCACAACCTATGAACCCTAAAAAAAAGGTTAACTAAACTTGGAATGCAGTTGCAGCTTTGGTGCGTCAGGTCACTTTCAGGTTTTTAAGCTTTTTTGATATCTTGCATACAACCAAGCAAATATAATGTTGGTTGTTGACCGAATCCAGCTCACTCGTGTTCATTCATAGGGACTCGGTTCGCAGATTAATATTTTGTTTATCAATATTTTCAAGTCTTTTTTGTATTTCCAGTTCATTTGTATTACATTATAAATGTCTTAATGTTGGTATCTGAGGTTCAAAAATTGATGTCAGGGTCGTGGTCAAGGTCAGTATGATGATTCATCATATAAAGTTTGTTAATCTACAGTACAAAGTGTATGCATCGAACACGAATCAGACAATGTTTTATGTATCATAGGAATCAAAGGCCAAAATCAAGGTCAAAGTGATCTGTTTTTGATATATGACACGCCCCAACCTATGATTTATCAACATACAAAGTTTCATTGTACCCACGTTGTAAGCAGGGCAAAAATCAAACAAATGTTGCCTATCTTGGGGATCAAAGATCAGAGTGACCTGACGCACCAAAGCTGCAACTGCATTCCAATTTAAGTTTTTTTTGGGTTCGAATTATACCGACAACAAAGTGTAAACAAAACAAACACAGTAGGAAAAATTCAAAAAAGAAAAACACAATGGCATATAGACACTCTGTAGACAAAGAACATAAGCAAAAATGAAAGACAAGAATGCAAAAATTACAATACAATGTAACATAATATCACAATCATGCTGGGATTTAGTGTGACGTCCATTTTCACTGAACTAGTATACAATTTTATTTAGGGGCCAGCTGAGGACCACCCCCGGGTGCGGGATTTTCTCGCTGCGTTGAAGACCAATTGGTGGCCTTCGGCTGTTGTCTGCTCTTTGGTCAGGTTGTTGTCTCTTTGTCATATTCCCCATTTCCATTCTCAATTTTATGGAATATATAAATACTGGGCCAAGTCAAAAGTGTATTACAAAAAAATGGACTATCTAATACCTTTATTTTTTAAATTGTAGTTTGTCCTCGAATAGATCACTGCAATCACAGAGATTGCACATCAGTGCGTGACAACCATTGTGAGTGGTGTGATGGAGAAATAAAACCCAAAACAAGTTGGAGAGCGTATGTTCCATATCCAAGTAGAACGAAAACGTCTTGTCTAAGTAAGAACTTATCTTTTTTATTTTAGTGTGCTTTGAATCAGCAAGGTTGTATTTACTCCCTACAACAAAGGAGCACGAGACCAACAATTTTTCAAAGTCAAGTTTGTGTATTATATACCAAAAACTACACACAAAGGTATTGAGAAAGTCCAATGTTCTTTAGAATATAGATATAAGAAGATGTGGTAAGAGTGCCAATGAGACATCTCTCCATCCAAGTCACAATTTGTAAAAAAGAAAACACTAAAGGTCAAAGTACGGTCTTCAATGTATAGTTCACTGATCCTGCGGACAAAGCTTCAAATAGTATTGTCTTTGTATGTTAATCGTATTACTACGAATGTCTTGTAAAAGAATTAGGAATAAATGAGCACTCAGGTAATCCCACATACAAAGACATATCATTTGACAAGGATGAAATTTTGGCAAATCATAAGTCCTTCATGGCTTCAATGAACATTACATTGAACAACAAATCGGAGGACTTACTTTGTTTGTTTTGGATACCTAAGCTTCTCAAAATTCCGTACAAACAACGGTACATTGCCGGCTCATCTGTATGTTCCACTAAAGAATTGTCCATTAGATTGACTAAAATTCTGTCCGCAGTGAAAGAGGGTTTTCAGAAATACTGTGAAACTGTTTACTCGCGTAGTGGTATTAACCATATGCGGATTCTTATAACTTCTAAAGAACTTCTGGACAATTTTAAATCTCGGTCTATTTCTGAAGTTAGTTCTATCAAAACTTTTGATTTTTCAACCCTTTCTACCACCATTCCCCATGTGAAATTGAAAAATCGCCTAAATAAATAATCCTCAATGCCTTTCAACATAAAAATGGTAGCATATGCTATAAATTTATTACTTTGGGATATCATAAGGCATATTTTGCTAATAGTGAAAAAGGGGTAAAACATGCTACTCAGAGGAACAAGTAATCAGTATGCTGGAGTTTCTTATCGACAACATATTTGTTGAATTGGGAAATAGACTTTTTCATCAAATTGCCGGCATTCCTATGGGAACGAACTGTGCGCCTCTCCTTGCCGACCTCTTCTTATTTTCATATGAATCGGAGTTCCTTCAGACACTTGTCAAAAACAAAGAAGCCAGATTATTTATTTTTCACTTTCAGATATATTGATAATGTTCTTTCCATTAACAATCCGAACTTTTCTGATTGGGTTCCATTAATATATCCCCCATAACTAGAAATTAAAGAAACAACAGACACGGCTTCCTCTGCTTCATTTTTAGACTTATACCTCGAATTTGACATACACAGTCATCTCAGTACCAGAATCTATGACAAATAAGACGGTTTTAATTTTGAAATTATCAATTTCCCCCACCTGCATATGGAATATACATTTCCCAACTTATTCGATATTCAAGAGCTTGCAGCTCCTACTCAGACTTTGTAAAACGTCACCAGTATCTGAGCAAAAAGTTGATGAACCAGGGGTATGCCAAAGAACGTGTCGTCCTTTTTCTAAAAAAGTTTATCGGAAGGTACCAAGACCTTGTTGATAAATATTCCGTATCAACTTCACAAATAATACATGATAGTCTTGCTGCATAGATTCTGCGTACTGACGTTGTTTATCATCTTAATAACGTGTTATATTGTTCTTTTAATTGTCTTTGTTCTATTATTAATATTACTTTTACTATTTGGTCTGTTTTGGGTGATATCCATCTGACGTGGCTCGGTACTTATGCATCCCGTCAATGTTTTGTTTGTATTATCTTTCATTTTTGCTTGTGTGCTTTGTACGTGTGACTTTTTGTGTTTCTTTGGTACATATGACGTGGCTCTATACTTTGAAACATCCCGCCATTATGTTATTGTTCTATAATAATGCCAATATGTTATTGTTCTATTATTATTTTGAAAATACTTTGAACGACAAAATTATTTTATATCTCTACCTGTTTGACGTTTACATCCTGACGTCAACCACGCGATTCTAGACCAGAGTTGATGTGAACCTACCCATTCAGTCACAGGACTTCAAATATTTCAATCCTTTATGGGTTTATTTAAAATACAAAAATAAGTAAGCGCCATAAAACCAGGTTCAATCCACCATTTTCTACATTTGAAAATGCCTGTACCAAGTCAGGAATATGACAGTTGTTGTCCATTCGTTTGATGTGTTTTATCATTTGATTTTGCCATTTGATTAGGGACTTTCTGTTTTGAATTTTCCTCGGAGTTCAGTATTTTTGTAATTCTACTTTTTAGTAAGTCTGAAACTGATATACACTGTACGATTCCATACGCATTTAATACTAGATGATGTGCTAAATGATTTTGTTTTATCAACCAAGAGAAGCGGCTTAATATATAAGTACAACACTACAACACAATATGATACTAAGATATAGATTTATTCAACTGTTTCATCATAACGAAAAACGGTCGACGTGAAAGATTATTACTCTGTAAGACTACGATGGAAAACTATTGGTGACAATAATTGAACACTTTGTGCTATTGGCATTACATAAAATGATCACAACAGAGCTATGTTGTTACGAAAACAAACAATGTGAGTGCCGGAAATGACTTTCAAACAATATAAGATTCAGCTGCTACGTGTAAAGATACAGACATTACACACCTACAAATGTATAAACTGCAGGAAGAAAATAGTAAACTTAACAAACCTATGCAGTCATTTTGATAATCCATAGAAAAGAGAAAACTAAAATTTCATCACACAATACCAATAATGGGACAAACTATTATCATTATTGAAAAAAATGGATGCACAAGGAAAACCTCTGCCCTGCAAAAGTTAAAAAGTATAAAGAAAAAAAAAGTTAGGACAATTCAAAAGTTTGCTTTTCAACATTTAGGATTTATGTTTACCTTCAACAAAATCGTACATTAATCAAAAATAAACAATGTTGTTGACAGGAGTGATGACGATTTTTTTTTTTGTAATATGAAGAGAAAAAAATTACGTGATCTGATGAAGATTTTAATTTTAATTGCAGTTCAGTGTTTCTGTTGTTCCGTTGTTTTCCACTAGTAGCTGATGTGTTTCCCTCTGTTTCAGTTTGTAACCTTGATTTGTTTTTGCTTAATCGATTTATGACTACATTCTATTGAACAGCGGAATATACTACTGTTGCCTTTATTTAATGTAAAACTGGTGATTGTTTCTGGAACTCCATTCTAGATAAACGTGTTCTTTTTTTTCGTTGAATAATCCCGAGTTCTCTAGATAAACTACCGAAATTTACACAAAGAAACTTATCTTAAATAAATGTAACATAACCAGCATTAGTTGTCCTTTTCTAGATTGAGACATTTCAATTTCCAAAGGGGAACTCCATACTAAAATTATCAACAAAAGATACAATTTTTTACTCCCTATTGTTTGATTTTCCTTTTTTGGACGGCGATGTTCCTTTGGCTCCATCATACAGTGTTTAAATAGCCAAACTCGTTCTTTATGCCTTTGAGTGTAGTGATTTTATTAATATTAACAAACGTAGTCTATACATCGTAGGTTACTTATTAAGTCAGAGAATTCGTTACCATAAATTACACATTTACTAAATTCTTTCATTGATACAAAGATAGTAAATTTGGATGTACCTAAAGAAAACTTATTTAAAACGGTATAGGTTACATCGTAAATTTTACGTTACTATTGTATTAAAAGCGCTGAAATCACTATGCGTAAACTCGTCGAACCTTTGAACAAACTTATTAATAAAGCTAACCTTATCAATGTTTTAATATTGTTTACATTATCACCAACATCAAATTTCGTCATCAACAAATTAAAACATATTTAAATTTGTATTCTTCTCGAATGGATTTTGGGATGTACAAATACACATCTACGTTTATTTTCTATTTAAAGATTGCTTTGTCTATGTATAATTTGGTACATATTTGTCATAAGGTTAAATCCTAACGATCCTACTGCCTGTCCATCTTTATTTTGGCATTGCACAAGTCATGTCTTCTTTGACTGCCCATAGCGTTAAAACACTAAATCCGAGGAATGTGTTTTGATTGATTTTAGTCTCTGATGCATGACGTTTTTTTGTAAATTGTTTTAGCTTTACCTAGCTTTCAGTAACTGCGAGTACTCTCAAATCGTACTTTTGTGTTAATTTGACCTGTTGACACAATTTGTAATACATTTCTGCAATTCAATAATTACTTATTTTGCGTTCTATCTCGTCTCACTATTTGCAATATGTACCATCTTTGATAAGTATTTATAATTAGTATGACCATACATTTTCACTTCTTTACTCTGTAAATTTATTAATTTTGTAAAACAAATGTTAACTTCCGTACTCCTAACAAAAAAAATATTATATTTAAATTTATCATTGTACGTTGTTTTATTTAACATTTTCTGGTTAGGGTTATCTTTTTGAAAGAGCTGCGAAAGATTCCAGAGGGACATTTAAATTTTTATCGTTTTTTATTATAGATTAGACCGTTAGTTTTCATGCTTAAATTATTTTACACTAGTCATCTTGTGGACCTTTATAGCTTTCTGTTCGGTGTGAGCCAAAGTTCCGTGTTGAAGGCCGTACTTTGACCTGTAATGGTTTACTTTTACAAATTGTGACTTGGATAGAGATTTGTCTCCATGGCACTCATACTACATATTCTTATTTATCTTTAACACAATCCAGACCATTAAACATTTAATCTCTTCTTCCAAAAACAACATACATTTTCAGATATGCGCGGATTTCTATAATCAAAACTAAATGAAATACATCACTGATGTGAAACAAGATCGCTCAAGATCTCAATCTAATTATGATGCCAGTGAACACTGTGACGTAATCATCACAGTTTCTATAAAAATGGAATTTTTAGTTCGATTTTCACGAATTGGAAAATGAAAGGAATTCCAAGTTTAAATATAAATAGAGAAATATGATTAGCCAATCGCACAAGGCCAATTTCGGTAAGGACCACATTCATCCTTATTTATTAAGGATAAAAAAAGTTTGAATTGGATAAAAAGACGTGTGTGAAAGGTAGAAAGCACTATTTTATCAGAGTTTAATTCTAAAAGCATTGTGTTTTACGACCCAAATAGTTCAAAAATAGAGATTTTTTTGCAAAATTGGGATAAATCTTCCGGTTTTTAACCACATTAAGAAGCATATGAATCATACAGCGCAGGCGTCGACAAGCCAATTATTCAAGTCAGATATGAAAGATGTCAACCCAAACGTTATGTTGAAAGAACGTATTTATCAAAGTATGCGCTCTGTTTCTTGTCCAAAACATCAATACACATTAACCACTTTTCATAGAATTTTCGTAGAAAAATCAAAATGAGTACTTTTTAAAATGTCATTATTAGAACGCAAGTCCGTAAATTTAACACTTTTTTTATTTTATGCAAGACATTTCTAAGGCAATACAATATCGATACCTTGGGTGTCAGAACCCATGCGTGTTATGAAAGGTCGGCAATAAAACAATGTTATTTTTTTAATAAAACCATCATCTTGTAATACGCATTCGGATCCAAATGAATATTACAAATGTTTCAAATCAAACGTGCGTAAAAAAAAAGACAACAGTAGTATACCGCTGCTCAAGAATCATTAATCGATTGAGAGAAAACAAATCCGGGTTACAAACTAAACCCGAGGGAGACACATCAACTAAAAAAGGAAAACAACGGAAAAACAGAAACACTGAAGTGCAACAAAAACAAACGCAAATGCAACATACATAGATACGAACTATTTGATAACAACTGCCATATTTCTAATTTTGGTACTGGACATTTTAAGAAAAAATGGTTGGTTGAACCTGGTTTTATGCATAGACAACCCTACCATTGAACATTCATTATCGATATGCCTGCTTTTTGGCAAAGTGTTTAATAATGTGATTCAGAATTCATACAGAAGTTTATCAGGAAGAATAAAAAGACGATAGCAAAAAAACATCGCTTAAAGATGATAAGCCTGATGGCCATGCTTAACAGTTATTTTTCATTGTAATTGAATATAGGATATCACAGATCCAATTAAGTCCTCCACATCTAAAAATGCATACATAACAGGAGACAATTAACGTGAAGGTTTTACAGTGCCATCAGTTGCTTTTAATCTTGATTTGTGTCTTTTAAATGGATTGATGAAATTGAAAACAAGACCTTTGTTTCTCACTTATTTATCTACAATGTATAATTGATGAACAAGGACTTGTTTCTGTTCAAATGCACATACAGTCAGATATCTATAATACACTTTTGAAGTATTCGTGTTTGTTTTGTGTTTCTGTTAAATCACAATCGATTTCGGGTTTCATTTCATGAAGAATTGTAGACTATAATTTGATAAGACCGCAGCCAATCAAATCCACGGCGTGCAGGAAAAGTGGTGAAAAATACAAAAGGGAAATTCAAAATGCATAAGACGAAAAAATACCGAAAACCCCATAACAACAAATAATATACAGACGAATAGACAAACAGTAGTCTACGAGTTCTGTAAAGAAATCTTGAGGCGAACCCAACGAAAACCCGGGGAGATTTCATGTGGACTCAGAGAGTAAGCAGACCATACTCCAAATAAAGCACCCGGATGTTGCTCGTGCAAAGTACAAATTCTATGATATGTCACTTTCGGTAATGTCATAAACGAGCCAATAAGAGTGGCATAGTAGTTCAAACAATTAAAACATACCGTTGGTCATTTGTAACACAAATATTGAGCAACGATCAACTAAATCGTGATGACTTCAACTGTACCATGTATAACCCTTGGTTCAAATAACAAAGTCGTAACAAGCATCTCCTATCAAGGATATCATGATAGGAAAAGAAAATTCTGAAGTATACTATCAGTTCGGATTTATATTCTCCGTATGCAGGTGCTGCTATAATCTTACTAAATATATATTGAAGTTAAAGAAACAGGAAGCTTAAACCATCTCTTTTGTTTTGTTTAGAAAAGGAAATATTTACTGAGCGAAAAGTTACAAGTTGTTAATTAGCTTTATTTAAAAAGCCCAACAAGTTCCGTTCCTGAAAACAGTGCGAAAATAGTCACTGATAAGAGTATTGGGTATTGATAATTTAGTCATAACCAATGAATACACATTTATTTTGTTTTTATTTGTATGTCCACAGAGGCTTGTTCCTGGAGATCAGACAGTACGAGATGTTTTCCTGGAACCTGTTTAGATGACCTTGCTTCTAAGTGCACATGCATGAAAGGGTTTGGAGGAAATCATTGTGATAACAGTATGTTTCTCCTAGAATATTAAAAAAAATTTTAAATTTCAATACCTTAAAACAGACCGCAATAGGCATACAATATTTCCTAGAACTATTTAAGGTGCATTTTTGTTGACATGAACACTTCAATCGTATCTAATTTACTAGCTCTATAAACAACATGAACGTTAAAAATATCGATGTGATATCCCGTTTTTTTCCTAATCTAATTACAAATCATTTGCTGCATCCGAAGGGCATTTCTAAATTTTTCTTCACAATAAACACTAAACAAAAATAAAAATTGATAGCCAATGATGCTTAATAACCTAAATACGTTATGAGCTTTTATGACCAGAAGTAATCTAAACTGAATAGACAAATAAAACTGTCGTCAATTTTTTTAAATAAATGAGTTGGAACTTTAACTTTCGATAATTTCTTCTAAATGGATCATCGGAAAAACTTTTCAAATTATGTTATTAATCATGTCAGTATAGATATATAAAAGTATAAATGTTTTTATTTTATGTTTTTGGCCTTGAAATAGCTGTCAGTTACGTACTGTCGGATCTGTACTTTTTGTCTCTTTAGTTGTTATGGATGTATAAATACCCTGTACGTCCGGTCTGTGTTTTTCTGGTAGATGTTTATTTTTCTTGTTTTTTATCGATCTGATGAGTTAAGCCCTTTTCAACGGATTCTTATAGTTTGTTCTTTATGATGTGCCACCACTGTCACAGGTTAGGGGATCTCTCACAAACTGTTTTATCCTGCCACAATCTTTATGTGCCTGCCCTAAGTCATGAATCGGTAATTACAAGATGAGTAAATTAATGATTCAGGAACAACATATTTAAAGTACATGATTTATAACAGTATTGAAAATTCCGTAATTTTTATCTCAATCTCATATTCAACGAAAAAGAAAAGACCTCATTTTAAACATATTTTTGAAAACTAATACCAGTTATTCAAGTGTGTTAAATGTTCGTTATTAACTTATTTTAAAATTACTCAATTGTCTAGTCTTCGTCGTTAGTTTTGACTTATTGGTACCCACTTGACAATTCCCTGATAATGAAAATCATTATTGTACCCGTACATGTATAAAACAACCTCATTGATAATCATTTCACATTTCTTTTGATTTCAGACTTTGAATTGGTTAAAGAAATAACCTTCCTGTATTATACATTGTTATAACTATAAAATATACCAGTATGATGCGATAAATCTCTCTTTCGCTTTTGTCTTAGCCCCAACACTGCAGAGAGCCTTAAATACTTTTTAAATAAAAAAGCCGTGTTCTCTTAAAATTAAGAAATGTTTTGATCATTATTTATTTTTTTTTTATTTTGTTTGTTTACCCAATAAACTTTATTGTAGTCACTATTGACGTTGATGTAAAATATGCAGAAGCCAAACTGATTCATAAAGTTGAGGCGACAGACAAAATTATTACTACACCAATTGATCCAAATGATCCAGGTCCTCAACCTATAAGATGGACTAACAATGTTGCCTGGCAAACTGCTGAATTGGAATTCAATAGCAAGTTTCCGGATTTAGGAGCGCATCCACATATGGACCGAGCAGGCGAAACACATTTTGTAACAGATTTTAAATATGGGATCATTTATGCTGCCATGGACCTACGTTACGACAAGGGTATACATTTTACTTAAGATAACAATGTCAATTTGATGTAATCTGAGTTCGGTATTTTTTTTTTTATTATTTTACTTTTTACCATTGTTTACACTCAACAAAAACAATGTGTAAATAGTAATCAAAGGTACCAGGATTATAATTTAATACGCCAGACGCGCGTTTCGTCTACATAAGACTCATCAGTGACGCTCAGATCAAAATAGTTATAAAGCCAAACAAGTATAAAGTTGAAGAGCATTGAGGACCCAAAAAGTTGTGCCAAATACGGCTTAGGTAATCTCTTCCTGGGATGAGAAAATCCTCAGTTTTTCGAAAAATTCAAAGTTTTGTAACAGGAAATTTATAAAAATGACCATATAATTTATATTCATGTCAACACCGAAGTGCTGACTACTGGGCTGGTTATACCCTCGGGGACGAAACGTCCACCAGCAGTGGTATCGACCCAGTGGTGTAAATAGTTATCAAAGGTACCAGGATTATAATTTAATACGCCAGACGCGCGTTTCGTCTACATAAGACTCATCAGTGACGCTCAGATCAAAATAGTTATAAAGCCAAACAAGTACAAATTTGAAGAGCATTGAAGACCTAAAATTCCAAAAAGTTGTGCCAAATACGGCTAAGTAACAAAGTTTTAACTTATTTAAATAAGTTGAATGATAATGGTAAAACAATCATCATGTATGCACTATGTACAAGATGAACTATTTATTGTGTTATATTTACAATGATAACGTCAACAATTAGATTACATATAACACAAAATTATGTTAAGGTCACATTTTGCCTTTTGTGTTCCTATTAGGAAATAAACTAGAAAATGCAAACGAAATCGCGGTATAATTGGGTAGGTGTTGAAACAAGGAGTGTGAATTTTCTTTGGGGTTCGGTATTTTTGTTATTTTACTTTTTACAGTTACATCTGCTATAAATTTACTTTGGACATGGAAGGGCATTTATAATTATAACCAAGGCTTCAAATATGATAATAAAGATTTAAAGTGACTCTGATGTATCCTTATATTGGCCATTTGTGCTTCTTTCTATGGCAGAATCAGCTAACTCCTACAAATTGTTATCTTTACTGAAGTACATTTATGTTTTTATAGACACTTTAAATGTAGTAGTGCAATTTTAAATACCTTCACGCTGTTTAATTTCTCGTTATTATAATTATTTATGCAAACAAACTTCAATATGTCACATAAGTTATTGATCGTAAATATGTTTTCATTATTTAGGGGGTAATCACTCCACAGAAGTACGCAGTTATACGTGCTATTCAAATGAAAACGTGCCAATGTCAGATAACCATTGCAACAGAAAAAACCCAAGAGGGGCAGTTGACATAGCCGTTTGGGACAAAAGGCATGGTTACAGGTAAGGACATTAATTGAATCATTTACATTATATGGGTATAAAATAACAATATTAATTATGTTCCCGTGGTATCAGAACTATCTAAAGCTTCTTTTTATAAATCACACCTATGTTTTCTAACCAGTCTTTCCTTATATTTACCTTGCAATATCCCACAAAATAATTTCACTGTGTAGACGTGATTAAAAGATCTATTAAGCAATTGTAATAAACGGGTACTTCAATTTTATTTTATATAGATTGTCTTTCAAATGGACATTGAAGAGTGGAGGATACTTGCGGTATATTGATAGAGAGGCCTCACGCAACATACGGGTATCATTGAAAGGAAAGACACATTCACAAAGTTACATTTTTCAATGGGATCTTATAAAGCCCTACCACCAATGTGTCGCTGATAAAAGCAAATGTTCAAAACCTCCTGTGAAAACAACAGATGTGACAGATAAGGTGAAATAAATGTTTAAATATGTCTCAGGAATTCAATTGAAATTGAAATAAATACATCATAGCTTCCAGGATAACAATTTTGTAAAAGACTCATCAGTGACGCTCGAATAAAAAAGTTAAGTACGAAGTTGAAGAGCAATATGAAAGAAATATTTCCAATTTGTTCTATGGTAAAACACATTAAGATGGCGATTGTTGTCTTCTATCTCAAAACTAGTAAAAAAGATCATTAAGACTTTTAAACATGTTTCCTGTTTTTTCCCCTGTTATCATGAAATCAAATAGATAGAAATTTAAATAGATTCAAAGGTTCAACCAGCAATAGTCTACAAATTAGTGAAGCCATACCGACATCATTAGTCGATTACTTATACCAGTAACTTCCCTTTATACTGAATTTTACCTATGTTTTGTATTTTTTTAACGAAAACCTTAACCATGCACCATTCTGTAATGTTAATTTCGACCTGTCCTTTTTTTTTTAATACAATTGATTTTTCGATGGTCTGATAGTACATTTTTAGTTTCCAATACTGGGGTTTGTTGAGGTTTTTTTGGAGATAAACCAAGAGCTTTAAGATTTGTATTAGCTTATTTTAAGGCTATAATATTGCAATGGAAAAGAAATAAATTTATGCTATTAGTTCAAAATAGAATAAATATTCTGAAATAGTGTTTTCGCTGCAAGAAATTTTACAGTATTTATTACTTAAGAAATAAAGATAACTGTGTATTTCAACTAACATTAACATATTTAACATTGATAATGGCATGGCACGTAAAATTCTGCTTCAGCACATCGGTTTAGTTCAGTGCATAGGCAATGAATAGGATATTCAAATTGTATGCTTACATAAACAGCTATGATGTAGTAGCTCTCAATTTGAATTGATCTGCATCTCGACATAAATAAAATATTGATAACGCGTCTGGCGCAAATACAAAATTTCAATCCTGCTATCTATGATGAGTTTATATATTTACCCAATCTGCCATACATTGTAACATTAAGCTGTCTTTCCTATGTACTTCGTTTTCAAACTGTACTATCAGCATAACAACAGGTAACCTTTATCTAGGAATTTTAAATTGACCAAAGATTTTTATTATTTAGATAAATTACTTTCTATAATGTTTTGGCAGTGTAACCTTTTCTGGTCCCATTTATTAGAAAAAAAATAAACAACTTGTGGTTGCCGTTCATCTCAAAAGATGATAAGATGAGCATAAAATCGTAAGTTTTATAATATCAACGGATGAATCAACTTTGTGAAATGTGGAAAGTTTTCAAAGGGGCTTTTTGTTTTATCAAAAATAAACTGTCTAAAAAAAAAGAAAATTTCTTTGATAATCATTATAGAAACAGATTATTTTATAGTAACACGTTGGTAATAGGATTTGTCTAATCTTGATAGTTAAATTATAATTTTAAAGTCCTCACCAAGGCTCGATAATATATCTATCTCGATTAGATGAATCCGATGTATCAATGTAAGCATTTACATTTATCTGCCTATAGATTCATTTTGGTTGTATAGGCAAATGTACCAATCTCTTGGGATGGATGGAAAGATGACATGGCTGGTCTGCATCACTACGAGTATCAAGTGTTTGAGTTGGGATCTTATGGCTCAAAGTTAGTTCAAGGAACAAAGATGGTGGCACAAGATTTGAACATTACTATTAGTCAAACAAATGCAAGTATAGAAAACATATAAGTTGTGAAAGTCTTAGAAGACAACAATTTTCAACATTGTTTAATGAAATCTAGATTGCAATTTGATATTTGTTATACAAAATACGAGGATTAACATTAAGATAACTCGACACAAAAAATTTGTAAATTTCAGAACTTACTAAAAATTGAGACTATCACTTTGAATTGTTTAGAACTATAAGATGTTAAAACAAATAATATAAGCAAAAGTGATGCTAAACGCCGAACAAATTGAAAATCACAAATCTAGTATAAAATTAAAGAGCGGATAAAATCAAAAAGACCAAACGTGAATCCGTAATCCGAAAAAAATCGATGCCATTCTAAAAGGTCAAAACGATATTTCATAGACCGAAGCGTACATAGCTACCTTATAAATTTTCCTCCACTGAAACTCTGTCGATTACATTTTCATATTTAATAAGCTTAAAAACTAATTGCAGGATAAATATGTGTGGTTTAAGTACTAATATATGATACGTTTTATTTAAGCAGCTAAAACGTATATATTCTATTATGATCCATATGCAAATAACAAAAGGGTAAGACACTACGTTTGTGCGCATGTGTCAAATAAATTTTGTTCTGATTCGAAAACGGCTTTGTTTTCAAAGATAAATAAGGACGTCTGTTTTTTAAACGCTTTTTAGTAAATATATAAATAAGTACAGCGTGAGTATTAATAGTGGTTATGACGACTGGATTTCGTACTATCAGGTTAAGTAATTTCAAACAGCTTTCTATGTTGTAATGTAACACTATTGTTTCAGGTTAGTGTGAAGGTTGGTGTCTGTATAAACGTTTTAACCCTCTGCATTTGTTTGCAACTGTTCTAAGTCAGGAACTTGATGTTCAGTGGTTGTCGATTGTTAATGTGGTTCATAGATATAAGAAGATGTGGTATGAGTGCCGATGAGACAACTCTCCATCCAAGTCAAAATTTATAAAAGTAAACCATTATAGGTCACAGCACGGTCTTCAACACGGAGCCTTGGCTCACACCGAACAGTAAGCTATAAAGGGCCCCAAAAACTTACTAGTGTAAAACTATTCAAACGGGAAAACCAACGGTCTAATCTATATAAAAAACGAGAAACGAGAAACACTTATGAACCACATCAACAAACGACAACTACTGAACATCAGATTCCTGACTTAGGACAGGTGCAAACAAATGCAGCGGGTTTGAACGTTTTAATGGTACCAAACCTTCACCCTTTTTCTGAAACAATAGTGTAACATCACAACATAGAAAGACACACTATAAAATATCAACTGAAATAGCTTAACTCAACCAAAGGACATATTAACACCATTGAACATACACTGAACAAATAAATTTGACCTATGACACAATGTAAATACAAAATAAATAAACTAAGGGAAGAATAATAAAAGTAACTTGTTATATCAGTAAGAAATGTTAAACAATTAAAGAAAAACAATATGCTCGAACAAAAATATCAGCCATTTGCAATAACTTTAAACACAGGTAAATGAAAATAATTTTGTTGTTAGGTATACGTGTACAGTACCAATAGAGAAAGGAAATATTTTTTCAAAATAAATAATTTTGATGTTCATAGTACGAAGTGAAAATTAATAGTAATACCAAACACTTATCAAAGCTGGTATATAGACCAGATATAACCCTGAATAACATTGAATGACAAAAAAGCAATACAATAAGTATCAACAGGTCAAATAAACAAGAAAGTACGATTTGAGAGTACTCGCAGTTACTGACAGCTAGTTAAAAGCCAAAACAATTAATAATAAAAAATCATGCATCAGAGACTAAAATCAACTAAAACACATCCCAGGGATTTAGTATTTTAACGTCATGGACAGTCAAAGAAGACATGACTAGTGCAATGCCAAAAACAAATGTATCGACAGACAGTAGGATAGTTAGGAGTTTAACCTCTTTATAGATCTAAACGAACGTGGGTGTGTCTTTATACATCCCGCTTGAAAAAAATACAAATTTAGTTATGTTTTAATTTGCTGATGACAAAATCGATATTAGTGCCAATGTAAACTATATTCAAAGATCTAATTACAACATTGGTAAGATAACCTTTACTAATAAGTTTGTTTAAAGGTTCGATGAGTTTACACGGATCACATAGTGATTTCCGCGCTTTAAGTACAATATTACCGTAAAATTTAGGATGTGAAATACCATTTTTAATCAGTTTTCTACAAGTACAGCCAAATTTACTAATCAAATCTTTGTATCTATGAAAGAACTTAGCAAACGTTTTACGTAATTTATGGTAACGAAATCCTTGATTTAATAATTTACCAGTGATGCATTGATTACGTTCGTTAAAATGTTTCTCGATTCTCATTTTTTATGCAGATAAGACCGTTGGTTTTCCTATTTGAATTGTTTTACAGTAGTCATATTGGGGCCCTTTATAGCTTGCTATTCGGTGTGACCCAAGGCTTTGTATTGAATATAAAAAAGATATAAAATAAGATGTGGTATAATTGCCAATGAGACAACTCTCCACAAGAGCCAAAATGACACGAAAATTAACAACCGTACGGCCTTCAACAATGAACAAAGCCCATACCGCATAGTCAGCTATAAAAGGCCCCGAATTGACAAATGTAAAACAAATCAAACGAGAAAACTAACGGCCTAATTTATGCACAAAAATGAACGAAAAACAAATATGTAACACATCAACAAACGACAACCACTGAATAACAGGCTCCTGACTTGGGACAGGCACATACATACAGAATGTGGCGGAGTTAAACATGTTAGCGGGATCCAAACCCTCCCCCTAACCTGGGACAGTGGTGTAACATTACAACATAAGAACGAACTATAAAAATCAGTTGAAAAAGGCTTAACTCATCAGATGGATACAAATAGAAATACTACACAGAGTGGACGTGGCCGGGTACTTGTATATTCCGACAACAAAAAAAAACACTAAGTACAGATCTGAGAGTACTCGCAGTTACTGACATCTAGTTCAAAACCACTAAGAACTAATAAAAAAACATCATGCATCTAAGACTTAATTATCAATCAGTACACTTCCAACGTCCAATGGATTTAGTGTATAGATGTCATAAACAGTCACAGAAAAACACAACCTTGTTCAATGGCAAGATACAGGTATCGACAGATTGTAGATCCATGAATGTGTTATTGTATATAACAAAAATATTTAGTCTTCTTTTAATTTACTGATAAAAAATCAATATTGATACCAATAAAAACAATATTCAATGATCTAATTACAGTGTTGAATTGGTAACCTTTAAGAATAAGTTTACTTAAAGGATCGATAAGTTTACCAGGATCGTTTTTTAATTTCCGGGCAGGGTAAACAACATTTCTGTACACATGAGGATGTGCTATCCCGTTTGAAATAAGTTTCCTACAGGTACAACCAAACTTCAAAACCAAATCTTTATATTTATGGAAGAATTTAGTAAAGGCTTTAAGTAATTTGTGGTAACGAAATCCCTGGCTTAATATTTTACCAGTAATACATAGATTACGTTCGTTAAAATCAAAAACGTCACAACAGACTCGGGCATAGCGAGCTAGTTGTGAAATATAAACACCGTAAGATGGTGCCAAAGGAACATCACCATCCAATAAGGGCAACATAACAATAGGGAACGAAAAATCGTCCCTCTTGTCATGAATTTTAGTGTAGAGTTTCCCGTGTAAAACCGAAATATCTAAATCTAGGAAAGGACAGTTATTACCGTTTAAATTTGATTTATTTGAAGTAAGTTCCTTTGGGTAAATTTCAGCAATATATTTAGAAAATTCTTGATTATTTAACGAAAAAATATCATCAAGATAACGGTAAGTATTGTTGAATTTATCAATTAAAGGCAAATAAGACGGGTCTTTACTAAGTTTGGTAATAAACTGTGATTCATAACAGTACAACAACAAGTCTGCCTTTACAGGTGCGCAATTAGTGCCCATTGGAATACCTACAACCTGTCTAGCATATTTACCTTTCTCATTAGAAGAGAAGAAGGCTTTAAATGAATTGCAGCAAATATATTTGCATTCAGATTTACCAAACGACCATTTAATTAAATAGGAAAACTTTTGTTTGATAAGATTGTGTGGAAGTGTAGTGTAAAGAGTAGAAAAGTCAACAAAACTGTCCACAGAATCAAAAGGACCATCAAAAGCACTTAATTTATCTAAAATATCCAAAGAATTTTGTTCACTCCAAAAACAGTTAATTCCACTATTTTCATATATTTTATTACAATAGTTTCTGATAAGCTCTTTGATAGTAGTTAAGGAACTTGTTAAAAGCACTGAAAGATTACTTGTAGAACACTTACTAGAGGCCGAGATGAAACGATATTTTACTGGTTTTTTGTGTAGTGTACATAGTAGAGACCTTCAAATGTTCAGAAGAAGCCTTAAGCTGTGATGTGGTTGTGATATGTTTGTTTACTATATGACTCTCTGTGGAGCGCACAGACTTGAACGTAGATGAATTTAAAATCTCAATCTTAAGAACGTCCGTGTAGTATTTACGGCATAATGTACCACCACCACAATGTTGGCTGCTTTGTCGGCCGGTACAAACACAAACCGCTTTGAAAGTTCTTGAAGTTTATTTCTTATTCTGGAAATAGGCTTATTATGTACTCTTTTATTTATTTCTGAATTTTTTTAAAATTTGATACTCTATTATCTACAACATGCATACATTTATTTTGAAGGCCGTACTTTGAACTATAATGGTTTACTTTTTACAGCATGTGACTTGGATGGAGAGTTGTCTCATTGCCACTCATTCATCATCTTCTTGTATCTATTCATTATTTCTCAACATTTTACTGTAAAGTGTATTTCTTTTTTTGTTTGCTATATAAAAAAGACGATGTGGTATGATTGCCAATGAAACAACTCTCCACAAGAGACTTAATGACACAGAAATTATAAACTATAGGTCACCGTACGGCCTTCAACAATGAGCAAAGCCAATACCGCACAGTCAGCTATAAAAAGGCCCCGAAATGACAATGTAAAACAATTCAAACGAGAAAACTAACGGCCTAATTTATGTACAAAAAATGAACGAAAAACAAATGTAACACATAAACAAACGACAACCACTGAATTACAGGCTCCTGACTTGGGACAGGCACATACATACAGAATGTGTCGAGGTTAAACATGTTAGCGGGATCCCAACCCTCCCCTAACCTGGGACAGTGGTGTAACAGTACAACATAAGAACGAACTATAAAAATTAGTTGAAAGAGGCTTAACTCATCAGATGGATAAAAATACAAATACTACAAATACAAGTGGACGTGGACGGGTACTTGTACATCCACACAACAAAAAGACACTAAGTACAGAGTTGAGAGTACTCGCAGTTACTGACATCTAGTTTAAAGCCACTAACAACTAATAAAAAAAATCATGCATCTAAGACTAAATTATCAATCCGTACCTTCCAACATCCAATGGATTTAGTGTAAAGACGTCATAAACAGTCAGAGAAAAACATGACCTTGTGCAATGCCAAGATACAGGTATCGACAGATTGTAGATCCATGAATGTGTATATGTATATAAATTTAACTAGCATGTGTATATTATTATTGTTTATTTAACAAGAATCATAGTGATTATCGTACTTTTTTTCTATAAATTATTTTTTTGTTGTACATTTGAATGAGATGGGCTGGTCACATTGACCTTTAGATCTCTTTAAGATTTTATATCATGTCAAAGGTTGGCTTTCATCGAAAGTATTTAACAACATCATTTTTAATATACATCAGAGACACAAATATAAGAAGCAAATATTGCATATTCCTTTTTACTTGCATGCATTTTATCTTATAAAAGTTCTTTTTAAACATAAGATATTACATTTGTGTTTTTATAGGCTGTCATAACTTTTACGTCACCAGGATTATACTCCGCAACAGTCATTGTCTATGACAAAGCACTCAATTATAAAGCTACGCGATGTGTGATCCTTTACGACAACCAATCCAAAGTTGACACAATGACAGGGAAAAGAACTATTGTTGAACAAGCATCAAAAGAGACAAATTATACTTGGATTTCTGTGAGTGACAAAACTTTAAAAGTATTGTGGATGGATCGGTTTATAAATTTTAGACATAAACAGAATCATTGGTTGGATAATGTAGGAAGTCTCTCTGACGTTGTCGGCGAATATGACGATGATTTTGGGAAACGTAGTGTACACGAAATTCCTAATGCTCATGGTAAGATAAGCTACAAAATACTTTCACTAAGTAACAGATGATGTACTGTTATTGCAATATTGATTTAAAAAGTTTTGTAAGAGACTGAACAATGAAATTGTAAATAGTTTGAAGTCTTTCTTTCTGTTGTCAAATTTATTTATCGTGTAAGACAGTTCCTATCACCGTTTTGAGCGGAATCGTTTGCGAACTGACATCACGCCACAATTTTAAATTGAAGAACATATTATGAAGATATATCCATCCCATATATCTGGCAAAGTAATCATTTACTGTTAAAGTCTAGCCCGACAATCGAACTATAGAGTACATAACATATCCAAAGGTCAAACTTTAAGTTTGACTTCGTAGTATGTAACACCAATGGCACCAACTCGGGTCCTGCCAAAACATACAGGAAAGTGGAACATATTCAAAACAAAATATTTTCAGTAAATATCAAAATGTTCGATAATCATGGTATCAAATGTAAGTTGAAGTACAGATGATCATTGTAGAACACCTTTTGACTGATAAATTTGAATAAGAAAAACATGTATGAATTAAATCTAAAAAGGAGGGCAGATTTTTAAGAATAGAACGCTATGATTGCAAATGAGACAAATATCCACCGGATGCAAAATGACATAGAAGTTAACAACTATAGACAACCGTTTTGGTTTCTACAATGCGCAAAACATATAACTCATAGTCAGCTATAAAATCCTCCGAAATAATGATTGTAAAACATTTGAAACGAGAAAACTAACTGCTTGATTTATGTATAACAAATACGAAAAACAAATATAGTATAACGACAACCACTGACTTACAGGCTCCTGACTTTATATATTGTCTGTTTCTGATTAATATATATATAAGAAGCAAATATTGCATATTCCTTTTTACTTGCATGCATTTTATCTTATAAAAGTTCTTTTTAAACATAAGATATTACACCGGATGTAAAAAAAAAACAAATAAAAAACAAAAAAAAACAAAATTAAATATACCTTTTAATCTAGCGTCAAGAATAATTACCATTACAAGTACAGAACTATTACGCAATAAAAGATTGGAAGAATTAAAAGTGTATTTAAAAAAGCAGCAATATCCGGAACAAGTGATAGATTACGGAATTCAAAAGACACTGATAAAAGGACCAATCATTACAGAATCACGGCGATCCGAAACAACCGAAGAATCATCAAACAGTTTAGACAAAATTATACCGTTTGTCACAACATATAACCCACGAGATTATGATATATTTAGTTTCATGCGACAAATTGAAAATAATTTACACAAAAGTGAAAAAATGGACAAAGTATTACAAAAAAAGAAGATTATCAACAGTAAAAGACAGTCAAAAAGTCTAAAACGATATTTAACACCTTCAAAATTCGACTTTAATGAAACTTTGCCTATTGTTAGAAAATGTACCGATAAAACGATGTATGACATGTCCAGATTTAATAGAAGAAAGTTCAATTTATTTCAAAAATGGAAAGCATTTCACAGTTAAACAAAATATGTCTTGTTAAAGTTCAAACGTCATTTATTCTCTCATATGTGCTAATTGTGAGGAATTCTATATTGGAGAGATAAAAACAGAACTGCGCACTTGAATGACTGTACATAGACAGCAAACCAACCATGAAGATTTAACAATCATCAGGGCTAACGACCATTTTCATCGTTGTTCTAATGGACGATTTAAAATATTTCCGTTGTATATGGTCAATCGTCAAAATGATTTTCTCCGGAAGAAGAAAGAAGAATTATTCATAAACATTCTCAACCCGGGATTAAATGATAAATAATATTTTAATTTTTACAAAACATTTTAAAGACTTTACTCCAATTTTAAAATGACATTAGTAGTCTCCCTTGTATTTGTTTACGTCATACTATTGTTAACGTCAATCAATTGTTTTATAACATTTATGTATACAAGTCACATTACCTGAAGATCTGTGAAAGCAGTGAAAGCGCTAGTAAAAGTGATGAATTGAAACCGTCATTATCTTTTATTATTTTTCTTATATGTTACCAGCATACGGATTCTATTTGACTTTTCTTTGTATATATATAAAATTCCAATACCTATTAAGTTTACTGGCTGGTAGATTCTTATAGACTCTCTCTCTCTATATATATATATATGTAGTATTTGTTCCGGTATCTTCAAAGTTCCGGTAAACAATATGCTCTGGTATATAGATAAGGCCCCGCCCTAATAAGTGCTTGACATTTAAAAATTTAAAAACGAAAGCAATGTGGACCAAGAATAGGTAGTGTTCCTGGTGTTTGTCTTACTTTAAAATGTAGAACACAAACTGGCGAGTGGGATAATGATGTCTCACACATTCGAGAAGTTATTCTAAAAAATTAAAAAGATCATACACCTCAAGCATGGTAAATTTCGACGGCTTTTACACATTATGTGTTTAGTTTGAACCCTAACTTTGTTAAATAACACCTCTTATAAATTTTCTTGACACTTTGCATACTTAATTATCATACAACATTATCAACACTACGGATAAAATATTTCTGAGTGTTAAATTAGTAAATGAATATCTATGTTTTTCAATTTTATTTAAATATTTTTTGAAAATAGGTGTGGTGAGATTTGAAGTCAAATATGAAGTATATAGTCCAGAACTGTCTGCGCAACAAGCTTTTACACCAACAGTGGATGTGCTATCACAGTTTGGACACATCAGTGTACCATGGAATGACGGGGATAGATTAGATATAACTGTGAGGGCTTATGACATAATAGAAAAATTTGCAGAAGAAACAATAGTAGTTTATAAAGATGTCAGTCCTCCTCGCATTGAAAACCTTTGGCTGTCACGTGGTGATAATGTGAATATATCTGTTCACAGCATTGAGGACTTTTCGAAAATGACGTAAGTAGATACGCAATAACTTGATAAAAATTATTTTTTTCCCTAACTTTTACCATGTGTATAACTTAAATTGATAATACCAGTTACAGACAAATGTATTTAAAAATCAAGGAATTTAAGTATGTTTTGGAATGTGTTTGTTGGTGAGTGGACGGTTTTTCTATTTACAATGTACAAAATGTATCTTTATTTGTTTGTATATAATGAATTGTTTTTAATTCTGTCGTTATGTTAATGAAATCTCACTGCTGCTTTTTTCTTCACATTTATGAAATTTTACAGCATTGAATGGGAAGCGTTTGATTTCGACAGTGGATTAAATCAGGTTGAATGGCGCCTATTTGATAATTACTCCTCCAATTTCATTCTTCACGGAAAGGCTGCACTACATGCTCAAGGCATGGCACAGGTACTTCTTCATTTAAAAATATTCAGTAGAAATAGATAATTGAAAACAAACAATGAGCTGAATTTATTCTTTGCACCAATTTCGCAGAGCTTTCTATAATTGTATTCTCAATTACTTCGTCAAGTTGAGGGCTTCAACACGGAACAAGATCTCATACCACACTGCAAATCTTATACGTTTCCAGTACTTTTGATAGCGGAATCGTTGTCTAAAAATCACAGACATACCTACAATTAATGATATTTTTACGAACTGAATATAGTTATAAACAAAACACGGAAAGCTGAAACATCCATCAGTTATTGAGAATATCTTTGGTGCTAAAAAAACAAGATTAACTTCAAGTTATAGTTATAACTAAAACAGTTTAATTTGTAATAAACACACGTTTTCATGACATACATTATTGATGTTAATATGCCTAAAAGATACAACCCTTTAGCTCACCTGGCCCGAAGGTACAGTGTAAGCTTTTCCCTATACTTGGTGTCCTTCATAGTCACCTGTTGACTTGTATACATGTGCTAAGATCATCTACTATGAAACATGTGAAACTTATTGGTGTGGGGGGGGGGGGGGGGGGGGGAGGGGGGGACAAATTTAACAAAACTTCGTCACAAACATCAATGGCATATCCAGTTAAAAACAAATGTGTCCGATGACCATGCTTGCCGACAAACATGGTTAAAAACAAGACATAGGGGTAAATTGTATATTATTTTAAACTCCACTATAGATAGCGAAATTGACATGGGCGAAAATATTCAGAGTGATGCATGAAATATGCGTAATGACTAATGACATCTACGCTATCAGACGACTTCTTTAAGGAGTTATTGCACTAACACGACGATTTTTAACACGTTTGCCAAATGTTTCGAAAATTATAATAGATAGTAGAAACTTAAAATATTAGCAAGACAAGATCTATGTTTTAGCATTTTCTGAATTTATTAATACTATAAAAGATCGAAACTTCTAACGGGAAAAAATCATCAGCAGAATAACAATCTATAAATACGCTAACCTGACTTTAATTGTCCATTAACTCCTAAAAGTGTTGTTCCCTTATAATGATGGTTTTTACTAAAAAGTGGTCATTGTTGAAGATGCAGGAAAGCGACATCGACTCTTTAAAGCTTCTAGTTACATTTTATTCAGAAAATTGGATATAAATGGCCGCTCAAATAATTGTGTACTGGCCAATTTTGTTCTCGCATGCTTTCTGCCCATGGTTGATGTTTTAATAACATATATGCAATTTCTTTTTGTGCATGGTTATAATTGTTCTTTATAATGCATAATTTATAAAATCACCATCATTTGTTATTCTTTTCTCAGAACCTCACAATATGTGAAAGTAAATACGAATACGAACCAAGAGGCCCATCATGTTACTGTACTATGTTTCATGGTTGCTACCATAAACATTTCCATGTTAAACCGAAATTAGCAGACATAGGAACAGATGCTGGATTAATAACAGGAAAGGATAAAGGAGTTCATGATTCAGATTATTTCATTGAGATCCATGTCGTCAATAATGCTCTGATAAAAACAACCGCAGTAAAAAAGGTAAAGAAATTTTCATTTTGTTTAGATTTAAATATCTTTGATTATGATTTCAATGATCAGCAAAAGCTGAAACATTGTTGACAACCAACAACTTAATGGAACAACATTCCTGTCAACAGGTGCCTCTTATATATTTTTCAGTGTGTTAATAACTACACTATTGCACACTATTAAATAATTGGTCGTTAAATATGCAAATAAATTAGATATAATTTGCATTGAATAGTATTCAAAATCTAATGTCGTTATCTTTCCTTTGAAGATTACAATAGATGTTTCGCCACCACATGAGGGCACTGTGCATGACGGTATCAGAGGTGACACGGAGGTTGACTACCAAACAGATTTACACTTAGACGCACATTGGGAAGGTTTTTTCGATAGAGAGAGTGGCGTAGAATTCTATCACTTTATCTTTGCTGACTACTGTTTTACAAATGAAAAATTCAAGAATAGTAATGAGGTATTCCTTTCCTAAATACACGTTTTTGAAAACAATTCGATACTGACGTTTACATCTATGACTAGGACGACAGGTAACCGTTTTGAGAAGGGCCATCTCAAGGTGTGCATTGCTTGTCATTTATATTATATATTTGTTTCTAATTTACAGTTTAAACACTGTGTAAAACATGTATTTCTATAATTTGTTTTGTATTGGTTCTGTTTAGTAGCTGCTAAGTGACCTACCTTTTTAGTGTAAAAAACAAACGAGGTAATTATGACGACTAATAGAATTTTACACAGGCACAGAAACTTGTTAAGCGTTTTTTATACCATGGCATTTGTCGTATAAATATACAGGTGATTTGAAACTTTATTTAGGAAACAGCTAATGGTGGCGATATTGTCAGTTGCACAGACTAGTAACATATAAAAGGTTAATGGGGTGTAAATACAGTGTCTCGAAAGATTTAAAATACTTCATTCATTACGCAAATTGTATGTTATACCGTAACAAAGTAATCCGTTAAACGTCTAATGAATTTACTGCATTTTACATTTAGATTGACAGATTTTCGAGCCATTTGCTGCCGTATATACTGCGTTATCATAAAGTAACGATTTTGATCATTTTAGTCTAATATCGGGTAATTCAATTCCCGATCTATTTGTTTCATAAACTGTTGGGTGTCTTTCAGGTATCCAAGGAAATAAAATTATATAACGCATATATCTCCGAAAGTGATTAAATCAATGTAAGTGTGTGCATACAGGAATATCGACGATGACCGAAAAGTTTTACTGTCGTTATTGGACGATTTATTTCTGAAGATGTTCTAACAATCGCGTCCATTACGATCAGTACTGATAACAATCTCGAAAATACCTCTTATCATTGGTTGTCTAATATTCCCCCAAAAAAACTGGATAATATACACATTTATCTCGTCGTTTACGGTTGCAGACATACATAAGGCGGATTTGTTGATAAAGACAATAACAAAAAACAGATGGAATATCTTTAACTCAACACAAACAAAATCACAAAACTAATCAGAACAGTCTGTGTATTTAGTTCCGATTTCTTAAAGATACTAAAAGATTTTATAAAATTAATGCCATAAACTATATGTGTTGTTTTATTTTAGAAGAGGGGCGAAAGATACCAGAGGGACAATCAAACTCATAGATCGAAAACAAACGCCATGTATAAAAAAGAAAATAACAAACAGACAAATAAAAGTACACAAGACACAACATAGAATACTAAAGACTAAGCAACACGAACCCCACCAAAAACTGGGGGTGTTCTCATGTGCTCCGGAATGGTAAGCTGATCCTGCTCCACCTGCGGCACCCGTCGTGTTGCTCATGTAATTACAAACCCGGTATATAGTCTAATTCGGTAGGTCACACTCGTGAAAAGGGAAGGGAATTGTAGTAACGACATAAGGAACATATCCGATATCATCTCTGAAACGGTAACTCCATAACGGTCAACCAACTCGTGATGGCGTCTGTAAAATTTACGAAGGTATGATTTCAACTTCACCATTTGGAACTCTTGGTTTAATAGCTTCCTTGTAAGCAGCAACCCTCTATCAAGGAAATCATAATAGGATTTGCAAGCCCGGGAATATCGTCACAAGTGGGAAATATATACTCAGTATGCAGGCACTGCTGGAATGTTGCGTCATAGAAATGGAAATTTATCTCTTTTGTCGTAAATTTTGTTTTCAACCGACCCTCATTGTCAATTTCTAGATGTAAGTCAAGATATGAAGAAGACTCAACTGTATCTGTTGTATCCTTTATCACTAGTTTGATGGGAGAAAATTTTAGTTATTTTTTCCGTATGTGATGGACATTTTGTGATACGGTCCCTGTATGTTTAAGTGAGTGTAGTTATCGGTATCTATTTAGACGACTTGTCGAAAATGTTTTATATACATTTTACCTTCTAACTAAATTCCAAATTAAATATATATAACAAAAAACAGCAAACAGTTGTCGCGTATCATAATATCATCTACGTAAATTGTTGTACTGACAATGTCCTGTTTGAAAATGATTAACCATCAAAATTACTTTAATTGCTTTATTTTAGACGAAGAAAACGTATAATACATTTGCTTCTTTTGATGCTACTGATGAAGGAACATATTATATATCAGTCGTAGCTGTTAATAGGGCGATGGAAAATTCAAATGTTGTCTGTTCCGATGGTGTCACTGTGATGACAACTATACCATGTGTAAAAGATTTTGTATTGGAAGGTTCCAAAACGAAGCCAAGACTTATTCAACATAATACCGGAAGTGTATGGTTGCTTGATAATGTTTTACAGACACATTTTGTTGGGAATATCAGTTCTAGCTGCAAGTAAGAAACAATAACACATAAATTAAGTTTGAATTAAAAAAAAAAAGAAAATCTTATTTCAATATATATCAAAACCTTGAAGAAGCTGGATTAACAGATTCAGATACTGACACCAATGAAGAAGTCACGTCCATCCCAAAATTAAAGAAAAAAAGTTCATGGAAACCACCTAAGATTAAAAATTATAACTTGGATTCATTCAATAAATACGTGAGGTCTGATATAGAGTCCTGTATAACAAATACAAGAAATTATAATTTATCCAAGTAAGAAAGAATTGCTTTGAAAGCGTTAAAAGATCAAGAGAATATCGTTTTAAAACCTACCGACAAAGGGGGCGCTGTGGTTGTCATGAATAAAACAGATTACATAGCAGAGGGAAATCGCCAACTTTCAAACTCCATTTTTTATAAACAATTAACCACAGATCCAACACTAAATACTATTCGAAGGATCAACACCATCCTTCAAGAGATGTTCGACAAAAAGCATATAGACATGACACTTTTGATTATCTCCGACCTCTTGAGAACGAAGCAAAGGCCGGAAGATTCTATATGTTGCCTAAGATACATAAAACGGGCAATCCAGGTCGACCAATTGTTTCAACAAATAGTCATCCAACTGAAAAGATATCAGAATTTGTAGACAATCATCTAAGACCTCATGTGAAAGAACTACCCTCTTACATTCAAGATACGACTGATTATCTAAAGAAAATGGAAAGTCTCAATCCTCTTCAAGCAATACTATACTTGCATCCATGGACGTGTCTTCTTTATATACCAACATTCCACAAGACGAAGGAATAGCAGCGTGTGAAGAGGTATGAAACACTCGTAGTGAAAAAAATCCTCCAACTGAGTGCCTTGTTACACTTCTGAAACTAGTGCTAGAGAACAACAACTTCTCTTTCAATGAAAAACATTATCTCCAGATAGACGGTACTAGTATGGGCACAAAAATGGCCCCGTCATATGCCAACATATTTATGGGCCAACTTGAAAAACGCCTCTTGGCTAGTGCTCCATACCAGCCCTTATCATGGTTCCGATTCATTGACGATATTGATTTCAAATGGACAGACTCACAAGAACATCTTAATGAATTTCTAGGACACTGTAACTCTTTCCACCATTCAATAAAATTTACATATGAATCATCTATGGAGAAAATAAACTTCCTCGACACTACGAGTTACATCAAGAATGGAACCATTATAACGGACCTTCATTACATTGTTAGGCAATCTATAATTTTATTTGTGTAATTGAATTAATCTCTGTACTGATTAATCCACACTCCCATAGATTTGTATGTCATGTGCTGCTATTTATAGGCACTTATATATATATATATATATATAGATTGCCTAACAATGTAATTTTAACACACTATGTAGTATGTGAATATAAGAATGTTTAAAATATTTACAAAATGATGAAAATAAACGCAATATTTCGCTAGACTAACTAACTTTATCAAGCGTGCATCTATCCAGGTGAAATCGGATGTAGATGATAAGAAACTTTTGCAGCTCAATGTATATATTGCACTTGAATTTAGCTGCCTTGAAAATAATACATAATTTGGATGAAGTTCAAGATTTTTACAAAATTGGTAGTTGAAGTAAGCAACGTCCATTGGCCAATATTACAGGATAAAAAGGACGATGCTGTGTGCTAAATTATTTTTTTATCTTTCCTGTATCTTTTCTCATCTTTTTCATTAAGACCTTCAGGTTCTAAAGTGTGGAGTTGGTGGATTCAAAAATTTTCTCTTCTCCTTCTCGCTGTCCCACTCGGTGTTGACTTCTATGATTTGGAAAGTAACATTATCAAAAGAATGTTTCGTTGAACGAAGATGTCTTGTGAGAGGACAGTTTTTGTTGGTTTTGTACCATGGACGGTGGTTATTGAGCCGAATATTAAATTTGTCCATTGTTTCTCCCACATACTGAATGCCACAAGTGTCACATGTTAATATATAAATTGAGTTTTCCGTTTTACAGTTGGAATTTGAGTAGATGGTATAATTTTGTTTAGTAACGGAGCTGATGAAAGAACTGCTTGTATTGGCAGCTTTACAACACAAGCAGTTTCTTCGACCACATTGTTTGTAGCAACCGGGTGATGGAGTAGGCTGCTTTGGTAATACAGATGTCACTAATTTGTCACGGATGTTTTTAGGTCTTCTGAAGGCCATGGCTGGTGGTGGGGAAAATACTTTTTTAAGATTTGAATCATTTTCTATAATTTTCCAATGCTTCTGAACAATGGAAGACACATTTTTAAAATCAGGATGGTAAGTGAGTACAAGGGGTGTTCTGTTAGCTGCTTTATTCTTATCTTTGAACTCTAGAAGTTCTTGGCGACTAGTTTTGTTTGCTCTTTCGAAAGCGCTATCAATGATGTTGTTATTGTATCCTCGAACAACTAGATGTTTACGTAGTTGTCCAAGTCTAGCATTTTGCGTATTTTCAGTAGAGCATATTCTCTTGATTCGCAATGCCTGGCTGAATGGGATGCCACGGGAGCAGTGTTTAGGATGGCAACTTTTAGGAGAAAGGAATTGATGTTTGTCCGTTTGTTTGGTATGAAGGTCCGTTATGATGGTTCCGTTCTTGATGTAACTCGTAGTGTCGAGGAAGTTTATTTTCTCCATAGATGATTCATATGTAAATTTTATTGAATGGTGGAAAGAGTGACAGTGTCCTAGAAATTCATTAAGATGTTCTTGTAAATCTCTTCATTTGAAGTCAATATCGTCAATGAATCGGAACCATGATAAGGGCTGGTATGGAGCACTAGCCAAGAGGCGTTTTTCAAGTTGGCCCATAAATATGTTGGCATATGACGGGGCCATTTTTGTGCCCATACTAGTACCGTCTATCTGGAGATAATGGTTTTCATTGAAAGAGAAGTTTTTGTTCTCTAGCACTAGTTTCAGAAGTGTAACAAGGCACTCACTTGGAGGATTTTTTTCACTACGAGTGTTTCATACCTCTTCACACGCTGCTATTCCTTCGTCTTGTGGAATGTTGGTATATAAAGAAGACACGTCCATGGATGCAAGTATAGTATTGCTTGGTAGAGGATTGAGGCTTTCCATTTTCTTTAGATAATCAGTCGTATCTTGGATGTAAGAGGGAAGTTCTTTCACATGAGGTCTTAGATGATGGTCTAAAAATTCTGATATCTTTTCAGTTGGATGACTATTTGCTGAAACAATTGGTCGACCTGGATTGCCCGTTTTATGTATTTTAGGCAACATATAGAATCTTCCGGCCTTTGCTTCGTTCTCAAGAGGTCGGAGATAATCAAAGGTGTCATTGTCTATATGCTTTTTGTCGAACATCTCTTGAAGGATGGTGTTGATCCTTCGAATATTATTTAGTGTTGGATCTGTGGTTAATTGTTTATAAAAAATGGAGTTTGAAAGTTGGCGATTTCCCTCTGCTATGTAATCGGTTTTATTCATGACAACCACAGCGCCCCCTTTGTCGGCAGGTTTTATAACGATATCCTCTTGATCTTTTAACGCTTTCAAAGCAATGCTTTCTGACTTGGATAAATTATAATTTCTTGTATTTGTTATACAGGACTTTATATCAGACCTCACGTAGTTAATGAATGACTCCAAGTTATCATTTTTACTCTTAGGTGGTTTCCATGAACTTTTTGTCTTAAATTTTGGGATGGGCGTGACTTCTTCATTGGTGTCAGTATCTGAATCTGTTAATCCAGCTTCTTCAAGGTTTTTCTTGCCCCTATTGTAGAAAAAATCTTTCAAGCGTAAACGTCTAGCGAATTGGTCTAAGTCCTCGTCTAGCTGAAAGTTATTTACATTTGATGGGATAGGACAGAAGTTTAAACCTTTACTTAAAAGAGATTCTTCAGCACGTGTAAGTTCTTTAGATGACAAATTTACAACAATGCTTTCAGTTTTTAGTTTCCGTCTTTTGAATTTTCTTTTTCTAGGGACCTTATGGTTTGTTGTATTGATATCATTCATATCCTGATTTAAATAGACAGTGTGAATTTTATCTCTTTGAAATTTATTCCTTTGTTTTTCTTTATGTTTGGATAGTTCAATTTTTTCAATATCTGCGAGGCGACGTTTAATTATTGGTAAATCGTCACGTGAAATGTTACTATTGTTATTCTTTTAATAATGTTACCTTCCAAATCATAGAAGTCAACACCGAGTGGGACACCACGGCGAGAAGGAGAAGAGAAAATTTTTGGATCCACCAACTCCAAACTTTAGAACCTGATGGTCTTAACGAAAAAGATGAGAAAAGATACAGGAAAGATAAAGAATAATTTAGTACACAGCATCGTCCTTTTTATCCTGTAATATTGGCCAATGGACGTTGCTAACTTCAACTACCAATTTTGTAAAAATCTTGAACTTCATCCAAATTATGTATTATTTTCAAGGCAGCTAAATTCAAGTGCAACATATACATTGAGCTGCAAAAGTTTCTTATCATCTACATCCGATTTCACCTGGATAGATGCACGCTTGATAAAGCTAGTTAGTCTAGCGAAATATTGCGTTTATTTTCATCATTTTGTAAATATTTTAAACATTCTTATATTTACATACTAACTAGTGTGTTAAAATTACATTGTTAGGCAATCTATATATATATATATATATATATATATATATAGTTAACAATCGAATGAGCAACGGTAATCTCACCAACAAATTGCTCCTAAAAGTTCAAAACGTATCAGATAGGTAAGCAGGTTCTTTATCCCAGGGAATAGAAACATGGATATATGTGTTCCTTACATGAAAGTCACTCAGTGTGACGTTATAAACATATGAATGATAATAGGTTGTTGCTAAAGTATGTCGTCAATTTTAACTATGTACTGGTCGATCAAGTTATGATGGCGACCATATAACTTAACGAACTCTTCACGATACAACTTTCATATAATCAAACACAATTCATTAAGGGAAACGTTATTAAAATTACATTGCAACCATTGGAATGTTGCATTAAGTGGAAAGATATATTCATCATATACAGATACTAATTGGAACATTACTCTTAAGTACAAAGACTACACACGGAATTCTTATCGAAATTAGTCTTATTCAAAATAATTTATCAAGATTCTTCTACGTTGTGACCTTGTAAAAAAACATTTCAGAAGTAGCAATAACAAACCAAAGACAGACAAACAATACAATGAGTAAGAGAACATAAATTGTCAGCAGTTTGCAACACAAACAATACACAAATCTCACGACTTCACAAATATTACCCCTGAAGAAAGTACAAAAGTCTCACTTCGCGCTTCATTATGAGCCCTCCTAATATAAACAGTACAGCTTCAATTAAAAATTTCAGTAGTTTCCAATAAAAATTTAAAAAAAAGAAAATGATATTACTGCGTCATCTTTTTGAAAAGGTTTGTAATCAATTAGGGAGGTTTCATCATATTCTTAATTCCCTTTGGTTATGTTCGTCATTGTTTAAGTTTACCATTGAATCTTGCGAATCAGAATTGTTTGTTTGACAAACTGGTATATACATTGTACACGTTCATAAAACGTTATAAAACAAAAGAAATCTTCTAAAAAAGAAAACCCATCCATAATACATTTTTCCATGCAGTCCATCCCATTCAAAACGGATAATAGCTAGCTGCATTGTCAGATGCATGTATAAAAATTATGTGCAATTAAGATTGATGTACGCCCAAAGAAAAGAAAAGAACAATAATTAAAATTATGTTAACCACTAAAAAAGTATGAATCTGACAATATTAGAGAATAAAAAGCAAAATATGTAGATATTAGATCAATGATATACCGAAACATTTTTAAGGATAACAGCTAGGTATAAACAAGATTACTTTATTATTATGTAACTTCTATTGATCTGGTTATAAGAAAATCATTTTCCGATTTCAGTGTCTCCAAGGAACAAAATATTACTGTATTTCCTGTTGGTAAACCCTTGTCAAGTTACGGAAGCAAACTTTGTAAACACTCTGATAATCTAAATATACTAGCGGTTGTAGCTAAAGCATCTCAGGTTGGTATGAGTCGGTAATATATCAACAGTTTGTCATTTACCTAATGTAAACATTCTAGTTGAAGCGAAAAAATTAGAAAGACTTACTATATATATATAGTAGTTAACTTGGAATCAATGATATAAATCAAATCAACAATACAATACGCTTGCCAACAATACTCAAATCATAATGTTTTAACAGACAAGAAAAGAAATAAGGCTTTGACAGCTGTACAAATATACAATGCACATGTATACCCAAACTAGGAAATTCCCTTTGTTGCGTCTATTTTGAGTTGCATTAGTCAATGTTTACATTGAATTGATACTGTAATTCTGGATCAGCCTGATCTTGAAAGTGTGCACAAGGTATAGACCAATCATTTTCAGTCTCTTGATGACTTGTCAAACTTATACTCTCTAGAAAATGCAGTCATAAACTAACACAAAACTGAATGAATAAAAGTACAGAAATGAACATTTTTGGATTAACCGTCAAAAAGTTTTCCGAAAAAAAAAAAGATTCTTATAAACGATATTATATGTATACCCAAACATGTAAGACGGAAATAGCCAATTAAGTGGAAATTCAATAACTGGTATGATCTGACCAAGGTGATATGATCCATCATAAAATTAGAAAGTTTGGCCATGAGTATTCATTGCATTTTGATGTGTCTTTCTTTATTAAAACAACATACGGTGCTACCCTGTGGAAAGTTGACCATATTCAGTTTGGCAGTTTCAATGGTTCTTTTGGTCTTCTTGGTCGTCTAAAGAAAACAAAAGTTACTTTCCTGTTACTATGAGCTAAATCCATACGTTTCTATCCGAAATGCAAGCCAGGAGATGTGATGATATGATTTGAAATGAGACAACTATCCATAAGACACAATTTTGATTATTTAAATAGATTTTATTATACGTTCAGCAATACCTGACAACTGACACTGGAAATCATTAATATTGCATCTAAATTTTCTAAAATATGGTATACTAAAATATTCTAATCCAATTAGCAAAATTCTATTTAATAATAATTTTATTTTCAGTTTAAAATGTCTTGGAAGTCAGGAATTGATTACAAATTAATTTATGATTACGAAGTGGGACTGTCCTCAACCACACACAGTTCCGCCCCCGATATAGTGCCATTTCGAACAACTAAACACCATACACATTTCAGACTGAATCACCCCGATGTTCCAGATGGAAAGGAATTTCACGTTATCTTAAAATCAATTAGTAAAGCTGGAGTTGAAGGCATACAGGTTATATCAAATTGATTAGTCATTTCAAAAGCAACTTATTTATATCATAACTGTTTCACAGTTTACAATAAAGAAAGTAGAAAGCCCTCATTGTTTTCGTTACAGAATTGATGATCTTATACAATAAAATCAGTGTGCATGAGCGAGATATGGCAATACAATAGAAGGATGGGGTATCTAATTACAATAAAAAAAAAACACTAAAAATATCATGGACAACAAGAAATGATGACGTACCAATCCACGCAAAATACCGCAGTTAAACATTTTAGCAACACGCATCCGACATGTAACCCGAATATTACCAGTACCTAAGGTCCTATAAGAATTTCAATGGTTCCTGTGTTGTTAGTAGAACATGTTGTATCCTGTTAGGTTAATTTCTATTATGATATCCGGTAATTCAAAATTATACAAAAGCAGACTAATAGTAAATGTGTTTTATCAATTAAATGATTACCGAATTCACAAACAATTGTACATTAAAGTATTTTAGTGGATCAACAGTGTTAATTTTGATGTTTCGTTGTATTGTTATAATTATAGTTTACTAAAATCACTTTTAGAACTAGTATTCATATTTCAGAGTATTGGTCCATTTATTGTTGACACAACAAAACCACAGTTTTCTGGAGTTCAGATTGACGTTAAATTAGTAGATGAAAATCTAATTGCAAATTGGTCAGTTGGTGCATTTGCAGATCCAGATGACCCCTTTCCAATGCATTTCCAATACGCAGTTGGCAAGTAGCATATGTGTACATTATGTAGTTAAATCATCAATCATTCTGCAGGCATCCTCTGCAATATATAAATATTACAGCTGTGATCAAACTAAAGCTATGATGTCTGTCTCTGAGGTCACAATAAAAATTCGAAACATTATATCATAGGTGTAAATGAGCAATAAATTTTCTGTATGAAAGATAAACTCATCGGTACAGGTAATCATACAAAAAAAATTGATTACTTTAATTGATGAATGTCGTTGTGCGTATATATTATATAATTATTCTGTAAATATATACAACATTGACGTTAATAAACTCCCATATAGTTGTGATGTCAATTTTAATCATTCAATGCATAGCTTTTTGTGATATTACATGTGTCTGGTACATATATATTCATGAAGATTTATATTTTATACTTAATCATTCAGTGTTTGAGAGTTGACAAGTTATGAAAATGAATGTAAATGAATATTTAACTGAGCAAATCAATTATATAGGTCACAAACCAAATATGTACGACATCCAGCCATTCAGAAACTTACAGTTCGCTGGACCTTGTTATCAAAATATACATCCAACATGCACAGCGTTACCTATCTCAAACATAAAATGGGCGCTTCATGGTCATCATGCTTACCACTTTACCATCAAAGCTACAAACTTAGCTGGCCTGTCAGTTACAAAAACGTCGGCCAGATACATCCATGATGTTCAGCTTCCCTCAGAAGGAGTAGTTACAGATGTATTTCCTACATATATAACTGGAACACTGCTAAAGGTAATACTCAAATCGCGAGTGGTAAAAATAAAACAGAACAAGGAGCGTACACGTTATTCATCATTAAGCTTTAACATTGACGTATTACAAAATCAGTTTATGTTTGTGTAACTACTATATATATATTGATATACAATGTATATAAGTTAGTGCAATGTTTAGAAGCATGTTGTTTTCGTTTTAAAGATTATCGATATTCGCGGGTAAGAGATAGTAGAAGTTTAATATTCATTTTTAAAGGAGTCCGGGATATTCAGCATAGTACATTTACCAAACAGACTCAAATGGTTGTTTTCATACTTACACGCAGTGTGGTTAATCATATGCACGGAAAACGTTTGTGATTCATATTGCAAGCCCAATAACTATTTCACATTAGACAAAAATTTGATTAATTTTTAAAAATATGTAATTTTTCCATTATGTGCGTTATATTAAATTAACATCTTATCATAATGTTTATGTAATTTGCTGATTTCGTTGTTCTCTTAGATTTAAGTCTACATAGCTTGTAAACTTTTTTCTTTAAAATCCTTTTTGGTAATTATGAAGTAAATAATCTGAATGTTTTCCCTTTTGATTTCCTTTAAGGATAACGAAGATATAGATTTTACATCAGAAAGAACAACACTAGCAGTAGCATGGTCCGGCTTTAAACATCCTCATCAACTTGTTAATTTCAGTGCTTGTATCGGGACAGTTCCCAAAACATGTGACGTATCAGTAATGAAAACGTTAGCTACAATTAATGTTTACATCTTTAATGGTTTAACTCTACATCCTTTTCAGGTACGAAGTGTCACTCTTTTTGAAGGTATAATTAAGAATTATGTATGACAAATGTGATATATCACATGTCATATTTGCATTTATACAATTTTGAAGACATTTGACTACCGGTCCGTCTGTAATGACTTTTTACAAATACTGTGTAAAGTAAAACCGTAAAATATCATCTAAACATCTTGTTGAATTGAATCCAATTTGGATCTCGTCAAGTATTTTACTTACGATTAATATTTGGTACTTGTTCCCTTCTCTCGCTTTGATAGAGTAACGGAGTAAAGTGAGTTTTGATGTCATAAAATTGAATGAGTCCGGTAATTTCGGGTGACGTGATGATACGGATGGAATAATTCTATCAATAATGTGGGGTTTTTTTTTATTCTAGATTCTTATTCCTTGGAATCACTGAATGATTATTTTGCGTTCTTTTTAACAATCATCACTTTACATTTGTTTATTCCTTTTTTTAAGTTATTGTAGTCTTAGTGTCAAAGTCTATAAACTGGTACAAAGTCAGTGAAAGAACGTTATTTTTTCTCAAAAGCTCAGGTTTTAAGTCTGCCTAACAAATATAGAACAATATGGTACATTTCGTTCCTTTCTATGAGAGTATGACCAGAATGAAATTTTAGGTATCGTTATATGTTTTACTTATCTTACTAGTGTTTCTCTTATTGATATATAATTTGGCAATTGACAAAAGACTTCCTTCCCTTGACAAAATTACAGGTGTGTTCATTTAGAATACGTGCCTTCGATTCAAATAACATACTATGGATCTTTTTTTTTTGTGGATATCAATTTTCGTGGATTGAGATAAACTTGCATCTTTGTGGATATTTGATTTCGTGGTGTTACCAATTTCTGCATACAAAGCATACAGAAAATTTGTCATCCGTTGAATATTTGAATTCGTGGTTCACATTAACCCACGATATCCACTAAAATTGGTGTCCAACGAAAAATAATGAATCCACAGTAATCAGCATATATTTTTATATGTTAAAAAACCCTATAAAAGTGTGTTAAAGATATTTTATGTCGTCAATTTCTGTCGAAAGAGACATAGATTTTATAAATTAAAAAAAGCAGAGCAATTAGATTTTTCATCAATTTCCTGATGATAATAACTTTTCTGACTAGTTTTTCTATATAAAACTTTTTTATTTTCTAAAACGGGAATCCCTTTTACATTCCGCGTCGCAAATCTCTAAGCGGCGTTCAGTGAACTCTACTTGACGACCTAGGTAGTTTTAAGTATTCCCTGTTTAATTTTTGTAGACTTCATTACAATGGTTTCAAATCAAAAATGAATTTCTTTATTGATCATTCAATTATTCTAGCACTGATAGATGAGATGCTAAATGTACACAACAGCAAATGGGGTTTAATTCTATGTTGATGAATTGTAGATGTATTATGTGATCATAGAAGCAAAAACAACTGCAGGGAGTGTCAATGTTAGCTCTGATGGTGTCAGAGTTCTGGACATCAACAAACATCTCACAGGAATTGTAGTGAGGAATGGCAATAACTGTTCTGGTATATTCTACTTTCAGAATCTCATTTCTCAATTATTCAAATATATTAACGATAATAAAAAAAAAGATTACTTATGTGAATTTAAAAGCGGCTCTAAGAATTACATTTAAAGATTTGTTTCTTCTGGTATATATCTAAATACAAAATGTCACAATATTTTACTGTAATGTTTTACACTATTAATTCAAACATAATTGTTATATACATTATATTTATTTATTTTTATTAGACGCTCCGGGTCTTCAGCTAAGTCATCATAAACAGGTAGGTTGAATTTTATATGAAATGGTGAAATAATACTGAAATATTTTGCTTTATGAGTAAACTCTTTGCAACAAATAAGCAATTATGAACAAGAAAATATGATCAAACTGATTAATTGTACGGCATATTAGAATGAGATGATATTATCCCTGATTTTATGCTTTGAATGAGCTAATTATGTTTAACTTTCAAACAGTTTGACCTGAAATAATGAGGTATGATCTAAAATATATTGGGATAAGAACCGTGTAGCTGTACATGGTCATGCGATTCAGACGTTGTTTTAAGTAGCAATTGTAAACATTACAACTACCAGTATGTAAAACCACATTGACAAAAATGGATAGATACGATGGACTAAGGGGCCATAATAATTTGAATTTAAAATTTTTACAATTCTGTTCCGGTAACTTTCAAACGAATGGTATTTTAAGGCATACCCCTTGGAAATTTTTTAACAATTCTTTCTGCTTCTCCTGTATGAGTTGCATTAAGTTTAAAGGACATGCTCTAGTATATTGTATCATCTCTTATACATTTCATTTGAACTACGGCTGCCTCATATTTAGTACGCAAATGATCATAAATTTGAATTTTTAACTAATGATTGAGCTAGCTTCGATTTATTGTTTGTCTTAATATTTGAAGGACACCCGCCCAACTTGTCACGAGGACAATGAATTTCAAACTTCAACGACAACTTTGAGTGTGTATTGGAACGTATTGTCTGTTTACGATCCATACATCAGAGATGCCTTTGTCAAGGTAGAAGAAAGACTAGTTGGAAGTAAGTTACTGGCTTCTATTTCACAATTAGTGATAATTATTTCACAAACGAATACTATACGAAAATAGCAATAATCAACTAACGAGGATATGATCTTACAAAGAAAAATCTGTCATGTGATTTGGCAGAGTTTTAAGTTAAATATCTAAATAGCTCTTGATAATTTAAACGTTCGAAAATGAAAATGATGTTGCGCACAATTCACTGACGGAATTTATGAAATTAGTTTTAGAGAGGGTCGTGTTGTTTATTGACCCTTAACAAATATTTAATACATCTATGTAGTTTAGTTTGTTGACGGAGTTATAGTTGAATGGGCAAAGATATACAGCTCAATTCTTTTTAGAATCTGTTTCATTTCTTTGCATGGTAATTTGTTCCTACATGAAATACAGTTATAGACTTGAGAAGCAATTGTGGACATTTAAAATGTATTATTTATTTGTTTGACTTAATTTTTATTATCTAGTACCCACTTCTCATGAACATTTTAGATCGTATGCTATCCTTTCGCATTATTTTTAGGACACATGGAATACACAGTAGACTCGACTATTTTTTTATTATGTTTTACCCCGATGAACATAATTTGAATGCGGCACATTCATAAAAACACATTTGAGGCGTCAAGTAACCTAAAATCTCAAAATGTTGCCTCACTGCCTCAATTAGCCATTCGTCTTATATATGTTCAAGTCTGTCTAATATCTTGACTTTAATCTTGAAATTGACAATGAGGGTCTTTTGAAAACAACACTTTACTTCTAAAGAGAGGATTTCAAAATCCTTTTCTATGTAGTCACATTCCAGCAGCACCTGTATATGTGTATATCTCCCATTTCATACGTATACGATATTCCGGAGCTTATATTTCCTGTACTGTTATCCATAATATATAGTTGTTGCTTGCAAGGATCTATTGAACCATGAGTTCCAAGAGGTGAAGTTAAAATCTTCCATTCAAAAATGTTACAGACGCCATCATGGGTTGGTTGGTTGACCGCTTTTGAATGTCACAGTTACTACATTAACTTATTTGTACTTACATGAGCACAACAACGAGTGCAACGTGTGGAGCAGGATCTACTTATCACCTCCGAAGCACATGAGATCACCCCGGTTTTTGGTTGAACACGTGTTGCTCAGTCTTTAGTTTTCTTTGTTTTGTTTTCAACTTATGAGTTTGAATATGTATTTAGTATATTTCCCCTCTCTTTTTACAATAGAATAACTGACCGTCGATGTAAATACATAATTGGATCACAAAAAGAGATATCAAAAGCCACACAATGATTGAACTTGACACTAGTTAACTTGTAACGATTCTAGATACCAATTATCGTCAATTAAGAACTAGTGGTGTACATCGTAAAACCTCCGGTTAGAATTTGAAAAAAACCTACATCCACAGTTTTGTACTGCTGTGATATTCTTATTTTCCCTTCAGATATTTGGAATGTATTCAAAGACTACGAGTATATTGGTCGACACAAGTATGCTACGTTGAGTGATTTAGACTTGAAACCAGGAAATTCATACAGAACTGTTGTGAAATTCTGTGCTGAGAATTTATGTTTTCCTCCTGTGTATGGTAATGGTGTAACAGTTTTAATATCTCCTCCATCCACCGGTAACATAACCCTTCAACTTGTGAACATGACAAATATGAATCAGGTACGTTAAACCAGTATGCTTAACGTAGGAAATGAAAGACTTAAGGTAGATCATCGGTATATGTTTCTCGAGATAGAGTTTTCTTATACTTTGCCAAAATGTAGATTTTACTATGCTCTTTTCAAAAATATAATAAAAAGGATGGGTCACCGTGCTATTTTTCAAGCTTTGAAATTGCCTAAATTTGCTTAGATTATTCATGAAAAAAAAATCCCTATCAGTCCAGTATAATTTTTTTACTAAAAGAGTTATCTCCCCTTAAATGGCTTAGTTGAAAAAATTGATTCTTAAACAAAAATGTTTGGTTTTTGTTTAAATATTTTGGATAATGCAATAAATCAGCAAGTTTTCTTCATATAAATAAACAGTCTAACCAATAAAATTGCACATCTGTCTACAAATTTGCAGATTTGGGCAAATAACTAGACTGATTGTGTACTGCGATAGTACAGTCCAAGATGGCGGTATACCATGAATCTACCTTAACTAACTTTAGTGATGTTTTGAACGGTTGTTCAAACTACAATAAAATGTGACATAAAGAAGTAGTCCGATTGCAATTTGAAAATTCAAACCTTTTTAGTTCAAAGTGACATTAAAAATGCACTGTTGTATATAGAAAATCAACTGTTTTAATAGCTACAAGTGTATAAAACATATATTCCTAATTGTCAGATTTTGTTGAATTTCCTAGCGAGCAATACCTACAGAAGTGTCCATTTTCTAATCCCGAGTCATCAAATATGCAACTGATATTTCAAATTTAATAATAGTCACACACATATATCTTATGTTTAGTAAAGGTGAAACATTTTATACTATGAATTAAAATTCTTCGATGCAATATACATGATATATACCTTAATTGAAACATTATATAATTTTTCTGAGCATTTCCTATACAATAAAAACAATTGCTTTGACAATCGCGGATGATTAACATACATACCATGTTATACCTTCTGTAATTTTTGGGTAAGCAGGTAGTGGCATACAGGTACGTATAATGTTTGTCATCTAATCTTATATATTTTCTCTAATTTCTAACCAGATAATTTATTTATAATTTAACCACTATATTGCTGCTTCCTAATGTATATTTGATCGTCGATGATGTTTTTTTTCACATTTTTGAAATACCAAAATTCTCTATTTTCTTTCTAATATCCAAGGACATTATAAGTTCCATTTAATGTTTGTGTCGTTGATTGCTTAAAACACATTTAAAAATAAGTAATGTGGTATGATTGCCATTGAGACAACTCTCCACAAGAGACCAAATCATTCAGAATTTAAAAACTATAAGACACCACATGGCCTCCAACAATGAGTAAAACCGAGACCACATAGGCAGCTTTATAAGACCCCGAAATGACAAATGTAAATCAATTCAGACGAGAAAACTAATGGCCTAATTTGTGTACGAAGTGTTCACATGTGGTGCTGAACCTTATTGGCATTATGAATTGTCGTTCCATTAGTAATTATTTTGTATTTGTATTTTTGTTGGAGTGCAAAGAATACAAAAGAACAGTTTGCAATGTATTTCCTGACTGTTTCAGCTTTATGTTACATTTGAGAAGATGTATGATCCTGATATCAAAGACCACAAAGAAGCGCAGAAAGTTATCACATTTTATGAATGGGCTTTAGGAGATAGTGTTGGATTGCATACTGTTTGGAATAAAATTGACAACTTGACTGCAGTAGACTTGGAGCATGTAATTATTGTTTATTCATCTTTCGTATTATATATTTAAAGCATTTAATGTTGATAAAAGTCAACAACAATTCGCAATGCGCGTTTGGTATACATAGGCATCGTTAATGACACATAGACAAAAAAGTCCGAATGGCTTAATCGAAGTCGAAAAGTATTAAAAACTAAAAAATTACAAGAAGTTGTGTCAATGCTGGCTACGGCTATCTATACTTGGGTGAAAGTAAGATTACAAATCAACGAACAATGTTAAAAAAATAATTTAACTTAAGCATGTATTCTTCTGATGTTTCAGTATCTTTGAAATCTCGTTCTGGAATTATTTCCAAAACATGTGATACAAGTGGAAAATATCACTGAATTTAAAAAATATTATAATCAAACTTGACTCTGTGAAAAATTTGTGTATTTACCATATGTAGTTTTTGAGAAATAAATTTTTCAAATTCATTACCAATCAAGTCAGTGTTTATAGCCAAACTTTTGAGAGATGAGGCGTACAAGAAATCATTTTACTAGAAACATGTACATCCAATGTGTCATAAAATACAGAGAAATCTCAAATTTACAAAATTGACAGTATGGTAAATTTGACACGAAAAAGCATCAAAATATGATAAAACTTTCTTATATTAACACCTACCTATAGTTTTTTTAAGTTAAATTTATTCAGATTGGTCCACTTCATATTTAGTGAAAGTATGAAAAAAGTTTAATTGTGGATCTATGATTGTTTTCACGATAATAGCCCACAAATGGTTAACAATTGATGAAAAATGGGAAAATCATCAAAATTTGGTACTTTCAGAGGGCCGTAGCAAAAGAAAAAAGAAGTTGCGCCACCATATGATTTTTTCTTCACGAATTATTTTTTTACAGTCATATAAACCTAAAAATCAGGTTAAGAAAAAAAGTTTACTTCTTGATTTGTTTGACTCCTCAGAGGTGTACATCCTTAATAATAACGTTCTTCATTTCAAACTAGATTGTTATTCTTTTAGTAAACTATTGTATATGATCTCATACACAGATTATGCGACTTAATATAATATACAGTTTTCAAATCATTTCAGAATAGTTTGTAGTTTACGGTGTCAATCAATCTATCATTTTATATTTTCGTATTGCAGGCACGTTTTGTGATATCTTTTAACAACAGTTTGGATTTCTCAAAATGCCGCAAGGTTTTTATTAGAGGCTACAATAAAGCTGGAGTGTGGTCTATGATTTCCAAAGAGATTAAGACGTGTACAATTCAGGATGGCGATTCTCTAATTGTACCAAATATTGTAATAGATGCTGTTGGAATTCAAGAGAAAACAATAGGTACGTTTATATAATAGAATATTAATTGCAGATGTTATTCATATTCATTGTTCTAATTTATATGAGGTTTATATATAGCTTTTATTATATAGTCATTTTTATAAATTTACTGTTTGCAAAAGTATGAATTATTCTAAATACTAAGGATTTTCTTATCCCAGGCATATAACCTTAGCTGTATTTGGCACAACTTTTTGGAACTTTTGGTCCTAAATGGTCTTCAACTTTGAACTTGTTTTGGCTTTCGAAATTTTTTTATCTGAGCGTCACTGATGGGTCTTATGTAGACGAAACGCGCGTCTAGCGTATTAAATTATAAGCCTGGTACCTTTTGATAGCTATTATTTGTGTGTGTCTCTGTCCTGTATGTTCTCCCATTTATTTGTATTGCAGTCCTGTCATGTAATCTTGTCATTTTAATGTTATATTTAACATTGCCATAAAAGCGGGAGGTTTGGCTAGCCACAAAACCAGGTTCAACCCACCATTTTTTCTTAAAATGTCCCGTACCAAGTCAGGAAAATGGCCATTGTTATATTATAGTTCGTTTCTGTGTGTGTTGCATTTTAGTGTCGTGTTTCTGTTGTGTCGTTGTTCTCTTATATTTGATGTGTTTCCCTCAGTTTTAGTTTGTAACCCAGATTTGTTTTTTTCTTAATCGATTTATGAATTTCGAATAGCGGTATACTACTGTTGCCTTGGTTTATGCTACCAGTGAAAATAATTTTTAAAAAGTACGGTAAATCGTCAAACAATAGTTATGTGATATAATTTTTCCAATCTGAATTTGTAGAATATCTTACGTTAAAAGAAGATGTTCAGCTTACATGTCTATAAAAAGCATATCATTTATGTCATCGGAATGTATAACTGCAATTCTCATAGACACTATTAAACATTACTAATATTTATACTAGAATGTTAACTAATTGCATTAAATTTAGTCAACAGCAATTTATCTAAGTTTTAATCTCATAAATTGATTAAAAAATACAAATCATCATAACAAACACGAATTAGGGAGACTGAATGTGATATCAGGGTAGGCGGCTTATATTGTGCATGTATCCATCGTAATGCGAATCTACATTTTAAAATATTACCATCGGGAAAAGGATACGATCGGTCCGAAATAAGTATGAATTCATAAATACTAATACGGCGTAAATAAGGGATGACTCTAATCTTCCCATTAAGGAAATCATGACAGGTAATGTAATGCAAGCTTTGGAATATCTTATTTAGGTTTATTCTCAACCGACCACCGTATCCTTTATTTCATTTCGTAATGGCATTGAACCCAATGTAAAGTGATGTTAAAATTTACAGTGATCACTGTTAAATGTTTTAGACGGTGAAATACTTGATGGATATGGACATGACATCTTCTTAGAGGAAAACGGTAGATGGGAGGTACCTGACGTTGACGATTCACCTTATAAAAACATAATTTCGGCAACATGGCCATTATTACGTCACAAAAATTATACCTGGGCTGTGATCGACGCCGAAAATTTAGATGTCACAAGTTATTACAAGGATGATGCAAAGCTTCAATTTAGGGATCCATGTTCTCACCCTGATTCTGTTAAATGTGGATTTACAGGTACACATTTATTCCCAATTATTCTGTTTTTGTTGTCTCTAACCAAATATACCGGTATCACATTACCTTTACTGTAAATCAAAGATGTCAGAGCTAATCAAACATGTTTTGACATGTTCTGTGTTCATATGAGGAAAAAACGATTGTTAATCAGGGAATGTTCAATTAGTATAATACTAAAACCAAAAGTGATATAATTTCCAATGAGACAACTATCAAACAAGACCCAACGGACATAGACGTAAACAACTACATGAGACTTTATATACTGACTTTAACAATGAGCAAACTCAATACGGTATAGTAAGCTAAAATCAGCAGCACGTTGCAACAATTAATGTTAAGCAATTCGAAAAATAACATCTGACGACTTAAATTTAAGTTAATAACATTAAACTAAAATCAGGTCTTCCTCGTGCATGGAACAATGGTGTCACAGCGGTGTCACAGTACAGAAGAAAAATGCACTCTTCAGTTATAGAAAGTTTCATCAAATACGTACAAAGCTCCTCCACAACTAACAAAATGAAAAAAAACATAATGTACCAATTTAGCAGTATAAGCAGTTACTGAAAGCTAGTTTTAATTCAAATTTTCTAATAGTTCATTTTTTTTCAAGACTGAAATATCAATTTGTGCACCGTTAACTTATTCAGTTAAGACTGAAATATCACTGTGTTCACCGTTCTCGAATGTATTTTAAAGCCGTAATAAGTAGGATTCATGACCTTATATAACGCAATAGTAATATGCTCTGTTTTTTTTATAGAAAAAGAATACGTTAACGTTATATTCAGTATAAATGACGAACTAGAACATGGTAAGCGATACATAGTGTGTATTCATGCCCCAAGGAAAGAGGTAGAATATGAGAAATGGACAGAGGTTTTAGAAGAAACAAACACCTGTAGTGATGGAGTAACGGTTGATCTAACACCACCTACACCGGGTCATGTTTGGATTGGTATTGATCATAACAAGCAATATCAAGTAAGACGAATATGTATATCTTACATTATTTTGAAATATACGCAAACATGATAGTATAATAAGACTGCCCTTGGATGAAGGTGTTAAGGTAGATTAACACACGAGGGTAAAAATTATCAGCAAAGAAGAAGTTGCGGGTGAATTTTTTTTTATCAAATTTGTTAATCTACCCTAACATATATTCAGTTGTGTTATACCTTTGTGTTGTATAAATGTAACTTTCTGTAGCAATTTACCGGAGAAGATATCATCGATTTTTTAGGTAGATAGGAAAATGTAATGACGGCAATCATTACTCGAAAAAAAGTACGAATCAAATACAGAAGACACGACATACAATGAGGCATTTAAACTTTGATCTCATATCTAACATGTGTATTATATTTCAAAAAGTATGTTACGATACGTCTCAATTTGAGGCAGTTACATTTTAATATCAAAAGCGCGGGGCTTGCCGAGCTTTTTAAATAATTAAAATGTAACTGTTGAAAGTGGAGAAATATCGCAATACACGAGTTAGAGTGGAGGAATCTGTTTCCCTAATGGTTTTTACCCTTCCTTTTCAAAGATCTGCAGAATGTTATGTTCTTTATATGTGACGTCATCAGGCATGGTTGCTTTTTTTCAGGACGTCACAATAGGAAATTCAGAAGACATCAATAAAATTAAACGTCATAATAAAATTTCGACCAATCATTTGATGAGAACAGATATTTCACAACTGATGAGAAATTTTTTTCTCACAATGCTCAGGAAATCCAATATCAAAAATACAGTCTTGAGTTCGTGACTTATTCTCTTATCTTGAGAATAGGGATACAAAATAAACATTAAAGATATAAAAAAGGAAATGTGGTATGATTGCAAATGAGACAACTCTCAACAAGAGAACAAATGACACAAAAGATAACAATTTAGACATTGAAGAATCTATAGAAATGTTGTTATTTTTCACACATGATTAAATATTTTTGAATGGTATATATAAAAAGATAAAAGTCACCATAACTGATCAAATCATAACATGTGAATTAATATATTAATGAAAAAAGAAATACAAAAATAACTAAGAACTGGTAAAATACGTGTCGTCAAGATTTGTGAAATTAGCATCATCTTTAAGGGGGAAACATACATAAGTGTAAGTGCTTCTACATGTATGCATGTGCAAAAAGTAAAATCACAAAAATACTGAACTCCGAGGAAAATTCAAAACGGAAAGTCCCTAATCAAATGACATAATCAAAAGCTCAAACACATTAAACGAATGGATAACAAATGTCATATTCCTGACTTGGTACAGGTATTTTCTTATGTAGAAAATAGTGGATTAAACCTAGTTTTAAAGCTAGCTAAACCTCGCACTTGTATGACAGTTGCATCAAATTCCATTATATTGACAACGATGTGTGAACAAAACAAACAGACACAATAGGCAAAAATGTCACAAATAGGAGTACAACAGCAAGACGAACCCCACCATAAACTGGGGTTGATCTCAGGTGTTCCGAAAGGGAAAGCAGATCGTGCTCCACATGTAGCACCCGTCGTGTTGCTCATAAAGCCGGTAAATAGTCTAATTCGGTAGGTCACATTCGTGAAAAGGGAACGGGATTCTAGTTACGACATAAAGAACATATCCGATATCATCTGTGAAACGGATATTCCATAACGGCCAACCAACTCATGATGGCGTCCGTAAAACTTACTAAGTGATGATTTCAACTTCACCATTTGGAACTCTTGGTTTAAAAATGTAAAGATCACAATTTGGAAGCTGAAATCATCTCTTTTGTCGTAAAGTTTTGTTTTCAACCGACCCTCATAGTCAATTTCTAGATATAAGTCCTAATCAAATGGCAAAATCAAAAGCTCAAACACATTAAATGAATGGATAACAACTGTCATAGTCCTGACTTGGTACAGGTATTTTCATATGTAGAAAAAGGTAGATTGAACCTGGTTTAATAGCTAGCCAAACCTCTCACTTGTATTACAGTCGCATCAAAGTCGCATACAATATGCACAAACTTTAAGGGACAGATGAATGAAGTCATGAAATGGAATTAGCAAAATATGGGTTTAAAATGTTTAAAACAGTAAAAATAAATTTATTAATATTACTAGTGTTTCCTATTTAACATGGTGCTGATTATACAATATATCATTATTCTGTTGCAATCTGGAATACAAAGAAATATAAAGATTATTTAAGTATGTTAAAATATGAAAATGGTTGGTAAAAGTATCGAGTTCTACATAAAATATACATGATTTTTAGATTATTAATTTGAATACAAGTTAAAAAAAGAAATCTGTTAAAGTTTTTTATTTAAAATGCAATATGATATGTAAAACTATTGTGGGTGGATGACGTTTACCGTCAATTGAACGGCTGACGGACGGAAATATTTGCAAGTGTTGTTAAATCAGTCGACGTTACCCTGACATTTGAAATGTTAATTTTATACATTTACATAGTTATGCTCTAGAATAGGAATACCAGTGCTGTACATGTGTTCAATAGTTTTCCACCGTCCGTGGTGATTTGAAGCTCGTAACTCTTCAAATACAATACTGTATACTGCTGTTACTAAATTATAAGCCTTTCATAGTTTCTGATGTTCAAATAATTATGCCGAAGCGGATAATATTCATTTTTCTGTATTTAGTCTTCATCGTCAGATATTTTTATCAGCTGGGATTCGTTTACCGATGTAGAAGAATATAAAAAGTCTGTACATAATTCAGGAATTAAAGAGTACCAAGTTGGAATTGGTAAGAATAGTTTAAACGACTTCGGTATATTCATTGTATTATTCAATTCAAGTTCTGTTTAAATAGATAAATATCCATCGGGCAATGTTAAAGGATTTAATCTGAAAAAAATGATTGAATGATTGATTGATTAATTGGAATTTAACACCACTGTTAGCACTATTGTGCTATTTCGTTGCGTTCGGTTATTATAAGCGAAGGAAGTCGGAGTGCCTAGAGAGAATCACTGAACTTCGGTCGGAAAACTGACAATCCTAGTCAATAAAGATTGGAGTCGAGCACCTAATCCAGAAAGAATAAATAACAAAAATAATTATGTCATCTTCATTTTTCAACAAATTTTCAGACAATAAGGGTGCAAATTACTATTAGTAATAACATGCTAAAATTGAATTGATCGTAGACTTATTATAAAAAACAAACAAAAAATGTAATAAAGTTAATATGGACCCATGGCTAAATTGATTGCGTTTTTACCTAAAATGTTCAGAAAAACCTGTGCATCTGAAAAAAAAATTAAGGCATAGCTTGATCTATGCAAATGATTTTCAAATGCTTTTTAAGTTTTTAAAAGTTACAAACTTTACCGGATTTGCTGTGCACTATTTTTTCTTTTTTCGTCCTTGCAGAAGATGATAAAATTAACAAATAGTTGAGTTTCTCTTAATATGGTCCACTCAGTGTAACAGTTTGAATCTCCCATTATTGTCAGGTTTCTATTGTCCCTTTTTTCCATGTTAATCAATACAATTCACTTATATTATTACCTGCGGGGAAGTTCTAAAACCTCTTTCCCAACTGAGTTTATTTTGGTACCTTTTGTAGGAACGAACTAAAGTGCACCGCAACACCTAGTTGAGTTTTATTTTTTTTAAACATACAATACAATGCATTGGAACTGTATTTATCTAAGGCATGCTATGCCTTAAAAAAATTTCAGATGAACAGGTTTGTCTTTTTCAGACTTATATTTGAGTTAAAAAAAACATTCAAAATACACAGATTTGTCATACACAGTCAATTTTGATGTTAATTAACAGCCATTTTAGTCAAAGGGACCACATCACCTTAGAGTCCTATTCACTCTAAAACGGAAATAAATGGAGTAAGATGAGATAAATAAAATTGGGAAAAAATAGGAAAAACATTAAAATAATATTAATATATGAATAAATCTATATGCTTACAGAGTGTTACCATGGTTACAGCATTTGATAATTATGCAAAGAAGATTTTGGCGTTCTTCGTCATTATAGGCTATAACCTACTATAGATGTATTGAAACTACCTTCAATTGTTCATTGATATACTCTACTCCATTAGATATGTATACCACACACATTTAATATGTTAACATAAATATTTGTTTTATTTAAAATTAGGATCAACAAAAGGCGGAACAGATATATTTCCATTCACTTCAGTAGGACTTGTTAACCATTACACAATACACAAACTACCATTTCACGATGGACTACATACACAAAGAACACTACGGCTACAGAACGGTCACGAGTATTACGCTACAGTCAAAGGTATTACGAAAATGCATTATAATACTTCTTATAATTCTGTCTTTATAAAATCTCGATAAAAGCAAGGACTAAAAAAGGTAAAGAGGCACTTTTATACTACAAATTGATAATTCAACCTTCAAACATTTTTTTTGTTTCTTGTTTTCTCTTGCCTATTGTACATGAGAAATTCTGCGAAATCAAATTATATATTCCAATGATGGATGGTGACACTTCTATAAGTTGAAATGAAAACTAGTGTGTTATCAATACTAATGTATTTGTTTTTTTCTTGTATGAAGTTTCTTATTATTTTTGGTTGTGTTAATTAATTGAAAGCTGTAACTGACATCACTGTGCATGTTTTATATAGTAGGATTGTAATAAAATTTAATAAGTTTTGTTTGAACAATGATTTTGAAAAGACTTTAGATTTCATGAAATTGAGAAATAAAAACATAATTAAACTAAAGTAGACTAAAACTTTATATGATAAAATGAGGGGGAAGTGAAATGACAAATATTGTTAACTTAGACTCAACTTATAAGGACGATTGCTGCAATATGGGATCCTGAAAATCAGATGATTTCCAAACTACCTCCTTGTCATTGCCATACCTTTAAACGCAAACACCATTTATTCTTTCAAAAACAGTTTATCTATAATGTACATGGGCCTCTTATAGAGTCCTTCCATCATTAAAAGTATTTTACTTTTAAGTGTGATTTAAAGTAACTTAAGATCCAAATAATGTATATCATGGTCACATCTTAATTTAGGAGTTCTAGTGTACAAGTTTTTAAAACCGGATTTTTGTGCAAATTTTGTCCTTTCCTCAATGGGATTTGTTCCCTTGCTTCTGTACTAAACATTTAAAAATATATAAGATAGCATAATAAAAATACACAAAAGTTTATACGTTCTCTAATTTTGATTGGCCGAGTTATTCCAAAACATATTTATCATTTCCGTATCAAATGCAACATCTATGACTGCAAGTGATGCTTATGACAACTTTAAAAATGCACAAGAAGACACACGAAAGGATTGCTTTAACTTGTTATTGTATGATTGTAGCAGATTATAAGATTTGAATGTAAAAATAAGAAGATGTGGTATGAAAACAACTGAAAAAAACCTTCCAGCAGAGAGAGACAAAATGACGTGGAAGTTAACAACTATGAGTAATGGTACGGCCTTCAACAATCCAATTAGAAAAATGCTTACTAACGCACCAACATGGCAAATTTAAAACAAGTATAAAGTAGTTGTGTAAAAAAAAAAGAATAAACCAAAACCAAAAATAGAATACAGCGACAAACGTAATCACTGAAATAAAAACTCACGATTTATAAAAAATACACATGCATAATGCGGTTGGTTTAAAAATGATCAAAATAAGTACATTTTAGTTTTGTATGAAGAAGTGCATTTGCGCGTTTTATAAATGTTCTTCAGTCAAGGCTTTTTCACACCAATGCAAGTTTGAAATAATGCAAAACAAATGTCACATGATTAACTTAATTTTTGCATAAAATTTATGCTATGATAAATATGGTTTACAGGACTGGACTTTGCAACAAGAAGTTCAACAGCAGATTCACACCCTATAAAGATTGACAACACACTACCAGAGAAGACTGATCAACCAATAACTATAAAAGGGCGACACTTGTCGGATTTGAGTGAAATAAATGCTTGGTATATACATTTTAAATGTTATTAAGGACATTTGATAGGAAGATAACATTTCTTATATATATTGGAGTTATTTTTGTATATTATCTTTGAATGTGGTGAATACAAAACATCAGTTTACGAACGTTTTAATAGATATTAACAGAATCATAATTATGTGTTTTATAAATTATCTATACATTTTCTTAAATGAGGAATTAGTAAACTTGTCGCTAAAACTTGTTTGTTACTTTATTCGACTGCCAATTTTCCGTTACTTGTTGATGCCGTCATATTTAACTTGCTGTGAATTGTTAAAAAGTAAACCAATAATTACTGTTTTATAAAACACTTAAAATGTAGTGGCTTGTCTTTCATAGTTGGAGCGATGTATTCATCGACAAAGAGAGTGGAATAAATCATTATCTGTGGTCTGTTGGTTCTCATCCTGGACATGACGATATTATACCATTTACAAAAACGATGTTAGACTGTGGTGTATCAGCTGAAGATAAAACAATCAATATTCACGAAGGCCATGCTTATTTCATCACAGTTAAGGTAACACAAATATCAAGAGGAATAATAATAACCTCCAACTTACTTACTTACTGCCCTTGTACGCCATTGTACCTCCAAATGTTTTGTAGATATTAAAAGCAAAAATGAAATAAATAATACCACGATATTGCTTATGAGTGATACGTTACATTGTAAATGTGAGTACAAATTATAATTTTTACTCAAGCACTCCCATGTATCTTCATGTGTTATGATGATATGTGCAAGTCAAGTAATATCGTGCAAATCGCTTTAATACCATACCACAAATGCTATATCATAAATCCCCGTGAATATTATTGACCGTCATTTCTCATAAAAATTTGAATTCTCACCCTGCTTTTCTGTAATTATATAATGAAAACAAAAATACACTTTTGCTTTGTTGATAAATAGTAGTATATACAATTTTCAATGCGAAGATATTGTGTAACGTACACATCAAGGTTTACAATGTACGTATTGCTGTCAGTGTTTGTATTATTTGTAGGATCACATTACCATTTCAGAGCTTTTACTAGTAATACAGTTAGAGTATCATAAAAACAAATTAAGATAATGCCTGATTTATGATTTATCGTGTCAAAATTATTTTGTTTACTCTTGTTCCAATGTCTAAGAAATGTATCCACATGATTCTAGGGTGACAAATATGAAATTCGATGGTTAACGGCAACTATTTATATTTGTAGGCTATAAATAGAGCCAATTTAATAAACACTGCTTCCTCTTGGGCTTACATATATGACATGTCGCCCCCAGTTGCTGGGCATGTATATGATGGTAGTCAAGAAACTGCTGCTTCTTATATGAAAGATATAGATTACCAAACCGATGTGAAGACACTGTCTGTCTACTGGGAAGGTTTTCATGATCCACATTCTATCATAAAGGCATATTATGTCAGTATCGGAACCTGTCCAGAATGTGAAGATGTATTAGTCAGTCAGGATATAGGAATATCTAATAGTAAGTATTATTTGGTGTTGCTTGAACAATGTTTTTGTTGTTTCTTTGCTTTTTACTATTGCAGTGTCTGAGTAGAAATTTGATGAGCCAGGGGTATGTCAAAGACTGTCTCGTCCTGTATCTAAAAAAGTTCATCAGAAGGTACCAAGACCTTGTTGATAAATATTTCGTATCAACTTCACAAATAATACACGATGGTATTGAAGTATAAATTCTGAGTACTGACATCACTGTGTTATTGTGCTATGGTAAATTTTTGTATTCTTGTTTTTCAATTTTTGCTAATGTGCTTTGTCTGTATGCTTTTTTGTGTTTCTATGTTACATATTTCTTTGTTTTTATAGTGATTGAGATGATAACAATGTTGACTGCTGTATACCCAAATTTTTGACATTTGTACCTATCATGTCTGTTTGTCTACATATAGTTGTCAATATAATGGAATTTTATGCGACTGTCATACAAGTGAAGGGTTTAGCTAGCTATAAAACCTGGTTTCATCCACCATTTTTAACACAAGAAAATGCCTCTAGAGGAATATGACAACTGTTATACATTCGTTTAATGTGTTTGAGCTTTTGATTTTGCCATTTGATTAGGGACTTTCCGTTTTGAATTTTCCTCGGCGTTCGGAATTTTTGTGATATTACTTTTAACAACCTTGAAAGGTACATTTAACTGTCGAATGGAGGGAGCAACGTTGACAATACATTTCACACTTAAATTGTAGTTTGAAATACGAACCAACAGTCCTAACAACAACTAGCTATTGGTCAATGGAATCACGATGTCGAAAACTTGATTTCAAAAAATAATTAAAACACAGAGGACATGGTTTGACAATGTTTTAAGAAGAAAAACTAAAGGCCGGTAGGTGTCTGGATTTGACGTATCTAAATTTAGATTGTCGATAAATTTCATCGTCTTGTGCTCATGATCTGATGGAAATGTTTTCTTAAGGATGCGTTGTACAGATGTTATTTTAACGATGTTTTATTTTCGACAGATTTTACCCTCTGCCATATGCATTTGGGATCTGGTATACGATACTATACAACAATCACAGCATGTAATACCGCAGACATGTGTACATCTGTGACGTCAGATGGTGTTGTTATTGACAACAGTCCACCAACACAAGGAATAGTTCTAGATGGTGTAGATGTGTATGACATAGAATATCAGTCCTTAAGGTTAGTGTGAATTAAAAAATAATTCAATTATAGTAGATATGTGTTACCGATTAACTCAACATGTGGCATCTAGACTAGTTGCTCATCAGAAAAACGTTCAGACAATGCATCGATATATAAAGTTTTATGCATCAGTTTTACAAGGATTGTCTTGGATTTCTTTTTTATTTCGCACAGAAATTACATATCTGCAAAATGGTATGGATTTACAGATCCTCAATCAGGCATAGACAGATTTGCATGGAGAGTTGGAACAAAACCAGGATCAGATGATATTATTAAATCCACACATTTACCACGCTCTAATGTATTGATGGAACCAGATTTACTACATAAACTACCACAAGGACAGCGTATTTATGTAACAATAAAAGCATATAATAAAGCAGGTATATAGTGTCTGTTAAATCATGATTTATACTACCTTTCTACAAAATTATACTACAATAACTCTGTTTGTAATAGTGCTACACAGACCAATTTTTTTCACGTCAGAATTGTATGTTAAAAATATTACAAATCAAAATCAGCATTGAAATCTGTTTGTATTATTGAAATTTTCATATTTCTTTTTTGTCAAATTTGAACATTTTATTGGTCGTTAAATTAAAAGAAGTTTCAAATTTATAAGCTCAGTCGCAAACTCAGGATTTGAAAATTTGTCCTTGATAGACAATTTCCGATTAAATTTTGTCAAAAGTCTGATCAAGATCGTGTGATTAGTTATTTGAAATTTGCAAAAAAAATCATTTTATCACGTCATCAAAGAAGGACTTTGTAACGATTTTAATCTGATTCTGCCGAATCGCTCAAGACATCACTGGTTCATTCTCAATAAGTAGGACTCTGTATAACATATTATCAAGGGTAGTAACACGATTTGTTTTTACAATAATCAGCACTGTATAAACGCCGCATTACAAAAATGTTCAGGAGATGATTCTTTAAAATATGCTGAGCTATTTCCCGGAAATACTGTCTTGCCTTGAATGTATTTATATACAGACATTGTTCTTGCAGTTAAATAAGATTTGTTAAGTTATTTTGTGCACTCAGTTTTGATCATTTATCATAGCTACATAAAACTATATACATGTAACTGACAAGATAGATTTATTGTGTGAAAGGACATCACTTTTCAGAATTACCGCTGTGGAAATATCTGTGGAAGAATATTGTTAGACATCCAACAGGTTGGGAACAACAACCCCCCCCCCCCCAAATGAGGGATATCCCTTAAATGAGGGACTGTCCCTCAGACGAGGGATCGTTTTACTGTTGTAGAAAAGAAAAAAGAAAAACTTAGATTTTTTAACTTAAATGTGGGAAAATTCATTATATTTGAAACAACTTTTCTAAAATAGGGGTACAATTATTTTTAATAATAAAGAAGATATAAGTCCAGGAATATAACAAAATTCTTGGACATGTTTTGACCATATAATACCAGATAGATGTATAGTTCTTTGGGAAATGTTTCTTCGAATAATATAAATATGTGCTCATTTGTACTAAAAAGTGGATTTTACAAAACAATATTTGTTAACACTTGAAATGTACCCCTCATAAAAGGGATAGTCATTACATTTGAGGGTTACTCCTCATTTGAGGGGTAATTCCCAACCTGTCCAATATGTTTCATTGAGTTCTCGTTCTATTCTGAATATGTATCTAATTTGTGTATATAAACAAATCGATATTTCTGTTTAAGGCTTATGCATCTGATGATAATTTATTATTTCAGGACTGAGTACAGAAGCTCATTCAAACGGTTTCTACATCGACGACACACCACCATTAATGAAGGTTAAACCCTACTTATCAACAGAATTAGGTTCTATCAAAGACAATTCTTTAGTATTCAGAAGTACCATAAGAATACATTGGGAGGTAGAAGACAAAGAATCGTTTATACAGCGCCAGTATCTCTCCATTGCATCACACAGAGGAGGCGAATTCAATACATCATCCACAGAAGTAATTAGTAGAATTGAGAGAAGTGTTTTTTTAGTGTTCAGTCATCTTTGTCTTTGATTTTTGAAACATCACTTTATACGTATAATTGCATTTCATTATTACCCACTGTTACACACCCCGATCAAACGAAAACAAACTTACAGCTATCTTGTCGACATTGCCATTCACAGACTTTTAAATTGGAAAATAAGAAAAGTGAAAAGATCCTATGTAAAACATTCCTTTGGCAACAAAGGTCTAGATGACATAAACTTGTGCAATGGCCTTCCACATAAATCAGTTCATTCGAAAACATTCTCAAGCACTCCCTTCGTGACAAATGATTTGTTTCCCCACTGATTAATTAAAGCCCCAAACAACATCGTGTGTAAATCACATTATATTAATTGCTTGATCAATCAATTTGGTATTGTCAATTTGCTTGGAAACCCAACATATACCCCCACGACACATACGAAGGAGGAAATCTTGGATAATCAAATATCTCTTTTGTGTTCTTTTAGAATTTCAAATAAAAATAAAGAACTTGATCTTCTGTCACTGTGTTCGATACTTTAATTACAAACAATATTATATTGCTGGCTCCACCAAGTGTTCCACTAAACCTCTTTCTGACTTATTTGCATCAATTTTATCAGCAATCGAAGCCTTACATAGAATGGCCAATGCAGAAAAAAGTTTCATGTTTAGGGAGGTTTTAATTGTGCGTACTTTGTAAAAATCACTCTGATTCAAACTAAACATTAACTGACATTTTCAAGCCGTTTGATTTCTTGGACATATTTGCTACGTTTTGAAGACTTGTTATTCAACAATAAATCGGCATTACTATTTGAACCAACTGTTTTCTTCTTCTTGCCGACTAACTTCTTTATTCGTTTGAGGTTGCCTTCATACACTAGCGTTTTATGAAGACAAAAAAGTTAGCATTATCCTTTATATTAATTTTCCTTTATTTATATGATGTTCTATCACCAAATAATTCATAGTTTGGTCACTATATTGAACGCATCTATCACATCAAACTTGAGATAAGGTATACAACAGAGACAGTTAAGTCTGCCTCATATCTTGACTTATTTCTACAAATTTAAAATGAAGGTCGATTGAAAACAATATTTACGACGAACTAGATGCTTTAAGCTTCCCAATTATGAACTTCCCATTTCTATGTAGAAACATTCAAGCAGTGCCTACATATGGAGTATATATCACCCAGATGATACGATATTCCAGAACTTGCATTTTCTATAATGAACTCTTTGAAAGAGGGTTGCTGCTCACAAAGAAGTTATTAAACCAAGAGTTCAATGTTCCAATCAACCCCCGGTTTTCCCCGATTTTTTGGTAGGAAGCGTGCTCCTCAGTCTTTGGTTTTTCTATGTTGGGTTTTGTGTAATGTTGTTAGTCTTTTAGTAGTGTTTTCGTTTTTTGCCATGGACTATGGACGATTTATGAGTTTGAATTTCTTTTTGGTAGCTTTTGCCTCCTTTATAATAGACAATGATCTAAATTTGTTCCATTTGGGGAACAAAACAGTCGGAAGATACAGAAAGGAAAACCAAAGCTCATAAATTGAAAAGTGACTCACAAGGCAATGGCAAAATGAAACATGCAAAAAGTAAAAAAAACAAAACAGAGAAAACTAAAGATCTTGTGAGTGGAAACATGACAAAAACTAGGGGTGATCTGATGTGAATGCGAAGAGAAGAATATTTTACTTCCGTAGTGGAACCTTTCATGTTGTTCAGGGTAAGTACACATTCGGTGATACGTCTTATTTGGTGATATCATAATTTAGGAAAAGAGGACGGAATAGTGGTAACAACAATTGTTTTATTTGGTGATCTGTTATAACATTTATACATGTATATCGTGAAATTAAACCATCAGTGTTAGATGAAAACAATAGATGTATCTGATTTATATATTATATAAATTTTTGAAACCTGCATTTATATTTTGTAGTTAAATGGTATTGTAAGAGAGTACACATTTTCGCAAATTGATTTGCATGATGGTGGTAATTATACAGTAAAACTGATCGTTTGTAATGGTGCTAAAATTTGTGTTGAAGACGAATCAAAAGGGATCGTGATAGACAGTTCTCCACCAACTCCAGGTATTTATACATGTTAAACAAACGTCTTGTTCTATATTTAGATAATAGACATAAAGTTCATTATTTTCTGAACTTTAGTTATTTTGCGTAAACATGAAATCTCGTTTTGTAAACATATAAAACGAAACATTAAATAATGGAGACACTACATGTAGCACTGAAGACTACGGAGTCTTTCCTACGGAAATTATAACTCATAAGGACTCCAAAATTTGAAGTCATAGTGCTATTAAATTTACAAAGATGATTTAATTAAACTTGATTTTTAAAGCTTCATTGCTTACAATATTCTGTATTTGGCCCTCTTTATATATATAGTTAGAGATAAAAAAACAAAAAATTCCTATCTTTCCAATTATCAGCTAGAGTAAATTTCAAGTATATAGCATATTCACTTGCTTTCCTAGGCATGTTTGCAATAAAAACTGATCATGCAGCAAATCTTCATCGCCATGTTGATGATTGGATGAATTGGTCAAGGTATAAGCTTTGGTTGTCATGGTTAGGATTTACAGATCTTCATACTGGAATAGACAAGTACTTTGTATCCCTTGGTAGCAAGTATATGACAGACGATTTCAATAAGGTAAAAAGTAAAATTCTAATATTTTCGTCAATTGTTCTGTTTTGTTCTGTGCCAGTATGTTCCTCCATTATATATCGAAGCACTCCTACTTGTGATATAGGTTTAACACTTAACTTGTGTTTTCAAAGATATTCAGAAAGTTGTTGATCATGAATTCCTGAAGATTTTGGTCGCGTCTTCTGTTATCTATGTGTAGTGAATCATTCATGTCCCTGCAAATAATTGTCTGGTGAGAATCTTTGACCTTTTCTATTATTTCTGGGATCTGGTCCATTGTATAATTATAATCAATATATCAAGCTACTCGTATGAATTGCATATAGAAATTAACCAGACATGTTTTCACTTGACTGTTATTGATTATGATTACTTGGATTCGATTGTTTCCATCATTTTTTTTTTTGTATTTTTGATATTTATTGATTTCTCCAGATCTTTATTTGAAACAAATGCTTTTCCCCCGTAGCCTATAATTGCTATATGATCTATTATTGGATCATCATCATCAACAGATTTGACGTACAATATAAAGTCATTGCTGATATTTTTTTATAATATCCTTTCTTATGATATAATCCAGTGTTGATTGTTCATAACAATACTACTCATTTATTCTAGGTTATATTTATCAAATTTCACAAATTAACAAATAAACAAAAGAGTAAGGTAATAGTTTTATCAGTACACAGGTTAATCCGATGATCATTCTAGGGGAATAAAACTTTGAAGTTGAAATCTGCTAGTTGTTTATGTTGTTATCTCCATTTGATATAGAATAAAGAAAAACAATTCTATTTTAGATATCTGGTTCACCACAAGAATTTCTGCATAATCAATCGGGAGTCGACAAGTATGATGAAGGATATGTTCAGACATTTGAAGTAGATACTAAAAACTTGGCAAAGTTTGAACATGTGTTTGTAAGCGTTTGGGCGGTAAACCAGGTAAAATGTGATTATCATTCTTAATACATATTACAAGGCGTTCCATTCAATTAACGATAACACCAAAAGCCGAGAAACAAAGACAAATGATTGGTGAGGACGCTTCCCTTACCATTTCGCCAACAATTGTTTTTTTGATTTTAGGTGAGAAACGAATGCGTGTGTACTTCTACACATACATTTTGTACCACCCTATACACCATAGATAAAGGACCAAAGCAAGAAATGTAACGGTTAAAAAAGCATATCAGACAGAACCCTAACAATTCCAAAGAAACCAAGATAAAAAATAGTAGACGTGCACTATCATATCAACAAAGAAATCGACACTTCTTATGTGTCTATTATGATGTAATGCCGCAAAATAAATATAGAAATTTGAATTTTGAAAATCTAAGTCCTCATTTATATCAACGGTTAGTATCTAAACCTTATATCACTCTCTAGCTCAAATTTTAAATAACACATACCTCACTGTATCAGAGAAAGCAGTATTAATCATTTCTTGTGTTATCTACACAAAACTTTTCATCATATTCTGTCTGTTCGAATCTAAGTGACATTTTAATTTTGTATATGTACTTTGAGTATTATAGATGCATTTCCCAAGTTCTGATTGCAACTAAACTTATGGTGCATTATACATTTTTGCATCGTTAATTACAGATTGGATTACCAAGCAGAATGATACATTCTCAATTTAAACTTGTGCCTGGAGGTTCACTAGAATTGATAAGGAGATGTTCAGCGGTCACGTGTCAAGGACATTGTGTATGTGCTGCACAAGGACAACGATGTTCTAGACGATCATGTAATGATGTGACCAAAGGTATGGCTATTTTATACAATTATTTCATTTCTTTTGATATTATAGGATGAGCCATCTGCTTTCTTATGTTTAGTTTGGTTAAATTGTAGACGATCTTCAAAACAAATATTAATAAAACATATTAGTTTACTTAAAGTATCTGACGAAGGTATTGTGCAATTTTAACTCATAAAGTATTGTTGTATGTTCAACCAATGAATACTGCTATGTCATACTTTTAAAATAGATGTTATGTATACATCAATGCTACATCTACTTAACTTTAAAATATCTAAAGACATATAACGACAGCAAGTAGTCCTCACTAAATAAGAAGAATATTAATAACTCTTTGTTCTAAATCAATATACTTTTAGAGTTAAAAAATTAATCTGCTTCAAACAAATGATATATTATCTATATTGTAATATCTGTTTGCACTTATATCATGAACATTGTAATATCTCTTTGCACTTATATCATGACTTTAGTGATATCTGTTTGCACTTAATACGTTCGTATTTCAGCAAATAATAACAACTTGTTGGGCATATATGATATAACAAATATTCAGGAATCGTCTCCCTTTAGTGATGTGAAGTATACGCCATCAAATGTTGCTCTTGCTGCCAAATGGCATGTAGTACAAGCTCAAGGATTGAGGCCCTTATGGTAAATATAAAATCCACCAATTTCAAATTCAATTATGAACGGGTTTAAAATAACAGAATCGAGTAAATGATAGACATACATGTATATAGGGAAAAAAATCACATTGCATTAATAATATTTACTTTTTCAAATAAACGTGTAAGTACACAAATGAAATTTCGTTGATTTGATAAAACCGTTGTCAGGTATACCATGGTAAACATAGTGGAAAGGGAAACTTTAATGCTCTAACTTATTTATATCGAACGAAATGTGTATGTTACAAAAAGTAATACAGATTAGGCTCCAATTTAGTTTTGAAAATTGAGTGATTTTATAGAAGTTTTGTCCTTAAACAATGTTTGACAAATATTTCAAAGTATCATCGTTTTCTTTTATCCATGTACATATATCTGGAGTTCGGTTTTTTTTGTTATTTTACTTTTTAGTGATTTGCTATATTATATTATTATAGACTATAACATTTTTCTCTTCTCATTGGCTAAAAGAATAGAGAATCTCCTTTGATAAATTATTATAATTGATCTTAGGTTAAGACATATATCAGCTCGCAAAAGGGAGTCGGAACATCATGTATTTTAAATATTTTATATTATTTAAGGTATGAATGGACAGCAGGATATTCAGACAAAGATGAACCTGAAGGCGTCTTTGATAATTTGAACGACGATGTTTGGCATCATGCAGGGCAAACAAATCAGGCAATATTAAACATAAAACGAGGTACCATTATGAAATTCTTCTTGATACAAAGAAGTCAATACCATAGTTATTACCATAAATTATAATTAAAATGATAATGGCAATGGCAATATAAAAAGGAATCGTATTATTCACGAGATCGAGTGGGCTCCAAACATGAGTAGTATCGACATATACATAGTTACACTTCAAATGACTAAAATAGCAATTGACAAATGACTGGAATAGCAATTGGCAAACAAAAATAAAACGATGAAGCAAACATGTTTACAGTGGTATACATTAAACTTTATTTAATACAATAATTTCGGACATCTCAACCTCACACAAAATTTGCTGACAAATCTAATTGACCGCCTAAGGGGTAAGTAGTGTCTGCTACATTGTGTACCACGATTGTGACATCAGCTATACTGGTGAAAAATGAAAAACAGTAGTTATAGAACTTTTTTAAAATGCTCTTTCAACACTATTACTAGTATTTGCTATGTCATTTAATGCATAATGCTTTGATTTCATGCTCTATTTTCAATAGGTTCCCCATATGTTATTGAGTGAAACTGGTGCCATTATTTAATTCTTTTATTTTAAATTGCTGGGTTATTAACGTATATTACCCAGCTCTCCGCATTCATATACATAGTTACACTTCATTGTATTTCATATTATTCAATGGTGTTATGATTTTCACTTTATATTTATAGTTTTTATTTATTTTATTTTATTGAATTTGCAATATGTATTGATTATAAAATACAGGCCAACAGTTAAAGGAATCACCAGTATCGTATTCAATTTTTGTACGAGTATGGTATGATGACGATACATTTGCTGATTTTAAAACAGATGGAATATTAGCTATGTCAACTCCTCTGCCAAGACGAAAAATAAAAGGATCGACGGTTTGTACTTCCATTTTTTTGTTTTGAAGAAAACATGTTTATTCAAAATTCTCTTGCATTCTCATCTGTATTATACGAATATTGTTAATTATATAGCAAAAAGTAATATCACAAAAATACTGAACTCCGAGGAAAATTCAAAACGGAAAGTCTCTAAACAAATGGCAAAATCAAAAGCTCAAACACATCAAACGAATGGATAACAGCTGTCATATTCCTTACTTGGTACAGGCATTTTCTTATGTAGAAAATGGTGAATTGCACCTGGTTTTACAGCTAGCTGGACCTCTCACTTGTATGGCAGTCGCTTCAAATTCCATTATATTGACAACGATGCGTGAACAAAACAAACAGATATAATTGGTAAAAATGTCAAAAATACAGCAGTCAACATTGTGTTATATTCTTAATCACTAAAAAAAAATACAAATATGTAACAAAGAAGCACAAAATGGCATGTAGACCAAGCATTTTATCATAAATTAAAGACAAGAATACACAAATTTACCCTAGTACAATAACACAATGACGGGATTTATAAGTACAGAGCCACGTCATATATGTAACAAAGAAACATAAAAAGACATATAGACAAAGCACATAGCAAAAATTGAAGACAAGCAACAAACAAGTTTTGTAAGTAACACCAAAAGGCATATAGACAAAGCACATTAGCAAAAATGAAAGACAAGAATACGAGAATATCATAAACAATAATGACAGGATGTACAAGTACCACAAGTATCTTAATAACAATAAAAACAAAACAATTTTTTAACAAAGAAGAACAAAAAGGCATATATCAAATTTAACAACCTCATTCATTGCTTTATTTTGAATTTCATTTACGTATGTTAAATCCACCCATAAACGAGTGAAAGATTTTTAGCACTGGGACCGAATGGCCAGATCAACTTGGCTTTAACATAGAATCGCGCGTTTCACGTAAGAATGTAAACGTCACACAGATAGAGATAGAAGATAATTTTGTCGTTCAAAGTATGAAAATAATATAGTCTTTAGTTCTTTAGGCGTATCCTCTACAGAATGTATATTAGAAGTTTACATTGCCTTCTATTCCCGATTGTTATGTTAGTAATACAAACTATAGTAATACACAATGTATATTGCTGTGTTTACAGACGTCAAACAGAGACATTTGTGATTTATTTCGTTTAAAGACGTATCTTGTTCACATTAAGTGATCAGGAAATAATTAAAATGTGAAGATATATAACTTTCGGGATCGAAATGCATCGGCCATTTGCAATTAGGTGTATAATTTTTCAATAAAATTGAAAAACACATTTAATATTGATATGTAGTCTCAAGTATAGAAAATATTTTAATTGATACCAACTTTTTCGAAAATAGCTTTCTAGAGGGAAGTACCTATAAATATTTTAAAAGAATATTAAAGAAATAGCAGCAAATTGATCCATCATTTTATATAGCTAGGTGACTCCATATATTCATTTATTCATTTTTTCTGATAGCATTTCGTAAGATCTATCCGTTATATATTATTCATCATTGTATCATTGTGTTCATTTCTAGTACCTTAGTTCAACCAATGTTCAAATCTCTTAAATAGAAAAATTAAAGGTAACAAAACCACCAAGAAAACCATATAAACTCCAAACATAGCCGGATGCATCGACAAGGTAAAACGTTTCCTGTTATAAAGGCATTCACCGCATGCAAATCTACACTCGGTCATAACTAGACAAGTGACATTAACCACAAAATTTCATTAACATAACAATATGGAATAGAACACGTTTGGTAAAATTACAGATTAGACGACTGTTGAACTTTTATCATGACAAATAACAGCATACACATGTACTACATATTTGTTGTGGACATATATCGCATAACATGATCAGGAAAACTACAGAAACAAGTAAACACCAATGCAACTTAAAAAAAATCAGAATCACTGTATTGGTTACAAATCTTGAATCTTTCACCAGATTTAATTGTGCATAATTCTCAAAATGAGAGAACATGGAAAAATAGATGTTTAGTTCGTATTGCGTTAAATTATTTAAAATAGTGTTTGTCTTACGTATATGAGGTATACATGTTTAAATATCAAAACAACTAAATCTTTTAAATGTTGGATAATGATGTTAACTAAAGTTATGTGTTATAATCTTCTTTTATTTAAATATATCCATTACCTGTTGGTGTTTATTTTATAAGATAGTTGTGTTAAAAGACCTAACCAGTTAATAATTTATTTTCGAATCATTTACTTCAGATTGTAGAGCAAATACCTGGTCACTGGAAGAAGGATGTAGATTACATTAAAGCTGGAGCTCCTTTTACAATCAGATGGACAAACGTGTTTAAGGATGATGCCAAAATTATTGACAAGTTTAAAGTGTATCTCAGTACATATCCAGGAGGTATATCTTTGTTATAATTGGCACTATTACAACCCAAACAAATTCCCTTTGTATTGTCACAAAAAGTTAACCAATGTTTTCAAGAACAAAGACAATAGTTAATTTTTTTAAATTTTTACCCTTTGTGTATGATGGTGGTTAATTTTCCGTTTAAATTTCACCTTTCTACACTTTAAATAGTCTTACAGATGTAAATATAAAGACCCAGTGATTATACCTTTTTATGTTAATAATTTCAATTGAAAAATCTTTAAGGTCATGATATACATGAAGTGGAATTGGATCTACCCGGAACCATTACGTCTCATAACATCAGCCGAGTACCATTATCTCCAGGGAAAGTATTTTACAGTAATGTTGTAGGATACAGTTACTCTGGTATCCATGCTACTGAATCATCAGACGGTATTATGATTGACTCTCTACCACCAGTTACTGGTACTGTCTATGATGGTATAGGTGGGTATTATCTAAATAAATGAATCTATTACATATAGGGATAAACGCAATAAATTTTTGAGTACAAACGTCGGTATTTATATCCATAGATATATTTATACTTATATCTCTTTATTAAAACTCATCTTAAAAAAATCATCAGACTCTCTGGTTGACTCTCTGTCACCGTTTTTTTTGGACTGTCAATGATAATATAGGTTGGTAACTTTCTCAACTCTTTTACGTCGAGTGTCAATAAACTACAGAATTCAAAAACATGAAAAAGCTGCAATCTAAGTGACACACATAGCATTAAGATATGAAAAAAGAAAACACTTCGCGAGATAGTTTTCTTGGTTGGCTTAGGGAAATCCACGTGATCCTTTTTTTGGGATACACTAGTTTTGGAGATCTCAACTGCAATATTTAACGTTAATCAGGGGACTTCTTAAAACAAATAAAAGAATACACTAAAATCATCCCATTCAATTTATTTACTAATTATTGTTTAACGAAATTCATTTTCTAGAAAATATTGGTGCTGTGACCAAAGTTCAATACATGTTTTTATTAATAGGTGTACACGACATTGATTACCAGAACAGTTCGGAAGTTTCCGGGGGTTCATGGCATGGATTTTCTGACCGAGATTCAGGAATAACTCATTACATGTGGTGTGTACAAATCAAATCGAAAACTACGACATGTGATATTAGAGATTGGGAAAATGTTGGAATTCATCATTCTGTGTCCAGAATCATCAACAGCTCACACATTGATACAGGTAATTATGATGGTATAAAATAACAGATAAAATATGACAAACTAACAACAATTGTTTTGTCTATAAATGTACAATGAAACCGAATGTCTTGTACTATGCACAATTAAAAGGTGTTTTTATTCAATTAAGGAGTTATATTGAAAAGAATCAATTTTTAAAAAATGTTCGACTTCACAATGTTCAAAATATATTTATTATACGATTACTTATATTAGATAAAGGCAACAGTAGTACACCACTGTTCAAAAGTGATAAATCGATTGAGCGAGAACAAATCCGGGTTACAAACTAAAACCAAGGGAAACACATCAACTATAAGAGGAAAACAACGAAACAACAGAGCACCGAAGTTCAACAAAAAAACAAACAACAATGCAACATACATAGAAACGAACCATTAGATAACAACTGCCATATTTCTGACTTGGTACAGGACATTTTAAGAAAAAATGGTGGGTTGAACCTGGTGTTGTGGCTAGCCAAACCTCCGCGCTTTATGGCAATATTAAATATACCGCTAAAATGACAACATTACATGACGGGAATACAGTTCAAATAAATGCAAGAACACCAAAGACAGAGAAATACATAAATAAATAATATGATAGTACATGTCGACATGATAACAACAGAATAACAACCAATAACTAAAATTGATTTAGGACAGTCCACAAAAACAGCTTAATAGAATTACGAACTGTGTATTTGTCACACGAATGTATCGACGCCACAGAAGTAATGTAACAGGAGAATTCGAAAAATTGGATATAAATCAAGACTAGGTTTTTTAATTATGTTATTCGATGTATTTTAAAACAATTACAAGAATGTCAATATAGAGCTGTGTTAGTAATAGTGCAACTAACTATGTAGGTCTTTCTTCCAAATCAAACTGTGAAAAACAAACAAATCCTGTGGACATGGTTGCCCTAAACTAAAATCATACAAATAAACTGGTAACCAATTATCTTTACTTATGGGATACAAAGACAATATAAACAATTTTGATCATGATGAATATGTATGATAATTAACATTTTCTTAATGCAGGAGCTGAAATTGAGAGTCTTGTTTATGCAATGGATGTTATAGGACACAAATCTCTCACTGTCAAATCAAATGGAATCATGATTGACTCTACACATCCAGAACCTACTTTAATGGAACATTTGGACCATAATGAAGCTCTTAATCCTTCATTTGAGGATACAGACAGTGGTGTACCCATTGACTGGGATAATATAACCAATATCAATGTATGCAATACTATTGTACGTGCCTCTGAATGGAATAGTTCAATAGGGAGCTGCGTGAGTGTCTTAAAGTCCGATAAAAATCTAGCAATAGACGGAAGATCCTTCGTATTTGTCGAAGGACAAATATCACAAACATTAAGTAATCTTAAAGTTGGACATTTATTCCGTGTTACTTTTGTAACCGCTCATCCACCCATACTTGGGGCTGTTTTAGCTAATAAGGAAGGATATGTAGAAATTGGAGATAAAAGACACGTATTCATGGTCTACACAAAGCATGACAAACACGGTAGTTCCTCCAAAGAATTAAACTGGCATCACCACACATTCTACTTTCGTGCCTTTACTTCCGAAGCAACAATCAGTATTGGAAGTATGACTGGTAATACGGGCATTTTTTTCGATGATTTGAAAGTTCAGAGGACAATTTTCCATCATCACAGCGATGGAAATGAAAATGGCAAACATATTCACGCACATGTGGTTGCCTTGCATCAATGGTCGTCGATCCATGCATCTTGGAATTTTGTTGATCCAGAGAGTCCCATAATAGATTACATGTGGGCTATTGGTAAATAGAAATCATAGAATTTAAAATAATTTCACAAACTGTCAATTATCATGTTTAATTTTTTTGTATACATAATTCCATTTTTTTTAAAACTTATATAGATAAAAACAAAACCTGAAAACGTTTACTCCAACTGTACAAGGTAGCATTGCAGCTACGTAAAACTATTTCCGAAAACTAATTCTAAATCAGGAATGTTTTCTGTTCATCATACAATGCATTAAGACATTTAAAAAATCATATTTATTTGTAGGCTATACAGAAGGAAGTACAGAAGTCCAAGGATTCACAAGTGTCGGCCTAAATAATTTTGCTTACAATTACAATGTCAGTTTAGCCCATACGTCCGTCATTCATATCACTGTGATTGCTACTAACGCCGCAGGATTGAGACACGAGGTGCATGCCGAGGATCTTCTCGTTGACTTAACGCCACCGATTATAGATTTTATAAATGATGGAAAAGGTTTGTAAAAATAAAGACAAAACTTTGTCATTATAAATTACTTGATGTATTTGAATTGTGCATTTAAAATATGTCTCAAAAATAAGAGTAACGTTAACTTAATATTTTGCGCAAACAAGATATTGATAAAATTTGATTGGATGATTCCATTCGGTCACTATAAATACAGTAGTAAAAATGTTGGTATGCGTTTGCTTTAAATAGACTTTAACTTGCAATGCGAATCAACGTGATATCATCATTCAAGTAATGAGTTCTCATTTCAATGTGAGGGGGCAACATACGAACTAGGTGAGAAGTAAGAAAGATGTACAGGTGAAGTTAGCTCAATATATCACAAAATAGGTAAAGCAAGCGGGAGTGATACAAACGAACAGGGATTAAAACAAATCACAAATTGATTTATTAACCGAAAGATACACATAACTTATATGTTTCTATATATTTTAGGATCTGATATAGATGCACAAACTACCGATGAAGTATCTGCTAACTGGGAGGTGCACGACGCTGAGTCTGGTATTGATGCCTGTGAATGGGCAGTGGGTAAGTATATATACGGACAGTGCAGCTATTAATATAAATATGACACGTCCTGTTGAATATTTCATATTAAAACACAAAAGACATCTATAATTCGACAAAACGACTTAAAAAGCAGAGTGGAGCAGGAAATGCTGATCTTTCCCAAATATCTAAAATAACCCCCCCCCCCCCCCCCCCCCACAAACCAAACACTCTTTGTTTTAGGTGGAGTGTGTGTTACTCAGTCTTATGTTTTTTATAGTCTGTTTTGTAGCCGGTTGTTCGTGTTTTCTTCCTTATACATTCTTTGCCATGGCGTTGTAAGTTTGTCTTGTTTGTCAGTTTGGGCACTTGTTACCTGCTGCTTCATTAAATAATAGCAAAAACTGGCTGGCAAAAATTAGAATGATATGTCTGGGAAAGATGACATGTCTTCCTGTAAAATATTACATTGTGAACTAGCATGTTACAATTGTGTCGATCTACATGCAGTACAATGCAGGGTCACAAATCGTATCACAATTATATGTTCTTGTCATGAATATGCATCTAATTAGCCACATGACGTTTAATAGCCATTCGTCATCATCAACGATAATAACCTCAACGTACTTTACCTTCAAATAATTCTTCGACAAAGTTGTAATATCTTTTTCTTTTATTATAGGGTTCACAAATCTTGAATATTACGATATGCTGGTGTCTGTTTTCTCTTATAAACGTCATAAACAGTGGTGTGGTGAAGTCACAAAAATTGTTGACTTCAATAGAGTTATGAGGGCGAACAACTCCCCTCGACATCACATAAGTTATAATTGATGTTCACCACGAATTGGTACCTGGGTCTAAACGAAGCATCGACTTGCTTTCACTCTCTTAGATTTTTAGACACTAGAAAAGTCTGTAATTTTAGCCATATATGCTATTCCTGATAGTGATATTTTAACTGAGTTCACATTTGGATATTGCATGCATAGCAAGATATGCTTACTCTCTAAAGCACCTGGTTTCGATCCTTTTTAGGTTTTTATAAAATTCCCTTATTTTTTGTTTGTTAACTTCATCTATTTATGAAATATGAACATCGGTTACCTACTGTTTAATAAAGGCAACAGTAGTATACCGCTGTTCAAAAGTCATAAATCGATTGAGAGAAAACAAATCCCGGTTACAAACTAAAATCGAGGGAAACACATCAACTATATAAAAGGAAAACAACGGAACAACAGAAACATTGAAGTGCAACAAAAAGCAAGCGACAATACAACCAACACAGAAACGAACTATAAGATAACAACTGCCATTTTTTCTGACTTGGTACACACATTTAAGAAAAAATGGTAGGTTGAACCTGGTTTTGTGGCTAACCAAACCTCGCGCTTTTATGGCAATGTTAAATATACCCCTAAAATGACAATATTGTATGACAGGAATACAGTACAAATAAATGCAAGAACATTCAGGACAGAGAAATACACAAATAAACAATACAATAGTACAATTCGACATGCAAACCTCAGAAGAACAACAAACACGTAAAACAACAAAAGACAGTACACAAAAACAGCGCAAAAGAACCGCCAACTGTCCATTACACATTTTTACATGAATGTATCAACGCCACAAAAGTGACGTCACAGGTAAATTTCTAAAAAATTGGTATAATTCAAGATTAGGTTTGTAATTATGTTATGTGATGTATTTTATAGTAATTACAAGAATATTGATAATAAAGAATTGTGTTAGTAATTAGATGATTAGTACTTCTATGATCTAGCTATGTTGGTATTTCTTCTAAATTAAACTGTAAAACAAATAAATCGTGTACATATAATTGTTTAAACTTAAATCATATACATGACTCGGTGACTACTTATCTTTACTTTTAAATACGAATATAAAAAAAAACAAAAAAAAAACCTACAAACGATAAGACATTTAACAATATCCGATCAGAAGTACAAATAAAACATCATAACTAAATACATGAATGTTGGATAAACAAAAACCGTGACACGTCTTATAGCAATGCGAATTCACACTAAGCAAAACAGTCATAATCGGGAATAGGTCATGTTCGGTACTTAAAAGACCAGACAACGTAAATGGTAAACCACAATCTAAGACTTGGTTTAAATGTCCTTAGTTAGTTTAGACACAGACACATCGTATGGATCATCCAATTCATGATAGTGTCCATAAAATTACGGAGTGTCATTTCTAATCTTTCCTCCTCATAACTTCGTTAGAGCAGTTTCTGCATAAGGAGCACACTCCTGTATATGAAGTCCGTATAGTGTGAACATGAACGAGCATAACGTATCAATTGAGATATGTCAACATCATATGATGAGGCAGAGGGTATGTTACTGCTGAGAAATGGGAATTTGATAATCGGGAAGTTGAAATTAATAATATTTTCCATCTGCAAGTTTTCAAACAATTTCAACAACAACTATGTTAATATAAACAAAAGCTAAATATATTTCTAAAAATCATGTTTGTCATTTGTATGCATTTTTACAAAAACAACGATATTGTATATTAGCTTTTTGTTGTAAAAGTTCATTTTGACCTTTAATAGCAGTTAAGCATTTGAGTTGAAACAAAGTATATAGCCTTTGTGTGTTGAGGCGGCGAGAAACAAGCACCAATCAATCATTAAAACAAAGTAACGGCCTTCCAAATGCATAAATTAGCGTCTGGCATTTATCCAAGAATGCAAATATATAACAAAACAATTATTAACACATTTTGCCATAATTAGGAAGAAAATCCTCTTTCGATCTGCAAATTCAGTAATTCTTTTATATATATCATACATACTAATTACTTGTTACAAGATTAATTTTAATTTAAAAACTTGCACATTTGATGCGATGTTGGTGTTCCTATCATTGGCATATTTGAATCTTATAAGTTCGACATGAAAAATATAATGTTCAAGTGAACAGTTATGTTCAGTGTGGATGTACAATCTATCTGTAAAAACCCATGCCTTAATCAAATTTCCATCAATACGAATTGCTCTTTATTGTAGGTTACCAACCGTTCGGCAATGAAGTCCAAACATTCCTAGAATTAAATAAAGGAGCAAAAAGGATATCAAACGTGTTTCCCAGCAGCCAAATATCAATGCAGATGATCCACGTGACCTTACGATGTAGAAGTAAAGCCAGATTAATGTCTTCCAAGTCTTCAAACGGTGTTAAAATATCAAATCTGCCACCAAATACAACAACTGCTGAAGTAGAAATTCTACAACATTCATTAACAGAGTATAACCCTAGACATCATTATCAGGGTGACACATCATACGTGAGAGTAAAATGGACAGGATTTGAGGACCTGACAGGTGTCGATTCTTACCTTGTAAGTCGAACTAAATATTTATACTTTTATTGATGTCAATTGAAAAGAAGTTAGTTTCTTGCTTACTTTTTTAATGTTTTGGTAGTGTCACAAAGACAACAGTCCGGCTTATAGCATGGTGAATGTCAGGCTTTCCGGTGTTTGGATTGGGGTAAAGAGGATTGGCGATTTTTAAAAGTTGAAATTTAGTCAACCATCATCAGCGTTTTCGTCGGGGAATTCCTTTTACTTTATTTACTCCTTCAATTGGCAACCCATATAGTTCAAAATTTCGAAAATGTTTATAATAAGCCAGTGTGCATATTTTGAGACTTTTATTCTCTTCAACATTGTTAAAGTAGATATCTACCAGGTGACTATAGATTGTCGTATTGTTTGCTATTTGTTTATATAAGTATGTATCACTTCTTTGGTAGCACACAATGACATGATTGCATGAAACAATTGCATTCATTGTCACAGTTGAAGTTGAAACAACAAACAATCTTCATTCTAAGAAGCAATGACATTCCCCAGTTTGACTAATATGTCATTTATATTGATTTGATTCTTTTTAAATGTAAACAAACATAACAATATTGCTTGAAACCAATACAAATTTTTTTTTAATTTTTCAGCTTACTTTTCACAACCAAGATAAGACAACTGTGATTTCTAAATCAATAATTGCTGAGGACCAAGATACCTCCTTCTGTTTGTTAAGAGGACTAGATCTTAGCACTGGAAACTTTACCACTAGTATTAAAGCTGTAAACAAAATGTATCTTAGGAGCGAACCTGTGTCTTCAAATATCGTTGTTTCCTCAAACGCCCCAACATTGATAGGTGTGTACACTTAAAATCTATGTAGTTAAAACAAATGTGTAAATTAATAGACCTACGTATGTGACAACAAAATGTGAAATATTAATAATAGAGACAGTCATACATTTTGTCTCAACGACATAAATAATCCAACTTCATCTACAGAGCATGGAATAATTACTTTGTGTCTTGGTCACAGTATTTATTTTTTTAGATGTTACAATGAGTTTGTTTTACATCAACATTAAAAAAATTACTTTACTACTGTATAAGGTATGGACAAGATAAATTAATGTCTCATTAGTGATGATTAAGACCAAAGTTTTGAGATTCTAACATTTAATACAATCATGAGAAAGTGTGACTCACTCCAACATGACCTTGTTCTTTATCAGCATACGTAAACACAGTTTTATGTTTTAAAGACTAACAATACAGTAATGCTAACTATATTTAACTTTATTCTTTTTATAAATTTCCCTAAAACACTTAATTCTAAAATCTCTGATTTAATAAGAAAATCAGTTTCAATTAATGAATGTATATCATGTTTCATTCTGTTCAATTCGAAGTTCTGTATTTCTCATTTGATTGTGCAAAATATGCAAAACTAAAACCATTATAGTTATAATTTTCTATATATAGATTTGAACAGTATATTTTGTATCGGTTCTTCTGTTTTTCATCTACAGTATTTTTTTGTTTTTGTTTACTTATTTACATTATGACAATTGCAGAGAACCCGCACTTACAACTGGTTTTAGATAACCGTACAATAACGTCCTCATGGGAAGAAATCTTTAAAGTTTATCAACCTTTGTATTATGAGGTGTCAGCAGGAACAACGCTAGGTGGCGCTGATATTATACAGTGGCAAGAAACAAAGAACACATTCCTAGAATTCCAGCTTCCTCCAAAGATCAAATCACTGAGGGATTTAACTGGATATATATCTGTCCGTGGTGTTTCAGCAAATGGAATGACAACTGTGTTAAATGCTGCTGTCAAATTATAATAACATGAATAACAAACCAACGTTTATGCCGTGACCGTCCTTTCATAAATTCTGTGATACTTTTGTGTTTTATTTAGCTAGTTGATATATATGCATGAGTATTTTTGTTGATTTTATAATGAGTAATAAAATGATTAAAAAATGAAACAGTTATACTTTTTACAAACTAATGAATTTCGATTATATTGAGACTGCCAATGGTTTTGTTTCTAAAAAATCAAATATCAACAAGAGAGTAGTCAACCTTTAAACTAATTTAGTAGTGACTACCCAACACGCTCAATGTGAGTTGTTCTTAATATTTCAAAGACGTGCTTTACAAAGACAGAACACCAGGTAAAATATTGGGTTAAATTTTTTTCATAAAAGTTCATTTTGTCCCAAAAAAATAATGAGGTTCACGACATTAAAAAATTTGAAACTATTGAAACTAAAACAACAGCGGCCTGATTTATTACAACACTATGAATATAAACCAAATATGACAGACAGACATCAACCAAAGACATCCATTGAATAACAAGCTACTGACTTGGGAGAGGCATCTGATGAAAGGGTGGGTAATACATGCTTGCGAGCGCTCAATGATTCCCTCTACCTGAGACAGGCCTCTTTTACATGTATGGGTTAGCTATACTTGCGAGCACTCAACTAATCCCTCTAGTTCATTTAGTCAGCGCTCAATAAAATCTTAATACGATAGATAGTAAAGAAATTTTCATAATACCGTTGAAACTGATAAAGTAGGTAATACGACAAAACTAAGTGTTGTAACAAAAAGGAGGAATGGATGCATTTGTTTATAAATCTGAAAGAATTATTAGAAATTTTCATTTTTTCATTTGTTATTTACGAGGGTCTTGATGGGTTGTCATTCCTTTCTTCATTCTTTATTTACATATCATTTGTCTCTATTCTTTCTTTATTTTGCCAAATATTCGCTATTCTCTATATTTTAGAACCTTATCAAAACGTTTATAGTCTATACAAGTGAATTAGGGTCTGAATGAGGTTTACAGAATAGAGTATAATGGAAAAATAGAGCAGAAAAGGTGCAAAAACTCATTTATAAACAGTGAAGAAAGGAGAAAAATAGGCAAACAAAATAAGAAATTTGTTTTGCCTATTTTTCTCTATCCTCTACTATTTGTAAATTTTGTAGAAAGTAATAAGTGAATACAGATTGTATTTTTTCTTTTGTATCAGATTTTTTTCAAGTTTGATAACATGCGACGTACATGATATCAACTTGACATTTAAATTTTTCACGATTAAATTACGAAGTTGCTGCTGTCTTATCTATATTTTATATGATTTTTATCATGATTTATAGGATATAATGACATAGATTTATTTTGAATGAAAACTATTAAAAATAAAATATGATATTCAGTTTGAAACAATTATTACTTGACGATTTTATAATTCACTGATTGATTTAACAGTTACATAACAGTTTACATGGTTTATACAAATGTGGAGTTACCAACCAAACCGTTACCTTTATTTTAAGATAGTGTTGCGTGAACAGAAAGAAGCAAGAAAGTTTTAGTCATGAAATATTTCAACTTTATTTTTTATATCTTTTATTTGCGATTTTTAATGTAGGAACAAACTCGATTGTAACAATGAAACTGCTGAGAGGAAACATGTTAGAAGGATCACAAATTATGAATTTCAAAATGCCTACGCTATACCAATGTGCAACCTTATGTCTTTCAATTAAATCATGCATGTCAGCTAATTTTCACCGGGAACAAAAGACGTGTAATATCTATGATAAAGATGCTTTTCTTGCTGAAGCTGGTCAGAACAAGGATCCACTGAAAACTGATAATACTGGAGACTACATCTACATAGAACGGAAAGATAAACCTAAGGTAAATGGTTTGCAATCAGCAGCTGAAATGTAGAAGGAATGTTTGCAGTAGAAGGGACTTCTATATAGTAGTAAAAGTAGTACTGTTGTAAAAAAGTAGACGTATTAAAAGTTGTACAAGTGTAGTAATGTCCATCTAATTTCTTTTTTTTCATAAAATTAGGAGATCATTTATCAAGCTTCATGCTCAACACCAGAGCATGCGATGAATATTTTATACAATGTGCTTATTTTACATTACTTTGGTTTTTTTGTTGTTAACATTTCTGCAAGATTGTATATTTGATTTGCCATGTTTGTGGTGTGCCTACTTTTACGTGTGTTTTCGCTATTCTAAGTTTGCCAGCATGAATCTATTTCAGGATCTCAATGGTAGTTGTGGAAATCATACATGTAACGAAAAGGAAATTTGCATAGATAATAAGGATGGCAATAAACTTAGTTGCATACCTAGTGAGTGTTAACTGAATGTATTCAAGTTTGCAAGAACATGTGATATTTAACTGTGCTATATTTTGACCGCGGCAGTTTTGTCAAATTTTATCAGAATTATCATATTATATAACCAATTTGCATACTTGATATAGAATACATTGTCAGCTTAAAAAAAATGAAAAAAATTTGATCGCAAAATGCACTTGCTTTAAAAAAACTTCATGACGCCAATTGTAATCCTTTATTAATTTTCTGATTGCATACATTAAACTGGTCATATTTGGTTAGTTTCTTTTTTAGCCGAATGATTTTTTTCTAGTTTCTCATGGCCTAGTCCAGGGTTGCTCCGACGTTTGGTTGTTCTTGTGTAGAACTTGCTAGGGATGAATTACTTAAAATTGAACAGTAGTTGCAAGTAAAATGTTAATCCTTTAGATATACTAGAAATTTAGGCATCTTTTACAGAATTTTCAATTCTGTACAATTTTCAATTTATAAGATGGTAGATTTCTAAAAGGACTTATTTCGTCTGTACTGGACTGGTATCCCATAATTCTCTTATTCCTGCTGACATACGAAGATTGTCACTAATAGGGAGTGAAACGAAATGTCTGATGTTTGAAAACTCTTTTAAACTAAAATTCTTAGAGAAACAAAGAGGTATTGTTCAACCGATACACATATCAATATTCATACAATTACATAATTTGTAATCTGAAAATTCACAGATATCAAGATGAATAAATGCTTATTTAAGTGGGAAAAACTTTGACTCATCATTTTTTTATATTTTTGTTTATCGGTACACGAATGTAGTATCACTTGAAGTCAGTAGGGCATCATCATTTTGTTAAACAACAAAATAATTTGTTTACTGTGATGACGGTGTAGAACAAAAAAGATTTTCGCAAGAAAAACGCTACAAAAGAAGCTGTCGACTCTTCCAGAATATTTTAACAGATCCACAAAAGTGCATGAAAATAAAATTATTAAATCCTGAAATTGATTTTTAAACTGTTTATTTTATGGTTACATTTTGAAAGGCAATGCCTTAATGCCTTTAATGGTATCAGGTAATTGACATTTTGTTTCTACGTGGATGTTAAATAAGTCATGATAAAAATCTCAAAAGAATCGAACAGTGTTGTTTGTTATTTTTCAAAAATTTCGATAGAGTTTTTATTTGTATTATGACCAGTGAACCGATTGAAATATCTGAACTACTTTAAAATCCGCGTGAAAGTGTTCGGGTCTATCTCAAGTGGTATTTTAATCTTAAGTTGTTGAAGAAAAACATTATTCGTTACAAAAACAGAGCTGTTGAAAATCGTCCGACTGCCCGACATAGCTGTCATGTCAAACCTTTTGTCATTTAAACAATTTCGAAAGAAGTTTTAAAAATCCGATTTCATTTTCGTAAACAGATAAGCAGAAAGAATTAATTTCCGGGCAAAATATAATTTTCGGATAAGTGTATAACAGACGTTACATGCAAGTTTCCGTAAATTTTATTTTTTCACTGGATACTTCATCTGTTGAATTATATTGAGACCGCTTTATGAATCATTAATAATATTAAGCTATGTTGAAAGACATGCATAATAGTATTTTTTATGCAAAATGCATATGGCTGCAAATTGGCTACTTGGTACAATTTGGATGCTGTTACATTAACACAAATGATGTTCAGTGGTTGTCGTTTGTTGATGTGGTTCATAAATGTTTCTCGTTTCTCGTTTTATATATAGATTAGACCGTTGGTTTTCCCGTTTGAATGGTTTTACACTAGTCATTTTGGGGCCATTTATAGCTTGCTGTTCGGTGTGAGCCAAAGCTCCGTGTTGAAGACCGTACTTTGACCTATAGTGGTTTACTTTTACAAATTGTGACTTGGATGGAGAGTTGTCTCATTGGCACTTATGCCACATCTTCTTATATCTATTTTACGCCTTTATTGTTAAAAATCAAATTATTGCCATAGCAAATTTGAAGCATGTTCTATAAACTCAATAACGAAGTAGATTTTGATTTTTACCGCAATTGGTTTAATTAAGTACAATATTATGGCACCTAAATCCTAAAGACCCTGTCAAATTACTATGTAAGGTCTTTTTTTTTACAAATCCTGTTAAATAAAAATGCTAACACACACTAAAGTGCCATTGTTAACTTACAAGGGGTCACTCACAATGACATTTAGATTTAATAATATCAAGTCATTATATATAAGGAGTATAGCACGGTGAGATTTATTAGAAAATATGAAGTAAAAGTATAGCACACATAGATTTGCTAAAAGTGATCAAGCAACGGATATAGCACGTTAGATTTATCTGAGAATATCAAGTAAAGAGTGTAGCACGTGGAGAATTTACTATAGTAAATATCATTTGAGATATGGAGCACGGTGAGATTTACTAGAAAATATCAAGTAAGGAGTGTAGCACGTGATATTTACTAGAAGTTATCAAGTAAGGAGTGTAGCACGTGAGATTTACTAGAAGTTATCAAATAAGGAGTGTAGCACGTGAGATTTACTAGAAGTTATCAAGTAAGGAGTGTAGAGAGCAGAAATTTACTACAAGTTATCAAGTAAGGAGTGTAAAGAAAAAAAATTACTAGATGTTATCAAGTAAAGAGTGTACGGAGCAGAAAATTACTAAAAGTTATCTAGTTAGGAGTATAGCGAGCAGAAATTTACTTAAAGTTATCAAGTAAGGAGTGTAGCGAGCAGTGATCTACTAAAAGTAACTAAGGGTTGTAGCGACCAGACATTTACTAAAATTAATCAAGTAAGGAGTTTAGCGAGCAGAAATTTGCTAAAGGTTATCTAGTAAGGAGTACATCAGGTGATATTAACTAGAGATTACCAAGTCGTAAATGTATGACGCGGAGATATATTACACAGTATCAAATCAGAAGTGTACCACGAACATATCAATTAAAGAGTGTAACAAACAAAGATTATTAGAGAGTATCTAGTAAGGAGTGTAGCACGTGAGATTTACTAGTGAAGCATCTAGTAAGGAATTAAGCACGTAGAGATTTACTAGAGAGTATCTAGTAAGTAGTGTAGAACGTGAGATTAACTAGTAAAATATCTATTAAAGAATGTAGCACGTAGATATTTACTAGAGAGTATCTAGTAAGGAGTGTAGCATGTGAGAATTACTAGAGAGTATCTAATAAGGAGTGTAGCACGTGATATTTAATAGAGAGTATCTAATAAGAAGAAAAATTAGGAAATCTTTACTATGAAAAAATAAAAGGTAGCCAAATTAGAGCTAGAGCAAAATGGGTGGAAGAGGGTTAAAGAAATTTAGCTTATTTTCTAGGGCTTGATAAATCTAGGCAAAGCAAAAAAAACCATAACACAACTATATGATGAAAAAGGGGAGATAACTAAAGATCATGAAAAAATATTAAACCTTGAAGTAAAATATTATAAAGATTTATACACGTCAAGAAATCCAAACTAACAAGAAACACAAAATTATTTAAATGATATTAAAACACATAAAAAATTAAGTGAAAGTGAAAGTGATGCTAGCAAAGGAGAAATAACTGTAGAAGAATTCACAGAAGCTATCTTTAAAATGAAATTAAACCGTGCCCCAGGATTAGATGGACTAAATGTTGAATTTTACAGAAAGTTTTGGGAGGAATTAAAAACTTAAATAGTATCTACATTTAATTATAGCTATACTAAAGGACAATTGTCCAATACACAAAAAATAGGAGTTATAACACTAATCTATAAAAAAATGACCCATTGTCGCTTGATAATTATCGACCTATAACACTTTTGAATTATGGTGTTAATCTTTTGGCATATGCTTTAGCGCAAAGACTTAAACCACTACTTCATAAACTTGTACACTCAGATCAAAAAGGATAAATAAAAAATAGGTACATTGGCTTCAACATTAGACAGATACAAGATGCTATTGACTATTCAGAAAATCTCAAAATAGATGGAGCTGTTTTATTTTTAGATTTTAGAAAAGCTTTTGACTCTCTTGAGTGGATATTTATGTTTGAAACATTAAAAAAATTTGGTTTTAAAGACAGTTTTTAAAAATGGATTCAACTAATGTATTCAGACATAAAGGGATGTATAACTAATAATGGCTGGGTTTCAAGTCGTTTTAAAGCATTCCGTGGAATTAAACAAGGCTGTCCGCTATCTTCCTTACTTTTTGTTCTTGCTGTAGAAATAATGGCAATAAAAATTAGAGACAATAAAAATGTTAAAGGATCAGAAATGAAGCTAGATAGCAGCACTAATACCCTAAAAATATGTCAACTAGCAGACGATACTACTCTGTTTCTACATTCTAAACAAGACATTACAGTTGCATTAAATTTAATTGAAACGTTTGGTAACTTTTCTTGTCTTAAACTTAATAGAACTAAAACTGAAGGAATATGGCTTGGCAAATTAAAGCACTGCAAAGAAAAATATGAAAATATTATTTGGAGTAATAAACCTATCAAAAGCTTGGGAATTTATTTTGGACACAATAAATCAGATTGTCAAAATCTTAATATTGAAAAACAAATACTGCAATGTGAAAAAATAATAGCAAATTGGAAGAAAAGAAAACTAAGTATATTAGGAAGAATAGTAGTAACTAAATCTTTAATTCTACCAAACTTAACATACATAGCATCAAATACTGTAATACCAAAAGATTCTCTACAAAAATTTAAAACCCTCATATACAATTTTATATGGAATGGTAAAAGAGATAAAATTAAAAGATCAACTCTTACAGTAGAGTATAAAAAAGGGGGGACTAAAAATGATAGACATTGATATGTTTATAAAATCCATACACATAGGCTGGATAACAAAATTATTTAATACAGAAAAGGACAATTGGACAGTTATACCAAGATTTTATTTAAATAAATTTGGTAATAACTTGATCATTTTTCAAATGAATCTAAAAAATATAAATGATCTAGATAAAACAATTTTCAAAAGTGTACCAAACTTTTTTTCAAGAATTAACTAAAACTTGGATTTGTGTTAAAGGAGGTGGGTCATCATACCCACATGACTTTCTACAAATAAGAAAATAATTTATATGGGGAAATAATTTTATCAGACTAAATGGAAAATGTTTATTTTTTGAAGAGTGGGTAAAAAGCAATTTGTTTTTCATAAATGATATCATAGATGATAGAGGTCAAATTTCAGAAACATACATACTTTCCAAACTAAAAAATAAACAAGATTGGATCAGGCAGATATCTTACATCAAAAAAGAAATACCAAATCATTGGCTTACCACAATAAGTCAAGATAATTCAATTAAAACTAAAGTTAATATTCATAAAACTATTAATAGTCTAAAAATCATGCTTAACAAAGAAATCAATTCTAAAATGAGTACAAAACAAATTTATAACATTATTATAAATGAAAACAAACCAGACAAACCAATAGGAGTTATAATGTGGGAAAAATTGTTTGCCAAAAACCTATACTTTAAACTAGAAAATTGTTTTAACTTCATTTTTCACTACTTACCTGACAATAAACTGAAAATGTTTAGGTGGAAATTAATTCACTTTATTCTTCCATGCAATGATCTATTAGTAAAATGGAAAATACTCACAGATAATAAATGTAATCATTGTAGTATAAAAGAAGATTATGAACATTTTTATTTTTCTTGCAGTTACAACAGTGATTTTATATCAAAAATATTAAACCTTCTTAAATTCTTAGGTTTCAATGAAAGCATTCTTAATATGGAAAATCTTATAGTAGGATATAAAATAAACGATGAAGCTTACTATGAAATTAACTTCCTTTTGACTGTAATATTTTTTTCTATCTACAAATCATATTATATCTCTGATTCAAAGAGAAAAAAAATAGATATCTTTAAAATATTCAAAGCAGAAGTAAAATATATAGTTGAAGTCAATAATGTAAGTAAAAGAAAAAATAGCAAATTAATTATATAAACCCTAAACTACATAAACAATAATAAATATCCCTGAAGTCACATGACTCAAGTCTGAAGTCACATGACGTGATCATGTCAGGTGACTATAATGTACCTTAACATACCTAACACATGTTTAATAAAAAAAAATATATTATACAATATTGTATAATACACACTTTTTTGTCTTTTTCTTTCATTTTTTCTTTAATTTTATTTTTGACAACTTTGTGTTATATATTCTGATGTTGTGTACAATCATGTTCACCTGAGTAGTTTATATATTTCAGTCAACACTACACAATATACCTCAATGTTCAAATAAGTGCAAATTTTGATTATGATTAAAGAAATCAAGAAAATTATGGTCAACTTACCTTTTGAAAAGACAACTTGTCTTAGTATTATATTCCGTCGATATTGCATTTAATTTATCCAAATTAAAGATGATAATGGCATACAGATTGAAATAAACAATTAATTTCCCCATAGGCGAAACCTTGCTAGAATTAAAGAAAAGTTATTCGGACAGTATTTTTTGGTCCAAAAAACATAGGTTCGCGTTGCTTTTCTTAGCGTAATTTGTACTTATCTCCCATGCCTATCAATTTTGCACTTAAAAATACGTGTCTCATCCTAGCGTTTAAAAGACATCTCAGTTCCGTTAGGGCTAAGGAAAATAATTTATTTGGCCTTTGGTATAATGCAGAATGCACGAAGTCTCTAATAACAAAAAATAACGGGCGCACATATCAACCAATCAGGATTAGCTATACTCTTAATTCTGAATACCATGTTATGCTCATAAAATGGCTGCGCCCATAAAATCTAATGGTGTATTGTAACCTATACGGTATTTAATACTTTCTAGAATCATGCAATTCATAGTTCGTTATATGCACAAATATATATGCCACACAAAAATCATCTTCAAAACGTTCTGGCATTACTCTCTGAATTTTCACAATTTTTTTTATCAGAGGTGACCCCAGTCAAAAAATGGGGGGAAAAAAATTCAGATTTTTTGAGTAAATGCGGTACTGCTAAAAAGGGCCTGAAGATAATGTCCACTTTCTCCAATGATTCTTTGTATGTCACCAAGTACTGATTATATTGATACCAAAACCGATCCAATATGTATACTACGGTGAATTTTGAACAACAGTTTTAAATGAAACCATTTTCGTATAAAAGTACATTTTTGAAACAGACTATAGCATTTCAAAATATGAAAAATGTGTAAATATTTGTGTTTAAGCATCGAGAACTATTCGTTAACTACAAAATGTCATGCCTATTCTTTTTTTTATAGTCTGTCATTCGAGTGAACATTTCAATGTTCGATGGGGATCATTTCTGTACATTTTCACTGAATTTGGTAATTTCGATAACAGCACTTGGATCGAGATTGTCATGTTTAAAAATCGATTTGTATATCCAAACTCTAGACGTGTACGTGCTTTTTTCAAACAAATCAGCAGAAGTTCAGAAATTGACATATTCTCTCCACAGTAAGTCAAAAGTCGAACCCACCCATGCTTCTAAGGTAAAAAGCAATACAAAAATGAAACAGACTATAGCTTAAAAACTAGTTAATCAATAATTCATTTGTCACCAAAAAATACGGTTTCACATCCAATACCAAGTAAAATTACTGTTTTTGACACTTTTTGAGCACTAGGATAAAGAAATGTCGACGCTGTATAGATTGAAATAAACAATTAATTTCCCCATAGGCGACAATGATAGCCTTTTTTGAGATACAGACTTCAGAAAGTTGATTTTTTTAACGAAACCTTGCTAGAATTAAAGAAAAGTTATTAGGACCGTATTTTTTGGTCCAAAAAATATAGGTTCGCGTTGCTTTTCTTAGCGTAATTTGTACTTATCTCCCATGCCTATCAATTTTGCACTTAAAAATACGTGTCTCATCCTAGCGTTTAAAAGACATCTCAGTTCCGTTAGGGCTAAGGAAAATAATTTATTTGGCCTTTGGTATAATGCAGAATGCACGAAGTCTCTAATAACAAAAAATAACGGGCGCACATATCAACCAATCAGGATTAGCTATACTCTTAATTCTGAATACCATGTTATGCTCATAAAATGGCTGCGCCCATAAAATCTAATGGTGTATTGTAACCTACACGATGCACATTTAACTAATATTAAAAACCATTATCGGATGGAAGTGAAAATCTCCTGTAAACATGAAATCATTTAAAATATTGAAATATTGTAATGTAACATCAATTTACTTTTATTAGATATTCTCCCTGGATACCTAATAACTAATATATCAGGGATACTTAGTGCAATGCTGTACACTAAGTAATTTTTTTAACAGCAATAGTGTGCAATGAAATATATTAGTCACGTTAAAAAAAAAAAAGAGAGTACCTAATAAGGAGTGCAGCACACGATATTTACTAGAGAGTATCTAGTAAGGATTGTAGCACGTGATATTTAATAGAGAGTATCTAGTAAGGAGTGTAGCACGTGAGATTTACTAGAGTATCTAGTAAGGAGTGTAGCACGTGGTATTTACTAGTGAAGTATCTAGTTAGGAATGTAGCAAGTAGAGATCGACTAGAGAGTATCTAGTACGGAGTGTAGCACGTGAAATTTACTAGTGAAGTATCTAGTAAGGAGTGTAGCACGTGAAATTTACAAGATATTATCTAGTAAGGAGTGTGGCATGTAAGATTTACTAGAGAGTATCTAGTTAAGAGTGTAGTACGTGAAATTTACTAGTGAAGTATCTACTAAGGAGTGTAGCACGTGATATTCACCAGAGAGTATCTAGTATGGAGTGTAGCACGTGAGATGTACTAGTGAAGTATCTAGTAAGGAGTTTATCACGTCATATTTACTAGAAAGTATATAGTATGGAGTGTAGCACGTGTGAATGACTAGAGAGTATCTAGTAAAGAGTATAGCACGTGAAAATTACTAGAGTATCTAGTAAGGAGTGTAGCACGTGCGATTTACTAGAGAGTATCTAGTAAGGAGTGTAGTACGTGATACTTGCTAGAGAAGTATCAAGTAAGGAGTGAAGTACGTGAAATTTACTAGTGAAATATCTAGTAAGGAGTGTAGTGAGTGAGATTTACTAGAGAGTATCAAGTAAGGAGTGTAGCACGTGAGAATGACAAGAGAGTATCTAGTAAGGAGTGTAACACGTGATAATTACTTGAGAGTATCTAGTAAGGAGCGTAGCACGTGAGATTTACTAGTGAAGTATCTAATAAGGAATGTAACAAGTATCGATTTACTAGAGATTATTTAGTAAGGAGTGTAGCATGTGAGATTTACTAGAGAGTATCTAGTAAGTGGTGTAGCACGTGAGATTTACTAGAGAGTATCTAGTAAGGAGTGTAGTACGTCATATTTACTAGAAAGTATATAGTATGGAGCGTAGCACGTGAGAATGACTAATGAGTATCTAGTAAAGAGTATAGCACGTGAGAATTACTAGAGAGTATCTAGTAAGGAGTGTAGCATGTGAGGTTTACTAGAGAGTATCTAGTAAGGAGTGTAGTACGTGATATTAACTAGAGAAGTATCAAGTTAGGAGTGTGGTACATGAGATTTACTAGTTAAATATCTAGTAAGGAGTGTAGAACGTGAGATTTACCAGAGAGTATCAAGTAAGGAGTGTAGCACGTGAAAATGATTAGAGAGTATCTAGTAAGGAGTATAGCACGTGATAATTACTAGAGAGTATCTAGTAAGGAGTGTAGCACGTGGGATTTACTAGTGAAGTATCTATTAAGGAATGTAACAAGTATCGATTTACTACAGAGTATTTAGAAAGGAATGTAGCATGTGAGATTTACTAGAGAGTATCTAGTAAGGAGTGTAGTACGTGATATTTACTAGAAAAGTATCTAGTAAGGAGTGTAGCACGTGAGATTTACTAGGGACGTATCTAGTAAGGAGTGTAGCATGTGATAATTACTAGAGAGTATCTAGTAAGGAGTGTAGCAAGTGATATTTACTAAAGAAGTATCTAGTAAGGAGTGAAGCACATGAAATTTACCAGTGAAGTATCTATTAAGGAATGTAACAAGTATCGATTTACTAGAGAGGATTTAGTAAGGAGTGTAGCATGTGAGATTTACTAGAGAGTATCTAGTAAGGAGTGTAGCACGTGAGATTTACTAGAGAATATCTAGTAAGGAGTGTAGTGCGTCATATTTACTAAAAAGTATATAGTATGGAGCGTAGCACGTGAGAATGACTAATGAGTATCTAGTAAAGAGTATAGCACGTGAGAATTACTAGAGAGTATCTAGTAAGGAGTGTAGCACGTGAGGTTTACTAGAGAGTATCTAGTAAGGAGTGTAGTACGTGATATTAACTAGAGAAGTATCAAGTTAGGAGTGTGGTACGTGAGATTTACTAGTTAAATATCTAGTAAGGAGTGTAGTACGTGAGATTTACCAGAGAGTATCAAATAAGGAGTGTTGCACGTGAGAATGACTAGAGAGTATCTTGTAAGGAGTATAGCACGTGATAATTACTAGAGAGTATCTAGTAAGGAGTGTAGCACGTGAGATTTACTAGTGAAGTATCTATTAAGGAATGTAACAAGTATCGATTTACTACAGAGTATTTAGAAAGGAGTGTAGCATGTGAGATTTACTAGAGAGTATCTTGTAAGGAGTGTAGCACGTGAGATTTACTAGAGAGTATCTAGTAAGGAGTGTAGTACGTGATATTTACTAGAAAAGTATCTAGTAATGAGTGTAGCACGGGAGATTTACTAGTGAAGTATCTATTAAGGAGTGTAGCACGTGATATTTACTAGAGAGTATCTAGTAAGGAGTGTAGTGCGTGAGATTTACTAGTGAATTATTTAGTTAGGAATGTAGTGCGTAAAGATTTACTACAGAGTATCTAGTAAGGAGTATAGGAAAAAGAAATTTCTAGGGTTAATTTACTATTTGGAAATAAGCAAGATGAGGTTTTAAACAAATATATTTATGAAAACTTATATATAAAGAAAATGACTAAAAAATCCGGAATAGATTATGTCGGTTATCTATAAAACAGTTTATAATTTTTTTTATCGTAAACTCTGAATAATTTATAGCTATTAATTTCAAAACACGTTTTGTCTCCTAAAATATTTATGTTTTGTCGCATCGATTACGAAACTAGATGAAAAATTATGCAAGTTGGTTTTAAACAATTAAATCGGACATCTTGTACATTTCAATATATATATTTCCTTTAGACATTATGGTTCAAACATTGAAATCTACGATTGAATTTGCTGTATTGATATTTGTTTCACCCTGCATACACTTTCAGATCTTTTGAATATAAGATTCAAGAATATCTTTCACAGTTTTTCGTTCTCTCAAAAAAATCTCTCAAAATAAAAAAAAAAGCAATCGTTGGTTTTATTGATTATGTCACGTATGATATTGTTAATAGTGTTGTCGTATATGTCAGCGTTTTGTACTGACAAAAAATGTTAAATGTAAAACTATTTAGGAATTGCCACGCAAACATTGTTATAATGGCTGTTTTACTAGTTACAAGTTTGTATATAAGTTAGAATCGTAAATAAACACGGAAACGATAAAGAACCAACGGACCCTACGAAAGCTGCTTCTTCTGATTATTCATCTTCCGAATCTGCATTAGTGTAGATTTTTAATGGTAAGGATACCAATTATAACAACTTTGGATTAATTTAAGCATACACTGTGGTAGTTTCGGTTAACATTACACATGCACACATTACACGCAAAACATGAAAATAGTTTCACAAACAAACAACGTTTTGACATTTAATATACAAATAATTGTAATTATAATAAATTGATTCCCATGCATATCAACCCTTTTTTTATTTATAATTTTAACATAACTTTTCCGATGATTTTCCTGATTATTTATTCCACAGACAGAAAGACATAAAACATGTTTTCTGTTTTCATCCCATTATTCTGTTTTTGTTCTGTGAAAAACTTAGAATTGACCTTAAGTTAAGGTTTCTCTAATCTTATCCCAGAACACGACGTCCCCTTGTTCATCATTAGGATATTCTATATAAGATTGTCTTTGTACGATTTCTAGCATAACTAATGGTAGCTCCCTTGATGGAATTTGTTCATGTAAGATTAAAAACAAAATGTTTTCTCCTCTCCTAGAGTAAATACTTTCCATTCTCGCCATATTGAATTCAAACATACAGTAATAAGAATCTAGAAATGCCCTGGTGATTATATAAATAGTTTTCTTGCTATCATGAATGGCATTCGTTATATTCAGCGTAATGTCCACACCAGGAATAAAGTCTCGCTGATGGATACATAACTTTTTGTTTCCATTTTCTTCTAGATTTGGAATGCATTCATTGATAATGAAATTCTGCTCTCTGTCGGCATACGAAATAAATGCGTCATACAAGTATATTTTATTGGTCTCTGCATGTTTTAATTTGGTGTATTTGCCTTTTGTTATATAGTAAATATAACGTATTTTCCATCGATATCTATAAGCTAAACCAGCAGTAAGAGTTATGGCACTAAAGGCTATTCCTATAGTAACAACGATTATTATTACTATGTGCTTGTCGCATTCCTTTTCCAGCTGTAGAACTGTTTCGCTAAGATCATCGAGTAGAAGCGATGTACCATTTTCAAATTTGCAAGTATATACAATACTATTATGGAAATGGTTATTGTTATTCAACATCCATCGTAAAAAGTGAGTAGATAAACAACCACATCGCAACACATTGTATCCTAAATCTATTCGTAAACTAGATACTTTAAACATGTTGGTAAAAGTGTCCATGTTGTCTTGACTAAATGTTCCGATAAAGTTATTTGACAAATCTAGTTGTTTCAAAACTTTCATTTTCGAAATGTCGAAATCTATATTGTGTAAATTGTTGTTGCTAAGATTGAGCGTTTGTAATTGTGTATGTCCTTGAAATATAGAAAATTTCAGTCCGTAAATATTATTAAAAGACAAATCAACAGATTCTAACTGTGAAGTTGTGGATCGCATAAACGGATTAAATCTAAGAAAAGATCCCAAAGAATTATTTTGTAAATAAAGATTTTTCAAAAATGGCATGTGGAAACAAAACTTCATTAGTCTGTTGGAAGAAAAATCCAAAAGTCTGACGGAAGCAGGTAGTACGTCTTCACATTGGTTTCCTGACGCATCTGAAAACACATTATTGTTGAGATAAAATTCTTCTAGACCTGTATTATTCAAAAGTTTAAATACAGAGACTGGGAAATTTGATATTACACAATCAGATGTGTTTGCCATAACCAGCTGTTGTATTTGTATTGATGCTACTTCGTTGAATAGTAGAAGGTATTCGTCTATAAACAAGACAATGTTTGAAACGTCAAAGTGTCTCAGATTACTTAATTTTGACAAAAAACCGTTGTAGATTAATTGTATAGGACATGTTGACAAGTCTAAGTACTGTAAACGAATGACGTTTATAAATGTTCTCCGTCTAAGTGCCCACAACTCGCACAATCCTCTCGTCAATTTTTTTAAATGTTTTAGAGTAGAAAACTGTGACAAAAAAGGCTCATGCCACGAACTCTTGTCAGCAATATCCAATTCCAAATTTTCCAAACTTACAAGGTCCGATATCGTTTCATCTGAAAAATTATCTGGTTCACTGGAGTTTGCATTAAACTTAATATTCAGGTAAATCAAGGATTGTAACGGTTTGAAAATGCCTTTTGGAAAGGTTGACTTGTATGATAAAAAATTGTTCTGTAAGCATAGTGTTTTCAAATTACCGAGACCATAAAATGATTCCTTTTCTAAATGTTTCAATCTGTTCTTGCTGATATCCAAGTCTGTAAGACGGTTCAAATTTTGGAAAGCTCTGCTACGTATACGCATAATGGCGTTACGATTCAAATTCAGAACATTTGTATCAGCAGGAATGTTTAGTATTTTTGTCAAGTTACTACCAGAACAAACGGAATAATTTGTGTGAAGATTCTCCCAACAACGGCATTGGATATCACATGGAATGTTTGGAAACGTGACATGAGCTGGGAAAATATATATCAGCATTCTTATTAACAATGTATACCAATCTCTGAAAAAAACATATGAAGAATATTTTTTTAAAGAATTATTCAAACAAAATTAATTAGTTGACTTTATTATCAGCCCTTTAACCCTAAAATTAAATATGATCAATACAAATTAGCAGTATATATCTACAAGTTGACTTGCGATAACTTCCTGCTCTATATTGGCCTTTTTGACTTTTTTTTCTATACAAGCGTCACTGTTGAGTCTTTTGTAGACGAAACGCGGGTCTTGCATACTAAAATTCAATTCTGGTATCTACCGGTATGATAGGTTTATCTCCTATAAGTATTATTTTTGTAGGGCGCTGCAGCTTTCAGTGAAACTACTGAAATAAGATTTTTTTTACGGCAAGGTCATCGCTTACGAAGGTTATAATAACGGTCGACCGTTATAGAATATTAGTATCTGTCTCAGGTATGACTAAAGATATGCACCACTTATCGTATCCATAAGCTCGTTTCCGAAACACCTATATCTAACCGCCTTCTGATTGGGTTCATGATTCTTTTTTGCAGTATGGACGTATATTGTTTTCTTTTTTCAAATTGTATGTTATCAATTATTGAATTTGAACAATTACACATAGTGACATACCTGTACATTACTTGTACCATTGTCCTGTTCTCTGACCTGACCGTTAGTTAAACCTCAACTGAACCTTCCTTGATTAATTCCATTATTTTTATTAATTTCGACGATTGTTTCCTGTCACTTTTTTGTCCATATTTGGTAAGGAGTAGAAACATGATTTAATTTTATTTGTTATTCCTTAACTGAAAGTGACACAATAACGGCTGTTTCCCGTTTTTTTTTTTTTAATTAATATGCCATTGCGGTTTCAAATATGGTCGTTACAATGTTTTAATCGAATAAAGGTCATGTATTAGCATAATGTATAAATCTATAATTCTAACATTATTTCCTTGTTTTTTTATAAAATGATATGAAACTGTAGATATGACTGTATGCATTGAAATATTCCACCGAAATAAAAGGTCAAGCATTATCATTGTAAAAAAAAAAAAAACTCTTCGCTTGTTTTTAATTATTAATACAAAGAGGAAACATAATGACATATGTATATTATGGAATTTCGACAGTGGAAAAATCTCAAAAACCTAAAGTTAATATACATTGGTCATTGTCAGAAGGATATTTTTGCGAGATGCATGGAATTTTTAATTATAAAATCAAAGATCTGTTCAACATCCTGTCACATTTGACTTTTGAAAATTGATATACTACTAGCATCGCTAAAATGTTAGAAATTCAAAAATATTTTTATGATGAATGTCTTTTTTAGAATTGTTTTATAAACTCATCACCATATATACAACAAATATAAAAACAATTCAAGGATTTGGAATATGCAGGAGCTAGATTTTAGTTTTATATTTTAACAAAAAATATATTATTATATTGATAACATGTACATTTATATACACTGTGCTTTGTTTGAATAACTAAGTACTATTGCTCAGTTTTTAGATTTTTATGTAGTGACTTGTTGACTGCTGATTCCCCTTTTTTTAAGTTTTGTTGTTTGCCAATATTTTGTCGATTTCTCTTCGATTTATGAGTTTTGATTCTTCCTTTGTTATATTTCGTCTCGTTTCTAAACTTGAAAAATATATCTCAATAAATTCTATAGACTTTCTGTTGTCAAAAGGAAACGTGAGTCCTTTAACTTACTTAGAATTAAGTAGTTGTATAATGAATGTAAAACTGTATTTTCTAACAGTCAATATCATAAACAATATAAATAGTGTATACCCTTTGTGCACTGACTGTTTCAACAGATCAATAAAGTTGGTTGTACTAAAACATTTTTACCATTACCTATGGTCGATAGGATCCCATCCTGGGCATGATGGTGTCATATCATTTACAAAGACTGTGTTAGACTGTGGTGTGTCAGCTGAAGATAAGACAATTGAAATTCATGAAGGCCACGCTTACTTCATCACAGTTAAGGTAAATAAGGAAATAAGAATCTAATATTGATGACATGGCTGTCTTAATTTTATAACAGCTTACACAATATCACAACTCATCACAGCTGATAATATTATTAAATTATTTTTGAAAGCAAAACGTTTGTCCTGAGTTTACTTAAAGAAATGTTATCGATTTCGGCGCAAATGACACGTATTTCTAGGACAACCTCCAACACGTACGCTCTTGACAACCAAGACCAACAAGTGGGAGATATGCCTAAACAAATTTGTTCAAACGGATATCAAATTCGGCAAATAACGTTATAACCTTTTTGCCAATGTTCATGCCTATTACAATTGCTTTGACTATAACTTGGTAATTATCTAACTAAGGTTGATGCAATCTCAGCAGGAAATGCCTATCATGCAGAAGCACTTTTTATCACTTCATTAAGAGTTAATGTAATTTCAATTTTTCGTTTTGGTCTGGTTTCTTTTTGGTATTGTTTTAACTAATGAAGAAACTATTCCTTTTGATAGTACATAGGTCATTTGGTTATTGATAAAACAAATTTTCACTTTACACTAGTTAATTTATAAGCGCATGAAAGTATCAAATAGATCCCTATTCTTTTAAATTCTTTTTTGATGCGTTTCCTTCAGTTTTAGTTTGTAACCTGGATTTGTTTTTATCTCTATCGATTTATGAGTTTCGAACAGCGGTATACTACTGTTGCCTTTATTTGTGTTAAAGTGTTCAGATGATGTGACGAATTCGATTTTTATTGATGGAAATGATGTTTTGTATAACGTATTATTATTTTGATTTATAAAACTGATCTATGAATTAATTTATTTTCAAAGATTATTATTAAATAGAAATAAATTCAACAAACAAAAAATCCATTTTAAATAATCTTCGCCTCATTAAACTTAAATATAAAACTCTTCTTTTTACAGTTTTGCTTTTTTTATTCTCAAAGGCTGTAAATAGAGCCAATCTAATAAGTACCGCTTCCTCCTGGGCTTACATATATGACATGTCGCCCCCAGTTGCAGGTCATGTATACGATGGTAGACAAGAAACTGCTGCTTCTTATATGAAAGATATAGATTACCAGACGGACGTGAAGACTTTATCGGCTTACTGGGAAGGATTTCATGATCCACATTCTACTATCAAGTCATATTATGTCAGCATAGGAACTTGCCCTAAGTGTGAAGATGTATTAGTCAATCAGGATATTGGAATATTCAATAGTAAGTGGTTTTATTATTTTATTTCGTACAATGGCTTGGTGGTTTTTGTTGAATGTATTTCACAAGCTTAAGGTTGGTGCTTCAATAAGTCAAAAGATACAGTTGTAATTTCTCATAGAGTGAACAACGTACAAATGTATTAATCAGCTTTAGAATATTTGGGAATGTTTAACAACAGCCTAAGAAGCAACCATTTATTGGTCAAGGGAGTCACAATGGTCAAGGACTTTAGTTCCTTCTTTTTCAATGAATACAATTATGTAAAGAAGATATGTACGACAAGTTTTAAACAAAATGGTATAACAGTCGGTTCGTATCTAAAATTGACGTAGTATGAATATCATGTTATGCTGAGCTGTTTTATGAAGATTAGTATGAGCAACAGTTTTACAATGCTTTTCATGCAAACAACTGATTAGTGGTTATAAAACAAATGATATCTGATAAAACAATGTCTTCAAAAATGAGTTGCACATTGTTGTTAAATTCAAATGTTGTGACATAAGATTTTAAAATGTGTGCTCCTATTATGTTGAATTATTTTGAATGTGTTTGATCTTTAAAATGAGTTGTATTTTGTCAGATTTTACCCTCTGTCATATGCATTTGGGATCCGGTATACGATACTATACAACAATCACATCGTGTAATACAGCAGAAATGTGCACATCTGTGACGTCAGATGGTATTATTATTGACAACAGTCCACAAACACAAGGAATAGTGCTAGATGGTGTAGATGTCTACGACTGGGAATATCAGTCATTAAGGTCAGTCAAACGTACAAAAGAGAAAACATTTGATATATTTCTTCAAAGTGGATATGGGTCACCATTATGTATATTTATACATAAATAGTTCTCACATTGTCCGAACTACAGGCTATACACTTGTTGTTGTTATTCTGTATTGATATGTAACAAATAAACATTCAGACAGTGCATTGTAATTGAAAGTTAAAAACTTTTACAAGTAGTAATTTCTTTTCTAATCTATTTCGCACAGAAATTACATTTCTGCAAAATGGTATGGATTTACAGATCCACAATCAGGCATAGACAGATTTGCATGGCGAGTCGGAACAAAACCAGGATCCGATGATATTGTAAAATCCACTCATCTACCACGCTCCGATATCTTGGTGGAGCCAGATTTACTACATAAAATACCAGCAGGACAGCGTATTTATGTAACGATAAAAGCTTATAATAAAGCAGGTATATGATGTTGATTTATATAATATATATTTCTGTTCAAATGATTTATGCACTATTTTAATAAAATCCTACAAAACAACATTGTCAGAATGTTAACTTGTATGTTATGTTTTAATTTATTACATATGATTACAAATAAAACAAAAATATGAATCTTATTTTCGTATCTTAGTATTTTTTGTTCAGAATTAATCTATTAGCTCAATTGGTCATTTGATTTTAAAAAGCCTGTGAATATGTTTGTGAATTTTTTTAAGACATCCAATATATTTTCCTTTTTTTTTCTTACTCTTTTCTGGATGTTTTTCCCTAAGTTTATATGAAAATGATTTACGACTTATTACCATTTGATTTGCAGGACTAAGTACAGAAGCCAATTCAAACGGTTTTTTCATAGACGACTCGCCACCGTTATTAAAGGTTAAACCGTACTTGGCAACCGATTTAGGTTCAATAAAAGACAATTCTGTAGTATTTAGAAGTACCATAAAAATATATTGGGAGGTAGAAGACAAAGAATCGTTTATACAGCGCCAGTACCTCTCCATTGCATCACATAAAGGAGGTGAATTCAATACATCTTCCACTGAGGTAATTAATACAACTTAGATAGCTTATATAACTCATAAAGCTTCAACTGTTTGTGTTCTTATATATCCTCATGCATCACATATTCGGTTTTGAGCGTTCATTTTGAAGGTTAACCCATAATTGCTTCGGACGCATGAAATATATAAAGTGTTCTTTTTCGATTTTTGAAGAGAAACATAATTTTAGTGTACCGTCTTTAATAATTAGTGATAAGTGTTTTTAGTGCAATCCAGAAGTACTTTATTCTAAAATCCGGAAATAAAAATTAAAAAAGTGAAGACGAATAGGACATTTAATAGCTGTGCTGAGTATTTCATATCACTTTTTAACAATGGCCGAGTGTATTCCCTAAAAAACGTTTAATCAAACTTACATTAAAATCAAACAATCAGTGTTAGACTTCTGTTACATAAATATAAAGGATTTTTCGGATTACACGTTTTTTTTTTAAATAAATGAAGTAAATAAGAACAATCTGCATATTTCCTTTGTTTTATTTTGTAGTTAAATGGCATAGTTAGAGAGTATACATTTTCACAACTTGATTTACATGATGGTGGTAATTATACGATTAAACTCATCGTTTGTAATGGTGCCAAAATATGTGTTGAAGTCGAATCTAAAGGGATTGTGATAGACAGTTCTCCACCAACATCGGGTAATTTAAACATGTTATAAAAAGCGTTCTGATCTGTATTTGAACCCTAAGCCTAAAGTTCAATGTCACGTGTACATGAAATCTGGTAACCTCGTTAAAAAAATTTGTATACATTTAAAGCGAAATATTCAATCGTGTTGATATGAAAAATAACACTAAAGACCACGGAATATTTCACAAGAATAAAATATACTGTAAATTCAGAAATTATTATTAAGCATTTAGTATTGCAATTTTGTCATTTTAGACTAAAATGCGATACTAATTTTTGCGAAATTGAGAAAAATCTTGTTTAATTCATTTAAAAAATTTCAAAATGCAAGTTTAAATTATTGCTATTAAAACCCTGTCGCATTTTTTGCAATAATAAAAACATCGCAATAATTTCTGAATTTACAGTAGTTAATAATGATACCCAATTTCGATGCCATATAGTCGTGTTATGTATTTGCAATGATGTTTTAACATTGTCAATGTGGGATGTTTCTATCTTATACAATTTGAATGCTGACTTTTTGTGTTTTTGCCTGATATTGGTTTATTTTTCGTTTCTTCGAAAAATAAATGGAATTTCAAGTATATCAAATGCTCACTTGTTTTGCTAGGTATGTTTGCAATAAAAACTGATCATGCAGCAAATCTACATCGCCATGTCGATGGCTGGACGACTTGGTCAAGGTATAAGCTTTGGTTGTCATGGTTAGGGTTCACAGATCTTCATATTGGAATAGACAAGTACTTTGTTTCCCTTGGCAGCAAGTATATGACAGATGATTTTAATAAGGTAAAAAGCTAATTTTCAATATTGTGGTCATTTAATATCAACACTCGGATATTATGAGACAATAATAAACTATCATTTGACTGAAATGAAATTTAAAGTATGCAGTGATAAACATAAGAGAACGATACTATTTTCATCAGTGAAACACTATTCTGAAGACCATTCTAGCGAAATAATGCTTTCAAGTTAGCAACACCTTACGGAATTTTAGTAACCTAATGCCGTTCAACTTCATACTTCATTCGGCCTCTTTAACATCGGTACTTCGATACTGACATGAAGATATGTATTTTGTGTTATTTAGGTTTGCTGTTTCAAATTAAAATCTTGGAAATTATTTTAAATTAAGGAATATATCTCCCTCATACAAAGCTCTGATTCCTTGTCCGTCTTTGGATAAACTTTTTTGTCCTTTTTGGTTTATAGTATTCATCTTTTTAATAAGCTTTGGATTTTCAATTATTTTGGCCTCGAGCATCACTGAAGAGACATTGATTGTCGAAATGCGCATCTGGTGCAGAAAAATTGGAAATGTTTATGTTATTATTTAATCTTTTTTATTCTTGCGTCTCTGATAAGTCTTTTGTCTACGAAACGCACGTCTGGCGCACAAAATATAGAGCCTGGTATCTATGATGAGTTTGAAAGTGCGTTGTTATGTCCACGTATTCTAGTATAACATATTGAAATTTTAGATATCTGGTTCACCGCAAGAATTTCAGCATAATCAGTCGGGAGTCGACAAGTTTGATGAAGGATTTGTCCAGACATTTGAAGTGGATACTAAAAACTTGGCAAACTGTGAACACGTGTTTGTAAGCGTATGGTCAGTAAACCAGGTAAGATGTGTTTACCTTAAATCATTAAATCAAAACGTTTAACAAGTAAATATTTGACAAAATAACAAGATGTCACGGGGCGTGCAATTCAATATACAATAACCCCACAAAAGCGAGGATCCAAGATTTTTAGTTATTTGGGATGCTGACCTTACCACTTTTTACTTATTCTTTTTCAATTTAAGGGGACAACCTCTGTCCGCTCCTGTAGTAACTCGCCCCCTAAACTCCATAGCTAAACGTAAAAAGCAAGAAAGTCAACAGTTCACAAAGAATATTGAACAGAAACCGACGACTAAGCAATATGAACCCTACCAATCATAGGTGAACTCAGAAGCTCTAAAAAAGGAAGCAATTCTTGCTCTACAAGATGCAATTGTTGTATTTCTTAGGTGAAGTTAAACATACCGGTGACAAATTACATTCAGTGATGTCATTCACGACTACAGAAAAATACCATTTTGGATACGATAAATATAACATATCGTTAGTTTCCGTTACAAAGATATTTCAACGGCATAACAAATGCTCCTGTCAAATTTTTCTAATTAAAGATAGGATCTAGTGCAGTAAAATTAGTACCGTTATGTGACTTTACTTACATCACCATTAAAAACAAACACTTGCTCACCATTGAAGTAGTTTCCTTGTAAGAAGCAGCTATGAATAAAGGAAACCAAGATAGGATTTTTTAGTCATAGATTCTGTTTTATTCAAATTTGCTGTTACAAAATTTTGGAAATTATTTTATATTAAAATAAATTTTGATTTTCAAATATTGTGGCCTCGGGAATCACTGAAGGTGATTTATTGTCAACATGTGCATCTGATGCAGCAAAATTGGCATCGTTAATGTTATTAACACACCTAACTGTATCAGAAAAATTGTAATTCCAACAAAACAAACTCAGAATATCCGTATTATTCAATTCGTGTGTTTTCCAAACAAAAATATACTCTGCCCAAAACTTGTAACACAGTGTTTATTAAATTTTCTTCTGTTTTGAATTTATGTAATATATTTTAAACTAATATATGTACTATAAGCACTTGAAATCAATTTCTCAAATTATTATTGCAACTGAACGAATGCTGCGTTATATAAATTGGCATCGTTAATTATAGATTAGATTACAAAGCAAAATGATTCATTCACAATTTAAACTTGTGCCTGGAGGTTCATTAGAATTATTAAGAAGATGTTCAGCGGTCACGTGTGAAGGACATTGTGTGTGTGCTGCTCAAGGACAACGATGTTCTAAACGATCATGCAATGATGTGACTAAAGGTATTATAATTTCATAAAATTATTATATCAAATAATGTGCAATCTGCTTTTAAACGTTAAGTTTGTTTTAATTCGAGACGATCTTCAAAAATAGTATTTGATAAAACGTGTAAGTTTACTTAAAATATCTGACGAAAGTATTGTGCAATTTTAACCAAAAATTCTAGATGATAACATACACTCTTCAGAAAAACTTTGTGTGTACACATTCATAAAGTATTGTTGTTCTGTTCTACCAATAAATCAAAAGTGCTGCTTAGGGGCGATTTCATGGGACTGATTTTGATTCCAGCGTCGATGAGGAGTCTTGTTTTAGAAGAAACTCGCGTCTGGCGTACATATTTCTAAGCCTGGTATATTTGATAAGGTTTTTGTCGAGCCTGTGACTTTTGTTGCAGAAAGCTCGACATAGGGATAGTGATCCGGCGGCGGCGGCGGCGGCGGCGTTAACTAACTTATTAAAAGCTTAAAATTTCAGAAGGTGGAAGACCTGGATGCTTCATACTTTGTATATAGGACTATCAACATAAATCTATGAGCAGTATAGTAGGAGAGACATTTCAGCGTGTGCACTCTTGTTTTTCTTAACAATAAATAGTTGTGTATACCTTTTCAGAAACTACATACACAGGAAAACTGGCTTCGACGTTAAATTCCATAACGGATAGAAAACTTAATGTTATAATTAATGATGTGCACTGACGAGGTTTTGTACTTGAAAGATAAGATTGAATTAACAAGGTGTATTGTAAACTTCTTATAGTTTAACACTATATGTAATACTTATAAAATAGATGCTATGCATATGTCAATGATACATCCACTCAACTTAAAAATAACCAAAGATATATAAGGACAGCAATTGGTCCTCACTGAATGACAGGAATATATAATAACTTTTTTTTAAATGAATATTCTTTTCGAGTTGGAAATATCAATTTGCTTCTAACAAATGATATCATGACCATTGTTATATCTGTTTGCAATTAGTGCGTTTGTATTTCAGCAAATCATAAGAACTTGTTAGGCATATATGATATAACAAATATTCAGGAATCGTCTCCCTTTAGTGATGTGAAGTATACGCCATCAAATGTCGCTCTGGCTGCCAAATGGCTTGAGTACAAGGTCAGGGATTGAGGCCCTTATGGTAAATATAACATTAATCAGTTTTAAATTTAAGTATTAAAGGGATTAGAATAACAGGAATCGAGTAATTGATAGACTTGTATAGAAAAACAATTTCACATTTTAAATATTTGAAGTCTAATTTTGTATAAGTAAAAGTGTAAGTACACGAATGAAATTCCGTTGATCTGATAAAAACCTTGTCATGTATACAAAGGTAAACATAGTGTTGTTTATCAAATGGAAACTGTAATGCTTCAATTGATTTATATTGAAAGAAAGCTGTTGTCAGTGGTTGTGGTTGGTTCATGTCTGTCATATTTGTTTTTCTTAAATTGTTTTGTTATGAATAAGGCCGTTAGTTTTCTCAATTGAGTTGTTTCATATTTTTCATGTCGGGCCTTTTATAGCCGACTATACGGTATGGGTTTTTCTCATTGTTTAAGGCCGTATGGTTGCCTATAGTTGCTTACATCCACTACATTTGAATTTTGGTGGATAGTTGTCTCATTTGCTATCATACCACATCTCCTTATTTTTATATGAATCAAAACGCGATACAGATCAAGTTCGAATTTAGTTAAGAAGGTTGGGTGTTTTTTTTTAAAGAAGTCAAGGCCTTGGAAAATGGCTGGCAAATATTACAAAAGTATCTTTTTCTGTAATCTCTGTACTGATTGGTAAGAATTTGCTATATTATATTATTATATGACTATAAAATTTCTCTTTTCTCATTGGCAAATAGCATAGGGAATCTTCTTTGATAAAACATTATAATTCATCTTAGATTAAGACAGATATCATCTTGCAAACGAGAGGCGGAAAAACACAGGTAATTCATGTATTCTAAATATTTTATATTGTTTAAGGTATGAAAGGACAGCGGGATATTCAAACAAAGATGAACCTGAAGGCATCTTTGATAATTTAAACGATGATGTCTGGCATCATGCGGGACAAATAAACCAAGCAATATTGAACATTAAACGAGGTACCATTATGAAATTTATCTTGATACAAAGTATCAATACCATAATCATTACCATGAATTATAATCAAAATGATACGAAAAAGGAATCGTATTAGCCACAAAATCGAATGGGCTTCAAAACATTTAAATTAGTCATATCGACATTGGACTGAAAAAGCAGTTGTCAAAAGAAAACAAAACGATTTAGCAAAATATGTTAACAATGGTAGAAATAAAAATATATAGAAAACGATAGATTTAGATTACAAACTCACACAAAACTTGCTGACAAATTGGATTGACCGCTTTAGTGGTCAGCAGTGTCAGCTACATTGTTTACCTCATCATTGGCATCAGTTATATTGGTGAACAAATATGCTCTATAATGTTTATAAAATGAAAAGTACTGTTTATAGAACTATTCTCAAATGCTCGTTGAACATGATAAAAAGTATTCTTTATGTCATTTCATGCATAATTCTTTGATTTGTATGCTGTATTATCAATAAGCCCGATATTTCAATGAGGATCCTGCGAAAAAAATGAAGTGAAACTACTTTGAAAAACCAATATTTTGGGGTTATTGTATTGCTGGCTTATCAATGTATATAAACCAGATCTCATTTTTAAAATACATAGTTACAACTCATTATATTATTATGTTATTCAACTGTGTGATCATTTTCATTTGGTGTTTATATTTCATTAAATATGTAGTAAGTATTGATTATTGAATATAGGTGAACTGTTAAAAGAATCACCAGTATCGTATTAAATTTGTGTACGAGTATGGTATAATGACGATACATTTGCTGATTTTAAGACTGATGGAATATTAGCTATGTCAACTCCTCTGTCAAGACGAAAAATAAAAGGATCGGCGGTTTGTAGTTCCATTTTTTGTTTTGAGAAAAATAATATTCAGTTAAAATGTATTTTGCCCTCTCATCTGTATTATAAGAATCTTGACAATTAAATAGCACAACATTGAAAAGGAGACTACAGTAATAAAGAATATATATTGATGTCGTTACACAAATCAAACCGAGACATTTGTGAATTTTGCCGTTAAAGACTGTTTGAAAAAGTGTTTCTGAGACGTATTATGTTCCCATTAAGTGATCATGAACAAATTAAAATGTTAGATATATTTGAATTGGATTCATTTGCTTTCAGGGATCGAAAATGAAAGGTCAAGAAATGAACCGGCCGTTTGCAAATAGGTGTATAACTTTTCAATTAAACTATTAAACACATTTAATATTGATATGTTGTCTCAAGTATGGAAAATATTTTAATTGATACCAATGCAAGCATTTAAAAAATTGCTTTCTAGGGGGGGGGGGGGGGAGTACCTCAAATTATTTTGTTTTACATCAGAAAGAACAGCAAATTTATCCAATTGTTTTATATAAGTATGGAATGAATTTGGTTACTCCTTATAACCTTTTATTTATATTTTTTAAAGCATTTTGTAAGATCTATCCCTTATGTATTCTTTCATTATTGTATCATTGTGTTCCTTTCTAGTATATTACCGTAGTTTACCAATGTTCAAATCGATTTAGAAGAAAAAGAAAGGTAACAAAATACCCGAGAGAACCACATTAACCCCAAACATAAGCGAAATGGGTGTGTTAACACGGTAAACGTCTCCTGTTATGAATGCATCAACTTTTAAACTTTTTTTTTATTCGAGCGTCTGGCGTACAAAATTTCAATCCTGGTATCTATGATGAGTTTATTTACAAGCCCTGGGTCGATGCCAATGCTGGTGGAATTTTTTCCAGCCCAGTAGTCAGCACTTCTATGTTGACATGAAATATCATTGAAATGGTCATAATTATAGATTAACTGTTAACAAAACTTTGACTTTTTTGAAATACTAAGGATTTTCTACCCCAGGAATAGATTACCTTAGCTGTATTTGGCAAAACTTTTACGAATTTTGGGTCCTCAATACTCTTCAACTTCGTACTTTTTTGGCCTTTTCAACTTTTTTGATTCGAGCGTCACTGATGAGTCTTTTTTAGACAAAACGCGCGTCTGGCGTACAACATTCCAATCCTGGTATCTATGATGAGTTTATTCTCCGCCAGCAAATCCACACTTAGTCATAGCGTCACAATATGAAATAGAACACGTTTGGTAGAATTACAGATTAGACGACTGTTGAACTTTTATCACAACTTATAGCAGCATATTACTGATTTGTTGTCTACATATATTACGGAACATTATCATTTTGCATAGTATCTACAATGTAAACACATAAAAACTGCTCGATACGTATATCATATGTTTAAATATTGCGCTATTTTATCTACAAGAAATCTACAAAGTCTTGTATACACCTTTATCTTTTGGTTTAAGATTATACCACATCTTGTACCTTTCATTTGATTTAAATTTGCATGATTCTCAAAATTAGAGGACGTGGGGAAAAAAACCGTTTAGTTAGTATAACGTTAAATATTTAAAACAGTGTTTTTCTCACTTGTAGGGGCTATAGGTATTTATGTATGATATTGTGTAAAACTACAGGCCAACGATACCAAAGAGATATTCAAACTCACAAGTTACTATTCAATTTCAAATCAATTACATCAGATTGTAGAGCAGATACCTGGTAACTGGAAGAAGGATATAGATTATATCAAACCTGGAGCTCCTTTTACAATCAGATGGACACACGTGTTTAAGGATGATGGCAAAATTATTGGCAAGTTTAAAGTGTATCTTAGTACATATCCTGGAGGTATTTTATTTTTAATAATTGGCATTATTATGACCCAAACAAACTCTCTTTGTATTGTCAAAAAATAGTTTACCACTGTTTTCAACAACAAAAACAATAGTTTAATTTTACAATTTTCATCCTTTTTTTATTAATGTGGTTTTTTTTCCTTATGAGTTTTAATTTTACCCCTCTTCCCTTCAAACATTCTTATCGGTTTAAAAAAAAAGACCCAGTGTTTTTTTATGGAAATAATTTCAATTAAACAATAATATTTTTTAAGGCCATGATATACATGAAGTGGAATTGGATCTACCCGGAACAATTACGTCTCATAACATCATCCGAGTACCATTATCTCCAGGGAAAGTATTTTACAGTAATGTAGTTGGATACAGCTAATCTGGTATCCATGCTACTCAATCATCAGACGGCATCATGATCGACTCTCTGCCACCAGTTACTGGTTCTATTTATGATGGAATAGGTAGTTTATAATATAAATAAGTGATTTTACTATATTTGGAAAGAATATTCTTATCAAAACGAATCAACATGATACACAAAAGTCATTTTATTCTCGATGTGGATCACATATTGACTACATATACGTATCATAGAATTCTGTCGTTAAATTAGTATTTAATAGTATTTGTTACCGACATTCGTAATACAGAATTATAGTTAGTCTTTGAGAATTTATTTTTCTGTATCTTTTCAAAGTTACTTTACATGATCAATTAAGGAATATTAAGTTCCAACGCAAACTGTGTGTGTAATTACATAGTCATTGAAGTATATGTTTTGGATAGGGTACATTCGTTGACATTAACCTAAATGGATTATAATATCTATATTCAGATGTCATGTTTTATAATGAAAAAAGAAGTTAGTATACGATTGTTGTCCTAACCAACAACAGACAGACATTTTAAACAGTATGCTAAGCTATGTGGATCACATATAGACTACATATACGTATCATAGAATTCTGTCGTTAAAATAGTGTTTAATAGTATTTGTTATCGACATTCGTTATACAGAATTATAGTTAGTCTTTGAGAATTTATTTTTCTGTATCTTTTCAAAGTTACTTTACATGATCAATTGAGGAATATTAAGTTCCAACGCAAACTGTGTGTGTAATTACATAGTCATTGAAGTATATTTTTTGGAAAGGGTACATTCGTTGACATTAACCTAAATGGATTATAATATCTATACTCAGATGTCATGTTTTATAATGAAAAAAGAAGTTAGTATACGATTGTTGTCCTAACCAACAATAGACAGACATTTTAAACAGTATGCTAAGCTATGAAACTGAAATTAATCAGTTTTTAGTGTTCTATGTTGTGTTTTGTACTCTTGGTTTTTTTTTTTATTGTTTTTCTTTTTTTTTTCATGGCATTTTCAGTTTGTGTATGACTTATGACTTTGAATATCCCTTTTTATATATTTCGTCTCTCTTTTAAGGAAAGTGTGAATAAATTACAGAATATATCAAAAAGCTGCCATCCAAGTGACAAACATACCATTAGTATATGCAAAAAAAGGACAACACTTCACGAGATGTGTTCTTGACTTGGGGACAGGCACGTGATATTTTTCTGGGTTACACTAGTTTTTGAGATCTCGCCTGCAGCCTTTAAAATCAATCAAGGGACTATCAGAGAGAAGAAAAAAAAGAATACATTAAAAATCAGTAGATACAATGTAAATATTTGTTTAACTGTTGTTTAATAATATTGAACTTCTAGATAATATTGGTGTTGTATACAAAATTTCACACACTTGCTATATTTTTTCACCAATAGGTGTACACGACATTGATTACCAGAACAACTCGGAAATTACCGGGGCTTCGTGGAATGGATTTTCTGACCGAGATTCTGGAATAGCACATTACATGTGGTGTGTTCAAACCAAATCGAAAACTTCCGCATGTGATGTCAGAGACTGGGAAAATGTTGGAATTCATCATTCTGTGTCCAGGATCATCAACAGTTCACACATTGATACAGGTAATTATGTTGATATAAAATTACAGATAAAATATACAAATTAACAACTATTTGTCTATAAATTCAAAAGAGTACCATAAAACCGAGTGTATTATACTAGTGCAAAATTACCAGGCGTTCATTTTTTTTTAAAGTCATTAAGAAGTTGCATTGAGAAGAATCAATTTAACAAGTTTTCTAGTTCACAATGTTCAAAAGATATTTATTATAAGATAAAGATATTATATATTAGGGTATACAAAGAAAATATAACAAATTTTCATCATGATGAATATGTATGATAATCAACATTTTCTCAATGCAGGAGCAGAAATCGAGAGTCTTGTTTATGCAATGGATGTTATAGGACACAAATCTCTCACTGTCAAATCAAATGGAATCATGATTGACTCTACACATCTAGAACCTACTTTAATGGAACATTTAGATCACAATGAAGCCTTAAATCCTTCATTTGAGGATACAGACGGTGGAGGGTGTTATATAAAATGACTAAACTTATCAAGTCAGTTTGTTAAGTGATTGAAATTTAAAACAAAAATACACATAATACCTCTTCAGTTTCATGTAATTTGTATAAAACGATAAAGTTAACTAAAAACCCATCTCATGATGGCAGAAGGGTACATTATTATTGCAATAGAACAAAGATTAAAATAAGCAAATTGTCAGGAAATTTGGATTCAAAACAGAAGTGTGTTATGTGGAGCTAAGAAAACATTGATTGCATGATTGTTTAAGTTGTTCGTTCAAAGTTCAGTAGCAAGTATTTCATGCATATTTTGGCCTAATATACATTTAAACACATTAATTTTAAGTCCACAAAAAAAGTTCAGTTATGTTACAATTGAACGGGATTATGGACAGTAATGTTGGCGACTGATGGAAAAGAGGGTATATACGGTTGGATAGGGACGAATATACTGCCTTTCAATACATCACCTACCAACCTTCAAATAAATTTTAACATGTTTAATCACCAGAATTATAGTTCTCATTCAGATAGGATGTGAATTTATACATCCAGAACTGTCAAACTGATTCACAATGCTATCATTGGTTTTACTGGCGGTCGGTTCAGTGCCCTTTACTATTCCCAAGTCAGATTTTGTGTATTAACCAAGTAAGAATACATTATAATGCTAATATTATTTCGAATATTTCGGGAATACAGGATATAGAAGAAGATAATTATGTTTGTGCTGTTTGCAGAAACCTTTGTCTTTATAAAGTTTAGTGTTTTATCAGAAATAGTGTTGACAGAGCTAAAAGTGAGATGGTCAGGATTTTAGCAAACGTGATTGTAGTGCTAATACAGAGACCAGAATTGTTAATAAATCAGTAAAATTCAGTTTTAACAGTGAAACTCTTAAAATGCATGCTAAGGTTTTATGATAGAATTTACTGTTTTGTTGATAAAGACTTTCTTAGGTTCAGTTTTTGTGAACATTTCATGTATGTAATTATTTAAGGCATTTTAGAAAATGCTCATGAAATTAGTTAATGAATAAAATGCCTGAATCTTACAGGTATTTTAGAAAATCACTTAAATGTTTAGAAATTTTGCATAATGCCTGAATTTAACAAATGCTTGTAACATGTTAAAAATACAGATTTATTAATACATCTAACCATGAAGTAATTCATTTTCATTTTTTACTATTTATATTCTTAGGGAGGAGTATCAGTAAATAGAAAAACGACATATTTCATTGAGAATAAAGGCAACAAAATTTGGGGAAGAAATTCATATTATAAGATAAATGTTATAAGCATCTTATGTGACCATGAAACTTCATTTTGAAAGTAATAAGTGAATACAGATTGTTTTTCTTCTGTATCAGATTTTTTTTCAATTTTGATAACATGCGAAGTACATGATATCAATTTGACATTTAAACTGTACCAAATTAAATTACGAAGTTGTTACTATTTTGTCTATATTTTCTAATTTTCTTGCTATCATGGTTAATAAGATACAATGATATAGATTTATTTTCAAAGAAAACCTTTTAAAATAGAATTTATTCAGCTTCAAACAATTATTGATTGACAATTTTATAATGCACTGATTGGTATAGAAGATGCATAGCAGTTTATACAAATGTAGATTGACCAACCAGACCTTTACCTTTATTCTAAGAAATTGTTGCGTGAACAGAAAGAAAGCAAGATAGTTTTAGTCATGAAATACTTCAACTTTACTTGTTTATATCTTTTATTTGCGATTTTTAATGTAGGAACTAACTCGATTGCAACAATGAAACTGTTTAGCGGAATGTTAGAGGGATCGCAAATTATGAAATTTAAAATGCCTACGCTTTACCAATGTGCAACCATCTGTCTTTCAATTAAACAATGCATGTCAATTAATTTTCACCGAGGACAAAAGATGTGTCATATAAATGATAAAGATGTACTCCTTGCAGAAGCTGATCAGTACATTGATCCACTGAAGACTGATATTACTGGAGACTACACCTACATAGAACGGAAAGACATACCTAAGGTAAATTGTTTGCATTCAGCAGTTAAAAAGTAGTAGGAATGTTAGCAGTAGAAGAGACTTCTGTATTGTAGTAGAAGTAGTACTGTAGTAAAATAGTAGAAGTATCAAATGAAGTAGTTGTTGTAGTAGTATAGTAGTATAGTAGTATATGTAGTATATCCATATATTTTCTTTCTTTTCATAGAAATAGCACATTAGATATAAAGCTTCAGGCTTACCACCGGAGCATTCCATGACACATTTATTTCAATGTGCTTACATTACTTTGTTTTCTTTTTTATATTTATGCTAGCACGTATAATTTGATTTGCCATGTTTGTGTTGTGCCTACTTTTACGTGTGCTTTCTCTATTTTTAGTTTGCTTGCATGAGAGTTTTTTTATGTTGTTGTATATGTTTGTATATATTTGCTTGAAAGCCATCTAGAGCTTGTTTTTTATAGATGATAACTATACCGAATTTAAATAAAGCTTTCGTATCGTACATGTATTGTAATACGATAATTGATCGCCGTTGCGAATGTAGTGACCTTTGCAAGGTTATATGCTATATTTATTCTTATTTCTTAAAGTTTGGCTTTGAATTTTACAAGTAGACATTACGAATGTTATTCAAAAATTAAATTAAGAATGTAGTCAGGTCAAGTTTATGAATTTTTGTCAGATGTTCGGACTCGGACTTGGATTTGTTCATACCATACAGGGTAAAATAATTTGCTCTATATCACCCACTTTTCTTTTCATAGAAGACTTCAATAGTTCATAAAAATGTCATTTCCAAAATTTAAGCAGATTTCAGATTTTTTTCTTACGATTTGAGACCCAAATTATGCCAATGCTAAATATAAGGTAAAAGTCCAAGTCAGCCTAATCCCGCCATTTTTTAAAAATCAAATATCTCAAAAAGGAATTCCATAATATTTTTAGCTTATTTTGTTCCTTAACTATTGCTCTTCTGACTTATAGTATCAATTTTAAATCCTAGTTTTTTTTTATTTCACCTAAGTATATATTTAACTTGAAATATTACTTCATTCTTTTCAATAAATCTGTTTCAGGGTCTTAGTGGTAATTGTGTAAATCATACATGTGACGAAAAAGAAATTTGCAAAGAAAACAAGGATGGCGATAAACCTAGTTGCATACCTAGTGAGTGTTAACTAAATGCATTCAAGTTTGTAAGAACATGTGGTAATTAACTGTGTTGTAGTTTGACTCCATTCTATTGTTATACTCTCAAAAGACATCGTCCTTGACTAATACAATGAAGTTGTAGACAGTTCAACTTTGTCCGTGGAAGTAAAATATTGTATAACTTGGGCATATAACTAAATAGTCAGGTTACAACTTTGTATTCCTATCGTTTTAATCTGCAGTCAAACAAAAATACAAACAGTAAGTCCTACATGTCTAAAAAAAACATTAAATACAAGCTGTATTTCAAGTCCAATTAACCATGCATATGCGTATTCCGTAAATCTTATTTCAAATTAAAAATTCGAATCCGATTGTCCATAGCATTGATACATAAATGTTAATGAAGCGTTTCATAGTTTTTTCCCCGCAAACATTGGTCGTTGTAACACACTTTAAAGTTATGTGCATTTTCTGTGTACTATATTCACAAAAAAATATTAATTATTTGTCCTAAATGTGAATGTCTAAATTATCTACAAATCGACTTACACATTGAAATCTCATAAAACGCCCATGTTATATAATATCTCAATACGATAGCCTTGCCGCTGATATACTTGGATTGTCACTAATGGGGAATGAAATGAAATGTCTGATGTTTGAAAACACTTAATTAACTCTGATAGAAAAATAAAAGATATCGTTCAACCGATACACGTATCAATATTCATAAAATTACATAATTTATAAACTGAAAAATCACAGATATCAGGATAAATAAATGCTTATGGCAGTTGCGAATACTTTCTTCTCAAAATGTGTTTAATATTTTAGTTTATCAGTGCACGGATGCAGTTTCACTTAGAGACAGTGAGGGATCATCATTTTGTAGAACAACAAAAGAATTTGGTAACTGTGAGGATAGTGTAGAACAAGAAAAGTTTGTCGCAAGAAAACTCTGCAAAAGAAGCTGTCGATTCTGCTAGATTATTTTAACAGATTCACAAAAGTGAAAGACAATAAATTTAATCTTGAAAGTGATGTTAAAACTGATTACGTAATCGTTACTTTTTTTATTTTATTTCAGGTACCTCAGGATAAAAAAATTACCAAAATTATCCCATTATATAACGTGAGGGTACCAAGTTTGCACCTATTTTGACAGTTTTTTTTCACCTTCACTTATTGAAGAAACAAACAAAAGTTTCCATTCTGTGTTTACTTTGTAAAATCTAGTTCCTCAAATTTAATTTTGGCAAAACGTTTAGGAACTTTTGTTCCTCAATGCTCTTCAACTTCGTACTTTATTTGGCCTTTTTAACATTTTTTGGTTCGAGCGTCACTGATGAGTCTTTTGTAGACGAAACGTGCGTCTGGCGCATATATAAAAGTTCAATCCTGGTATCTATGATGAGTTTATTTACAACCACTGGGTCGATGCCACTGCTGGTGGAGTTTTAATTCCCCGAGGGTAATACCAGCCCAGTAGGCAGCACTTCTGTGTTGACTTTAGTTATCATTGATATGTTCATAATTACAAATAAACTGTTAACAAAACTTTGAATTTATGAAATAATGAGGCTTTTCTACCTCAGGAATAGATTACCTTAGCTGTATTTGGCAAAAATTTTTGGAATTTTTGGTCCTCAATGCTCTTCAACTTCGTACTTTATTTGGCCTTTTTAACATTTTTTGATTCGAGCGTCACGGATGAGTCTTTTGTAGACGAAACGCGCGTCTGGCGCAAATATAAAATTTCAATCCTGGTATCTATGATGAGTTTATTTACAACCACTGCTGGTGGAGTTTAGTTCCCCCAAGGTATCACCAGCCCAGTAGTCAGAACTTCTGTGTTGACTTGAGTTATCATTGATATGTCCATAATTATAAATTAACTGTTAACAAAACTTTGAATTTATGAAATACTAAGGCTTTTCTACCTCAGGAATAGATTATCTTAGCTGTATTTGGCAAAACGTTTAGGAATTTTTGGTCCTCAATGCTCTTCAACTTCGTACTTTATTAGGCCTTTTTAACATTTTTTTATTCGAGCGTCACTGGTGAGTCTTTTGTAGACGAAACGTGCGTCTGGCGCAAATATAAAAGTTCAATCCTGGTATATATGATGAGTTTATTTACAACCACTGGGTCGATGCCACTGCTGGTGGAGTTTTAATTCCCCCAGGGTATTACCAGCCCAGTAGTCAGCACTTCTGTGTTGACTTGAGTTGTCATTGATATGTTCATAATTATAAATAAACTGTTAACAAAACTTTGAATTTATGAAATAATGAGGCTTTTCTACCTCAGGAATAGATTATCTTAGCTGTATTTGGCAAAACATTTAGGAATTTTTTGGTCCTCAATGCTCTTCAACTTCGTACTTTATTTGGCCTTTTTAACATTTTTTGGTTCGAGCGTCACTGATTAGTCTTTTGTAGACGAAATGCGCGTCTAGCGCAAATATAAAATTTCAATTCTGGTATCTATGATGATTTTATTTAGCTCTTTCATTACCTTTTTTGATAAAACACTTTACGGTCAACAACATTGGGTTTCGCAATAAGCACACACGTCACACATGAATATCTTCTTTTTCATATGTTCCCAAAAAATTCAAAGTACATTATCATGATTAGTTTGGCTTGTATCTTTTGGCTTATAGCTTTTGACAGACTGAAGCAGATCTGCTCATGACGGGTGATGCATCTATAGCAGAAGAGGCTTACCCTGTCAATGCACCATTATTTGTCTCTTCTTGGCCGATTTTCGAGATTTTTTAAAACCAAATTATTGTACAGACTTTTGTTATCACATTAATCAAGAATAAAAGTATGAGGTCAGCTTTAAAGGGCTCACCAAACTATTCTAACCTCGCAATAAGTGTCCGTCCCAAGTCAGATATCCCAGCAGTGGGTGTCTTCAGAACTTCAATTGTTTTGTAGGTTTTGCAGACCTTCCAAAAATTCTTTGTTGAAATCCTTTGGTATAAGATCACTTAGCTATTTTTCACAAAACATTTTTACGAAGATGTTTCTATTATATTTGAGTCGTGGATATAAAAATAAGAAGATGTGGTATGATTGCCAATGAGACAACTCTCCACAAGAGACCAAATGACATAGACATTAATAAGTATCGGTCACCGTACGGCCTACAACAATGAACAAAACCCAAACTGCATTGTCAGCTATAAAAGGCCCCGAAATGACAAATTTAAAAAAATTCAAACGAGAAAACTAACGACCAGGTTTATGTACAAAACAATGAACAAAAAACAAATAAGATAAACAGCAACGTTAACACAGGACAACCACTGAATTACAGGATCTTGACTTGGGACAGGCACATAAAGAATGTGGCGGGGTTAAACTCGTTTGAAGGCGCCAACCCTCCCATAACCTGGGACAGTGGTGTAACAGTACAACATAAGAACAAACTATAAAAATCAGTTGAAAAGGTATTTACTCATGAGATGGATACAAATAGAAATACGGGGTTAACCTAATTAAAAGGCGCCAACCTCCCCTTCAATTGGGACAAAGGCCAACAGACTATAAAAATCAGTTGAAAAGGGCCTAACTCGTCAGATCTACACAAAGCAGGAATACATCTAACAACAAAAAAAACCACAAACCTGACGTGACAGGATACTTATACATCACCACAACAAAAAAGACACTAAGTACAAATCTGAGAGTATTCACAGTTACTGACAGTTAGCTCAAAGCCAATAACAGCATGTAAAAAAATCATGCATCTTAGACTAAAATATCAATCAGTACACATCCAACATCCAATTGTTTTATTATAAAGATTTTATTAACAGCATGACCCTGTTGAATGCCAATATACAGGTATCGACAAATTGTAGAGCCATGAATGTGCATATGTATACAAAAAAATAATATTAAGTTGATTTACTTACAACAACATCAATATTAATACCAATATAAACAATATTCAAAGATTTAATTACAGTGTTGAATTGGTAACCTTGAGTCGCTTTCTTAAACACGCATAGCCTACATCTCTGTTTTTATCAAATGTCTTTTATTAACTTCAATACTCTTATATTGTTTGTGAGTCCGACATTGCGTACATGTAATACAAACATTTTCCTAGAAACAACTAAACAGAATGACTTCATATATTTGTAAAATGGCATGACAGTGATAAATGTGAGAACTTTGCGGATATGTTGGATATCTCCTTCTTATTTGCCGATACTTTGAATTACGATCCGTGGTATGATTTGTACGACAACGTGTACATTTACGTTTTCATGGGCGTAGAATAAATCGCAATCAAAGAAAATCTCGTAATAACAATACAAATATTTCGTACCTAATTTCTATTTCAAAAAATAACGGTAGACATTATCTATTAACCAAGCTCTGTTCTTTGCCTGTTAATAAATTACATCAAATTTTGGAGGAATGCAACACAATTCCATATGGCAGTCTTTAGTATTAAATCGTCCAAATTATAATTGCATATTGTTATTCTAAATTGTTTCCCAAAACTGATCGCCCTGAAGATCACAAAAAGCATTTTATTAAAATTAAATATGTCAATAAAGGTTTTGATTTTGTAAATATTGCCGGTATTTTTAATGATCATTCTGTTAAAGAACAAATTCCTGGCTATTTTGGTAATACTGAACGCCCTCTTATTTGTTATGTTTACAAAAAATCTTCCCGGAAATATGTGTTCAATTACTGCGAAGTGTGTAAAGATGTTAATATCAGTGACAATACACCTACCTCATGAAGTTGCAGTAATTCCGAATACATTTATGGCTCCAGCTCTCATGTTCTAACAGGAGACCTTAACATCGTTCGTGACTGAGAGTTGAAATCATTCCTCAGTAAAGGACCTAAATATCGTCTCCCGTCAATTATTAATTGGAATGAGTGTCGTAACATCATCCACGACTCACTCCGTACTTACTGCTCTAAATGGATAAACGAGAAAAAGCTGACAAGAAATCATTAGATTTTTTTTTAATTCGGTAATGACCATAGATGATATACGTATTCAACATTTTAAAGATCTTTTTACCCCTAACAACAACCACAATAGCCCAATTTCTCGTATCAAACATAAGCTAAAAGAACTCGCCAAGGAATATGTTTTTGACCCAGCTGATATCATTATTGTTTGACGTACATTTTACATTGCGGTTATGTAAACAACAAAAGGAAATCACGAATTCACCAACATTCCAACTGACTCCATTTTCGGAAAATGACATCTGCAACAAACATAAACTTTTAGCTACATCTTTACAAGCAGAACCAAATACAATAAAAGTTCCAACTATGTACTGGCTTCCGAAGCTTCACAAAACTCCTTACAAATATAGATTTATTTCGTCTTCAAGCCACTGTTCCACTACTGAACTATGTATTCTACTTACAAGTACACTTGGTACATTAAAAACCTGGTAACAAATTGTTCAAATGAGGCCTCTGAAAATAGTGGAGTTAATTACTTTTGGAGTGTCAAAAATTCGTTGGAAGTATTTGATAAATTGCATGCTTATATTGGTGATTTCGAGTCTGTTCAAAGTTTTGATTTTTCTACCCTATATACCACTTTGCCTCATAATCTTATTAGGAAAAAAATCACACACCTGATTAAATGGGCATTTAAAAGTCGGAATGCGAATATATATGTTCAAACTCTTTTAGGTCATTTTTTAGTAACAACAAACAAAAGAACTATATCAATTGGACCTGCTTTGATACTATAACTGCCCTTGAAATTTTACTAGATAACATTTTTGTTTGCTATGGAGATTCCGTATATCGTCAGGTTATCGGAATTCTCATGGGGACTAACTGTGCACCACTTAAAGCGGACCTGTTTCTGTATTGTTAGTAGTTACAACTTATGACTAAAATGAGCAAAGACCCATCGAAACAACATCTGATTCAAAAATTTAATAACACTTTTAGATACTTAGATGATATATTGGCTCTCAATAATGATGACTTCAGTATGTACACTAAAGAGACTTATCCTGCCGAACTGACTTTAAATAAAGCTAATACTAACAATGAACACTGCCGTTTCCTGGATCTTGATATCTATATCTTTAACGGGAAGCTTAATACCAAAATGTATGATAAAAGAGATGATTTTCAATTTCCTATTGTTAATTATCCGATTGTAGATGGTGACGTTCCCTTGTCACCATCTTATGGTGTTTATATTTCTCAACGTGTTCGATTCGCTCGTGTATATAACAACTTATTTGATTTCAACGAAAGAAATCTCTGTATTACTGAAAAATTATTACACCAGGGTTTTCGATATCACAAACTAGTCGAAACATTTACTAAATTTTATCATCGGTAAAAGGACATCATTCGTAAATATAAATCAACATGCAGACATCTTATACATTCAGGTATTTCACATCCAATATTTTATGGTAATATTCTTTACAAAGCACAAAAATGTCGGCATTTACCTCATAAGCTAACCAAACCTTTGAACAGACTTATTCTGAAAGGATATAGTTACGATACTGTTGTCAAGTCATTAAGGATTGCATATTTTGGTATTAATATTGATTCACTCATAGGGTCTTTGCATCGGAAATAAACACATTTATTCTAAAACCAATTGTTGGCATGAAAAGGGTTATGTTCTTCTCATATATTTTATAGTGGTATGATACTAAACCCTTAACGGGAGGGATTGTACTTGATTTTCATATGATGAAGACATAATTTTTCAATCAGTTTAATTGAGGTCTGGAGCTGGCATGTCAGTAACTGCTAGTAGTCCTTTGTTCATTTATGTATCATTGTCATTTTTTCTTTTTCTTTTGTTACCTATTCTGACATTGGACTCGGACTTCTTTTTAACTGAGTTTTAATGTGCGTATTACTATGTGTTTGTTTATTCTACATTGGCTAGAAGTATAGGGGGAGGGTTGAAATCTCACAAAACATGTTTAATCCAGTCGCATTTTTGCGCCTGTCCCAAGTCAGGAGCCTTTGGCCTTTGTTAGTCTTTTATGTTTTTTGATTTTAGTTCATTTATATGTTTTGGAGTTCAGTGTGACGTCCATTTTCACTGAACTAGTACACAATTTTATATAGGGGCTAGCTGAGGACCATCTCCGGGTGCGGGATTTTCTTGCTGTGTTGAAGACCCATTGGTTGCCTTCGGCTGTTGTCTGTTCTTTGGTTGGGTTGTTGTCTCTTTGACATATTCCCCATTTCCATTCTCAATTTTATTATAATTATTCAATTATAGTTATCAATAAGTTCTTCTGAGGTAAAAGTAATTGACTTTTACAATATCAGGTGGATTTTCTTGTCAAATGTTAAATTTCGGTGATATCAACTACTCAGCAAATTCAAAGAACTGTTATCTACACTTAATTTAAACACGATACTAGAGTTTATTCACATGGTATGTTTTCAAAATATTGTTATCTCAAGCGTCTGTAAATGAGTGATTTATACAATACTTTGTAGTCTTCAATAAACCCATCATAGATACCAGGATTGAAATTTTAAATTTGTGCCAGACGCGCGTTTCGTCTACAAAAGACTCATCAGTGACGCTCGAATAAAAAATGTTAAAAAGGCCAAATAAAATACGAAGCTGAAGAGCATTGAGGACCAAAAATTCCTATAAGTTTTGCCAAATACAGCTAAGGTAATCTATTCCTGAGGTAGAAAAGCCTTAGTATTTCAAAAATTCAAAGTTTTGTAAACAGTTTATTTACAATTATGACCATATCAATGATAATTCATATCAACACAGAAATGCTGACTACTGGGCTGGTGATACCCCAGGGGAATAAAAACTCCACCAGCAGTGGTATCGACCCAGTGGTTGTAAATAAACTCATCATAGATACCAGGATTCAAATTATTCTTACTTGTATATTCTTTGAAGTAATAAATGATGTTCGTATTACATACATATGATATAAAGGACTTTTTTGTTTTTGATACTACCTTTATCACGGTAAAATATCAGGTGAGCCAAAAAGGCGAGCCTGATATTTTATCGTGATAAAGTCAGTACTCTTTTGATCGATAATCAAAAAAAAAAAGTAAAACGTATTACCATTAAAAATAGAGAAAAACAACAACTGTATTGCGTCGAGTCAAGGCAAATCACACCTGACGTTTTTGGCTGTATAAATTTAAAATTTTATGACAGTACAATAAACATGGTGTTCCCAAAATGTATCCATATAACTCTTGAATAAGTTTCATTATTTCTGCTTTGAACATGCATAATAATTTTTAAGTCAAATAGAGAGGCGACAGATACCAACCGGATATTCAAACCCTTAAATCAAAAACAAACTGGCAATGTCACTCAAAGAATAAAGTTCAATAACTTCTTAATGTTATATCAGAAATTTATGAAAAATTAAAGGGAGGTTATCTTAATAGATATAAACCAGTCACCAAAGTTTTATGAAAACTTCTTAAAGTACTTTGACGATATTGTCCGAAAACTGGAAAATCACCCATTTTTTATGAATAAAATCCGATAAATCAGAAATGTAGAACCTAAAATTTATAAAATTGAAAGAGAGCTTGCGTCAATAGATATAAACAATTCACCAAAGTTTCTTGCAAATTTGTGAATGTTTTTTTGGAGTTATTGTCGGAAAACTGGAAAATCACCCTTTTTTAATGAATAAAACCCCATAACTCGGAAACCTAAAATCTAAAACGAAAGGGAGTTCACGTCAATAGATATAAACACTTCACTTAAGTTTCATGCAAATTGGTTAAAGCGTTTTTGAGTTATTGTCCCACATGTTGACGACGGACGAACGGACAACGGTATACCATAATACGTCCCGTAAACGGGCGTATAAAAACTAAAAACGACCACAAGACAAACAACAGTACACAAAACACAACATTGGTCGGTTGATCTGTTTTAAAATTATTTTTATCTTGTTATATATATAAGTTGAATGATCATGCTGAAGACTGTCACATTCAAGTCCGATTAAGCAGACCTCTATGGGGTTAAAAGCCGTACGCTGACCTATAGTTGCCTATGTCCACTTATTTGAACTTTGGTGAATAGTTGTCTCATTGGCAAGCATACACATCTCCTTATTTTTATAAGGTCAACATAACACATGGAACTTTTGACAGCAATATTGTTGTTTGAAATCAGCAATTCTACCTCTACGTCAACAATCTGCAGTCGAAAAGTTAAATGATGCAGATGTGTTTCGCGTGTTTGTCAACCAGCACACCTTAGGTTAAAAGAAGGCAAAGTGTTACATATGAAACTAATATGAGTATAAGAGACAACTGTATATGATTTTAACAGATATATTTTTTGTACCTACAAATAGAGCAGCAGGAACTTTTCCACACAGGACCGGGAAATGTCGGGGAAAATGACTTCATTCATCAATTGCTCTATTGATGGAGCTATAACATTTTTGGGCATTCGTTGATGTGCTGACTCTAAATAACGTGATTTTGTGATATCGTCTTGTTTTTTCAAGCTGTCCAATACCAGAATTGGACCGGGCCGAAAAGCAATATTAACTCATGATTTATATCAACAGTTCCAGGTTCCCGCACATAATTCTGCTAAGGATCGAGTCTTCAGCAATAGTCGGAAACTGGTGTATTGCTGTAGAGCACTGCCAATGTCGCAAGGGTTAAGAAGTTAATGTGAGGGTCGTCAACACGTCCATTGGGTTACACCAAAAGGCACTGTTTTATTCCACTTAGATCTGCATCTTGCAATAATCACTGATTGTGTTGGGTTATCCAAGCGGTTATCCAGTTGAGTACATTTCCTCGGTTAACTTAATAACTCGTCTACTGTATTAGCCGGTGTCAATTGCCATGAAAAAAATTAATACTAGCCTATCGACTTGTCATATCATATTCAGTTATCGGGCGACCGATTTTATGGTGTTCACCAGCTGTTCACAGGAACGGTGTTGCCTGATCAATGAGACCACATGACGTAGAAGTACACGGCCTTCAACAAGGAACAAATTCCATACCACATAGTAAGCTATAAAGAGCCCCGAAATGACACATGTTTAACAATTCATACGAGAAATTTTTCGGCCTGATTTTTGTAAAAACAAAAAACGCAAAAACAAATTAGATATACAGCAACACACGAAAACTACTGAATTTCATGCTCCTGACTTGGATCAGGCACATACAGAATGTGGTGGGGTAAAACATGTCTGCTGGCGGGAAACCTTCCTCTAACTTGGGAGAGTCTTGTAACAGTGCAACTTCAGAACGAACTATAACAATAAGTTGAAAATGGCTGAACTCATCAGATCGATGTAAAGCCCATAAAAAAAAACTAACAAAAAAAATAAAAGACACGAAGTACAAATCTGACAGTACTCACAATTACTAAAAGTTAGTTCAAAGTCAATATCAACTACTAACAAATATTATGTATATAAAAAAATGCCTACATATGATACGTATGTGCAAAAGCAATGTTTTATTGCTTTTACGACCCGTGTCTCGCCCGTGGTTACGATGTTAAAGTCGTGATCACGATTTTCAATTTCGTTATATCATATTTTAGGTCTCACGAATTATAAAGACTATGATAATGATATACTGTAACTCGTGATACGGATTTAATCCGGGGTAATGAAAACGAACTCTAACATTTGTGATAAAATTTCTTATACTCGTGACATCAAATTAAGCCGTTATACCGAGTTAGAATTAAAAAAAAATGGGTTATTTCGAATTTAATCTATGATCTCGAATTTGAAAAATCTGTAATAACTATTTCCACAGATTCCTCATCACAAATTAAATGCATGATAGCAAATCATACATTTCATGAAAATGATTTTAATGTGTGATTACGATTTATTCGTTATATGGAAATCTAATTTTATTTTCTTAAAAAAATTATAACAAAATTGATATGTCGTAAAACTACCATTGACGAGAGGATTGCTACCACGACAAATTTAGCAAGGTTAATACAAATCAATATCTTACATATTTTGAAGTTTTTATTGTATACAATCAAAACAGTTGTATTGAAGCCTTCATGAATTTCGTGACTACACTCAAAAGGACGAAATATTTTATTTCTAAGTAATACTATTTCTAAAAGTGAAAAACAGCGATCAATTGTCATCCGAATTCAAACAAACACTTAAAAATGTAATATATAAAGATCAACAAATGCTTCGTCGTATCTTGTTTACTTACAACCTAGTATTACACATGTTAAAACAAAATTATGAAGAAGTAAGTATATTGATTTTGAATAAACGTCTCCGTTCAACCTTATCCGTATATAACTTTCTTGTTTTAACATAACAGTCGTATTAGTTTGCATGTAAACTATCGTCCTGACAATAATTTTACCTACCTAAATTATTATGTTTATTTAATTTATTTTTAAATTGTGAACTTTATTTTAATACTTGGAAACATTATAAATTTCGTCACGTTCCTTCCTGATAGTTATTGCTTCTGATAGGCAAAAACCCATAGTGCTATGATACAAATGGTAAACAAAATAGAGAAAAAAAGATAAATGTGAATCAATTCAAACGATAAAACAAACGAACTAGTTGATGCTAACACAATAAACACAAATACAAATATGGACAGACAACAACCAACGACTACTGGATGTTTTATCTGTATTTCCAAACGAAGAAGCTTCCAAGGACAAATATGGCAGACAGCAACAATCGACAATCACTGAATTATAGGCTCCTGACTTGGCATAGCTATACAAAGAATGCGGCAGGGTTTGGACATGTAATAAAATGATAAATGAAAAACAAATTTAGAGTATGATCTTCAATGATAGATAGGTGCTTATACATATTTTAAGCAAAAATCGTCCCAAGTCTAAATTAGCTGAGAAAACATTAAGCAGACACTATCGATTATCTGTGTCCAAAGCTTTATTCCGCTAATGACATAAAGTACAAGTGACTAAATTCAGATTCTTGTTTACTTGAAATTTTTTCTAAAATGTTACAGAATAAGCTTTGCACAATATCAATTCATTCCTAGTGTTTTTTTCTTTTTTTGGTTTTTTTTTAATTTATCATTCCTTTTAAAATACCTATAGTAATAGATTTTCGAAAAAGAAACCGAAAGAAATCTAAACGCGGTACTGAAAGTTACCTTCGCAGTTTAGGTGTTTGGTTTTTAACGCATCTTCCAAAATCGGTTAATATTGACCACAGTTCTCTGAGAAAATAAATGATAAACATTATTTAGCAAAAAAAATACAATACCTATCTATTTATATGTTGTACATAATTAATGTGTAAGATAGCTTATCTTACATTCAGTATAAACGATTGGTTCGTAGCACAATGTCAATACAGTAAGCCCTTTATCAGTATTTGAATTAAATTGCACCAAACTATTCATTTTTATTCTTCAATAGAATATCTGTACGGAAACATGTCATTTTAGGACAGTATGAAGTGTTATCAGTTCAGATGTTTTCTATTTGTGATTTATTTTGCAAGACTTGAAAGCGGTTGGGGGTGGCTTTATGAAGGAAGGTATGGATTTTACGTTATAATTACATTTCAAGACTACATTTCTTTTGCATGAAGTTATAAAAACAATATCCAGTAAAAAAACATGTATACAAGCCTTTGATAGCTTATCTTAAATCTAATGGCTTTTGTTCCAAATTGTTGAAGGTTGTACTGAAAAATGTAGGTACCTATATCACTTTTATTTATCTTTTCTCTATCGTTGCGTTTGTCTCATCGACAATCGTACTTCATCTTTTCGTATATGCGACCTGTCGAGACTTTTCCAGGAGGAACATCATTGGTAGAATAGGCACTTCCAAATTGAGCAATACGTTACAGTATGTGTTATGTTTAGATTATTATTGTGTTTTGTGTACTGTTATCTAACTTTTGGTCGTTTTTTAATAAGTGATATTATTCTGAAATAAAATGACATGTTGTCATTTCTATGGTATTGCATATTACATCCGAAACAAAAAAGTCTGTCATAAATTAATTCTTTAAATGTGTTTAAACTTATTAGTAACATAAAACGCTATTTTATTAAGGACGGCTGTCATTCGGTATATCGAGAAAAAAAGATCGTAAAAGAATAAGTAACGGTTGTCAAGTATTGCGATTGGATCGTGAAAGATCTGGTATAATATCGCATAGGAAGTTTTATCGAGAAGACACATGCAACGTCAGTCAAAAAATCTAATTAAAACAGAGATTTATTTAATACTGGAAACTACTTTTGAAAATGGAATGTCCTATCTTTTTTTCTATTATTTTTTTCTATTTCAACCATATTTTTTAACAAACTTAAATTGTACTTTACCAAAAAACCTCTGTATTATAAACTTACCTTGTAATTCATCATAGTTTTAAAGGTGTATGTCTATTGTTTATAATTCATGTGCACGCACAGCATTAATTAACTAACCCTGTGCATACACAGCCTTAGTTGACTAACCCTGTGCATGATGCACAGCCTTAGTGGACTAACCCTGTGCATGCACAGCCTTAGTGGACTAACCCTGTGCACGCACAGCATTAGTTGACTAAGTCAGTGCATGCACAGCATTAGTTGACTAACCTTGTGCATGTACAGCATTAGTTGACTAACCATGTGCATGCACAGCATCAGTGTAGTTGCAGAGGTTCCCCAAGTCAAATTCAGCTTTTGTTGACATTTTGTTCATTAACCCTTTAAATATAACTGGACCAGACAGTTCTTTACTGGACATCTACATGCGCTGTTCATGTATTTATATGACATTACTGGTCATTTGGTCCAGTAATATAGAGCAAACTACTGGACCAAAGCATTTTTTACTGGTCATTGCCCAATGTTTAAACCTTTGGAATCACTGTAGTTGACTAACCCAGTGCATGCACAGCATCAGTTGACCAACCCAGTGTATGCATTGTTTGTTCATTTGAACAAATTATTGATATGAAAACGTTAATAAAACCAGCCAAGCATGGACATACAGATTGTTCTGTTCATAGTACAAACCCCTGGAGTTCTATGTTAAAATATATATTTTAAAATAAAATGAAGACTTGCTAGCTTATGGACTTACAGTTGCACCATATAGGTACAGTGTACACACATGCAGCTTAAAATAGAGGATCTTTGTTATTCATATAACCATTGGCTGTGTATGCACAATTACAGGTTTAGATGGAATTGGGACTTGTTTTTGTTAAACTATAGACAGACTATATCTATATTGTTTTGAATCATGTCAATGACTGCTCTCAAAATCTTAAATTTAACACAATCAAAGATTTGCAGTTGACAGAAGATTCTTATATTTTGTTTGTAAATATTTTATTTGCTTATTGACAGATATTTTGCACTGGATTTCACATTCTATCAACCAGTTACTCATTTTGAATTTGCTAGGTAAACTTGTTCAATTTTCAAAAGTAACCTCTACGTTTTATGTTGGCCAAGCTTAACAGACATGCAGACACGTAAATGTAATGCTCCTCTTCTGTAAGGTGAATTATAGAATATTTATCATTGAGAAAACTGAAACATAATAAGTATTTATGAAGTTTATTTGCTACATTTTGTATTTATATTATTATAATGCAGTTCAGAAAAAAATACTGATTTGATGAGATAGTTGAAACAAATTTGGTTATCACATACTGTATGTACATACTTCATATAAAAGCCAAATATTTAAGTCTGTGAAAAAAAATCTTGATTATTTTCTCTTTAAAGAATTGAATTCAGAAATGCTGACAAACAAAAACAGATAAACCAATCAGCAATGACGGAGACAAGGCAATCAAAATATTACAATATATAAACATTTTCAAAACCAAATATTAAGCAGTGATCATTTGTTTTTCCAAAATTATACACTTTCATAATTGATACAATCTTAATTGATAAAATTTTTGTAAAGGAAATTCTTTTTCATCTAGTGGATACTCAATTAATTCTTTACTTATTCTAATCAAAGTAATAAGTGCAGTTTTAGATCTATAACAATTGAAAGTGTAATTTGTCAGCATTTTGCAAGTATCTTATTTGAATAAATTTATTGTGTTATGCACATGTACCAAATATAAGGACACTTTTGTAACAGACAAGTTTTGAACATGAAAAAAATAATAATCACAAAGATGTTATCTAAGTATTCATTTTGAATGAATTATACCACTCTTTAACATAAAGCAATTAAGTCAGTTTAGCCACAATTAAGCTGCTGTAAACAATACAGTACTTTACATTTATTTAGGCTTAGGAAGATTTGTTTACCCAAGAAAATCCATATGCAAAGGGTGCTTTAAGTCGTGAGAGGGGCATATGATGTTTTTTTTTTCTTAAGCAGAGAATATGTTTTATTCACTGACACATGAGATACTCTACACCAATCAGACATCAGTTTAACTATCAATGTTTACATAGAGTGGATTAAAATATTTTTCTCACACAATTGTATTATCCAAACAGCAAACAGTCAATACATTACAATAAAGGCAACAAGAAACGTGGCATCCCCTTGCCATGATAAGATTGATTTTGTAACCTTGACTTTTAGTTTTGACCTTGAAAATCCACAGGGTTCCAGATTTTTATTACCGGTGTAGTACACAGGTGTTAAAGAAATTATAAATCCCACTGTAACCTTGATCTTTAACCTAAGACCTTGAATATCAATTGATTTTTAAATATTAATGAGGACTTAGTATGTGCAAAGTTTGGTCAAAATCTCAAGAAAGGTTTCAATCTAGAGTAGGGTCTCATTTGGGGGAGGGGGGCTAATCCTGGATCCCGCTTAGTGTTTTGTTAGATTCCCGTATCCCGCTAATACTATAATATACGTTTTTATTTTCATTTTATTTTTTTTGTAATTTCATGTGTCTTGCGGGACTTCATTTCCTGTTTTCACGCTTAATCATTTGATTTCCTTGTTGCTCTGAACAAAAACCGGCCGTTCACACTTAGACCTCAATGAGACCCACTAGAGTGTTAACAAGGGTGTAACTGACGGACATTGCGCAGGACAGACAGAGGGAAGGGCAGTACTGTTAGTATACCCCCTCCAACTTTGTTGGCAAGTGGTTATTAAATATTAATATTACATTTAACACAGAAACATCAAAGTACAAAATAAAAAAAATACATAACATATCACAATATTTGAATGCAATTTTTTGCAGTTATGTAAAAACTACAATTAATTTGTTTGATCTGCCTGTAAAGTTATCTGCAAGCAGGAAGAAGGTGTCTTATAGAGCCCTAAAATGTTCACTTATAGTTTAATCCAATTCAAGATGATTATAATGTTTGTTTAGTCGTCTCAGAGAAGAGTGTGAGGAGAGTGAAGAAAATAATCGTTTGATAACAGTATTAATGTAACATAAACTATGGCAAGCCGTTTTACTATTTCTTCTAACTTCACGATATCTAATGTACTTTACAAGATATCTCATATAGTTTACAAGATATCTTATATAGTTTATGAGATATCTTATATACTTTACAAGATATCTTTATCTTATAAAGTATATAAAATATCTTCTAAAGTTTATAAGATATCTTCTAAAGTTTATAAAAAATCTCATAAAAACTAGATTGTATAAGATATCTTATATATTATATGAGATCTTATATATATTATATGAGATATCTTGAAGTTAGAATAAATAGTAAACCGGCTTGCCATAATAAACCCCAATTTTACCCTATTGATCTGTGTAATTTTGATCAAATTCTACACTGACATCTTCATAAAAGACACTGGATACCATTTCATCTATAAAGGAGGGTTGACATTTGTATTATTAATTTAGATGCAAAGATTGAAAATAAAAATATTAAAATTCAAATCTCAAGATACATCGTGTTCTTGTCAATTTGTTTGTAAATGCAACTTATCCTAAATACCAAAATTAATATAAATCTTTCATCTTTTTAATGTATAAATCATTAATGTGTGCTTAAAAAGTGCCATTCAAAGTTTTTTCTGTTCATTGTAATATATATATTTTTCTTTAAAGGCTAAAAACAAAATCATCTTTTAAGGGCAATATCTTGTGCACTAATTTGTAAATCCTACCTTGATTAACATTTTTGCTCTATATATATATCTATAATAATATTCAAGACAACTAATTGAAAATACAAAAATACCCGGAAAACATTATATCCTTCCTTGATTAACATTTTTGCTAATTACAATTTCTCTATATCTATAATAATATTCAAGACAATAGTTTGAAACTACAAAATTACCTAGAAAACTTGATATTTTTGGGAAAGTTAACAAACATGATGAACAAAATATGTAAAACTACCTAAAGGGCAATAACTCCTTAATGACAACTTTGGCTTATTAATATGTGTCATTTGCAATGTGTAACAGCAAAATCGTAGCATTTTATGTAGACCCGGCCTAAATAACGAGACAGTTATCTCAATATATGAAATATATATACTAGTAAAATAAAATCAATTTTGCATGTTACCTTCACTATCTGGCTTGTCATCTGTGTAAACATCATCTTCACTCCAGTCCATTTCAGCTGTAAAAGAAAATATTATGAAAATAAATTTAGATACATGTACATTCAAAAGAGAAAAAAAAAACATAAAAGATTTAAACAAAACTACCTCATTCTACCAATTATACACCAAACATCAAATTATTTTGGATACCACCTAGTGTGAAAAAATTCATTTTTCACTAAGTAATTAATTCTTTTAAAACATAACCTGTAAAATCTTCATAATCATGATAATTGTGATATAAAACTTACTAAAATATATTGATCTTTTCTCAATATCATCTTCACAGGGTATCTCTGAATTTTGGTCCATTTTCAAATGTTTCAACCTAAAATGACAAAATAGTAAGTTTTCAAGATGCACAGGTATTTTAAGTAAATTTTGGGATGACGTACCAAAGGATCCCCATGAAAAAAGTACCCCTGCATTTACACAAAAATCTATTCGAAAGATAAAAATTAATTACTGACCCATAACATTTGTATAATGAATATGTTCCCGACCATGACCATATGAGTATCTGGACCATACGCACATGGTCATGATCATATGCGTATACTCATATGGTCTAACCATACACGTAAGGTCGGACCATATGAGTATACTCGTTTGTTCATTAACTGGACGGACCATATGAGTATTAGGACCATATAGGTATTTTATGAAAATGCACGAGAAAAGTTTTATTACATTTAGGCACATGGTTTTATTAACTTTGTAAAAATATTTAGATCGTTTTTGATTTAAAATTTACAGTTTTTTTCAGCCAATCCACGTACCATATACTCCAGCGTGTTAAAGGCAGTCACAACAATTTAAAATTAAAAGTAGAAGATGAAGTTTATCCTCTTAACCAAGCACGGAACAATAAACCCGCTGAAATCTTTTTTCCTTAACAAATTGGCTGTATCTTGCAGTATCTGTTTTATGTCCTTCTGTGTTGTTAATCAAAAGTGACGTTATTTTGTTTTTCCATTAGAACAGTTGACTTTTTGTCGAACATTTTAGTTATAAATTGGTTGAAGTTTTCTTCCAAGTCGAATTATTGTCAAGATATGAAAAATGACCATGTATAATTTTGATTATAATTCTACACTGAGTAAAATTCACTTGGGCTTTCGTCTCCACTTTATTCATAATTAATACTTAATTAATAAATCATGTAATAATAAGCATTTGATAAAAACAAACAATAAAATTATTATTAAAATCTTAATTCTAAAACAACTCGAAAGGTCATACCTGAAAAAAGTAACAATATTAAAGAGTTCAACATTCATCGATTTGATTAGCCGGACCATAGTCTTGACCATACGCGTATAAGGAGTACATGTCAATTTTGCATCAAATGAAACATGAAACAAAAGTTCCGAATATTTTTTTTTTCAAGGCCACATTTAAACTTTTTTTTTCTGAATGGATTGAACATTTCAAGTAGAAATTACAATTATTGCATTAACAACCTCATTAAACATATTTAGATTTGAGAAATTGAAAAACATATTTCTTTTTAAAAAGAAATTAGGAGGATTCCTATTTATGTGTTATCTCTTACTATTTTATATGAAAAAAAGCATTAAGACATGGACAAATATCTGTTTGAACAAGAGAAAACTGACAAAAATGGTTTCTAACCTCAGGGATATTAACCCTTGGCTATCTTAGATTTAATGCAATCAGTATGCATCAGCATCAAGGTACAGCTCATTTGCATATTTTTACAAATACTCGAAATTTAGACAATTTCTGATAACAATTCAGCATGCCAAGGGTTAATATCCCTGAGGTTAGAAACTATTTATTTTCAGTTTTCTTTCCAATTTTGATGTTTTTTCGTCTTATTTGGGGCCTACAGAGGTTATCAAAGCTTTGGGATACGCTGGTTTGTTCAAAACGCAACTCTCCACAAGAAACCAAATGACACAGAAATTAACAATTATAGGTCACCGTACGGCCTTCAACAATGATCACAGCCCATACCGCATAGTCAGCTATAAAAGGCCCCGGAATGACAAATGTAATACAATTCAAACGAGAAAAACTAGCGGCCTATTTTATGTACAAAAATAAACGAAAAACAAATATGTAAATTAAAGACTTGGGACAGACACATACATTAAGAATGTGGCGGGGTTAAACATGTTAGCGGGATCTCAACCCTCCCTCTAAGATTATAGGAATAGTTGTCCTGGGGAACAGTGGTTAAAAGAACTTGGGGTACAAAGTTTTAATAGGGCTTCAATGGGGAGGACGCTTGAAGAATTTCATTAAGAACCAACAATAGCAATGCAGTTATAATTTGCATGAAGCCTCAGTAGTACATTAAGATTCAAGTGTGTACAAATGAAGGTGCAGAGATCCGTGGGTCTGAGCACTATGAGTCCAAAGTTTAACATAGTCTTTATTGGGAAAAGCTTAAAATTCATCTTATTCAGACCCTGCAATGCCAAACATAATTAGAGGCTCCAGGGAGCTTGAATTGCTCCCCTATTTAACTGGGTCTCATTTGACTTGATTATAAATAAAGTTCTAGTATGTGCAAGTCTGAGGTGCTAGTGAATAACTTTAATTAACTTGATTGCATAAAGTGTTCAATATTCTCAACAAAAAAAAGATGAATTGGTTTACGCTACAAACTTTGCCTTTACTGGCGACCATTTTGAAATTCCTATCGCTTCAAAAAGTGAAAAGATAAACTATAAGGTTTTCGTTATTATCAGATAGCGGTCAGTAGTCTGTAATTAAGTGGTTGTCATTTGTTGCTGTGTTACATATTCGTTTTTCGGTCTTTGTTTGTACATTATTAAAACCGTTATTTTCACTCGTTTGAATTAAATTGCTAAACAGCTGTCATTTCGGGGACTCTCCCTCTGGTATCTTTCGTCCCTCTTTTATAGCTGACTATGCGGGGGCTTTTCTCATTATTGAGGGCATTATGATGACCTATAGTTGTTAATTTCTGTGTCATTAAATCTCTTGGCAATCATAATACATATTCTTTTATATATATAGCGATGTCGTTATTACCATAGTGATGTCGTAATTACGACTTGTTATGTCGAAATTACGACATAGCGATGTCGTTATAACGACATGTTATGTCGGAATTACGACATAGTGATGTCGTTATTACGACATGTTATGACGAAATTACGACATAGCGATGTCGTTATAACGACATGTTATGTCGAAATTACGACATAGTGATGTCGTTATTACGACATGTTATGTCGTAATTACGACATAAAAAAAATTTTTGAATGGCCCTTATCGGCTTCCGTAATAAACATAGAAATTATTATAAATAAAAAAACAAATTGAATAGAATATGAAATGTGGAATACATTATTGCCTTAATAGGCTCAAATTAGGATATAATGCCTCATGACTTCCTGTTTCTGATAATTGTTCTGATAAATTTTTAAACTTTTAAGACAATGTATGTTTATTCCATATGTATTTTTAACTTGGACTGTTGCAAATTGAGTAGCCAATTCTAAATGGTGGCTTTCCTGAGTTATTAATAGGCAGAATGTGAATTATTCTCCTGCAAAATAAATATCAATGAGCAATTAAAATGATTACAAAATGAAATCATCAGTATCCTCGACTTACAATTGTATGAATTTTAAATAGATTTTTCAGAGCAGTTATTAAAATGATTCAAAACAATATACATAAACCTGTCTATAGTTTTAGAAAAACAAGTCCAAATTCCATCCAAACCTGTAATTGTGCATACAGAGTAACTGCACAAAGCCAATTGTTACATGGATAACAAATTCCTCTAAGCTGCATGTGCCTTAGTCTACATTTTATTTAAAGAATATATGTTTCAACATAGAACTTTAGGGGTTTGTACATGTACGAAAACATGTTTTTGCATGACTTGCTTTATTAAAGGTTTCATATTAGTTTATGCAAAAGAAATAACAATGCATACACTGGGTTAGTCAACTAATGCTGTGCATGCACAGGGTTAGTCAACTAATGCTGTGCATGCACAGGGTTAGTCCACTAAGGCTGTGCTGCACAGGGTTAGTCCAATAAGGCTATGCATGGACATGGATAATTATAAACCTTACACATACACCTTTAAAACTATGATAAATTACAAGGTAAGTTTATAATACAGAGATTTTTTGGTAAAGTACAATTTCAGTTTGTAAAAAAATATGACATTCTAAATTTAAAAGTAGTTTCCAGTATTAAATAAATCCTTGTTTTAAATGAAATATCATAACGAATTTTGGAACAATAAAACTGTCGGTCAAAATGGTCCAACATTATGATCAGTATCCCAGAAAAATCAAATTTCAAAAGTACACCGTTTTAACAAAACTACAAAAAGCAAATTGCTCATAGAAATTTCAAAGAAATAAAAATGTAAATAAACACGATTTGTTTTCATATTTTCTATTTGCAAGTGAACAATTCATCAGCGATGATTATTAGCTTATTTTGACAAAATTGAACCAAACTGGCTGTTAAAAGCGAACTATTATTTCACTATTTCACTTTCACTAATGATTGAACTAAAAAAATTATAATTTTATTGAGTTTCGTAGCTAATGCCCCTTTAAATAATTAAGAATACTCTAATTATGCTTCGCAAATTTAACCAATGGAAATAACTTAAATAGAATCATGTGCAAAACAGTGTAGCCGAGACCATTGATTGGCGCGCTAAAATATCCAATTGACTGGGTCAGATTAGGTGAACGTTCGTCTGTAACGCCCACAACTCGCGACGTATTTATTATAGGCATTTAAACTGTGGGGTCACCAAAGGGTCTCAACGCCTAAATAAAATAATTCGAAAAACTAATCAGGAATAACCTTTGTGTTTTGATTTATATTGAATACTTAAACGTTCTTTACTTGTGTTTTTGTTATTTTTTGATAATGAATTTTTATGATATCGGACGTTCTTTCAGCAATGGATGTGTTGATTATTATCTTTTTTTCGGACGTCAAAGCGATTTAACAATTGCGGTTGTCCAATTATGTCATCTTTTAACTTTTATCTGGTCAAAATTTTATTTTAGAAAGAATGCATGATCAACTTTAAAAAGTGTGCAAACACAAAACATATAGACAAAATATACTTCTTTCCTGTCTTTTTCGTACTTGCAAGTTATTAGACAGTAAAAAGGCTATTTGGATCAAGCCTTGTGAAATTTGCATTTACGTTTTTGAATAGGTACAGTCAAGTTTAGCAATTGATAATTCATTGATAACATTCTGGCGTATCACAAACAAACAACTTGTAACGTCTCATTTCATTGGCCGAAAGATTTAAATACAACAACAATTGTAGTGTGCACGTGAATTGACACAGATGACCGACAAGGGAATGTACTACGTTACTACGAACGTAAAAAACAATGATTTTGGTCGAAATAATTAAATAAGTATTTTGTGAATTTCAAATAGTGGGGTCGAAATATTATACTAATAATTTGTGTTAAGTAATATTCTTTATGCATGCAGCACTTGTACCGCACTATGAAAAATATAAGGATAAAATAAAATACATGTGCCGCTTTTATACGGATGAATGTATGAACCACTTTAATTTCTTTCATATTGACGCTAGGTTATTATCCTGACAATTTCGTAGTTACTTATAATAAGGATCTCATAATACTGATCCATTTCAAATTTATGATGGGTTGCACATTCCTCTTTTATTGTTTTCATGCTATAAAACGAAAATAAAGTAGCTAAGCGTTTGGTCATTCAGAAATGACGTGTCATAAACGAGCAAATTGTCCCCGAAAGATCGTATCATGTGTGCACGTGAATATAGATGTACTATGCAATGTACTACATGTATCATGGTCACCACGAAATTCAAATGAATTCAGTGAAGGCATGTTGGTGTAAAAAGGTTTGAAATGTTTCAACGGCGAAGATTTTATTTTTGCATGTGTGGAACTAAAAAATAAGTAAATACTTGTGAGAAATGTCGTAGTTTGTAAGGAACTATATAAATGTACTGTTTTCGATTTTAATTGGTTGAAAATTTATCCTTTAATTTCATACCGTAATAATAGAGCTTTGCATAACATTGTTGAACTATCCGCCAAAGTAACGTGTGGCATGCGTGCGTATTAAAATGAAATACAAAATCATACATGTATGATAAACTTATAAACGAAATATTAAGAAATTAAGGATGACTTCTGTAAAAGTATGTACAAAAATGGAGTCACCTTTTATCAATACATTTAGTGAATAACCACACTGTTTAAAACTGATTGTTTTCTATGCAACTATTTAAATATTTACAATATATAATTTTCAACCGAGGATAGCAAAACAGTTAATTATAAATTAAGAAAGTATATCGCTGGAGTTTATAAAGTACATTTCCTTCCACTGTGCCATGGTTTGCCATCTCCATTTTTTCTCTAAACAAAGCATGGCTGGTTACATGTTCTGAATTTACTTAGAATTTCGGGATTTTTTTTTCAAAATCAAGTAAACTAAATCAGAAAAAAATCACACTATCCTAAAACTTATGAAAGAATATGAATAATGAACATGACAGTTTATAACACAAACCCATTTACTATAAAAATCGAGCAATATCTTTAGTATGTAATTTGGTTATTTTTGTAGTTAAGTACGGTTTCATTTCAAGTACAACGTTAATTCATCAAGTCCATTAAATAAAAGATAAGGCAGGGTGAGCAACTTGACAAAAAAAAAGGCAGGATGACGATTTATGTAAAAAAATCAGGATAAACTAATAAATATAGTCAGGACCTAACAGACTGAAAAATAGAAAGACAGGACAGAGATAACAACTAAAATAAATGCAGTACAAAATGTTTCATTCAAGTCCCCCACCCCCAATCAAAATAAAATGGTAGCTCCCTTAATCCAGAACCAATTGAGAGGAGACAGTTGAATTAAATATTTCGACGTGACTGTTAAGATTAAAGTTTAAAATTTTACATGCACATGTATAAAAGCTAGAATTGCCATGGGATAATCAAGAACACAATCATGTACGTGAATACGACGATGGAAGTTTTTAACGACCTTGACCGGCTACGTGAATACTGATCAGTCCATTCAGCTTTATAGTACGCGTGTTCTATTTTCGCAGGTGTGAGGTCGAAGGTTTGAATTGACCAATGAAAACGATCGTTCCTTAACGAGTTAATCTAATAAAGTTTGTTTGACTGATTATGTTGCACGACCTTTCGCTAAGCTTGGCCGCAGTTCAGTATACAATGTATAGTTTGATGATCTTTTCTGCTAACTACTATACTTGTGAAAAATCCTTGGCAACAGAAACATATTCAGCTTTTTTTTTAATCGACCCAATTTACATAGTAATGGACGACTTCGTACATTTTATGATCGCAAATAAAATATGTATATAATATACTGTGCACTGTAGTACGTATATATACTGAGACCCTTTGGCAACCCCACAGTTTAAATGTTTATAATAAATACGTCGTGAGTTGTGGGCGTTACAGACGAACGTTCGCCTAATCTGACCCAGTCAATGGGATATTTTAGCGCGCCAATCAATGGTCTCGGCTACACTGTTTTGCACATGATTCTAAATTAAATACTACATGTATCAACAATAATTGTCATTTTCTAGATTTGGATAAAACAGTTTCACGCAGAAATATCAAAACAAAAATTACAACATAAGACACAATTTTTCGTTCCCTGTTTTGATTTTTCTTTGTTGATGTTCCTTTGGTCCCTTCTTATGTTCTGTGAAAGGTTTAATGAACTTTTCATAGATGCAAATATTTGGTTTTGAAGTTTGACTGCACCTGTAAATTTCTTATAAACAACTAGATATCGGTATTTATAAAGCATTTAAATACGATTCGTGTAAGCTTATTGAGCCTATGAATAATTTTTTTCTTGAAGGATATCATTAAACACTGTAGTTATATGACTTTGTCGGTACTAACATTGATTTTGTTTTAGATAAATCAAAACTTGTTTGTTGGCGCCAAACCCTCCCCCTAACCTGGGACAGCTGTGTAACAGCACAACATAAGAACAAACAATGCAAAACAATAAACGGAAAACAACTATGAGAAACGGGACAAAACGACAACCACTAAATTACAGGCTCCTGACTTGGGACAGGCTCATATTAAATGTGGCTGGGTTGAACTCGTTTGAAGATGCCAACCCTATCCTAACCTTGGACAGTAGTGTAACAGTACAACATCAGAACAAACTATAAAAATCAGTTGCAAAAGGCTTAACTCATCAGATGGATACACATAGAAATACATCTAACAAAAACAAAGAGTGGACGTGGACGGGTACTTATACATCCCCACAACAAATAGACACTAAGTACAGATCTGAAAGTACTGGTAGTTACTGACAGCTAGTTCAAAGCCAAAAACAACTAATAAAAAAAGCATGCATCTAAGACTAAAGTCTTTAGTCTGAGAGAACGTGATTTATTTTTTAGTTGTCATGGTCTTTGAACAGCTTTCAGTACAAGTGTGTACTGTTACAAGTAGATCGATAATCTCAGTTGATTTGCTAGTTATTTTTGTGCTTCCTGCCGATCTGATTAGTCAAGCCATTATTTCTAACTGATTTTTGCAGTTTGTTCTTATGGTGTATTGTTACACCATTGTCCTATGGTAGAGGTGGTTGAGCTCTCACAAACATGTTTAACCCGGCCGATTACATTCTGTATGTGCCTGTCCCAAGTTAGAAGCCTGTAATTAAGTTGTTGTCGTTGTTTTCTGTTATATCTGCTTTTTGTTTTATTATTTGTCATAAATCCAGCCATATCGTTTGTTTTATCGTTTGAATTTTTGATGTACCATGTTGTCACATAAGTATGGGTTCAATTCCTGCTTAGGGAAGAACATAACATTCGTCTATTTTTTCTGAGGAACCAGATGTTTGTGGTTTTTGTGCTCTGTTGTACTGTCCAATAATTGTGGTATTTCCTGTTATCATTTTTATATATTAATATTATGTTGTTCATTGAAATATTTATTTGAAATATCTTATTTAAATCATAGCTTTTTAAAAATTCCCTACGGCAATACTTTTTTCCGCACTAGGTGTCAAGTGAAGCTAAGTAGCTGAGGTTTACTTGAGAAAAAATCCAGGGTGTTGTTTGGCTTAGTTTTATTTTTTAAATCAGGTCCAAAGTTGGGATCAAACACCCTACCCCTACCATACAGAAAAGTTAATAAAAAATTCCCTACGGCAATACTCTTTTCCACTTTAGGTGCAAAGTGAAGCTGAGTAGCTGAGGTTTACTTGAGAAAAAATCCAGGGTGTTGATTGGCTTAGTTTTTTTTAAAATCAGGTCCAAAGTTGGGGTCGGACACCCTACCCCACCCATACGGTAAAGTTAATAAAAAAATCCCAATGGCAATACTTTTTTTCTGCACTAGGTGCAAAGCGAAGCTGAGTAGCTGAGGTTTACTTGAGAAAATATATAGGGTGTTGTTCGGCTTAGTTTTTTTTAATTCAGGTCCAAAGTTGAGGTCGAACACCCTACCCTACCCATACGGAAAAGTTAATGAAAAATTCCCTACCGCTATACTTTTTTCCGCACTAGATGCAAAGTGAAGCTGAGTAGCTGAGGTTTACTTGAGAAAAAATCAAAGGTGTTGTTCGGCTTAGTTTTTTTTTTTTTTTTAGATCAGGTCCAAAGTTGGGGTCGGACACCCTACCCCACCCATACGGTAAATCTAATAAAAAATTCTCTACGGCAATATTTTTTTCCGCACTAGGTGCAAAGTGAAGCTGAGTAGCTGAGGTTCACTAGAGAAAAAATCCAGGGTTTTGGTCGGCTTAGTTTTTTTTGTTAAATCAGGTCCAAAGTTGGGGCTGGACACCCTACCCTACCCATACGGAAAAGTTAATTAAAAATTCCCTACGGCAATACTTTTTCCGGACTAGGTGCAAAGTGAAGCTGAGTAGCTGAGGTTTACTTGAGAAAAAATCAAGGGTGTTGTTCGGCTTAGTTTTTTTTTTTTAAGTTGGGGTCGGACACATTACCCCACCCATACGGAAAAGTTAATAAAAAATTCCCTACGGCAATACTTTTTCCGCACTAGGTGCAAAGTAAAGCTGAGTAGCTGAAGTTTACTTGAGAAAAAAATCCAGAATGTTGTTCAGCTTAGTTTTTTTTTAAATCAGGTCCAAATTTGGGGTTGGACACACTACCCCACCCATACGGAAAAGTTAATAAAAAATTCCCTACGGCTATACTTTTTTCCGCACTAGGTGCAAAGTGAAGCTGAGTAGCTGAGGTTTACTTGAGAAAAAATCAAGGGTGTTGTACGGCTAAGTTTTTTTTTTAAATCAGGTCTAAAATAGGGTTCGGACACCCTACCCTTCCAATACGGAAAAGTTAATTAAAATTTCCCTACGGCAATACTTCTTTCTGCACTTGGTGCAAAATGAAGCCGAGTAGCTGAGGTTTACTTGAGAAAAAACCTAGGGTGTTGTACGGATTAGTTTTTTGTAAATCAGGTCCAAAGTTGGGGTCGGACACCCTACCCCACCCATACGAAAAAGTTAATAAAAAATTCCCTACGGCAATACTTTTTCCGCACTAGGTGCAAAGTGAAGCTGAGTAGCTGAGGTTCACATGAGAAAAAATCCAAGGTGTAGTTCGGCTTATTTTTTTTTTTTTTTTTTTTAAATCAGGTCCAAAGTTGGGCTCGGACACCCTACCCCACCCATACGGTAAATCTAATAAAAATTCCCTACGGCAATACTTTTTTCCGCACTAGGTGCAAAATGAAGCTGAGTAGCTGAGGTTCACTAGAGAAAAAATCCAGGGTTTTGGTCGGCTTAGTTTTTTTTTTTAAATCAGGTCCAAAGTTGGGGGCGGACACCCTACCCTACCCATACGGAAAAGTTAATTAAAAATTCCCTACGGCAATACTTTTTCCGCACTAGGTGCAAAGTGAAGCTGAGTAGCTGAGGTTTATTTGAGAAAAAATCCACGGTGTTGTACGGCTTAGTTTTTTTTTTTAAAGTTGGGGTCGGACACATTACCCCACCCATACGGAAAAGTTAATAAAAAATTCCCTACGGCAAAACTTTTTTCCGCACTAGGTGCAAAGTAAAGCTGAGTAGCTGAGGTTTACTTGAGAAAAAATCAAGAGTGGTGTTCGGCTTAGTTTTTTTTAAATCAGGTCTAAAATTGGGGACGGACACCCTACCCTTCCCATACGGAAAAGTTAATTAAAATTTCCCTACGGCAATACTTCTTTCCGCACTTGGTGAAAAATGAAGCTGAGTAGCTGAGGTTTACTTGAGAAAAAATCCAGGGTGTTGTACGGCTTAGTTTTTTTTCAATCAGGTCCAAAGTTGGGGTCGGACATCTTACCCCACCCATACGTAAAAGTTAATAAAAAATTCCCTACGGCAATACTTTTTTCCGCATTAGGTGCAAAGTGAAGCTGAGTAGCTGAAGTTTACTTGAGGAAAAAATCCAGGGTGTGTTTGGCTTAGTTGTTTTTAAATCAGGTCCAAAGTTGGGGTCGGACACCCTACCAAACCCATACGGAAAAGTTAATAAAAAATTCCCTACGGCAATATTTTTTCCGCACTAGGTGCAACGTGAAGCTGAGTAGCTGAGGTTCACTTGTGAAAAAATCCAGGGTGTTGTTCGGCTTAGTATTTTTAAAATCAGGTCCAAAGTTGGGGTCGGACACCCTACCCTACCCATACGGAAAAGTTAATTAACAATTCCCTACGGCAATACTTTTTCCGGACTAGGTGCAAAGTGAAGCTGAGTAGCTGAGGTTTACTTGAGAAAAAATCCACGGTGTTGTACGGCTTAGTTTTTTTTCTTAAGTTGGGGTCGGGCACATTACACCACCCATACGGAAAAGTTAATAAAAAATTCCCAACGGCAAAACTTTTTTCCGCACTAGGTGCAAAGTGAAGCTGAGTAGCTGAAGTTTACTTGAGAAAAAAATCCAGGGTTTTTTTCAGCTTAGTTTTTTTTTAATCAGGTCCAAATTTGGGGTTGGACACCCGACCCCACCCATACGGAAAAGTTAATAAAAAATTCCCTACGGCTATACTTTTTTCCGCACTAGGTGCAAAGTGAAGCTGAGTAGCTGAGGTTTACTTGAGAAAAAATCAAGGGTGTTGTTCGGCTTAGTTTTTTTTTTAAATCAGGTCTAAAATTGAGGTCGGACACCCTACCCTTCCCATAAGGAAAAGTTAATTAAAATTTCCCTACGGCAATACTTCTTTCCGCACTTGGTGCAAAATGAAGCTGAGTAGCTGAGGTTTACTTGAGAAATAATCCACGGTGTTGTACGGCTTAGTTTTTTTTTTTAAATCAGGTCCAAAGTTGGGGTCGGACAACCTACCCCACCCTTACGAAAAAGTTAATACAAAATTCCCTACGGCAATAATTTTTTCGCACTAGGTGCAAAGTGAAGCTGAGTAGCTGAAGTTTACTTGAGGAAAAATCCAGGGTGTGTTTCGCTTAGAAGTTTTTAAATCAGGTCCAAAGTTGTTGTCGGACACCCTACCCGACCCATACGGAAAAGTTAATAAAAAATTCCCTACGTCAATATTTTTTTCCGCACTAGGTGCAAAGTGAAGCTGAGTAGCTGAGGTCTACTTGAGAAAAAATCCAGGGTGTTGTAAGGTTTCGTTTTGTTTTAAATCAGGTCCAAAGTTTGGGTCGGACACAATACCCAACCCATACGCAAAAGTTAATAAAAAATTCCCTACGGCAATATTTTTCTCCGCACTAAGTGAAAAGTGAAGCTGAGTAGCTCAGGTTTACTTGAGAAAAAATCCAGGGTGTTGTTAAGCATAGTTTTTAAAAAAAAATCAGGTCCAAAGTTGGGTTCAAACACCCTACTCTCCCATACGGAAAAGTTAATAAAAAATTATCTACGTCAATTCTTTTTTTCGCACTAGGTGCAAAGTGAAGCTGAGTAGCTGAGGTCTACTTGAGAAAAAATCCAGGGTGTTGTAAGGTTTCGTTTTGTTTTAAATCAGGTCTAAAGTTGGGGTCGGATACCCTACCCCATACATACGGAAAAGTTAATAAAAAAATTCCCTACGACAATACTTTTTTCCGCACAAGGTACAAAGTGAAGCTGAGTATCTGAGATTTACTTGAGAAAAAATCCAAGGTGTTGTTCGGCTTAATTTTTTTTAAATCAGGTCCAAAGTTGGGGTCAGACACCCTACCCCACCCATACGGAAAAGTTAATAAAAAATTCCCTACGGCAATACTTCTTTCTGCACTAGGTGATAAACTATGCTGAGTAGCTGAGGTTTACTTGAGAAAAATCCAGGGTGTTGTTTGACTTAGTTTTTGTTTTAAATCAGGTCCAAAGTTGGGGTCTGACACCCTACCCCACCCATACGGAAAAGTTAATAAAAAATTCCCTACGGTAATACTTTTTTCCGTACTATGTGCAAAGTGAAGCTGAGTAGCTGAGGTTTACTTGGGAAAACATCCAGGGTGTTGTTCGGCTTAGTTTTTTTAAATCAGGTCCAAAGTTGGGGTCATACACCCTACTTTACCCAAACGAAAAAGTTCATAAAAAATTCCCTACGGCAATACTTTTTTCCGCACTAGGTGCAAAGTGAAGCTGAGTAGCTGAGGTTTACTTGAGGAAAAAATCCAGGGTTTTGTTCGGCTAAGTTTTGTTTTAAATCAGGTCCAAAGTTGGGGTCAGAAACCCTACCCCACCCATACGGAAAAGTTTATAAAAATTTCCCTACGGCAATACTTTTTTCCGCACTAGGTGCAAAGTGAAGCTAAGTAGCTGAGGTTTACTTGAGAAAAAATCCTGGGTGTTGTTCGGCTTAGGTTTTTTTTTTTAAATCAGGTCCAAAATAGGGGTGGGACACCATACTTTACCCAAACGAAAAAGTTGATAAACAATTCCCTACGGCGATACCTTGTTCCGCACTAGGTGCAAAGTGAAGCTGAGTAGCTGAGGTTTACTTGAGAAAAAATCCAGGGTGTTGTTCGGCTTAGGTTTTTTTTTTTAAATCAGGTCCAAATTTGTGGTCAGACACCCTACCCCACCCATACGGAAAAGTTAATAATTAAATCGCTTCGGCAATTCTTTTTTCCACACTAGGTGCAAAGTGAAGCTGAGTAGCTGAGGTTTCCTTGAGAAAAAATCCAGGGTGTTGTTCGGCTTAGTTTTATTTTTTGAAATCAGGTCCAAAGTTGGGGACGGACACCCTACCGCATCCATACGCAAAAGTTAATAAAAAATTCCCTACGGCAACATTCTTTCTTTTCCGCATTAAGTGAAAAGTGAAGCTGAGTACCTGCGGTTTACTTGAGAAAAAATCCAGGGTGTTGTTTGGCATAGTTTTTTTTTAAAATCAGGTCCAAAGTTGGGTTCGAACATCCTACCCTCCTATACGGAAAAGTTAATAAAAATTTCCCTATGGCAATACTTTTTTCTGCACTAGGTGCAAAGTGAAGCTGAGTAGCTGAGGTTTACTTGAGAAAAAATCCAGGGTGTTGTTTGGCTTAGTTTTGTTTTTTAAATCAGATCCAAAGTTGGGGTCAGACACCCTACCCCACCCATACGGAAAAAAAAATAAAAAATTCCCTACGGCAATTCTTTTTTCCACACTAGGTGCAAAGTGAAGCTGAGTAGCTGAGGTTTCCTTGAGAAAAAATCCAGGGTGTTGTTCGGCTTAGTTTTATTTTTTGAAATCAGGTCCAAAGTTGGGGTCGGACACCCTACCCCATCCATACGCAAAAGTTAATAAAAAATTCCCTACGGCAACATTCTTTCTTTTCCGCATTAAGTGAAAAGAGAAGCTGAGTACCTGCGGTTTACTTGAGAAAAAATTCAGGGTGTTGTTTGGCATAGTTTTTTTTTTAAATCAGGTCCAAAGTTGGGTTCGAACATCCTACCCCACCCATACAGAAAAAAGAATAAAAAATTCCCTATGGCAATACTTTTTTCTGCACTAGGTGCAAAGTGAAGCTGAGTAGCTGAGGTTTCCTTGAGAAGAAATCCAGGGTGTTGTTCGGCTTATTTTTTTTTTAAATCAGGTCCAAAGTTGGGGTCGGACACCCTGCCCAACCCATACGGAAAAGTTAATAAAAAATTCCCTACGGCAATATTTCTTTTCTGCACTAAGTGAAAAGTGAAGCTGAGTAGCTGAGGTTTTACTTGGGAAAACATCCAGGGTGTTGTTCGGCTTAGTTTTTTTTAAATCAGGTCCAAAATAGGGGTGGGACACCATACTTTACCCAAACGAAAAAGTTAATAAACAATTCCCTACGGCAATACCTTTTTCCGCACTAGGTGCAAAGTGAAGCTGAGTAGCTGAGGTTTACTTGAGAAAAAATCCAGGGTGCTGTTCGGCTTAGGTTTTTTTTTTTAAATCAGGTCCAAATTTGTGGTCAGACACCCTACCCCACCCATACGGAAAAGTTAATAATTAAATCGCTTCGGCAATTCTTTTTTCCACACTAGGTGCAAAGTGAAGCTGAGTAGCTGAGGTTTCCTTGAGAAAAATCCAGGGTGTTGTTCGGCTTAGTTTTATTTTTTGAAATCAGGTCCAAAGTTGGGGTCGGACACCCTACCCCATCCATACGCAAAAGTTAATAAAAAAATCCCTACGGCAACATTCTTTTCCGCATTAAGTGAAAAGTGAAGCTGAGTACCTGCGGTTTACTTGAGAAAAAATCCAGGGTGTTGTTTGGCATAGTTTTTTTTTTAAATTAGGTCCAAAGTTGGGTTCGAACAACCTACCCTCCTATACGGAAAAGTTAATAAAAATTTCCCTATGGCAATACTTTTTTCTGTACTAGGTGCAAAGTGAAGCTGAGTAGCTGAGGTTTACTTGAGAAAAAATCCAGGGTGTTGTTTGGCTTAGTTTTGTTTTTTAAATCAGGTCCAAAGTTGGGGTCAGACACCCTACCCCACCCATACGGAAAAGTTAATAAAAAATTCCCTCAGGCAATACTTTTTTCCGCACTAGGTGTAAAGTGAAGCTGATTAGCTACGGTTTACTTGGGGAAAAAATCCAGGGTGTTTTTCGACTTAGTTTCGTTTTAAATCAGGTCCAAAGTTGGGGTCAGACACCCTACCCCACCCATACGGAAAAGTGAATAAAAAATTCCCTACGGCAATACTTTTTTCCACACTAGGTGCAAAGTAAAGCTGAGTAGCTGAGGTTTCCTTGAGAAGAAATCCAGGGTGTTGTTCGGCTTAGTTTTTTTTTAAATCAGGTCCAAATTTGGGGTAGGGCACCCTACCGCACCACTTCGCAAAAGTTAATAAAACATTCCCTACGGCAATATTTTTTTCTGCACTAAATGAAAAGTGAAGCTGAGTAGCTGAGGTTTATTTGAGAAAAAATCCAGGGTGTTGTTTGGCATAGTTTTTTTAAAAACCAGGTCCAAAGTTGGGTTCGGACACCCTACCCTCCCATACGGAAAAGTTAATAAAAAATTACCTATGGCAATACTTTTTTCCGCACTAGGTGAAAAGTGAAGCTGAGTAGCTGAGTAGCTGAGGTTTACTTGAGAAAAAATCCAGGGTGTTGTTAGGCTTAGTTTTGTTTTAAATCAGGTGCAAAGTTGTTGTCGGAAACCCTACCCCACCCATACGGAAAAGTTAATAAAAAATTCCCTACTGCAATACTTTTTTCTGCACTAGGTGCAAAGTGAAGCTGAGTAGTTGAGGTTTACTTGAGAAAAAATCCAGGGTGTTGTTCGGCTTAGTTTTTTTTTTAAATTAGGTCCAAAGTTGGGTTCGAACAACCTACCCTCCTATACGGAAAAGTTAATAAAAATTTCCCTATGGCAATACTTTTTTCTGTACTAGGTGCAAAGTGAAGCTGAGTAGCTGAGGTTTACTTGAGAAAAAATCCAGGGTGTTGTTTGGCTTAGTTTTGTTTTTTAAATCAGGTCCAAAGTTGGGGTCAGACACCCTACCCCACCCATACGGAAAAGTTAATAAAAAATTCCCTCAGGCAATACTTTTTTCCGCACTAGGTGTAAAGTGAAGCTGATTAGCTACGGTTTACTTGGGGAAAAAATCCAGGGTGTTTTTCGACTTAGTTTCGTTTTAAATCAGGTCCAAAGTTGGGGTCAGACACCCTACCCCACCCATACGGAAAAGTGAATAAAAAATTCCCTACGGCAATACTTTTTTCCACACTAGGTGCAAAGTAAAGCTGAGTAGCTGAGGTTTCCTTGAGAAGAAATCCAGGGTGTTGTTCGGCTTAGTTTTTTTTTAAATCAGGTCCAAATTTGGGGTAGGGCACCCTACCGCACCACTTCGCAAAAGTTAATAAAACATTCCCTACGGCAATATTTTTTTCTGCACTAAATGAAAAGTGAAGCTGAGTAGCTGAGGTTTATTTGAGAAAAAATCCAGGGTGTTGTTTGGCATAGTTTTTTTAAAAACCAGGTCCAAAGTTGGGTTCGGACACCCTACCCTCCCATACGGAAAAGTTAATAAAAAATTACCTATGGCAATACTTTTTTCCGCACTAGGTGAAAAGTGAAGCTGAGTAGCTGAGTAGCTGAGGTTTACTTGAGAAAAAATCCAGGGTGTTGTTAGGCTTAGTTTTGTTTTAAATCAGGTGCAAAGTTGTTGTCGGAAACCCTACCCCACCCATACGGAAAAGTTAATAAAAAATTCCCTACTGCAATACTTTTTTCTGCACTAGGTGCAAAGTGAAGCTGAGTAGTTGAGGTTTACTTGAGAAAAAATCCAGGGTGTTGTTCGGCTTAGTTTTGTTTTAAATCAGGTCCAAAGTTGGGGTCGGACACCCTAACCCACCCATACGGAAAAGTTAATAAAAAATTCGCTTCGGCAATACTTTTTTCCAAACTAGGTTCAAAGTGAAGCTGAGTAGCTGAGATTTACTTGAGAAAAAATCCAGGGTGTTGTTCGGCTTAGTTTTTTTTTTAAATCAGGTCTAAAATTGGGGTCGGACACCCTACCCCACCCATACGCAAAAGTTAATAAAAAATTTCCTACGGCAATACTTTTTTCCGCATTAGGTGCAAAGTGAAGCTGAGTAGCTGAGGTTTACTTGAGAAAAAATCCAGGGTATTGTTCGGCTTAGGTTTTTTTTTTAATATCAGGTCCAAAGTTGGGGTCGGACACCCTACCCCACCCATACGGAAAGGTTAATAAAAAATTCCCTACGGCAATACGTTTTTCTGCACTAGGTGCAAACGGAAGCTTGTGACCTAGAGCCTGCTTGACCAAAATTTTAAATCGGGGTGTAGCACGGATTTATTTTTTAAATAGATAATATATAATTTCCTTGCCCACCATACTTTGTGTATAAAAATAAACCTTTCATCTAATCAAAAGTAAGCGATATCCACTGGTTTAGAAATAGAATGTTTCGTTAAAACAGATTTGTCTGATTAAAAAAATATTAAAGCACGAGCGCAACTTTCTATTTATGTAATGCAGAACAATTGTTACTTTTCAGAAACTATTTGAGAGGATGCCGAGAATATGGAAAGCTATTTGACACAATATCACAAAAATAATTTCTGATGTCAAAGTCGATTCCATGTAACAAGCAATTTTGCCAGCACTTCAATAATTTTATAATTATTTACGATTCTATATACACTCAAAACTGTTGACTATTAAAAATTTAAAGCGTGCAGTACAGCTGTTTGGTATATTTAAAACGATTAATATTGTCTTTAAGTTAATGAACAGGAAATGAATTTTTTAAATTCATTGAATAGTGTCTTCGACTGCTTAATTATATATAAAAAAACTGATAGTATAGTAGTTATATATTCATAAAAACATTTGAGTACGTTTGAATCTTATGCAACTTTTGGGTTCATAGACATATCCGAAAACTGGCTGCTGGCGTAGTGGCTGCTAGCGAGTGGCTGCTAGCTTGAGCCTGGTATTGATCAACGGTGGTTTTAAAAGTATGTTAAATTTGTCTTGTCAACATTTTTTGTATTTGGATTCCAGATGCATTTATGACAGATTTTCGTTCCGAGTCAAACCTTTCAAATCCACATATTTGGTATACTGTAAACTCCTTTCTTTTGTTTAAAGAGTTTATTGCCGAAGTTTACCGGATCGTAATATTGGCAAAAAAACAACACAAAGCACGTGACAAATAAGGGATAGATCATGATTTTTTTATTTATTTTCTTGACAGTTGTTAAATGATTTGTTGTATTAAATTTCTTCTTTAAGAATCAGTTATTACTAGCTATAGTTACCTTCCAATGCAAGTTTGTTTACATTCTTGCATCACGGTTTTCCTTCGCATTTGCGCTGCGCGATGTCTGAAGTTCTACCAAGAGGTTTCGTAGTTATAAGGTCACTGCATACGGGAATATTTAGGCGAAATAGTGTACGAGAAGACAAAAATGCATTAGCAGTACATTTACTTTTACAAGAAAGTTCACGTACACTTGTTTTATAGTCGGCAAACTTAAGCCATTCAATGCATGTAAATAAAACATATTTAACTCTTTTGTTTTAATTTGAAGTTCCATATGACTCTAAGACTGTATATCGATGTATTTTGTGTTGTGGTTGTTGCTCTTTCTTGTACGTTTTATTCGTACTCTGCATCTTTTTTTTTAACAATTACCCTTTTTACAGCGGATGACCGTGAGGGCATTCCGGTGTTATGTTGCCGCAGACATTTCTACCCACGTGACTTGCGTTTTTGACTGATAACCGAACGTATTTCGTATAATTACGCGGATATTATCGAGTGCAAAATAACATTCCTTACCGCTTGTTATATATTAATTTCATCAATAAATGTTCATGAAAATAATTTTTAAGAACAATGTCATGATAAATGATATGAAAATGTTTTGTCGTGAGAAATATATATATCAATAACAAATAAAAAATACCGAAAATTTGTGTTAACGCAAGCGGAAGAATATCTCAAGAACGTTTTGTAACAAACGCGGGAAAATATGAATGCCTACTCGAATCCAATCTATTAGAAAAACGAATTATTACAGAAGAGTGTCCACAATGCACTTGCACTGAACTATTATTAGAATGGTAGAATATAATGATATACAAATGGATGATAATTATATATAACTGTTATACAATATATAACAACAAATAAAGGCAAGAGTAGTATACCGGTGTTCAAAAGTCATAAATCGATTGAGAGAAAACAAATCGGGGTTACAAACCAAAACCGAGGGAAACTCATCAACTATAAGAGGAAAACAAAGGAACAACAGGAACACCGAAGTGCAACAAAAACAAACGCCAACACACATAGAAACGAACTATTTGATAACAACTGTCATATTCCTGACTTGGTACAGGACATTTTAAGAAAAAATGGTGGGTTGAACCTGGTTTCATGGCATTCCAAACCTCCCGCTTTATGACAATGTTAACAAATGTTAAACAAACCAGAGTATATACAGTGTCTGATAACAAATGATTATATCACTACAATATAATAGTTATAACGTAGAGGTTGAATTCCTTGTCATTTATTCATCATCCACACAGGAACTTGTCTCCGAAAAAAATATATTTATGTTCCTTAACCTAACTTTCAGGTATAGAGATGTGATTTTTTTTTCGAGACAAGTGCTTGTGACCATCCACCAGAACTTGCGGTCATCCGATGTTCAGTACTTCAGTATTTTGATTAATTCATAGTACTGAAAATGGATTTTCTTTGTAATTGCACCTGATGTTTTCTGTGAAAACACTGTTTTCTGTGAAAACACTGTTTTCTTTCATATCTGTTTTATTTGTTTCAGACGGCATGTTCTTAAAAGATCCTGGTATATCAAAGAACAATACCATGTAAAATGCCATTTTTGGAAATGGGGACGCTGTACAAGATACAGGTAACAGCCGGACAGCAAATCCCTGATTTGTCCGTTAAAACCCCGGATTTATTATTCGAGAATCAAATGGAGATAATTTCTGAGAAAGCCGTCAACAGATGTCGCTGCGCTGAAAAATAATTCCCCTCGGAAGACGACCCGATAGGAAATCGTGAATTTGTGAAATTTTAAAAAATCAAACGTATCATGAGCGGTATGCATGATATCATAAGTTTATAATATTATTTGAAAAATATAAGAAGTCGAAGTAATGTATCGTTGAAAACGAAATTCAAGTCATTAATTTTCAGTCTTCGGAACCGCCATTTTTCAACTTCGACTGTCATTGACAAATTTTCAGCTCCGGACGAATTGACACAAGCCTGGTTTACCTAGTATATGTAAAAGAATGATAATCCCTTTCTTCATGATTAAGAACGAGCGTTAGCGAGTAATTATCATGAAGTAAGGGATTATCATTCTCTTACAAACTTAGAATATTGTAAAGTGCTCAAGGCTCAAATGATCTATTCAAGAATTAGTTTCATTGCCAGTGCAATGTTTATAATTGATGCATGACTTCCTTTTTCGGTATGTCATTTATGGATTAGTTTTAGTGATGTAAGGACTTTCATATCATTTGGGAAATATTTATAAAAACAAAATCGTTATAGTTATTAGGTGACACAACAGTAGAAAGAAAAGGTAGGAATTGTATATGTTTACTTATTGTAAATATGAATGTAAATCATGTAATATTTTAGTGAGGAATTATCCTTTTTTTATTTAAAGTTTAAATCAATTAGTACATTTGAGTTACAACTAAATTTTATTTTACAGCCAATATTTTGGTCCGGCTTTTTACTGCAAATAATATTTCATTATTTCAGGTGAATTTTCAAACATAATGTCTTTAAAAGTTTTTAATATGTTCAAAATTAAATTCCTGTTTTTTTTTATCGGAATATTGGAAATAACTATTCTTCCCAACCACTGATCAAGTAATCAAAGTTTTGGAAAGCTAAAGATTTAGGTTATTTTTTTATCTGAAAGATTTTTTTTCTTTTTTTGCTTTGCTTTGGTATTGTTTAATTTTTTTAGTAATTTGAAGTTATTATCATTTTCATAATGACATTCACGGTACCAATTTTACTGCACCAGTAAACTTTAACTTATTTTGAGATTTTTGTTTGTTTCACAATTCAACTTTTAGTCGGTTTCAATCACTGTGTGATAAATCCTTCCAATCTGATAAATGTGCTTCGGGGCAGTTGTAACTCATTTATAGAAACTGTTTGTTTTGAACTGTAAATAGACCCAAATGATAGGATAATCCCTTACTAAGAACATGATTTACATTCATTCTTCACAATTAAGAGGCATCGAATCCTACAATTTCATTGGTCGAGAGCACTTTGCTATATTCTAAGGAAAAATAAATATGCCTGGTTTATTTTGATAAACTGGAACACGGAGAACAGAACTGGAATGGTCACATGACGTTATCATTCGTTGTTTACACACGAGCACAATGTCAGTACACATCACAATTTTGTAAGGCCGCGCAGGGACTCCCCGGCTATAAAAAATTATTCATTTAAAAGTCTCTTCTCTTTACCAACACAGCTCAGAAATATGACAAACTTGAAAACAGAAAAGACAGTGAACATGTCATTGAAATGAATAAAATCTGTTATTTTTTTGTGATTTATTTTCCCTTTTCATGCCTCACTGATGTCTTTCAGTGCACAAAATTAAAAAATATGAACAAAGTCGTCTACTTTCTTGAAAATCACACAGATATTCTGACTTCAACACCATATGCATATAAGAACATGTATATAAACCTCCCAATAATATCCCTAAATCAGTGCATTCTTTTTTTTGGAAGTCCAGATGTAAAAATTATTGTGATATGCAAAGACGTATGTTAGTTATACGTCCTTGTGCTATGCAACCATGCAGGATTTGTCCTGAAAGACATGACTCCACGTAAACATCCTAAGATTTGATAAATCATAGATAAAAGACAGAGAAAAACAGTTTTAGACTTTAAAAAGCTTTTCATACCCATTATACAATTATTTTTTCACACCCCATGGCCCTGTTTTATGTTGTGATTTTTTTTTAGTTTGATTACATAAATTTATATCCACTATACGATACCAAATTACATATTAAAAGTGAAATGCTATTTTCAGGTTTTTTACAGTATATTGACATTTAACTTTATCATGTTTATTGCATTTTTTGCAATATTTTGTTATTAGATATACCAGAGACATAAAATTGTATCATATGTCTCTGGATATACATGATTGGGGATTGGGTTTTAAGTTGACAAATACTTTGTAGCTGTCACACCCAGAATACATCCTGATACTCTTGGCATTAACAATAACTGTTATTGCATATATATGTACACATGTTCTATAAAGTAACTTGACATTTCTGTTGGAGCCTGGGAGTGCATTTTTTTTATATTTCATAATTTGTATCCTTATAAAAACAAGGTATCTCATTTCCTTTATCATATTATTAAGCTTTCAGCAATTGAAGGACTGGTGGTTTTATTTAATAATAAGAGTTTAATTTTCTGGTATCTTGTTAAAAACAGACATGACAACTCAAAGGGACTGTAAATGGTGGAAGGTATCCATGGCATATGCCAAGCTTAATATCTCTTAAATCCTGACAAGTTCTGAATGATTAAAAACAGAAACAACTACATTTTATAAATGTTTTTTTTTATAATCCCCCTTTTCTGAAACGAGACAACACACAACAAAACAAATTATGATAGGTTTGCAATCACTGTCAGGCCAAAGGTCAAAATAGAATAAGAGTGAAAAACCACTGCAAAAGAAAAAAATGCAATTCTGACATTAATTTGTGCAGGAAAAATTTTTACTTTTTCACTCAGTCTCTAAATAAAGCCCTGATTATATTTTTATTATTTTTTTTTCTCAATTTTTATTACCTTTTAATATTGCTACCTACACACACATATAAATTACATGTTTGGTGAATGGCGCACCTTGATTTGTAATAAACATTGTCATTTGGTATCATATGCCAGTGACCAGGAGTTGTTACATTTCAGTGTTCATCATTAGACCTCAGATACATAATATTTATTTAACTATTGCATATATAAACATATGCAACACCATTTAGAATGGGAAAAAAAATCTTTAGTTCACAGATACAACTGACAATGGCTCTTAACAGAAACTATCTAAAAATGTTACTCTAGAATAGAATATATAAAACATGTACATTTCATACCCATAATTTTTATAAAATATTTTTCCATGTAGATCTACAAAGAAATCATTGAATGTTGAATCAAAATGAAGTATTTATGTGTATTCAATAATAATACTTGATTTTTCTAAGGAGTTGTATGCCTTGAAACAATTATTTCTATCAAAGTATGACAAAATAGAGGCACACATGCAATCAGGGAAAATGCTGAACCATTTTTCTCCCCTAATTGCTGGAAATTTTTTACCTAATCTTGGGATCAGTATTTTTTCTAATAATTTACTGGTCAAAAACCCCTCACTTTATGTAAATATGTTTAACCGCATAGTTTTTTTATTTCTTCTGAAGCTAATTGTGTGTAGTATCATACTTAAAAAAATTTATTTTTTTAAAAACTGAATGTTATAATTGGCAATTTCCCTAGCAATATCCATGATTTCTAGATGATTATAAGAAAAAAATTTGGAATATTTGAATTAAAAAATGATTTACCAAAGCAGACTTACATTCTGTAATACTTTCTCTCACTGTTTAGGTCGTGAAATTTGACAGGTGCCCTCATTTCAATGATTAATTATAATTTCCTAGATATTTTTCATATTTACACATTTTACTATCGCACACGGATGAATCATTGGATATTGTGCCCCAGAAACACTGTTTCCTTTACTAAAATTGAGAAAAATGTTTATTTTCACTCGTTTCTGATCAGCCGTCCCTTGAACGAATTTTCATTCGAGTTACCTCCCTTTGGTCGGTCGCCAATTTTGGACATGTTGAATTGACACACGGCCGGTTTACCTATCGAGTTTTGGTAACAATAGGCATTTTATGTTCATAATATCAGAAGGTATCATCCCTCTTAAGGAAAATACGTTACCATTCCGTGTGTCATTTCAATTTACATTTATTTACTGAGAAGTGTCACGGCCGCGGCCCGTTTTTTCATCTTTGCCAATCAAATAATCAATAAGGAAATTCTACATTTTCATTCTTAAAAGAACAACGTATTTAAAGTTTGAAACCTGCCGTATCAAATGATATATTTGTTTGAGCATGGTAAATACATAAAATATCTTTACGCCGTCGATTTCGTGGCGTCATTGCTGTTGCTAAAAAATGTCATTTTTTTAACTGAAAATCACGTGACCAGAATAATAAAATCGACGCCATTATGATCCATTATGAGATTTGCTGTCCGGCTGGTAACATGCGATGTATTTGTGTTTTTATAACCATAATTGCATTTGTATTTCCACAGGAAAGTTGTACATACAAATCGGTTAAAGAAACTATACATCATGTTTGAAGTTATATACAGATTCCTTTTGAAAACGATAAACTTGTGTGGCAACGATTTGTATAAATGCTACGCATAATACTAGTACTCATTAGATGAGCGGCATAATAGTTTATCAATTATCAAAACTCGTAAATCTATTTTGAATTTATAAACCATGATATAAAAAAAAACTGAGTGAACTTGTTTTATCAATATGAGGAGAATGTAAACAGTTCCTGATCTATATCCATCTTAGATAAAAAAAAATATATGGATCCTGACCGACAGAATAGAATGTAATAATGTCAAAGTCCGAAACAATGCAGACTGAGTGTTTGTGTATTTTATAAATTCCCGAAATTAATTTTAAATGCTGCACGCCCTGTACATGTATTTGTTCTGTATTTGTGACACGCTTTCTAGTTGTGCAGGTTTTAAGATAAAAGAAAACAGATTAACTGGAACTTTGGTTGTTAGAAAGTTAACTGTGTAGATGTCAGTACTTAAATTTCTCAAATTAATTGGTAAATTCTTGTACTTGCAGGCAAAAGTATCAATATAAACTGTATTGTGAAAATGGATGGTCAAATCCTATCACCGGATGCATTTATGGTATTATAATTTAGATGTTAAATTAGCCCGAGTTACAGGCATATGCGTTATTTTCTATTTACATGTTCCGCGCGCCCTAGATCTGCAGGAATGATCGTAAATAAATATTAACTATTGTTTACTTCACTCCGTCTTAGATTAAAAGGACGTTAAAAACTTTTTGAAACGAAAAAAAAAAACAACAACACTGACACATGTTTGACAGAGAATACAAGTAATTTCTAAATCGGACTACGAATTGAAAAACGAGAAATATCTAAAATTCAAAAATAAGCTACCAAAATTTATAAATGCAATCGTATTTAGCAAATTTTGCCATTTTGTAAATTTCGTAAATGTTAAGGATATTTCTAGGCCTCGAACAAATGAAATAAATTTACATTTTTTCGATTTTTTAAGGAAGGGTTGCAACCTTGTTAGAACCCCCCCTCCCCCCCCCCTTTTTCCCCTCTCTTTTTTCGGTGATTAAGTTGTAGTTTAGGGACTCAAATATGATCAAAATCATCGGAGACATTTACAAACGTATCCTGTTGTTTATGAAGTTGATAGATTTTTCCTATGTGTTTGTATTTACGTCTTACACTAAATGTTTCTGATATGATGTCAGCATTAGGATTTGTTTAGTATTGTTCAAATATATTCATGTTACATGTATATACCCATATCTCCTGTTACAATTTTGAAATTTCCACTTGTTCCTAATTCTTCCAACATATATTGATTGCCAATGTGACAACTAGCCACCAAAGTTCACATAAAGGGGATGTAAGCAATTATATATATGTAACCGTATGGCCTTCAACAAGGGGAAAACCCCATACCGTAAAGTCGGCTATAAAAGGCTCCGACATGAAAAATATGAAACAATTCAATTGAGAAAACTAACGGCCTAAATCACAACAAAACAATTCACGAAAAACAAATATGAAAGACATGAACCAACGACAACCACTGAACTACAGGCTCCTCACTTGAGACAGGCACATAAAGATGTTGCGTGGTTAAACGTGTTTTTGATCGCTCAACCCTCCCCCTAACCTGGGACAGTGGTGTAATAGCACTGTCCCAGGTCGATACAAAGAAAAAACATAAAACAAAAACTCAGACAGAACGCGGCAGGGTATATATCTATTCCTCATCTCTAACAACAATGCATTTTTATGTCTTCATTCATCTTGCTTTTCTGATGTTTTAGGGCGGAGGGAATTTGCTGCTATTGTTTTATGAAAACTCCATAAGAAAATCGATTTTTGATTTTCCTATCCGCCGTTTTCTTTTGGCTATAGGCATACTATTTTCTTCTTCTGCGAGTAAATAATAAAATAATACATATAACTTTGTTCCTTGAAGTTAATAAATATCCACACCTTGTCATAATGTTTATGTAAATTTGCTTTACAAGCACCCCTATGCCTTCACTTTTTGTCAGAGATTTATGAAATTTGTATCAAAGTATTTCTCGGACTCGGACGAGTATGTTAATTAGTACAAATAAATTTTTAGCATTTTTATGCCACTGCGTGTGTACTTACCTATATGGAAAAAAGCGATCTTAGCACGATCATTCCCGGATTCGGCATTTTTATCAAATTTATATCAAGGGTTTTTCCGATCAATATATCTTTTCAGCATCGATCATCTATAGTTTGTTTTTATCCTTGAGAGTGATGTTATCGAAAACAAATCATATTTCAAACAGCGTTGTAAGAACTCTCTTACTTTTCTTGTCGGAGTATTATTAATGATTTAACATAGCAATTTTCCAAGTGAATACATTTATAATATATATATATTTCTTTTTGACAGCCATGTGTGCTGGGAAAATAAGAAATGCCGCTTGTAACTTGTACTACAGTAATGACACCGTAAGAAGGCGTGATAAGAGTACAGAAAAATACAGTGGTGGAGAATGTTCACGACCAAATAAATGTACTGGCTGTAACGATGGATTCTACTCTGATGGACCTTACTGCCGAAGTATTATTACTGCACTACCTGCACTTTCGTTTTTTTTTTTATCAATTAATTAAGAAATAATTCTTTCATGTTATGCTCTTTGCTCATTTTAACATGGGTAGGCATTATTTTACAAATATAATGCCTACCCATGTTAAAATTAGCACAGAGCATGGCGTGATAGAATTATTTCGATTCTAATAGGAAAATTTAGATTAGAACTTTTGTACTTCGAAGCGGACCTATAATACACGTTCAAAAGGTATCCATTTTGATTTAATGAAGCCAAAACGTTATAGAAAATCAACCGTTTCACGATAAAACAAATGAACAAATACATGTAAACTTACTTTTAGAATGAGTTCATAGCAAGCATTACCAAAAAGTTAAATCACAAAAATACTGAACTCCGAGGAAAATCCAAAACGGAAAGTTCCCTAATCAAATGGCAAAATCAAAAGCACAAACACATCAATCGAATGGACAACAACTGTCATATTCCTGACTTGGTACAGGCATTTTCTTATGTAGAAAATGGTGGATTGAACCTGGTTTTATAGCGCTAAACCTCTCACTTGTATGACAATCGCATCAAATTTCATTATATTGACAACGATGCGTGAATAAAACAAACAGACATAATAGATAAAATGTAAAAGAGGGGTACAGCAGTCAACACCGTGTCACAATCTTAATCACAACAAAAACGAACAAATATTTAACAAAGAAGTAAAAAAAAAGCATATATTACATTTAACAACCTCGTTCATTGCTTACTTATTTTTGTATTTTATTTATTTATGCCAAATCAACCCATAAAGGATCGAAGGATTTTAAGCTCTGGGACCGAATCGTAATTTTAACATTAACAAAACAAATGTCCATTTTGGTTTCCATCGTTGTTCAAAACACAGCTGTCGTTGCAATTTCAATTGTGACGTCAATCACGCGCAGCCAATGTTTTATTGGAACTAGAACATGGCTTTGTTTCTAAAGCGATAGAAGAACGTCATATTAAAATTTTATATAATACTTCACCTGTAATTTCATATAACTACACAAAACCTTTAGCGTATAAGATTTTCTACGAAAAGAGGAAATAAGGAACTTTTTACCATTAAAAATTAAAACGTCACGATTGCTCTTGTTCATCATCTACATACAAATATAAACCCGTTGGTCTTGTTATTACCAAAGACCTTGGCATCGTTAACAATTATTAACTTAGGGGGTTCTTAGCACCATAATATCGAATTCCCCAGCCGATCAAATTGAAAAAGAACTTCGGGTTACTGCTGGATTCAGTTGAGGACTATGTTTAAAAAAATAGGTTAAGCGCAATTCAAATTGACGCATCTGAATTTATCAAAAATGCATTCAAAATCTTTGATGTATCATTAGCACATGGGTTCTAACTTTTTCGAGGGCTTCTTATCATCGAGTTGCAAGTTGCGAGTTGAAAAGGCCGAGTTGCGAGTTACAAAAGTCGAGTTACGAGTTACGAAAGTCGAGTTGCGAGTTACGAAGGTCGAATTGCGAGTTACAAAAGTCGAGTTGCGAGTTACGAAAGTCGAGTTGCGAGTTACGAAAGTCGAGTTGCGAGTTATGAAGGTCGAGTTGCGAGTTACGAAAGTAGAGTTGCGAGTTACGAAGGTCAAGTTGCAAGTTACAAAAATATTATGTTTCTCTAATTTCTTAAGAATTATATATAAACGGTCGTGTCGTCTGATTTTTGAAACAGAATTTTCAGGTTTACTTCGCATTTAATAAACAAAGCATACATTTACCCGAACTTAGTTATACACTGCATAAGGAAGGGTCCCGGTATTTTAATTGCAGGATTTGAAAGAGTTATGTGATACTTATTCATAAGAGTCTATATGTTGCAAAGTCACGTACGCTTAAATTTCTTTCATGAGAACGACATTGTTCATTTTCTAAAATAAAACAGGATATACTGTAGATATGAGACAAAATGTATACCGTACTGAACAAATCAAACATAAGAAGATAAATCATGTAGACAAATGAAATATACCTTCAAACATGGGGCGGATACAGGCGGGGGCGTGGCGGGCGTGCGCCCCCTACAATTTGCAAAGCATGGGTTGTCCTCAGCTTAATAAAGTATCTAAAGAGACGACGAAAATTAAAGCCGTCGCATTCCATCCGTTTTAACATTCAAATTGTATTATAAACAGTAAGTTTAACAGAACCAACGTGAATTGATTACTCATCAACTGAACTACGGTTTATTTAAGTTCTATAAATATTATATACTTCAAAGGAATGTGTCAAACGCGGTGATGCGTTTGATGACAAGTATTAGAGGCTTTTAGCAGTTAAAGTAAAAACAATTGCTACATTGTATTTACGGTTTTTATAAACAATTTCTTTGATAATCGAAGTTTCAAAACATCCCAACGAAGTAGGTGAATGTTCCCTACCCGCAGTTGGGTTGGTTATTTCATCATGGCACAGCCAAGAAAACAATCCAGGTTAGATTCATTCTTAATGAAAGATAGAAATACTGTTTCAAGCGAAAGGTTAGTTTAAATAAATTGATTTGTATCATTATTTAATATCTCTGTGTCTATATATATTTCTCACTTGCAACCTAAAATTTTGCCGAAGTATGCATAAACGATCAAGGCCCCCGACCCGTACTACCGTATTACATGGGATCCCAAGAAAATAAACATAACTTCGTAAAAGCATCTAATTTTGATTTTAGTGGTTTGCGGCGAAAACAGTATATATAAAGTCTGGCACGACCTCCGAAAATCAAAAAATTAAAAACTCATTATGAATCCCTTAGGGCGTAAGTTAGGGATGTTAGGAGATCGTTGTTGATTTTTCCAATTTTGTAGGATACCTTGCCATCTTACCTCAGAGACTCTTCGCGGAAACAGGGACATAGTTTTACCTCTGTCCGTTCATCAGCCAGTCAGTCACTTGATATTTGGTCCGGAGGATCCGCTAGGAGTCCGGTATTGCATTTGCACGCGTACAAATCTATTACATCATTACTTCATTTCCCCCCGAATATATTCAATTGACTATTATGAATGTTACACCAGTTTTCTCATCAACCATTGACATAACATTCACTTGATTTTTTTTTATATGGAGGGTCAGCTTGTGTACTCCGGATTGAGGTCTGTCTCTATTCTACTTGTCTTACGTCCCGTTTTCTGGTAAATATATGGGGTTAGTCTCAATGAATAGAAGCTCACAGATTTCTTGTTAATTAATTTATGGTGATTGTAGATTGTTGTCAGGGGTGGATTTAGGTGGTTTTAGCTCGAAACTTTAATTTCTCGCTAATTTTACCACAAAATATTTTCGCTTGGCGAGATATCTACATTGCACCCACTCTAGAAGAACATTTCGATAATTTTACCTCAAAATTTTTTTAGGTTTGCGCCCCCTAACCTAAAAACCTGGATCCGCCCCTGGCAAATTATCGACATCTCACAGAATATGGCACTGTGTTAGGCCTAAAGTAAATACTTTTCAAAGGTACCAGGCTTATAATATTTTCTACGCCAGACGCACGTTCCGTCTACACAAGACTCATTAGTGACGCTTGAATAAAGGATATTCATACGCATACATGTACCAAGTGCTAACTCTTTGTCTTTCGCAAAGGTTTATGGTGATATAGGCACAATTGCACATTTAACTTGGGAAAATATCCCATGAATTAGTCAGAAATGTGATATGATATGTGCTTTATGTGATAAATTAAATAATTTTGAACTTGGTTAACTTTGTGATCCAACCCCAAGCGGAGAGTGCATATATATACTAAATAGTTAATAAAAATCGAGTTGTTCAATGTATGTATATCTAAATACTACAAAGCAAAAATAAGCATGCTATAGATGTCTGTCTATGGCATTATGGTAACTTCCTGGCATTGGAGATCATCACATGGATTTTTTTAAAAATTGGAAAGACGTTATTCTACAATAAGCTATACCGCTGTTACAAAAAATAAAGGAACAGTTTTAGTGAATGTTATGGCGTGCGTTTTTACGGTATGAGCACGGAAGCCTAGTCTGTCACAAGTCCACAGTCGGATATCCAGTGAACGAGAACAAAAGAAAATTCACTCTTCTTATGATAGAGTCGAGAAAGTCAATAATAAAACAATGCCGGTGACGATACTGATGAAAAGCTATTTCTAAATGATAACTGTTCATTTTAAATAAATTAATTGTTAAACTGTGTTATAAGAAATATACATGCAAATACACGATGTTTTATGTTCAGTATTTATCGAGATAATTGCATTAGAAGCTTGTGAAACTGAGATTTAAAAACTGCCAATCTTTGCTGCATATTGATAAAAAAAATTGGAAAAAATCATGAACATACAAAATCTAAAGATCTTTCGGGTCACCAATTTTCTGAGTGTTCCAAAAAGTCCTTAGCATGTTACAAGTTCCCAAAGTATACTTATTTTTTCACACCTTAGTTATCGAGCACACCGGTCTGCTCTTGTCACATGTACATTCAGTAGAGAAATGTTGTCTTTTTGTGAATATAAAAATTTAAAAGTCTTTCTGTGCAGGTTAAGAAATTAAAGATAACTATTTTTATAAAGTAGGTATCTTTCTTCTATTTTTAAATAATTTTAAGAACAGGTCGTCTCGATTTTTGTACATGTATTTGCGGTCTTCCTGGTCTATTCACATTCAATGTTTACATCGAGATAAGGTCCGTTTGAATTTGCTTAGTAACTAAATTTCAAAAGTGCCAATCTTTGCTGCATAACAATCGATTCCTTTGGAATTTTTTCCCTGACTTTCTCGGATCTAGCTGTATATATACTCGGATAATTAGCATGTTCCAGAAAGGTATACAGCCAGTAGAAAAATAGATTGAAGTTGGTACTCCAGGAATTTATTCGCATAGCAACATTTTAAACCAATTTTACATCAAGCTTCTATAGCCTGCTGTACTCATCGTTTGCTACTTAATGAAGGAAATGATAACATTGAATGGAAGTTTTGTTTTTATTTCAACTTATTTCTATTTTTACTATTTACCAGAACGTTTTCCCGTGAATCCATAATTGATAGCGTCCTTCCTAAAATAGGACAAACATTGAGAAGATCTAGTTTTCAATATTTACAGGGGAGGTAATATGTTGTCACTAGATTTTCCACTGATGCAGCCTTGATACAAATGTTGTAGTTTCAGATATCAGCTGGGTATTGTACATTTTTCTAAAAAAAAAATGTGCTTCCTTTTCATTTTAATATCATGTATAGCCTGTCACGAGAGCACCTGAAAAAAGTTTTACCCAGGTAAGTATGGCATCAAGTTGTACTTTCAGGCATCTGCCATCCATATTTTGGAAAGGCGAAGGTTTTTTTTAAAGAATATGATTGTTTGATTCTGAATTCCTTGAGAAAAAAATTGTCTAAAATGGAAGATTATTTCTACTGAAAATTAGGAGAAAATATATATATTGACATTAAGTTTCTAATAAATTGTTCGGATTTTAATGAAAACAAAACACATTTGGTGTTTTATTTCTGGAAATATTTGAAAAAAATGTATCCTTAAAGGACGCATGCACCCCAAAAAAATGAATTAAATAGCCATTGTGCATCATATAAAAAACGTTTTAAAAAAGTCAAAAGAGTTATATTTATCAGCATGTTATTCCTAAATTAACTTGATTGATTTGGTTATGATTTTTTTTTATTAGTTGTTAGTGGCTTTGAACTAGCTGTCAGTAACTGCGAGTACTCTCAGATCTGTACTTAGTGTCTGTCTGTTGTTTGGATGTACAAGTACCCGGCCACGTCCACTTGTATTTGTAGTATTTGTATTTTCATTTTTATTGAGTTAAGCCTCTTTCAACTGATTTTTATAGTTCGTTCTTATGTTGTACTGTTACACCACTGTCCCAGATTAGGGAGAGGGTTGGGATCCCGCTAACATATTTAACCCCGCCACATTCTGTATGTATGTGCCTGTCCCAAGTCAGGAGCCTGTAATTCAGTGGTTGTTGTTTGTTTATGTGTTGCATATTTGTTTTTCGTTCATTTTTTTGTACATAAATTAGGCCGTTAGTTTTCTCGTTTGAATTGTTTTACTTTGTCATTTCGGGGCCTTTTATAGCTGACTGTGCGGTATGGGCTTTGAACGTTGTTGAAGGCCGTACGGTGACCTATAGTTGTTAATTTCTGTGTCATTTGGTCTCTTGTGGAGAGTTGTCTCAATCATACCACATCTTCTTTTTTATATTGGTTATGATTAACCCGTTTTTTAGAAAGAAGTTACATATTCCAATACTGCTTCTTTTGTCTCTTTAACAAAAGTATCTTTGACAGCTACATGTATAGAATAAAGAATGGAAACGGGGAATGTGTCAAAGAGACAACAACCCAACCAAAATATACAAGTCAACTTAAGGCCACCAATGGGTCTTCAACACAGCGAGAAATCCCACACCCAGAGGCAGCCCCGAGTAGGCCCCGAAACACAATGTACACTATATCAAGAATATGGACGCCATTCTATGCTCCAAAACATGTAGATGAACCAAAATTAAAACATATACAAGACCAACAAAGGCTAGAGGTTCCTGACTTAGGACAGACGCAAAAATGCGGCGGGGTTAAACAGGTATTATGAGCGCTCAACCTTCCCCCTTCACCTCTAGCGAATGTAGACATATATAACTTAAACGTCCACAATTTTGAGTGTCACTGCCAAAGAATAACTTTTGGGGTCCTTAACAAATATTGCCTCTGCAGCTGCCACAAAGAGTCCACTATTGACGAAATCTGCAGAAGGGTTCTTTTACATATATGTACTATAGTTTAGTTGATATCTCCCTTTACGTTTAATATGACGGTGCTAGCTATGAAATTTAATAATAATTAGAATACAAGCCATCCGCTGTATTTCAAAAGGCTATCTGTTTCTTCAAAAATAACCATACTTGCGTAGTGATTATGTAAGCAATCCATTCATTTTTTTTACACGAGACTCAGATGAAGTCCAAACAACAAAAAGAATCAACAATGCTGAATACAATTCTATAAGCAATCATCATTCAAAAATGTAAAAGAGGTACACCAAAAAATTAAAATAGTTGTCCCCATTTTCACGCAAATCTAATTTTGTAACTCGCAACTCGATTTTCGTAACTCGCAAATCGACTTTTGTAACTCGCAACTCGACATTTGTAACTCGCAACTCGACTTTCGTAACTCGCAACTCGACTTTTGTAATTCGCAACTCGACTTTCGTAACTCGCAACTCGACATTTGAAACTCGCAACTCGACTTTCGTAACTCGCAACTCGACTTTCGTAACTCGCAACTCGACATTTGTAACTCACAACACGACTTTCGTAACTCGCAACTCGACTTTCGTAACTCGAAACTCTACTTTTGTAACTCGCAACTCGACATTTGTAACTCGAAACTCGACTTTCGTAACTCGCAACTCGACTTTTGTAACTTGCAACTCGATACTCGACAACAAGTGAATCTCAACTTTTTCAAGTAACCCGAGGTTGTGGATGCTTTATCCTCGTCACGACAAATATGTTGTTGTTCCGGAAAATAAAGCCTCAAACAAATTGTTTAATGCCTTGTTTTTAAAACTTGTTATTAGAAATAAAACTGGGAATCCACATATACCTTATATCATTTGAAAATAAGAAATCCCTCCTTCTCTCCTTTGGTATGAAGATACAAAAAGACATCTTTATACATGATACCTAAACTTCACAAAAATAAATACAACATATATCCGGATCGTTAAGATGTTCGACTAAAAATCATCCTTTGGTTCTTACTTTTTGAATTACATCACTGAGTGTCAAGGTCTCTATTGCCCTCTTATGGTTGTAAATAATGGTTGTTTGTGTAGGTATATGAATTGACAGGTGTAATCATATCACTGAAGTAATCAAGTATTGTATTTTGTGCAGATTTTTTGTGGAAAGATAGGTTAAGACATTTGGCGAAAAATCCAGAATCGGATTAAAGAGAAAAACACACAGTTGACCATTATCATTATAACACAGAAAATAAAAAAAAATATCCACTAAATAAATTAGCAAGATTAAGCCGTCACACATGTAGATAACGTACAGATAAATATTAATTCAGTTTAGATTGACCGCAAACATGCTGCAGACCGATAAGAGTGTGTAAACCTCAGAATAAAATCTTAGTATTGCTATTTATAGACATATAGACAATATAGATGCAAATGTCAAATACAAAACGACACTGAAATATATTGCCCCGTTATGTACTAAATGCCGTATGTCCGATGAAAATATTTCTGTGACCAAAAAAACTATAATTAAGGACATGGGCTAAGACTTCGTAATGCCGTGGATACCATTCAACTTCCGACTATGCAACTGTCAATTGTTCAGTAGCATCAATGAAACAATAAACGATAACAAAAAAATGAAACAATATAACCATACTTATTTAATACATATGCAACTTGTTAATACTTTACACGCTATATTATATAAACAGGCAATATGTATACATGGCATCGTACAAGATAAACACAATGTTATCAGTACATCCACATCATTTGGATAGTTGTCTCGTTGGCAATTATATATTTTTTTTTTACTTTTATAATATTGATTTGGCTTTTTCCCCATTTTGATTTGATTTAATGCAGATATTGTTCTCTGACACACCGGGAAAAAAATATGTGCAAATTATTTTAATTTGTATTAAAAATTTAATGCCGTACCATTTAGTTTTCTATGTTGTGTTTTGTGTACTATTATTTGTCTGTTTGTCTTTTTCTTTTTTAGCCATGGCGTTGTCAGTTTATTTTAGATTTATGAGTTTGGATGTCCCTTTGGTATCTTTCGCTCCTCTTTTTTCAGCTTATATAATTTTTTATAGTCAACTATGTTATCGTCAAACTCATATAGCATATTTCGTTTTTGCTTCATGTTTGAAATTTATATGTTGTTATTTTATTGTAATCATAAAAAACATGTATTATAAAAGTGTAAATTATTAGTCTAATGGAGGTAATAAAGAAAATAAGTCAATCATTCAATCAATCAATCAATCAAAATGTTTTTGTAACAAATTAGTCTTGAGACAATAGCATTAATTCCTTTTGTATTAAAGCCAGTGATTTTTTTTTAATTGCAGTTTGTCCTATAATTGATCACTGCAATCACAGACAATGTACATATGTGAATGATAACCATTGTCAATGGTGTGATGGAGAAATAAAACCAAAACAAAGTTGGAGAGCTTATATTCCGTATCCAAGTAGCACGAAAAAGACTTGTAAAAGTAAGAATATTAGTTTATGTATGCCACATATATGTTAAACTGAAAAGTAATATCAGTGGCGGATGCAGAACTTATTGTAAAAAAGGGGGGGTAGTCATGCTTCAGTGATTCCCTATATAAAAAACCAAATTTTTCTCACAAAAGGGGGGGCCTAGGGCCCCACCCCTGGATTCGCCTATGAGTATAGTTAATTAGATTCATATATGAATACATTTGTAATGTTCAAAGTCACTATTTTTTGTATGACTGCAATAATATCAACGGTACCAATTGTACTGCACCGGATGCGCATTTCGACAATGAATGTCTCTTCATTGATACTCGAGGCTAAAATAAATTGAAAGACCAAAACTTATACAAGAGCTGATCAACCAAAAGAGACCTAACAAATTGCCAAATCAAAGAACCCCCATAATTCAATTTTTAATGAACTCAAACAAAGTTAAATTTTGGACCCTTCGGACCTCCAATGTGGATAAATTAAAAAAACGAGGCCCAAAATCCAAAAATCTAAATACACGGTTAGATTCAGCATATCAAAGAACCCAATATATTCAATTTTTGTTGAAATCAAACAAAGTGGAATTTTGGACCCCGATTTGGACCAACTTTAAAACTGGGCCCATAATAAAAAATCTAAATACATGTTTAGATTCAGCATATCAAAGAACCCCAAGAATTCAATTTTTATTAAAATAAAAAAAAGTTTAATTTTTGACCCGTTGGACCTTAATGAAGACCAATTTGAAAACAGGACCAAAAATTAAGAATCTAAATACACGGTTAGATTAAGCATATCAAAGAACCCCAATATATCAATTTTTGATGAAATCAAACCATATCATTATTGTTTGCTTTTATATATAAATCAGAAATAACCAACTTAAAATAAAAAATTTTAAAGAAAAAAAATCACCCCCAGTAAATTGTTTGAACCCCCTTATGATTCATCACCCCCAAACTCAATTCCAGCCTTCCCTTTGTGGTACAATTTCAGAGAGATCCATACACTTGAACACAATTTAAGTTATTGTCTAGAAACTAGAAAAATGCTTGTACTTTTGGCCCCTTTTTGGCCCCAAATTCCTAAACTTTAAAGGCAATTACCTCCAAACTCAAACCCAGCTTTCCCTTTGTAATATGGAACCTTGTAGTACAATTTCATAAAGATCCATACACTTACACACAAGTTATTGTCCTGGAACTAGAAAAATTGTTGTTTTTTTTTTCCCTTTTTGGCCCCTAATCCTACAATTTTGAGGCAATTACCCCCAAAATCAATACCAGCCTTCCCTTTGTTATTGTCTGGAAACTAGAAAAATGCTTGTTTTTGGCCCCTTTTTGGCCCCAAATTCCTAAACGTTTAGGGCAATTACCTCCAAACTCAAACCCAGCTTTCACTTTGTGATACGGAACCTTGTAGTACAATTTTAGAAAAATCCATACACTTAGACATAAGTTATTGTCATGAAACTAGAAAAATGCTTGTTTGTTTCGCCTTTTTTGGCCCCTAATTCCTACAATTTTGGGGCAATTACCCCCAAAATCAATCCCAGCATTTCCTTTGTGATATGAAACCTTGTGGTAAAATGTCAGAGAGATCCATACACTACAATGTAACACACAAGTTATTGTCTGGAAGTTACAAAAATGCTTATTTTTTGCCCCTTTTTGGCCCCTAAATCCTTTACTGTTGGTACCATAACCCCCAAAATCAATCCCAATCTTTTTTTTGTGGTATTGAACCTTATGGTAAAATTTCATAGAGATCCATTCACTTAAACTAGAGTTATTGTGCGAAAACCAATGTGTCTTCGGAAGACGACGACGCCTACGTCATACCAATGTACGACCGCAAAAATTTGTTGCGGTCGTATAAAAATCATCCAAATATCTAAAAGTGTTAGTAAATTTTTTTTATCAAATGTTGTTTGGATGGGTCTCTGCTGCGTTTAGTCATAAATTGAACTCGTAACAATACAGAAACAGGTCCGCAATAAGTGACGCAGTTAGTCCCTATTGGAATTCCAATAACTTGACGATTGTGGAATCTCCATAGAGAACAAAAATGTTATCTAGTAAAAATTCTAGTGTAGTTATCGTATAAAAGTAGGCCTATTTGACATAGTTCTTTTGTTTGTTGCTACTAAAAAATGACCTAAAAGGGTTCGAACATATATATTCGCATTCTGACTTTTTAAATGCCCATTTAATAAGGCGTGTGAATTTTGTTCTTAATGAGAATATGAGGCAAAGTGGTATATAGGGTAAAAAAATTAAAACTTTGAACAGATTCGAAATCACCAATATGAGCATGCAAATTATTAAGTACTTCTAACGAATTTTTGTAACTACAAAAGTGATTAATTCAACTATTTTTAAAGGCCTAATTTGAACAATTTAAAACCAGGTTTTTGATTCTGCCAAGTGTACTAGTAAGTAAAATAGAAAGTTTAGTAGTGGAACAGTGGACGAACTAAATCTATATTTGTAAGGTGTAAACATGTCTTTCTAATCAATGGAACTTTATTCAAATTTTGGAATTCCGAAAACATGAACTATAAAAAAGAAGATGTGGTATGATTGCCAATGAGACAAGTCGTGTTTTCCAGAGATCATAATCATTGGTTTGGTGTCACTTGTTGAGCAGATACTATTTTTCAATCATGGACAGGTGCTTCGCCTCTTGTTTTAAGTCGGGTTCGCGTTGCTTAATCTTTGATGTGTATTTTTTTGTTCTTGTTTGCATGTTTGTTGTCTTCCTAATTTCTTTGTTAATAGTCTTACTAGGAATAATAATTATTCTTTACTGCCCCATTATTATCTTCTAGTTTCTCACAAACATAGATATAGTTCATACTTTTTCATAAACTAAAGTTTTATGCCTGTACAATTGAGTCCAGGTTCGTGTTTCTATTTACGTGTACCTGAATTCTAAAGTCAGATATTAATGATATATAAGGGAGCATTTTTATTTGTTTGTGTTCTGTTTGTCATCATGTGTTTGAGTATAAACAAAGAGAGGTGAATGAGACAGCTGCCAATTAAGGCAAACGAATTAAATAACATAAAGGTGTAATACCACCACTGATTTTCCCCTATTAGTCTTTGTTAAATTTGCACTTTTCAAAAAATTGTACAGAATTTATCTTTGTTTCAAATAAAGAAATACTTGACATGAGTAAAGGTTTATCCTGTCCAGTACTATAGAAAAAGTTTCACATAACATTTCATTGCATATAAGAAATTAATCATCACTGGAAGTTAACCAATCAAATTTTCCCCCTTTTTAATTCTGTGTACAAGCTTTAGTAACCATGTAACCTCAAGTTTCCAAAATATTCTATAGAAACCCCAAATAAAAAAATAATGGTGCTTTGAAATACCCAAGATATATGTTTATGACCCAGAAATGTTTTACTACAATGAAATGTAGGATCAATTACCTACAACTGTCAAATTCAAGGGAATATTCTTTTTCGACTTATTTTCGTATGCAACCGGATGTGACGTACTATGATTTGGTGGTATAACACCTAAACAGGTCAGTCTACTGTCTTCAAACAAATGCTATGTTCCAAAATGGAAAACACAAACATTGAAGAGATTCCCGAGTTGTGACATGCATGCACATGTCTAGCGCTGAAAGACTTGTAAATTGGTTTCAATTATAATTTTATTTACTCAGGTATTGCCCTGGAATAACAAATGTATTTTATTTTTGTACGTACAGAGGCTTGTTCCTGGAGATCGGACAGCACGAGATGTTTTCCTGGAACCTGTGAAGATGACCTTGCTTCTAAATGCACTTGCTGGAATGGGTTTGGAGGACAACATTGTGAAAATAGTAAGTCTTTCCTAGAACATTTCAGTGCAAAAAGAAGTTAACCATATATCGAAAAACCTTTTTATTACTGTAAATAGACGAGGATTTGGATGGAGGACCTTCATTTCTTTATTCTATAATTTTTTAGACAATTTGTTTCTCTATTCTTTATCCATTTTGCCTATTATTTTCTATTGTATATATTTTAACACCCTATTATTCTTGTTTTTTATTCTCGTAAAGTTTCTATTGTTGACATAAACTAATTTACATTATCATAATTCTATATTGATATTCATTTGTAATATTTAAATGATTAACAGAATTGTATAAAGGTTAATATATCAGATAAATGATAATTTAAACGTCCTTCTGTTTTTCAGATGCGATACAATTTATACTTATTTCAAATATTTGACGTATCTTACATACATAAATATAAGAAGATGTGGTATGAGTGATAATCGACTCTTATCGAACCCTGAGACATTACAAAATTTGTAAACTATCGGTCATGTAAATTCTAACCCTGAAACTTGACTGAGTGTGAATTTTGAAATTGAAACGTTTTTCATGACAAAGCACAAAGAACATCACCTAAAACTTCAGCAACACGATCCCTTATAAAACAAAACTAGAGGTGATCTCAGGTGCTCCGGAAGGGTAAGCAGATCCTGCTCTACATATGGCACCAGTCGTGTTGCTCGTGTATGTCCAAATCAATGGATGATTTTATTTTTTTTTATTTATAAAGAAGGAGTATGGAACAATTATCGTGATCAGTTCGAAGTTTGGTTCAATTTTGTCGAAACTTCGCGGATACATTATTGTCTGTAATGACAATAATTTGACCTCATCTGGATATAGATACATGCGACTTGTGATTTAACTTCATTTGGAAGATAATTGCATAATTGCTTAGCATGTTCAGAGTTTAAAACAATGTCAGCTGAAAATGTGAAACTAGGGAAGCCAACACGAAGACCGACTGCGATGTCTTATTTGTTAATTTTAGAAACAAGCCAATAAGCAATCTTCGGTGGTCATATCGATAGTTAAGGATGTTCGCTCCTCTTGTTTTTGATTTTTTGTCAGATATTCGGAATCCTCTGGTTTTATCCATGTTTTTCTATTAAGAAATGTTGTCCACTAATCCCTACTTTTCTTTACATAATTTTATTATATATAGTTTAAAAAGCCATATTTGAAAATCTCATAAAATTCTTGCTATTTTTTCAATGTTTTAGAAAGAAAAAAGGTGCCAATGTTAAATGTATGAAAAATCTAGAGATAATTATTTCCCGCCAAATTTTCAATGGCTTATATCTCGAAAACAAGCACACGGACCCTTCATTTTTTTCTGCTTTTTTAGTTCCTTCATTTATATACTATCCATGTATGACAGTCTTTCAAAAAGCTTGTTATTTTGAAACAGAGTATCGAACATCCTTAAGTAGATTAAATCAAGTCCCTAACGTTGATTTTACAAGTAAACAAATGAATAAAATTTGATAGTTTGAAAAATATCAAATATTGGCATCTAATGCAGCTTTAAAACTATGATGTAATATTTTGGGAAAGTCTTTGTCCTCCTTGTTAGCATTGCATAAAAGGTAGAGCATGTCTGAATTGATTGAAATATTGCAAGCTAAAATTATTTGTACTGAGTCTCATACTTTTACCTAATAAAGTTTCCAAACGTAGACATGATATTGTAGTTCTATTATATTAATTAACTTTGTGAATGAGTTCCATAGATCAATTAAATTTTCTCTCTCTCTTCTCTCAATAGGAAAAAAAGTGTTTGTCTCCAGATAAAAAAAATGCAACAGCACAAAAGATGGATATTTGTTCCTTACGTTGTAATTGTCAAATTTAAACTAAACATCGACGTTTAAAGTTGATTATATGCAATAATAAGTGGTAGCTGTGCAGTAACCTCACATTTTGTTACACACATGGACATAATGAAGTTACTTAAACATATTATATGAAACTTCACTAATATTCATACAACACTGATCTTTATCAGATCACACTAAATATTTGACTACAGAACACCTTTGCATGTAACATGTAATTATCTGCCTGAAAAAAGAGGGACGAAAGATACCAGAGGGACAGTCAAACTCATAGATCGCATATAAAACTGACAACGCCATGGTCAAAATAAAAAGACAAATAATAGTACAGATGACACAACATGGAAAACTAAAGACTAAGCAACACGAACCCTACCAAAAACTGGGGGATGATCTCAGGTGCTCCGGAAGGGTAAGCGAATCCTGCTCCACATGTGGCAACCGTCGTGTTGCTTATGTTATTACAAATCCGGTAAATAGTCCAATTCGGTAGGTCACATACGTCAAAAGGAAAGGTATTGTAGTTACGACATAAGGAACATATCCGATATCATCTGTGAAACGGTTATTCCATAACGGTCAACATACTCGTGATGGCGTCCGTAAAATTTACGAAGAGATGATTTCAACTTCACCATTTGGAATTCTTGGTTTAATAGCTTCCTTGTGAGCAGCAATCCTCTATCAAGGAAATAATGATAGGAAATACAAGCCCGGGAATATCGTATCAATTGGGAGATATATACTCCGTATGCAGGCGTTGCTGGAATGTTGCTACGTAGAAATGGAAAGTTCACAATTGGGAAGCTAAAATCATCTCTTTTGTCGTAAAGTTTTGTTTTCAACCGACCCTCATTGTCAATTTCTAGATGTAAGTCAAGATATGAGGCAGACTTAACTGTATCTGTAGTATCCTTTATATCTAGTTCGATGGGATAGATTTGTTCAACATAGTCACCAAATTTTGTATTATTTAGAGAGAGAACATCATCTATATAGCGGAGCGTAAAGTTAAAGGATATTGCTAGCTTCTTATCTTACTTCCTAAGAAGTTCCTGTATGAAGTCAGCCTCATAATAATAAAGAAACAAGTCGGCAAGAAGAGAGGCACAATTGGTTCCCATTGGAATTCAGACAGTCTGTTGAAAAACACGTCCTCCAAACGTAACAAATATGTTGTCAATAAAAAAATCAAGCATCTGGATAATGCCAGTTTCAAAGAATTTTTGTTTGAATCAGAGTGATTCTTTACAAAGAAGGATTTATCCCTCCCCAAGACAAGATACCTGTATCTACGATCACCGTTCTTTTTAATGAAAAAAAGTAATACCAACTCTTTCAATTTGTCTTTTAGTTTGAAATGGGGAATACTTGTGTAAAGTGTAGAAAAGTCAAATGTTTTAATACTATTGCAAGATGAGAGAGTCTTAGATTGTATGCGCTCTAAAAGATCTTTGGAATTTTTTAGTATCCACATCTGATTCACGCCACCTCTAGAATAGGCAGTTTCACAATAACTTTGGAGCACGGCTTTAATTGCTGATAAAATAGATGTCAATAATTTAGAAAAAGGTTTCGTGGAGCACTTGAAAGACCCAGCAATATACCGTTGTTTGTAAGGACACTTATGTAGTTTAGGTATCCAATACAGTGATGGAAGATCCAGTTCTTCATCTTTGGTTGAAATTCCAAAGGAACATAGAACAGACCTATGATTATCCAGGATTCCCTCTTTGGTAAGTGTCGGGAGGGTATATGTTGAGTTTCCAAGTGAATTGTCAATTATTATACCTAATTCATTTATCAAGCAGTTTATGTTATGATATTTACACACAAAAACGATGTTGTTTGGGGCTTTATCTGCGGGGACAACAACATATTTGTCTTGGAGGTAGGACAAGTGTTTTGCAACATTTGGGTCTTTAAAAATTGACGTAGCATGGGTATTGATAGGCCCATTTAGTTTCTTAATTCGGATTTGTATCAACGACCTCACAGCCTTAATCCATTCGGAAAGAGTATTTACGTCTTCTTTCTCGCGTTTAGCCTGTCATAATCCTCGACTGAATCCATCAGTATGTTGAAGTTGTATTTCCAATTGATGGATTTAGGCTCACGATATTTCGGACCTTTGGATAACAAATTTCGCAGGGAAGTGTTATTGACAATGATGAGGTCTCCGGTAATAACGTGGCCAGCCGGATTATATGTGAATTGGGAACAAGCACAGGTGCAATCAGGAGGTTTTCCAATGCGAACTGGTTTGAAAAGTCTGTGACTTGCAATATCCGAAATGAAAGCTGTAAATTGGTATTGGTTTGAATGAGGGTTTGTAACAGTGGTTTCCAAACATACATTGAACAGAGAATGAAGTTTTGAAAGGGTTAATGAATACAATTTCGTACGAATGTGATGAATACCTAAATGGTTTTGTATAAATGGCAGCAAGTTATTAATAGAGACATCATGAAAATGCAAGTATTGGACACATAGAAATATCTAATTGCTTGAATGACTACATGTTATTATGAGCTACTATATGACATGAGAATGACACAAGAATTCTGAAAGAAAGATATATTATAAATATTCATAAATTTTTGAATTAAAACAGCATCCCTGGAATGACGCCACATAAGAATTTTTTGTCTATTTCTCCCAATATTCAGTTTTAGATTTGTGGGAATTGGCTTTGTAGGAAGTGATCAAGGACAAACTACAGTATACCACAACAAACCCATATAAGACGGGCTTATGAGACCACACTTATGAGTGTATGCACAACCACATAAACCACATCTTATTTAAAATTATGACACAGCAAAGCACTTCAGAGTTTTTTTAGAAAGCTAAAACTTGTTTTTAATTTAACACATTTTTGGTTTGTAGTCGTTATTGATGTTGAAGTTAAATATCGAGAGGTAAAACTAATTCAGAAAATTGGCACAACAAACAAAATAATGACAACACCAATCGATCCAAATGATCCAGGTCCTCAACCTATAAGATGGACGAACAATGTAGCTTGGCAAACTGCTGAATTAGAATTCAATAGTAAATTTCCGGATTTGGGAAATCATCCACATATGGATCCGGCAGGCGATACACATTTTGTCACGGATTTTAAATATGGTATTATTTATGCTACCATGGAGCTACGTTATGACAAGGGTATGCTATTATAAATATTGTGTAAATATTCAAACTCGCTTTGGCGTGAACAAAAATGAAAATAAAATACAAACCAGGATAAAAGATTTCCAAGTTTTAGAAGTCGAACTTTCATATAGCAATGATAAATCAAAGTACTGAAGTACTATCTACTCGGATGACCTCTAGATCTGTTGGTTGAGAAATAAATGATGGGAATTTTATCTTGCTGTAACACTGAATGTACTGTTTATATAATTTACTTATATGCGTCTTCTATCATTATAATTTGGATTGCTGCTTTCATATCCTGATATGCGAATGTTTATTCAATGCGCATATTCTATTCTAATGATAGTGTATTGCATGAGGACAGCAGGCACTCTCCTGCAATAATTTGCATTTTCTAATTAGCTGGATTTGTGCAGGCAACCTTATTTCTATACTTGATCGGCTAAATGTTTTAATCTTCTACATATTTTAGTACTCAATATACATGATATAGATTTGTATACTATGCAAGTTATTAGGAAAAATGGTTCGTTTAAATGCGTTGGTCTACTATGTCAAATAATGGCCGGGTACCAGTCTATGCAACCTTTGACTACTGATGCTGATATGTCATGGTTTGAGAAATTTACCCACGTGCATTATTGCTACAAATTCGATTTCGACTATTTTCAAACTAAGATTAACCCGCATACACACAGATTAATTATTTTTTTACTGATATATATTTCTTACGAAAAAACATGTCGATATTACAAATAAATGTTCTTAAACAAATATTCTCGTGAAATTTCATTCAAAATAATCATATACATGAAACGATAAAGAATGTTATTTTTCACTCGATGAAGTCATCGCATTTATATATATATATTTATATATATATATATATAATACCGTTTCGATTCCTAACATCACTGAAGAGACATTAATTGTCGAAATCCGGATATGGTGTACAAAACCTTTGCACCTTTTGTTTGCGGTATATCATCTTTTCCGCAAGTTCATTGTTTTCTGTTTAGTATTAAATTTAAAATTAAGATCCATTTATTACATCGGTGATCCGTTTATTTGGCAATCGCCAATGGCAGTCAGCAGGGTTTAAGAACATTTGTTGTTCGACCTGTTAGTCAAATGCGTTTTGTTAAAATATACTTTTTCACTTTTTTTGTCTTTTGGAAAATGTTGTTTGTGCTGTATTTAGACCCCTCTAACAAGAAATTTGTTTTGCATGCACACGTATAAAAATTGCGGTTTTTATCCAACGCAATCATAGGTTTGAACGTTGTTTTCAATTTAGACTTGTTTATATATATATATATATATAAGTGTCTATAAATAGCAGCACATGACATACAAATCTATGGGAGTGTGGATTAATCAGTACAGAGATTAATTCAATTACACAAATAAAATTATAGATTGCCTAACAATGTAATTTTAACACACTATTTAGTATGTAAATATAAGAATGTTTAAAATATTTACAAAATGATGAAAATAAACGCAATATTTCGCTCGACTAACTAGCTTTATCAAGCGTGCATCTATCCAGGTGAAATCGGATTAGATGATAAGAAACTTTTGCAGCTCAATGTATATGTTGCACTTGAATTTAGCTGCCTTGAAAATAATACATAATTTGGATGAAGTTCAAGATTTTTACAAAATTGGTAGTTGAAGTTAGCAACGTCCATTGGCCAATATTACAGGATAAAAAGGACGATGCTGTGTACTAAATTATTCTTTATCTTTCCTGTATCTTTTCTCATCTTTTTCGTTAAGACCATCAGGTTCTAAAGTGTGGAGTTGGTGGATCCAAAAATTTTCTCTTCTCCTTCTCGCCGTGGTGTCCCACTCGGTGTTGACTTCTATGATTTGGAAGGTAACATTTGTAAAAATCTTGAACTTCATCTAAATTATGTATTATTTTCAAGGCAGCTAAATTCAAGTGCAACATATACATTGAGCTGCAAAAGTTTCTTGTCATCTTCATCCGAGTTCACCTGGATAGATGCACGCTTGATAAAGCTAGTTAGTCTAGCGAAATATTGCGTTTATTTTCATCATTTTGTAAATATTTTAAACATTCTTATATTTACATACTAAATAGTGTGTTAAAATTACATTGTAAGGCAATCTATATATATATATATATATATATATATATACGCAGTAATGCGTGTTTAAAAGCACACTTATGCCTCGTTCACACGTACATTTAATTTGAATTAAAAGAATATCCGTACAACAATTATGCACTATGCTGAAGAGAGAAGATCACTTATTCAATTGTCTAAATAGTTATAATTACAATAATCACTTCAACAATTGAATTCACAAAATGTTTTCTAAATCTTTCTGGCAACATTCTCTCATTGTCGACAAGGTAAGCGTCGGTGAGATATGCATACATATTATTATACATTCAATTTTCTTTTATCTTATTGTAACCAACAAAAACTTAAGATTGCAAAGAAACTAATTCTCTTATTTATATATGACCAACATTGTTACGTAAATGGATTTTTCGTCACAAACTGTTATTTATAAGTTGCTCATAACCTACTTAAAATGTGTTAAACTTGCATATTTTAGATAACAAAAATATTCTTTTGTCGATAGAATACACACACACACACACACACATTTCTAAGTTTTTTTGCAACAATATACATATTTTAGGCGGAAATCATTCTACAGAAGTTCGCAGTTATACCTGCTTTTCAAGCGAAAACCGACCAATATTAGATACACATTGCAACAGGAAAGGCCCAAGCGGTGCAGTTGATATTGCAACCTGGCAAAAAAGGCATGGTTACAGGTAAAATTAATAATTGACTAGTTTGATTATTCTTTATACTTTAACCAAAACTGTTCTTTTGTTACACCAGGGTCAATCTTTATTTAAACCTTATTTTAGAACGTTTGTTAACTTCATGGACCTGATTCAGAAGCTATTATCGTGTATTTCAATTTTATTTCACATAGATTGACTTTCAAATGGACCTTAAAGAGTGGAGGATACTTGAAATATATTAATAGAGAGGCAACAGACAGCAACGTGATACGGGTATCGTTAAACGGAAAGACACATTCGCAAAGTTACATTTTTCAATGGGATCTCATAAAACCTTACCACCAGTGTGTTGCTGAAAAGAGCAAATGTTCAAATCCTTCTGTGAAAACAACAGATGTGACAGAAAAGGTGACGTAAATGTTAAAATAGTTGAGACCTACGTATCGCTGGAATTTATTTCATGGGAAAACGAAGTAATATTAATTTTTCTTTTAGTTTTATAGTACAACAAATAAATACGGGTTACAGAGGAAAGTGTAGTGAGAATGTCATACATGTCTAAAATAAGCGATATAGATATCTAAATTGGGTTTATAAGTTATAAGTTCGATATACATACTGCAAAATATGAAAACAAAAGGGCCATTTTATTTCAAATAGATCCTTAAGATTCAGTATAAAAATAAGAAGATGTGGTATGATTGCCAATGAGATAACTCTCCACCAGAGACAAAATGACATAGGAGGTTAACAACTATACGTCACCGAACGGCCTGAACCAGGGCAAAAACCCCGTATCGCATAGCAAGCGATAAAAGGCCCCGAAATGAGAAAACTAACGGCCTGATTTGAGCTATGTATGTACAAATCAATAAGCGAAAACAGATATGATTTACAGCAACAAACGAGATCTACAGAGTTACGGACTCCTGACTTGGGACAGGTACATAATCCGGTCTTTTAATGGGTTTAACATTACTTATATTATATGTTATTCCAGTAAATACTTAAGATTTCATATTGAAAGCACGCTGAAACCAACGCAAATTTTGACCATAACAGTAAAAATATGAATAAAGAGGTACACTCTATATAAATTCTTCTTGGTACCAGCATGTTATAAAGTGTAAACTGGAAACAATTGGAAATGCTTATTTAAGCCAGGGATTTGTCAGTTTATTTTCGACTAAAGAGTTTGAATGTCCCTTTGGTATCTTTTTCTTATCTTTTAAGTGAAGGAATTGAACTTATTCGCTTCGAAATTAATTTTGAATAGGCTGTTCGAACTGTTTTTATTCACTAAGAAATACACACAAAAAATGATAAAAAAAGAATTTGTTTGTGTTGATTAATTCATTGTATCACTGTGCTAGAATTGCTGGTGCTATTTTTCTTTTTGGCAAGCTATTTTACAATAAAAGGAAGACATTATCTCTCATGATATTTTATAAGCACTCAAATGTGTATCTAAGCACCTTGTTACATAGATGTCTATTGTTTAGAAGTGTTTCATTTAACAAATATTGACTCTATGTATATTATACTTATTTTTGAGAAAAATTAAACCTTAATTTGTATAACAAGTTTCATACTACGTAAAAAATACAGTGAAATTGAGCGTCCGGGCAATACATAATCCATGTGAAAACCATCATTGCAGTAACAAAAATAAATACTATGATTTCAGTATACTGACCTTAACCTATTAATTATGGGCGACCTACATTTGCGCGAATTTGAATATGACAAGCATTACGTTTGCGCGAACTTACCTGTAATTTACCTGAGTTTTCACCTGTGATTTAAGTATTAGATACAATACAAAGGTAACAAAGAAACAGGCCGGTAACAACCGTTGCCGGATAGTTTTTCTGCACGAGTAGTCAGGTCAAGGTCCGAGGCGATAGCCGAGGACCTTGACCTGACTACAAGTGCAGACAAACTATACGGCAGGTTGTTTCCGGCCTGTTTTTAGTTACCTTTGTTTTGTATCTGACTTGTACGACGTTTCAAGAAGGAAGAAGTACATTTTGCATTTAGAAGAGGTAGCAAAACTAAAGATATTAGAAACTTAAATGGCCATATACCAGTTAATGTAAGTTACAGTTTAAACTCAATTTTTTTTTCTCACTTCCCTTCAGCGGGGAATTTTTTTCTCAAAAAATTCAAGAATCTAATAATTTATATAAAAAGAACCATTTCACGTTAAAGGTGAATGTTATACACATTTGAGAATTTTTGAAATGCAACTTCGCAAGTAAGTAATGTATAAAAAAAGATTTGAGAGGTAAGCAAGCTACCATTTGAATTTTATTTGGGGGAAGGGGGGGGGGGGGGTTAAAATAAATTTAAAATAAACAGGCTTCATCCTTTTTTAGTTGAAAGAATGCATGATGTGCCATTCCAGATCCCCCCCCCCCCCCCACCCCCCTCCCCCCCCCCCTATTCCCCCTTAAAAATTCGTAAAAATCGTACGTCTGCCGCCAAATATATGAATTCAATATATATGAATTCAATAACAATATAAGTGAATCAAAAGAATGAATTTCCTATCTCATTAGTGAATGAAATGTTATGAAAAAATGGATTTTGTCTTGTTATTAGATATATATAGGCATATATTTTGGAATAAAAAAAATGTTCATGCTTATATTTTTATATGTCTCTGACTGATAGTGTTGATCAGGATTAAACACGTGTCATTATATGATCCAATCAGAGCTTACCGTCCAAAATTGATGACATAAGTTGAATGATTTTCTGCCAGATTTGCTGCCTATTTGAACATGTACTACACGGACACTTTTTATTTATAGGATCAATCGTGCATTGGTGAGTTGATAGGGATTTTATCTTTTGATTAGATTTGATTTTTTTATATATATTTCCTGTCTTTTTTATTGTGAAGTATAAACGTTGGTACCAGCATTTCTTTCAGCATTGTCCAGAATACTATCCATGTCCATATATTGAAAAAAAAACATTTACGGACCGACCATTTAGCTTCAAAAGGGGGTGTGTTCTTTTCTGAGTAAGAAAATTATTTAGTTTTTCAACTATATAATATATTACATATTTTTTCTCATAAAATTTGGGATCAAAATGTTTTTTTTAGGAAAAAACCATAACTCACCTTTTGAAGTTAAATGGTTAATCCGTTAGTGTACTAATATGAATAGTTACTGGAATTGTTTGAAAAAAATATAGTTATTGATGCTAACGTAAATATTTTAATTAAAAAGACAGGAAATATGTCGGTGAAACAAAAAGTTCAAATCTAATTGAAATTAAAGTGCCCATGAACTCACTGATCATGCACGAGTGATTCTATTCATAAAAAGTGTCCGTGTAACAACTAAAAAGTGTCCGTGTATCATCTAAAAAGTGTCCGTGTAACACCCGTTAATGTACTGTTTTTCTATAGCTCTGCTGGGGGCAAAGTCGTACAATCATAAGAATGACATGGAAAATGAGTTATGTCGTTGGTTGTTGTCTATCAAATTTGTTTTTTATTTATTGTTTTGAACAGAATTTGGCAATCGTTCCACGTCTTATTTTTTATATTGATACATATATATTAGAGAAGTCTTTATTCGATTATAAAAAGATTGAAAAGCACTACATTTATGTAAAAGAAACGTTTTGAATAAAATACAGTGAATATCCCATAGGAACATACAGTAAATACATGTATATCTAGAGTAACAATCCATTAATCAGTCCTTCCCTGGTACTTATACCATTGCGATTTCAGATAACATTGGCGAGCAATTTTCTCAGTTTGAAATTTTAAAAATTGTTGAACGGTAAACTGAATTTTGTCTTCTACTGTGCGCTTTACAAATAGCTTGGTTATCGCTACCGCGAATTCTAAGTCAGCTGAACTTGCTGTATAATCTAAATGAAGGTGTAAATGGCTGGATGAGTAGAATAAAACTGTCGGGAAGCATTTCTTTTTTACATTTTTTTTTAATTAATCCGCGCAAATGTAGTGAATTTTCAACAGGTAAATTTCGCGCAAAAAAAAACGCGCCGTTAAGTACATATTTTTTGTGTGCTTTAACACATTAGACACCAATGTAGACACGTGATTAATTAAGCCTTGGCCGCAGAACGGACGCTGCTTTTAATGTTAAATCCAAATTAGCATGATGAAAAAATCATTGTGTATATATTCGCTGCAGATGATTAGAATTTGAAAACAAGTTGCTTTTTTTTTTTAAAAGTCAATACGTGAACCTTTAGTTAGAACTTTTTTATGCTAATTATTATTTCAACTGAATTGTAAATTTTATCTCAGTATTTTCATTTCCATGTGTGTGGAGGATAATATTTCCTTTTTATTGTAAATCAGGACAATTATGGCATGTTGTGAGTGGTGTTAAATATAAAGTAGGGAGATAAGGAATGTTTTAATTTCAAGAGTTCATTTCTGGATGGTGTTAGCTTTCATTTTTACCAGTGTGAAATGTTAAACTACTACTAATGGATGACACTTCTAGGGTGTTTATTGGTAGAGGTATATTTCACCTAGAATCCCTCGGTAATTTTATATATTTTTCTCTTTAAAATACATATTTCAGAACAAGTAGGATTGTTTGTCTTATAAAATGTGGAAGTTTTATTCCTACCAAAAAAAGACAAAATCTACTTGCTTACCATTTTATTTTGTGCCGTAATATCCTGTTCCACATTAGAAATGGGTTTGGATCTAGCTAATACATTCAATTTGCTGCTTATACATGTATACTTAATATACCTGTCCAAATCCGGAGCTTTTTTGTTTGCTTATCATCGTGTCTGTTTTTCGTTTGTTTTTGTATAAAAAGATTGCCATTGATCAAGTTATATCTTGTACAACACTGGTCAATTTGATGTCATTTAGCTCGCTTTGCTAAGACTCAACATTCAACGCCATGTTTATTGAAAAGTTCTCTCATTGGCAATCATAATTTACCAAATATTATATAATCATATCAGTTGCAGGATAATTCGATTATTATGTCAATCAACATACGTAATAAATCTCAAAACTTTACACTGTTTTTGCTAACTTATGTTAACTTTGTTGCCTATAATTCAGAAATTTAACAGTGTTTCGGGATTTTTTGCTAAAAGTTAACTTTTTAAGCATGGGTCCCTTTTTAAAAGTCTCCCAACTACTACCTCATATATGTGAACTTAAGTATAAGGAAAATTTTGTTCGCTATGTTAACGAAATCTTCAACTTGCTCTATTTTGCCTGTGAAGACCATAACACCGTCATCTCTATATTGACAGTGTAATTTGATGTTTACTTTCCATATGAACTTATCTAAGATATTTATTAATAGGACAGACAGATGCAGACATGGGCATGATGGTCAAAATATACCACCTAAGGAGGGGCGCTCCTATAATTTGTTTGTATAACTTTCCATTAAACTCAAATTTATTGTTTTTTAGAATTAATTAAACAAATGCAGTTTATTCTTTCTTGTTAAGAATCTTTAAAGGATATTCGTTTGTGTCAATTATTTTTTCTGCATTGATAACTGTTTCTTTTAAATATCCAATGATCATATTTGTGTATATTTACGTTTCATCATAGGCAATAAGAATGTTTTCCCTTTTTACCTCGTGTGTTTTATTCATGAAATCTTTTGTATCTTGAACTTTAAAGTTATGCCTCTTCAAAAATGGTCGCATGCGTCTCGTGGGAGAGTTACACTTATTGATGATCAGTCGTAAGGAACATTAATTAATGTCTCCTACTAAGTTGACCATTTCGCAATGCCTCATTAATTATTTGTAGATTAATTTAATTAATTTTTGAAAGACTGAGGTACATGTGTCCATGTTTTGAATCATTATTATTCTTTAAAAATTATATGTATGGGAATCTATTTCTTTTTTTTTTCTGTATAGATTATCAACTATATCTTTAATTGCCATATAGCATATAAGTGAGTTAGCGATCTGTGTAAAGTTCTTTATTGCCAAGTTTTAGATATATATATATATATATAAACAAGTCTAGATTGAAAACAACGTTCAAACCTATGATTGCGTTGGATAAAAACCGCAATTTTTATACGTGTGCATGCAAAACAATTTTTTTGTTAGAGGGGTCTAAATACAGCACAAACAACATTTTCAAAAGACCAAATGAGTGAAAAAGTATATTTTAACAAAACGCATTTGACTAACAGGTCGAACAACAGATGTTCTTAAACCCTGCTGACTGCCATTGGCGATTGCCAAATAAACGGATCACAAGGTGTAATAAATGGATCTTAACTATAAATTTAATACCAAACAGAAAACAATAAACTTGCGGCAAAGATGGTATACAATTAATGTCTGTTCAGTGATGTAAGTAATCGAAACGGTTATTGGAAGGCCACATAATTTATATATATAAACGTATGGAGGTGCTCTTAATTGCAGGAAGCTAATACAGATAAGAATAAATGTTCCGAATGAACAATAATAAAGGTTCCGAATATTCCTCCATAGACCATATTTCTAACTAATAATATGCGTGAACCCTCAGGGGTTCACGCAATTACACTAGCTGTAGGATACATTCATTCACTATAGTGATTCGGTTCGGCTATGACGTATTCACAGAGCCGTAACTTTCAAAAGTTCAGTTTGTGGGTTCCTTGTGTAGATTAATCCAGAAAAGAACTTTGGACGCACGAAATTTATAAAGTGTTATTTTCATTCACTTCAGAAGTTATATTTTATTTTATTTTCTTCAATTACTTTTTGGGTTGTGTCTCTTCTGCTTGTAATTGACATATAATCGTCACGAACACTCCGTTTCTCAAATAAAATATCTATCCAAAGATTTCATTTGTGATATGCATGAACTATTTATGTATATCTATTTTTGAAATTTCATGTCTATTACATGTATTTCCAAAAACTCACATGTCTATTTTCTTTACTCTTTAATCGGTTATGCACATTGATTTGATTCATATGGATTCAAAATAATAAAGGGGATTCGCAATCCCTACCTGTCAAATCCGATGTGGATACTTAAAAAAAAAACGGTAAACATCTGTTAGAGTATACGTAGTAAGTCGTATACAATGCATTTTTATCACTTGCATATTTGAACGTCAAAACTTAGAACAAAGGAAAATGAGATGATTTCTATCCGCATGCACCAAATTTAAAAAGTGTATTTTCCTTTACAGGCGAAGAGTCAATGCCATTGCCTAGTGTCTGCATGAAAGCACTAGCCCAGAAGTTCGTGCTTCAAAAATTGACATAATTACCGACAAACCTTTCATAGATTGTCCGCAGAGCTATATTGAAATCATTAAGAAACTAGGGTTCTAACTCTTTCAGGCAATGTAACCTTAGATGAATTTGATTATTCGTTTTAGTCCCTTTTGGTCATATTGGCTCGACACGTATTCAAGACCTAAACATCCTTGGCTTTCAAATCTCTGGGAACCCCATTGTGGTAAATCCAGAAAGCCCTTTGTAAATCTTTTTTTACAAATCGCTGGCTGGTAAAATAAATGTGATTTTATAAATTTAACATATTTCTGTAGATAAGGTTGAATATGTATATAATAATACAGAGATGCGTGGGTATTTCAACCAAGTACTCTTGTCATGAAAAGATCATTTTGTCCATAACACGCATAAATAGCTTCAGAACAGATTTAGTCTTTCCAAATGGCTAGTTCTGTTCAGTCGACGTTTACTGCACCTCTCAGTAACATAGGTCAAAATCCCTTGTGTTCCTCAAAGTGAGAGTCTCACTCATATATGTAAACACATATTTGTAATTAATTTGCTTTGTGAAAGGGATATTTTATCCATTATACATAAAGGGCCCTTTCGTTGTAGGCAAAATTGCAAACAAAAATAATCTCACTCCAAAACTTAACATACTATGTAAAAACGAACCTTCATACATATCAAGGTTTACAATATGGGCAGAGGAATTTAAAGAATAGTCACCACTTACGCTAACCTGAAATAAATTGAGCATGGTGATTGTCTTTTCCCTCTTGATAGATAAGTGTATTTGATATGTTCGGCCTGTGACACCTCTCTTTAGAAATTGCTGATAGACTTAGAACAAAAAATGCCCATGCAAAGTTGACCTTACGTGGTTTTTATTTTACATTTAGGCCCCTTTTGGTCATAAAGCTCTTCTATTTATGAACCTACTGTGTTTTTATTGCCGCTTGATTCTTGGTTCTTGTCTTATTCTCACCAAAGTCTATATTATTTGAATCCCCAAAGGTGACTGGGAAATAGTAATATGGTCCCTTCGGTTTTCTTTCCGACCGGCTGTAAAACACTTGCCAAAGTCGTGCGTCTGTTTTTGGTGTGCGGGATGTACAAGTACGTACCCACGGCTGTTCAAAATTGGCACGTTAACCCCGATCGATGCCTCATGTAAAGAGAGTGTTACGCTCTCCGTACGTTAAGAACCATTGCAATAACTCTTCGAGAAGTTCGTAGATGACCTGTTGCAGGAAAACATATCTGTTCCTGTCCAATATACCCTTATTGTCTAGTGTCAGTAAAATATTCCCCGACCTTTCGTCGAGAATGCTCTATTATAGGACATACATATTGTATTTATTGTTTATTTGTTCTCGTCCTGAACATGCATTTAATTTTTGCCACTGGACGTTAAGCAACCAACTATAATCAAGCAGTCAGTTATATGAAATTTGGCCACATACTGTACCAAGTAATGGGAAATTTACTTTATACAATTTAAATATACAGTTCATGAACAGTAAAATGGAAGGTCACTAAAAAAAATAATACAAAATGTGGTTGCCTATACCAATTTAGACTATTTTGTGCGATGTAATTTGTCGTCTTTGTATTTGTTTTCTTTGGAGTTGGGATTTGCTGATATTTTTTGTAGTCTATTGCAATGTCCAAGATTCTTATTATTTTTGGAATGGTTGTGATATTTTTTCTGTTTATGAGGAAATAACATCAAAAATGTGGAGCATAATGAATAACCCGTGTAGGCTGTTATTTAAAAGAGTGCACCACATTTTTTAGGTTATTTTGAATAGACAGAAAAAAAATATTACAGTCATTCCATATACTTTAATTCTAAATTCCATTTCTAAGGTGTAAATCCCGAAAAAAGCGTTGATGACGTCACGGTCACATTACACAATTATGTTCATGAGCTGATAGACAAAAAACTTTCATCCAATCAGAAGACGTGCTACATCCAAAATTTAATTATTTCATTTGGTAACATGCAAAGTGTATTCAAATAGTATTTCATTCAATAATACAATATCATTCAAATTTAATAGTTAATAGATATAAGATGTGGTACATGTATGAGTGCCAATGAGACAACTCTCCATCCAAGTCACAATTTGCAAAAGTAAACCATTATAGTTCAAAGTACGGCCTTCAACACGGAGCCTTGGCTCATACCGAACAGCAAGCAATAAAGGGCCCCAAAAATGACTAGTGAAAAAAAAATGAAAACAACACGTTATAAATTTCATGCGTTCGAAGCGCTTTTCTGGATTTACCTTCATCGGGAACGCTCAAGGCCAAATATTTGAAAGCCAAGGATGTATACGTTTCTGTATAATTTCAAAATTTATAAACGGGCAATTTTAGATAGTATGTTATAAAACATGTCAGTACCGAAATACTGACCACTGAGCTGATGATACCATCGGGGACTGATAGTCCACCAGCAGGAGTATCGACCCAGTGATGCTAAAAAAATTGAAAACAACACGTTATAAATTTCATGCGTTCGCACCATTTAAACAGGAAAACCAACGGTTTAATCTATATAAAAAACATGCTTTGCCTTTTCCACATTAAATTCAATATTATTTTTTCTCTAATTCTTCGTCAATTCATCCCTTTCTGCACCCATTGTATAAAAAATTTAATCAACGTGTGGTTCGTTTGATCTCGACAGTTAAATTTTAAATATTTAAAACGCTCGGCGAGCCTCGCGTTTTAAATTTGAAAATTTAACTGTCTCGAGTGGATAAATATCGTATCACACTCGGTGCAGTGGTAGAATCTTTATATATATATTGCTTTTAAATGAAATAGGAAAATAATGCATAAGAAAACACCTCATGATATAAGTATTTCTATTTTCTGATTAAAATAAAAGTAAGATTATCAACTACCATTTATAAATAGTCATTAATTATAGACAGAGAGATCAACACGTGATGTTATTGCTCGTAATGTGAATATTTTTTTACTCCGGACATAAATTTATAACAAATTAAATGACCATTTCGTCATTTCATAATTGCTTAAATGTTAGTTTTGTATTGAGTGTTTTGTAAACGTTGTTGTCTTTTCTTCGTTTTACTTTGTTTTGCAATGGTGTTGTAAGTTTTGAATGTCCCTTTGGCATCTTCTGCCTTTTTTAAAGCCTTTTCCAACCATACCATTCCCAACAACAGAAACTCTTAGCAGGAATGTTAAACTGACCAAATATATTTCTTTGTAGATCAATTACTTTTAAGACTTGTAGTACATGTATTACAAAAAAAAACTCCGGTAATGAAGACAAATATTCAAGTATGAACGATGTATTCGCTTTGTTTTAATAGGCAAACGTACATATCTCGTGGGATGGATGGAAAGATGACATGGCTGGACTCCATCATTACGAGTATCAAGTGTTTGAGTTGGAATCTGATGGCTCAAAATTAGTGCAAGGAACAACGATTGTGGCAAAAGATTTAAACATCACCATTCATCATACAAATGCAAGTACAGAAAATACAAATTGTTAATTTAAGGTTCTTAAAAAAATAAATTTTAAATGTATAATGACATCTTCATTCGAAATTCAATGTTTGCAATTCGATGATGAGTTTGAAATTTTATATTTAAAAGAGCCTATCAAGAAAAAAGTGTTTGGATTCTTTAACTGGCCATTAATAGTAAGTAACACTTGATATTGCTTAGAAATATGAAATGTTCGTACCTGAAACAATTATCATTGTTGATAAAGACTAATTACTTGGTACATTATTCCGTGTTCATTTACAAATAAGTACAACGCAAGCACTAATAGAGGTTAGGATGACATGATTCCGTAGCATCAGGTTAAGTATTTTGAGACGCTTTCAGTTCTTCCCAGCATTACGATGTACAGTGTAATTTTGTATTATTTGTTTGCTTGTTGTTATAATTTACTTTACCAGTTTTGTAGCGTTCTGTGATTACGTGGCAAAGTTTTATTTAAGTTCTTCTCTATTAGGTGTTCAATTGATAGACTAATGAGATGATTTTTGAGCTTTGTAAAAAAAACACTTTCGAAAATGATGAAGATCTTTAGTATTTCTTTAAATACATTTCAATGTTAAAGTCCTTTACGGGTATATGGTGATTGATATTTGATAGTCTCTATCGATTTAGTTTACAAGAGGCCTAGTTAATCGAAACGAGAGCTGGACACATTGTCCTCTCGATGTCTTTTAAATTTTGTATCATGTCATAGTGTGTCTTTCCAACGAAAGTGTTTGATCGACATCTCCTTTTGTATATATATTAGACACACAAATTTTTGCAGACTTGTTGTTTATTCTTTTTCGCTTTTTTATAGTTTTTTTAAATATATAAATATTAAATATTAAATTTGTGTTCACAAAGGCTGTTATAACTTTGACGTCACCAGGAGTATACTCCACAACAGTCATTATCTATGACAAAGCACTCAATTATAAGGCTACACGATGTGTGATCTTTTACGACAACCAGTCCAAAGTTGATACAATGGCAGGGAAAAGAACTATTGTTGAACAAGCATCAAAAGGGACAAATTATACTTGGATTTCTGTGAGTGACAAAACTTTAAAAGTATCATGGATGGATCGGTTTATTAATATTAGACATAAACATAATCATTGGTTGGATAATGTCGGTAGTCTTTCTAACGTTGACAGTGAATATGACGATCATGTTGGCAAACGTGGTGTAGACGAAATTTCAAATGCTCATGGTAAGAGAATCTACTTTGCACAAGATCATGTTTTCTCTGACTGTTAATTACGTCTTTACACTAAATCCATTGGATGTTGGATGTGTACTGATTGATATTTAAGTCTTAGATGCATGATTTTTTAATAAGTTGTTATTGGCGATGAAATAGCAGTCAGTAACTGCAAGTACTCTCAGATCCGCCTTTATTGTCTTTTTTTGTTGTTGGGATGTATAAATACACGTCCGGTCTGTGTTTTTTTTTAGAATTGTTTATTCTTTGTATCGATATGATAAGTTAAGCCCTTTTCAACTGATTTTTATAGTTTGTTCTCTTGTTGTACTTTGGTACTGACATGAGTTTCAACTTCCTCAGACAAAGTTGACCTTAGATGGATTTGAGGTCATTTTGGTCATTTAACTGTTTTGGTTCTTATATATCCTTGGCTTTCAAATTTCGGGTTTTTTGGCGTTTCCGATGGAGGTAAATGTAGAAAAGGGCACTGGACGCATGAAATTTATAATGTGTTGTTTTCATTTTGTTCTGTTACACCACTGTTTTACACATGTCATTTTGGAGCCTTTTTTAGCTAACTATGCAGTATGAGTTTCGCTCATTGTTGAAGGTAGTACGGTGCCTACAGATGTTAACTTCTGTATCATTTGGTCTCTGGTGGGGAGTTGTCTCATTGTCAATCATACCACATAGTCTTATTTATATATATACAGTATACTTTCACTAGTTAATATATGTAGTAGTGTAAATACCATATCGATGAGGAAAAAAACATATCGTAAGAGATTTAACAATGAAGTCTTTCGTTCTATTCACAAGTAAATCTATCGATAGACAGTCGCTCGTGGTCAATCAAACCATGTTGTCTATGTTTATGTTAGGAACCTTAATTAACATATATAAGATTTTTCCTGAAAGTAACCGAACTAGGTCTTACTGACTCTTGACAAAAGTCTGAAATGGGTTTTGACATGCGAAAATATTTTAAACATCAACTTAAACGCATAAGAGAACGAAACGTTATTGTCCAGATTTTGTAGTTGATATAAAAATAAGAAGATGTGGTATAATTGCCAATGAGACAACTCTCCACATTAGACCAAATGACACAGAAATTAACAACTATAGATCACCGTACAGCCTTCAACAATGAGAAAAACTAGTACCATGTCATATCAAAACGTTCCTTTTACATGAAAAATAAATTATAGATGAAAGGGAAAAGACTGTATTTCTCTTCTCAGATTAATCTTTGTTCAATAGTAAAGAGTGAATTGTTAAGCTGAACTAAGTTATTGCTTTCGAATGATTTCATAAAGCTGTAAATGGGTATGGAATAATGCTAAAATAATCATGCTAGCTTAGTTGGATGGCATCTTTTATAAATATTCTCGAAACTGTACACATATATTTAACTTCAAAAATTTTAACTCATCAATACAAAGCAAAGAAACAAATATTTAGGTAAGGAAAATTATAACTAAATATCATTTTTTTTTTTGGAAAAATTTGAAAATAGGTGTGGTGAGATTTGAAGTGAAATATGAGGTTTATAGTCCAGCACTGTCGGCCAAACAAGCCCTTACACCAACAGTGGATGTTCTATCACAGTTTGGACATATCAATGTACCATGGAATGACGGGGAAAGATTAGATATAACTATAAGGGCTTATGACATATTAGAAAAATTTGCAGAAGAAACGATTATAGTTTATAAAGATGTCAGTCCTCCTCGCATTGAAAACTTATGGTTATCACGTGGGGATCATGTAAATATATCTGTTCACAGTATTGAAGATTTTTCAAAAATGACGTAAGTAGATACGCAATTACTTGATAATGTTTTTTTATTGGAATACATTTTTACATGTGCATAATTTAATTGATAATACCAGTTACAGACAAATGTACAGTTGTTTATTAAAATATCAAGGTATTCCAGCATGTTGCGGAATGCGTTTGTGGGTGATTGGACGGTTTATGTATATATTGATTTGTTTTAATTTTTTTTATAATGTATTGTTTTTTCTTCTTTCATAACGTTAATGAAATCTAACATTTTTGGAACCTTGCTAACATCACTGCTGCTTTTTTCTTCACATCTATGAAATTTTACAGCATTGAATGGGAAGCGTTTGATTTTGACAGTGGATTAAATCAGGTTGAATGGCGCCTATTTGATAATCACTCTTCCAATTTCATTCTTCACGGAAAGGCTGAACTGCATGCTCAAGGCATGGCACAGGTATTTCTTCATTTAAAAATAATTATTAGAAATAGAACAAGAAACAAATAATAAGCTGAATTAATTCATGGCAACAATTTTTCAGATCTTTTTATAATGGTATTCTCAATTACTTAGTCAAATTGAGGGCTTCAACACGGACCAAGATCTCATACCTCACTGCCAATCTTATACAATCTAAGAGTCACTCATCTTGTAATAGTATTAAAACATTTGACTTTTCTACACTTCACACAAGTATTCCCCATTCCAGACTTAAAGACAAATTGAAAGAGTTGGTATTACTTTGTTTCATTAAAAAGAATGGCGAACGTAGATACAAGTATCTTGTCTTGGGGAGGAAAAAATCCCCGAGGGTATCACCAGCCCAGTAGTCAACACTTCTGTGTTGACTTGAGTTATCATTGATATGTTCATAATTATAAATTAACTCTTAACAAAACTTTGAATTTTTGAAATACTAAGGCTTTTCTACCTCAGGAATAGATTACCTTAGCTGTATTTGGCAAAACTTTTAGGAATGTTTGGTCCTCAATGCTCTTCAACTTCGTACTTTATTTGGCCTTTTTAACATTTTTTGATTCGAGCGTCACTGATCAGTCTTTTGTAGACGAAACGCGCGTCTGACGTAAATATAAAATTTCAATTCTGGTATCTATGATGAGTTTATTTACAACCACTGGGTCGATGCCACTGCTGGTGGAGTTTTAATTCTCCGAGAGTATCACCAGCCCAGTAGTCAGTACTTCTGTGTTGACTTGAGTTATCATTGATATGTTCATAATTATAAATTAACTCTTAACAAAACTTTGAATTTTTGAAATACTAAGGCTTTTCTACCTCAGGAATAGATTACCTTAGCTGTATTTGGCAAAACTTTTAGGAATGTTTGGTCCTCAATGCTCTTCAGCTTCGTACTTTATTTGGCCTTTTTAACAATTTTTTGATTCGAGCGTCACTGATGAGTCTTTTGTAGACGAAACGCGCGTCTGGCGTAAATATAAAATTTCAATCCTGGTATCTATGATGAGTTTATTTCCTACTTTGTAAAGAATCACTCTGATTCAAACAAAAAATTCTTTGAAACTGACATTATCAAGATGCTTGATTTCTTCATTGACAACTTATTTGTTACGTTTGGAGGACGTGTTTTTCAACAGACTGTCGGAATTCAAATGGGAACCAATTGTGCCCCTCTTCTTGCCGACTTGTTTCTTTATTATTATCAGGCTGACTTCATACAGGAACTTCTTAGGAAGAAAGATAAGAAGTTAGCAATATCCTTTAACTTTACGTTCCGCTATATAGATGATGTTCTCTCACTAAATAATACAAAATTTGGTGACTATGTTGAACGAATCTATCCTATCGAACTAGAGATAAAGGATATTACAGATACAGTTAAGTCTGCCTCATATCTTGACTTACATCTAGAAATTGACAATGTGGGTCGGTTGAAAACAAAACTTTACGACAAAAGAGATGATTTTAGCTTCCCAATTGTGAACTTTCCATTTCTATGTAGCAACATTCCAGCAGCGCCTGAATACGGAGTATATATATCTCCCAATTGATACGATATTCCCGGGCTTGTATTTCCTATCATGATTTCCTTGATAGAGGATTGCTGCTCACAAGGAAGCTATTAAAAAAGAGTTCCAAATGGTGAAGTTGAAATCATCCCTTCGTAAATTTTACGGACGCCATCACGAGTTGGTTGACCGTTATGGAATAACCGTTTCACAGATGATATCGGATATGTTCCTTATGTCGTAACTACAATACCCTTTCCTTTTCACGTATGTGACCTACCGAATTGGACTATTTACCGGATTTGTAATAACATAAGCACGACGGGTGCCACATCTGGAGCAGGATCTGCTTACCCTTCCGGAGCACCTGCGATCACCCCTAGTTTTTGGTGGGGTTTGTGTTGCTTAGTCTTTAGTTTTCTATGTTGTGTCATCTGTACTATTATTTGTCTATTTGTCTTTTTATTTTTGGCCATGGCGTTGTCAGTTTGTTTTCGATCAATGAGTTTTACTGTTCCTCTGGTATCTTTCGTCCCTCTTTTATACTTTTCCAGTGCTTTTTATAGCGGAATCGTTGTCTAAAAATCACAGACATACTAACATTAATGATAACTGATTATATTTCTGAACAAAGCATTGGAAGATGAAACATTCATCTGTTATGGAGGATAATTTTTGTGAGATATAAACAAGATAGATATTAAGTTAAGAAGGGACAGTGTAAGCCTTTTCCCATTAATTGGTGTCGTCGTCGTCCGTAAACTTTTACAAAGACCATCTTCTATGAAACTAATGGGGGCGGGTCAAATTTAACCAAACTTTGCCACAATAATCATTGGGGTCTAGTTTAAAAAAAATGTGTCCAAGGACCCCCGCTTGCCGACATTGCTAAAAATAGAACACATGGGTAGATTGTATATTATCTTGTACACTGCTATAGAAATTATGACAGTGGCTAAAATGTTCAGAATGATGCATGAAATCTACGTAATTACTATTGACATCAAAACTGTCAGACGACTTCTTATAGGAGTTATTGCCCTTAAACGACGAATTTTACCTTTGTTTGCCTATTGTTTTAAAAATTATGATAAATCGCAAAAACTTTATATAGCAAAAATGATCAGCTAGACAAGATCTACAAATAAACCAATATGATCGAAATCGGCAGTAGAGTAGTTATTCGAGTTATTGCCCTTTAATGATAATGTTAATCAATTTATTTGCGTTTTCTGCCTATTATGTTGCAAACTATAACAGACAAATAGAAACTTCAAACAGGATAAATTATCAGTAGGATACAATCTATAAATACGCTAAAATGACTTAAATTGTCCGTTAGCTCTTAAAAAGAATTGTTCCCCTATAATGATGAAGATGCAGGTGAGCGAAATAAGGCATTTAGTTATGTCTCGTTAAAATTAATAAATATATGCAGTATTAATCAATTAATCCATTATAAAAAAAATGTTTATATTATTCAGGAAATTTGATATAAATGCCGATCATTTAAATGTGTACTGGCCTATTTTGTTCACTCATGCTTTCTGCCCTTAGCAGATTTCTTAATAACGTATACTCCATATCTTTTATGCATGTGTATAATTGTTCATTCATATTACTACTTTATAAAAACACTATCATTTGTTATTCATTTCTCAGAACCTCACAATATGTGAAAGTAAATACGAATACGAACCAAGAGGCCCATCATGTTACTATACTATGTTTCATGGTTGCTACCATAAACATTTCCATGTAAAACCGAAACTAGCAGACATAGGAAAAGATGCTGGATTACTTACAGGAAAGGATAAAGGAGTTCATGATTCAGATTATTTCATTGAGATCCATGTTATCAATAATGCTTTGATAAAAACAACAGCAGTTAAAAAGGTAAGGAAATTTTCATTTTCGATATGTTTAATTTTATATATCTATGATTGGTATTTCAATTATCAACAATATCCGAAACATAATTGGCAAAAACTAAATGGAACAACATGACTGTCGACAGGTGCCTCTTATATATTTTTTCAGTGTTTTGATACCTACAATATTGTGCACTATTAAATAATTAGTCGGTAAATATGCAAATCAATAAAATACAATTGGCATTGGATAATATTGAATTGAAAACAAAATCTAATGTGGATATTTTTCCTTTGAAGATTACAATAGATGTTTCGCCACCACACGAGGGCACTGTGCATGACGGCATCACAGGTGATACGGAGGTTGACTACCAAACAAGTTTACACCTAGACGCACATTGGGAAGGTTTTTTCGATAGAGAGAGTGGCGTAGAATTCTATCGATGTATCTTTGCTGACGTCTGTTTTACAAATGAAAAATTCAAGAATAGTAATGAGGTATTCCTTTCCTAAACAGATGTTTATGAAAACAATTCGATACTGACGTTTACATCTATGCCTAGGACGACAGGTAACCGTCTTGAGATGGGCCATCTTAAGGTGTGCATTGCTTGTCATTTATATTATATATTTGTTTCTAATTTACAGTTTAAACACTGTGTAAAACATGTACTTCTATAATTTGTTTTGTATTGGTTCTGTTTAGTAGCTGTTAAGTGAACGATTTTTTTAGTGTGTAAAACAAAGGAGGTAACGACTAGTAAAATTTTACACAGAAAAAGGCACATGTTAATAGATATAAGAAGATGTGGTATGAGTGCCATTGAGACAACACTCCATCCAAGTCAGAATTTGTAAAAGTAAACAATTATAGGTCAAAGTACGGTCTACAACATGGATCCTTGGCTCACACCGAACAGCAAGCGGCCCCACAAATAACTAGTGTAAAACCATTCAAACGGGAAAACCAACGGTCTAATCTATATAAAAACGAGAAACGAGAAACACTTATGAACAACATCAACAAACGACAACTACTGAACATCAGGTTCCTGACTTAGGACAGGTGCAAACAAATGCAGCGGGTTTAAACGTTTTAAAGCCTTTTTATACCGCGTAATATATAGGTGATATGAAACTTTATTTAGGAAACAGCTGACGTCGGCGATAAAGTCAACTACACAGACGAATGACATATACAATGTTAATGGGGTGTCAACACAGTGTCGTGAAGGATTTATAATACTTCAATTCGCCAATTGTTTGTTCTACCGTAACACCGCATTCCGTTAAAAGTCTATTGAATTTCCTGCATTTTCCCTTTAGAGTGACAGGATTTCGAGCGATTTGCTGTTGTGTATATTGCGTCATTATAAGATACCGATTTCGATAAATTTTGTCTAATATCGGGAAAAGCCATTTCCCAGTGTATTTGTTGCATTAGCACAAACTGTTGGGTGTCGTTTCGGTATCTAAGGAAATAAGATTGTATAAAGCATTTATCTCAGAAAGTGATTTAAAAAATGTAAGTGTGCATACACGGATATCGACGATGACCGAAAAGGTACTGATGGTGTTGCTCTGTTATCGGACGATATATTTCTGTAGATGTCCCATCAATCGTGCCCACTGATCGGTAATTTAAACAAATTTCCCGAAAGTACCTCCATTCATTGACAGTCCAATTTTCTCTCAAAAAACTGGATAATACACACACTACTCTCATCGTCAACGGTTGGAAACATAAAAAAGGCGGATTTGTAGTTTGAGACAATAAAACAATTTAAAACAGATTGGATATCATAAATTAATCACTAAAAATCACAAAACAAACGAGAGCACTCGGTGTTCCTAACTCTGATTCCGTATAAAAGAAAATAATGTCAGAATGTATTTGTGTTACTCTAAGTTTAAAGTGGTCATTCATTCCGTATATTTCGACATTTTGAAACTGTCCCTGTATGTTTTAGTCACTGTAAGTATCGGTTTCGGTATAAGTGTCTGTGTAGACGACTTTTCGAAAATGTTTAATATATATTATATCTTCTAACTTCTTACTAAATTGAATATATTTATATAAAAAACCGTAAACTATTGTCGCATATCATAATATCTTCTACATAAATTGGTGTATTGACAATATCCTGTTTAATAACGATAAACAACTGAAATAACTTTAAAGGAAGTTATCTGCTTTATTGTAGACGAAGAAAACACATAACACATTTGCTTCTTTTGATGCTCCTGATGAAGGAACATATTTTATATCAGTCGTAGCTGTTAATAGGGCGATGGAAAATTCAAATGTTGTCTGTTCCGATGGTGTCACTGTAATGACAACTATTCCATATGTGAAAGATTTTGTATTGGAGGGTTCCAAAACGAGGTCAAGACTTATTCAAGATAATACCGGAAGTGTATGGTTGCTTGATAATATTTTACAGACACATTTAGTTGAGAATATCAGTTCTAGCTGCAAGTAAGAAACAATAACACAAAAAATAAATTTAAATTTCAGAAAGAAAGAAAATCGTATTTCAATAGTTAACAATCGAATGCACAACGTTAATCCCACCAACAAATTGCTCCTTAAGGTTAAGAACTTATCAGATAGGTAAGCAGGTCCTTTATCCCAAGAAATAGAAACATGCATACATGTATATGTGTTCTTTACAAGAAAAGTCACCCAGTGTCATGTTATAAACATAGAAATGATAATGGGTTTGTTGCTAAAGTACTAATATATCGTCAATTTTAATTGTGTAATGGTCGATCGAGTTATGATGGCGACCATGTTACTTAACGAACTCTTCACGAAACAACTTTAATATAATCAAACACAATTTTTTAAAGGCAACGTTATAAAAATAAAAGCGAAACCATTGGAATATTGCATATAAGTGGAAAGATATATATTCACTTCATATACAGATACTATTGGAACATTACTCTTATAAATACAAAGACTACAAACGGAGATCTTACCGAAATAAGTCTTATTCAAAATAATTTGACCAGATTATTTTTACGGTGTGACCTTATAAAAGACAAACATTTAAGAAGTAACAATAAAAAAAACAAAGACAGACAAAAAATACCATGAGCAAAAGAACACAAATTGTCAGCAGTTTGCAAAAAACAATTCACAAATCTCTTCACTAATTGTACCCTTGAAAATTAAGATATTACGAATGTGTCATTTCTCGCTTCATGAGTAGCACTCCTGATATAAACAGTACACCTTCAGTTGAAAATTTAAGGAACATTCATTAAAAATTGAAAAAAAAAGAAAACTACTGCACCGTCTTTTTGAAAAGATATTACAAAGGCTTCATCATATTCTTAATTTCCTTTGTTATGTTCATCCGTGTTTAAATTCACCATGGAAACTTGCGCACCAGTATTGTTAGTTTAACAAACTGCTATATAAACGTTCATATACATTTGTAACGCAATCAAAAATGATAACGTCTCAAAAAGGATACTCATCCATAAGATCTTTTCTTCTGCAATCAATCCCATACAAAACGGATAATAATTAGCTGCATTGTCAGATGCATATATATATTCAATTATAATTGATGAATGCCCATAGAAAATTATACATCAGAAATTGAAATTACGCTAGCAACTTAAACAGTCTGAATCTAATAGATTAAAAAGCAAAATTTTCGAATATTACATCAAGGATAACAGCCAGGTATGATCAAGATTCATACTACTTTTTGATACCATAGCGTTACTTTATTTTTCTGTAACTTCTCTTGATCTGGTTTCAAATTTCAGTGTTTCCAAGGAACAAAATATAACTGTATTTCCAATTGGTAAACCCTTGTCAAGTTACGGAAACAAACTATGTAAACATTCCTATAAGCTAAATATACTAGCGGTTGTAGCTAAAGCATCTCAGGTTCGTATGAGTGGGTAATATGTTAACAGTCTGGCATTAATCTAATGTCTAAATTCTAGTTGAAACGAAAAGTTTAGAAATTCTTAGTTTACATGCAATCAATGATATAAATCAGATCAACAATACAATACGCTTGCTAGCAATACTCAAACAAAAAAAATTAACAGACAAAAAAAGGAATAAAGGCCAACTTTGACAGCTGTACACGTATATAATGCACATGTATACCCAAACTACGAAATTTCCTTAGTTGCTTCTATTTCTAGTTGCACTGGTCAATATATATTTGAATTTTTACTGGATTGGTCTTATCTTGGAATCTTACACATTTTATAAGCAAATCAGTTTCACATGTTTCAGTCTTCTAATGAATTGTCGAACTTATACCCACTAGAGATGCAGTCATAAACTCACACAAAACTGGACATGTAAGTAAAGACAGGAACAGTTTTGGATTAACCGTCAAAAAGATTTCCGAAAAACTGGTACTCATAAATGAGAATATATTTATGTCTTCACATGTCAAATTAAGTGGAAATTCACTAACTGGTATAATCTGCCCATGAGTATTCATTACATTTTGATGTTTCATCCTTTTTCTATATTGAAACAACAAACAGTGCCATCCTGTGGAAAAGTTGGCCATATCAATTTTGCAGTTTCAATGGTTCTTTTGGTCATCTTGGTCATCTTAAAACAAACATAAGTTGCTTTCCTGTTACTAGCTGTAGTAATCGCTAATTCCATAAGTTTCTATCTGATATGCAAACAAGGAGATGTGATGATATGATTTACAATGAGACAACTATCCATATGGACTTAATGACACAATTTTGATCAATTAAAGACCATCATGTTACATTCATCAATAATTGATACTGGAAAGTCTGACCTTTTTTCATTTACATTACATATGTTTTTTCTATAATATGGTATACTGAAATGTATGCATACACTTAATTATTAAGCAAATGTCTATCAAAATATTTAATAATAACATTATTTTCAGTTTAAAATGTCTTGGAAGTCAGGAATTGATTACAATTTAATTCATGATTACGAAGTTGGACTGTCCTCAACCACACACAGTTCCGCCCCCGACATAGTGCCATTTCGAACAACTAAACACCACACCCATTTCAGACTGAATCACCCCGATGTTCCGGATGGAAAGAAATTTTACGTTATCTTAAAATCAATTAGTAAAGCTGGAGTCGAAGGCATACAGGTTATATCTATTTGATTAGTCATTTCCAATGCAACTTAATTATATTTTCTAACTTTGATTTTACAATTTACAATATAGAAATGTTGAAAATCCGTCATTGTTTCCAATTTTAATGGGGTTTTTTTTTCAAAGAAAAATATTTTGTGTTTCAATAGACAAACAATAATTGCATATCAATCCGCCTCTATTTTCGGTACAGAATTTATGTTCTTATACAACAGTTTACGTTAAAACTAAAATCTTGTAAATTCAGAGAAACGATCTGAATAATCAAATCAACGCGTGCATGAGCGAGATATGGCAATACTATAGAAAGAGGGGTATATAATTATAATAAAAGAAGGACGAAAAACATCATGGGACAAAGAGAAATGGTGATGTCGCCACAATATACCACTGTTAATTTTTTAAGCAACACGAATACAACAAAAAACCCGATAATCATCTACGGTCATATAAGATGTGTCAATGGTTCCTACAGCGTTAGTAGCACATGTTGTATCCTGCAAACTCAATTTATATTATGATATCCGGTTATTCAAAATTATATATAAAAGCTGACGCAAAGTAAATTTGTCTTATTAATTAAATATTTATCTAACTCTCAAACTATGGTACAGTAAAGTACTTTATTTGATCAATAGTGTAAAATTTGATGTTTCTTTTTATTGTTATATTTATAAGTTACTAAAAATCATTTTAAGAAGTATTATTCATATTTCAGAGTATTGGTCCATTTATTGTTGACACAACAAAACCACAGTTTTCTGGTGTTCAGGTTAACGTTACCTTGGAAGATGAACATCTAATTGCAAATTGGGCAGTTGGTGCTTTCGCAGATCCAGATGACCCTTTTCCAATGCATTTCCAATACGCAGTTGGCAAGTATCATATGTGTACATTATGCAGTTAAATCATCAATCCTTTATTTAGGCCTCTGCAATATTTAAATTTTACAGATGTGATCAAACTTAAAACACCGAGGTCACAATAAAACTTCGAAACATTATATCGTAGGTGTAAATGGCCAATTTGTTTTTTGTGAGAAAGATGAACAATCGGTACAAGTAATACTACAAATATTTTTGATGAACTTTAATTCTTGAAGGTAGTATGCGTATAGTGTAGTACTTGCAAATATTCATCATTGACGTTAAAAAAGACTCCCAAATAAGTGTGATCTCAATTATTAACATTCAATACATAGGTTTCTATGATACTGCATGTGACCGGTACATATGTATGCATCAAAATTTATACTGTATACTTGAAAATTCTGTGTTTTAGAGTTGATTAATTATGAAAATTAATGTAAATGAATATTTTTAACTGAACAAATCAATTATATAGGTCACAAACCGAATATGTACGACATCCAGCCATTTAGAAACTTACAGTTCGCTGGACCTTGTTATCAAAATATACCTCCAACCTGCACAGCGTTGCCTATCTTAAACCTAAAATGGGCGCTTCATGGTCACCATGCTTACTACTTTACCATCAAAGCTACAAACTTGGCTGGCCTGTCAGTTACGAGGACATCGGCCAAATATGTCCATGATGTTCAGCTTCCTGCACAAGGAGTAGTTACAGATGTATTTCCTACATATATAACTGGAACACAGCTAAAGGTAATACTCAAATCGTGAGTGGTAAAAATAAAATAAAGTAAGGAGCGTACACTTAACTCGTCATTAAGATTTACTATTGAAGTATTACAAAATCAGATAACTTTTGTGTAAATATTATATATATTTTGTTCAGTCTAGTTTGCAGTGTGGTCTAGAGCGCTTGTCACAGGGCAGGTGTAGTTGTCTTGATATCCCAATAGCATGAGTTTGAATCCGAGCGAGAGAAGAACTAAAATTTACTTCCGCAAATTTGCAGATTTAACATTGTTGTCCTGATATTTAGATTAATTTATATAATATTTTGCGGAAGCAAATTTTTGTTCTTCACTCGCCGGGATTAAATATAAATAATGCAATGTTATCGATATTCGCGGGTAAGAGATAGTAAAAGTTATTTTTCATCTTTAAATGGAGTACGGGATATTTATCATAGTACCAAACAGAATCAAATGGTTATATTCATTCACACACACATTACACACAGTGTGGTTTATCGTATGAATGGAACAAGTTTGTGACTCTGTTTTGCAAGCCCAAAATATTATTTCACAATAAACAACAAATTGTTTAATTTTCAAAAAGCGCGAAGAGGCGTTTTTCTATTATGTACTTTATATATTAGTTTTACAACTTTCATCATAATATCAATGTAATTTGAGGTTGTTCTGTTAGATGTAAGTCAACACAGCTTGAAAACAGTTTTCTTTGAACTCCTTTTAGTAATTATGAAGTAAATAATCAAAATGTTTTTTTTTTATTTTTAAGGATAACGAAGATATAGATTTTACATCAGAAAGAACGACACTAGCAGTAGCATGGTCCGGCTTTAAACATCCTCATCAACTTGTTAATTTCAGTGCTTGTATCGGTACAGTTCCCAAAACATGTGACGTATCAGTAATGAAAACGTTAGCGACAACTGATATTCACATCTTTAATGGTCTTAATCTACATCCATTTCAGGTACAAAGTGTCACTGTTTTTGAAAGTACAATTAAAAATTATGTATGTCTAGGTGTAATACCACCAAATCATAGTACGTCACATCCAGTTGCATACGAAAATAGGTCGAAAAAAATATTCCCATTGAATTTGACAGTTGTAGGTAATTAATCCTACATTTCATTTCAGTAAAACATTTCTGGGTCATAAACACATATCTTGGGTATTTCAAAGAATCATTATTTTTTTTATTTGGGGTTTCAATAGAATATTTTGAAAACTTGAGGTTACATGGTTACTTAAGCTTGTACACAGGTTAAAAAGAGGTGGAAATTTGATTGGTTAACTTCCAGTGATGGTTATTTTCTTATATGCAATGAAATGATATGTGAAATTTTTTCTATAGTATTGGACAGGATAAAACTTTACTCATGCCAAGTATTTCTTTATTTGAAACACAGATGAATTCTGCACAATTTTTGGAAAAGTGTAATTTAACAAACACTAATAGTGGAAAATCAATGGTGGTATTACACCTCAAATGTGATAAATTAAATGTCATACTTGCATTTCTACAAATTTGAAGACATCTATGTACCGGTCTCTAAATAATGATTTTTTTTAAAATGACAGTGTATAGTATAACCGTAAATTTTCACCTAAAAATCCTCTTAAATGGAGTCAAATTTGGATCTCGTCAAGTATTTTGCTTTAGATTTAAATTTGGTAGTTATTCCTTTCTCTCACTTTATAGAGTAATGGGGTAACGGTAATTTTAATTGCATAGAATTGAATATGTCCGGTAATTCCGGGTGACGTGAGCATAGAAATGGAATCGTTCTAATATTATTCTGTGTGGTTTTTTTTTATTCTGTGTTCTTTGTCCTTGCAATCAATGAATGATTGTTTTGCGTTCTTTAATACAATCATCACTTTGTTTTTGTTGGTTCTTTTTTGAAGTTATTTTATTCTCAATGTCCTAGTCTGTAAACTGGTACAATGTAAGTAAAAAGAATGTTATTTTTCTTGAAAAGCCCCAGTATTAAGTCTACCTCACAAATATAGTACAATATTGTACATTTCTTTCCTTTTTCATGAGAAGTATGACCAGAATGAAAATTTAGGTATTGTTCGGCATGTTAAAACGTTATTTAACTAAAACAACTTACAATAATCGTATTTGTTTTTATCTTTTGTTACAAATGAATTGTATATGCGAAAGTAATGACTTTAGTAATCATCTGAACTTTATAATGCCTCGTCTTTCTCGTGACACCAAACTATAATGCAATCGCATGGTACCGTGTTTAATAATTCGTAAACTAAATTTCGCATCTTAAAAAACGATTTTCGCTACTTTTTCAAAGATTTGATGTTCAAGAAATGCCATAATGAACGAAATTGAAATATTTGGTTCTTATTCAGGATTGAAATTAGACAGAAATAAAACAGAGGGGTTATGGTTAGAAAAGCTTAAATCATGCAAAGACAAAATTGAGGGAATCAACTGGTGCAATGAACCAGTTAAAACTCTTGGCATATACTTTGGGCATTGTAGAGAGGAATGTGAAAAACTAAATTTGGAAAATAAAATTGAAAAGATGAATAATTTGTTTTGTTCTTGGCAGAAAAGAAATCTTACTATTTTTGGAAAAATTTTGATAATTAAAACACTAATTGTGCCTATTTTCACTTTTGTGGGAACTGCCTGTATAGTTCCAGAGAAATATTTGAAAGAAATAGAAAAAAGTTGTTTTAAATTTGTTTGGGATAATAAACCAGATAAAGTAAAAACAAATTCAATCATTGGTCCATATGAATAGGGGAAATTAGATATGATAGATATAAGAAGTTATTTCACTGCTTTAAAAGCTATGTGGGTTAAAAGATTAGTAACTGATTGTGAAGGAGGTTGGAAAATTATACCTCAGCACTATTTTTATAATTTGGGTCAAACTGGTTAGTGTTTCAAACAAACAGTGGAAATAAGCCAGACGAAAGCCTTGAAAACATCCCAGATGTTTATAAAAATATCCTTAAATGTTAGAAATTAACTGGTGGAGGTCTAACGAAAAAACCTGAAACATTTACAGATATAAAAAAAACAAATATTATGTAACAATAAATTTATTACATTTGAAAATAAAGCTATAGTTTAAAAAAAAATGGATTAAAAGCTATCTTATTTATGTAAATGATATCATAGATGAAAAAGGCTACATTTCACAAGACATCATTTTAAATAAAAAAAATTGAACCAGCTATTGGACCAAAAAATGGCTGCGTATACTTGATATAGATGATGCGTTATATCAAAACAATTTAAATAAATTTTTATTCAGATATTTAAAAGAAATTAAACCTAAAATTTTTAGATGGAAATTACTACAACATATTCTACCTACAAAGAAACTTTTATTCAGGTGGAAAATTGTAAACAATAGTTGTTGTAACTTTTGTACACAGAAAGAAGATTATGATCACTTTTTTATACTGTGTCCGTATTTAGAACATTTTTGGAATAAAATAAATGAAGTTTTAAAGAAAAGTAAAATAACTTTTAAGATAAAATTAAGACATTTGGTATTTGGATATAAAACTTCTGACGAAGAATATTGTGACGTTAACTATTTTTTAACAATTGTTAGTTTTTCAATTTACAAAGCCTATTACATATCTGATCAAAAGACAAAAGATGTCAATGTTTTCTCAATTTTTCTTAATGAGTTCAATAGAAGAGTATGTTTGACAATTAAAAGAAATGTTTTAGCAACTATTTGAAAACATATTGAGTGATATTATTTAATATATATTTGATGTAATATGAATTTTACAACTAATTACTGCCCTGAGTGATTAGTGGAATGTAACAGGGAACATCAGGAGGAGTTTGGACTCCTGAAGGATATTGTAACAAGCCAATAACTGAAATAAATATTTAATTATGTATTTAAAAATAAATTAAAAAAAAAACTTTCTTCCCTTGAAAAAATTACTGTTTTGTTCATTTATAATACGTGACTTTGTATATATTTCTATTCAAATAACGTAATGTGGATTTATTTATTTTTTTGTGGATTTCAATTTTCGTGGATTGAGGAAAGCATGCATCTTCGGGGATATTTGATTTCGTGGTGTTACTAATCTCTGCATACAAAGCATATAGAAAATTTGTCATTCGTTGATCATTTGAATTTGTGATTCACTTTTACCCACAAAATTCACGAAAATTAATATTTAACGAAAATAATGAAATCACAATAATCGGCATATGCTGTTGTCTGTTCTATGGTCGGGTTGTTGTCTCTTTGACACATTCCCCATTTCCATTCTCAATTTTATTCTATATGTTCATCAAATAAAAACACTATAAAAGTGTGTTAAAGATTCATTATGTCGTCAATATCTGGCGAAAGTCTTTCACGACATTTTTTTAACAATAAAAAAAGAGTGATTAAATTTTTCATCAATTTCTTGATGATATTTTTTCACTTTTTTATTTTCTAAAACAGGAAAACCTCATATCTTCCGCGTCGAAAATCTCTAAGCGTTCAGTGAACTCTATTCCACCTAGGTAGTTTTAAGTATTCCCTGTTTAATTTTTGAAGACTTCATTCCAATGGTTACAAATCAAAAATTGAATTCCTTTATTGATCATTCAATTATTCTAGCTCTGTTTTGTATGCAGAATAATAGATGGGGTGCTAAATGTACACAACAGCAAATGGGGTTTAATTCTATTTTGATGAATTGTAGATGTATTATGTTACCATAGAAGCAAAAGCAACTGCAGGGAGTGTCAATGTTAGCTCTGATGGTGTCAGAGTTCTGGACATCAACAAACATCTCACAGGGATTATAGTGAGGAATGGCAATAACTGTTCTGGTATATTCTACTTTCAGAATCTCATTTCTCAATTATTCAAATATATTAACGAGAATAAAATAGATCTACTGATGTTAAATGTATCGCGGCTCTAATGTATTACATTTAAGGATTTGGTTCTTCCGGTATATATTTAAATTCCAAATGTCACAATATTTTACTGTAATATTTACATTATTAATTCAAACATGATTGTTATATATATTAGATTTATCTATTTTTATTTTTATTAGACGCTCCGGGCCTACAACTAAGTCATCATAAAGAGGTAGGTTGAATTATATTTGAAATAATACTGAAATACTTTTCTTTTTGAGTGAACGTTTTGCAACAAAAGAAGCAATTATAAACAAGAGAGATATAATCAAACTGAGTAAATGTACGGCAATGTAATCAATTATTCAATTGGAAAAAAAAACTTTGTCGTCCATATTAGAATGAGACGATATCATCACTGATTGTATGCTTTGAAGAAGCTTATTTATGTTTTTACTTTCAAACAGTTTGACCTGAAATAATGAGGTATGAACTTAAATATATTTGGATAAGAACCGTGTAGCTGTTCATGGTCATGCTAAGTTGTGTTAAGTAGCAAGTGTAAAAATCACAAATCTATTATGATCACTTTCAAATGAATGGTAATTTAAAGCGTACCATTTCAGAATTTTTCAACAGATCTTTCTACTTCTCCTGTCTGAGTTAAAACAATCATTGCATAAAGTTGCATAAAAGAACATGCTCAGGTATAGTGTATCATCTCCTATTCATATATTTTATTTAAACTACTGATGCCTCATATTCAATACGCAAATGATCACAAATTTTAACTTCAAACTAATGATGTAGCTAGCTTCAATTTATTGTTTGTTTAAATACTTGAAGGACACCCGCCCAACTTGTCACGAGGACAATAAATTTCAAACTTCAACGACAACATTGAGTGTGTATTGGAACGTATTGTCGGTTTACGATCCATACATGAGAGATGCCTTTGTCAAGGTAGAAGAAAGACAAGTTGGAAGTAAGTTACTGGATACTATTTTACAATTAGTGGTTATTATTACACAAACGAATACAATACGAAAATATCAGTAATCAATTAACGGGGATACGATCCTTATAATAAGGGAGAATCTTTCATGTGATTTTTCGCAGTTTTCAGTCAAATATCATAATAGCTCTAGATAATTTAAACGTTCGAAAACGAAAATAGTGCTGCTCACAAATCACTTTCGAAATCAAAGAGGGAGTCGTATTGGTTGCTGACCCTCACAAATACAACTATTTGGTTTAGTTTGTTAACGTAATTATTGTTGATTAGGCAAAGATGTACAACTCACATATTTTTTAGAATCTGTTTCATTTCATGGTAAGTTGTTCCTACATGAAATACAGTTATAGTCTGTGAGAAGCAACTGTGAACAAATAAGATATATTATTTATTTGTTTGACTTAATTTTATAATCTAGTATCTACATATTTTGAATATTTCAGATCTTATGCTATCCTTTCGTATTTTTTTTAGGAAACATCGAACACATATTAGACTCGACTATTAGAGTAATGCTCAATCTTTAGTTCTCTATGTTGTGTTTTGTGTTGGTCTTTTTCTTTTTTAGCCATGACGTTGTTAGTTTATTTTCGACTTATGAGTTTGAATGTCCCTCTGGTATCTTTCGTCTCTCGTTTATAAGAAAAGTTGTATAATCCTTACTTAAACATGTTCACTAAATATCAAGTTGTGACTTTGATAATCTCACATTTCCCTTTTTCAAAATCTTCTTTTTTATGGTAAAAAGGAAATTAGGAAAATGTTCAAAATGTTTAAATGTCATCAACCATTTTGTTACCCAAGGATACACACAATCCTCTTAATTTCTGTAGAAGTTCTTTTTTCAAATTTGTTTTTACAAATTTGTACTTCTGTGTTATTACATGTTATTTTACATTGTATTTTGACAAAATTACGTTAAATGTTTTTATTATTTGAGTCGCAGATACTTGGTGCCTGACGCTATTCCAATAAAGTCCTAGCGCAATTGTATTAATCACAATATACGTTTTTACTGTCTGTTTATGTCATATAATTACACCAAATGTCAGTGCCTATGTACGAAGCTGGACCAAATAAGTTCAATCATTTAATATGCTCCAGAAATTAACACTTTTTAATTTAAATCGTCACACATTTTTATTTGAACATGGTACTAGTTAACATGTAACAATTCTAGCTAGCAATTTTCGTCAATTAAGGACTAGTGGTGTATATCGAAAACCTCCGGTTAGAATTTGAAAAAAACCTATATGCACAGTTATGTACTGCTGTGATATTCATATTTTCCTTTCAGATATATGGAAAGTATTCAAAGACTACGAGTATATTGGTCGACACAAGTATGCTACGTTGAGTGATTTAGATTTGAAACCAGGAACTTCATACAGAGCTGTTGTGAAATTCTGTGCAGAGAATTTATGTTTTCCTCCTGTGTATGGTAATGGTGTAACAGTTTTAATATCTCCTCCATCCACCGGTAACATAACCCTTCAACTTGTGAACATGACAAATATGAATCAGGTACGTCAAACAAGTATGCTTTACTAAAGAAACTACAATAGAATATAACATAAAGAAGTAATCCGATTGCAATAGGAAAATTAAAAAACCTTTTTAGTTCAAAGTGACATTCAAAAATATAGAAAATCAACTGTTACAAGAGTTAAAAGTGTATAAAAACATATAGACCTAGTTGTCGGAATATTTTGTTGAATTTCTTAGCGAGCAATACCTCTAGAAATGTCCATTTCTATTTCCGGTGACGTTAAATATACAACTGACATTTCAAATTTAATAATAGTCACACACATATATCTCATGTTTAGTGAAGGAGAACCATTTTATACTATGAATCTAAATTCGAAGTAATGTGTACCTTAATTAAATATATTATATCATTTACCTAAGCATTTTCTATACAATAAAAACAATTGTCATGACAATCGCTGATGATTCACATACATACCATCTTATACCTTCTATAATCTTGATACAATACGTCCTTGATGCAAGGCGTGGCGTGGCATACATATACTTAAAATATTTGTCGTCTGGTCTTATATATTTTCTCCAATTTCTAACCGGATAAATTATTCATAATTTTACCACTAAATTATTGCTCCCTGATGTATATTTGATCGTAGATGATGTTTGTTACTTTTACTAAAATACTCTTAATTCCAATATTTACTTATGTATGTGAAGGTCTGTAAGTACTCAATGAGTGTAAGTTTTAACTTTATGTCTATGTCCGAGGCCAAGAGCCTCCAGTCTGTTGGGTACTGTCTATCATAAGTTTGTTTCTTTCGAAGTTATTGCCTGAAACTAAGTCGTTATTTTTTTCTTTCTAATATCACAGGACATTACAAGTTCTATTCAATTTGGGTTTCGCAGATTGTTTAAGACCACATATAAAACTAAGAAGATGTGGTATGATTGCCAGTGAGACAACTCTCCACAAGAGACTAAATGACTCAGAAATTAACAACTATAGGTCATAATACGGCCTCAAACAATGAGTAAAACCCATACCGCATAGTCAGCTATAAAAGGCCCCGAAATGACAAATGTAAAACAATTCAGACGAGAAAACTAATGGCCTGATTTATGTACAAAGTGTTCACATGTGGTGCTGAACCTTATTGGCATTGAATTGTTGTTCCATTAGCAATTATCTTGTATTTGTATTTTTGTTGTGGTGCATGCATAAGAATACATAAGAACAGTTTGCAATGTATTTCCTGACTGTTTCAGCTTTACGTTTTATTTGAGAAGATGTATGATCCTGATATCAAAGATCACACAGAAGCGCAGAGTGTTATCACATTTTATGAATATGCTTTAGGCGATAATGTTGGATTGCATACTGTTTGGAATAAAATTGACAACCTGACTGCAGTAGACTTGGAGCGTGTAATTATTGTTTATTAATCTTTCGTTTTATATATTTAGAGCAATTAATGTTGATAAAAGTCAACAAGGATACTAAATGCGCGTTTCGTCAACATAGGACTAGTTAATGACACAAATAGTCGGCAGCCTAAATCGAAAAAAAAACAAAAAATAAAAGAAGTCGTGTCAATGCTGGCTAAGGCTTATACTTAGGTGATAGTAAGATGATAAATCGATGAACATTGTTAAAAAAAAACTTAAACTTAATAATAATGTTTTTATTTCAAACTAGATTATTATTCTTTCAGTAAACTATTGTATATGATCTCGTATAAAGATTATGGGAATTAATGTATTATACAATTTTGCAATCATTTCACTGCTAGATTAACATCATTTGTAGTTTACGGCTTCAGTAAACCTATCATTTTTATACCTTTGTATTGGCTTTATTGTAGGCACGTTTTATGATATCTTTAAACAGCAGTTTGGATTTCTCAAAATGCCGCAAAGTTTTTATTAGAGGCTACAATAAAGCTGGAGTGTGGTCTATGATTTCCAAAGAGATTAAGACGTGTACAATCCAAGACGGCGATTCTCTTATTGTACCAAATATTGTAATAGATGCTGTTGGAGTTCAAGAGAAAACAATGGGTACGTTTATATAATAGAATAGTAATTGCAGTTGTGATTTATTTTCATTGTGCGAACTAATATGAGGTATCATATATAGCTATTATGCCACCAGTGAAATAATTTTTAAAAAGTACGAAAAATCGTTAAACAATAGTTTCGTGATATAATTCTTCTAATCTGAATTTGTGGGAAATACTTGCAAAATATGTTACGTTAAAAGAAGGTGTTCAGCTTACATGTCTATAAAATCATATCATAAATATCATCGGAATGTATAACTGCACATGCATGTTTACATTGTGTATCTTACACAACCTCAGTTGAATTGTGAGTGTGTTTAAATAACACCAAGGATCTATACAGAAAACCAATTACGGAATGAAAGACAAAAGGTTATAAATAATGCATTAAGCCTGTCGAAGGTCAGTAGTTTTTTCGGGCACTCCACTATACTCCACCAATAAAATCTGACCGCCACGAAATAGCACAATAGTGCTGAACATGGTATCAAACACAAATCAATTATCAATGAAGCCAAATATGCCAGTTTTATTTTATGACCATAACTTAATTGGAAAAAATGAAGACCGAATTAATCATGTAAATAAGTATTTTAATTTATTACATACCGAAAAAAAAAGTACATGCGAATTCGTCAACAATACTAAATTCGCAAACAAGTATATATATTCAGCATTAATTGTGTTTTCGTCATTTTTTTTGTTAACAAAAGCAGATGCCGCTTGATTATAAAATGCACTTTAATCAAATAGTTTTAATGGTTCAGCGAGAAAATTTGTAAGTTAAGAGAATCGAATAAATACCTTTAGTAATCTGTGTGTTTGTTGTTATACCAGATTTAGCATTTTGTGACAGAAAAATTACAGTATTTGGAGACAGTAGCTTTCAGTGTATTGTTTTCTACTTTTTCCTTTTTTCTTCTGTTTTTATGATTATACAGCAAGATATATTTTGTGATAAGTAACGTAGTTTTGTAATGCGAAAACCATCTGAACGCTGGCAAATTCAGACTCTCCATTCTTCTTTTATACAATCAATTTACTAACCTGAACCATTTTTATAATATTCTAGACATAGTAATATCTAAAACGTTTAAATTTCAAGTCGAAGTTTGCTACGCATTAAAACTTTGTCCGAAACACTGCTTTCACAACGAATTTCTTAACTCTTCTATTTGACCACAATGAATGACTTCTTTCATCTAATTCTCTAAGACACTATTTAAACATTACTAGTATTTATACTAGAATGTTAAGCACTTGTATGTAAATTTAATCAACAGCAATTTATCTATGTTTAATCTCATAAATCGATTAAAAAATACAAATCAAGCTAACGAAAACAGATTGGTGAGACTGGATGAGTCGACAAGGTAATCGCTCCTATTATGCATGTATCCACCGCCATGCAAATCTACACTTCAAAATATTACAATCGGGAAAAGGATACAATCGGTCCAAAATAAGTATAAATTTATTAATACTAATACCCCGTAAATTATGGATTGGCCTTATTTTTATTTTGTTTATCTGCCGTATAAAGGAAAATGTCTGTTCTTTGTAGATTTGTTTACAAATGTCGAAAATGGCGGTTAAAATATGAAATGTAGACTCATAAGTCGAATTCAAACTACCAACGTCATGGCAGATAAATTTCTTTTTTTTTAACACTCATACATTCTTTATTGCACTTTTTTCTGTATTATAACAAATTACTTGATAGACATCATTCGTCATCACCACTTGGAAACCTGGGTTGAATAGCATCCTAACATCAACCATAAAGGAAATCATGACAGGAAATGAAGTGCAAGCTTTGGAATATCGTATTACATTTGTAAGGTTTATTTTCAACCGACCCTCATTGTCAATTTCAAATGTTAGATCAGATATGAAGCACACTTAACTGTATCTGATGTATCCTTCATTTCAATTTGGGGAAGATGCGTTCAAAGTATGAAATAACAAGTATTTGCTAAATTGGTATGAAATAAGAGATCGACAAATGCGTCGTCAGATATATAGACGCAAGTGGAATAATATTTTTAAATATTTTTTCAATAATTCCAAACTATAACTGTCGGATTGAAATAATGCCCTATGTGAAGTTGAATAAAAACATAGGGTGAAACTTGTTAAATGTTTTAGACGGTGAAATACTTGATGGATATGGACATGACATCTTCTTAGAGGAAAACGGTAGATGGGAGGTGCCTGATGTTGACTATTCACCTTATAAGAACATAATCTCGGCAGCATGGCCATTATTACATCACAGAAATTATAGCTGGGCTGTGATCGACGCAGAAAATTTAGATGTCACAAGTTATTACAAGGATGATGCAAAGCTTCAGTTAAGGGATCCGTGTTCTCACCATGATTCGGTTAAATGTGGATTTACAGGTACATACTAATTCGATTCATTCCCAAATAATTATTCTGTTTTGCTCTGTCTCTTTCCAAATATATTATATTACCACCTTTATTGTATATCAAAGATGTGTAAGAGCTTATCAAATCATGTTTTGACATTTCCTGTGTTCGTGTGAGGAAAAAACGATTGTAAATTAGTTAAAATTCAATTAGTATAGTAATAAAACCAAAAGTGATATAATTGTCAATGAGACAACTATCAAAAAGACCAACGGACATAGACGTAAACAGCTCAGGTCACTATATTTACTGACTTTAACAATGAGCAAATTCAATACGGTATAGTAAGCTAAAATCTACAGCAAGTTAGAAAAAATGCAGAGCAATTCAAAAAGTAACAACTGACGACTCAAATTTAAGTAAATTACATTAAACTAAAATCAGCACTCCCTCGAACATGGAATAGTGGTGTCACAGTGGTGTCACAGCACAGAAGAAAAACTGTAATCTTCAATTACAGAAAATTTTATCAAAAACGTACAAAGCTCCTCCACAAGTAACAAAATGACAAAAGACATAATGTACCGATCTAGCTGTGTAAGCAGTTTCTGAAAACTAGTTCGAAGCCAAATTTCTTAATATATTATGTGTTTTAAGCCTGATATATCAATCCGTTATCGGATTTATTATAAAGCCATAATAAGTAGGATGCATCATCTTATAAAATGCCATTTTAATATGCTCTGTTATTTATAGAAAAGGAATACGTTAACGTTATATTCAGTATAAAAGACGAACTAGAACATGGTAATCGATACATAGTGTGTATCCATGCACCAAGGAAAGAGTCAGAATATGAGAAATGGACAGAGATTCTAGAAGAAACAAATACCTGTAGTGATGGAGTAACGGTTGATCTGACACCACCTACACCGGGTCATGTTTGGATTGGTATTGATCATAACAAGCAATACCAAGTAAGACAAATATGTTATATCCTATATCATTCTTAAATATATGCCAACATTATAGTTTGTATTTAGATCCATATGCAATCAAAAATAATATTTAATTCTGTAGAAAGTCCAGGATACGTTTAAAGCATGTTTCTTCCTGTTAAAAGAAAGAGCTAGTAGAGATATTTTTTAAAATATGATAATCCTCACCCCTCACCTGAATTTAAATTCGTAAATCATTTGTCGTAAGACAACATACTTAAATGAATTATTACATGTAATTCTTAAAAGTTATGTACATACTTATTGAGCTTTTCAGTCTGCAGAAAGGAGTGACGTAAAAGTGAATCTCGCTATATTCAGTTGTGTAATACCGATTTTTTACTTTTGTTTTTTGAGAAGATTGTATAATTTGATTTTTTCTTAATCTTGTTCCTTTTTCTTTAAACGTATTTTGCCTTTTTGTTGTATTAATGCAACTTTCTGTCGCAATTTTACCGGAGAAGGTATCAACGTTTTTTAGGTAGAAAGGAAAATATAATGACGCAATCATTACTCGAAAAAAGACACCATCCAAACCGAACGAAAACAGAACACACGATCAAACAATGTGGCATTACAAAACCTTGATCTAAAAACTAACATTTTTTAGTTTATTCTATTTTCTTTATCAATAAACTTATAATAAGTTTCACTTCCAGTATCGAATTTAAATCGTGAAAGTTCGTGACTCGTTCTCTTATCTTGAGGATAGGAATACCAAATAAACCTTTGGATAATCTGTATAACTGTTGGGTGTTTTTTCAATTTAGATTAAATATTTTTGAATGATATATACAAAGATAAAAGTCACTATGACTTATCAACTCATAGCATGTAAATTAATATATTAATGAAAAAAAACTTAAGCACGGGTAAAATATGTGCCCTCCAGATTCGTGATGGATGGCTGTTTAACGTCCAGCGGCAAATTAATATGCATGTTAATGTAATATGAACATCAACCCTGTTTTGTACTAGACCGACACGTTGAGTAGGATATTTAACGTGTCAGTTCACAAGGTAACAGTCCGCAGGAAGACATATCACCTTACCCGGACACAGTATTCTGACTCCGAGCCGACCAGTCTTTACTCTTATCCCTTAAACCCGCGTACTTAGCGGAGAAGCAGCAAATACCAATTTTCAAAGTTTATGGTATGACCCTTTCGTGGTTCGAACCCACGACCTTCCGCGTTCGAGGAGAACACGCTACCACGAGACCACCGAGGCGGTTCTTTTTAAGGTAAAAACGTGCGTAAATATAACTGCTTATATGCATGAGCAAAACGCACACACGTTAAGGGATAAATGAATGCAGTCATGAAATGGAATCAGCAAAAAGGGGGTGAAAATGTCTTTACACAACAATGAAAACAAAGTTATCATTATCACTTATGAACTATTTCCTATTTAACATGGTGCTGATTATACAATAAACAAACGTTGTGTTGCAATCTGGAATATAAAGAAATATCAAGATTAAAGTATGAAACACTATAAAGATTGATTATAGTATCGAGTTCTACACAAAATATACATGACTCATCGAGCGTGTGTCATAATAATTAATGTAATAAAATAAATACAAAAAGTAATACAAATGTAAATATTAACATATTTAGCAAAAAATGGTCCAACTAAAAATGTGTAACAGAACATTTACATACAATATAGGTATTAAATTTATTTCTATTCCGTTATATTTGGATTTTCACTTATCTATTTCTATCTTTAGTAACTATGGAACAAGTTTGTAGAACTTGTTTGTAGAACTAGTTTGACTAGTATCTAAATATAAGTCTTTGGTTAGTACTGCACGGGCATTTCTTAGGCGGTATTACGGGTGGGGTTCTATAGTCATATACAAGTCCGATATTTGTATAGTATGTATTAGATACAATACAAAGGTAACAAAGAAACAGGTCGGTAACAAACGTTGCCGGATAGTTTTTCTGCACGAGTAGTCAGGTGAAGGTCCGAGGCGATAGCCGAGGTCCTTGACCTGACTACAAGTGCAGAAGAACTATACGGCAGTTTGTTTCCGGCCTTGTTTTTTATTACCTTTGTTTTGTATCTGACTTGTACGACGTTTCAAGAAAGAAGTAGTACATTTTGCATTTAGAAAGGTAGCAAAATTAAACAGATTAGAAACTTAAATGGCCATATACCAGTTAATGTAAGTTACAGTTTAAACAAACTTTTTTTTCACTTCCCTTCAGCCGAGAGTTTTTTTTTCTCAAGAAATTCAAGAATCTAATTAATTTATAAAAAAAACAACCATGTCAAGTAAAAGATGAATGTCGTACAGATTTGAGACTTTTTAAAATGCAGTTTCGCAAGTAAGTAATGTATGAAAACCATTTCAGAGGTACGCAATCTAACATTTGATTTTTATTTGGGGAAAAACTGAAAAGGGTGGGGTGGGGGTTAAAATAAATTTAAAATAAACAGGCTTGATCCTTTTTTTGTTGAAAAAAATGCAGGATGTGCCATTCCATTCCCCCTTAAAAAAATAATAAAAATCGTACGTTTGCTCCCAAATATATGAATTCATTAAATAGAATTCAGTTACAATATAAATGTATAAAAAGAATGAATTTCCTTTTTCATTAGTGAATGAAATGTTATTAGAAAATGGATTTTGTCTTGTTATTAGATATATATTATAGTATAGGCATATATTTTGGATTTTTTAAAATTTGTTCATGCTTATAGGTTTTTATATGTCTTTAATAGTGTTGATCAGGATTAGACACGTGTCACAATATGATCCAATCGCAGCTTATCGTCCTCAATTGGTGACATAAGTTGAATGATTTTCTTCAAAATTTGCTGCCTATTTGAACATGTATTAAAAGGACACTTTTTATCTATAGGAGCAATCGTGCATTGGTGAGTTGATAGGGATTTTATATTTTGATTAGATTTGATTTTTTTATATATATATTTCCTGTCTTTTTTATTGAAATATAAACGTCGGTACCAGCATTTCTTTACTTTCGGCATTGTCCAAAATACTATTCATGTCCATATATTGAAAAAAAATATTTACGGACCGACCATTTAGATTCAAAAGGGGGTATGTTTTTTTCTGAGTAAGAAAATTATTTAGTTTTTCAACACTATCGCCCAAATATTTTTTTTTCGAAATAAGCACTCTTATATACGGTATTCGGAAAATCAGGAATCAGAACATTATTTTGTCATCTGTTTAACCACAATATATTTTTTCTCATAAAATTGGGGATCAGAATATTTTTTAAGGAAAAAACCATAACACCCCTTTTGAAGTTGAATGGTCAATCCCTTAGTATACTGATTTGAATAGTAATATACTGGTATGGTTTGAAAAAAAATATTATAGTTATTGATGCCAACGTAAATATTTTAATAAAAAGGACAGGAAATATGTCGGTGAAACAAAAAGTTCAAATCTAATTGAAATTTAAAGTGCCCATGAACTCACTGATCATGCACGAGTGATTCTATTCATAAAAAGTGTCCGTGTAACAACTAAAACGTGTCCGTGTAACAACTTAAAAGTGTCCGTGTAACAACTAAAAAGTGTCCGTGTAACACCCGTTAATGTACTGTTTTTCTATAGCTCTGCTGGGGGCAAAGTCGTACAAGTATCGAGGTGCTCACAGTAACTTCAAAGTACAACACATTCTTCATAGTATAGTATTTGCATTATATTAGAATGATTTAGTGTAGAATAGATAGATGTGTGTTTGTTTAGAGATGTTTGTAATGTTTTTATTATCTTTATTAAATGTTGCATTGCACAGAAAATAATAAGTTACTGCGAGCAAACCAAGCCTACATTTTGACCTGCCTCTTATTTAGCCATGTAGATAGATTAGAAATGTTTTGAATTCGGACGAATTTATTAGGGAGAATTTTAAAAACCCAGCATTTATTGATTCGATATTTGGAATTAAGCATATGCATGTATTTAACGATTTTATTTCAGATTGTTAAGAATTATGTACCCTTGTCTTGATTCAATGCTAAACATATGGAAATTTTATAGAAAATCCACAGCCTTTCCTCTTGTACTCTCATATTTGGTAATTCGGTGCTTGATATATAGAGGATTATTGCATGCAGTGCTAGCAATGATTTCCTTAAAACAAGTTTATAAATTTAGATATTGGTCACTTGTGGAGAGTTGCCTAAAATATAAATATGGACCAATTCAAGTACACCTTCTAGGGTGCGCTCGACTTTAGTGACTCAGCACAACGTTTTTTGGAATTTAAAGGTTGTTTAGGACTTTTTGTAAACAAGAAATACTAGCACATCATAGAAAAACAAGTGAGTAATCTATGTTTAAAATTTTATAACAAAAATCTCTTTTTTAAAGTCTGTGGATTTTCTACAAAAATCTTGGTTTTATTTGCCACAAAATCCCGTTTTTCTATTAAATGCAATGAAATAATAAATAATGATGCTTTGCATGAAGTTTCTTCTTGGTATATGTACAAAATGGCCCATCTCTATTATTCATTATTTTTGCTGTTTTGAGACTATTGCAGTTTGAAAATTTCGTAATTCACATGGCTACAGAAGGGGTCATCAACCTTAATTTGAATTAAAGTAATAGGTTGGGAAAAAACGGTAAAATTTTCTTATTTTTAATGCAATATGATATGTAAAGCTACTTTGATTGGATGACGCTTCCGTCAATTCCACGGTTTACGGGCGGAGATATTTGTAAAAAATGTTTTGTTATTTCAGTCGACGTTTCCTGGATATTTAAAATGTTTATTTTACACATTTACCTGGTAGTGTTTTAGAAAAGGAATAACACTACTGTGTCCGATGGTTTTCCACCGCCCATGGTGATTTGACGCTTGTAACTATTCAAATACAATAATGTTATTACTGTATTATTAGCCTTTTATAGTTTGTGATGTTCAACTACGTACGCCAAAGCGGATAATATTCAAATTTCTATATTTAGTCTTCATCGTCAGATTTATTTATCAGCTGGGATTCATTTACCGATGTAGAAGAATATAAAAAGTCTGTCCATAATTCAGGAATTAAAGAGTACCAAGTTGGAATTGGTAAGAAAAATGTTAACGACTTACATATATCTATTTTATTAATTCAATTTAGATTAATTCGGTAAATATTGATTAACAGCCATCGGGCAATGATAAAGGATTGTATTCTGAAAGATTGATTGATTGGTGTTTAACGCCACTTCCAGCACTATTGTGCTATTTCGTTGCGGTCAGTTATTATTGGTGGAAGACGCCGGAGTGCCCGGAGAGAACCACCTACCTTCGTTGGAAAACTGACAATCCTAGTGAATTAAGATTGGAGTCGAGTGCACTTTGACCTGAAAGAATAAATAACAAAATAATTTTGTCATCTTCAGTTTTCATTAAATTTTCAGACAACTACAGGGTTCAATTTATTACCTTTTGCTATGTTAGTAATAACGTGATCAAATTAAATTGATTTTTCATTAATTATTAAACAAAATACGTTTTAGTTAAGGTTCATGTTGACCCTTTTGCTAAAATGAATGCGTTTTCACCTCAAAATTAATTCTGAGTACAGACAAACCTGTGCATCTGGAAAAGTTTTAAGGCATAGCAAGCACTAGGTCAATAAAATTTAGATGCATTTTATGCTTTAGAAAACTAAAACCTTCACTGAATTTTACTGTGTACCTTTTTCGTCTTTGCAGAAGATGATAAAACTAACACACAGTTGCGTTTCACTTGATTTGGTTCATTCAGTGTAACAGTTTAAATGTCCAATAATTGTCAGGTATCTATTGTTCCTGTTTTGTCCATGTCAATTAATACAGTTCACTTCAAACATTACCTGTCGGGAAGTTCTCAAACCTCTTTCCGAACTTCCCAAAGAAGATGTGGTATGATTGCCAATGAGGCAACTCTCCACAAGAGACCAAATGACACAGAAGTTAACAACTATAGGTCACCGTACGGTTTATACCGCAAAGTCAGCTATAAAAGGCCCGGAAAGGACAAATGTAAAACAATTCAAACGAGAAAACTAACGGCCTAATTAATGTACAAAAAAATGAACGAAAAACAAATATGTAACACAGTAACAAACGACAACCACTGAATTACAGGCTCCTGACTTTGGACAGGCACATATATACAGAATGTGGCGGGGTTTATTTTGGTACGAACGAACAAAAGTGCACTGCAACACCTAGTTAATTTTTTGATATTCTAAAACATAAAATAACATTTGAATTGTATTTATCTAGGGCATGCTATGCCTGAACAATTTTCAAGATACACAGGTTTGTTTGTACTCACAGTAAATTTTGATGTTAAAATACAGCCATTTTAGCCAAAGTGCCATATTAAACTTCAGAACCCTACTCACCCAAAAACGGAAATAAATGGAGTAAAAGGAAACTTTAACAAAATTCTAATATAATAATAAACATATCTGCTTACAAAGTGTTACATCATTCGATAATTTTTCAAAGTAGATTTTTGTGTTTTTCATCATTATAGGCTACAAGCTACAATAGATGTTTTGAAACTACCTTTAATTGTTCCTTGATATACGCTACTCAATTAGATATGCATACAACACAAATTTAATATGTAAACATAAATATCTGTTTAATTTACTATTAAGGATCAACAAAAGGCGGATCAGATATATTTCCATTCACATCAGTAGGACTTGTTAACCATTATACCATACACAGACTACCATTTCATGAAGGACTTCATACACAAAGAACACTACGGCTACAGAACGGTCACGAGTATTACGCTACAGTCAAAGGTATTACGACAATGCATTATAATGCTTCTTATAATTCTGTCTTTATAAAATCTCCATAAAGCAATGACTAAAGAGCTAGGGAGGCACTTTTATACTACAAATTGATAATTTCACCTTCGAACATGCATTTGTTTCGGTTTTTTTTTTCTCTGGCCGATGGGACATTTGAAATTCTGCGAAATCAAATAACAAATTCCAATGATGGATAGTAACACTTCTGTTTGGTGAAATGAAAACCAGTGTATTATCAATACAAATGTATTTGCTTTTTGCTTGTATAAAGTTTCTTATTATTTTTGGTTGTGTTAATTAATTGAAAGCTGTAATTGACATCACTGTGCCTGTTTTATACAGTACGATTGTAATAAAATTGAACAAGTTTTGTTTGAACAATGAAATTGAAAAGACTTAAGATTTCATGAAATTTGAGAAATTTGAGTAATAAAAACTCAATTAAAATAAAGTAGTCTAAATCTTTATATGATAAAATGAGGAGAAAATGAAATGACAAATATTTTGAACTCAGACTCAACTAATAAGGACGATTGCTGCAATATGGGATCGGGAAAATCAGATGATTTCCAAACCTCCTCCGTGTTGTTGCCATACCCTTAAACGCAAACACCATTTATACTCCTATAAACAGGTTGGGGACAAACCCTCTATATGGTGTTTTTACCTGTACAGAGGGATTACCCTTGTATAGAGGGATAAAATTATCTCTCTGAAGAGGAATATATTTGTTTAGACTGTTTAGCAGGAAGATTTCAAAATGGCATTTTCTAGTTATATTGGATATAATCTATAGCATTATATCTATCAATTATTGCACTTTACCAAAAATTGGGATGCCCAGTTTTCGGCTAAAGTGACAGAACTTGCAAACTATTGTTAACTATATGAACACCAGATCAACAACAATAGGGACAGTTGACCTTGAAATTTTATGTTAAATCTTACAATAGAAATCTGTTCATTGAGCCATAACTGAGTGGAATTTACCTGATCATCACAGCTTTCAATTATGATGAACAATATATTGTATATTCATTCAGTTTAGCATTAAACTGGACATGTGCATATTAAATTAAGTACATCAATTGGTGCATCAAATGTTGCAGGTTACTGCCATAATAAGAAGGAGATGCACATTTGCCATGTTTTGCTTTAAATCCAGTCTAAACAAATATATCCCTCTATAGAGGGATAGTTGTATCCCTCTATAGAAGGGTTATCCCTCTATACAGGTCAAATCGTACTTTCTTGTTTATTTGACCTGTTGATACTAATTGTAATGCTTTTTTGTTATTTAATGTTCACTTTTTCAGGGTTATATCTGGTCTATATACCAGCTTTGATAAGTGTTTGGTATTACTATAAATTTTCACTTCTTCGTACTATAAACATCAAAATTATTTATTTTGTAAAAATATTTCCTTTCTCCATTTGTACTGTACACGTATACCTAACAACAAATTTATTTTCATTTACCTGTGTTTAAAGTAATTGCAAATGGCTGATATTTTTATTCAAGCATATTGTTTTTCTTAAATTGTTTAACATTTCACAGCGGTATAACATGTTACTTTAATTATTCTTCCCTTAGTTTATTTATTTTGTATTTGCATTGTATCATAGATCAAATTTATTTGTTCAGTGTATGTTCACTGGTGTTAATATGTCTTTTGATTGAGTTAAGCCATTTCAATTGATATTTTATAGTGTGTCTTTCTATGTTGTTATTTTTCCATATTGTTTCAGATAAGGGTGAAGGTTTGGTACCATTAAAACGTTTAAAGCCGCTGAAATTGTTTGCAACTGTCCTAATTCAGGAATCTGAAGTTCAGTAGTTGTCGTTTGTTGATGTGGTTCATAAGTGTTTCTCGTTTCTCGTTTTTTTATATAGATTAGACCGTTGGTTTTCCCGTTTGAATGGTTTTACACTAGTAATTTTTTGGGCCCTTTATAGCTTGCTGTTCGGTGTGAGCCAAGGCTCCGTGTTGAAGACCGTACTTTGACCTATAATGGTTTACTTTTATAAATTTTGACTTGGATGGAGAGTTGTCTCATTGGCACTCATACCACATCTTCTTATATCTATAAACACCATATAGAGGGTTTGTTCCCAACCTGATAAAGAGTTTACTTATAATGAACATGTGTGGGCCTCTTATAGATTCCTTCCATCATTAAAAGTATTTTACTTTTAAGTGTGATTTAACGTAGCTGAAGATCCAAATAATGTATATCATGGTCACATGTTAATTGAGTTAGCAAATATTTAGGAGTTCTAGTGTACAAGTCTTTAAAACGGGATTTTTGTGCAAATTTTGTAATTTCCTCATCGGGATTTGTACCCTTGCTTCTGTAATATACATTTATATCTATATAAGAAAGCATAATAACAGTACACAAAAGTTTATACGTTCCGTAATTTTGATTAGCGGAGTTATTCAAAAACTTATTTATTATTTCCGTATTAAATGCAACATCTATGACTGCAAGTGAAGCTTGTAGCAACTTTAAAAAAAATGCACAGGAAGACACACGAAAGGATTGCTCTAACTTGTTATTTTATGATTGTAGCAGACAAATGTAATTCTAAGATTTTAATGTAAAACTAAGAAGATGTGGTATGATAACGAAATGAGAAAACTTTCCAGCAGAGACAAAATGACGTGGAAGTTAGCAACTATGGGTAACGTACGGTTGATGATATCGCCTTCAACAATGCAAAATGCATACTACATAGCAAGCTATAAAGCAACAACATGACAAATTTAAAACAAGTTCAAAGTAGTTGTGTAAAAAAAAGAATAAACCAAACTAAAACATAGAACACAGCAAGAAACGTAATCACTGAAATAAAAACTCATGATTTATGCAAAATACACATACATAATGCGGTTGGGTGAAAAATGTTCAATATTAGTACATGTTTTAGTATTATATGAAGAAGTGCATTTGTGCGTTTTATAAATGTGCTTCAGTCAAGGCTTTTTCACACCAATACACGTTGAATATATGCAAAACGAATATCACATGATTTACTTCATTTTTGCTTTAAAGTTATTTATGATAAATCAATTTCTGGTTTACAGGACTGGACTTTGCAACAAGAAGTTCGACAGCAGATACACACCCTATAAAGATTGACAACACACCACCAGAGAAAACTGACCAACCAATCACTATAAAAGGGCGACACTTGTCGGATTTGAGTGAAATAAATGCTTGGTATATACATTTTAAATGTTATTAAGGACATCTGATAGGAAGATATAATCTCTTATATTGGAGTTATTTTGTAAATTATCTTTGAATGTAAGGAATACAAAACTATATTTTACGACTTTTTTTAACAGTTATTAACAGAAACATTTCTATTTTATAAATTATCTATACCTTTTCTTGAATGGAAAATAAGGATGAGTATAAATCAAAATTTTAGTAAAACCTATGTTGTTGTAAACTTGTCGCTAAAAATTGCAGATTTTTAACCTTATTCACTGCCAATTATCCTACTTGTTGTTGATGCCGTCATATTCAACTTGTCGCGAATTGTTAGAAAGTAAACCAATAATCACTGTTTTATGAAACAGTTAAAATGTTGTGGCTTGTATTTCAAAGTTGGAGAGATGTATTTATCGACAAAGAGAGTGGAATAAATCATTATCTGTGGTCTGTTGGGTCTCATCCTGGACATGATGATATTATACCATTTACAAAAACGTTGTTAGACTGTGGTGTATCAGCTGAAGATAAAACAATCAATATTCACGAAGGCCATGCTTATTTCATCACAGTTAAGGTAAGCAATTTATCAAAGGAATAAGGACAACCTCCATATGTTTTTTTTATTAGTAATTAAAGAAAAAAATTGTATACAATAATACCATGATATTGCTTATGACGTATAAGTTACATTGTAAATGTTATTACGATCAAATCTTTTTACTCGAACACAAAGACTCTTGAAGTATCTTCATGTGTAACGATGATATTTTAAACAAGACAAGTTATATCCCACAAATCGCTATAATACAATACAACAACTGCAATATTATTATCTTTCGACAGTTTTCACACCAAACGATTGATGCAATCTTATTTTTTTTTTAAATTATTTGCTTTCATTTTGCTCAAGTGCATGGCATTTAACAAACTTTGTCTTATTCAGGAATACTGTTTAGTCATTTTAGAATAAAATCCTACTTTCCACGCTCTAATAGTACTTTTGCCAATTGTATAAATAAAACTACATGCAGCAATAAAACCAACTTTTTGTCCCCCACGTAACGCGTTGCGGGGGACATGGAAATACCTGGCGTCCGTCTAGCTTAGCGTCCGTTCGTCCGTGTGTCCGTCCGTCCGTCCGTCTGGTCTTACTAGTGCTCTCACGGGTACAATTCTTGCCAGATTTTTATAAGACTTATACTATAGGTTAATATTAGCAATATTTCGGACAAGTTCTATACTGGTGGACGATCGACTTTTTTAAAAAGAGTTATGCCCTTGGAAATATTACATTTATGGAAAACGGCCTCGTTAGCGCTCTCACGGGTACAATTCTTGTCGATTTTTATAAAACTTATACTATAGGTTATTATTAGCAGTATCTCGGACAAGTTCTGAAATGGTGGACGATCGACGTTTTTAAAAAGGTTTATGCCCCTTGGAAATATTAAATTTATGGAAAATGACCTCGTTGGCGCTCTCACGGGTACAATTTTTGACAGATTTTTAAAAAACTTATACTAGTTGTTAATATCAGCAATATTTCGAACAAGTTCTATAATGGTGAACGATCGATTTTTTTAAAAGAGTTATGCCTCTGGAAATATAAATAAGTGTAACGCGTGGGACATTGGAACTCTGTTTTTGTTTTGTTCATATGTCTAGGAAATGTATCCATATAATTCTAATACGAAACAATTAGAGTTCAGTAGCTGACGACAACCTTTTATATTTGTAGGCTATAAATAGAGCAAATCTAATAGGTACCGCTTCCTCCTGGGCATACATATATGACATGTCGCCCCCAGTTGCTGGTCATGTATACGATGGTAGTCAAGACACTGCTGCTTCTTATATGAAAGATATAGATTACCAAACTGACGTGATGACTCTATCTGCTTACTGGGAAGGATTTCATGATCCGCATTCTACTATTAAGGCATATTATGTCAGCATAGGAACTTGCCCGAAGTGTGAAGATGTATTAGTCAATCAGGATATTGGAATATCTAATAGTAAGTATTATTTGGTGTTATTTGAACAATGTGGTTTTTTGCTTGATACAGTTAACTGTCGCGTGGAGGGAGCAACTTCGAAAATATATTTCACAGTTAAATAATACTTTGGAATACGAACCAACAGTCTTACCCACAGCCAGCTATTGGTCGATGGAATCACGATGTCCAAAAACTTAATTTTCTTCTTTCTCAATGAATAAATTTAAATAAGAGGATGTGGTTTTGACAATTTAAAAAAAAAAAAAACATAAGAGTCGGTAGGTGTCTGAATTTGGAGTATCTAAATTTAGATTGTCGATAAAATGTCATCATCTTGTGCTCAAGATCTGATAGAAACGTGTTTTTAAAGATGAGTTTCACAGATGTTCTTTTAATTATGTTTTATTTTTGGCAGATTTTACTCTCTGTCATATGCATTTGGGATCTGGTATACGATACTATACAACAATCACAGCATGTAATACAGCAGAAATGTGTACATCTGTGACGACAGATGGTGTTGTTATTGACAACAGTCCACCAACACAAGGAATAGTACTAGATGGTGTAGATGTTCATGACATGGAATATCAGTCCTTAAGGTCAGTCAGAAGTACACAAGGACTATAATTAAATTATAGTAGATATGTGTGACCATAATATTATTAGTAATATGTACACAATGTGCTCACTAGAACACTGTGTAATGAATTTATCTTACCGACTATCTTAGCATGTGGCATTTAGACTAGTGGCCTATCAAAGTGATCAAGTCTTCAGTATAAAGAAACTACTTCCATTGGTATATGCAAAAACAAATGGCAACAATAATGATTTGTTAGCTTTTATTTAATATGTTTTCTGCATTTATTTCAATTGTTCATCATTTATTTCTTCGTCAGTTGTCCGAGTGAAATGTTTCAGATTTTTCCTCAACACTGTGTTTTTTTTATAAAGGGACGTAACACCACTACTAACCATGATTTAAAATAAAACAATCCTTCTAACCCCATATCAAATATACAGGGAGGGTCTCAACTCGGTCGCTTTTAGCCAATGCTATTCCTAGTAATGTATAGGAGGTGGGATAACGTATGATACACATTGTGCTAGTGACCATGGTGACCTAATACGATATATACGGGGTCAGCATGACTTAGCCAGAGAGACGAACCCTGTATTTATCGTATAAGGTCACTAGCAAACTGTATAACGATTTTATCTTGCCGAATATCTTAACATAGGGAATTTAGACGTGGTTGTAATCCCAGATATCACAGTTTTAACACAACGTTAACAGAAATTTCAATTATGTACAGTGAAAAAGTCAGTGTCCCTTAACAATGCATGTTAATAGAACAATACTGGGTTTTTAGGAACGTTATTCTACTACTAACCGTGTATTTAAAATATACCACGCTTACTGACCTTATCTTGAATATACACAGTTCTCACATGTTCTATTGTAACCAATGATATTCCAAAAAGTGTATAGGAGGTAAGATAAATAAACATATTTTTAGATTAGGAATGGTCAAAATCACATATTGTACATCTTGTTATTCTGCTTTGACCTTTAGCAGATAAATGTTCAGACAATGCATTGATATTGAAAGTTTAATGCATCAGTTTTACAACTATTGTCTTGTATTTTTTTTTTTGGCTCAGAAATTACATATCTGCAAAATGGTATGGATTTACAGATCCTCAAACAGGCATAGACAGATTCGCATGGAGAGTTGGAACAAAACCAGGATCAGATGATATTATTAAATCCAAACATATTCCACGCTCCGATATATTGGTGGAACCAGATTTACTTCATAAACTACCAAGAGGACAGCGTATTTATGTAACAATAAAAGCGTATAATAAAGCAGGTATATAGTGTCTGTTAACCATAATTTATGCTACCTTTCTACAAAATTATACTACACAACCTTGTTTGTAATAGCACAGACCAAATTTCTCACGCCAGATTGTTAACTTAATTTTATGTTAAAATATATTACATATGAATTACAAATAAAGAACGGAATTTAAATCTATTTTTGTTTTTTTTTTGAAATTTTCATAGTTTTTTTTTTTTTTTCAAAATGAATATATTTTAAGATTTTATTGGTCGTTTAATTTAAAGAAGTTTTAAATGTATGAGCGTTATACGAATGCGCTCAGTCACAAACTCAGGATTTGTAAATCTGTCCGTCATTCCCGATTAAGATTTGTCAAAAGTCTGATCAAGATCCTGTGATTTGTTGTTGGAAAATTGTACAAAAAAAACCATTTAATCACGGCATCAAGGCAGGACTTTGTTACGATTTTGATCCAATGTAGCAGAATCTGTCAAGATATCACTGGGCCATTCCCGATACGCTGGACTCTGTTGCGAACGTTTACGACTGGATTCAGACGATAATAGGATATAACAGATTATCGATGGTAGTAATCCGAATTTTTTACAATAATCAGCTCTGTATAAACGCCGAATAACAAAAATGTTTAGATGATTCTTTAAAATGTGCTGAGCTATTTCCCGGAAATACTGCCTTGCCTTGAAATTATTTATATACAGTTATTTTGTGCTTTCAGTTTTTATCATTTATCATAGATTAACACCAGCTACAAAATACTATAAAACAGACAAGATAGATTATACTGTTTGAAGGGAGATCACTTTTCCGAATTACCGCTGTGGAAATGTCGCTAAGAATTTTCTTAGACATCCAATATGTTTATTTTGAGTTCTCGTTCTATTCTGATTATTTATCAAATTTGTTAATATATAAAATTCGTTATTTCTGATGATAATTCATTGATTTACAGGACTTAGTACAGAAGCTCATTCAAACGGTTTCTACATTGACGACACACCACCATTGATGAAGGTTAAACCCTACTTGTCAACAGAATTAGGTTCAATCAAAGACAATTCTTTAGTAATCAGAAGTACCATAAGAATACATTGGGAGGTAGAAGACAAAGAATCGTTTATACAACGCCAGTATATCTCCATCGCATCACACAGAGGAGGCGAATTCAATACATCTTCCACAGAAGTAATTAGTAGAATTGAGAGAAGCGTATTTTTAGTGTACAGTCATCTTTAGCTTTAATTTTTCGAAACATCACTTTTATACTCATAATTGCATATCACTAATACCCACTGTTACATTTTTTTCTTAAAATGTCCTGTACCAAGTCAGGAAAATGGCCATTGTTATATTATAGTTCGTTTCTGTGTCTGTTACATTTTAGTGTTGTGTATTTGTTGTGTCGTAGTTCTCCTCTTATATTTGATGTGTTTCCCTCAGTTTTAGTTTGTAACCCAGATTTGTTTTTTTCTCAATCAATTGATGAATTTCGAACAGCGGTATACTACTGTTGCCTTTATTTACATACCCCGATCAACCCAACACAAACTTACAGCTATCATTTCGGATATTGCCAGTCACAGACTTTTCAAACCAGTTCGCATTGGAAAATGAGTAAAGGGAAAAGATCCTTTGTAAAACATTCCTTTGACAACAAAGGCCTCGATGCCATAAACGTGGGCAATATCCTTCCTCATAAATCAGTTCATTCGAAAACACCTCCCTGTTGTAAAGATCAGTACTGTACATATCATTTATTATGCTTATACCAAAACTATTGCAACAAAACCTTTCAATTACAAACACGTGTTGCATGATCTCAACATTGAAGACTTCAAGTCTAAACCTCATGATTGCACTTGTACAGTAATTGTGCTAGTTCCCCGTTCATATATAATCCGACTGGCCATGTTATTACTGGTGACCTAAACATTACCAATAACACTTCTCTGCGAAATGAGTTATACAAAGGGCCGAAATATCAGGAGCCTAAATCCATCAATTGGAAACACAAATTCGAAGATTATGCCAAGCATTTCTGTGTTAAACGCGAGAAAAAAGACGTAGAAACTCTTTCCGAAAATATTAAAGCTAAGAGGGTCGTTGATACAAGTCAGATTTATAAAAACTGAAGGGTCTACATCTATCTTTAAAGACCCCAGTGATTCTCAAACACTCCGTTCATGACAAATGATTTGTTTTCCCCGCTGGTAAAGCCCCAAACAATATCGTGTTTGTGTCTTAATCACATTACATTAATTGCTTGATGATCAATAAATTTGGTATTGTTTTGAAAACTCAACATCTACCCTCACGACACTTACAAAGGAGGACATCCTGGATTATCAAATTTCTTTTTTGTGTTCTTTTGGAATTTCAAATAAAAATGAAGAACTTGATCTTCCTTCACTGTGTTCGATACCTAAATTACATGAATATAATTACAAACAACGTTATATTGCTGGCTCCACCAAGTGTTCCACGAAACCTCTTTCTAAATTATTGACATCAATTTTATCAGCAATCAGAGCCGGGCTTTTTTGTGAAACTACCTATATTAGAGGTGGCGTGAATCAGATGTGGTTACTAGAAATTCTAAAGATCTTTTAGAGTGCATAGCATCTAAGATTCCCCATTCAAAACTGAAAGACAAATTGAAAACAATGATCCTGGTTTTCTAACATAGAATGGCCAATGCAGATACAATTTTCTTGTTTTACGGAGGTTTTAATGGTACTTTGTAAAAAAATACTCTGATTCAAACTAAGCATTCTCTGAAACTGACATTATCAAGACGTTTGATTTCTTGATTGACAACATATTTGTTACGTTTTGAAGAAGTATTTTTCAACAATTAATCGGCATTACCATTTGAACCAACTGTTCTCTTCTTCTTGCCGACTTGCTACTTTATTCATATGAGGCTGACTTCATACAAGAGCGTTTTAGGAAGAAAGAAAAGATATAAGCATTATCCTTTTACTTTAGTTTCCTCTATTTAGATGATGTTCTATCACTAAATAATTCAAAGTTTGGCCACTATGTTGAACGCATCTATACCGTCGAACTTGAGATAAGGTATACGACAGAGACAGTTAAGTCTGCCTTATATCTTGACTGTTGTCGATTGAAAACAACATTTACTACAAAATACATGCTTTAAGCTTCCCAATTGTGAACTTTCCATTTCTATGTAGCAACATTTAAACAGCGCCTGCATATGGGGTATATATCACCCAGTTGATACAATATTCAAGGGCTTGCTTTTTCTATCATGATTTCTTTGATAGAGGGTTGCTGCTCACAAGGAAGTGATTAAACCAAGAGTTCTATGTTCCAATCAACCCCCGACTTCCCCCAATTTTTCTATGTTGGGTTTGTGTTCCTCAGTCTTTGGTTTTTCTATGTTGGGTTTTTTGTGTAATGTTGTTTGTCTTTTAGTAGTTTTTTTTTTATTTTGCCATGGCTTATGGACGACGTATGAATTTGAATTTTGGTATCTTTTGCCTCCTTTATAATAAACCATGATCGAAATTTGTTCCATTTGGGGTAAAAAACAGTCGGAAGATACTAAGTGGAAAACCAAAGCTCATAAATCGATAGCGATTCACAATACAATGGCAAACGAAAGACGACGAAAAGTCAACAAAACAATACAGAGAAAACTAAAGATCGAGCTACTGGAAACATAACAAAAACTAGAGGTGATCTCAGGTGAACTGGAAGAGATGAAAATCTTACTCCCGTAGTGGAACCCGTCATGTTGTTCAGGGTAAGTACACATTCGGCGATACGTCTCATTCGGTGATGTCACAAAAGAGGAACGAAAGATACCAGAGGAACAGTCAAACCCATAGATCGAAAACAAACTGACAACGCCATGGCCAAAAATAAAAAGACAACAGACAAATAATAGTACAGATGACACAACATAGAAAATAAAGACTAAGCAACACGAACCCCACCAAAAACTGGGGTGATCTCAGGTGCTCCGGAAGGGTAAGCAGATCCTGCTCGACATGTGGCAACCGTCGTCTTGCTTATGTTGTTACAAATCCGGTAAATAGCGGAACGTAAAGTTAAAGGATATCGCTAACTTCTTATCTTTCTTCCTAATAAGATCCAGTTCTTCATCTTTGGTTGAAATTCCAAAGGAACAAAGAACAGACCTATAATTATCCAGGATTTCCTCTTTGGTAAGTTTCGTGAGGGTATATGTTGAGTTTACAAATGAATTGTCAATACCTAATTCATTTATCAAGCAGTTTATGTAATGATATTTACACACAAAAACGATGTTGTTTTGGGCTTTATCTGCGGGGACAACAATATATTTGTCATGGAGGTAGGAAAAGTGTTTTGCGACATTTGGGTCTTTAAAAATTGACGTAGCGTGGGTATTGATAGACCCATTTAGTTTCTTAATTCGGATTTGTATCAACGACCTCACAGCATTAATCCATTCGGAAAGAATATCTACGTCTTCTTTCTCGCGTTTAGACCATTGCCTGGCATTATCCTCGGCTGAATCCATCAGTATTTTGAAGTTGTATTTCCAATTGATGGATTTAGGCTCACGATATTTCGTACCTTTGGATAACAAATTTCGAAGGGAAGTGTTATTGACAATGTTGAGGTTTCCGGTAATAACGTGGCCAGCCGGATTATATGTGAATTGGGAACTAGCACAGGTGCAATTAGGAGGTTTAGATTTGAAGTCGTCAATGTTGAGATCCTGCAAAACGTGTTTATAATTGAAAATTTTAGTTGCAGTTGGTTTGGTATAGGTATAAGAAATTATTGGTACAGACTGATCTTTAAAATAAGGAGGTATTTTCGACTGAACTAATTTATTATGAAGGATATTGCCTAAGTTGACGCCATCGAGACCTTTGTTGGCAAAAGGAAAGTTTAAGAAAAGATCTTTTCTCTTTTTCATCTTTTCCAATGCAAAGTGGTTTGAAAAGTCTGTGACTTGCAATATCCGAAATGATAGCTGTAAGTTTGTATTGGTTTGAATGAGGGTTTGACAAAATTGAGGAAAAGAGGACGGAATTGTGGTAACGACATTTGTTCTATATGATAATCTGTAATAACATTAATGTATCGTGAAATTAAAACCATCAGTGTTGGATGAAAACAACAGATTTATTTGGTTTATATATTATATCATCAAACAAATAAATTTTTAAAACCTGCATTTATATATTTTAGTTAAATGGTATTGTAAGAGAGTACACATTTTCGCAAATTGATTTGCATGATGGTGGTAATTATACGGTAAAACTCATCGTTTGTAATGGTGCTAAAATTTGTGTTGAAGACGAATCTAAAGGGATTGTAATAGACAGCTCTCCACCAACTCCAGGTATTTTATGATTTAACCATACTAATGTGTGATATTTCTATATCTCAAAACTTTATTTTTAAAGCTTTATTGCTTACAATATTGTGCATTGGGTCCATACTATATATAATTAGAGATTAAAAACACAATGTTCATTTCTTTCCAATTATCAGCTAGAACAAATTTCAAGTATATGTCATATTCACTGTTTTTTCTAGGCATGTTTGCAATAAAAACTGATCATGCAGCAAATCTTCATCGCCATGTAGATGACTGGATGAATTGGTCAAGGTATAAGCTTTGGTTGTCATGGTTAGGGTTCACAGATCTTCATACTGGAATAGACAAGTACTTTGTATCTCTTGGTAGCAAGTATATGACAGATAATTTCAATAAGGTAAAAAGTATATTTTCAATATTTTGGTCAATTGATTGTTTATATCAACACTACTCAGATATTCTGAGGTTATATTTATCAAATTTAACTGATAAAAAGAGAGTAGGGTAATAGTTTTATCAGTGCAGATGTTATACCGATGACCATTCTAGGAAAATAATACTTTGAAGTTGAAATTTGCTTGTTGTTATCTCCATATGATATAGAATAAAGAAAAACAATTCTATTTTAGATATCTGGTTTACCACAAGAATTTCTTCATAATCAATCGGGAGTCGACAAGAATGATGAAGGATATGTCCAGACATTTGAAGTAGATACTAAAAACTTGGCAAAGTTTGAGCATGTGTTTGTAAGCGTTTGGGCGGTAAATCAGGTAAAATGTGATTACCATCAGTTATACAAGTTACAAGGCAAGGCGTTCAATTCAATTTACAATGGCACCATCAAGTCGAGGACCAAATATAGAGGGTTTGTGAGGACGTTTTCCTTACCATTTCGCTAACTAATGTTTTTCGATTTTAGGTGAGAAGCCAATGCGTGTGCGCTTCCGCCGTTATCGGCCCTGTAACACCATAGATAAACGACCAAAGCAATTTAACGGTTCATCAAGCATATTAGACAGAACCCTACCAATCACAAGGAAATCAAGATACGAAAAAGTAGACTTGGATAGTCATATCAACAGGGAAATCGACACTTTCATATGTGCCTTATATGATGTAATGCCGCAAAATAAAAATGGAAAGTTAAAATTGGAAAATTTAAGTCCTCATTTTTATCAAAGGTTAATATCTAACCTTATCTTACTCTCAAGATCAAATATTAAGTGAGTCATACATCACTGTATGAATAGCCGTATTGATTATTTCTCCTGTTGTCCAATCAGCCATCTACCCAAAACTTTTTATCAAATTCTTTCTGTTACGAATCTAAGTTACATTTTAAAGTTGTATATTTACTTTGAGCACAACAGATGAATTTCCAAAGTTATGATTGCAACTGAAGTTATAATGCATTTTTGATTTTTGCATCGTTAATTACAGATTGGATTACCAAGCCGAATGATACATTCCCAATTTAAACTCGTGCCTGGAGGTTCTTTAGAATTGATAAGGAGATGTTCAGCGGTCACTTGTGAGGGACATTGTGTGTGTGCTGCTCAAGGACAACGATGTTCTAAACGATCATGCAATGATGTGACTAAAGGTATTGCAATTTTATAAAATTATTTTATTTCTTTTAATATCATAGGATTGCAATCTGCTTTCTTATGTTTAGTTTGGTTAAATTGTAGACAATCTTCAAAACAAAATATTTGATAAAACATGTTAGTTTACTTAAAGTATCTGACGATTTGATTTTGATTTTTTGGTGTTTTAACGCCACTTTTAAGCACCGCTTTTTGGCTATTTCGTGGCGGCCAGTTTTTATTGGTGGAGGAAGCTGGAGTGCTCGGTGAAAACCACCGACCTTCGATAGGAAAACTGACATTCCTAGTCAATTAAGATTGGAGTCGAGTGCACCCGCACGAGCGGGGTTCGAACTCACAACCTCAGTGTTGACTGGCTAGTGATTATAGTAGTAACTACTTAGACCACTTGGCCACCGAGGCCCCTAGTATCTGACGAAGGTATTGTGCAATTTTAACCAAATAATTCCAGATGATAAAATACACTTTTCAGAAAAACGTTGTGTGTACACATTCATAAAGTATTGCTGTTTTGTACTACCTATGAATCAAAATTGAGGCTTAGTGACGATTTCATGGGACTGATTTTGATATCAATGTCGATGAAGTGTGTTTTTTAGAAGAAACTCTCGTCTGCCATATACTTTTATAAGACTTGTATATTTGATAATTTTTTTGTTCTACGCAATGAATAGTTGCGAATGCATTTTCGGAATACAGTCATCGAAAAAGCTGACTTTCCACGTCAAATATCATAACGGATAAAAAAAAATCAAATTGTTACTAATGATGTGCACTGACGAAGATTCATACTTGAAATAAAAGATTGAATTAACAAGGTGTATTGTAAACTTCTGATAGTTTAATACTATGTGATACTTATAAAATAGATGTTATGTATACATCAATAATACATCCACTCAACTAAAAAATAACTAAACACATATAAGGACAGCAAGGAGTCCTCACTTAATGAGAAGAATATACAGTAATTTTTTTTAAATCAATATACTTTTACAGTTGATAAAATATTAATTTGCTTCTAACAAATTATATATTATCAATATTGTAATATCTGTTAACACTTACATCATGAACATTGTTATATCTGTTTGCACTTATATCATTAATATTGTAATATCTGTTTGCACTTAGTACGTTCGTATTTCAGCAAATACTAACAACTTGTTGGGCATATATGATATAACAAATATTCAGGAATCTTCTCCCTTTAGTGATGTGAAGTATACACCATCAAATATCGCTCTGGCTGCCAAATGGCATGTAGTACAAACTCAGGGATTGAGTCCCTTATGGTAAATATAGCATACATGAGTTTCAAATTCAAATACAAACAGGTTTAAAATAACAAGATTCAAGTAAATAATAGACTTATATAGAAAAAAAAAACATTTCACATTGCATTTTAAATATTTGAAGTCTAGTTTTATATAAATAAAAGTGTAAGTACACAAATGAAATTTCGTTGATCTGATAAATCCCTTGTAAGGTATACAGCTGTAAACATAGTGCTGTGTGTCAAAGGGAAACTGGAATGATTTAACTTATTTATATTGAAAGAAATGTGTATGTATCAAAACGCAGGTTCAAATTTAGTTAAAAAGTTGAGTGACTTCAAAGAAGTGATGGTCTTAAACAATGGTTGGCAAATATTACAAAGAATCATCTTTTTCTATAATCTCTGTACTAATTAGTAAATGATTTGCTTTATTATATTATTATATGACAATAACATTTCTCTTTTCTCATTGGCTAAAAGAATAGATAATCATGTTTGATAAATCATTATAATTCATCTTAGACAAATATCAGCTCGCAAAAGGGAGGCGGAACAACACAGGAAATTCATGTATTTTAAATATTTTATATTGTTCAAGGTATGAATGGACAGCGGGATATTCAGATAAAGATGAACCTGAAGGCGTCTTTGACAATTTAAACGACGATATCTGGCATCATGCAGGGCAAACAAATCAGGCAATATTGAACATTAAACGAGGTACAATTATGAAATTCATCTTGATACAAAGTAGTCAATGCCATAATTATTACCATAAATTATAATCAAAATGATAATGACTATATGAAAAAGGAATTGCATTAGTCACGAAATCGAGTGGGCTTCCAAACATTTTAAATGAGTAGTATCGACAAGAGTTTTGAAATAGCAATTGCCAAAAGAAAACAAAACGATAAAGCAAACAGTTTTACAATGGTACACATACAAATATGCAGAATACGACAGTTTCAGACAACAACCTCACACAAAACTTGCTGAAAAATTGGATTGACCGCTTTATGGGTAAGCAGTGTTTGCTACATTGTGTACCCCGATTGTGAAAGCAGTTATTTTGGTGAACACATGTTCTATAATTTTCATACAATGAAAACAACACTTTTATTACGAGAACTATTTTAAAATGCTCGTTGAACATGATTAATAGTATTCCTTATGTCATTTCATGCATAATGCTTTGATTTGCATGTTGTATTTTCAATAGGTTCCCTAGACGTTGGTGAGGATCCTGTAAAAAAAAAAATGAAACTACTTTGTCTGACCAATTGTTTCGACACCTTGTGAAAATGGTGCCATTATTAACTTTTTTTTGTCATTGAATTGCTGGGTTATTAATATGTATTACCCAGATCTCCGTATTCAAATACATAGTTGCACTTCATTGTATTTTATATTATTCAACTTTGTGATAATTTTAACTTTATGGTTATGTTTTATTGAATTTGCAATATGTATTGATTATCAAATATAGGTCAACGGTTAAAGGAATCACCAGTATCGTATTCAATGTTTGTACGAGTATGGTATGATGACGATACATTTGCTGATTTTAAAACAAATGGAATATTAGCTATGTCAACTCCTCTACCAAGACGAAAAATAAAAGGATCGGCGGTTTGTAGTTCCATCTTTTGTTTTGGGAAACAAATATTCATTGAAATGTACTTTGCCCTCCCACCTGTATTATGATAATCATTGAAATTAAATAGTTCAACTTAAAAAAGGAGACTATAGAAATAAAGAATATATATTTCTGTGGTTACAAAAATCAATCAGAGATATTTGTGATTTTTTTCCTTTAAAGACTGCTTGAAAAAAGTGTTTTTGATGCGTATCATGTTCCCATTAAATTTAATGATCATGAACAAATAAAAATGTAAATGTTTGAATGGGATTCATTTGCATTCCTGGATCGAAAACTAAAGGTCAAGAAATAGAACTACCATTTGCAAATAGGTTTATAACTTTTCAATTAAATCACAAAATATATTTGATATTGATATGTTGTCTCAAGTACGGAAATATTTTAATTGATACCAAGGAGTTAAAAATTGCTTTCTTTTAGTACCTCAAATTATTTGTTTTATATAAGAAAGAACAGGACATTTAACCCATTTGTCGTATAGGAAGGAATGAGTTCGGTGACTCCATATAATATTTTATTTATATTTTCTTAAAGCATTGTGTACGATCAAATCATTAGATATTTTTTTCATAAGTGTATCATTGTGTTCCTTTCTAGTTAATTACAGTAGTTTACCAAAGTTCAAATCTCATAAATCGATTAAGAAGGCAAATAAAGGTAACAAATAAAACCGAGAGAACGACATGAACTCCACAAATAAGCGCAACCTGGTCCATCAACAAGGCAAACGTCTCCTGTTATGAATGCATCACCGCCAGCAAATCCACACTCCGTCATAACCTCACGATCGGGAATAGGACACGATTGGTAAAATTACAGATTAGACGACTGTTGAACTTTTATCACGACTAATAGCAGAATATAAAGATTTGTTGTCTACATATATTACAGAACATGATCATTGGGCAAAGCATGTACAATGTAAACACATAAAAACTGTCCAATACGTAAATCATATGTTTAAATATTGCTCAAAATTATCTACAAGAAATCTACAAAATCTAGTATTTAACTAAGAATAGCAGCTCCGATCCTTTGTCAGAATCACTTTATCTGTCGATAAAGATTTTCCCAATCTTGTACCTTTCACCAGATTTAAATTTGCATATTTCTCAAAATTAGAGAACGTGAAAAATAGATGTTTAGCTCTAATAATGTTAAATATTTAAAACAGTTTCTCCCTTATCAGGATATAAGTTTATACTTATGATAAAACAACTATATTTTCTAAATGTTGGAGAAAATTTTAACCAATGTTATTTGTTATAAGGTTTTTGTTATATATTTCATTTACTGTTGTTGCGAAACCCTCATGGGTAGTTAAGGTCGTTAAACATCCCCGTAACAGTTAGTTTATGAAACAGTGTGATAATAGACAGGCGAAAGATACCAAAGAGATATTTGAACTCACATTTTATTTTCAAATCAATTACTTCAGATTGTAGAGCAAATACCGGGTCACTGGAAGAAGGATATAGATTATATTAAACCTGGAGCTCCTTTTACAATCAGATGGACAAACGTGTTTAAGGATGATGCCAAAATTATTGACAAGTTCAAAGTGTATCTTAGTACATATCCTGGAGGTACACGTATATGTTTTTTTGAATATTGGCGCTATTATGAGCCAAACACATTCCCTTTGTATTGTCAAAAAGAGTTAACCACTGTTTTCAAGAGCAAAGATAATAGTTCAATTTTTCAATTTTCATCCTTTGATTATGATTGCGTTTTATTTTCCTTATGAGAGTTAATTTTACCTTTCTACCTTTCAAACATTCTTACTGGTGTTAATAAAAAGACCCAGTTATTATAACTAGTAATTTCAATTGAACAATAATATCGTTAAAGGTCATGATATACATGAAGTGGAATTGGATCTACCAGGATCAATTACGTCTCATAACATCAGTCGAGTACCATTATCTCCAGGAAAAGTATTTTACAGTAATGTAGTGGGATACAGCTACTCTGGTATCCATGCTACTGAATCATCAGATGGCATCATGGTTGACTCTCTGCCACCAGTTACTGGTACTGGCTATGATGGTATAGGTTGGTAGTATTAAATAAATTCTATTAAATATGGGTGGGGGAAACGGAAATAAGACGCAATGAATGTTTGAGTACATACGACGGTATTGATATTAATAGATAAATTTATATTTATATCCCATCTTTAAAACCTCATCAACAAAAACTCTAGACAGCATCATGGTTGACTCTCTGCAACCAGTTTTTTTGAACTGTTTGTGATAATATAATTTGGTTAAATGTACATTAATGATTTTACTAAATTTGGAAATAACAGCCTTATCAAAACTAATCAACAAAGATTTACAATGCCATTGTATTCAAAATGTGGATCGCATATAGATTACATATATACTTTTAAAGATACTACTATCGTAGGTGGGGCATGAAAACAAGTAAGTTTGCGATTTTTTTCTTAGCCAACAATAGACATTGTATACAATATGCCAAGCTATGAGTGTTAGGTTGATCAGTCTTTAGTTTTCTATGTTGTTTAATATACACTGTTTGTCGTTTGGTCGTTTTGAGTTCTGAGTTTTTGCCAAGACGTTTTCAGTTTGTTTTCGACTTATGGACATGAAAACTAACAACACATCACGAGATATTTTCTTGACTTAGGGACAGGCACATGATCTCAACTTCAGCTTTCAAACTCAATCAGGGGACTTTCAAAGAGAAATAAAAGAATACACTACAAATCAGTTCATAAAATGTACTTTCTAATTTTTGTTTAATGATATTGAATTTCTAGACAATATTGGTGCTGTTAAAAAAGTAACAAACATGCTATATACGTTTTTATTAATAGGTGTACACGACATTGATTACCAGAACAATTCGGAAATTATCGGGGCTTCGTGGTATGGATTTTCTGACCGAGATTCTGGAATAGAACATTACATGTGGTGTGTACAAACCAAATCGAAAACTTCAACATGTGATGTCAGAGAATGGGAAAATGTTGGAATTCATCATTCTGTGTCCAGGATTATCGACAGTTCATACATTGATACAGGTAATTATGTTGATATAAAATTTCAAAGAAAATATAAAGGTTTAACAACTTTTTATTTGTCTTTAAATTTGAACTAGTACAATGAAACCGAATGCATTGTACTATGCAAAATTAAAAGGCCTTCAATGTTTTTATTTAATTATTAAGAAGTTGTATTGAGAAGAATCAATTTAACAAATTTTCCTTTTCACAATGTTCAAAATATATTTATTATAAGATAAAATATATTTGGGAATACAAAGAAAATATAAACAATTTCCATCATGATGAATATATGTGATAATCAACATTTTCTTAATGCAGGAGCTGAAATCGAGAGTCTTGTTTATGCAATGGATGTTATAGGACACAAATCTCTCACTGTTAAATCAAATGGCATCATGATTGACTCTACACATCCAGAACCTACTTTAATGGAACATTTGGATCACAATGAAGCTGTAAATCCTTCATTTGAGGATACCGAAGGTGTACCGATTGACTGGGATAATATAACCAATATAAATTTATGCAATACTATTGTACGTGCCTCTCAATGGAATAGTTCAATAGGGAGCTGTGTGAGTGTTTTAAAGTCCGGTAAAAATCAAGCAATAGACGGACGATCCTTCGTATTTGTCGAAGGACAAATATCACAAACATTAAGTAATCTGAAAGCTGGACATTTATTCCGTGTTACTTTTGTAACCGCTCATCCACCCATACTTGGGGCTGTTTTAGCTAATAAAGAAGGATATGTAGAAATTGGAGATAAAAGACACGTATTCATCGTCTACACAAAGCATGACAAACACGGTAGTTCCTATTTAGAATTAAACTGGCACCACCACACATTCTACTTCCGTGCCTTTACTACTGAAGCAACAATCAGTATTGGAAGCATGACCGGTAATACGGGCATTTTATTCGATGATTTGCAAGTTCAGAGGACCATTTTCCATCATCACAGCGATGAAAATGAAAATGGCAAACATATTCATGCACATGTGGTTGCTCTGCATCAATGGTCGTCGATCCACGCATCATGGAATTTTGTTGATCCAGAGAGTCCCATAATAGACTACATGTGGGCTATTGGTAAATAGAAATCATAGAGTTTTAAAACAGTTCCACAAACTGTCAATTATCAGCTGTAATTTCGTTGCATATATAATTTATTTTTTTTGTAAATTAAAATTCTTAAAAACCTGAAAATGTTGACTCCAACGGTTTTTTTTTCATATATGATGTACAATCTACAGCTACGTAAAGTATATTTCTGAAAAGAAATGCTAAAACAGGAATGTCTTCTATACATTATTCATTATACAGTACACCAAGGCAATTACAAAATTATTTTTACTTCTAGGATATACAGAAGGAAGTACAGAAATCCAAGGATTCACCAGTGTCGGCCTAAATAATTTTGCTTATAATTACAACGTCAGTTTAGCCCATATGTCAGTCATTCATATCACTGTCATTGCTACAAACGCTGCAGGATTGAGACGCGAAGTACATGCCGAGGATCTTCTCGTCGACTTAACGCCACCAATTATAGATTTTATAAATGATGGAAAAGGTTTGTACATAAAAAATAAAGTCAAAACTTTGTCATTGTAAATTACTTGATGTATTTGGATTGTGCATTTAAAATATTTGTCTTCATGATAAGAGTAGCGGTAACTTAATATTATGCGAAAACAAGATATTGATTAAATTTTATTGGATGATTCCATTCAGTCAATGAGTACAGTCGAGAAAAGGTAGGTATGCGTTTTCATTTAAAAGATTTTTGCTTGCAATGTGAATCAACGTCATATCACTACTTAAGTCATGAGTTCTCATTTGCAAGTAAGGGGAAAACATACGAAATGAGTTGGAAGTAAGAATGATGTACAGCGGAAGTTAGCTTAATATATCACAAATATATATAAAGTAAGCAGAAGGGACAAAAACGAACAGTTATAATAACAAATCATCTATGGTTTATCAACCGAAAGATAAGCATAACTCATATGTTTCTGTTTATTTTAGGATCTGACATAGATGCACAAACTACCGATCAAGTATCTGCTAACTGGGAGGTGAATGACGCTGAATCTGGTATTGATGTCTGTGAATGGGCGGTAGGTAAGTATATGTACGGAAGGAACAAAGGCTTGCAAATATTTAAAAGATAATGCAGGTATAAAATATGACATGTTCATTTAAATATTTTATGTTAAAACACCAAAGACATCTATATTTTGACATAACGACTTAGATAGTAAATGGGGCAGGCAATGCTTGTCTTTCGAGAACATCAGAGATCGCCCCCGGTGTTTTGGTGGTGCTCATGGTGCTTAGTCTTTAGTTTTCTATGTTGTGTTTTGAAGCATGTTGTTTGTCTTTTCGTCTTTATTCGTTTTTTGCCATGGCGTTGTCAGTTTGTCTTGTTTTTCAGTTGGTTCACGTGTTGCTTCTTTGATTAAGAGCAAGACTGGCTGGCATGAAATTAGAATAATGTATCCGGGTACGATGACATGTCTTCCTGTACACTGTTACCTTTTGAACTAACATGTTATACTTTCGACTCATTGTGTCGGTCTACTAGTAGTACAAAGAAGGGTCAAAATTCATATCAAATTAATATGTTCTAGTCCTTAATATGCATTTAATTTGCCACTGGACGTTTAACAGCAATTCATCATCATCAACGGAAATTAACCTCAAAGTACTTAACCTTCAAACGATTCTGCGACAAATTTGCAATATTTTTGTGTTTATCATGGCATTTACAAATCTCAAATATTACGTTATGCTGGTGCCTGTCTTCACTTAAAGAACTTCATAAACAGCGGTGTGCTCAAGTAACAAAAGCTGTTTGTTTTAACAGAGTTATGAGTGAGAACGACTCAACTCGACATTTGTATGCACCTATCCTAAATCAGGAACCTGTTGTTCAGTGGTTGTCGTTTGTTGATGTGGTTCTTAAGTGTTTCTTGTTTCTCGTTTTTTATATAGATTATACCGTTTGTTTTCCTGTATGAATGGTTTTACACTAGTCATTTTGAAGCCCTTTATAGCTTGCTGTTCGGCGTGAGCCAAGGCTCCTTGTTGAAGGCCGTACTTTGACCTATAATGGTTTACTTTTATATATTGTGACTTGGATGGAGAGTTGTCTCATTGGCACTCATACCACATCTTCTTATAACTATAAAAGCTAAGGATATTTCTGGAAATCATGTTTGTCATTTGTGTTCATTTTTACAAAAAAAGATACTGTACTAGTTTAGTTTTTTTGCACTTTACTTTTCCTGTAATTTCGACCTTAGCAATTAAAGATTTGAGTTGAAACAAAGTATATATCTTTTTTGTGTTCAGGCGGCGTGAAGCAACCGCCAATCAATCTATGAAACAAAATAATGACATTTCAATTGCATTAATTAACTTCAAGTATGCATACAAGAATGCAATATAGAACAAAACAATTATCAACACAATTTTGCCATAATTGGGAAGAAAATCCCCTCTCGTTCTGCAAATTAAGCAATTCTTCTGCATATATCATACATATAAATTTTCATTAAAATGCTTGTACATGTGATGCGATTTTGGTGTTCCTTTTACTGGCATATTTGAAAGTTATGTGGTCGACAACAAAAATATAATGTTCAAGTCGACAGTTTCGTTCAATGTCGATGTACAATCTATTTGTAAAAACCTTTGTCATATCAAATGTCCAGCAATACGAATCGTTTTTATTGTAGGTTACCAACCGTTCGGCAATGAAATCCAAACATTCAAAGAATTAGTTAAAGGAGTAAATAGGGTATCAAAAGTGTTTCCCAGCATCCAAATATCAATGCATATGATCCACGTGACCTTACGATGTAGAAGTAAAGCCGGATTACTGTCTTCTAAGTCATCAAACGGTGTTAAAATATCAAATCTTCCACCAAGTACAACGACTGCGGAAGTAGAAATTCTACCACATTCATTAACAGAGTATAACCCTAGGAATCATTATCAAGGGGACACTTCATACGTAAGGGTAAAATGGACAGGGTTTGATGATCTGACAGGTGTCGATTCTTACCTTGTAAGTCGTAGTTAAGATTTATTCTTTTATTGATGTCAATTGAAAAGAAGTTAGTTTCTTGCATACTTTTTGTATGGTTTGGTCGGTTCAAAAAGACAACAATCCAGCATATAGCATGGTGATTGTCAGGCTTTCTTGTGTGTGGATTTGGTGTGAGATGATTGGCAATATTTTCAAGTTGAAAATTGGTCAATCATAACCAGCGTTTTCGTTAAGTAATTCCAATTACATTATTTACTCCTTCAGTTTTTAACCCATATCGTTCAAAATTTCTAAACTTTTAATACTTAGGCAGTGTGCATATTTTGAGACTTTTATTCTCTTTATAATTGTTTAAGTAGATATCTTTCAGGAGACTATAGATTGTCGTATTGTTTGCTATAAACATATATAATTGTTTATCCTTTTTTTTTGGTAGCACACAATTACATTATTATATGATACAATTGCATTCATTTGTGGATTTTAAATTTCAAACAACAAAATTATATTTTTTTGAGAAAGCCATGAAATTCACCAGTTTTGACTATAATTTCATATATAGGTTTGATTTTTTTTAATGTAACGTGCGAAAAAAAAAACAATATTTCTTGAGACCAATACAAACAATATTATTTTTCAGCTTACTTTCCAAAGCCAAGATAAGACAACTGTGATTTCTAAATCAATAATCGCTGAGTACCAAGATACTTCCTTCTGTTTGTTGAAAGGACTCGATCTTAGCTCTGGAAACTTTACAACTAGTATTAAAGCTGTAAACAAGATGTATATTAGGAGTGAACTTGTGTCTTCAAAAATCGTCATTTCACCAAAAACTCCAACTCTAATAGGTGTGTACGTTCAAAATCTATGTAGTTAAAAAAGATGTGTTAATAGATAGACCTAATATCTATAAACAAATATGTGATATATTAATAACAGAGATAGCCATACATTTTGTATCAACGACACAAATATTCTAACTATATCTAGAGAGCAGGGAAAAATTACTTGATTTTTGTGTCACAAGATTGTGTCTTGGTCACAGTATTAACTTTTTAGAGGTTACAATGAGTTTGTTTTACATTAAGATTTCACATTACTATTCTACTGTACACGATATGGACGCGGAAAATTAATGTCTCATCAGTGATGATTAAGACCAAAATATTCAGAATCCAACATCTAATACATTTTTAATTACATTACCTCTTGAAGATGCCACCTTTGACAACAAAGTCGAACTTTGTTTGCATTTTTATGGCATTGATTTTTATATTTGATTTTGAACCTTTCACATTGATATAACTGTTGGTATATTTATGACGACTCGGTTCTCATAGAATTTGCATGTTTGTAGAAAGGACTTTTTATGATATTTAGTATGTGAATACATCACTTCAATAAGTTGCCGAATTTTAACTGGGCATCAACATTTCAAATTTGATTTTGATATTTGGCTTCAAAGAAATCACCTGATGACGATATTTCACTATTACATTTGATGTGACATTTGCTTAATCCTTTGCTTGATGGTATTGAATACCTTCCGAAGCATCTGAGATCAACCCTGTCTTTTTGCTTATTTATTGGTTTTTGTGCTATGTTTTTTTGACTGATGTCAGTCTTGGGAGTTTCACGTTTTTTTGAAAAAGCGTAGGTAGTTTGTCTTTGATTTATAAGTTTGAATATCCCCGAGGTATCGTACACCACGATTTTTTATTGATCTTTGACCTATAAGTCACTCCGGCGTCATTATTATTGTCTTTTCAATGCATCATTGCATTATTTTAATACTTCCTTTTTAATTATGTATTTTATTTGTGGTATCTTGTATGAGGGTTCATTGATATGAGAAAGTGTGACACATTCCAACATGACCTTGATCTTTTTATTATTTCATATGTGATTGGTTTGTGATATGTTTATGAATATTCATCCACTTTTAAGAAATCATAAAAAATCAACATATTTAAACAGACGGATGTTTTTTGTTTACGACTAGCAATACAGTATTGCTAACTATATTTGACTATATTTTTTTATATAAATTTCCCTAAAACTATAATTTTAGGAATCTCTTGATTTAATAAGACAATCATTTTCAATTAATGAATTTATGTAATATTTCATTCAGTTCAGTTGACGTCCTGTATTTCCCATGTGATTACACAGGATATGATCCACGGCGTTAAATGGGAACCATGTGTTTTGGTCAACAAAAGCCATTATAGTTATACTTTTCTCTATATAGATTTGAACAGTATATTTTGTATCGGTTCTTTTGCTATTCATCGGTAACATGTTTATGTTTTCTTATTGAAATTATTAAAATTGCAGAGAACCCGCACTTACAATTGGCTTTAGATAACCGTAAAATAACGTCCTCGTGGGAAAATAACTTTAAAGTTCATCAACCTTTGTATTATGAGGTGTCAGCAGGAACAACTCTAGGTGGTGCAGATATTATACAGTGGCAAGAAACAAAGAACACATTCCTAGAATTCCGGCTTCCTCCAAAGATCAAATCACTGAGGGATTTAACTGGATATATATCTGTCCGTGGTGTTTCAGCAAATGGAATGACAACTTTGTTAAATGCTGCTGTCAATTTATAATAACAAACTAACTTTTATGCCGTGACCATCCTTTCATAAATTCTGTGATACTTTTTTGTTTTATTTAGCTAGTTGATTTATATGCATGAGTACTTTTGTTGATTAAGTAATGAGTAAAACAAAGTTTGAAAAAATGAAACAGTTATACTTTTGTACAAACTGATGATTTCGATAATATTGAGACTGCGTATGGTATTTTTATATCGACAAAAAAGTAGTCCATCTTTACACTAATTTAATAGTGACTTCCCAACACCATCCATGTGGGTTGTCTTTAATACCTATACCAATAGCATGTCATCTGTTACAAGATCTGTATGTTCCGTCTTTGTCAGACGCACCACCAAACGGTTTAGTTTGGATTTGCTATACACACAGGTTATAATCACACCTGAACTTCGTCATTATACAGGGATTAAGACTGCTAAATTGTCACATGTAGTTTACGGTTGTAGTAAGAAAACCAGGCCGGGTTCAAACAAATAGATTTTGAAAGCAGAGAAAACAACTGTGCACCTTTAAATCAGAATGACTCTATCAGATGACAATATGAAAATTAAGAATCCTGGCTAAAAAAAAGGCGCAGGTACTTTATTTTAATTCAGTCACAGACCCGCGATGTCGCGGGTGTGTTCTAGTTGAAACTAAAACAACAGCGGCCTGATATATGACAACACAATGAACAAAGAAAATATGACAGACATCAGTCAACGACATCCACTGGATAACAGACTCCTAACATGGGACAGGCCACATTGAATGGGTGGGGTTAGATATGCTTGTGAGCGCTCAATGGTTGTCTACCTGAAACAGGCCTCTACTTAATTTGTGGGTTAGACATGGTTGCGAGCGCTAAATGACTCCCTCTACCTGAGACACGCATCTATTGCATGGGTGGAGTAATACACGCTTGTGAGCGCTCAACGACTCCCTCTGCCTGAGACGAGCCTCTATTGAATAGATGGGGTTAGATATTCTTGTGAACGCTCAATGGTTCCCTCTAGCTGAGACAGGCCTCTATTGAATGAGTGGGGTTAGACATGTTTGTCAGCGCTCAATGACTCCCTCTACCTGAGACACGCCTCTATTGAATATATGGGGTTAGATATGCTTGTGAGCGCTCAATGGTTCCCTCTAGCTGATACAGGCCTCTATTGAATAGTGGAGTTAGACATGCTTGTCAGCGCTCAATGATTCCCTCTACCTGAGACACGTTTCTATTGAATAAGTGGGGTTAGACATGCGTGTGAGCGCACAATGATTCCATCTACCTGAGACACTCATTACATGTTTTTTTTTTACTAACAATGACTAAAATATATTAAATTTATATTGTAACTCGCCGAAATGAAGGATTGGAAATTATCTTGGGTCAGTTTTCTATCTTCTTTGTCAAATTAATTATTAGTAAAAGTGTACACATTTAAAAAGGCAGTTAGGAATTAAAATTTAGTCAGCGCTAAATAAAGCTGCTAATATGATGAACACCTAGCATAGAAATTTTCATTAATACCATGACGACTGATACAATAGGTAATGTGACAAAATTTAGTGTTGACAAGAAAAGGGAGAAGTGAATGCATTTGGTCTGGATGGGGTGGTCCTTCATTTCTTTATTCTTTTATTTTAGATCATTTTTTTCTATTCTTTATTTATTTTGCCAAATATTCTCTATTCACTATATTTTACTAACCTATTAATCTCTATTCCTTATTTTTTTTGCCTATTTTTCTCTATTCTTTATTATTTATAAATTATTTTGCCCTTTTTATACTCCCGCTTTAAAAAAGTGGGGGTATACTGTTTTACCTCTGTCTGTCTGTCCATCTATCTATCCGTTCGTCCGTCCGTCCGTCCGTCCGTCGATCCCATGAATATTTTTCGTCGCATCTTTCTCAGGAACTACACTACAAGGATTTCTGAAATTTGGTTTCATGGTTAATAAAAGTCAGCTATACCGTGTGATGCGTATTCAGATTCATCACTCAACAACCTCCTGTTTACTGTCAAGTATTTGGGCGGGGGTAACATCAGTGACCAGTAGCTCACACTTTCACTTGTTTCTGCTCTTTTTTTTCCCATTATATTTTATTCTGTAAACCCTATCTAGACCTTCATTTACTTGTATAGACTATACACTTCTTAAGTGCCGAATTAAAGAGGAGAGTGTAGGCCTAAACTACATCTATAGCAGTGAAAAACAATATACAGTAAATTAAATATTTTATCGGTGCTAATACTGTATATGTTATACAGTGGATGTTACTGTGTAATTTTAATTTTATCATACTGATTGTCTCCGAAATCTGGAGGTGTGCCTTGATTGGAAGATGTTACAGCCATTTTCTAAATTTAAGTCATTTTGTAAAATGCAAGAATTTAAAAAAAAATGCAATTCATTAAATGCCTTACATTAACAGGTGTTATATAAAATGACTAAACTTATCTAGTCAGTTTGTAAAGTGATTGAAATTTAAAACAAAAAACATTTTCATGTAATTTGTAGAAAACGATATTGAAATGGTTGACCAAAAACTCATATCAAGATGGCAGATGGGTACATTATTATTGCAATAGAACACAGATTGAAATAAGCAAATTGTCAGGAAATCTAGATTCAAAACAGAAGTGCGTTATATGGAGCTAAGAAAATTCTGTTTGCATGATTGTTCAAGTTATTAGTTTAAAGTTCAGTAGCAAGTATTTCATGCATATTTTGGCCTAATATACATTAAAACACATTCATTATAAATCCTAAGGTTAAGTTATGTTACAATTAAACGGGATTATGGACAGTAATTAATTTTGGCTACCGATGGAAAAGAGGGTACAAACGGTTGGATAGGGACAAACATACTGCCACCTACCACCTACCAACCATCAAATGAAGTTTAACATGCTTAATCAGAATTGAAGTTCTCGTTCAGATAGGAAGTGAATTTATACATCCAGCACAGTCAAAACAGATTCAAATTGCTATCTTTGGTTTACTGGCGGGTCGGTTCAGTGCCCTTTTCTATACCCCAGTCAGATTTTGGGTATTAACCAAATAAGAATACATCATAAAGCTAATATAATTCTCTTCTATTTGTCTTGCTATATAATAATATATTATATAATGATATCGATTTATTTTCAATGAAAACAATTAAAAAAAGAATATATTCAGCTTCAAACAATTATTGATTGACGATTTTAAAATGCACCGATTTGTAAAGAAGTTGCATAGCAGTTTATACAAATGTAGAGTGACCAATCAAAACGTGATCTTTATTTCAAGAAATTGTTGCGTGAAATAAAGAATAAAACATAGCATTAGTCATGAAATGCTTCAACGTTCTTTGTTTATATCTTTTTTTGTAAATGTCACACATTTTGTATAACTTTATGTTTTTTAAATATTCACAGAATAATTGTACGTCTGAATGGGTTATTTTTATAAAAAATATTCTTGAAACATGTGGCTATAGTAATATCTGGTTAGCACAAACTGGCTTTAACACAAAATGGCTAAATAATAGTTTAAAACAGAAGTTATTTGACCAATTTCAACAAAACTGGCGTTCAGATATATGTAATTCGTCAAAAGGTTTATCGTACAGATTATATAAGGATAAGTTTGAATTCGAAAAATATTTAGATATATTACCAGATAGAGATAGGGTTATATTTTGTAGATTTAGAACTGGTAATCATAGATTACCAATTGAAACTGGTAGATGGATAGGTTTAGATAGAGAAAGGAGATATTGTAATTTATGTCAATGTCAAGAATTAGGTGACGAATTTCACTTTCTTCTGAATTGTAGATCCCTAGACGACTCAAGAAAACTGTTTTTGGATAATTGTTATTGTAACAGAGTAAATGTAATTAAATTTTGTAAATTATTACAAACAACACATAGAAATAAGTTAAAAAATATATGTAAATTTATAAAGGTTATAAATTCATTAGCAGGTCTTCCTGGTTAGCCTTTGTCTATCTGTTTTTCTATTATAATAACTAAATGATCTTGTATAGTAATTGTAACATTCATATCTTGTCATGTGCACAATTTAATTTATTTTGTATACTATGTATTATTATTTCATTCTTTGTACCAATGTGTATACAATGGTTTTTAAGAATAAAATTGTCTTGTCTATCTTTTATTTGTGATTTTCAATGTAGGAACAAAGTCGATTACAACAATGAAACTGTTCAGAGGACAAATGTTAGAGGGATCACAAATTTTGAACTTTAAAATGCCTACGCTTTACCAATGTGCAACAATCTGTCTTTCAATTAAACAATGCATGTCAATAAATTTTCACCGAGGACAAAAGATGTGTCATATAAATGATAAAGATGTTCTCCTTGCAGAAGCTGGTCAGTACAATGATCCACTGAAGACTGATATTTATGGAGACTACACCTACATAGAACGGAAAGATATACCTAAGGTACAGTGTTTGCAATCAGTAGTAAAAAGTAATATTAGTACTTGGAGTGTTAACAGTGCAATAGAAAATAGTAGAAGTATTATTGAAGTAAATGTTGTAGTAGAAGTTGTACAAATATAGTATGTCCTTACCTTTTCTTTCTTTTCATTAAAAAAGCACATTAGATATAAAACATTCGCTGACATATTTCATTTCACTATGCTTATTTTATATTACTTTGCTCTTTTATAATTATGCTAGCATGTATTATTTGCTTTGCCATGTTTGTTCTGTGCTTATTTTTATGTGTGCTTTCTCTGTTGTTAGTTTCTTTGCATGAGTGTGTTTTTATGTAATTGTACATGTTTGTATATATTCGCTTAAAAGCTCTTTAAAGCTTATTTGTTCGCAGTAAATAACTTTCTCTAATTCTTCGTCAATTTATCCTTTTCTGCACCCATTATATAAAAAAAATTTAATCAACGTGTGGTTCGTTTGATCTCAGTTCTTCATTGGTTAAAAGCCGATTATGACGTCGAATTTTCTTGCTTTCCTCTGAATTTCCAATTGTGACGGCATGAAAAAAGGCGACCATGCCTGATGACGTCACATAGAAAGAACACATCTTTTTGCAGATCATTCGAAAAGAAGGAATCAATTTGCCTGCATATTGTTTGAAAATCATTAGAGAAACAGATTCCACCACCAAATCTCGTGTAATACGATATTTATCCACTCTTGACAGTCAAATTTTAAATATTTAAAACGCTCGCCGAGCCTCGCGTTTTAAATTTGAAAATTTAACTGTCTCGAGTGGATAAATATCGTATCACACTCGATGTAGTGGTAGAATCTATATTCATCGAATTTAAATAAAGCTTTTTATCGTGTCGTATGATGATAATTGATCGCCGTCGAGAATGAACTGAACTTGTCATGGTTATTTGCTATACCCATACTTATTTCTTAAAGTTTGGCTTTGGATTTCAAAAAGACATTACAAATGTGATTGAAAATGAAATTAACTTGAAATATTACTTCATTCTTTTCAATGAATCTATTTCAGGATCTCAGTGGTAATTGTGGAAATCATACATGTGACAAAAAAGAAAATTGTAAAGAAAACAAGGATGGCGATAAACCTAGTTGCATACCTAGTGAGTGTTAACTAAATATATTCAAGCTTGTAAGAAAATGTAGTATTTAACGGCAGTTTTTTTCAAATTTTAGCCAAATTAGCATATTGTCTATATAAGTAAGAAGATGTGGTATTAGTTCCAATGAAACAACTCTCCATCCAAGTCACAAATGTATACAAAGTTAACAATTATAGGTCGAAGTACGGCCTTCAACACGGAGCCTTGGTAAACACCGAACAGCAATCTATAAAGGGCCACAAAATGACTAATGTAAAACAATTCAAACGGGAAAACTAACAGTTTAATCTATATTAAAAAAGGAGAAACGAGAAACACCTATGATCCACACCAACAAACGACAACCACTGAACAACAGGCTCCTGACTTAGGACAGGTGCATAAAAATGCAGCGGGTTTAAACTTTTTAACAGGCGCCAACCTTCACCCTAACCTGAGACAGTAGTGTAACATTGCAACATAAAAAGACACACTATAAAATATCAATTGAAATGACTTATCACGATCAAAAAGACATTTAAACAAAAACAAGTAAACATACACTGAATAAGTTTGATCTATGACACAATATAAATACAATATTAAAACGTAGGTGCCTATATAACATAGACGTTACAGGTAGTAATAAATAAGATGTAGGGAGAGTGTCAATAAGGCAACTCTTACCTGGGACAAAATGGTGTTAAATAAAACAACGTACACAGGTAAATTTAAATATAATAATTTTATTGTTAGGAGTACGGAAGTAAACATTTAACCCATTTGCGTACTTGATATAAAATACATTGTCAGTTTAAAAAAAATCGAAACAAGTAGACATGATATAATTAAAAATAACTTTTTGGCGACGATTGTACTCCTTATTAGTTCTCTGTGTGCATTCACTAAACTGGTAAGATTTGGTTAGTTTCTCTTTTGTACCGAATGCTATTTTTCTGGTTTCGCATTGCCTAGTCCTAGGTTGCTCTGACTTCTAGTGGTTCTTGTGTAGGACTTGATAGGGATGTGACGTCACAGCGCAGTCCATATAGATAACAGAGAAAACGCAGAGCCATACTTCTATGAATGAAATATGACACTAAGTAAGATATCATGATTTATAAAGTGTAACCAAAACTTTGGTTTTTGACATTATTTAATAAATGACTCCATTATATTGTTATACTCTCAAAAGACATCGTCCTTGACTGATATATGAAGTTGAAGACAGTTCAACTTTGTCCGTGGAAGTAAAATATTGTATTACATGGGCATATAACTAAATAGTCAGGTTACAACTTTTTATTCCTATCGTTTCAACCTTCAATCAAACAAAAATACAAACACTAACGTCGGTCATATTTGTTTTTCGTAAATTGTTTTGTTATAAATTTGGCATTTGGTTTTCTCAATTGAATTTTTTCATATTTTTTGTGTCGGGGCCTCTTATAGCCGATTATACGGTATGGGTTTTTCTCATTGTTGAAGGCCGTACGGTTGCCTGTAATTACTTACATCCACTTCATTTGAACTTTGGGGGATAGTTGCCTCATTGGCCGTCATACCTCATCTCCCCTTTTTTATACTTAGTCCTACAGTTCTAAACAAACGTTGAATACAAACTGTACTTCAAATCAAATTAACCATGCATATACGTATCCAGTAAATCTGATTTCAAATTGACAATTCGAATCCGATTGTCCATAGCATTGATTTATAAATGTTATTCTTGAGCGTTTCATAGTTTTTTCCCCGCAAACATGTTATATATATAGCACGTCTTTTACGAATTAACGTATTTAATGCACGAAAGCGTAGCTTTGAAGGGATAAAATATGTTAATGAGTAAGGCGTGGCTATGTATGATTTGTAACATCAATGGGTGATGACACATGTCAAAGGTTAAACTAAACTAAATTAAATTAAATATGTCAGTAAAATAGTGACGCTTTCTATGGCGAAAGGTCTCTTATTTTCAAAAAAAAAAATCATGGATCGGTGTTTTTAGTAGGATTTAATTTAATGATAGATGAACATGTAAATGAGTTGTTGCCGTGATACTTTCATCAAGATTTAAAGACCAGGGACCGATTTATGTGTTATTGAAGTGCCCCCCCCCCCCCCCCCCCCCCCCCCCCCCCCCCCCCCCCCCGGCGAAATTTCTTGAGGAGATAGATGCAATTTTTTTTAGATCTATACCATGCTGTCTGGTTTCAAAACCAATAAGACGTGTAGTTTTAGAAGAGGTAAAAGACGGACACGTTTTAAAACTTATTGTGAAGATATTCTGCCTTTCCCAACACCATTAAAATGATCGATTAATTGATGGGCTGTTGATTGCGTAAGGTCCAGATATAAATATTTTAAGCATGCTCAATTCAACGACTTAAATTCCAGTGACACTTATTTAGAATATTTATTTTGACACGATAAAAACAAGTATCCACCAATTTATCAATATCGCCCCTTCGTTTACATTTTTGTAGCTCTCCTCGGGCATTCATTTGTTTCAAGTATAGGGAACCATTTTTAATTTTGGGTTAAGTTTACAAGTTTGCTTTTTATATATTGATGTGTATGCATTTTGTTTAAACTTATTAGGACATTTTGCGGTCATGTATTTCATTGTTTACTAGACCTAGGAGGCGGAGCTATATAGTGGAATAACAACTTCTGAGATAGAAGTTAGAACACCGGTCTAAGGTCATCCCATTCTTAGCTTTTGCTATGACAAGCGACGCACGGCGGGACTGAAGAGTGCAATAACTTAAAAATCATTCAGTTAACACACTTTTCTAAAAATAGCAGAAGTTAACTCACTCGAAGATCTAAGAAAAAATTACAATTCATGTTACAATGATCGTTTTTTGTTGTCATTGTACTATATTTACAAACATAATATCAATTAATTGTCCTAAATGTGAATGTCTAAAGTTATCTTTAATTCAACTTGCGCATTGACATCTCATAAAACGCTCATGTTATGTAATATGTCAACATGATAGTCTTGCCGCTGATATACGGAGATTGTCACTAATGTGGAATGAAACGAAATGTCTGATGTTTGAAAACACTTAATTAATTCTGACAGATAAAAAAGAGATATCGTCCAACCGATACACATACCAATAGTCATACAATTACATAACTTATTTACTGAAAAATCACAAACATCAGGATAAATAAATGGTACTTGATGTGGCGAATACGTTCTTCTCTAAATTTGTTTAATATTTTAGTTTATCAGTGCATGGATGCAGTTTCACTTGAAGACAGCAAGGAATCATCATTTTGTAGACCAACAAAAGAATCAGGTAAATGTGAGGATGGTGTAGAACAGGAAAAGATTTTCGCAAGAAAACTCTGCAAAAGAAGCTGTCGACTCTGCTTTTTTTAACAGATCCTTAAAAATGAAAGACAATAAAATTAATCCTGAAAGTGATGTTAAAACTATACATTTTTTTTTTTATTTCTGGTACTTCAAGATAAAAAATTTACCAAAATTATCCCAATATATAACGTGAGGGTACCCTGTTTGCACCTATTTTGACAGTTTTTTCACTTTCATTTATTTAAGAAACAGACAAAAGTTTCAATTCTGTGTTTATTTTGTAGATGTATCTTTATTTACTATCTAGTTCCTCAAATTTAATTTTCAATCCATACTCAATTATAAAAAATTGGTTTGAACCGATCTCCAAACGATCCAAGATACTCTAATTAAGAGTACCTAAACTGCACCAATGCTTAACTACACATCCGTAAAATTCAATTAACTGATATTTTGTTTTCAACAATTTGACAATAGTCAATGCTTCTTATGATTTTGTATGAAATAGATCTCTGCGACATATTTTAATTTCTAATTTTCCAAAGTCGACTTTTTGTAGACGTCGCATGTAAGTTTCCGTAAATTTTACCTTTTTCACTGGAGACTTCATCTGTTGATATATGATGTGACCGCTTTGTGAATTTTTAAGAATATTTAGCTATGTTGAAAGACGTGCATAATGATAAATGATTATTTAGTCTCTAAGAAAACAAATAAGATATCCGTAACTTTTTATGCAAATGGGTGCAAATTGGGAACTCGGTGAAATTTCAGTACTGTTACGTTATACGTGTATACAAATATATATATACTTTCATAGTTTAATATCAAATTATTACCATGGCAAAAGTGAAGTATGTTTTGTAAACTCTTTTGCGAGGTAAATTTTAATTTTTACTTCGAAGGATTTAATCAAGGACAAAATTATGGCATCTAAATCCTACAGACCCTTACAAATCACTATGTAAGTTCTGTTGTTTTCTTACAAACCCCGTTGAATGAAAATGCTAACATACACTGAAAGTGCCATTGTTAACTCACAAGTGGTCACTCACAATGACATTTAAATAAATTTTATAGAAAATAGCAAGTGACGAGTGTAGCACGGTGAGATTTACTAACAAATATCAAGTAAGGAGTGTAGCAAGCAGAGGTTTATTAGAAAATATCAAGTAAGGAGTGTAGCAAGCAAAGATTTATTAGAGAATATCAAGTAAGAAGAGTATCATAGTGAGATTTATTATAGAATATCAAGTCATGAGTGTAGCACGCAGACATTTTCTAGAGAACATTAAGTAAGGAGAGTAGCACTGTGAGATTTATTAGAGAATATCAAGTCATGAGTGTAGCACGCAGACATTTTCTAGAGAACATCAAGTAAGGAGAGTAGCACGATGAGATTTATTAGGGAATATCAAGTCAGGAGTGTAGCACGCAGACATTTTCTAGAGAACATCAAGTAAGGAGAGTAGCACGGTGAGATTTATTAGAGAATATCAAGTCAGGAGTGTAGCACGCAGACATTTTCTAGAAAACATTAAGTAAGGAGTGTAGCACGTAGAGATTTTACTAGAGAATATCAAGTAAGATGTTTAACACGGTGAGATTTACTAGAGAATATCGAGTAAGCAGTGTAGCACGGTGAGATTTACTAGAGATTACCAAGCAAGGAGTGTAGGACGCAGAGATTTACTACACAATATCAAGTCAGTAGTGTAGCACGTACAGATTTACTAGAGAATATCAAGTAAAGAGTTTAAGACAAATAAATTTCTAGGGTTATATTACTATTTGGAAGTAAGCAAGAATAAGGTTTTAACACAATTTAATGATAAACTAATTTAAACAGAAAACGACTAAAATTCCTGAATAAATGTCGATAATCAACCAAACAGTTTATAGATTTTTTTCATATACGCTGAATAATTTATAGCTATTAATTTCAAAACACGTTTTGTCTCCTGACATATTTATTATTTGTCATATCTATTACAAAAACATATTACAAATTATGCATGTTTCTTTAATCTTTAATACACTTAAATCAGATATCTTATACATTACAATATACATATTTCCTTTAGACATAATGATTTGAACATTGAAATATACAATTCAATTTGCTGTATTGATATTTGTATCACCCTGCATGCTGTTTCAGATCTTTTGAATGTATGATTCAAGAATATCTTTAACAACTTTTCGTTCTAAAAGGAAAGAAGCAATCAACGGCTTTATTTACTATGTCACGTAGGATATTGTAAATAGTTATGTCGAATATGTCAGCATTTTGCATTTGTGAATTACTGAAAAAATGATTAAAGTCAAACTATTTAAGAATTGCCAGCCACACAAACTTTGGATAAGGCTAAAGCTATCAATTGATTTTATCGCAATTTTGATGTCCCTTCTTTTCTGGAATGAAGAAAATTCTAACCTTTATTTGCGTCTATTGGTAAAGAATTACTTATGATATCTATTATTGATATGTAGAGAACATGTTAAAATTAGATATATTTTGTATATGAAGAACAAAATGTCAATTTATCTCTTATACACAATAAACCTTATTTACCGAAATTGCTATTTTTGTAATTTGCACACACAAATTATCTCATTAAGTCAGAAAAAGATATTGGACATCATAATTTTTTAATTGTAAATTAATACTTTAAATTCAACTGACAAAATCTTGTATTTAATTCGATTTACAATATATTTTAAAGAACAAAAATGACAATGACAATCTCTCTAATACAATGTAACTTAATTGTTCCAAGTCAGGAATATGACAGTTGTTTTCCATTCGTGTGATGTGTTTGAGATTTTGCCATTTGATAAAGAACTTTTCGTTTTGAATTTTCCTCAGGGTTTGGTATTTTTGTTATCTTACTTTTTTTGTAAGAATAGTAATCCCATGCATTTTAATATAATGTGAAGATATTAAAGTCAATCAGGTGTATTTATAAAGCTGTAAAGACTTTTAAAAAAGTAGAACGTTAACCTAAGAGTCTAGGTCATATCGACATTTGGGAAAAAAAAACATTTTGATGTTGATTTTGTATTGCGAGGACGAATCCATGGCCAATCATCCTGTGTGCTTACAAAACACTTAGGAAGGCCAAAACATCGACAAAATCTATGCCAAGGGGGTGCAGGGCATTCCAAATATCACCAATTTCATTTTCCGACCTCAGTACTACAGCTTAAGGCGTACTTTTTCTTTAAATAGATATAAGAAGATGTGGTATGAGTGCCAATGAGACAACTCTCCATTCAAGTCACAATGTGTAAAAAGACAACAATTATAGGTCAAAGTACGGCCTTCAACACGGAGCCTTGGCTTTTTATCCTCAGTATAAGGGATTAACGTGTTGGGTATGTCTTTTATACTGAGTGTCATCCATTAGTTGTGAGCGAGAATCAAAATGGCCACTCTGTCCATTAGTACATTGACCAAAATGGCCATCTGTCCATTAGTACCATGACCAAAATGGCCACTCTATTCATAAGTACCTTGACCAAAATGGCAACTCTGTCCATAAGTACCTTGACCAAAATGGCCATTCTGTCCATTAGTACCATGACCAAAATGGCCACTCTATTCATTAGTACCTTGACCAAAATGGCCACTCTGTCCATTAGTACCTTGACCAAAATGATCACTCTGTCCATTAGTACCTTGACATCTTTGTTTCAGAATTTCTAAATCATCCTCTTATTTAAGGTGTAGCCTTCAGATACTGAGTTTAACTCATACATCTGCTTGTATGTCTCATACATTTTGTGTTCCCTGATGTTTAATAGTTATAAGCATGTATCAGTATGATATGCTAATTGGTAATCGACACTGCCCGCCCTCTACGAGAAAAATGGATTTCAGTGTACTCGAATGTTCCAGTACGATTAATGTCCGTGGCAATAAAATAGTCTTTTTTTCCAGATTTATGTCCTTAAGAAATAGAATTTATCTGAATCATCTACTGTTTATATTTCAAGTCCTACTCAGAAAAGGCATTTTATCACAAAAAGGTGGAGAGTAGAAAAGGGGTCGACCTCCCATTTTGAATGTAAAACATACCATGATCTTTCACATTTAAGGCATACGACAACATTGCAATATTTTGATTTACTTAAACAAAGTGTGACCATGGCTCTTTCATAAAAATACTCGACTAAAAAGGAAATTTGAAAAACAGCTCGTTTCGTCGGAATGAAAAGAGTTAAGACGGCAATATCCTCTCCGAAACGGTCAAAAATGAACACATTTCATTAACAATAGAAAGAAACTTGATTTAATAAAGCAATTGGTTTCTACTAACATACACTGAACTGGAATTTAAAGATTAAACACTTTAAAAAATGAAAGTAAAAATATCCATATCAAAATTGTACGATCGATAATATTTTTTTATGTAATGAATACTTTATTAAAGTAGAAACTCAATTAAAACAGATAACGTGTACCGTCAGAATGGATTTATTTGAATATTTAATTAATATTTGCAACTGGACGCTAAGGTCAAAGAAACTTCACGTTCTGTGCCTAGTTTCAAATCTATCAAGGATCATATGTCCTGAACGGTAAAAGTGAAAAAGTCAATATCAAACTTAACCTCAATTTTGTCATCAACAACAACATTTGAAAAGCATTTGTAGTTCCGCTCGCCCGCCCGCCCGCCCTACTTCATCATTTTTTTTTAATTTCCTTTTGAAAACCTGGTTTAATTCCATCAATTATGTAAGAATTGCTGGGAGTGTACTAATTGAACCAGTCAAGTCACAGTTTATTAAAAAATAGCAAATTTGGGCAGAACACACGGTTTTAAAAATAGTTGTGCCAATATAGAAAATCAATACTGGTTTTCTTCCTCAAATAGTGGCATTACTGTAACATTTTAGATCCCCTGTGAAGAAGTATATTAAAATAGAATAGGATGGCTTCATGCGTTCAAGTTAACAGTTGTTATTTTTTTTTTTCGATGGCGTTATACCCGAAAAACGTTCCTGCCTTGTGCACTGAAGCTATATTCACACTAATAATTGTGTAAGCAGCTTAGTTTCATTGGTGCTTTTATTTTCTCACTGCGATGCCAGGGGAATAATGACCGGACAGATTCGGGTGGGAGCACACCTGATGTTCGCAAACTAAATAGAAAAAATATAATTTTATAACATAAAAGACGTCACTATTTTTTTAAGGTCGGAAGTGACCCTTGAAAATAAATAAATGTAAATTGAAATGACACACGGAATGGTAACGTATCTTCCTGAATAGGGATGATACCTCCTGATATTATGAACATGAAATGCCTATTGTTATCAAAACTCACCAAATAAACCGGCCGAATGTCAATTTAAAAGGTTCAATTTTGGCGACAGACCAAAGGAAGATAACTCAAATGATAACTCGTCAAGGGACGGCTGATCAGAAACGAGTGAAAATAAGTAGTTCGCTCAATTTTAATAAGGGAAACAGTGTTTCTGGGGCATAATAACCTATAATTATTTAGCTGTGTGTGGAAATATGAAAAGGAAACATCTTGGAAATTATAATTTATCGTTGGCATGAGGGCACCTGTTAATTTTAGAATATAAACTGTGAAAAGAAAGCATTACAGAATGTATGTCAGTTTTGTTTCTTATTTTGTTAGATCAATATTTAATCGAAATGTTCCCATTTTTTTTTTTCATAATCATCTAGAAATCATGGATATTGCTAATTATCAAATTATCAAGATATTTTTCCAATTTCCAAAAGAAAAATCATTGTTTTTAGACTTGTTATACTACACAATTAGCTTCAAAAGAAATAAAAAGAAGCATGTGGTAAAACAAAATAACACAATGGGAGGGGTTTTGGACTAGTAAATTATTAGAAAAAGAGTACTGATCCCAAGCTTTATAGCTGAAAATTTTCCAGCTATGAAGGGGAAAATATGTTTCAGAATTTTCTCTGATTGCATGTTTACCTCTATTTTGTCGTACTTTGATAGAAATAATTGTTTCAAGACATTATAGTAAAATAAAGATAATGTATCTGAAGACTAATGATGAACACTGAAATGTAACAACTCCTGGCCACTGGCTTATTTTGGTGCCCATGACAATGTTTATCACCGATGGATATATCAGGGTACTCTATAAATGGCTTCCCATCTTCAAACATGTAACTTCTTCGATAAGGGACTTTCCGATTTGAATTTTCCTTCGAGTTCTGTATTTTTGTTATATTACTTTTTTTCTATGTGTATGTAGGTAGCAATACTTCAAAGTAATACGAATTGAGAAAAATTAATAAATAATCAATTAAAAATATAATCAAGGCTTTGTGTACAGATTGAGTGAAAAAAGTAAAATGTTTTCTTTATGTCCTTCCTCTCATATCACTGTAATAGGAGTATGCTAGGTTGAACAAATTAATGTCAAAATTGCATTTTACATTTGAAGAATTTTTCTTTCAGATGTTTTCATTCTAACTCTATTTTGATCTTTGGCCCGACAGTGATTGCAAACCTGTCATTTGTTTTGTTGTTTGTTGTCTTCAGAAAAGGGAGATTATGAAAAAAAGAAAACATTTACAAAATGTAGTTGTTTCTGTTTTTAATCATTTAGAACTTCCCAGGCCTGAAGAGATATAGAGCTTGACATATGATATGGATACCCATCCACCATTTACAGTCCCCCTTGAGTTGTCATGTCTATTTTTAATAAGATATATTAAATTTTCAAGGTTTCAACAGAAAATAAAAACTTTAACTCTTATTATTAAATTAAACCATCAGTCCCTCATTTGCTGAAACGTTAATCATATGATTTTAAAAAATGCACTCTCAGGCTCCAACAGAAATGTCAAATTGCTTCATAAAACATGTGTACATATATATGAAATAACAGTTATTGTCAATGCCAAGAGTATCAGGATGTATTCTGGGTGTGACAGCTATTAAGTATTTGTCAACTTAAAACCCAATCCCCAATCATGTATATTAAATAACTGAATATTTCTAAACATTCAATAAACATGATAAAGTAAAATGCCAATATACTTTAAAAAACTTGAAACTTGCATTGCATGAATAATATATAATTTGTATCCTCAGTGGATATAAATGTAATCTTTTTCAACGATACATTACTTTGACTTCTTATGTTTTTCAGACAATTTCAAACTTAAAATATCATGTGTACCACTCATGATACGTTTTGTTTCTTAATATTTCACAAATTCACGATTTACAGAATATAAAGAAAAACCCAATTTTATTATCAACCTTTATTGTACAGGGGGATATCAAGAGCCTATTGCGTACGTTAATTGTTACATAAACAAACCATTAAACTTTCGTATTCAATGTATTATATATCGTGCTGTCTTGATACTATTGGAAATAATTATTCTACAACGCATGAATTTCTTTAGCTAAAATGGGCATTGATAATTTCACTTTTCGCTAAAATGGGTAAAATGTTTGGCGTTGAAACGGACTATACTTTGGCACTAAAACGCCGATTCTTTTCGCTTAAATGTCCTATCTATGCGCTAAAATGTCTTCCACCGTTAAGAAAATTCTACAACTTAAAATGATTAATGCGACGAGATTCATGATTGGTTTAATTTTTAACAATTTCAAGAGAAAGACTTAACTAAAACTTTAATATCCAGCTATTTACATTGGCATTCACTATACAAATCATTATTGTAGTAGATTGGTTCACATTTGTATAAACTCTTTTTGATATTTTTAACTAAATTTCTTCGATGAATTGCCTGATTATATATTCCATATACACAAAGTGATAGAAGATATATATTCTATAGTTTTCATCTCAATTATTCTGTTTTTAATCTGTGAAAAACTTAGAATTGACCTTAAGTTAAAGTTTCTCTAATCTTTTCCCAGAACACAACGTTCCCTTGTTCATCATAAGGATATTCGATGTAAGATTGTCTTTGTACGATTTCTAACATGTAACACTAATGGTAGCTCACTTGAATAAATTTGTTCATAAAAGACTAGAAACAAAATGTTATCTCCTCCTCTAGAGTAAACACTTTCCATTCTCGCAATATTGAATTCAAACATACAATAATAAGAATCTGGAAATGCCCTGGTTATTATACAAATAGTTTTCTTGCTATCATGAATAGCATTCGTTATATTCAGCGTAATATCCTCACCAGGTATAAAGTCTCGCTGATGAATACATAGCTTTTTGTTTCCATTTCCTTGTAGATTTGGAATGCATTCATTGACAATGAAATTCTGTTCTCTGTCGGCATACGAAATGAATGCGTCACACGAGTATATTAGTAAATGAAAAATGATAATCAATTCAATCGAGAACACTAACGACTTGATTTATCTTTACAACAATAAACGTAAAAAAATATGACAAAGAGCAATGGCAAAGAACAACAAACGACTATCACTGAATTACAAGCACCTACTAGGCACACACAAATTGTGGCAGGCTTAAAAATGTTGAAATCATTTGAAAATAGCTAAACTTATAATATCATACTCAAAATAAATATACCACAGGTCTTCCTTTAATCATTCTTTTGTTTTAACACCAGCCATAGATATTGAATAATTGCAAGATGTCATGTAAACATCCATTGAGAAGCAGCCAAAAGAGAAATTTAAACCTATAAATACGTTTAGAGGAAAACAAATAGTTGTTAGTTGTACATTTGTATATTATTAAGGTCTTTCCTTTCTTAATGGAAAGACCTTACTGTATTTCGTTTGTTTATTATTAGGTCTTTCCACTCTTCGTGGAAAGACCTTTTGCTTTTGTTCTGATTATATTTTTTTTTTCTTCTGCCGTCTTAGATGCTTTTTTGTTTTACAACATATCGAAAGGATTTTTAGCCAATGATGTCGTACAGTGGTGGGGATTTCAAAACTCACCCTGTATAACCGAACAATTATTCTTATAGGAGTTATCTCCCCGCATCCCCTTTTTCTTAATATCTTTATTTCTCTGAAACCGCAAAAGATTTCAACAAACTGTTTTCATCAAATTATTCGTCTACAATTAAGAATGTTTTGTTTAAGTTTTACTGATGTGATCGGATGACATCTTATTGGAGTTATTTCCCTTTGAAAATTTAACATAGGCGATATGTTGAATAAATTTATACATCATAAGTCATACAGGCCTAAAGTCTTTTGATGTGAAGTCCTTGGTGCATTTGGAGAAAATTGAGCCCAAGGTCAAAGGTCAAGGTCATGTTTTAAATTTTGAATTTTGCTTGTTATCTTTATTCTAAAGAAACCGTAACAGTTAATGATATGACGTGTTTGCCAAATACTTGTTAACGATAGGGTGCAACTTCAACCCATTAAAGACGAAATGTTTTGGTCAACCCTTATAGGAGTTTTCTCCCCTTATGTATTAGAAATCAGTATTACTCCGCAACCATACAAGTGAATGACCTGGTTTCTTTAGACTTGAAATCACTGACCTATGACCTTGAAATTGGGGTCAAGGTCAAATGTCAATTTGACGTTCAAGATTTTGACCGCTGCTAAAAATTCTTACATGAACCATGAGTGACATTTTGACAGTGACACCCTGCTTAGCCAAACAATTTTCTTTGTAAGAGTTATCTCCCGATTCACTGTTTATCATGTGATTGCATCTCCTTCGTAACAAATAAAGATATCGACAAAATTATTTTTCTAAATTGTTCGTTACATCCTCAGGAATTTTTGCCTAATTTGGATCGAAGCGATTCGATGAAATTTTTTAGGAGTTATCTACCTTTATGAAATAAATTTGTCGTTATGTTTTTGTAACTCATAAACCGTAAGCCGTATAAACATATAGTCTTTTTATTTGAGGTTCTTGGGGCCTAACTTAGAAAATGAGGTCAAAGTCAAAGGTCAAGGTCATGTTCTCAATTTTGTCTTTTGCTTGTATTTGCATTTTCTCTGATATTTTCAACATTATATATAAAAGAACTAGTGCAAAATGTTTGTTTTATTGTGATGAAGATATGATACATTTGGTCTGAAACAATCCAATGACATCTTATAGGAGTTATTGCCCCTGAAATGTTTTATTTTAAAGTAAATTGATTATTACTTCAGATTGGTACATAATAAAGCAATAAGGTCTTTAAGAAAATGTTAAGTGACATGTGACCTTGAAAAATATCAACCGGAAGTTACCTTGAGTGAACCGGAAGTAGTCATTTTTGCACTTATTTTATGGAAAAATACATAGAAACCATATATTTTTTGAATGGTCATACATTAACCCATCAATTGAGACCGGATGTGACATTTTATAAACCGGAAGTAGCATATTATCTCCCTTATTACAGGTATAAGCATAAACAAACTATATATTTTTGGAATCAGTGTGTATAAATCTATCGAATGAGACCAAAAGTTACATTTTCTAAAACGGAAGTAGCCAATTATCTCCCTTTTTACAGGCAAAAGTATATATAAACCTTATATTTTTGGAATCAGTGTAAATAAAGCTATCATGTGAGACCGGAAGTGACATTTTCTAAACCGGAAGATGACAATTATCTTCCTTCTTTCAGGCAAAAGGTTATAGAAACCATATATCTATTGAATCAGTATGAAGAAACCTATGATTGGACACCAATAGTAGCTTTTAGTAACCCAGAAGTAGTTTCTTATCAATTAATTAGAAAATTGATGTGGAAAGACCTTCAATTGTTCTTTGAACAATAGGTTTTTATTTATTATTATTCTCTTTCCTCCGCCGATTTCAAAGTCAAAAGTCAAAAAAAGTACGCAACATATCATAACGATCTTTGGTACCAAGTATCTGGTTAATAAAAGCTATCTTGAATTAGTGGCACCAAAGTGTACTTTTTACCTTATAAGAGTTATCTCCCCAATTACCAAAAACATTTTTATTGCTACTTTGCATAAACTATAAGAGTTAGCGGCAAATGATTTTTATTTAAATGTTCCTTGTCACATGTCACAACTTTAGATAATTTAACCTAAACGATCCAGTGCCTATTATAGGAGTTATTCCCCCTTGAATATTTTACTTTTCGGTATGCATAGGAATCTCATAAACCATAAGTTGAAAAGACCTAGGGTCTTTTGATTTCAGATCATTGGACCATAACTTCAAAATATAGGTCAAGGTCAAAGGTCAAGGTAATATTTTAGATTTTGTCTTTTCTTTGATTTCCCTATAATTCTCAAATGGTTGAATATGACTGTATTGATTTTACCATTATGTAAGGGACATAACCCCCATTGACGGTTTGCTATAAGACACTATTAGGCAAATCTCTTAAACAAAAGGTACTAGACCCATAAGGTCTTTTGCAATGACATTATGGACCAATAACCTTGTCCAAGGTCACAAGGTCAAAGGTCAAGGTCATGTTCAAAAAGGCAAATTATGTGTTTTTGGCGCTATTTAAAGGGTTTATGTGTATTTTAATGCTTTTATAGGTTGACATATAGGTTCAAGAAGAATTGAATTTTAATTTGCATTGTTTTTAATGATCCCTACTATTTTAAAATGTAACATGTCGTGCAAAATATTGAATCAGATTAACAAAAATTAAAAACGGTTTTCTATCTTATTCAATCCATTTTAAACTATTATAATACCAGTCAAATAGATTCCCTTGCGTTCATTCAAGATATTTTAAGACCCGGTTAACCTCCGTCAAACTAATAAGCCACGCCCCCGTTAAACTAATTCAAACTGATGTTAATTCCTTTTAAACTTTAAAGTGTCCGCCTCCTTGTAATGTAAATCACTCAAGCAGAAAAGATACCCCGATAGATATATCTATCGTCTGTCCATTCCAAACGTTATTGAATTTCGTTAGATAATATATCTCCATCAAATATTTATAGAATAACTAATCGAAGAATTCAAATAGAGAAAAATATTCAACGAGTGACCGAACAACACATTAATTCACGAATGCGCGTAGCGCATGAGTTAATTATCAGTGTTGTTCGGTCACGAGTTGAATATTTTTCGATATTTGAATTCTTTGATTAGTTATTCTTTTTATTACATTGGCAAATGGCTTTTTTTAATGAAATTAATGTAGAAAATGTAAGGAACTATATCTTTTTTCTACGCATTCACAATTTGTTTTGATCCGACGTTATCGACGTCTTGACAACGCCTATTGTTGTATGACGTCAGAGAGTGAAATAACCACGTTTATTCACATGTGAAATTATCGGTTTTTATTTGACTGGGAAATCAATGTAATTCATTGCTACCAATGTAATAATCCCCGTTAAAAATACACATCAATAAATTAAGTAAATTATAGTTGTTGATGCAAGACTTCTTGTTGCAAAAAAGAAAATTTGTTGAATATAATTTAAATATCTAAATAATATAATTTAAATTGTCCACATGCAGTATAAGTATATTATGAGTAACTTATAATTGAATATTTTCAGTATTTTCCGAACGAGTCAGTTTAATGTTTAACTTTTCATTTCGGTCGAACAGTCAACGTCACTAACGTGACTTATGAATCAAATGTTAGACTTGATTTTTATGCGATTTGAATATTCTTGATAATTGCCACTGGACGTTAACGGTTACACTAACATCGATAAATTCAAATGAAGCGCTTTACCAAAACAGGATCTCCCATGTCATTGCAATGAACTAGTTTTTAAAATAATCAGTTTCGAACATTTAAAATTTCATATCAAAAGATGCCTTTTATTTTTATTTTTATTTATTTATAAAAAAACTGTATAGCTTTAATACAAGTATTCATGTTACCAAATACACTGATGTTGAACTGATCATCGTAATTGCAGTTACGACGATCCCAACATGGCGGATCCAAAAACAAGTAAAATAGTCTTCTTCTAATTTCTCTGTGTACACGCGTTGTTTTCAAGAATTACTCAGCCGCTAGGTTGATATTTACGGTATTGTTGTGTGTGTATGTACTCTCAGTATCATATGTGGCCTTGTTACCGAAATAATAGCCATCGAAATTTTATGGAAGATCATCGTAACTCCCTGAATTTTATTTGATATGATAATCGTAACTTGATAATTAGATAGTCGTAACTTGGACATGATAATAGTAACTTATCAGTGATAATCGTAACTTATCAGTGATAATCGTACCTTTCTTTATATGATGATGGGGATGGCGACTATATATAAAGCGTGTTTGAATGTTTGATAATATGACTAGAATAAGTGAATATTTACTAGTTTACGTTTTGCTTTGTAGATATATTCTTTATATTTTACAAGTTATAATTTACGGTAAATGTTCATCATGATGACAAGGAGAGGCAAACTTTTTCATGTTCACACATTGTTAATGGAAACCTATAATATTTAAATTACGTTCGTTTTCGAGTAAAGATTTGATTTAAGTCACGGTATCTTATTCTCCTTTAAACTATTAATCCCGTTCCCTTTTGTACAAGGTTCACTTAAATGAAAATTGCAAGCTTATATATATATATATAAAAATAGATGTGGTATGATTGCCAATGAGACAACTCTCAAAAAGATACCAAATGACACAGAAATTAACAACTATGTCACCTTACGGCCATCAACAATGAGCAAAGCCCAAACCACATAGTCAGCTATAAAAGGCCCCAAAATGACAAATGTAAAACAATTCAAGCGAGAAAACTAACCGCCTAATTTATACAAAAACATGAACGAAAAACAAAAATGTAACACATCAACAAACGACAACCACTAAATTATAGTCTCCTGACTATGGACAGGCACATACATACAGAATGTGGCGGGGTTAAACATGTTAACGGGCTCCCAACCCTCACACTAACCTGGGACAGTGGTGTAACAGTACAACATAAGAACATACTATAAATATCAGTTGAAAAAGGCTTAGCTCATCAGATGGATATAAATAGAAATACATCTAACAAAAACACAGAGTGGACGTGGCCGGATACTTGTATACCCCAACAACAAAAAGACACTAAGTACAGATCTGAGAGTACTCGCAATTACTGACAGCTAGTCCAAAGCCACAAACAACTTATAAAAAAAATCATGCATCTAAGACTACCTTATTTGTTGTTGTTACGCGTTTGTTGTCTTTTAATAATCTTGTTTATGCCCCTGCCATAGCGGAGGGGGCTGTAAGTTTTACAATTGTCCGTCTGTACGTCCGTTCGTCCGTTAGTACGTCACAAAGTTGGTTTCCGTTCACTAACTTTAGTTTGCCTCAACCAAATGTTATAAAACTTATACACAATGCTTATTACCATATAATTCAGATCAAGTTCGAAACTGGGTGGCATCACTTTATCCGTTCTTTAGTTATGCCCCTTCAGTAACATAAAAATTGCTGAATTTTCGTTTCAGTTATCTAACTTAAGTTTTCCTCAATAAAGTGTTATGAAACTTACACACAATGCCTATTTCCACAAAATACAGATCAAGTTTGAATTTTGGTGGTGTCCCTTTTACCGTTCTAGAGTTATGTCCCTATGGATAAATTGCTGTTTATTTTATTTCTGTTCTCTAACTTTAGTTTGCTTTAACCAAATGTTATAAAACTTGTACACAATGCTTGTTGCCATATAACACAGATCGAGTTTGTTTTTGGAGGCATCACTTATACCGTTCTAGAGTAATGCCCTATACAAATGGAAAAATTGCTGAATTAGATATAAGAAGATGTGGCATGAGTGCCAATGAGACAACTCTCCATCCAAGTCAAAATTTATAAAAGTAAACCATTATAGGTCAAAGTACGGTCTTCAACACGGAGCCTTGGCTCAAACCGAACAGCAAGCTATAAAGACCCCAAAAATTACTTGTGTAAAACCATTCACCCTGCTTATTACCACATAATTCAGATTAAGTTCGAAACTGAGAGGCATCGCTTTTACCGTTCTTTAGTTATGCCCCTTCGGTAACATAAAAATTGCTGAATTGTTCGTTTTCATTCTCTAACTTTAGTTTGCCTTAACCGAATGTTATGAAACTTATACACAATGCTTATTACCACATATCACAAATAAATTTGGAACTTTGGTGGGGTCATTTTTACTGTTCTAGAGTAATGTTCCTTTACAAATGAAATAAATGCTGAATTTTTCGTTTCAATTTTCTAACTTTAGTTTGCTGTGACCAAATGCAATGAAACCTAAGAGTTATGCCCCTTTACAACTGGAAAAAATTCTGAATTTTTTGTTTCCGTTCTCTTACTCAAGTTTGCCTCAATCAAATGTTGTGAAACAAAATGCTTATTACCACAAAACTCAAATCAGAAACAAATTTGGGCAGTATCACTTTTACTGTTCTCGACTTATGTTCCTTTATAACGTTTTATGCAAGCAGAGGCATCCTCGATCTGTGTCCCATGGATACATTCCCCATTTATTATTAAATATTCCGTTAGCAGAGGGTATTGATAAAATCAGTTACTATGATCATAGACATATTTTATACAGTTACGATTATCTTTCAAGTTATTTGTTCACAAGTTAAGATTATCTTCTTTTGGAGTTACGATGATCTTCCGTAAATTCTCTATGGATATTAATTCGGTAACAAGGCCAAATACATGTATGATACTAAGAACACACACACACACCAATACCGTAAATATCAACCTAGCGGCTGAGTAATTCTTGAAAACAACGCGTGTACACAGAGAAATTAGAAGAAGACTATTTTACTTGTTTTTGGCTCCGCCATGTTGGGATCGTCGTAACTGCAATTACGATGATCAGTTTAACACCAGTGAAATACAAACTAATTATTTCGCTAGAATATCTTAAACAGTAAAGCCAAATCATATCGTTTTAATTTATTCATCTAGACATTCCCATGTCAACGCGCAACAGTTAAGATTAAACCGTATCCTAAGTGAGATCTCGCGAGAATCACGAGGTGATTCAATCAGTCTTAGCTGAACAGCCGACGAGTACGGATCCTTTTTGGACCAGCGGCTTTCTTCGAATTCGTTTGTGTTTGGACAAAGCCTGTTTAGGTAATTATTTATTTTATTTTATTTGGTTGTGCAATAGATAGTTTTAAGGCTATAATTGCAGTTTTTGGTCGGATAGCTTGGCGTGTCATTTTGGCACGAAGCTTTGTAAATTTTGTTCAGTGGTTCTTTGAACACGTGTTGTGTTTTAACGTTTTTAATTTGATTTGATTTTATTTGGTTGTGCAATAGATAGTTTTAAGGCTATAATTGCAGGTTTTGGGATAGCTTGGTGTGTCATTTTGGCTCGAAGCCTTGTTATTTTTATAAGTTTTGTTGGTTTAATCTCGGCGTGCTTTGTACACGTTTTTTTTTACCTTTTTAAAAAAAAAAATTTGGTATTATTTCTTTGGTTTATGCAATGCATTGGATAATTTAAAGACTATATTGCAGGCTTTGGATAGCTTAGCAGATTTTGTTAAATCGTGAGTTTCGGCGTGTTTTTGAAGATCTTTGAACACGCGGTATTATCAATTTATCGACCGCTTTTCTCTTTGTACCTTTAAACTTTGTAGTAATTTGTAAACATAGCATATCTAGGTTAAATTGTATGCACTTGCGATTTTTTAAATGGCCGGCTCACCGGGCGACTCTTGGTCTTTTTGTTTACAGTTAGATCTATACTGTTTATGTTTGGTTAAAATATTTCTACATGTCAGTATGAACATTTTATTTGAAATTTGTAAGATCTATGTTTCTCCTTTTACACCAGCAATAGTATTTCCGATGTGTCATTAGATTTTTTAAGGTAACTGAAAAGTTGATAGTATAAATATTTTGTTTATTTCAGGAGGATGGACCAGGCACAGGTCTTGAAATCCAGGTATTCCCTGGTAGGGAAATCTTTAATAGCTATTATTCTAAAGGTCGAGGCGCACCAGACCCTGATACTAGATGAGAGTTTTAACAAATTAAAGAAGGACCACTCTCTCCTTGACTATTCGTTTGAGGAATTGGAGACTGAATTTAACGGACTTACGGGAGAGGTCATGAGCGATGTTTTGGCGGTAAGAATATTTAATTTGAAATTTGCTGTAAACTCCCCTTTTTTACTTTAAATTTGTATTAATGTCACATATGTGAATTTTGGATGACTGTGCATATGACGTGAGCTATCTGATATTTATTTTACAGGAATTATCATTTTTTAAATATCGCCTTTCTTTTCACCTGTTGGGCTGTAGTCAAGGCTAGGTCTTCGGTTGGTACCCTAGTCCATCTGACCGTCACCTTTTGGTTAAGGTCCTTATTTTAGGTGCTACTTGTAGTAGAGTAATGATTTTGAGCAGTAGATATGTCTTGGTCTGGTTTAAGGTGATCAACCTATTTTATGTTATTTTGACCTATATTTTACGCCTGAATGACTTTGGTCACAGGAATTTCTAGTTTTGGTTTATATAGAAATAAGAAGGGATATGGTGAAGTGCAACAAATACATCAAATTACATCAACAAATAAATATGTTTTCCTCATATCCAGAGGGCGAGTACTGTACGCTGGAAAAAAAAAAAAAAAAAAAAAAATGTAAAGTATAGTCCATGATAGAGAGCAGTTTTAATAAGTCTTGTTATTACATGTATTTAATTTGTATGCTAATTTATGACGAATTTTAACGGAAAAACACAATTTTCAACCTTTATTTTACTGTATTTTGTAGTTGTGTGGCAAGGAACCTTTGATAGAGAATGCTCGCTGCCTTGTGCATTTTACAATTACGCAGGCTAATCTTGTCGAGGCCCAAAGGGGCAAGACTCTGGCACACAAGGCTGTGCCCGAGCCTAGCGCTAGTACCAGTAGTGGAGCTGTGGGTGGGAATATACCAGTTCCAGATCCCAGCACGACTCCAGATTTCGTGCCTTTAGGTGAGATATTGAGTTGTTTCAGTAAAATAATAAAAATATATAAGGTTATGGGGAATGTGTCAAAGAGACAAAGTTTTCTATTTTGAGAAAAAAAAATAGCTCCCCTAAGAGTCCTGTAAAATCTTCACACTCGGGGTTGATTGTGCCCAGAAAAGTTATGTATGTTTTGCTCCAGTGATTTAGATGTCTTTCTGGTACTTAGTATTATATATCCGTCCGCCTGTTATACTAGTAATCTGTTCCTTCTTTTGTTTGCTTACTCCTTAGCTATAGATAGTGTATTCTGTATGTATTTAGTCTGTAGTGGGATACTCTGATATGATTGTAAATTTTTAGGGCCCCGAATGGAGGAAACGGGAGCCCTATAGTTCTCACTTTGTCCGTCCGTCCCTCTACAATGTAAAACTTAAAACTATTAAGATACAGAACTGAAATTTTACACACTTGTTTAGCAACATATGTAAATGTGAATACTAAAATTTGTTTTGATCAGTTGTATATTTTGGGTAAATTTAGGTTTGTTTTTTTTTGTTTAATCATTTTTATCGACACAAAAACGTCACATCTATACAAGATAGAAACCTAAAGTTTTACACGGTTGTTAACCTACATATGTAGATGTGCATATTCAAACTTGGTTTAGATTAGGATGAAAGTTTTCGGAGAAAAAAAACTTTTGATGCAATATTACAAATTTTTGAGAATCAAAGATCAAAAGTGCCGAAGGGGCCCTTCCTTACTCTGTTGCTATTCTATTTTTGTTGAAACCTCAATTCCGAAAACATTTACTGAGTTATTTACAGGATACTTGTTAAAAGTTTTGAATTTTATTTTTATTTCTTATTTTCTCTCAGGAAACAAGTCCAATGACATAGAGAGCCGGCTGAAAGATATGGAGAATAAGATGACCTCTTTTTCTAATAAATCCGCCGAAAGCCAGGTAGGAGAGAGTTTAGCACATGTAAGGATACTGGCGTCTAGGCCCAACTTAACACCGTCACATGTTCTATTGGCTGCCATAGAATCTCTTGTTACTCTTGCTACAAAATATGGACATAAGGAAGCATAATGTTTCTCTAAGGCTTATACTTACTGCAAAAAGTTCGAGGATTCTAAGGATATCTGTAATTTAGCAATGAAATTATTTGGATCGGCAGAGGACAAAAAATTAGCTAATATGGTAGCCGAGTGGATGAAGGGTAAAAAGTATGAGGCTTCTCCGAAGAAGTCTGTAAGAACTGAACAACCTGATAAAGAAAATGATATTAAAATGCCACATAATTTTGGTGCAATTAATAATCCTGCCTCTTTTGGTTACCCCTTTGTTCATGATCCAATGCCTATGCCACCTTTTTATGGCTCTCAGGGTTATTCTAATTTTCAGGGGAATTTTGGGAACGGAAGATTTAATAGAAGGGGAAGGGGAGGGTACTCCAGAAGAGGAAACTGTCTTTTTTGTAAAGAAAGTGGGCATTATGTTGCGGAATGCCCGAAGATTAAGAAGGATTCTTAAAATAGTATTGATTTGTTCAAAAGTGTGAATTTCTTATTTTGGGATATTTATTCAGGTATTTGTGTTTTGTGATTTTGTACATTTTGCTTACATTTTCATATCGTTTAAATATGATTTAATGGATACTAGCCTTTAACCCAAGGGACACTGAAGCCCTAGTGAATTTTATATTCACGTGGGTTGGGGGCTGAGTATCCACCTCTGTAATCTCTTGGTCTAAGAATGGTTTTATAATTATTTCAGGGAGAAGTTTTAAGCCATAGTAGTGATAAAAAGAGGCAAAAAATTATACCAGATATTCCTATTTGGGAGTTGAAATCTAGTTTTAATCGTTCAGGAATACAGAGAAGGATAAGGGAAGACTACATTGATTACAGAGGTGCGATATCTCAGCCCCTAACCCATATTTCTGCAGAGGGTGTAATTAACAATAATGAAGAGTTTGATTTGTGTAATTTGAAGTTTAGAAACCCTACCAATTTTATAGCAGGCAGTTTGCATGATCATTTTGATGAATGGGAACATATTTGTACGGATAAAAAAGTCCTAGATTGGGTCAAAAATGGTGTAAATGTTAATCAATTTCTTAAGCATTTCAAGGGAAACTTATAGGGAGGCATTATGACCATAATATTCCTCCGGGTATTTTACTACCTAACGCTAAGATTTGTGAAGACTATACCCAGTTTATTGCTGAAACTTTGGAGGAAAGGTTAAGGAATGGTTCTTTGACATTACTAGGGAAAGTGGGTGAATGCAACCCTCCTTATTTAGTGCCTCTGACTATAGAACCTAGTAAACCGAGACTTTGTCATGACGAAAGATATCTCAATTTATGGATTATTGATAGTCCCTTTTCTTTGGAAACCTTAAGAGACCTCCAACGCCTTGTTCGTAAATGTGACTTGATGTCTTCTTTAGATGACAAATCTGGTTATGATCATATTTTTCTGGATGAGAATAGTAGAAAATATTTTGGTTTGCAATTTGGTGGGTATTATTTTGTCTTTAACACTATACCTTTTGGTTTCAAGGCAAGTGCATACTTATATCAGATGACTGGACTGACTGCTACAGGGTTTTGTAGATCCCTCTGCGTACCTTGTTTACAGTATATAGATGATAGATGGATAGGAGAGCTGATGGGGAAACCTGATGAGATACAGTGTGTAAGGCAAGATTCTGAGGCTCTTTTATTTCGTCATACAGTAGGCAAAACTTTAGGGAATGACAAAATCAATGAGTTTGTGATTTCACCAGTCTCCGATAAGTTGATTTGTCCTGTTGAAAATTTAAATCAGTATGTTTCTGGAGCAGAAGAAATGGATATCGATTTATCAGTAGGTTATCTTTTTAGGACTTTAGACCCTTCTCACTCTCGTGTTATAGAATCTCCAGTTTCTTCTTCGGGAATGGGCATCCGTTTGCAATTGTACCTTAAAGATTTGAATATTTTTGAAGGTGAAACTATACATGGCATTAGAGGAGGTTGTGCTATAACTATGATGTCTTCGGGTATAGCTTCTAGTAAGGAGATTATGGAACATGTTGGTTGGTTTAGCAAACGTTCCTTAGATAGATATTCAAGAATGAATAGATTAGTTGATGCAGGGTCAGTGAGTTCTTTATTTTCGAAAGTTGCAGACTCTAATCTTTCTGATGCTGGAAACATTTTTCACAAGTTAGGGGACTCCTCTGATTTACCCCAAGCTTTTAAAAAGTAGGCTAGTATGACAATATTGTAATACAATGTGTAAAAGTTAACTATGAACGTAAATTGTTTGCCTTCATTTATATATGTATTTCTTTTATTAATTTGTAGAATGGGAAACTTAAATGTGAGGTATTTACGGATAGCCTACACCATTTGTTTAAATCACTTTTGATACTATATATTTAAACACACACTCATGTAGAGACTGTTTCAGCATAATTAAACTTTCAGGTTTATACTTAACTTTTACACATGGTAATATTAGCTTTGTAATTTTGTGTACTGTTTATATAATATAATGAAAGGAAAATTGTATTTGCTAATAAATGTGTTATTTTGAAAGTTTTATTTTATTTATTTGATAATATCATATAATAAAACTAAGAATATGGGGATATGTCATGGATGTTAAGGGTTATTTGGGAAAAGTTTTGAGGGTTGGGAAAAGTTTTGAGGGTTGGGAATATTTTCTGTAGTTTTGGGTAAGTAATGGGAGGTTTCGTTGGTTAAAGGGTTCAATTTTAGGAATTGGTGTTTAGGTTGAAGAATTTTAGATTATTTGGGGTTACTCTTTCATCCCAATACTTAATAAATCCCGAGTGTATTTGAGCGAGTCTGACTTTGGATGGGGTAGTATCCTAAGTGAGATCTCGCGAGAATCACGAGGTGATTCAATCAGTCTTAGCTGAACAGCCGTGGAGGCCTTTTCCTGCTTGTGACTGGTGGCGTTATTCTAGGCTTGCTTTCTTTTAGCTCATATTAGAAGATGTGAAAACTCAAGTTATTTTGGAGAAAATTGTGTAAACACAAGAGGGAATGGTTTTTGGAAAAAAAAACAAAAAAACAACAACAAGAAACAACAAAACAACAAAACAACATATTAAAAATAAAACAAACAAAAAAAAAACCCCAAAAATTACAATGAACAAACAATCCCCCAGGAATGGAAGTAAAACTAAGCTAAACGAACAATAACAAAATAAGAAAACTTCACAAGAAAATGATTAATAGCTAACTCAACTAGAAAACCAAGATATGAATATTTAAAAAAAGAACGAGGGTAAATTAAAACCCTGAGGAGACTTTGGCAGTTGCTCGTTAGTCGAAACATATATCAAATGTAGAATATATAAAAGGTCCTGTTGATCAGACGATATCAGAATGCATCAAATTAGTTTATTTTATCACAACGTCAAATATTTTAAAGGATGAAACCAGGCAAACTGATGATACTTACCAGGTTTGTTTGATGCTGTTGACTAATGTTAGTGACACTCGAGCATAAAAAAGGGATTGCAAATATGCTGTTGTACTGTTATGTGGCCTGACCACATATGTGAGCAGGACATATAGTGTTATCCTTGTCCATAAGTATTTGGTTATATAAGGACCATATCTTGGTAACTACATGTAGTACAGCACTGATGCAGATATCTTTTGGGTAGAAGGTTACTACAAATTAGGTCACCATGACCTATGTTTTACGTTTTAAGGATGTTGGTTATGGTAGGACTATCTTGTCTAATAGACAGTTTCTAGTACCTACATTTATAAATGGTATTTGATATTGAGACTTGTTAGTTCCAGAAATAGACAAATATTTATATGATGGGATGGCGTTGTACAACAGATGACAAGATTTGTGACCGAAATCAGGTCCTAGTGTAAGGCCTAAAATAAAATAAATAATGCAGTATGTAGTCACAACTATTGATTAAGCGGCACTCGCTCTTTTAGACTCTGGGGTTATTCTTTCATCCCAATACTTAATAAATCCCGAGTGTATTTGAGCGAGTCTGACTTTGGATGGGGTAGTATCAATACCCCAAATTGACAATTCGCTCTCACCCCATATGGAATTTACTGACCCCGTATATATCGTATTAGGTCACTAACAAACTATGTAACTAATAATACACAGGTACGAGTTTATTAAGTCATCAAACGATAAAACTTCGTACTATATCAACCAATTTGATGATTCTCAAACAAACAAACTGCCACATAAAAAACTTGAATTTTAATTTATGTATAATTGATTACCATGTGTTCTTTAATTATCTTTATTAATGAATTTATTGTCTATGCAGCCGGCACCGTTAATTCGTCAATTGTTCAGGTTTTCAGGTTCATGTTTTTCGTATCAACTTTGAAACGTACGGTCTTGAGATCTTTTACATGCAGTTTATTCTGTAATTGCACTAACTATTCTAAGTTTGTTGTACTTCAGTAAAATATAATATATCTGTCACGTGCACTGTATACGTACTGGTGATGTTAAATCTTAACATATTCTAAACGTATGAAACTAATTAATTGCCAGTGACAATGTAAAACTAGGAAGATGCTCGCAAGAGTCTGTGTCGCTCACCTGTATCAACTGTTGTTTTGAAAATCATGTAAAATAAGGTTAAAATTAAAATAAATAGTATCAGGAACCAAATTATGATTGAGGCCAAGTTTGGTTTAAGTTGCCCCAGTCGTTGAATTAAAATCAGGTCATCCCATTGTAGTTTTACAATAGTTACTGAAGACCCCTTATCATTATGTAAATAAGTTTTCAAGTTCTGACCATTTGAAATCGTTTTTTACAATTTTCCCTTAGACCTCTATAGTAAACCCCTATGTTCAATTTTAAGCCATGTCAGTCATGTTGGTTGGCTGGCTGGGTCATCGGACACTTTTTTAAACTAGTTACCTTAATGATAATTGTGGTCAAGTTTATTTATATTTGGCCCAGTAGTTTCAGAGGAGAAGATTTTTGTAAAAGTTAACCGACGACGATGACGACAGACGACGAACGCCAAGTGATAAGAAAAGTAAACATCAAAGTCCAAAGAGTGTAATGTAGAATTTTTGCAAAATGGAATTCTTGACAATATGCACATGTTGACTTTGTAATGCAACACTTTTCAAAGTGTCATTTTAAGAGTTTCCATATTTGTTCAAGCCGTAATAGCAAAAAATGATTTTCAACAACTTGACAAACATGAACTAGATTGGTGTCTTCCTCCTATTCCCACTTTTAAAAAATCGGGCAGAATTAATTTGCGCCAATTGCAGTTTTGAAAAGGTATCAATTGCACCACTCTCTTTTTTTTATGGTATTAATTGCGCCAATAAATGAAATGAAATTGCGCCACATTTACCTGTAATTGTTTTTACCTATATCATACCTGTACATGTTTTACCTATATCATACATGTAAAAAGAATACAAGAAAAATGGAACTGACATTAGTTAATGGTTACACCATTTCTTCGGATTAGCGTTCTTAAACCAGATGATGTGGGCGATAGCTTTGCGGAAGATTTTATTCCTGATATGCCAAGTGACTCGGAACAAGAAAATTTTGCTCAAGAAAAGTATCAAAAACTAACGAGTGGAGAAGTAAGCAGAAAGGAATATGTGTCTATTCTCAGTTACAAATACCAGCCTTTAGTTTAATGTTGAACAGAGACATTTTATGGTTTTAAGTGTATATATACGAGTGAACGTTTTAATTCAGCATAAATTTTATTATAAAAATGAATTTAACTACGGCAGTCGGTAAACTGCCGGTCCCAAGCCCGGATAAAGGAGGAGGGAAGTCTTTTAGTTGTTATATATAAAGAAAAATAAATAAAATTGGCGCAATTAGATGAGTATTTTATTGGCGCAAATGATACCTATAGTTTTGAAAATTAAGTGGCGCAGAAGTAGTATTGGTGCAATTAAGTTGTGGCGTAAATGAGTTCCTTTTTGGCGCAAAAAGATATCGCCCTTAAAAATCACTATTCCTTCTATTCCCACATGCATATAACAATAGTTGTTTTGATAAATGATTTGTTTTTATAACAATAAAGGTTAATTAAAAATTCACTTAAGATTTACCTGTATTTTTTAAAAGATTTAAAAAATTAATATTAATACACTGTATATTTGTAAAATGTTGTTTTTTTTCTTTTTCAAAGAATTGCCTTAAAACAAAGAATAAGTCAGATAAACAGTAGTAATTTAAATATAAGATTAAAAATCATTGAATTTGTAAACCTAAAAAATTGTCATCCGAACACATAAATTGATGAAAGATTAGATAATATCAAAACAAACTTTCACATCTTGCAAGATTTCCATGTACAACAAACACAAAGAACGTTCATGAAATTAACATAGACGGTATTCGGGCACGTTCTACCAAAGGTGACCCTTTCTTGCTCAGATGGATGTGTGTTAATCTTCAGTACTCAAAAGAATCTAACACATTAGCAGCAGCAGATATCATAAACTAGTATGGTAAAGTATACATTTTACTCCTGTCCAAGCCTATTTTTTAAACTTTACACATGTCACGCAATGGTTGACAGCGCAATGTATCCACTGGTACACAGTTTACCTCCATCCAAGAGCAAACTAGTATACACAAGGTTCCTGACTTTACTCAAAGATGTATGTCGCCAACACCAACAACAACTTCAGCCTACCACTATCTTCCTGGAATATGAAGTCGTCTTCCGAAATACATAATATTATGTAATTTCTTACATCAACGCAAACCAGTTTTTTTCCCCACTACACACAATGCATATGGAGAAAAGCAATAGGAACAATGATTCAGGTTTCAAACAAGAAAGACAACAACATTCATCAACTAGTACGCCGTGCCGCTGTCCGTCCACTTGTACCTACTGCTGAGGTCGAAGATGTGTGGTGTAATGCCCTATCCGACATAGATCAGATTATTACTAATATCGACCACCAACTACACGCCCTTTACAAAATTTGTCACATAATACTGGTGGGATCATTACACAACACAGGGACTGGGGACTACACATCATCTAAAGGGATGGCAAAGCAAGCTGAAGAAATATTCCTGCACCCACATCCAAACATCTTTGAACTCATAAAACTACTGAAACATGAGGAAGCTACGCCCTGACCATGTTCCAGTATGCAGCTGGTAGGAAGAGATTGGTAAAAAAAAAAGAAAGTATGTCGAAATCATCAAGAGATTAAAAGAGCTTATAGATAGATGCCTCAACCAGGAAGTCACAACAGTACAATTAGGTGATGCAGCTTCCCACCCTATTCATGTTGAATAGATTAATACACGTTTATAGACTATAATTATACAGTGAAGTTCTAATTTGTGTGCTACAATGGGTAATTTGTTTTAGTGCTGTTAACTTGTATTGTGTGTTTCATATGATTATAATGCTGGCTTGACTCTACTGATGAATTTGTGTTATAAAAAAAATAATTTGATTTACTATATTTGTTTCCATTTCTTTCATATTTATTTAAATTAGAAACACAGAATTCATACACATACAAAAATAACCTATTACCTGTCCAAAAAACACTGGTCAATTAAAAGCTGATTAAAAAATGTTTATACAGAATAATCCTACATGTTTTCCCCCTATTCCCAAATGAAATGTTAACTTAAAAGTGGGAATAGGAGGAATGAACCACTTTATTTAGCTACCTGTACTTTACCTATCTGTTTAATTAGTATGGTTGTTTGGATAAGCATGCACTTTTGTTGTGATAATTACTTACACCTATTCCTTGAACGCCAACATAATTTTACAGGTAAATTGTCGGTAGATCAAAGCGTGTTGGCATTTAAGGAATAAACCTAATTGCCCATGAGACAACTCCCCACCAGAGACCAATTTAGATAGAGGTAACAACTATCGGTCATCGTACGGCCTTCAACAATGCGCAAAACCCATACCACATTGTCAGCTATTAAAGGCCTGAACTGACAAATATAACACATTTAACAGTCTGATTTAAGTAAATAATGAACGCAAAACTGAAAAAAAGTTCATCCATATAAAATTACACAAAATGAAACTGTATTCGATGAATATGTAAAGACAGATTTATACTATGACGACAAAATTGTAAACAGTCTGGTAGAACTAATACGAATTTCAGGAACATAAAATCAAACGCCAAGATAAATATCATAACCCTATATTATGTGTAATAAGTTCTTATAAAACTTTTCCTATATGATTTTTTTTTCGAATGTAAGCTTATCACTTGTGTTGCAGTTATCATGAACTTTCAAAAGCCGAAAATGTATCTTTGGAGTTAGTGTGACGTCCATTTTCACTGAACTAGTACACAATTTTACTTAGGAGCCAGCCGAGACCACCTCCGGGTGCGGGATTTTCTCGTTTCGTTGAAGGCCATTGATGGCCTTCGGCTGTTGTCTTCTTTTTTCGGGTTGTTGTCTCTTTGACATATTCTCCATTTCCATTCCCAATTGTATTTTCTTTATAAGCAGCCTGTAATAAATAGTGTTAGCCCTTTTCCTTTTTTTTCAAGGGGGGAAAGGGGGGTGGGCGGAGGGGGTCCGCGGTCATGTTATATATGAAAGTTAAATATTGGAACATAGATTCTTTTAATGAAATGGATTGGGACATTCTTTTACTCTATATGAAAATATAAGGAGATGTTGAATGATTGCCAATGATATAACGATCCCAAGATTTAATGTCGTCCACCTTCCGCGGCCTGCAATAATGAGAAAAACAACAAACCAAATATACAAACGGAATACAGATAATATTTATTATTCCAATATCTTATCTAATATATATTCCAATATCTTATCTAATATACTATAATTTAATTTTGGATGTAACGCGTCTTCTGATTGGTTGACGTTGTTTTGTTTATCAGCTCATAAACATAATTTTGTCATGTGACCGTGACGTCACCAACGTTTTTTCATGGTTTACTCAGGTTTAAAATGGAATTTAGAATTAAATTATATGAAATGACTGTAATATTTTTTCTGCCTATTCGAAATAACATAAAAAATGTGGTGCACACTTTAAAATAACCCGCTACGCGGGTTATTCAGTGTGCACCACATTTTTGATGTTATTTCTTCATAGACAGAAAAAATATTACAGTCATTCCTTAAATATAACTGAATATTTAGATATTAAAAAAGTTTAGCAATTTCAATGATTTGTATTGTCACATTTTGGAAATGTTTTATATAAAAGTAAAACTTTGACTACGGCAGTTGCTAAACATCGAATGTCGCTATTTTATAACGATTTGATATACTTTTTTCCTTCCTTTTATTCCGAATGCATTTTTTCGCGGGGGAGGGGTAGGGAATTTTCCGTATGGTATAGCCTCGCTAACATACGATAGCTTCTGCAGTTCTCTTTGTAGATGCATTTATTTAGTGGAGTGAACGTCGGTTGCTGAATCTGATACTAGTACTCGAAAAACGTTGACACATTGTTAACTATTCATATTTGACTGAGAGGACAGTATTTGCTTACGCTCTGTCATGATTTGTATTATACAGAACGATTTCTTAATAGAAAATCTAATAAGCGGTTAGACATACACGCGTAATTCGAAAAATTCTTTGAAAGCTGGATATTATGACCATATGTAAGGAAAAACAAATGGCGTGTAAATATTTTAAGTTTTACATATAAACCCATACCGCATAGTCAGCTATAAAAAGCCACAAACATAATATACATAAAACATTTTAATTGAGAATTCTACACAGTTACATGGAACTGTGTATTTAAGTATGCAAAGATCGAAAACTTCTATGAAATTATTGCTAGTAAATTAGCTATTCCTCATTTTTAAGAAAAACAGAATTTCAGATGGAACTAGAATTATCTACATTAAAAATCAGAGGAGGGACGACACTCTGCACACGGCACTCATATCGGGGTCTCTAAAAACACTGCAAAGGACCTCCTTTGTCCACAAAGGAGCACAAAGAAGCACAAAGGACCACAAAAAAGTTTGGTAAGAGCACAAAGGACATGAAATTCCCTTTAAAGCAAACAAATATTATAATTCCTAAAGAAAAATGTGTAAAAAGTTTAACAATTTCAATAAAAAATTGCGATTTTAATAATAAGATAAGATCATGATAGATAATGATTATTGTATTAACGTGTCACATACTGATCTTACAAATAATTATGCAAGTTCAATACACAGAACAGTTAAAACAAAGATCAATACCCAGCCTTCATAGACTTACGAGACACTAAATTTACAATAAAACACATTAAAAATATATATAATTTATAAATTATTTACAAGCACATCTTTATCAATGACATAAAAATAATATCCACATTTGACATAAGTAAAAAAAAAAAAAAAAATAATTAAACAAATAAAATCTCTATTAAAATGCTAATGTTCTGATAATATAGTAATTAAAATTGTGAATTGAATTTATCTTTTAAAAAGAAAATAAAAGTATTTAAACTTGGGATATTATATGAAGACTATCACAGTAACCTTTATGTAAAATACAAATATGCACAAAGAAAGAAAAAATAATACTGAAGATAAATAAATACGGTTTGCAAATCATAATTTCATAAAAACTTTTTTCTTCTAAGAAAAAGTCTATTCAATGTATGAGCTAAAAACGTTTGTATGTATTAACAGTTCATAAGAGCAATAAATCTATTCTCTGTATTCATTCTGTCAAAGTCATCAATAAGCTAGCGGTAGTGCCCAACTCCTAAATAATGCCATCGTACGCCTCACAGTTTGTGGAAGTTGACATGTGATGTAGTTTTCGGTTTCTATCTTCGTTTTATATAAGCGGTACGTTCTTAATTTATTGCCATTCGCTTTGTTTTTATCATTGTTTAAATCTTGCAAAAATTGATTTTGATCTAAATTAAGTAACTTGTCGTTGATAATGCGTGTTGCTGTTTTCACACTCAAGCCAACGTTATAGACCGTATCAGAAACGTGTACTTCGTTTATACATTTGTTCACTTGGGAATGCCAGCCTTTTCTACGACGCGATGCCCAATTAGCCACTTTTCAAATCAGCCTATCATCATCTGCTCGGACTAGTTTGCATTTCAATCGTATGCATGACAGTTTTTGCTTAGTATGACAAGACGTAAGTCCTAGGTCGCCACGAACAGACGTATTAGAAGTTCTTTTTCCCACTGCAAGGAAATATTTGGCTGCTTTTGACTGAACACTGTTTATCACATTGTAGGATTTTGTTCCCCAAATTCCAATGCCATAATATAAAATCGGTTCCACCATCGATGTGTATAATTTATGGTAAACTTTCCAGGTCATACCTTCCGCCGAAACGAATTTGCCAAATAGGGCAACTAAAGCTCTACTAGCCGATTTCGCTAACTCATTTACAGCTTTATTCAAAGTTTAGTGTTCATCAAACCAAAGTCCCAAATATTTATACGAATCTGTATAATTAAGGTCGTGACTTCCACTGGAGAACAGGAAATCTGATTGCTGCACGGACTCATTCCTAAAATGTATAATTTTGGTTTTTGGTTGGTTAACCTGAAGTTTCCAGTCTTTACACCATGCTGTAACAATATCCAACATCTTCTGTAAACTTGCTTCATCTGGCGCTATAACCGCAATGCCGTCAGCGTACAATAATATGCTTAACTGAGTGTCATCAATCTTTATTCCACACTTAAGATTATTTACGCGCTCGACCAAGTCGTGTATGTAGATGGCAAAAAGACTCGGAGATATTAAGCAACTTTGTTTTACGCCTGCTTCAACTTTGAACCACGGCGTTAAGCGTTCGTTGACTTTAACAGCACATTTCACGTTATCATACAAAGACTGAATTGCAGACAGGAACTTTCCATTAATGCCTGCTCTCAAAAGTTTGTACCACAACATATTTCTAGGCACAGAATCAAACGCTCTTCGCATGTCTATAAAGCAAACAAACGTAGATTGTCTAGCTATCTTTCTATAGTTAATAACAGTGTGCAACGTATGAATATGTTCCTCGCAGCTTCGTTTCTCTCTGAACCCGTTCTGTTCATCACACAGTACTTTGTTTACATCTTCGGATCCAGGTTTAAAAATTGGATTGATTATGCTAGTAGTCCATTGACCCGGTACCTTTCCCAGTTCGAAACAACCGTTACAGATTATATACAAAAGTTCAATGGCTGCTGGGTTTTTAATTACTTCTGCAGGCATCTCATCAAATCCAGAAGCTTTTCGTAGTTTCGCGCATTCGACTGTACTAGTGATCTATTCTCGTGTGATGGGTTCATTCAGCATCGAAACGTCACGTTGGATGTAATCGGTGTCACCATTATTCACAAACGACTGATTAGCGTTTTCATTTAAAACTTCCTCAAAATCTGTTTTCCAACGATCAAGCACAAAGTTCTTGTCTGTTCTCATAATTCCGTCATCATCCATAACTGTCCATGGTATAGTGTCCTTTCTTTCAATTGCTATGCCCAGTTTGCCAATTGATTTCCAAAAATCTCTTTGGTTTATAGATAATAGTTTTTCTTGCAGTTTATCCTGTTCGCTGATCACATATCTCCTTTTAAACTTACGATTTAGTTTATCGAAACACTTTCTTTCGGAATAAAATGTTTCTTTCAATTTTTTTTCATGTGAGCGGTCGAACCCTGTGACTTTAACCATTCCTTTTCACTTGCACACACAATATTCCATTGGTTTTGAAGACTTTGGTTCCAGTATGGTTTATACATTGATTAAGCACTTTTATTTTGATTCTTTGCGTTTTTTACAAACGGTAGCTTTTTATCCATTTCCCCTTTTACCAGTGTACAAAACTCATCGTAAGCTGTTTGAATATTATCTTCCACACATATTGCATATCATTCGAAGTAACGGGTGTTTTTCTATTTTCCGGCAGTTTAATTTCACACGTTAAAAGAGAGTGATTCGGAATGTTAATCGGGTTGAAATCCACAGAATTGTTTGAATCCGACATTTTTAACACATTTTAAAATCTGACACAAATTCAAATTGCTCATACGGCAAACATATATAATCCACTACTGATTTTCCTTGAGGCGAAATATATGTAAAATCATTACTACCAATTCTTCCATTCAACAAAGCGAAATTTATATCTGATAAGAATTCAATAAATAAATCCCCGTTAAAATTTTCACAATGATCAATTACTAATCTGGGAATGATATCGTCGACACCTTCATTGTAGTCGTCATTAGAGCCACATCTTGCTATAAAGTCGCCACATACAATTGTATATCCTTTGTTTTGATTACAACATGTACGATTTGGTGTTACCACCGGTATCGGTTCGGAACCGACTTTATATCCGAGCTATGTGATAGCTCATGTATGTGAATTTTCAAATTGTTATGAAATAATATTAATGATAAAAACTTCAATTATTATTCTTAATATTTTATTGTTGTTATATTTTTTAAGACAAGAGACTTTACTACCAAAATCACAAAAACTATGAAGGATACCGATGTTTAGCCGGTTTTTTTTTTTTTTTTGGTTTATTTTTGTCTCGTATTTCATCATCAGTTTGTTTTCTTATGCATGGTAGTATATATATTGCTATGACGAAATCGTTTCTGAAGGCACAAAGGGAACTGTATGACAGTAATTCTAAAGGTAGGAAATTGTTTTTTTTGGTTCGTTTTTCAGAAATTTCAATATACACTTTTATTTATCAAATTTTATTCTGCAAAAAAACATATTAGGCACCGAAATTTTCTTGCTTGCTGAATTATACATTTTAATAATTAATTAAAAATAAGAATATTTTTTTTTCAATTTCCCTAGCAATGCTGATGGAAGTTAAATATTTGATAAATAAATTGCTTTGATAGTAAAAATGATTTTAAACAAACTTGAAAGAAAATATACCTTTTGAAGTCTAGATCGACACGTAGTTGTATTGAGAGTGAATCATGTTGAATTTGTAGCTTTGCATGTTTCAATGAAGAACTCTCTCATTTAATTTTTTTTTAGTTCTTTCAAAATTTTGAGTAAAATGGATTATACTTCTAATTTTTTTTCACTTCAATAGACGATGTCTTCGATCGCCCCTTGTGAGAACTATATTTAGAAAACTTTTATTTTTCATATGTCTGAAGTTTTCTTTTGGTTTTTTAATATAATATTTAAATACATATTATTATTATTTTTTCAAATATAACTATCTTTTAACCTTGATAATTAAGTATAAATTAAGAATTTATAATGGTTTTTTCATCCCAAGTGCAATCAAGTCTTCATTATACAATACTTATTAATTTTCTAGTTGAAATCTTGACAAACAATGTTTGCTTTATTTATTTTTTTTCGGTTTAATGTCCAGTCTTAATTTATATATGTTTATGTTTTCTCAATATTAATCAATACATAAATGTATAACTTAGTAAATTCTTATAGAAAAGGGCCGTAATCTTATGCATATCCGTCTCACACATAATTTTTGTACTTAATTTTATGTTTCACAAACTGTCTAATTATGTTGATTTCTATTACAGTTTATTAACGTGAACATTTCATATGCAGCAGGCATATGTAGTTTATTCAATAGTAATGATCTCGAAATTCGCTATGAATTTAAATGTCCGAAATATTTGTTTACACCTGAAACATGTTAGATTATTAATTTATATTTGTCAATAACCTTTTAAACTCTAAGCTTATGTAAACATCTTACAAGTTCGTTGTAATATGCAACTTTTATTCGGTCATATCAAATACACACATAATTTAATTGATTGATGGATTGATCTTTTCCAGTCAAACCTATCGTAATTCTCTTTGATGAATTAAATCACTTAATTATATAATTTCTGTATACAACATGACCCCAACAAACTGTGTTGTTATAGCAACTTTATTTGGTATTTAAATGGGCTATATTGTAAAGTCGGGGACTCCGTTTGGATATGCCAACGAGAGCACATGAACTGCGTTCGGATTTTCCATCGCAATCATATCTATTGTTTTTGGTTTAAAATAACTAATTTGTAACACTGATATATTTGGATTTTAAATTGAATTTGGACTTTACCAATTTGTTTATGTTAATTGTATTGAACTGCCGACTCGTGTGTGAATAAAGAGCTAGTACCACGCATTGTGAAACGTTCCCATAGACGGGACCCCACTCAAAACCATCTAGGCAGTTTTATTGAGAAAAGTGTAACGAAATAGTTTCTCATATCCGTACCTATTACAGAACACGGTTTCGTAAATCTTCAACTTAATACCAATTTAACTCAAATATTTTAATAAAATCAATATTTTTGTTCATAAGAAATCACTTTTCCCCCATTTTATAAACAATTTCATGTCCTTTGTGCACTTATCAAACTCCTTTGTGGTCCTTTGTGCTCCTTTGTGCACAAAGGAGGTCCTTTGCGGTGTTTTTAGAGACCGTGCAGATTTGTCTTAATCAATCGGTCGCGGTGAATTCGTGTCATTTATTCGAAATTTGTTAACTGAGATTATAAATATAAAAAGTTTTATAAAGTTCTAATGGTTATACAATATACGAATTTTGTAATTGTCATTATTTGTCGGGAATATACATGTTCCAGACCATATCAGTATTTGGACCGTACACGTACGGTCCAGACCGTATGCGTATACTCGTACGGTCCGACCATACTCATACGGTCTAGTACGAGCTGGACCATACATGTATTTGGAACATATGGTTTTGTTTTAACAAAAAACTTTTTTGAGTATTACAAATTAATATTATTACAATTAGATGAATAAAGTGAATAAGTTAACATTTAATCAATTGAAATTAAATAATTCTGTATTTAATTTTTTATCTAGATCCTATGTTGGCACTCTCGCCCCGGGTGACACTTGCTGCCACAAGGAACATCAGATTTCTTAAATTTACATGTTTTGTTTATGTTCCTTTGCATTTGCGTCTCTTGCTTGCAAGAAACAAGCTTACTTGTTTTGCGGCAGCATGCAATGAAATTCCTTATTTTTTCCAATGTGCAATTTCAATTTTTCGTGTCAAAAGTTCTATATCATCCATAACATAACAAAAAGTTCAATATGCCAAATTCACATGATAGTTTGTACAAACTTGCATCTTTACCAATAATATCATCAACCTTACATCTGCCGATGGTTTTCTCACAGTAACAAAGCTACCCTTTTCAATCTTTGCATTAGTTTTCGACACTTTTTTATTATATTTTCTCATTGTATTTTGAACCGATTTTTTTTAATTTCTGTCCAGTATCTTCCGATTTCTGTCGTGATATACAGGAGATTAACTTTTAAATAGTTAAACTTTAAGTTTTTATTCCAATTACAATTAACGCAATCTATTTGAAAAAGAGAATTTCTATTTTATTCTCTTTTTTCAATGTTTTCTATTTGTGTGAACAAAATATTCCAACAAACATTTAAATGGCATGATTGTAACAAATATATTTGATAATGGTATCAAATAGCCCTACACAACAAAACTAGGAGAACAATCTCAAGAAATGAACACGTTTTACTTTACATATACAAGAAACGTAGAAATTATTTGTTAACAAGTATTGGGGAAATTTCCCCATAAAGTTGATAACCAATCAGATATCAATAATTTGGGAAATTTCCCCAAAAAGATGATGACCAACAACAAATCAATAGAATGGGGAAATTTCCCTAAAACGATGAAAACTAAAAAGAAATCAATAGAATGGTAAAATTTCCCCAAAAAAGACGACAACCAACAAGAAGTCAATAGAATGGGGAAACCTCCCCAAAAAGATGATAACCAACAAGAAATCAATAGAATGGGGAAATTTCCCCAAAAAGACGATAACCAACAAGAAGTCAATAGAATGGGGAAATCTCCCCAAAAAGATGATAACCAACAAGAAATCAATAGAATGGGGAAATTTCCCTAAAACGATGTTAACGAAAAAGAAACCAATAGAATGATAAAATCTCCCCAAAAAGATGATAACCAACAAGAAATCAATAGAATGGGGAAATTTCCCCAAAAAGACGATAACCAACAAGAAGTCAATAGAATGGGGAAATCTCCCCAAAAAGATGATAACCAACAAGAAATCAATAGAATGGGGAAATTTCCCCAAAAAGATGATAACCAACAAGAAATCAATAGAATGGGGAAATTTCCCCAAAAAGACGATAACCAACAAGAAGTCAATAGAATGGGGAAATCTCCCCAAAAAGATGATAACCAACAAGAAATCAATAGAATGGGGAAATTTCCCCAAAAAGACGATAACCAACAAGAAGTCAATAGAATGGGGAAATCTCCCCAAAAAGATGATAACCAACAAGAAGTCAATAGAATGGGGAAATTTCCCTAAAAAGATGATAACGAAAACGAAATCACTAAAATGGGGAAATTTCCCTACAAAGTTGATAACCAAAAAGAAATCAAAAGTCTGGGGAAATTTCCCTACAAAGTTGATAACCAAAAAGAAATCAAAAGTCTGGGGAAATTTCCCCAAAAAGATGTTAACGAAAACGAAATCACTAAAATTTCATAATCAAAAATAAATCAATAGACTGGGGAAATTTCCCAAAAAAGATGGGAACGATACCGAAATCAATAGAATGGGGAAATTTCCTTACACAGTTGATAACCAAAAAAAACATTCAGACCGGGGAAATTTCTTCACAAAGATTTTAACCAAATAGTTATCTATAGACTGGGGAATTATTCCAACAGAGATGATAACCAAAATAAGTTCACAGGCTTGAAGAAAATACTCATGCATTGCACAATGATTGCACATTCTGTTGTATACAACAGCGAGAAATATGTCGTCTAACAGATACTGTAAGAATAGAAAGAGTCACTGTTGTGAATGTGAAACATTTTCAGCAGCAGATAACACAATTGAAAGAAATCATTGGCTGGGGAAACATTCACAATGATAAATTAAACAACAAACATCAGAGATAGAGATGATACAGTATAGGAAATGGGCTAATTTCCTCACAAACTCTTGTGTAACTGTAATCATGTATATCGGGGCCTTTAATAGGCGACTAAACAGTATGGTTTTTCTCATGTTGAAGGCCGTAAGGTTGACATTAATTGTTAAAAACCACTTAAAATGATCTTTGAGGAATAGTTGTCTCATTGACAACCATACCCGATCCCCTTATTTATGAATAGCTATAAATTAACTCGTATGTTTTAATCTGTCGGGCCTCGATGGCCAAGTGCTACAAGTAGTCCAACTACTGTATCACTAGCCAGTCAACGCTGAGATTATGAATTCGAATTCCGCTCGTGCAAGGTGCGCTCGACTCCAATCTTAATTGACTAGGCCCATGATTGTCAGTTTTCCTATCGAGAGTTCGTGGTTTTCTTCGGGCAATCCGGCTTCCCCCATCAATATAAAATGACCGCCACGAAATAGCACAATAAATAGTGTTGAAAGTGGCGTTAAACACCAACAAATCAATCAATCAATCAATTTAATCTGGTGAATTTCCCAGCCTGTTTGAAAAAAATTACACCCTATGGGAGACCATGAAAAAATTGACACATTTGAAGTGAGTTTATAATCTTGCAGAATGTGGTTTTAATTTCAACTGTTTAACATTTACAGCAAATATTATAATTCAAACCATACAGATTAAATAGAAAATAAGCTCTGTCCTTTATTTGGTGTCTTTATACAGCAGTAATAGATCATGCCTTAAGTTGAAGTCTTCTTTTCCTTTCCTGTAAATATATCATGCCTTGAGTAGAAGTCTTCTTTTCCTTTCCTGTAAATATATCATGCCTTGGGGCGGCTGGGATGAAATTTGAAAAAAAACCTCAGGACCGAATACAGGGGAAAACAAAAAGAAAAAGGCAGGACAGAGATTACAATTAAAAAAAAATGCAGGACAACATTTTTCATCCTCCCCCCTTTTTCCCCCAATTAAAGTCAAATGGTAGCTCTCTTACGTATAAATAAGCCTGCTATATGTATATCGTTACAGGGTTAACTGCATTGAATGTCTCAATACTTTCTGTTATCGTCATTCTGACGTTGATATCTATGAAATGAGAAGATTGTACCTGCATAGGGCAATTTTGATATCATTTAGAAAGAGTACGAGCACCTTTACAGACATTCTGATATCTGAGTATACAACAAATATTGAGGAGGTTTGCGCGAACTATAAGTTCAGTTTTAGAATATGTATCATGAGAATCATTCTGTCAACACTGTGTTAATCGGGACAATTTCAAACTCGATATTTGATTCATAATATTAGGACAATACAAACATTTAAAAATAGATGTGAAACCTGTCTAATTTAGAAAAGATGGAGTTACTGTCTATACAGTAATTTTCTTTCACTTGCAGTATATTTACATATTTGCCAATGTGCGTGTTTGTATTGGCAGCAGAAATGTCCTTAAAAACTAGTAAGTCTATTTCCTCATCAATTGACTACGCTTGAGAATTGGCAATAGTTAGGAATAGTTCACGCTCACGATTTTTTTACGACACTGTATGGTATAATAGCGTTATAGAGTATAGAAGTTGTGGTGACGTTACAGTAGAAATTAAATAAGGTCACCGAATTTGTTTTTTTCAGCTAAAAATCAAACCTTAAAGAAATGCATTCTAAAAAATAAACTAAATAAATGGGAGTGGACACAGATGCTGCCCCCGCTTGCATATAATGTTATAAAGGGACACAACTCAAGAACTGTAAAAATGACGCTACCCAAATATGTACTTGCTCTGAGTTTTGTGGTAATTAGCATTGTGTATACGTTTCATAACATTTAGTTGAGGCAAACTTAAGTTAGACAACCGAAACAAAAAATCCAGCAATTTTTCCATTTGTAAAGGGCATAACTCTAGAACGGTAAAAAATGACGCCACCAAAGTTCAAACTTGATCTGTGTTTTGTAGTAATAAGCATTGTGTATAAGTTTCATAACATTTGGTTGAGGAAAACTAAAGTCAGAGAACGGAAACAAAAAAATAAACATTTTTTTCCATTTGAAAGGGGCATTACTCTAGAACGGCAAAAGTGACGCCACCAATATTCAAACTTGGTCTGTGTTTTGTGGTAATAAACATTGTGTATAAGTTCCATAAAGTTTGGTTGAGGCAAACTAAAGTTAGAGAACGCAAACAAAACAATTAGCAATTTTTCCATTTGTAAAGGGGCATAACTCTAGAACGGTTAAAGTGACACCACCAAAATTCAAACGTGATCTGTGTTTTGTGGTAATAAGCATTGTGTATAAGTTTCATAACATTTGGTTGAGGGAAACTAATGTTAGAGAACGGAAACCAATTTTGGGACGTTCTTAAGGAAGTATAGACAGACAAGGATAAAAAAAACTTATTGCCCCTATTATATAGTAATACCCGCTCGACCAAGATCGTTCAAATTCGAATATAATGTACGTATGAACGACCAGCCACTCCGCTAGCAGCCATTTTTCAGATATGTCTATAAACCAAAAAAAAATTGCATAAGATTCATTCTAACTTAATTTTTTTTTATTAATATACTAGTAACCCCTAAATCGTGTGTTTTATATATAAAATGAAGCAGTCAAAGACACTATTAAATGAATTGTCGTTAAATTAATGAACACGAACTGACATTTTGAAATTCATTTAATCAGAGTGTCTTTGACTGCTTAATTGTATCCTTAAAACAGATAATTTAGTAGTCATAAATTAATAAAAACGGTTTCAAGTTAACTAAGTTTGAATCTGATGCAACTTTTGGTTTATAGCCATATCTGAAAACTGGCTGCAAGCGTAGTGGCTGCTAGCTTGATCCTGGTGTGCGAGGCATTAATACCTTAAAAATGAGATTACTAGCTTGTGTATGTTGAAATTGATCTTATTTTGTCATGTTTTCTAAAATCCTACCCATAAAATTCCAACCTATTTATGTTATACTTTTTTCATAATATTTATAGCATGCAAAATCAGATATAATATAAAGTAATATCTACTAAATCTGCTTATAAACCATTCGTGCAACAGTTACTTGAAAGCATAATCGAGTACACACACTATCGTTTGCTATAAATACGTATTATATCCAAGTGAAAATAATGCCATGATGCAGCTAAAAATACTTCCAATACTGTTGATTATGGTTCATAAAACGTACGTTGATATTAAGCGTATATATCAATTATTTTCGTTCAATCTCGGCTCCCATGTCGTGCTACGGTTGGTACGGCATCAAATCGGGTATCTGCTATTAAAATTTCTCTTGTGCAAATGTAGAAGAAGAGATGAAGGAGTCTGCAGCTGTGAATTTTTGTGTTCAAGATAATTTTAGAATTGATGGTTGTTTGTTATTTCATTTTCACTAAGCGTTGGTCATTTGACTTTCCCACGAGTATTGATTACAGCACGGTGTTGTCTGTTCACTTTTAATTGTATGCATCATAAATATCTAGCAATTAACACATCTTGTTGTGATTAACAAAAGATATCGATTAAAAAGATAGTCTGAATTATTCGGGTTATTTATATATATTGTGCATAAAACAGTGAAAAATAGTAATTACATGCTTTATTTAAAAATTGACACACTTGCATTTTCACTGATCCATGAAATGAGCTCCAGGTCAATTGAAAACTGTCAGACGGGCATAAGAACCTTGCAAGGTACGCACATATACCAATTAACTAGCTATTTGTTAGCGAAAAATACGTCATAATTGTGTCATTTTGACAGAGGATTCGTTCTGCATATGTCTGAAATATTTGTCACTGGAAGTTAAACAAGCATGCAGTTTTATATTTGTATGATAATATAAATTTTAATTTCTGGTAAATGATGCAATCAAACTATTTTTTCAAATTGATATGCTACAATTAAAATAATAGTAAATATTTGATATTTTTCTGATCAAAACCCTTTAACCTCCCCCGGCTCCCGCCGCTACTGGAATAAACTTTTGAATTTTTTTTTGGGGGGGAAATTATTTCAATAAACACTTAAATTAAAAAAACATTGTCAAAGTTAGGAGTAAAGCGCAATGATAATTGCTGATTAATACTTTTTATAAGAATTTTATGATTTTCAAGCCTGTATATATAACCGTTATGCGTGTTAAGCCAACGGCCCTTTCATGAATAAAACAAAACTTTTAAACTGATTGTAACTTAAACTGAAATGTTTATGGCTTGTGGGTAATTCTTTTTTTTTTTATGAAAATAGTTGCGGGGATTTCTTTTCTTCCTTTTTATTTATTTTAAGGCAAATATTGCGTAAAAACTGACATATATGTCATTAATGACATGGTCAGTAAATGTCATTTCCTTGACAATGAAGTACACATCCGGTTATTTCGGTATGTTCCGTAATTACAATGTCACGAGGTTCCAAAAAATCGATCGAAACCCATGCATTCATATGACATGTCGAGTTAATTAACAGATAGTTAATGCGGCATCGCACTATAAACGATTGAAGTCCACTTGTTGGAGTTCCTGTCAATATAAATGATAATACTTCCATGAGGATACTAATATTGGGTGCATGCCCCCAGACCTGGTGGGTAATTAGCCGGGGTTTAGGAAACTGCTTTTACATTTTATTGAAGGGTGTTCCAATAAACAATAAACAACTGGCATATATAATTTCCTTCCTGAAAGAAGATTTCACCTGTTAAATGATCTTAATGAGGAATTCTTGTCAAATGTTCTGACTCCTTCGTTTTTTTTATACGATACAGGGTAAAATATTTTGCCCCATAACACCCATTTTTCTTTTCATTTAAGACTTCAATAGCTCATAAAACGTCATTAACCAAACATTAAGCAGACTCCAGATTTCTTTTCTTTCGATTTGAGACCCAAATAATGCCAATACTAAATATAAGGTAAGAGTCAGCCTTTTCCCGCCATTTTTTAAAGATTAGATATCTCGAAAAGGAGCTCTCTAACCTATCAATATTTTTAGCTTATTTTGTTCCTTTACTAATTCCCTTCTGACTTATAGTATCAACTTTTTAAACTCTAGATTTTTTCAATTTCACCTAAGTACATCCTTTATCTGTAATATTGTTTTAAAAACCAATAGAAATATTCGTGCTGTTCAAATTAACATGTACGTCATGTAGTTTACATAAAAGCTTTTGCAAGGAGACATTTCAGACAGGTGTCAATATTTACACACCCAACGATAAGCTGTCATAAATAACGCATGTTGAAGCTGCCATAGACGGATCCACGGGGCTCTGGGTGGCCCGGCCCCCGTCTTTCATGGGAAAAATTTGGTTGATTATATAGGGATTCAATGAAGGTCAGTCAGCCCCCCCCCCCCCCCCCCCCCCCCCCCCCCCCCCCCCCCCCCCCTTTAGAAAAAGATCTGGATCCGCGACTGGAGCGGGTTTGATTAACGACAAGTTTATAAGTCAAATCAAGCTGTAAATAATATCTTAGATGTGGATAAGTAGATTCAATAGCAATACAAAGTTTGCTGGTGACCTTGACCTTGCGATGGGGAGGGGCACGTGGCCCCCTCTGACTCCAAGTAAATCCGCCACTGCAGTGATCAGTACGTAAACAAGAATATTTCACCCCCTTTCCTCGGAGAAAATATGCATTAAAATTGATTCTTACTGAATGCCTGATTACTAGCATAACTAGTATCATAAAAAGAAGAATAATGGTGTATTATTATGTTGCTGTTACAGTATATTAACACTATATGTATAAGTTTTGTTAAAATTGAGGGTGGGAATGGGGAATGTATCAACAACAACCCGACCCTTAGACCCGACCAAAGAGCAGTGAAAATAGATCACGTGTTCACTTAAAAACATGCATTTAGTACACTTAACCCATTATCATGATTATTGACTATACATTTTAACTTGTTCTAAATCACAAAAGATAAAATTTCATGTCTTATACTCGTACAGCGTTTAAGGATTTGAATTTTTCTAATTTTTCGATGTCTTTTAAGATCGATGCATGTTTGAACACGATTAAAGATCATTGAATTAATTCTTAGGTTTTTCATCGTTTATTTCAACAAGCGTAAATTCATTGTACAGCCACAGTTATAAATATTTGTTAATCATGTACATGTATAAAACATACCTGTCGCCAATTTCGTTCTTTTTTTCACTTTCACTTCTTTTGTCGTAGATGGCATCAACATTCATTAAAATACACAACAACATATGGCAGCATTGTAAATCATGTGAAATTTTTCGCGTACATTAAGTTAGATGTGCAGACGAGATGATGACGACTATTTCCGAGATCTGTAGTAAAATCATGCTGTGATTGACAAGCATTTAGTGTTAAGGGGAATTATCAAGATTATACAGGCACACAGTAAAGCGTACTGTTGTTCGTTATGAATAATTTAGACACTTAATTTTACATTTGTGAACGATAATCATAAATTGTGTTTGGATATTGTGTAGTAAGGGAGCTACCATTTGATTTTTAGGGGGGGGGGGCTAGGATGAAATTTGAAAAAAATAGGCAGGACAGGAGTTTTGAGTAAAAAAAAAAAGGCAGGATGAGACACTTGCAAAAAAAAAAGTCAGGATGACAATTTAGGTAAAAAAAGTCAGGATAAACTTTAAAAAAAAATGGCAGGACCGAATAGAGTGAAAAATAAAAAGGCAGGACAGAGATTACAACTAAAAAAAAATGCAGGACACAATTTTTCATCCTAGCCCCCCCCCCCCCCCCCCCATAAAAATCAAATGGTAGCTCCCTAAACTCAAGTAGTGAGAAAAGTAAAGACAACAAACCTACCAGGAGCATAAGGAGTGATACGTTCAGGTACATATATAAGATTTAAAATATTTCTTTAACTTAAACTTTTGTAATTTATGTATCATCAGAATACGTATGTTTGTTTCGGTTTTTGTTTTATTTTCAGAGAGATTTGTAGGACTTTATGGTTTTCTTTGTTAATACGAATAAAATTGGTATTCTCGCATTTTCTATTATTATGATTATACCGGTTTTTTTGAAACTATATAAATATAAGTAGATGTACGTGGTATGATTGCCAATGAGACAACAATCGACCAAAGCTTAAATGAAGAGGATGTAAACAATAATTATTATATGCAACCGTCCGGCCTTCAACAATAAGTAAACCCGCACTTTATAGTCGGCAATATAAAATGTTCCGACCTCAAAATCATGTAACAATTCAATTAGAAAACAAACGACCTACTTCATAACAAAATAGTCGACAAAAAACAAAGACATGTGTCTATATATCATACACTGGTATACAGGCCATGCAGAGTCTAGACGCATTGCATAAATCTAATACAACCTTTCCAAGATCTGACATCAAGACCTACATGTACACTCTCCAATGACAAAATAGTATTACAGGCAAGATATATCAAAATATAAAGAAATGTTTTGCACAGAACATCATTTCAAATTCTACTTTATATCAATTAGAACGAAGAAGAGGCATTCGTTTTTTTTCCTAGTTTGTGTAGTCTTCGAGAAATAAAATACGGAACATCGCTGGTACCTTTCGGAATATGCATTACGAATAATTGCGCTATTGTAACCTTCAAACTAGTGTAACCCCGCCACATTCTGTCTTTGCCTGTCCCAAGTCAGGAGTCTGTAATTCAGGGGTTGGCATTTCATGCTGTGTATCATATTAGTTGTTGGTTCATTTTTTAGTTCATAATTTAGTTTTCTCGTTTGATTTGATTTACATTTGTAATTTCGGGGCCTTTTATAGATGACTATAAGGTATGGGTTTTACTTATTATTGAAGGCTGTATGGTGACCTGTAGTTGTTAATTTCTGTTCCATTTGGTCTCTTGTGGAGAGTTTTCTCAGTGACAATAATACCATATATCTTCTTATTTATATAATTATCAGCTATAGTAATGATGATTACCATGCATCAAAATATATCGGCAATTTATTAGTTATGAATCTATTAGCAGTAGCACTTATTATCGCCTCCTTTGGTTTCCTTTTTGATGTCACCAGCTGAGAGGAGACGATTTGTAGATTTGTAGACTTGTAGATTAACAAAAACATAGGCAATATGCAATATATGTTAGACTCGGATCGACGTCCGGCCTCTAATCGACGTCCGTTCCTCAAATCGACGTCAAAATCTACATTCTCAAATCGACGTCCAATTCTGACGTCATATTCTCAAATCGTCGTCAAATATTTTGATCCTTTAGTCGACGTCCAGGCATTACCAAAACAACGACCTATTTATTGTGGTCTTCTGTAATCAATGTCCAATATCAATAAATAATAAATTACTGCACTAACACTAAATAAGGCCTTTACTTTTCTAGTTCAAATATTTTTACATTTTTCATGTGGCTTTTAATCATGTAGCGGCTTTAAATATTTAACATTACCGTATGTTTTTTTTATCATTGTTGAAGGCCGTACGGTTGCCTTTGTTTCAACTCTGGTGGATATTTGTCTAATTGAAAATCATACCACATCATCTTATTTTTTTTATATAATTTCTTAAATTCCGAAATTAGTATCACAATCTAATTACATAGTTGGTCATTAATTTTAAAAAACATATTTTTTAAATATATTTTATTTGTCACAGAGAATATGTTTAAAAAAATTGTAAGGTCTAAGCTGATATCTGTTGAGTTCAAATTTGTATTTTGTGTTGTCATCTTCTATTACAAATAATTCCCCTCTTGACATACTATTGATACTATTTATGCATCTTCCTCTTCTCCAGTATCCACTAACAAATACAGCTGTTCCCTTGTTCATGGCGGGGTTTGTCCTAAATTGTAACACTTCCCCCACCGTAGGTGTGAATACGTTTTCACTTTCTCCCCCAAATAACTCCAAGGGATATAATTCTAACTGCTTTGCCTTAAAGTATTCCATAAGTCCCTCGTTGACTAGTTGATTTTGCGACGTACTGGGGTAAATATGGTATATGTAACCATCCGGTTATCAGGTTTATCAAGACATTTGTACATAATTCCGGTCAAACTTATATCACGATGAATTACTCAATATGTGGAGTCGTGTGTAATGCTGATTCAAATTATTATGTCTATAAATCTTACATTACTTTGATTTACTTGAAAATTAATTGAAGTTGTATGACTTGAAATTAATAATTAAATGACTTTGAATTGTGCATCTATAGTGTTTATTAGAGAATAGAAATATCATGGTCACCTAGACTTCTACAAGCCGAAAATAAAATCCTTACTGACGTATAGAGTGCATGCGGGATTTATAATTAAGCAACCACTAAATTTTGAAATGTAGGCCTTTCATCCAGATCGACCCCCGGCTGAACCAAAGTACAAAAATACACGACAAAAGGGACGATTTTTCGTTCCTTATTGTTAATTTTCCTTTTTTTTTTTGGACGGTGGTGTTCCTTCTGCACCATCTTACGGTGTTTATGCATCACAACTCGTTCGCTATGCACGTGTCTGTTGTGACGTTTCGGGTTTAAATGAACGTAATCTATTTATAACTGGTAAATTATTAAGTCAGGGATTTCGTTACCAAATTTTTTAAAACCTTTACTAAACTCTTCCATAGATATTTAGATTTGGTTTGGAAGTTTGGTTGTATTTTAATCGGAAAGCACACCCTAGTTTTTACGGAGATGTACATGTAGTTTGCCGAGCCTGGAAATTAAGATACATGTACGTCCCGGGTAAACTTATCGTTCCTTTTATTAAACTTATTCTAAAAAGGTTACCAATTCAACGCTATAATTAGATCAGTCTGTACTGTTTTCATTGGTATAGTGGTTATCAGTAAATTAAAATCAAAATAAATATTAATTTAAATAGGCACATTCATTTATTATAAATCTTTACACTAAATCCATTATATAGATGTTGGATGTGAACTTATTTGATATTATAGTCTTAGATGCATGATTTTATTAGTTATTATTGGCTTTGAACAGCTGTCAATAACTGCGAGTACACTCAGATCTGTACTTAGTGTCTTTTTGTAGTGGGGATTTATAGGTACCCTGCCACGTCCACTCTGCGTTTTTGTAAGATGTATTTTTGCTTTGTTTCGATCTATCGAGTTTAGCCATTTTCAACTGATTTTTATAGTTCGTTCTTATGTTGTACTGTTACACCACTATCCCAGGTTAGGGGAGGGTTGGCGCGCCTTCAAACTTGTTTAACCCTGCCACATTCTGTATGTACTTGTTCCAAGTCAGGAGCCCGTAATTCAGTGGTTGTCGTTTATTGCTGTATATCATATTTGTTTTTCGTTCATTATTTTGCACATACATCAGGCTGTCAGTTTTCTTTTTTGAATTGTTTTACATTTGTCATTTCAGTGATTTTAACAGCTAACTATGCAGTTTGGGTTTTACTCATTGTCGAAGGCCGTACGATGACCTATAGTTGTGTTATTTTGTGTCTTTAGAAGATTTGTCTAATTAGCAATCGTACCACATCTTCTTATTTTTATAATGACATATATAGATTAGACCGTTAGTTTTCCTGCTTGAATGGTTTAACACTAGGGGGGGTCCTTGAGTTGGAACTCCCCGCCCTTTTTATCCTGGGTTGGGAACCCCTCCCCCCTTTTTGAAATCGCCCCTGCAATCGTCATAATCACACCTTGCTTTTCTGATAAATTCGTCACATCTTAAATACTTTCCACTATTTGCCCTTTCATATCTTTCAGTATGAAGAAATTTCACTTTCAATATACAATAAACAAGTTTGGTCAGATAAATGTAGTGACACCCCATGGCCAGAGATAGATTTATATTATTGAAAAACTGATAAAAAGTTACATTGCCGTTCCCTCTTAAAAGACGCTGACACTGTGGAATTTCTTTAAATAATTGTTATCATGTTTCATGTATACAAACCGTTGAATGTTAATTAGGTGCAAATGTCAAAATGGTCGGATTTAACTGCATCAAAAATAGATACTGACACCTGATTCAGATACTTACAGTGACTTATGATATAATCAAGCAAGTGATAAATTCAACCTATTGATATATGTTATCTGAATTTCTCATATGGAGCATGAAATAGTGAACTATTTCAGTGGCTCATCCTTACCACTCATTACATTATTACATTAAGTGCCATCCCCCCCCCCTTTTCAGAGCAAAGGATATATATATTCGTTTGCATAATGGTTAGGAACGTCATTTCATACGAAAACAATATTTGTTTTTATTGAATTTTGCGCTAAATCGGTAAGTTAAAAAACTTACGAAGCCGTGTTACAAAGTAGGTATGCATATTTACATTACGGCATTTATCAGATTATCAATTATCGAAGATTAATATCATTTGTATATATATTTAAAAATGTTGCTTAAATGAACCTAATTATATAAATAAAGGCTAGACCTTTAACTGGGATAAAAAAGCAAATACAAAATTATTTGTCAAAGTTTCAGTTTCACAAATAAAATCATAACTATTGTATAATGAGAACTGGATTGCGATTGACATGAACAAATATCTGCATATTTGTTTGAATTGTTTTACATTTGTCATTTTATAGCTGACTATGTGGTATGGGTTTTGCTCAATGTTGAAGGCCGTACGGTGACCTATACTTGCTAGCTTCTACGTCATTAAGTCTCTTGTGGAGAGTTGTCTCATTGGCAATCATATATGTACCACATCTTCTTATTTTTATATTTATCAAATATTTGGAAAAAAAAGAGAGAAAAAAAAAAGAAACTTTTATACAAATTTTCTAAATATAAATCTTACAAGCGGTGATCAAAGACATCATTTATTGAGGTAGAAAAAGGAGAAATGAAATAATTGTATTCAAAATTTTAGAATAAGGTATAAAAATGAGAGAGTTTTTTCATAGATATATATTTCAAAGTCGTGTTATCAGACAGCCCAACGACACAAATAACCAAATGACAGTTGGACAGACAGACGTCCATATTTAACATTCTGATTTCGTGATGAAAGAAAATTTATAAATCATTTGTTTTTGTCCAGAATAAAACTTGATAAAGCAAAGTATAATATATTGTCATTTCTGAAATACGGATTATATAGCACCATATCGATCCATTTTGCGTCTTGTGAAACATCTTCATAGCAATTATCATTCGTAATGTTAGAAAATTTTGGATAGATAATGTGTTTTTGTTCAGAGTAATTTTTGATAAAACAAAGTGTATATTGACATATATTCATAGCTTTCGTCAATATAATGATATATATTCAAAGACGAGGAATTACTGCCATGCCGATTCTTTTTTCCTCTTATGAAACAATGTTGTCATTTTTGAAATATGGATCATCAAAATTCCTATTTCTAGCATGAATACCACTACATGTTCTCAAAAAAGCATACCGGTAGTTACTGCGAGAATACCTTACTGCGATACCAGTTCCTTTTTGCGTCTTGTGAAACATTTTAATTGTAGCATATCAATTTGAAAAAATAGTTTGATTGTATCATTTACCAGAAATTAAAATGTATATTATCATACAAATATAAAACTGCTTGTTTAACTTCCAGTGACAAATATTTCAGACATATGCAGAACGAATCCTCTGTCCAAATGACACAATTATGACGTATTTTTCGCTAACAAATAGCTAGTTAATTGGTATAGGTGCGTACCTTGCAAGGTCCTTATGCCCATCTGACAGTTGAGCTGGCCTCGAGCTCATTTCATCGATCAGTGAAAATGCAAGTGTGTCAGTTTTTAAATAAAGCATGTAATTACTATTTTTCACTGTTTTATGCACAATATATATAAATAACCCGAATAATTCAGACCATCTTTTTAATCGATATCTTTTGTTAGTCACAACAAGATGTGTTATTTGCTAGATATTTATGATGCATACAATTAAAAGTGAACAGACAACACCGTGCTGTAATCAATACTTGTGGGAAAGTCAAATGACCAACGCTTAGTGAAAATGAAATAACAAACAACCATCAATTCTGAAATTATCTTGAACACAAAAATTCACAGCATCTCTTCTTCTACATTTGCACAAGAGAAATTTTAATAGCAGATACCCGATTTGATGCCGTACCAACCGTAGCACGACATGGAAGCCGAGATTGAACGAAAATAATTGATATATACGCTTAATATCAACGTACGTTTTATGAATCATAATCAACAGTATTGGAAGTATTTTTAGCTGCATCATGGCATTATTTTCACTTGGATATAATACGTATTTATAGCAAACGATAGTGTGTGTACTCGATTATGCTTTCAAGTAACTGTTGCACGAATGGTTTATAAGCAGATTTAGTAGACATTACTTTATATTATATCTGATTTTGCATGCTTTAAATATTATGAAAAAAGTATAACATAAATAGGTTGGAATTTTATGGGTAGGATTTTAGAAAACATGACAAAATAAGATCAATTTCAACATACACAAGCTAGTAATCTCATTTTTAAGGTATTAATGCCTCGCACACCAGGATCAAGCTAGCAGCCACTACGCTTGCAGCCAGTTTTCAGATATGACTATAAACCCAAAAGTTGCATCAGATTCAAACTTAGTTAACTTGAAACCGTTTTTATTAATATATAGGGACTCTGCAGGATTTTTTGACGCAATTGCATCATACTTAAACTATACATCATTTTAGAAGATTAATTGAGGCAAAACGGAAAAAAAATATTTTGGCGGGAAGAAATGTGATTTGAATGGTTAAGGATGAGTTATCGCCTTGTTGGAATTCAATGTTTATCTGCAATTGTTTGAACATGACTTACTTGCAGCATTGTCATGAAAACAAGTAGATTTAACATGATGGCAAATATCCTTTAAACACTGATTTTAAGTCTTATAAGTCTCTAACAAACAAAAAAGTTTACTACATTGTACATGTAAAAACTTTTTTAAGGTCCAGAATTGAATTTTTATACGTATACAACTTACGTGCAAGAAATTTATCCATATTGTAGTAATAATATGAACTGCGTGTAATTCAGGAGGACCGACTGAGAACAAATTTTTACTTTTCATGCTATTATAAAGAAAATGATTAATGAGGGTATAAAAACAACTGTGAGGTCTAAAGCTCCAGATTCTGTAATACAGAAATGATAGCACCGTTAAAGAACTACATTCTACTGACATTGCTATCAAATCACTGTATTGCAATCTATGAAATCAACAAAGCTACTCCTAGTGAGGCTACTTGGTTTTAACTGTGACATAATATTATACTCTATGTGGATGTTTTCTTAAATGAAAACTATGAAAGTGTTTTATTTATTTTTTATATTTTTATATGAATAAAAGAAGAATAGTGGTATGCGTAAATGAGACATCAGTCCAACGACACAAAAGACATTCAGAGTTCGACAAAAGGTCTTCAACAGTTGACAGAATTCTATCCAATATGTGAAATTCTAAATCGACCAGATTCTTAAAAAAAGTGGTTACTAACTTCATGGAATTTCAAAAAAGTCAAAAAATGAAAACTAAAAAAAGATTATCTTAATGTTTATTTTGTATGAAGAAAACACGTGCACTTTGAATTGTTTTTTTTTCTTTTTTTTTCATGAATTAAGCAATATCTTTCTTTTTTACATTACTATATGTTTATCTTTGTCGTTTACAATTATCATCGTTTGATATCACTACAAACCAGTAAAAGTCTGAAATGGCCTATATCTGTACTCGACTGTACTGATTTTTACTCGACCAGTCTGAATTGGTCTGAAATTTACTTTAAATAATACTCGACTGTAGTCTGAACCATACTTAACAGTCTGAACTTGTACTCGACCAGTACTTAACCATTTTAAACGCGTCTGAACCATGCTCGACCTACTCTGAACCATGCTCGACATAGTCTGAACCATACTCGACCTAGTCTGAATCATGCTCGACCTAGTCTGAACCATACTCGACCAAGTCTTAACCAACCTAGACCTATTTTTTGTATCTATCTTTTGTATTTCATCAATTTAGGAACTGTTTTTAACAACAGCTATTTCCCCTGGCTAGAAATTTGAACAACAATTTGAAATTAAAAATGTATTCAATATAGCATTGAAACCAAAATTTCACAATAAACATAATATTACTTCAACACCATATTCATCAACCCTTATAAACATACATATATATCACCTTTAAAATAAAAATAAAACAAGCTGATCAAATAATCTCAAAACTGAATTGTGACTATTTTCAATGTTATTCAAATATTTTTGAATGTTTCAGATATATTTTATGGTTACTGGACAATTTTCACCATTTACTTAAGCCTAGTAGAGATTTATGGTGTCAGTTGAGTTTAGTTAATAATGCAGTGAACATTTTTTTTATTAAAATATATATAAAGTAGCATATAAAGCAACTTGATAAATTTAAAAAATGACACCTTTCTTTTGTTAAACCAAGAATTTAATATAATCATGATAACCTTTCTTTTGTTAAACCAAGAATTTAATATAATCATTATAATATAACTTCCATAGTAATCCTGTGATAAACTTTAAAAAAAAGGAAATGTGTTCCAAAGTTACAGTAACAATTTATTTCAATTAAATTTAAATAAGTTTTGTCAAAATTAAAGACATGGCATACAAGAAGCACTTTAATAAGGTTTAATTACCTTAGTACATTTATGTTTTACAGGTAAAAATAAAGCACTATTTTTCTTAAACTCGTGTATTACTTATCTAGTGAATTCAAAAGGCCTTGTGATTTAAGTTTCACAGGATGTTGCAATTTTAAATATATGTTATTTAGAATTTAATACTCTCTGACCAGGTGTGATCATGAGTTTGCCCCAAGCAGGAGGTATTACTTTATACTTCACCACTAATCAGAAGAACAATTTTATTAATTTCTTTAATTTTTATCCCTTTTTTATATATATTGTATATAATATATCCCAAATTATAATAATAGATATATCTCTAAAATAAGGTAAAACAATTTCAGTGATTTTGTTGGCTGTTGTTACCTCATTAAAAAGATAATTATATAACTATTGTACATTTTTGTATGTAACCATGAAACCTATGTAGTTTTTATTTAGGAATTTAGGAAAATTAAATAAAAAAAAACACATGCCAAACAAGAAGCACCTTAATAAGGTTTAATTACCCTCAGTATAGGTGTGGTTTTTAGGTAAAATGAAATCTTTTTTTAACAAAACTGTAAAACTTTAAAATTAATATAATTAAATTATTACATAAGATAATTTGATTTAACTATCTCTATTTGATAAATCTGAGAATCATGTAAGAATGTAAAAATCTGTTTTTATAATATATCTTTATTTTATTGTGGCTGTTGTCATGTCAGTTAAAAAGAAATTTATTTTAACAGTTAAAATTTAGAAAAAGTAGAGGTTATTTGGTCAAGTATGGTTCAGACTGGTCGAGTATTGTTCAGACCTTTGGTCGAGTATGGTTTAGACTGAAAAAATAGGTCGAGTACAGGTCGAGAATGGGTTAAGACTGTTTCAGACTGGTCGAGTAATAGTTCCAGACTATTTTCAATGGCAAAGATAAGGGTCAAGTACAAATCAGTACAGTCAAGTATGGTTAAGACTGGGGTCGAGTAATGTCGAGGAAAATTCAGACCAATTCAGACTGGTCGAGTAAAAATCAGTACTGGTTTGTAGTGTATACTTCAAGAAATTGACGAAACAAAACGTGGACCTAGTATATCGATAGTTTTCTTTATAAAAACCCAGAATCCATGTATAGGAACCATAAAGATAACTTTCATGGCTTGTATTCGCCAACAGTCAATTCAGAATTAAAGATTGTTATTTTCTGCGAGAATGGAGAGGGGTAGTGAGTTCGAACCCCGGCCCGATGGAAACCGAAAAACTTTACAATTATTCCATTTGGACCCGCTTCGTTTAGTTTGATATTTGTATGTGTTGTCTTTTGTATCGTATTATATGAATATCTTTATGTGTATATTATACTAATTTATGTATGCATGTATGTTAACTCAAGCTCCCAAAATTAAATTATTACTGGTTTATATTTCCTTTATTTGAAAGCCCCGCAATTTGTAAACCGTGTAATCGTTGTCAAAACCGTAATCTGCTATATAATATGAAAAGTTCACATTATAATGAACAATTGTCCTTAATATAATTTAATGTTGATGGGACCAGCCCTTTATGATAAACTATCTAAACCAAAACCTTAACCAAATATGGGACGGACTAACAGAACAGAAAATATAAGCCCCCCCCCCCCCCCCCCCCCCCCTAACCTGTTCTATCGTAGGTGGGCATACAAAAGAATGTTACAACCATAATACCCTCTTCATTATTTCAGATAGGAAATTAAAGCTTCAGTTTCTTTATTGTTAAAAGTTTAAGTTAATACATCTGTACTCAATACTTGACCTTTATGTATTATTATTGGTATCTATTTTTGTCATACATTTAATATTTCCGTCTATAGGTACTATATCGTGATTTCTATTGTTTTTCTGTCATGTGGTTTTCTTTGTTTGAATCAAACAAACGTCAAAGTTCAAGTATTTCCTGCAATTGTTGTAAAATTGTATGAAAAAAAGTGTAAACAATTATTTCCGCATTAGTTGAAAATTCCTGTTATTGGTTTCACGTTGTTTGATTCGGTGTGATGTAGAGCTTCATATATTGCAATGTTGCACTCTAGATGTCTTCTAGTTATTTGTGTCGTTTGGTTGCCGTCTCGTCGGTATATCGTTTTAACGTACTAATTTGTTCTAGTTTATCATTCAAGTAATCAATCTCAGACTAACAAGTCTGTTACATGTATATTGTATAGAGCTCCCTTTTGACTATCGTGTGTCGCTCGGTACATTTAAGGCAATTCTAAGATATATAAGCTTGTCAAAAAATTAAACGATCTTCATAATAAAGAAATATATTTTAAATCTGTACAAGATTATGCCCCACGTTAAGAATTTTTGTCCGTTTTCTACATCTTACATAAAAACGAGATTAAGTCATGCATCTTTATTTATTAATTCTCTGATCTTTCAAAGCAAACAGTTTATTATTTACTGTCATAATCCCCATAACCAGTCATAAAGTGTTTACTATACCGAAAAACAGAATTTTCAAAGAAATCCAAATTCCCCGGCCTCGAGCAATAGTTGATATCTCAGGGACAACAAACTTGCTATTGCCCTCATAACCAGTCAATACATGTATAATATTACACCATAACCAGTCAATACGTGTATACTATTACACAGTTTTATTAGTCTTATAGTTTTTATAGTGTCTTGCTTTTAAATGAAAGTTTATGAGAAGTAAATGTCAATATAACTATTTCTCAAACAGTTTTTATTCACTTCATAGTGGGGTGATCACAAACGTATGTATATGAGTAACATGTTTTGGTAAAAAAAAGACTAAATACAAATGCATTCAAAGCATGTTAATACATTAAGCCAAGGCTGGTCATTTCACATCACAGAGTACTTATTATCCATGTTAGCACCATGCTTTCCAGAAATGCTCGAAATTGACATGATCAATTCTAGATTCTTTTTTGTTTTTTAAAGGTAAAAAAAGATGACGTAATCGTGATAAAAATAGACGTAAAATACTACTTGAATTTTAAGTGATACCAATCTCAAATGGAACGCGCTTTTTGTATAAGAATAATCTCTGTACACGACAGTCCGAACTTTAATTATTTTTATCTGTAGAATTGAATGGGACTGGTATAAACTGCGAAATGTTCCACAAAACCCTAGATTTTTCAATAAATCTGAAATGAATGCATTTGTTTGCTGCTTAGCACCATTATTTTGATTTTATACCTATCTTAAACGAATTAGGGTATACAATACTTAATATCTTATGTTTTCTCATATTTGGATTTCTGCATAGAAAATAGCGAAATGGTCTTAAGTGCGTTGTGCTTGTTAGAATACGACCGCAAATTCAGAACGTTAACAATGCACACGTAACAATGGATCATCAAAATCGGACTTTGTGTGCTCTTTTATCGTAAAACTATAGTAGAAGAGTACTCTGTGGAATATTGGTTTTCGCTATATATAATTTTTAATGTGTTGGTTTGGAGGAAAAGTTATTTGTTTTTAATATCAGGAAAAAAGGGTTTGCCAAAATTGCACTGTGGCAGATATATTTAACGTCGGTAACGTCAGAATCCCTCACAGTCCCTATAATATATGACTACTAAATTATCTGTTTTAAGGATACAATTAAGCAGTCAAAGACACTCTGATTAAATGAATTTCAAAATTTTAGTTCGAGTTCATTAATTTAACGACAATTCATTTAATAGTGTCTTTGACTGCTTCATTTTATATATAAAACACACGATTTAGGGGTTACTAGTATATTAATGAAAAAAATTAAGTTAGAATGAAACTTATGCATTTTTTTTTTGGTTTATAGACATATCTGAAAAATGGCTGCTAGCGGAGTGGCTGGTCGTTCATACATACATTTAATTCGAATTTGAACGATCTTGGTCGAGCGGGTATTACTATATAAATAACACATAGCTGAGAGGGTGATAGAGCAGATTGTTACCCCGAGAAAACATTGTCAACTGAGGCGAAGCCAAGGTTGACAATGTCTTTTCTCGGGGTAACAATCTGCTCTATCACCCTCTCAGATATGTGTTATTTAATTTATTATACTGAATGTTCTGTTATTACTGTCGATTAAATTTCAAATTCAAAGTAATAAACTATGACGTCTTGTATATAACAACCATCCGTATTTAATAAAGCGCACACTTGATCAAGCGTCTCCGTGAAAGGTAATAGAGTATTTGCCATAGGATAGAGTCATATTTAATAAAGCGCACACTTGATCAAGCGTCTCCGTGAAGGGTAATAGAGTATTTACCATAGAATAGAGTAAATTGTCTCCCTCGTATTAACCAATCAAAATCTGGCATTTTGACATGAAGTATAATAAAGTGAATTAACACCCTCGTATAAGCCAATCAAAATATTGCATTTTTACGTGAAGTATAATAAATAGTATTACATACCAAGTGTGCAAGCTTAAATAAAGAAGTAAAGATGAGCGTAATCAGTATCAAATCTTTGCATTCTTCACTGCAATTCAATACCTTTATAATTCTTATATTTTTTCTGTGTTTTCACAGAAATCGTCTTACACATGTATGAGAAATTTTACCAATAATTAAAATACGAAGAAAGGATCAAATTATAAGATACGCTAATAAGATATCTATTACAGAACACGAGTGTTAGTGCAATTTAGTATAAGATGGTGACGATGGATTGCTGCTTAAAGTCAAGCGGCAAAGTTGATTTTTATTTAGGATGGGAACATATGTTAATGTGATATGCATAATAAACCCTGCTTTGTATTAGACCGGCTTGCTGGGATGGATTTACAACTTGCTCGCTCACAAGGCAACAGTCCGTAGGAAGACATCAGATGCGGATCCGGGATTTTGAAAAAAGGGGGGGACCGGAACCCTTATTAGGCAATGTTTGGAGTGGAACATGTAAAACATTTTCATTAACCATAAAAGGACTCTTTCTTCTAATTCCGAGCCGACCAGTCTTTTCTCTTACTCCTTAATGCTGCGTGCTCAGCGTAGTCGCAGCAAATGTCACTTTTAAAGTTTTTGTTTTGACCAAGCCGGGTTTCGATCCCATGACCTCCTGCACTCGATACAAACATGCTACCACGACACCACTGAAAGTTATTCTTGTTATTTTTTTGCCCCACCTACGATAGTAGAGGGACATTATGTTTCCTGGTCTGTTCGTCCGTTCGTCCGTCCCGCTTCAGGTTAAAGTTGTTGGTCAAGGTAGTTTTTGATGAAGTTGAAGTCCAATCAACTTGAAACTTCGTACACATGTTCCCTATGATTTGATCTTTTTAATTTAAATGCCAAATTAGATTTTTGACCACAATTTCACGGTCCACTGTATATAGAAAATGATAGTGCAATGGGGCATCCGTGTACTATGGATACATTCCTGTTAAATATAATTCATTGCTTCTAGATATTGCTTTTTTCATCGGTTCTCTAACTTTAGTTTGCCTCACTTAAATGTTATGAAACTTATACACAATGCTTATTACCGCAAAACATAGAACAAGGTTGAATTTTGGTGGCGTCATTTTAACCGTTCTAGAGTTATGCCCCTTTACAAATGGAAAAATTGCTAACTGTTTTGTTTCCGTTCTCTAATTTTAGTTTGCCTCAACCAAACTTTATGGAACTTATACACAATGTTTATTACCACAAAACACAGACCAAGTTTGAATATTGGTGGCGTCACTTATGCCGTTCTAGAGTTATGCCCCTTTACAAATGGAAAAAAATGCTTATTTTTTTGTTTCCGTTCTCTAACTTTAGTTTTCCTCAACCAAATGTTATGAAATTATACACAATGCTTATTACTACAAAACACAGATCAAGTTTTAACTTTGGTGGCGTCATTTTTTACCGTTCTAGAGTTATGCCCCTTTACAAATGGAAAAATTGCTGGATTTTTTGTTTCGGTTGTCTAACTTAAGTTTGCCTCAACTAAATGTTATGAAACGTATACAATATGCTAATTACCACAAAACTTAGAGCAAGTACAAATTTGGGTAGCGTCACTTTTACAGTTCTTGAGTTGTGTCCCTTTATAACATTATATGCAAGCGAGGTCAGCATCTGTGTCCATTCCCATTTATTTAGTTTATTTTTTTAGATTGCATTTCTTTAAGGTTTGATTTTTAGCGGAAAAAAACAAATTCGGTGACCTTATTTAATTTCTACTGTAACGTCACCACAACTTCTATACTCTATAACGCTATTATACCATACAGTGTCGTAAAAAAATCGTGAGCGTGAACTATTCCTAACTATTGCCAATTCTCAAGCGTAGTCAATTGATGAGGAAATAGACTTACTAGTTTTTAAGGACATTTCTGCTGCCAATACAAAAACGCACATTGGCAAATATGTAAATATACTGCAAGTGAAAGAAAGTTACTGTATAGACTGTAACTCCATCTTTTCTAAATTAGACAGGGTTTCACATCTATTTTTAAATATTTGTATTGTCCTAATTTTAATGAATCAAATATCGAGTTTGAAATTGTCCCGATTAACACAGTGTTGACAGAATGATTCTCGTGATACATATTCTAAAACTGAACTTATAGTTCTCGCAAACCTCCTCAAAATTTGTTGTATACTCAGATATCAGAATGTCTGTAAAGGTGCTCGTACTCTTTCTAAATGATATCAAAATTGCCCTATGCAGGTACAATCTTCTCATTTTATAGATATCAACGTCAGAATGACGATAACAGAAAGTATTGAGACATTCAATGCAGTTAACCCTGTAACGATATACATATAGCAGGCTTATTTATACGTAAGGGAGCTACCATTTGACTTTAATTGGGGGAAAAAGGGGGGAGGATGAAAAATGTTGTCCTGCATTTTTTTTTTAATTGTAATCTCTGTCCTGCCTTTTTCTCTTTGTTTTTCTCTCTATTCGGTCCTGACGTTTTTTTTTTCAAATTTCATCCCAGCCCCCTCCCCTAAAAATAAAATGGAACCTTCCTTATAATATTACCGTAACGTCACACTGTCTGGTACATGTAGCAATCTTTTGTATCAACGATTTATCTATTTACAGGAAAGGAAAAGAACTTCTACCCAAGGCATAATATATTTACAGGAAAGAAAAAGATGACTTCTACTCAAGGCATGATACATTTACATGAAAGGAAAAGAAGACTTCTACTCAAGGCATGATATATTTACAGGAAAGGAAAAGAAGACTTCAACTTAAGGCATGATCTATTACTGCTGTATAAAGACACCAAATAAAGGACAGAGCTTATTTTCTATTTAATCTGTATGGTTTGAATTATAATATTTGCTGTAAATGTTGAACAGTTGAAATTAAAACCACATTCTGCAAGATTATAAACTCACTTCAAATGTGTCAATTTTTTTCATGGTCTCCCATAGGGTGTAATTTTTTTCAAACGGGCTGGGAAATTCACCAGATTAAATTGATTGATTGATTGATTTGTTGGTGTTTAACGCCACTTTCAACACCATTGTGCTATTTCGTGGCGGTCATTTTTTATTAGTGGGGAAGCCGGATTGCCCGAAGAAAACCACGAACCTTCGATAGGAAAACTGACAATCATGGGCCTAGTCAATTAAGATTGGAGTCGAGCGCACCTTGCACGAGCGGAATTCGAATTCATAATCTCAGCGTTGACTGGCTAGTGATACAGTAGTTGGACTACTTGTAGCACTTGGCCATCGAGGCCCGACAGATTAAAACATACGAGTTAATTTATAGCTATTCATAAATAAGGGGATCGGGTATGATTGTCAATGAGACAACTATTCCTCAAAGATCATTTTAAGTGGTTTTTAACAATTAATGTCAACCTTACGGCCTTCAACATGAGAAAAACCATACTGTTTAGTCGCCTATTAAAGGCCCCGATATACATGATTACAGTTACACAAGAGTTTGTGAGGAAATTAGCCCATTTCCTATACTGTATCATCTCTATCTCTGATGTTTGTTGTTTAATTTATCAGTGTGAATGTTTCCCCAGCCAATGATTTCTTTCAATTGTGTTATCTGCTGCTGAAAATGTTTCACATTCACAACAGTGACTCTTTCTATTCTTACAGTATCTGTTAGACGACATATTTCTCGCTGTTGTATACAACAGAATGTGCAATCATTGTGCAATGCATGAGTATTTTCTTCAAGCCTGTGAACTTATTTTGGTTATCATCTCTGTGGGAATAATTCCCCAGTCTATAGATAACTATTTGGTTAAAATCTTTGTGAAGAAATTTCCCCAGTCTGAATGTTTTTTTTGGTTATCAACTGTGTAAGGAAATTTCCCCATTCTATTGATTTCGGTATCGTTCCCATCTTTTTTGGGAAATTTCCCCAGTCTATTGATTTATTTTTGATTATGAAATTTTAGTGATTTCGTTTTCGTTAACATCTTTTTGGGGAAATTTCCCAAGACTTTTGATTTCTTTTTGGTTATCAACTTTGTAGGGAAATTTCCCCATTTTAGTGATTTCGTTTTCGTTATCATCTTTTTAGGGAAATTTCCCCATTCTATTGACTTCTTGTTGGTTTTCATCTTTTTGGGGAGATTTCCTCATTCTATTGACTTCTTGTTGGTTATCATCTTTTTGGGGAGATTTCCCCATTCTATTGACTTCTTGTTGGTTATCGTCTTTTTGGGGGAATCTCCCCATTCTATTGATTTCTTGTTGGTTATCATCTTTTTGGGGAGATTTCCCCATTCTATTGACTTCTTGTTGGTTATCGTCTTTTTTTGGGAAATTTTACCATTCTATTGATTTCTTTTTAGTTTCATCATTTTGGGGAGATTTTATCATTCTATTAATTTCTTTTTCGTTAACATCGTTTTAGGGAAATTTCCTCATTCTATTGATTTGTTGTTGGTCATCATCTTTTTGAGGAAATTTCCCATTGATATCTGATTGGTTATCAACTTTATTGGGAAATTTCCCCAATACTTGTTAACAAATAATTTCTACGTTTCTTGTATATGTAAAGTAAAACGTGTTTATTTCTTGAGATTGTTCTCCTAGTTTTGTTGTGTAGGGCTATTTGATACCATTATCAAATATATTTGTTACAATCATGCCATTTAAATGTTTGTTGGAATATTTTGTTCACACAAATAGAAAACATTGAAAAAAGAGAATAAAATAGAAATTCTCTTTTTCAAATAGATTGCGTTAATTGAACTTTTTATATTAATTCGAGATTTCAGTTGTGTTGATCTGTAATATAAATTTGTATCTAATTAACTTGACCAACTTCTTATAATCTGGCAGACCGTACGCGTACAGTCCGACCGTATGAGTATTTTAAAAAAAAGTACGCATACGGTCCGGACCGTACGCGTACGGTCCAAATACTCATATGGTCTGGAACATACATACTTTTCATTCTTATCCCTGAAGGTTTATTTCATACAGCATGGATATTAATTGAATTCATTTGATTGATTTTAAGTTTTATTTGGGACCAATTTTTATTTATTACAAAATTTTAAATACTGTTTTCATTCTTCATTTATTTGTACAAAAAAATAAAACAAAAAAAAACGAGAAAACACAATAAGGGAACGATCGAAGCTGACCAATACACAAATTCTAAACAACTTAAAAAAATATTTTAATTTCAAAAGTTATTGTATTTCATGGTTTTTCGGGTGCATCATATTCATTTCATCTTGAATATAATCAAAATACACAAAAAAGTAGTGTTTATGCCTTAGGGTTACGTATTTACTCACGTATTAGACAAATACATGTATATTTGGACATTTTATTTGAAAAATCGGCGTTTTTTAACATCGTACTAAACAGCAACGGATGGAGACTTAAGAGAACCTTTCATGTGTAAGGTTGTATGAACAATATCCTTTAACTGACTTCTACTGGCGAACTTACGAAATATTAACAAAAACTTGTTCCTCATATTTTTAAAGATATCGAATAAAATGACCGCCATTACTGAATATAATCTCAAAGATACAATTTGCTCCAAAAAAGAAAAAAATACATAATTTTTTATGAAAAAGCATAGATATGATAGGTAAAAGTTATTTTCGATCATCAATAAATCTTTCTCTGTGAAAACTTGCTATATTTTCCATTAATGCAGTATAGAATATTTGATTTTAAAACATGTACAAATCGATCTTTTACAATATTTAAAATTGCCAAATAGGTCCAAGGACACACTCTTTTTGAGATAGAGCAGGTGCGATGTTTTTAGTTTGAATTTATTGTCTAAAAGAAATGCACTACGAAATAAGTATGCCCTCGGGCCTAAGCGATGGATTCCGTAAATGTAGATTCTGTACTTTGGACACTTTCCTGAATGGTTTGCTGGTTTCAATTTGTCAAACTCAATAAAAGTAAAGGATTTACATCTTTGGTTGACAGAAATTCTGTTAAAATGTCCCATTTTGGCATTATACGGCTTAAATAAACATTTTAAAGCAGTTTGCATTTTATGCCTAAGAGGCATGCTGACTTTCTATCGGACTGATTTTTTGTTCCTGATATTTGTGTTTCTATGCTTGAATCAAATTTAATTAACCATTTGTGAATTCTGAATCTAAAGAAAAGTAGATTATCACAGAAAAAATGTGCAGAATATTTTGTATATATGGCCCTGGTTAAACGACCTGTTTGATGTATTTGAAATGTGAAGAGCTTTGTACATAAAATCTGTATTTCATCACAAATATTTCACTAAATCTGTAAAAAAAGCACTTTACAATGATCAGTACACCTTATTCATTTCATATGCTACCATAATTTTCTTCTTTATGATAGTAAGTGGTCCAAATATATGCCAATTGAGACTAAAACTACATGCAAGTTTTCCATTGAAAAGTTAAAAAAACTGGTCATCAGACCATACTGTCTGCAAAAAATTTAAATACAAGAGTCCTTTTCCAATTAAACTTCTTGTAACATGACACCTTAGCATAAAAAATGAGCAAAAAGTAACAAATTTTCATTTTGTATAGCTTCTGTGTGCATTTTATATGTAAATATGGGCTACGGCCTAAATCGACTCTAAATAATTCTCAGTATTACATGGCCTAAGACCATTTTATACTCATGTCGTATACCTTTTGTAACTTTTCTCTACATTTAAAGTACATTTAATATATATATATGGAAGAATAATTTATAGTTAAAAAACTTTGGAATAATTGTAATAAATCTGATAAATAAAATGAGTGTTCAGATGCTTTTTTATACTTAATATATAATATTCAAGAGATTTTAAAAAGCAAATTTTTGCAACATTTAAATTTTTTAGGTCAAAGTCTTGACAGTTCAAAATTTTTGATTTAAACGTCAAAAATAAACAACCAAATGTCAATACTTAAATGACCCTAGTTTCTATAAAAAATGTCCTATGGCCATGACACTTGGCCAACTATCTTATTATTTCCTAAGATTAGGTCATTCAAAGTTTTATTAAGATCTGTCCTATTAGGTCTAAGGACACAGTTATCGTGCTTTGGTTTTCGTTGTCTACGAATGTAGTCCCTAGTGTGAACAGTGTATAACTTGCATATTTTTTTGATATACTTTCCCAATTTATTTCTTGATATTTAATGCATGGAATATTTTAAAAGTAAGGGGATGAAATTACATGTTAAAAACATTTGGGTGCTGAATCTTTATGTTAAGTAGTGATTTGGTCCAGTTAAGAAAGGTAAAAAATTAGTACGTCTGAATCTGTCAAACTGAATTTTAGACCCCCTTAACACAGAATTGTCAATATTTTGACTTTTATTAGAAGTATTAGTACAATACGAATTAATGAATCTCCAGAAGGTGTCAAATTTTTTATTAACATACATGTTAATATATCTCAACTTGTTCGATTCGCTCGTGTATGTAACAACGTATTTGATTTCAACGAAAGAAATCTCTGTATTACTGAAAAATTATTACAACAGGGTTTTCAATATCACAAACTAGTCAAAACATTTACTAAATTTTATCATCGGTACAAGGACATCATTCGTAAATATAAATCAACATGCACACATCTTATACGTGCAGGTATTTCACATTCAATATTTTATGGTAATATTCTTTACAAAGCACAAAAATGTCGGCATTCACCTCAAAAGCTAACCAAACCTTTAAACAGACTTATTCGGAAAGGATATAGTTACGATACTGTTTTCAAGTCATTAAGGATTGCATATTTTGGTATTAATATTGATTCACTCATAGGGTCTTTGCATCGGAAATAAACACATTTATTCTAAAACCAGTTGTTGGCATGATACGGGTTATGTTCTTCTCATATATTTTATGATGGTATATCACTAAACCCTTAACGGGAGGGATTGTACTTAATTTTCATATGATGAAGACATAATCTTTTAATCAGTTTAATTGAGGTCTGGAGCTGGCTTGTCAGTAACTGCTAGTAGTCCTTTGTTCATGTATGTATCCTTGTCATTTTGCTTAGTTTCTTTTGTTACTTATTCTGACATCGGACTCGGACTTCTTTTAAACTGAGTTTTACTGTGCGTATTGCTATGTGTTTCTTTATTCTACATTGGCTAGAGATATAGGGGAAGGGTTGAGATATCACAAAACATGTTTAACCCCGCCGCATTTTTGCGCCTGTCCCAAGTCAGGAGCCTCTGGCCTTTGTTAGTCTAGTATGTTTTTTAATTTTAGTTCATTTATATGTTTTGGAGTTTAGTGTGACGTCCATTTTCACTGAACTAGCACACAATTTTAGTTAGGGGCCAGCTGAGGACCACCTCCGGGTGCGGGATTTTCTCGCTGCATTGAAGACCCATTGGTGGCCTTCGGATGTTGTCTGCTCTTTGGTCGGGTTGTTGTCTCTTTGACATATTCCCCATTTCCATTCTCAATTTTATGTATTTGCAAACAAAACCCATTCGTTATAATTTATGCAAGACATTAAACTCTTATTTGTACAACTTTAAGTATTAAACTTATTAATATTTGGCTGAGAGGAAAGTTTTTGCTTACGTTCTGACGGAATGTTATATACATTCTTCTCTATATAAACTGAATTGTCCTCAAGCTGAATATCATCGTCAGATGTATAATTGAAGATGACAAACACTTAAGTATATATACCACCCGCTGTCAAACCTTACCTGGACACACATCATATTACGTAAGAAGTAAGAATGCAAAATTATTGATATGATAAATACACTGCATCTCTGGGTTTTGATTTGACAGCAACAATTATACATTTTTTTTTTTATTTATTTTTTACAAATTTGAAATTAAACATATACTTCAAAGGACTTCTTAGTGCACCCAAAGACACATATGGGTCTAGGTGTACCAAGAACAATTTTTTTGCATTAAGGACACTACAGGGTGTTTTAAGTGCACAAACACACGGATACAAGGAGATATAAGTATGTGTTATATTAAAATTTTGTCTTAGGCAATTCATAATTTTACTGATGTAAAGCTTGAATATGAAATTTTGTATGAATAGACTGATATTATGATTTTTTGAAGTAAAACGACTTTTTCATCAGCGCGTGCCACCCCGCACGTGACAAAAGGCACGTGACACACGACTACTGAGTAAAAATTCCCCAGCATCATGTTCAATTAACCTTATCCAATAAACAATTGTTTTTTAATCGTTTCTAATTGATTAGTTGATACAAGGATTTGTATAGATTTACTATCCTTGGTTCATAGTAGTTCGATGAAAGAATAATTGAAAAAAAAAACTTTATTAACGGTGCCATTAATTTTTTTGTATCAATTGGAATAAAGTTAAACTTCTTTTTTTGCCCCACCTACGATAGTAGAGGGACATATTTTTTTCTGGTCTGTGCTTCCGTTTGTTCGTCCGTCCGTTCGTCCATATGTCCCGCTTCAGGTTAAAGTTTTTGGTCAAGGTAGTTTTTGATGAAGTTGAAATCCAATCAAGTGGCAACTTAGTACACATGTTCCCTATGATATGATCTTTTTTATTTAAATGTCAAATTAGATTTTTGACCCCCAATTTTACGGTCCACTAAACACAGAAAATGATAGTGCGAGTGGGACATCCGTGAACTATGGACACATTCTTGTTTTTTAAGAAGTCAATTTTGAGTCAGTATAATCAGAGCAAAATAAAAAGGGCGTTTTTTCTCAAGTTGGTTTGCTCAAAGACATACTCTTTTTGCTAGAAAGTAAGTAAGTTATTTGTTAAAAATATTGTCTTTTGAACATGTATAAAATAAATATAACACTATAGTACAAGGTGGTTTGTATAAAGTCAATGTTGCACCCGGCTTATTGGATCTAGAAGTCACCTATTTGTCAAATTTGGCAAGTTTATTCAGTATCACGGACTTCCTGTAAATATGACAGGGGCGGATTCAGAACCCCGATGTCTGGGGGGGGCACCATGAAATCAAAATTGAATATTTGTATAGATATGTTAAGTGGATACTGGTGGTGGTGTGTGCTGAGAATGGAATGGTTATGGTTGTGGTGATTTTTCTTTTTTGGGGGGGGGGGGGGGGTAAATTTTTATTTTTGGACCATTTCTTCTCTTTGATTTTATGCCAATTGTTCTCTATTCTTTATATTTCGTCACACATTTCTTTCCTCTAATCCTTTAATCGTTTCTTTTTTACTATTATTTTCTAATCTGTAAACCTTATCCATACGTAAAAAAACTATACCCTCATTCATGGTGGTAACCCATTCATACCCTCATACATGAGAATTGAAACAAGAAACATACACACACATAACTGTATTATAGGACGGTTATAAAGTAGGTCTTCTAAAAATACAATATAATATATACTTTATTACATTAAGCTTTACAGCTCATCGGTGTAAACAAGAAGTAACAAATTATAATTGAAATAAAACATGTAGACAGAGAATGTAGACAGGTTTTGTAAAATACTGTCCCTCCTTTAAAAAGCCAGGATAATAAATTTCCCCAAAAAAGTCAACTGCTTAACATTTTGTAAAGTTTACAACTGTATCAGTTAATATACTCTCGGTCTATACACGTAGTAGTGTTTTATAAACTTTGCACGCAAGTCTCTATAAGCTGAACACACAATAATAAAGTAAACTCGTTCTCAATACATTGACTACATACTTTGCAAAAACGATTCATTATGGGTACATTCAGAAAACGACCAGTGTCAATATTTAGCGAATGTGCAGATAGTCTTATTTTTCAGTGTAATAGCCTTTCGGTATAGAGGAGGGATATATTAAGTCAAGTAATATTGTAATTCTAGGTTTGTGATTATATTTTTGTAAATAACACACATATTTGCTACTGTTTGCCGACAAAGAATATAGTTCCTGTGTTTTTATATCAAGTAGGCGCTGTTTTATAAGTGAACAAGCGTTTTCAAATGTCAGTTCAGACTGGCGTAGTCACAAGTCACCTAGTCCGATGTTGTGTAATTCATCCTTAATCAGTTTTACCCAGTTATAAATCACAGCCGTACCCTGAACAGACTTCCCAAACAGTCAAAGTATTTCTGCTATTTTGTAAATAGTCTATTGTTGACGGCTTTTAGTTATTTGTGTTGTTGAGTTGATGTCTCCTTAACGTATCATTCACATCTCCTTTATTTACTCCTTCGTTTCACTCCTCCGAAAATAAAATTTTTCTGAAATAGATATCGTAGAAAAAACCAAACACAGTATAGGGTTGTGCGTTCGCTACAAGATCGCATTTAATTGAACGTGTTCAACATAAATATATACAATCAGCCGTACATAATGAATCAATTTTTACTATACACAAGTCGATAAGAAACGATAAGGTTACATATAATATGCGTAAATGGGGTGGGAGGGTGAGGACTAGTATACCAAACTAACATAGTCCTTACTATCTTGTAACGAGCGTCGCATTGGTCAAACACACCTCAAATCTTCCTTATATACTGACTGCCGAAATAATCCGTGCAGAAAGGAATTCAATGGGTATTACCCTATCTCATTTAAATATAGAAAGACCGTTATATGTAAAACATAGGACCGTAAAGAAATGTATTTATTTACTCCCTCCTTTCACTCCTCCAAAAATAAAATTTTTCTGAACTAGATATCGTAGAAAAAACCAAACACAGTATAGGGTTGTGCGTTCGCTACAGGATCGCCTGTCAAAGGGGGTTATGTAAATATATGTAAATATATGTATATATAAATTATACTAATTTATCTGCAAATGGGTAAAGCTACAGATGGGGTTTTTGTGCCAATTTATACTGTAAAAATATGCTTCAAGAACTGATGAAGAGACTTTTTGTTGAATAAGAACTCCTAGGAACAGGGCAACTGTGGAAGATGAGACAATTTAAAGACAAACAATTATATTTTAAAAACACCAGTGTTGAAATTTTGAAAAACTAATTGTCATATTTCTTGTTTGTAGCAGCAGCAGCTTTTCGAACTTTTTACTTTATCTGGTAAGAACTCAACATTCTTCAAAATGTCGCTATGATTCCTGAATTTTTTCTCAATCTTTCCAGTAGCATCAGTCTGTTGTAGCACATGTATCTATAAAATACATCAGAATAATAAATGAAAACGTTTTAATAAGGAAAGAGACATTGATTGACTCTGTATCTATATTAACTATACTTATAAAATTCTAATACGATCAGATATCGGTATAGATCAAAACTAACTTAGATCGGTATACACAATATTCAAGATATATGTTTTTTACACAAAAGGTCATCAGTACAAAATATGTATATGTAACCATACGTCTTCATTCAAATTATCCATATACTAGAGAGTACAGTCCTCTTTAAAGGAGTAGAGTCCTCCTCAAAATATGTATATGTAACCATACGTCTTCATGCAAATAATCCATATACTAGAGAGTAGTCCTCTCTAAAGGAGTACAGTCCTCCTCAAAATATTTATATTTAACCATACGTCTTCATTCAAATTATTCATATACTACAGGGTAGTCCTCTTTAAAGGAGTACGGTTCTCCTTAAATATTATATGTAACCATGCGTCTTCGTGCAAATTATTAATATACTAGAGGGTACAGTCCTCTCTTCAGGAGTACAGTCCTCCTTTAAATATTGATATGCAACCATGCGTCTTCTTGCAAATTATTAATATACTAGAGGGTACAGTCCTCTCTACATGAGTACAGTCCTCCTTTAAATATTGATAAATAACCATGCGTCTTCGTGCAAATTATTAATATACTAGAGGGTACAGTCCTCTCTACAGGAGTACAGTCCTCCTTTAAATATTTATAAGTAACCATGCGTCTTCATGCAAAATATCCATATACTATAGAGTACAGTCCTCTCTAAAGGAGTACAGTCCTCCTTAAATATTATGTAACCATGAGTCTTCATGCAAATTATTCATATACTAGAGAGTACAGTTCTCTCTTTAGGAGTACAGTCCTCCTTTAATATTGAAATGTAACCATGCGTCTTCATATACTAGACAGTACAGTCCTCTCTTAAGGAGTACAGTTCTTAAAATATTTAAATGTTACCAAGCGTCTTCATGCAAAATATCCATATACTAGAGAGTACAGTCCTCTCTAAAGAAGTACAGTTCTCCTTTCATATTATAAAACCATTCGTCTTCATGCAAATTATTCATATACTAGACAGTACAGTCCTCTCTAAAGGAGTACAGTTCTCCTTAAATATAATGTAACCATGCGACTTCATGCAAATTATTCATATACTAGAGAGTACAGTCCTCTCTTTAGTACAGTCCTTTAAGTATTAATATGTAACCATGCGTCTTCGTGCAAATTATTTATATACTAGAGAGTACAGTCCTCTCTTTAGGAGTACAGTCCTCCTTTAAATATTGATATGTAACCATGCGTCTTCATGCGAATTATTCACAACTAGAGAGTACAGTCCTCTCTTTTGGAGTACAGTCCTCCTTTAAATATTGATTTGATACCATGCGTCTTTATGCAAATTATTCATATACTAGAGAGTACAGTCCTCTCTTTAGGAGTACAGTCCTCCTTTAAATATTGATATGTAATCATGCGTCTTCATGCAAATTATTCAATTCTAGAGAGTACAGTCCTCTCTTAAGGAGTACAGTCCTCCTTTAGATATTGATATGTAACCATGCGTCTTCATGCAAATTATTCATATACTAGAGAGTACAGTCCTCTCTTTTGGAGTACAGTCCTCCTTTAAATATTGATATGTAACCATGCGTCTTCATGCAAATTATTCATATACTAGAGAGTACAGTCCTCTCTTTTGGAGTACAGTCCTCCTTTAAATATTGATATGTAACCATGCGTCTTTATGCAAATTATTCATATACTAGAGAGTACAGTCCTCTCTTTAGGAGTACAGTCCTCCTTTATATATTGATATGTAATCATGCGTCTTCATGCAAATTATTCAATTCTAGAGAGTACAGTCCTCTCTTAAGGAGTACAGTCCTCCTTTAAATATTGATTTGATACCATGCGTCTTTATGCAAATTATTCATATACTAGAGAGTACAGTCCTCTCTTTAGGAGTACAGTCCTCCTTTAAATATTGATATGTAATCATGCGTCTTCATGCAAATTATTCAATTCTAGAGAGTACAGTCCTCTCTTAAGGAGTACAGTCCTCCTTTAGATATTGATATGTAACCATGCGTCTTCATGCAAATTATTCATATACTAGAGAGTACAGTCCTCTCTTTTGGAGTACAGTCCTCCTTTAAATATTGATATGTAACCATGCGTCTTCATGCAAATTATTCATATACTAGAGAGTACAGTCCTCTCTTTTGGAGTACAGTCCTCCTTTAAATATTGATATGTAACCATGCGTCTTTATGCAAATTATTCATATACTAGAGAGTACAGTCCTCTCTTTAGGAGTACAGTCCTCCTTTATATATTGATATGTAATCATGCGTCTTCATGCAAATTATTCAATTCTAGAGAGTACAGTCCTCTCTTAAGGAGTACAGTCCTCCTTTAGATATTGATATGTAACCATGCGTCTTCATGCAAATTATTCATATACTAGAGAGTACAGTCCTTTCTTTTGGAGTACAGTTCTCCTTTAAATATTGATATGTAACCATGCGTCTTCATGCAAATTATTCATATACTAGAGAGTACAGTTCTCTCTTTAGGAGTACAGTCCTCCTTTAATATTGATATGTAACCATGCGTCTTCATGCAAATTATTCATATACTAGAGAGTACAGTTCTCTCTTTAGGAGTACAGTCCTCCTTTAATATTGATATGTAACCATGCGTCTTCATATACTAGACAGTACAGTCCTCTCTTAAGGAGTACAGTTCTTAAAATATTTAAATGTTACCAAGCGTCTTCATGCAAAATATCCATATACTAGAGAGTACAGTCCTCTCTAAAGAAGTACAGTTCTCCTTAAAATATGTATATGTAACCATACGTCTTCATACAAATTATCCATATACTAGAGAGTACAGTCCTCCTAAAATGTCCGTATCAGTACATCAGTACGTAACAACGTTTTCATAAAATAAATCATTATGAAATAGCGTCTATTCTGAAAACTATTACCCCAAAGGAAGCAGACGTACATTTCGGTACTTACAACGTACCTTTTGCTTAGCAATAAATAATATGGTTAATAGTTTTGTTGATAAGAAGAACTTGTGGTACAAACCATGTCAAATCAAAAGACCAATCAAATGCAAAAGAGTCAGGTGTCCAGAAAGGCAGATAAAATTATTTGACCTTGTAGTTAATACTACTTGCAAAAACATCCCACGTAAAAGATCCCTAGATTTCGTTAACAAAAAATAATAATACACAAAATGTTAGAATTTACATCTTGTCATCAAAATCAAAGATTTTTCTGAAAAAGTCTGCTTCCTCGTTAAATTCTCTTAGTACCCATATGTTTTAAAAATGTCTTTAAACAGGAGAATGCAAGTGCTTGTAATTTGGCTTCATACTGCTAATTTGTGATATACGAACTACATTTAGTTTATCGGAGTATAGTTTAACAAATTTGTCCTCTATTTTTCTCCTTAAATAGACAACTTGCTTCTAAAAAGTCATTTTGTAAAATATTGCTGAAAGTTTCGTACAATTATCCAATTTATCACATATCTATCCGTCGTCTTAATAAACTATTACATTTATATCCTTAGATATCCAGTATTTGAATATAGGTCTAAGTTTTAATAAATATGTACCCAGAACTAGATAAACCGAAAGGTAAAAATGTAAATACCAAGAATTTGGTAACTGAATTAATTCTCCATGAAATCCCCAAAATAAGTGAAATAAACTGAATATATATTAACACGATGATACCCGCTAGTCAAATCTAAGCCTTCGTTTTGCTATACATTTGTTAACGTGGCGTTAATCTAAAATTAACCTAGATTTTCTACTGTTAAGTGTTTTACATAGCTACAGATAATGGATTGACACAGTGAGGGGGTTCTGATAATTCAAAAATAAGTTTTTTCTGTAACGGTTTCGAAATCGCTGATTCTGTTAAACTGCATGTCTATTGCCGATCTGTTATTTTTTCAATATAACTTTCTGTTGTAAAAATAAATTAGCTATTTTTCAATGTATCTTTCCAAAAATAAATGTACTTTTAAGTCTGTTTTTAACCGAAACAATTGGTTTTTTGTTTATTCTGTATCAACATGATCACTTAGAATAAGTAAATTATACTCAACTTGCTAAATATTTGTCTCAAGGGTTTGGGAACGTCGTTGTGGTATGCTGTCTTCTCTGAAGCTGGGCTGAACACGGGACAGTACTTGGCAATGTGTTCTGGCAAGTTGCAGTAGAAACGGACAACGTTGTTTCCTTGTCCAAAGTTGGGCTGAAAGGCGTTGAACGGTGCTTTGGGATCGGCGTTGAATGGTTGACGCAGTCTTGATCCTCGTTATCAGCAAAATCAGTATCCGTATACTCTCTGACAGTTACCAACCATGTTTTTCTGCTTTCTTTAAAGGGGCCCTAGCTACGAAGTCAGCTTTAAGTTTTTCCCTTTAACTCATAAATGAAGGAGATGCGTTGTTTTTCTAAAACGATGAAAATTTGTTGTGTTGAACAAACGAACTGCATCAACAGCGTTGAACTCCGTTGTGTCACTACTAAATTAACCATGCATAGAACCTGCTAATTCAGTATACGGGTGACTGTTAAGACGAAAATGGCTTTTTGTATCTGACATATCCAAGATGGCGAATAGTATACCAAACTAACATAGTCATTACTATCTTGTAACGAGCGTCGCATTGGTCAAACACACCTCAAATCTTCCTTATATACTGACTGCCGAAATCATCTGTGCAGAAAGGAATTCAATGGGTATTACCCTATCTCATTTAAATATAGAAAGACCGTTGTATGTAAAACATAGGACCGTAAAGAAATGTATTTTATTCATAATGTGTATTCTTCTCGATTTTGTCATGATCACGTCGTTAGTTGCTTCTTTTATTATAGAACGAACTAAGTATTTTCTTTACAATTGAACCATAATATTTACACAATAGTTGCTCAAAACTGTTATACAGACTTCACAACAGGGATGTACTCCTGACACAAAAACTGCTTCGATAGAGTTATGAGGATGAATTCGACACTTCATCATTTTTACAATCACTATCACGGAATAGTTAACTGTGTCTCAACTAACTAGCGACATTTTGTCGAGGTGTTAGATCTTTAGATATAGTACCAGCATAGACGTCTCATTAGCGGTTTTAAAGATTGAGTCTTACTCCCGATTTTGACATCATGACTTTGTGATGATTCGCGTGATGGGTAATGCATGCATATCAGACGATGCCTACCCTGTCGACGCATCATGTATTGCTTCGTTTTTTAATTCATGCAATTTCCCTCAGTTTATGTTTGTTACTTTGGCTGTTATTTAGTGGTTGTCGTTTGCTGCTGTATATCTTTATTTTCGTATATTGTTTTGTACAGAAATCAGGTCTTTAGTTTTCTCCTTTGATTTGTTTTACATATTATGTTATTTGGGGCCTTTTATAGCTTACTGTATGGAATGGGGTTTCTTCAATATTAAAGGCAATATGGCGACCTATAGTTGTTATCTTGTACGGCATATGATATCTGCTTGAGAGTCGTCTCATTGGAACCATGCCACATCTTCTTATCTTTAATCAATTTTCGAAAATAATTGTCCATACATAATTTCTGAATACAATTCGAAAAAAAAATTAGTGTTTCTTGGTTATTTTTACAAAAGCGACATATCCCATTCAGACATATTGATTTTTTTCAAGTTTTCTACAGTATATATAATATCATTGGCAATTTTCAACTTTAATGAGTTTGCTTTTCTTGTTGCAATAATATTTTGTAAATTTATATTTGTATACTCCAAAGAATTCTTTTTGATAATGTATATTCCATTATAGTTCACATAATGGCCCCGAATAGTTACGTTATCTTTTAATGAAAATATAACGATTTTTAACAGGTGTTCCCCTTTTGAAGGATACATGGTTCTGAGATGGAGAATAATCCTTGCTTTTTTACTATGACTTTCTTTTAAAATATTAAAAATTTGCTGTGATATGGACGATTTCTATCTAGCAATTTATTAAACACAAAAGCATTATTTCTAAAACAATTTTCGTTTTCCTCCCACAAGTCCTCGATACTTATATTGCACTTTTTGTAAAGCTTGGAAAATGTAATGTTGTATTTGATAATGGATTTTGTTCGAGTCATTTATTCCCTGTCTTGTTTGTGTATAACTACATCACTTTTTATTCAAACATCTTTAACATAAACTTGTAGGACAAATGTATATCACACTAAGTATCACTTATTATTTATAGCTACTTCTCAGTAATCTAGAATCACGGAAATCCTTTTTAATTACAATGTATGTACTTCATATAAAAGATAGGAATCAAACGTTTGCTCAAAGTTTATTTAACGTATACCTAACATAATGACCATAACGCAATATAACCCCGATGAAACGTATACAATGTGTGATACTAACAGTATCGATCAGCATATCTATCTCGATTTCGACAGTAAACCCGACATAAAGGAAGGTAACCGTCCATTTCTGAAACGTTCTAAGATTAGAATTGTACTGAGCATTTTGACCATTTTTACAACAGCTGTTTTGTCATCAGGACTTACGTTTGCTGTTCTGTATTTTAATGGTAACTATAATTCGGAGGGAAACCATCGTTCTTCTGTGGTTAACAGAAGCGAGTCGTACGGAAATTGTTAACTGGACATTCTTGGAAATCAAAATTGTACACAGTCTTATGATAAAACGGTTTCAAACTTGAATTTCCGTGTAAAATCTGTAGGAACACGTTGTCCTATTGATTGGTATAGGAATGGCGATGCTTGTTATCTGATACTTCACGAAAAGAGAACATGGTTTCAGGCAAGAGATTTCTGCCGAAGCCATGGATCTGATCTGGTTAGTTTACATAGTAAAACTGAAGTTGATACGCTTCCGAATAACCAATTAAAAGACGAACCGTATTGGATAGGATTAAACGAAATTGATCATAAAGGTACATTTAAATGGAGCGACGGGACGCCGCTTGATTATGCAAATTGGAACACATACGAACCAAACCATTGGAACAACTTTGAACATTGTGTTGAAATGGAGCACTTCTCTCACAGAAAATGGAATGATGGCAATTGCTATATTTCACAAAGTTTTATTTGTAAATTGAGTCTTACTGACAAATGTGGGAACGACAATTGGTATCTACACAATGGATCGTGTTACCTATTTAATCCGTCTGATGACACGAAGTTGTCATGGATTGCTGCTCGTCAATTATGTCTACAAAAGGGTGCAGATTTAATCAGCATTTGTTCGAGTAATGAATTATCATTTGTTCTGAGTCAAGCTTTTCAATTATCTACATCAGTCAAATGGATAGGTCTAAATGATTTCGCGTTGATCGGCAAATATAAATGGCTTGATGGAACTGTTTCGAAAAATCTAACGTGGGCTCATAGAGAACCAAGCGATGATCAACATTATTGTGTCTACTTTGGAAGACTTGGTAATATTTATGAATTGCTTGAATTACATTGTTTAGAAATGTACCCTTTTGGGGATTTTCAGAAAACAATTTTACTTGCATTTTGGCTTAACTTTGCTTTTACAAAATTTAAGCTTGTAAATTATTTTTAAATGTTTGCTTTATGTGTAATATTATTGTACATAATACATTGATGTTTTGCAATTATTATAGAAAAACTGTATATTTGTATATAATGTAATTTTGATGTTATTTTAATTACTGTATTTTAAAATAAAATCTTTTTTTCAAATCAGAGTGATATTGTTTTTTTTTTAGTGTTTGTTTAAATTCTTGATAACTAGGTGCCACTGTTGTGCAGAATGTGTGTAGATTATTTTTGACATCTGGATGTTTATAATAATTATGGTTCTTCACACATTGAAGTTGGTCTTTACTGTCATGTGGGTGAATTCTATTGAATTTAACATCGATAAGGTTCTAAGAGGCTACCATAACTGACATTTGAATGCCGTCAGTCGTATTTTTACGGAGTGTTGGCTCTTTTAAATGATGATTGATGATGTTGGAAAAGTATAAATTAAGAGGTTTTTTTTTAAAATAAGCTACAGATTTTTAAAATGCCTCACAGAAGTAAGTTCAAAAGTGTTCAGTATAAAAAAGGAAAACAACACGTGATTAATTTAATGCGTCAAAAGCGCTTTCTGGAATAACTTTCACCAGGAATGCTGAAAGCCGAATATTTGAAAGCCAAGGATGTATTAGAGCCGAAACAGTTGAAGAGCTCAGCCTATATGACCAAAAGTACCTGAAAAATAGCCAAATTCATCTAAGGTCAACTTTGCCTGAGGGAGTTGAAACCTCAGTTTCTTTGAAATTTCCAAATTTTTAAACGCGCAATTTTAGAAAGTATGTTATAAACCATGTCAGTACCGAAGAACTGACTATTGAGCTGATGATTTCATCGGAGACTAATAGTCCACCAGCAGAGGTATTGACCTAGTGCTTTTAAAAAAATGAAAATAACATGTTATTAAGTTAAAGCAACCGACGCGCTTTTCTGGATTTATCTTCATCAGGAACGCTAAAAGCCGAATATTTGAAAGCCAGATATGTATAAGAACCGATACAGTAGATGGGCTATATGACCAAAATAAAATAAATGATAACCAAATTTATCTAAGGTACACTTAGCCTTGGGGAGTTGAAACCTCAGTTTCTGTATTATCTATAAATTTATAAACGGATAATTTTAGAAAGTTTGTTATAAATCATATCAGTACCAAAGTACTGACTACTAAGCTGATGGTTCCATCGGGGACAAATAGTTCATCAGCAGAGGTATCGACCCAGTGCTGTTAAATATTTAAACAACACGTTATTTATTGAAAGAGTCCGAAGCGTTTTTCTGGATTTGCCTTCATCAGGAACGCTCAAAGCCGAATATTTGAAAGCCAAAGATGTATAAGAATCGAAACAGTTGAAGAGTTATATGACCAAACGTACCTAAAAATTGAATATAAGCAGGTAAATGATGATTCTGTTTCTGTTTTTGAGTGGGATGAAAAGAATGAAATAAGGAAGAAATATGTCAGACCCAGATCCTGCCAAGACCAGAAAATTTGAATGACAAAGCTTTAAAGCTATTGAAGGAAAATGTAACCAAGGTAGATAACTCAAAAGCTATATTTGAATTGAGACCAAATCCTAAAGAACCAAACGTATTTGAAAGATGCACAGACAACTTAATTAGAAGAGACAAGAACACATATACGTTTTTAAATGCATATAGTATCTGTACACTATTCACTACAGCCTTTCATGAACATTTGGAGCAGTCAACAGGTTGAATTTGACTATGATGCCGAGGAGCAGAGAACCATATGTTGGCGACAAAAGGAGTAAGTACCATGTGTAACTATGAGTCCCTGATGTACCTCTTGAATGAGAAGATAGATGAGGAAGGGGAAAAGGCAGAAAAGCAGATGCCACCAACAGGAGGCTGCAAATTGGACTTGCAGATACAGGTCTTTCAAATACCACATTGTGCAAAGTTATGTGACCGTAAGACACCTATATCAATCGAGGACTGACATGCAGAGACAGTTCAATGAATGCAGTGAAATGAAGATCAATATGAACAGAGAAAATATGAAAAAGCGGCGATAAAATGTAAAACAAGCACTGGAGCACTCCGGGTTCCTTACCGACAGAAAATACCATCGGAGAGTGACATACGATACAACAATGCGATGTTTGGACCAAGAACAAAGACTCCATTTCAACATGAGACACAAGCAACAACTACTATTGGTCAAAGTGTAACACATGAAAGGAGATCATTGCTTTGCATGGTGCCATTAAGTTGTAAATCTGCAAAGCTGCCAGCTTTCTAAGGTCCACTGGAGAGAATGCGAATTGTACTGGAAAATAAGGCCACCTTTCGATGAACCTAAACGTATGGAACCCTAACGGTAATGGAGAATTGTATTGGGAATTTCTAGCAGATCAGTTAGCCGAGAAATAAGAGCTTGTAGTTAACTTCAGATTCGGACGGTCATGCCATAAGAGGATTTAGTGAGAAACATAGTGAAGTTGTAAACCTGACACTAGAAAACTTACCCGATCCTAGACACTTTTCGTCAACGCACTACTCACTATTGATAAAGCAGATTTCAGTGAATAAATATTTTCCATGAAGAACAAAGCAGACTGGGAGAATAATTACCCGGTTTTGGCTATACTTGTTTGTCCATTTTGGTTGATACGCTCTTCATCTTTTGATAAGCTTTGGATTTTGAAATATTTTGGCCTCGAGCATCACAAAATTGGCATTGATTGTCGAAATGCCCATCTGGTGTAGACAAATTGGTACCGTTTATGTTATGACTATACTGGGTCGTTGCCTCTGCTGGTGGACTGATAGTCCCAGAGGGTATCATCAGCTCATTCCAGTACTTTGGACAGAGGGACAGTCAAACTCATAGATCGACAATAAATTGACAATGCCATGGCTAAAAAAGAAAAAGACAAACAGACAAATAATAGTACACAAGACACAACATAGAAAACTAAATACTAAGCAACACGAACCCCACCAAACACTGGGGTTGATCTTAGGTGCTCCGGAAGGGTAAGAAGATCCTGCTCCACGTGTGGCACCCGTACTGTTGCTTATGTTATTACAAACACGGTAAAAAGTCTAATTCGGTAGGTCACACTAGATAAGCTTTTTGATTTGATTTTTTTTGGCCTAGAGCATCACTGGAGAAACATTGATTGTCGAAATGCGCATATGGTGCAGAAAATTTAGTACCGTTTATGTTATATCATTATATTTCTATGGGATTCAACTAAGCACAAAACACCAAAAACAGTGACATCTTTTTGTGACGTATATTTAATCTTGAAATTCATACAATTATATGGAACAAGATTAAAAAATTTACAATTATTTTCAGCATTCCAGTCAAAATAATAATCATGACGGTCTTGAAAGGCTATTTTAAATTAATGCTGTATCGACATCATAATCATTTTGACTAACACAATACTTTATTCATGGAAAATGGAAGTGAACTCGACTATAGTCTGTAAACTGTAAAAATAAGACATATGTGAAATGTACCGAAATACAGAATTCAAACCGAAAACGATAAGAAATAACACAATATCCAACCGAAGTTACAAAATATCTTTTGTATTTTGAATATTCTAACTATAATCTGTAGTTTCAATAAAATGAAGTAATCAGTATCAACAATCTGGTCTCCCTCCCTGCTACGTCTTAGGCTCGGAAGCAATTAATATCGAAATGTTTTTAAACAAGTTTGCCACAGAGGTTTCAATAGCATCATAGTTTGCATTTTATTTACATTTCCATTTTCGGATGGTTTTTTAATCGAAAAGGGAGCTTGTGACTAAGATATTCATTCTAAAATGATTTTTAATGAGGGATTATGAATGTATCAGCTAGTTGATATTTACTTTGAAATATATTTACAAAAACAAACTTCATTTAGACTAAATCTGAAAAATTTTCCTGTTTCCCTTTTTCGAACATTTCAGGATAACAATTTTAGTTATGACATGATATGAAACTTTCTGTAGTGAAAATTTACAATTGACAAAATTTCCGGTTTACTAAGTTCGGAGATTTTATGATACATTCTTTGTTTTTCCTAGAAAATTCAATTTTCCGGTCATAACCCAACACTCTCATGGTCAAAATATTACTAAATCATGTTATTTCATAAATAGCATAACTATTCAAATTCTTTAGTTTCCAGGTATTTGAATGTAAATAGGGATATTGTGTTATTTAAATTTGCTGGAATACAATTTCGGTAATAGTTTTGAATTAAGGCAAAGCTCTGATTACTGACCTGGTTATACTTTTGAGATCTTTATTTTAAAGGCTCTTCATTTTTTTTTTAAGTTTTATATATCTAAATATTTTCACCTGAAGCATCACTGAAGGAAGTTTATTGTCGAAATGCGCATCTGGTGTTCACATTTACATCAAATATGTTAACATGAAAAAAGGTCCAATTAACCAATTACAGTTGTTTCTTAGTCGACATTTAGTCTTTCTAATGATTTACTGTTGACAACGCTTATTATTATATACATGTGTATAAGTACATGATTAGAATCGAGGGATTTTCCGTTTTCAATATTCCTCGGAGTTCAGTATTTTTGTTATTTACTTTTTGCAGTAATCTTTGTTTAGCATTGAAATATAATGAGCATATGGGTCTAATTTTGAATCAATGAGAGAATCACACTAGGAAACTCTATAATCATATACAAAAAATCATTATACCATGTGCTTATAGATAACTTCTATCTGTTACAAAATGGCTTCTAGGCTGAAATCCAAGTTACAGAGCAGCATGTTAGAATATAACTCAAGTATGCGTTTGTTGTTTACAACAGAGGCCTACAGCATGGAAAAGAGATGTACTACAATGAAGACATAAGACGTATACTTCATTCTTGGCACCAACAACAATGTTTTGTAATTGTGTGCCTTTACTGTAGACAATCAATAATAGTACCTGTGTTTCATTATTCATTAGGAAAAAAAAATAAGGGTTGGTTGGGCTAGGAAAATCAAATGCAATATGATTTTAAGCCTTTACTATTTGATGTGTTGTTCCTTTTGAAGATGAATAGGGGTTTATTATCTAGTGGCCAATGAAATGTATATTCAAGATAGGAACATGTTAAAGTAACACGAATATAAATCCTACTTTGTAGCGTCTGTATTTTTTAAAGTACTAGGTTAATATTAAATTTAAAATTTCAATGATGAGTTTATTTAATATTGATTTATGATTCTACCTTTAGATCGACAACTTTCATTATGCAACACCTGGTCTTCATCCAATGGTAATTGATCCTACTTAAAACGCAATCTATTTGAAAAAGAGAATTTCTATTTTATTCTCTTTTTTCAATGTTTTCTATTTGTGTGAACAAAATATTCCAACAAACATTTAAATGGCATGATTGTAACAAATATATTTGATAATGGTATCAAATAGCCCTACACAACAAAACTAGGAGAACAATCTCAAGAAATAAACACGTTTTACTTTACATATACAAGAAACGTAGAAATTATTTGTTAACAAGTATTGGGGAAATTTCCCAATAAAGTTGATAACCAATCAGATATCAATGGGAAATTTCCTCAAAAAGATGATGACCAACAACAAATCAATAGAATGAGGAAATTTCCCTAAAACGATGTTAACGAAAAAGAAATTAATAGAATGATAAAATCTCCCCAAAATGATGAAACTAAAAAGAAATCAATAGAATGGTAAAATTTCCCAAAAAAAGACGATAACCAACAAGAAGTCAATAGAATGGGGAAATCTCCCCAAAAAGATGATAACCAACAAGAAATCAATAGAATGGGGAGATTCCCCCAAAAAGACGATAACCAACAAGAAGTCAATAGAATGGGGAAATCTCCCCAAAAAGATGATAACCAACAAGAAGTCAATAGAATGAGGAAATCTCCCCAAAAAGATGAAAACCAACAAGAAGTCAATAGAATGGGGAAATTTCCCTAAAAAGATGATAACGAAAACGAAATCACTAAAATGGGGAAATTTCCCTACAAAGTTGATAACCAAAAAGAAATCAAAAGTCTTGGGAAATTTCCCCAAAAAGATGTTAACGAAAACGAAATCACTAAAATTTCATAATCAAAAATAAATCAATAGACTGGGGAAATTTCCCAAAAAAGATGGGAACGATACCGAAATCAATAGAATGGGGAAATTTCCTTACACAGTTGATAACCAAAAAAAACATTCAGACTGGGGAAATTTCTTCACAAAGATTTTAACCAAATAGTTATCTATAGACTGGGGAATTATTCCCACAGAGATGATAACCAAAATAAGTTCACAGGCTTGAAGAAAATACTCATACATTGCACAATGATTGCACATTCTGTTGTATACAACAGCGAGAAATATGTCGTCTAACAGATACTGTAAGAATAGAAAGAGTCACTGTTGTGAATGTGAAACATTTTCAGCAGCAGATAACACAATTGAAAGAAATCATTGGCTGGGGAAACATTCACACTGATAAATTAAACAACAAACATCAGAGATAGAGATGATACAGTATAGGAAATGGGCTAATTTCCTCACAAACTCTTGTGTAACTGTAATCATGTATATCGGGGCCTTTAATAGGCGACTAAACAGTATGGTTTTTCTCATGTTGAAGGCCGTAAGGTTGACATTAATTGTTAAAAACCACTTAAAATGATCTTTGAGGAATAGTTGTCTCATTGACAATCATACCCGATCCCCTTATTTATGAATAGATATAAATTAACTCGTATGTTTTAATCTGTCGGGCCTCGATGGCCAAGTGCTACAAGTAGTCCATTTACTGTATCACTAGCCAGTCAACGCTGAGATTATGAATTCGAATTCCGCTCGTGCAAGGTGCGCTCGACTCCAATCTTAATTGACTAGGCCCATGATTGTCAGTTTTCCTATCGAAGGTTCGTGGTTTTCTTCGGGCAATCCGGCTTCCCCACTAATAAAAAATGACCGCCACGAAATAGCACAATGGTGTTGAAAGTGGCGTTAAACACCAACAAATCAATTAATCAATCAATTTAATCTGGTGAATTTCCCAGCCCGTTTGAAAAAAATTACACCCTATGGGAGACCATGAAAAAAATTGACACATTTGAAGTGAGTTTATAATCTTGCAGAATGTGGTTTTAATTTCAACTGTTCAACATTTACAGCAAATATTATAATTCAAACCATACAGATTAAATAGAAAATAAGCTCTGTCCTTTATTTGGTGTCTTTATACAGCAGTAATAGATCATGCCTTAAGTTGAAGTCTTCTTTTCCTTTCCTGTAAATATATCATGCCTTGAGTAGAAGTCTTCTTTTCCTTTCATGTAAATGTATCATGCCTTGAGTAGAAGTCATCTTTTTCTTTCCTGTAAATATATTATGCCTTGGGTAGAAGTTCTTTTCCTTTCCTGTAAATAGATAAATCGTTGATACAAAAGATTGCTACATGTACCAGACAGTGTGACGTTACGTTAATATTATAAGGAAGGTTCCATTTTATTTTTAGGGGAGGGGGCTGGGATGAAATTTGAAAAAAAAAACGTCAGGACCGAATAGAGAGAAAAACAAAGAGAAAAAGGCAGGACAGAGATTACAATTAAAAAAAAAATGCAGGACAACATTTTTCATCCTCCCCCCTTTTTCCCCCAATTAAAGTCAAATGGTAGCTCCCTTACGTATAAATAAGCCTGCTATATGTATATCGTTACAGGGTTAACTGCATTGAATGTCTCAATACTTTCTGTTATCGTCATTCTGACGTTGATATCTATAAAATGAGAAGATTGTACCTGCATAGGGCAATTTTGATATCATTTAGAAAGAGTACGAGCACCTTTACAGACATTCTGATATCTGAGTATACAACAAATTTTGAGGAGGTTTGCGAGAACTATAAGTTCAGTTTTAGAATATGTATCACGAGAATCATTCTGTCAACACTGTGTTAATCGGGACAATTTCAAACTCGATATTTGATTCATTAAAATTAGGACAATACAAATATTTAAAAATAGATGTGAAACCCTGTCTAATTTAGAAAAGATGGAGTTACAGTCTATACAGTAACTTTCTTTCACTTGCGGTATATTTACATATTTGCCAATGTGCGTTTTTGTATTGGCAGCAGAAATGTCCTTAAAAACTAGTAAGTCTATTTCCTCATCAATTGACTACGCTTGAGAATTGGCAATAGTTAGGAATAGTTCACGCTCACGATTTTTTTACGACACTGTATGGTATAATAGCGTTATAGAGTATAGAAGTTGTGGTGACGTTACAGTAGAAATTAAATAAGGTCACCGAATTTGTTTTTTTCCGCTAAAAATCAAACCTTAAAGAAATGCAATCTAAAAAAATAAACTAAATAAATGGGAATGGACACAGATGCTGACCTCGCTTGCATATAATGTTATAAAGGGACACAACTCAAGAACTGTAAAAGTGACGCTACCCAAATTTGTACTTGCTCTAAGTTTTGTGGTAATTAGCATATTGTATACGTTTCATAACATTTAGTTGAGGCAAACTTAAGTTAGACAACCGAAACAAAAAATCCAGCAATTTTTCCATTTGTAAAGGGGCATAACTCTAGAACGGTAAAAAATGACGCCACCAAAGTTAAAACTTGATCTGTGTTTTGTAGTAATAAGCATTGTGTATAATTTCATAACATTTGGTTGAGGAAAACTAAAGTTAGAGAACGGAAACAAAAAAATAAGCATTTTTTTCCATTTGTAAAGGGGCATAACTCTAGAACGGCAAAAGTGACGCCACCAATATTCAAACTTGGTCTGTGTTTTGTGGTAATAAACATTGTGTATAAGTTCCATAAAGTTTGGTTGAGGCAAACTAAAATTAGAGAACGGAAACAAAACAGTTAGCAATTTTTCCATTTGTAAAGGGGCATAACTCTAGAACGGTTAAAATGACGCCACCAAAATTCAACCTTGTTCTATGTTTTGCGGTAATAAGCATTGTGTATAAGTTTCATAACATTTAAGTGAGGCAAACTAAAGTTAGAGAACCGATGAAAAAAGCAATATCTAGAAGCAATGAATTATATTTAACAGGAATGTATCCATAGTACACGGATGCCCCATTGCACTATCATTTTCTATATACAGTGGACCGTGAAATTGTGGTCAAAAATCTAATTTGGCATTCAAATTAAAAAGATCAAATCATAGGGAACATGTGTACGAAGTTTCAAGTTGATTGGACTTCAACTTCATCAAAAACTACCTTGACCAACAACTTTAACCTGAAGCGGGACGGACGAACGGACGAACAGACCAGGAAACATAATGTCCCTCTACTATCGTAGGTGGGGCAAAAAAATAACAAGAATAACTTTCAGTGGTGTCGTGGTAGCATGTTTGTATCGAGTGCAGGAGGTCATGGGATCGAAACCCGGCTTGGTCAAAACAAAAACTTTAAAAGTGACATTTGCTGCGACTACGCTGAGCACGCAGCATTAAGGAGTAAGAGAAAAGACTGGTCGGCTCGGAATTAGAAGAAAGAGTCCTTTTATGGTTAATGAAAATGTTTTACATGTTCCACTCCAAACATTGCCTAATAAGGGTTCCGGTCCCCCCCTTTTTTCAAAATCCCGGATCCGCATCTGATGTCTTCCTACGGACTGTTGCCTTGTGAGCGAGCAAGTTGTAAATCCATCCCAGCAAGCCGGTCTAATACAAAGCAGGGTTTATTATGCATATCACATTAACATATGTTCCCATCCTAAATAAAAATCAACTTTGCCGCTTGACTTTAAGCAGCAATCCATCGTCACCATCTTATACTAAATTGCACTAACACTCGTGTTCTGTAATAGATATCTTATTAGCGTATCTTATAATTTGATCCTTTCTTCGTATTTTAATTATTGGTAAAATTTCTCATACATGTGTAAGACGATTTCTGTGAAAACACAGAAAAAATATAAGAATTATAAAGGTATTGAATTGCAGTGAAGAATGCAAAGATTTGATACTGATTACGCTCATCTTTACTTCTTTATTTAAGCTTGCACACTTGGTATGTAATACTATTTATTATACTTCACGTAAAAATGCAATATTTTGATTGGCTTATACGAGGGTGTTAATTCACTTTATTATACTTCATGTCAAAATGCCAGATTTTGATTGGTTAATACGAGGGAGACAATTTACTCTATTCTATGGTAAATACTCTATTACCCTTCACGGAGACGCTTGATCAAGTGTGCGCTTTATTAAATATGACTCTATCCTATGGCAAATACTCTATTACCCTTCACGGAGACGCTTGATCAAGTGTGCGCTTTATTAAATACGGATGGTTGTTATATACAAGACGTCATAGTTTATTACTTTGAATTTGAAATTTAATCGACAGTAATAACAGAACATTCAGTATAATAAATTAAATAACACATATCTGAGAGGGTGATAGAGCAGATTGTTACCCCGAGAAAAGACATTGTCAACCTTGGCTTCGCCTCAGTTGACAATGTTTTCTCGGGGTAACAATCTGCTCTATCACCCTCTCAGCTATGTGTTATTTATATAGTAATACCCGCTCGACCAAGATCGTTCAAATTCGAATTAAATGTATGTATGAACGACCAGCCACTCCGCTAGCAGCCATTTTTCAGATATGTCTATAAACCAAAAAAAAATGCATAAGTTTCATTCTAACTTAATTTTTTTCATTAATATACTAGTAACCCCTAAATCGTGTGTTTTATATATAAAATGAAGCAGTCAAAGACACTATTAAATGAATTGTCGTTAAATTAATGAACTCGAACTAAAATTTTGAAATTCATTTAATCAGAGTGTCTTTGACTGCTTAATTGTATCCTTAAAACAGATAATTTAGTAGTCATATATTATAGGGACTGTGAGGGATTCTGACGTTACCGACGTTAAATATATCTGCCACAGTGCAATTTTGGCAAACCCTTTTTTCCTGATATTAAAAACAAATAACTTTTCCTCCAAACCAACACATTAAAAATTATATATAGCGAAAACCAATATTCCACAGAGTACTCTTCTACTATAGTTTTACGATAAAAGAGCACACAAAGTCCGATTTTGATGATCCATTGTTACGTGTGCATTGTTAACGTTCTGAATTTGCGGTCGTATTCTAACAAGCACAACGCACTTAAGACCATTTCGCTATTTTCTATGCAGAAATCCAAATATGAGAAAACATAAGATATTAAGTATTGTATACCCTAATTCGTTTAAGATAGGTATAAAATCAAAATAATGGTGCTAAGCAGCAAACAAATGCATTCATTTCAGATTTATTGAAAAATCTAGGGTTTTGTGGAACATTTCGCAGTTTATACCAGTCCCATTCAATTCTACAGATAAAAATAATTAAAGTTCGGACTGTCGTGTACAGAGATTATTCTTATACAAAAAGCGCGTTCCATTTGAGATTGGTATCACTTAAAATTCAAGTAGTATTTTACGTCTATTTTTATCACGATTACGTCATCTTTTTTTACCTTTAAAAAACAAAAAAGAATCTAGAATTGATCATGTCAATTTCGAGCATTTCTGGAAAGCATGGTGCTAACATGGATAATATTAAAGTACTCTGTGATGTGAAATGACCAGCCTTGGCTTAATGTATTAACATGCTTTGAATGCATTTGTATTTAGTCTTTTTTTTACCAAAACATGTTACTCATATACATACGTTTGTGATCACCCCACTATGAAGTGAATAAAAACTGTTTGAGAAATAGTTATATTGACATTTACTTCTCATAAACTTTCATTTAAAAGCAAGACACTATAAAAACTATAAGACTAATAAAACTGTGTAATAGTATACACGTATTGACTGGTTATGGTGTAATATTATACATGTATTGACTGGTTATGAGGGCAATAGCAAGTTTGTTGTCCCTGAGATATCAACTATTGCTCGAGGCCGGGGAATTTGGATTTCTTTGAAAATTCTGTTTTTCGGTATAGTAAACACTTTATGACTGGTTATGGGGATTATGACAGTAAATAATAAACTGTTTGCTTTGAAAGATCAGAGAATTAATAAATAAAGATGCATGACTTAATCTCGTTTTTATGTAAGATGTAGAAAACGGACAAAAATTCTTAACGTGGGGCATAATCTTGTACAGATTTAAAATATATTTCTTTATTATGAAGATCGTTTAATTTTTTGACAAGCTTATATATCTTAGAATTGCCTTAAATGTACCGAGCGACACACGATAGTCAAAAGGGAGCTCTATACAATATACATGTAACAGACTTGTTAGTCTGAGATTGATTACTTGAATGATAAACTAGAACAAATTAGTACGTTAAAACGATATACCGACGAGACGGCAACCAAACGACACAAATAACTAGAAGACATCTAGAGTGCAACATTGCAATATATGAAGCTCTACATCACACCGAATCAAACAACGTGAAACCAATAACAGGAATTTTCAACTAATGCGGAAATAATTGTTTACACTTTTTTTCATACAATTTTACAACAATTGCAGGAAATACTTGAACTTTGACGTTTGTTTGATTCAAACAAAGAAAACCACATGACAGAAAAACAATAGAAATCACGATATAGTACCTATAGACGGAAATATTAAATGTATGACAAAAATAGATACCAATAATAATACATAAAGGTCAAGTATTGAGTACAGATGTATTAACTTAAACTTTTAACAATAAAGAAACTGAAGCTTTAATTTCCTATCTGAAATAATGAAGAGCGTATTATGGTTGTAACATTCTTTTGTATGCCCACCTACGATAGAACAGGTTAGGGGGGGGCTTATATTTTCTGTTCTGTTAGTCCGTCCCATATTTGGTTAAGGTTTTGGTTTAGATAGTTTATCATGAAGGGCTGGTCCCATCAACATTAAATTATATTAAGGACAATTGTTCATTATAATGTGAACTTTTCATATTATATAGCAGATTACGGTTTTGACAACGATTACACGGTTTACAAATTGCGGGGCTTTCAAATAAAGGAAATATAAACCAGTAATAATTTAATTTTGGGAGCTTGAGTTAACATACATGCATACATAAATTAGTATAATATACACATAAAGATATTCATATAATACGATACAAAAGACAACACATACAAATATCAAACTAAACGAAGCGGGTCCAAATGGAATAATTGTAAAGTTTTTCGGTTTCCATCGGGCCGGGGTTCGAACTCACTACCCCTCTCCATTCTCGCAGAAAATAACAATCTTTAATTCTGAATTGACTGTTGGCGAATACAAGCCATGAAAGTTATCTTTATGGTTCCTATACATGGATTCTGGGTTTTTATAAAGAAAACTATCGATATACTAGGTCCACGTTTTGTTTCGTCAATTTCTTGAAGTATACACTACAAACCAGTACTGATTTTTACTCGACCAGTCTGAATTGGTCTGAATTTTCCTCGACATTACTCGACCCCAGTCTTAACCATACTTGACTGTACTGATTTGTACTTGACCCTTATCTTTGCCATTGAAAATAGTCTGGAACTATTACTCGACCAGTCTGAAACAGTCTTAACCCATTCTCGACCTGTACTCGTACTATTTTTTCAGTCTAAACCATACTCGACCAAAGGTCTGAACAATACTCGACCAGTCTGAACCATACTTGACCAAATAACCTCTACTTTTTCTAAATTTTAACTGTTAAAATAAATTTCTTTTTAACTGACATGACAACAGCCACAATAAAATAAAGATATATTATAAAAACAGATTTTTACATTCTTACATGATTCTCAGATTTATCAAATAGAGATAGTTAAATCAAATTATCTTATGTAATAATTTAATTATATTAATTTTAAAGTTTTACAGTTTTATTAAAAAAAGATTTCATTTTACCTAAAAACCACACCTATACTGAGGGTAATTAAACCTTATTAAGGTGCTTCTTGTTTGGCATGTGTTTTTTTTTATTTAATTTTCCTAAATTCCTAAATAAAAACTACATAGGTTTCATGGTTACATACAAAAATGTACAATAGTTATATAATTATCTTTTTAATGAGGTAACAACAGCCAACAAAATCACTGAAATTGTTTTACCTTATTTTAGAGATATATCTATTATTATAATTTGGGATATATTATATACAATATATATAAAAAAGGGATAAAAATTAAAGAAATTAATAAAATTGTTCTTCTGATTAGTGGTGAAGTATAAAGTAATACCTCCTGCTTGGGGCAAACTCATGATCACACCTGGTCAGAGAGTATTAAATTCTAAATAACATATATTTAAAATTGCAACATCCTGTGAAACTTAAATCACAAGGCCTTTTGAATTCACTAGATAAGTAATACACGAGTTTAAGAAAAATAGTGCTTTATTTTTACCTGTAAAACATAAATGTACTAAGGTAATTAAACCTTATTAAAGTGCTTCTTGTATGCCATGTCTTTAATTTTGACAAAACTTATTTAAATTTAATTGAAATAAATTTTTACTGTAACTTTGGAACACATTCCCTTTTTTTTAAAGTTTATCACAGGATTACTATGGAAGTTATATTATAATGATTATATTAAATTCTTGGTTTAACAAAAGAAAGGTTATCATGATTATATTAAATTCTTGGTTTAACAAAAGAAAGGTGTCATTTTTTAAATTTATCAAGTTGCTTTATATGCTACTTTATATATATTTTAATAAAAAAAATGTTCACTGCATTATTAACTAAACTCAACTGACACCATAAATCTCTACTAGGCTTAAGTAAATGGTGAAAATTGTCCAGTAACCATAAAATATATCTGAAACATTCAAAAATATTTGAATAACATTGAAAATAGTCACAATTCAGTTTTGAGATTATTTGATCAGCTTGTTTTATTTTTATTTTAAAGGTGATATATATGTATGTTTATAAGGGTTGATGAATATGGTGTTGAAGTAATATTATGTTTATTGTGAAATTTTGGTTTCAATGCTATATTGAATACATTTTTAATTTCAAATTGTTGTTCAAATTTCTAGCCAGGGGAAATAGCTGTTGTTAAAAACAGTTCCTAAATTGATGAAATACAAAAGATAGATACAAAAAATAGGTCTAGGTTGGTTAAGACTTGGTCGAGTATGGTTCAGACTAGGTCGAGCATGATTCAGACTAGGTCGAGTATGGTTCAGACTATGTCGAGCATGGTTCAGAGTAGGTCGAGCATGGTTCAGACGCGTTTAAAATGGTTAAGTACTGGTCGAGTACAAGTTCAGACTGTTAAGTATGGTTCAGACTACAGTCGAGTATTATTTAAAGTAAATTTCAGACCAATTCAGACTGGTCGAGTAAAAATCAGTACAGTCGAGTACAGATATAGGCCATTTCAGACTTTTACTGGTTTGTAGTGATATCAAACGATGATAATTGTAAACGACAAAGATAAACATATAGTAATGTAAAAAAGAAAGATATTGCTTAATTCATGAAAAAAAAAGAAAAAAAAAACAATTCAAAGTGCACGTGTTTTCTTCATACAAAATAAACATTAAGATAATCTTTTTTTAGTTTTCATTTTTTGACTTTTTTGAAATTCCATGAAGTAAGTAACCACTTTTTTTAAGAATCTGGTCGATTTAGAATTTCACATATTGGATAGAATTCTGTCAACTGTTGAAGACCTTTTGTCGAACTCTGAATGTCTTTTGTGTCGTTGGACTGATGTCTCATTTACGCATACCACTATTCTTCTTTTATTCATATAAAAATATAAAAAATAAATAAAACACTTTCATAGTTTTCATTTAAGAAAACATCCACATAGAGTATAATATTATGTCACAGTTAAAACCAAGTAGCCTCACTAGGAGTAGCTTCGTTGATTTCATAGATTGCAATACAGTGATTTGATAGCAATGTCAGTAGAATGTAGTTCTTTAACGGTGCTATCATTTCTGTATTACAGAATCTGGAGCTTTAGACCTCACAGTTGTTTTTATACCCTCATTAATCATTTTCTTTATAATAGCATGAAAAGTAAAAATTTGTTCTCAGTCGGTCCTCCTGAATTACACGCAGTTCATATTATTACTACAATATGGATAAATTTCTTGCACGTAAGTTGTATACGTATAAAAATTCAATTCTGGACCTTAAAAAAGTTTTTACATGTACAATGTAGTAAACTTTTTTGTTTGTTAGAGACTTATAAGACTTAAAATCAGTGTTTAAAGGATATTTGCCATCATGTTAAATCTACTTGTTTTCATGACAATGCTGCAAGTAAGTCATGTTCAAACAATTGCAGATAAACATTGAATTCCAACAAGGCGATAACTCATCCTTAACCATTCAAATCACATTTCTTCCCGCCAAAATATTTTTTTTCCGTTTTGCCTCAATTAATCTTCTAAAATGATGTATAGTTTAAGTATGATGCAATTGCGTCAAAAAATCCTGCAGAGTCCCTATATATTAATAAAAACGGTTTCAAGTTAACTAAGTTTGAATCTGATGCAACTTTTGGGTTTATAGTCATATCTGAAAACTGGCTGCAAGCGTAGTGGCTGCTAGCTTGATCCTGGTGTGCGAGGCATTAATACCTTAAAAATGAGATTACTAGCTTGTGTATGTTGAAATTGATCTTATTTTGTCATGTTTTCTAAAATCCTACCCATAAAATTCCAACCTATTTATGTTATACTTTTTTCATAATATTTAAAGCATGCAAAATCAGATATAATATAAAGTAATGTCTACTAAATCTGCTTATAAACCATTCGTGCAACAGTTACTTGAAAGCATAATCGAGTACACACACTATCGTTTGCTATAAATACGTATTATATCCAAGTGAAAATAATGCCATGATGCAGCTAAAAATACTTCCAATACTGTTGATTATGATTCATAAAACGTACGTTGATATTAAGCGTATATATCAATTATTTTCGTTCAATCTCGGCTTCCATGTCGTGCTACGGTTGGTACGGCATCAAATCGGGTATCTGCTATTAAAATTTCTCTTGTGCAAATGTAGAAGAAGAGATGCTGTGAATTTTTGTGTTCAAGATAATTTCAGAATTGATGGTTGTTTGTTATTTCATTTTCACTAAGCGTTGGTCATTTGACTTTCCCACAAGTATTGATTACAGCACGGTGTTGTCTGTTCACTTTTAAACGTATGCATCATAAATATCTAGCAAATAACACATCTTGTTGTGACTAACAAAAGATATCGATTAAAAAGATGGTCTGAATTATTCGGGTTATTTATATATATTGTGCATAAAACAGTGAAAAATAGTAATTACATGCTTTATTTAAAAACTGACACACTTGCATTTTCACTGATCGATGAAATGAGCTCGAGGCCAGCTCAACTGTCAGATGGGCACAAGGACCTTGCAAGGTACGCACCTATACCAATTAACTAGCTATTTGTTAGCGAAAAATACGTCATAATTGTGTCATTTGGACAGAGGATTCGTTCTGCATATGTCTGAAATATTTGTCACTGGAAGTTAAACAAGCAGTTTTATATTTGTATGATAATATACATTTTAATTTCTGGTAAATGATACAATCAAACTATTTTTTCAAATTGATATGCTACAATTAAAATGTTTCACAAGACGCAAAAAGGAACTGGTATCGCAGTAAGGTATTCTCGCAGTAACTACCGGTATGCTTTTTTGAGAACATGTAGTGGTATTCATGCTAGAAATAGGAATTTTGATGATCCATATTTCAAAAATGACAACATTGTTTCATAAGAGGAAAAAAGGATCGGCATGGCAGTAATTCCTCGTCTTTGAATATATATCATTATATTGACGAAAGCTATGAATATATGTCAATATACACTTTGTTTTATCAAAAATTACTCTGAACAAAAACACATTATCTATCCAAAATTTTCTAACATTACGAATGATAATTGCTATGAAGATGTTTCACAAGACGCAAAATGGATCGATATGGTGCTATATAATCCGTATTTCAGAAATGACAATATATTATACTTTGCTTTATCAAGTTTTATTCTGGACAAAAACAAATGATTTATAAATTTTCTTTCATCACGAAATCAGAATGTTAAATATGGACGTCTGTCTGTCCAACTGTCATTTGGTTATTTGTGTCGTTGGGCTGTCTGATAACACGACTTTGAAATATATATCTATGAAAAAACTCTCTCATTTTTATACCTTATTCTAAAATTTTGAATACAATTATTTCATTTCTCCTTTTTCTACCTCAATAAATGATGTCTTTGATCACCGCTTGTAAGATTTATATTTAGAAAATTTGTATAAAAGTTTCTTTTTTTTTTTCTCTCTTTTTTTTCCAAATATTTGATAAATATAAAAATAAGAAGATGTGGTACATATATGATTGCCAATGAGACAACTCTCCACAAGAGACTTAATGACGTAGAAGCTAGCAAGTATAGGTCACCGTACGGCCTTCAACATTGAGCAAAACCCATACCACATAGTCAGCTATAAAATGACAAATGTAAAACAATTCAAACAAATATGCAGATATTTGTTCATGTCAATCGCAATCCAGTTCTCATTATACAATAGTTATGATTTTATTTGTGAAACTGAAACTTTGACAAATAATTTTGTATTTGCTTTTTTATCCCAGTTAAAGGTCTAGCCTTTATTTATATAATTAGGTTCATTTAAGCAACATTTTTAAATATATATACAAATGATATTAATCTTCGATAATTGATAATCTGATAAATGCCGTAATGTAAATATGCATACCTACTTTGTAACACGGCTTCGTAAGTTTTTTAACTTACCGATTTAGCGCAAAATTCAATAAAAACAAATATTGTTTTCGTATGAAATGACCTTCCTAACCATTATGCAAACGAATATATATATCCTTTGCTCTGAAAAGGGGGGGGGGGATGGCACTTAATGTAATAATGTAATGAGTGGTAAGGATGAGCCACTGAAATAGTTCACTATTTCATGCTCCATATGAGAAATTCAGATAACATATATCAATAGGTTGAATTTATCACTTGCTTGATTATATCATAAGTCACTGTAAGTATCTGAATCAGGTGTCAGTATCTATTTTTGATGCAGTTAAATCCGACCATTTTGACATTTGCACCTAATTAACATTCAACGGTTTGTATACATGAAACATGATAACAATTATTTAAAGAAATTCCACAGTGTCAGCGTCTTTTAAGAGGGAACGGCAATGTAACTTTTTATCAGTTTTTCAATAATATAAATCTATCTCTGGCCATGGGGTGTCACTACATTTATCTGACCAAACTTGTTTATTGTATATTGAAAGTGAAATTTCTTCATACTGAAAGATATGAAAGGGCAAATAGTGGAAAGTATTTAAGATGTGACGAATTTATCAGAAAAGCAAGGTGTGATTATGACGATTGCAGGGGCGATTTCAAAAAGGGGGGAGGGGTTCCCAACCCAGGATAAAAAGGGCGGGGAGTTCCAACTCAAGGACCCCCCCTAGTGTTAAACCATTCAAGCAGGAAAACTAACGGTCTAATCTATATATGTCATTATAAAAATAAGAAGATGTGGTACGATTGCTAATTAGACAAATCTTCTAAAGACACAAAATAACACAACTATAGGTCATCGTACGGCCTTCGACAATGAGTAAAACCCAAACTGCATAGTTAGCTGTTAAAATCACTGAAATGACAAATGTAAAACAATTCAAAAAAGAAAACTGACAGCCTGATGTATGTGCAAAATAATGAACGAAAAACAAATATGATATACAGCAATAAACGACAACCACTGAATTACGGGCTCCTGACTTGGAACAAGTACATACAGAATGTGGCAGGGTTAAACAAGTTTGAAGGCGCGCCAACCCTCCCCTAACCTGGGATAGTGGTGTAACAGTACAACATAAGAACGAACTATAAAAATCAGTTGAAAATGGCTAAACTCGATAGATCGAAACAAAGCAAAAATACATCTTACAAAAACGCAGAGTGGACGTGGCAGGGTACCTATAAATCCCCACTACAAAAAGACACTAAGTACAGATCTGAGTGTACTCGCAGTTATTGACAGCTGTTCAAAGCCAATAATAACTAATAAAATCATGCATCTAAGACTATAATATCAAATAAGTTCACATCCAACATCTATATAATGGATTTAGTGTAAAGATTTATAATAAATGAATGTGCCTATTTAAATTAATATTTATTTTGATTTTAATTTACTGATAACCACTATACCAATGAAAACAGTACAGACTGATCTAATTATAGCGTTGAATTGGTAACCTTTTTAGAATAAGTTTAATAAAAGGAACGATAAGTTTACCCGGGACGTACATGTATCTTAATTTCCAGGCTCGGCAAACTACATGTACATCTCCGTAAAAACTAGGGTGTGCTTTCCGATTAAAATACAACCAAACTTCCAAACCAAATCTAAATATCTATGGAAGAGTTTAGTAAAGGTTTTAAAAAATTTGGTAACGAAATCCCTGACTTAATAATTTACCAGTTATAAATAGATTACGTTCATTTAAATCCGAAACGTCACAACAGACACGTGCATAGCGAACGAGTTGTGATGCATAAACACCGTAAGATGGTGCAGAAGGAACACCACCGTCCAAAAAAAAAAAGGAAAATTAACAATAAGGAACGAAAAATCGTCCCTTTTGTCGTGTATTTTTGTACTTTGGTTCAGCCGGGGGTCGATCTGGATGAAAGGCCTACATTTCAAAATTTAGTGGTTGCTTAATTATAAATCCCGCATGCACTCTATACGTCAGTAAGGATTTTATTTTCGGCTTGTAGAAGTCTAGGTGACCATGATATTTCTATTCTCTAATAAACACTATAGATGCACAATTCAAAGTCATTTAATTATTAATTTCAAGTCATACAACTTCAATTAATTTTCAAGTAAATCAAAGTAATGTAAGATTTATAGACATAATAATTTGAATCAGCATTACACACGACTCCACATATTGAGTAATTCATCGTGATATAAGTTTGACCGGAATTATGTACAAATGTCTTGATAAACCTGATAACCGGATGGTTACATATACCATATTTACCCCAGTACGTCGCAAAATCAACTAGTCAACGAGGGACTTATGGAATACTTTAAGGCAAAGCAGTTAGAATTATATCCCTTGGAGTTATTTGGGGGAGAAAGTGAAAACGTATTCACACCTACGGTGGGGGAAGTGTTACAATTTAGGACAAACCCCGCCATGAACAAGGGAACAGCTGTATTTGTTAGTGGATACTGGAGAAGAGGAAGATGCATAAATAGTATCAATAGTATGTCAAGAGGGGAATTATTTGTAATAGAAGATGACAACACAAAATACAAATTTGAACTCAACAGATATCAGCTTAGACCTTACAATTTTTTTAAACATATTCTCTGTGACAAATAAAATATATTTAAAAAATATGTTTTTTAAAATTAATGACCAACTATGTAATTAGATTGTGATACTAATTTCGGAATTTAAGAAATTATATAAAAAAAATAAGATGATGTGGTATGATTTTCAATTAGACAAATATCCACCAGAGTTGAAACAAAGGCAACCGTACGGCCTTCAACAATGATAAAAAAAACATACGGTAATGTTAAATATTTAAAGCCGCTACATGATTAAAAGCCACATGAAAAATGTAAAAATATTTGAACTAGAAAAGTAAAGGCCTTATTTAGTGTTAGTGCAGTAATTTATTATTTATTGATATTGGACATTGATTACAGAAGACCACAATAAATAGGTCGTTGTTTTGGTAATGCCTGGACGTCGACTAAAGGATCAAAATATTTGACGACGATTTGAGAATATGACGTCAGAATTGGACGTCGATTTGAGAATGTAGATTTTGACGTCGATTTGAGGAACGGACGTCGATTAGAGGCCGGACGTCGATCCGAGTCTAACATATATTGCATATTGCCTATGTTTTTGTTAATCTACAAGTCTACAAATCTACAAATCGTCTCCTCTCAGCTGGTGACATCAAAAAGGAAACCAAAGGAGGCGATAATAAGTGCTACTGCTAATAGATTCATAACTAATAAATTGCCGATATATTTTGATGCATGATAATCATCATTACTATAGCTGATAATTATATAAATAAGAAGATATATGGTATTATTGTCACTGAGAAAACTCTCCACAAGAGACCAAATGGAACAGAAATTAACAACTACAGGTCACCATACAGCCTTCAATAATAAGTAAAACCCATACCTTATAGTCATCTATAAAAGGCCCCGAAATTACAAATGTAAATCAAATCAAACGAGAAAACTAAATTATGAACTAAAAAATGAACCAACAACTAATATGATACACAGCATGAAATGCCAATCCCTGAATTACAGACTCCTGACTTGGGACAGGCAAAGACAGAATGTGGCGGGGTTACACTAGTTTGAAGGTTACAATAGCGCAATTATTCGTAATGCATATTCCGAAAGGTACCAGCGATGTTCCGTATTTTATTTCTCGAAGACTACACAAACTAGGAAAAAAAAACGAATGCCTCTTCTTCGTTCTAATTGATATAAAGTAGAATTTGAAATGATGTTCTGTGCAAAACATTTCTTTATATTTTGATATATCTTGCCTGTAATACTATTTTGTCATTGGAGAGTGTACATGTAGGTCTTGATGTCAGATCTTGGAAAGGTTGTATTAGATTTATGCAATGCGTCTAGACTCTGCATGGCCTGTATACCAGTGTATGATATATAGACACATGTCTTTGTTTTTTGTCGACTATTTTGTTATGAAGTAGGTCGTTTGTTTTCTAATTGAATTGTTACATGATTTTGAGGTCGGAACATTTTATATTGCCGACTATAAAGTGCGGGTTTACTTATTGTTGAAGGCCGGACGGTTGCATATAATAATTATTGTTTACATCCTCTTCATTTAAGCTTTGGTCGATTGTTGTCTCATTGGCAATCATACCACGTACATCTACTTATATTTATATAGTTTCAAAAAAACCGGTATAATCATAATAATAGAAAATGCGAGAATACCAATTTTATTCGTATTAACAAAGAAAACCATAAAGTCCTACAAATCTCTCTGAAAATAAAACAAAAACCGAAACAAACATACGTATTCTGATGATACATAAATTACAAAAGTTTAAGTTAAAGAAATATTTTAAATCTTATATATGTACCTGAACGTATCACTCCTTATGCTCCTGGTAGGTTTGTTGTCTTTACTTTTCTCACTACTTGAGTTTAGGGAGCTACCATTTGATTTTTATGGGGGGGGCTAGGATGAAAAATTGTGTCCTGCATTTTTTTTTTAGTTGTAATCTCTGTCCTGCCTTTTTATTTTTCACTCTATTCGGTCCTGCCATTTTTTTTTAAAGTTTATCCTGACTTTTTTTACCTAAATTGTCATCCTGACTTTTTTTTTTGCAAGTGTCTCATCCTGCCTTTTTTTTTTTACTCAAAACTCCTGTCCTGCCTATTTTTTTCAAATTTCATCCTAGCCCCCCCCCCCCCCCCCCCCTAAAAATCAAATGGTAGCTCCCTTACTACACAATATCCAAACACAATTTATGATTATCGTTCACAAATGTAAAATTAAGTGTCTAAATTATTCATAACGAACAACAGTACGGTTTACTGTGTGCCTGTATAATCTTGATAATTCCCCTTAACACTAAATGCTTGTCAATCACAGCATGATTTTACTACAGATCTCGGAAATAGTCGTCATCATCTCGTCTGCACATCTAACTTAATGTACGCGAAAAATTTCACATGATTTACAATGCTGCCATATGTTGTTGTGTATTTTAATGAATGTTGATGCCATCTACGACAAAAGAAGTGAAAGTGAAAAAAAGAACGAAATTGGCGACAGGTATGTTTTATACATGTACATGATTAACAAATATTTATAACTGTGGCTGTACAATGAATTTACGCTTGTTGAAATAAACGATGAAAAACCTAAGAATTAATTCAATGATCTTTAATCGTGTTCAAACATGCATCGATCTTAAAAGACATCGAAAAATTAGAAAAATTCAAATCCTTAAACGCTGTACGAGTATAAGACATGAAATTTTATCTTTTGTGATTTAGAACAAGTTAAAATGTATAGTCAATAATCATGATAATGGGTTAAGTGTACTAAATGCATGTTTTTAAGTGAACACGTGATCTATTTTCACTGCTCTTTGGTCGGGTCTAAGGGTCGGGTTGTTGTTGATACATTCCCCATTCCCACCCTCAATTTTAACAAAACTTATACATATAGTGTTAATATACTGTAACAGCAACATAATAATACACCATTATTCTTCTTTTTATGATACTAGTTATGCTAGTAATCAGGCATTCAGTAAGAATCAATTTTAATGCATATTTTCTCCGAGGAAAGGGGGTGAAATATTCTTGTTTACGTACTGATCACTGCAGTGGCGGATTTACTTGGAGTCAGAGGGGGCCACGTGCCCCTCCCCATCGCAAGGTCAAGGTCACCAGCAAACTTTGTATTGCTATTGAATCTACTTATCCACATCTAAGATATTATTTACAGCTTGATTTGACTTATAAACTTGTCGTTAATCAAACCCGCTCCAGTCGCGGATCCAGATCTTTTTCTAAAGGGGGGGGGGGGGCTGACTGACCTTCATTGAATCCCTATATAATCAACCAAATTTTTCCCATGAAAGACGGGGGCCGGGCCACCCAGAGCCCCGTGGATCCGCCTATGGCAGCTTCAACATGCGTTATTTATGACAGCTTATCGTTGGGTGTGTAAATATTGACACCTGTCTGAAATGTCTCCTTGCAAAAGCTTTTATGTAAACTACATGACGTACATGTTAATTTGAACAGCACGAATATTTCTATTGGTTTTTAAAACAATATTACAGATAAAGGATGTACTTAGGTGAAATTGAAAAAATCTAGAGTTTAAAAAGTTGATACTATAAGTCAGAAGGGAATTAGTAAAGGAACAAAATAAGCTAAAAATATTGATAGGTTAGAGAGCTCCTTTTCGAGATATCTAATCTTTAAAAAATGGCGGGAAAAGGCTGACTCTTACCTTATATTTAGTATTGGCATTATTTGGGTCTCAAATCGAAAGAAAAGAAATCTGGAGTCTGCTTAATGTTTGGTTAATGACGTTTTATGAGCTATTGAAGTCTTAAATGAAAAGAAAAATGGGTGTTATGGGGCAAAATATTTTACCCTGTATCGTATAAAAAAAACGAAGGAGTCAGAACATTTGACAAGAATTCCTCATTAAGATCATTTAACAGGTGAAATCTTCTTTCAGGAAGGAAATCATATATGCCAGTTGTTTATTGTTTATTGGAACACCCTTCAATAAAATGTAAAAGCAGTTTCCTAAACCCCGGCTAATTACCCACCAGGTCTGGGGGCATGCACCCAATATTAGTATCCTCATGGAAGTATTATCATTTATATTGACAGGAACTCCAACAAGTGGACTTCAATCGTTTATAGTGCGATGCCGCATTAACTATCTGTTAATTAACTCGACATGTCATATGAATGCATGGGTTTCGATCGATTTTTTGGAACCTCGTGACATTGTAATTACGGAACATACCGAAATAACCGGATGTGTACTTCATTGTCAAGGAAATGACATTTACTGACCATGTCATTAATGACATATATGTCAGTTTTTACGCAATATTTGCCTTAAAATAAATAAAAAGGAAGAAAAGAAATCCCCGCAACTATTTTCATAAAAAAAAAAAAGAATTACCCACAAGCCATAAACATTTCAGTTTAAGTTACAATCAGTTTAAAAGTTTTGTTTTATTCATGAAAGGGCCGTTGGCTTAACACGCATAACGGTTATATATACAGGCTTGAAAATCATAAAATTCTTATAAAAAGTATTAATCAGCAATTATCATTGCGCTTTACTCCTAACTTTGACAATGTTTTTTTAATTTAAGTGTTTATTGAAATAATTTCCCCCCCAAAAAAAAATTCAAAAGTTTATTCCAGTAGCGGCGGGAGCCGGGGGAGGTTAAAGGGTTTTGATCAGAAAAATATCAAATATTTACTATTATTTTAATTGTAGCATATCAATTTGAAAAAATAGTTTGATTGCATCATTTACCAGAAATTAAAATTTATATTATCATACAAATATAAAACTGCATGCTTGTTTAACTTCCAGTGACAAATATTTCAGACATATGCAGAACGAATCCTCTGTCAAAATGACACAATTATGACGTATTTTTCGCTAACAAATAGCTAGTTAATTGGTATATGTGCGTACCTTGCAAGGTTCTTATGCCCGTCTGACAGTTTTCAATTGACCTGGAGCTCATTTCATGGATCAGTGAAAATGCAAGTGTGTCAATTTTTAAATAAAGCATGTAATTACTATTTTTCACTGTTTTATGCACAATATATATAAATAACCCGAATAATTCAGACTATCTTTTTAATCGATATCTTTTGTTAATCACAACAAGATGTGTTAATTGCTAGATATTTATGATGCATACAATTAAAAGTGAACAGACAACACCGTGCTGTAATCAATACTCGTGGGAAAGTCAAATGACCAACGCTTAGTGAAAATGAAATAACAAACAACCATCAATTCTAAAATTATCTTGAACACAAAAATTCACAGCTGCAGACTCCTTCATCTCTTCTTCTACATTTGCACAAGAGAAATTTTAATAGCAGATACCCGATTTGATGCCGTACCAACCGTAGCACGACATGGGAGCCGAGATTGAACGAAAATAATTGATATATACGCTTAATATCAACGTACGTTTTATGAACCATAATCAACAGTATTGGAAGTATTTTTAGCTGCATCATGGCATTATTTTCACTTGGATATAATACGTATTTATAGCAAACGATAGTGTGTGTACTCGATTATGCTTTCAAGTAACTGTTGCACGAATGGTTTATAAGCAGATTTAGTAGATATTACTTTATATTATATCTGATTTTGCATGCTATAAATATTATGAAAAAAGTATAACATAAATAGGTTGGAATTTTATGGGTAGGATTTTAGAAAACATGACAAAATAAGATCAATTTCAACATACACAAGCTAGTAATCTCATTTTTAAGGTATTAATGCCTCGCACACCAGGATCAAGCTAGCAGCCACTACGCTTGCAGCCAGTTTTCAGATATGGCTATAAACCAAAAGTTGCATCAGATTCAAACTTAGTTAACTTGAAACCGTTTTTATTAATTTATGACTACTAAATTATCTGTTTTAAGGATACAATTAAGCAGTCAAAGACACTCTGATTAAATGAATTTCAAAATGTCAGTTCGTGTTCATTAATTTAACGACAATTCATTTAATAGTGTCTTTGACTGCTTCATTTTATATATAAAACACACGATTTAGGGGTTACTAGTATATTAATAAAAAAAAATTAAGTTAGAATGAATCTTATGCAATTTTTTTTTGGTTTATAGACATATCTGAAAAATGGCTGCTAGCGGAGTGGCTGGTCGTTCATACGTACATTATATTCGAATTTGAACGATCTTGGTCGAGCGGGTATTACTATATAATAGGGGCAATAAGTTTTTTTTATCCTTGTCTGTCTATACTTCCTTAAGAACGTCCCAAAATTGGTTTCCGTTCTCTAACATTAGTTTCCCTCAACCAAATGTTATGAAACTTATACACAATGCTTATTACCACAAAACACAGATCACGTTTGAATTTTGGTGGTGTCACTTTAACCGTTCTAGAGTTATGCCCCTTTACAAATGGAAAAATTGCTAATTGTTTTGTTTGCGTTCTCTAACTTTAGTTTGCCTCAACCAAACTTTATGGAACTTATACACAATGTTTATTACCACAAAACACAGACCAAGTTTGAATATTGGTGGCGTCACTTTTGCCGTTCTAGAGTAATGCCCCTTTCAAATGGAAAAAAATGTTTATTTTTTTGTTTCCGTTCTCTGACTTTAGTTTTCCTCAACCAAATGTTATGAAACTTATACACAATGCTTATTACTACAAAACACAGATCAAGTTTGAACTTTGGTGGCGTCATTTTTTACCGTTCTAGAGTTATGCCCTTTACAAATGGAAAAATTGCTGGATTTTTTGTTTCGGTTGTCTAACTTAAGTTTGCCTCAACTAAATGTTATGAAACGTATACACAATGCTAATTACCACAAAACTCAGAGCAAGTACATATTTGGGTAGCGTCATTTTTACAGTTCTTGAGTTGTGTCCCTTTATAACATTATATGCAAGCGGGGGCAGCATCTGTGTCCACTCCCATTTATTTAGTTTATTTTTTAGAATGCATTTCTTTAAGGTTTGATTTTTAGCTGAAAAAAACAAATTCGGTGACCTTATTTAATTTCTACTGTAACGTCACCACAACTTCTATACTCTATAACGCTATTATACCATACAGTGTCGTAAAAAAATCGTGAGCGTGAACTATTCCTAACTATTGCCAATTCTCAAGCGTAGTCAATTGATGAGGAAATAGACTTACTAGTTTTTAAGGACATTTCTGCTGCCAATACAAACACGCACATTGGCAAATATGTAAATATACTGCAAGTGAAAGAAAATTACTGTATAGACAGTAACTCCATCTTTTCTAAATTAGACAGGTTTCACATCTATTTTTAAATGTTTGTATTGTCCTAATATTATGAATCAAATATCGAGTTTGAAATTGTCCCGATTAACACAGTGTTGACAGAATGATTCTCATGATACATATTCTAAAACTGAACTTATAGTTCGCGCAAACCTCCTCAATATTTGTTGTATACTCAGATATCAGAATGTCTGTAAAGGTGCTCGTACTCTTTCTAAATGATATCAAAATTGCCCTATGCAGGTACAAACTTCTCATTTCATAGATATCAACGTCAGAATGACGATAACAGAAAGTATTGAGACATTCAATGCAGTTAACCCTGTAACGATATACATATAGCAGGCTTATTTATACGTAAGAGAGCTACCATTTGACTTTAATTGGGGGAAAAAGGGGGGAGGATGAAAAATGTTGTCCTGCATTTTTTTTTAATTGTAATCTCTGTCCTGCCTTTTTCTTTTTGTTTTCCCCTGTATTCGGTCCTGAGGTTTTTTTTCAAATTTCATCCCAGCCGCCCCCCTCCCCCCCCCCCCCCCCTTCCCCTAAAAATGAAATGGAAGCTTCCTTATAATATTAACGTAACGTCACACTGTCTGGTACATGTAGCAATCTTTTGTATCAACGATTTATCTATTTACAGGAAAGGAAAAGAACTTCTACGTTACCCAAGACATGATACATTTACAGGAAAGGAAAAGAAGACTTCTACTCAAGGCATGATATATTTACAGGAAAGGAAAAGAAGACTTCTACTCAAGGCATGATATATTTACAGGAAAGGAAAAGAAGACTTCAACTTAAGGCATGATCTATTACTGCTGTATAAAGACACCAAATAAAGGACAGAGCTTATTTTCTATTTAATCTGTATGGTTTGAATTATAATATTTGCTGTAAATGTTAAACAGTTGAAATTAAAACCACATTCTGCAAGATTATAAACTCACTTCAAATGTGTCAATTTTTTCATGGTCTCCCATAGGGTGCAATTTTTTTCAAACAGGCTGGGAAATTCACCAGATTAAATTGATTGATTGATTGATTTGTTGGTGTTTAACGCCACTTTCAACACTATTTATTGTGCTATTTCGTGGCGGTCATTTTATATTGATGGGGGAAGCCGGATTGCCCGAAGAAAACCACGAACTCTCGATAGGAAAACTGACAATCATGGGCCTAGTCAATTAAGATTGGAGTCGAGCGCACCTTGCACGAGCGGAATTCGAATTCATAATCTCAGCGTTGACTGGCTAGTGATACAGTAGTTGGACTACTTGTAGCACTTGGCCATCGAGGCCCGACAGATTAAAACATACGAGTTAATTTATAGCTATTCATAAATAAGGGGATCGGGTATGATTGTCAATGAGACAACTATTCCTCAAAGATCATTTTAAGTGGTTTTTAACAATTAATGTCAACCTTACGGCCTTCAACATGAGAAAAACCATACTGTTTAGTCGCCTATTAAAGGCCCCGATATACATGATTACAGTTACACAAGAGTTTGTGAGGAAATTAGCCCATTTCCTATACTGTATCATCTCTATCTCTGATGTTTGTTGTTTAATTTATCATTGTGAATGTTTCCCCAGCCAATGATTTCTTTCAATTGTGTTATCTGCTGCTGAAAATGTTTCACATTCACAACAGTGACTCTTTCTATTCTTACAGTATCTGTTAGACGACATATTTCTCGCTGTTGTATACAACAGAATGTGCAATCATTGTGCAATGCATGAGTATTTTCTTCAAGCCTGTGAACTTATTTTGGTTATCATCTCTGTTGGAATAATTCCCCAGTCTATAGATAACTATTTGGTTAAAATCTTTGTGAAGAAATTTCCCCAGTCTGAATGTTTTTTTTGGTTATCAACTGTGTAAGGAAATTTCCCCATTCTATTGATTTCGGTATCGTTCCCATCTTTTTTGGGAAATTTCCCCAGTCTATTGATTTATTTTTGATTATGAAATTTTAGTGATTTCGTTTTCGTTAACATCTTTTTGGGGAAATTTCCCCAGACTTTTGATTTCTTTTTGGTTATCAACTTTGTAGGGAAATTTCCCCAGACTTTTGATTTCTTTTTGGTTATCAACTTTGTAGGGAAATTTCCCCATTTTAGTGATTTCGTTTTCGTTATCATCTTTTTAGGGAAATTTCCCCATTCTATTGACTTCTTGTTGGTTATCATCTTTTTGGGGAGATTTCCCCATTCTATTGACTTCTTGTTGGTTATCGTCTTTTTGGGGAAATTTCCCCATTCTATTGATTTCTTGTTGGTTATCATCTTTTTGGGGAGATTTCCCCATTCTATTGACTTCTTGTTGGTTATCGTCTTTTTGGGGAAATTTCCCCATTCTATTGATTTCTTGTTGGTTATCATCTTTTTGGGGAAATTTCCCCATTCTATTGATTTCTTGTTGGTTATCATCTTTTTGGGGAGATTTCCCCATTCTATTGACTTCTTGTTGGTTATCGTCTTTTTGGGGAAATTTCCCCATTCTATTGATTTCTTGTTGGTTATCATCTTTTTGGGGAGATTTTATCATTCTATTGGTTTCTTTTTCGTTAACATCGTTTTAGGGAAATTTCCCCATTCTATTGATTTCTTGTTGGTTATCAACTTTTTGGGGAGATTTCCCCATTCTATTGACTTCTTGTTGGTTATCGTCTTTTTGGGGAAATTTCCCCATTCTATTGATTTCTTGTTGGTTATCATCTTTTTGGGGAGATTTCCCCATTCTATTGACTTCTTGTTGGTTGTCGTCTTTTTGGGGAAATTTTACCATTCTATTGATTTCTTTTTAGTTTTCATCGTTTTAGGGAAATTTCCCCATTCTATTGATTTGTTGTTGGTCATCATCTTTTTGGGGAAATTTCCCAAATTATTGATATCTGATTGGTTATCAACTTTATGGGGAAATTTCCCCAATACTTGTTAACAAATAATTTCTACGTTTCTTGTATATGTAAAGTAAAACGTGTTCATTTCTTGAGATTGTTCTCCTAGTTTTGTTGTGTAGGGCTATTTGATACCATTATCAAATATATTTGTTACAATCATGCCATTTAAATGTTTGTTGGAATATTTTGTTCACACAAATAGAAAACATTGAAAAAAGAGAATAAAATAGAAATTCTCTTTTTCAAATAGATTGCGTTTTAAGTAACTTCTACTAGTGTCACCTTAACTGATCATATTTACAGCACTAATCTAACAAGTATTATCAAAGTTATAGTATCATGCTATGTGGTCATTATCCTGTTAGCTATGCTGTAAACAAATGGTGGCTTTCTGCTGTTTTCTGCCCTTTGGTCGGGTTTTGGACACATTCCCAATTTCTATTCTCGATTTTGAATTTGTGAAGTTTATTTGAAACAGATCAGAGTCACATTTGAGATAAAAAAAAACAGAACTTCGTAACATTATTGATGAATTTTTTTACAAGTTTTATCAACCATTTGATAGAATACATGAAATCACTAATAAAAAATAGGCAATGCACAAGTTGTTTTACATATCAGTCAAGGTTTTAGATAAACATGTCCATAATATTTTTAAGACAATTTTGAAAAATGGTCTACTCACACACTTACACCGACACTGACTTTAAATTAGGGACCGGATAAAAATGTCCAATCATCTTGAATTAATGACCACGTAAAACTTGATTACAGTTATAAAAAAAAATGTATTTTTATATGAAAGTTTTTATTCGGAATTGTAGATAGAAACACCAAATGCTCTCATAAGTTTTGGATTATTTTAAGTAATGAATTTGTCATATTACATGTGGGTTTTTGGGTTTTTTTTTTATTATTATTTTATTGTCGCTGTTTGCAATCTTCAAAGGGAATACAGCGTTGCGATAGAATATACAATTGGCGAATTGATTGCTAGAAAGTATTCAGAACAAAACTAAAGTATTTTATTTCTTATAAAGCAAGAGTATATTTTATCAATGTAGATCTACAGTTCATAGAACTTATAGTGGACGTTTCGGTAATTCAAGTCTAGAATAAAAATGGCGGTAGTGTAAAATTCTACCAGATATTAATTGACAAAAGGAAAAATAACTGCACAAGGTTAAAACGAAATGCTAAAAGTAATAAGTAAATAAAAAAAAAGAAAGTTGCCAAAACAAATAAAAATGTTTGCCGAAATTTCCACATATAAAATTTTCCCAAACTAGACACAGATTTTTTTTTTCACTCAATTCGCCACTCTCCTTCCTTACAAAAGCATATGATATGTACATCAAAATAACATTTGACGACTCGCCTGGTGTTGAATTATAAAGTAGTAGTTCATCATATGGAATATTTCAATTTAATACCAAGGTATAACAATTAGTAAAGGAACGTTTTAAACTAAATAAATTCGTTTTCTTAGTGTTATCAGGGAATGTACGGAATTTTACAATGCATTTTCAACACAGATTTAAAATGCCGTACATTTGTGATACAACAGGATACAAAATATTATCATGTATATATATTTATATGGTATAGTTTACTCTATAACATTCTTTGCTTGTTACTGTTACTGATTAAGGTTCTACTAATTTACACAAAGTAGCAAATTATTCAAAATAAAAGTACTTAACAGTATAAAATTATGAATAAGAAATAATATAATATAAATGCATGTGGTCGTTGTACATATTGAGATGATCCCTTCTCAAAAAGGTTACCTGTAGGCATAGGCATAGGTGTAAGCGTCGGTATCGAATGGTTATCGAAAATGTCTACTAATCGTTTAAAAAATAAATATCAACCAAATTGGCATACTTGTTAAATTTGAAAACAAATTCCAAAAAGACTCTGAAAATTATATGAAATATAGAAATGAAACTAATTAATGTATTCGTTCATAAAAAAAAAACTATATTTTATGAATGCCGTAGATAATGATAAAAACTGTCAAAATATGTAGAGACATTTGAAGGATATGATTTCCACAACAAAACAGGAAATTGACATCGTAACATATAAATGACAAGCAAACACAAATGATATTGCTATCTGCTTAAATGATCATTTAAGCACAGCATTCAAAATCCTCTCCCAAGTTTGAATCTGAGAAAATCTATAACTTTGTCATATCGGAAATACACGTGATGTTAAATTGCACTATATACTGTCATAAATGATCAGTTTTAACTAGGTCTAAACAATCCAAACATAACTAAATCAACTGAGGGAGTTGGACCAAGATTTTTTTTAAATATCATGATCGATTGTAGCTGTCTACCTCACTCACATAATACATCTAAGTTTATGTACATGAATCATTTCTAATATGTAATAAAATTTGCTTAGATTGCTCCGATACTTAGAGGAGGGGGATAAAACAGATCCAAACAATTTTCGACTTATTTCAATGTTATCTACTGTGTCAAAGTTATTTGAGAAAACTGTCTATAAACCACTGTATTTTTTTTAACAACACACACATTTTTATACAATAGCATTCGGGATTAAGGGAAAAAATCTTTTTATATAGCATTCATTAAAATAATTGATAAACGATGAGAAGAATTGGACAATATCAATTGTACTGCTATTCTCTTTTTTAGATTTTAAGATAGCATTTGAGACTGTAAATCACAATATCCTTTTGTCAAATCTAAATCTTTAAAAATTGTGATGACCACTCTGTAAAATGATTGTATCCAACCTCTCACAGAGAATGCAAAATTTAAGTTAAGAACAACAGAATCCTAATATTCAACTTTTGAAGTCCCTCTCTAAATGAGCTTTCGTTATTCCTTGTCTATGCCAATGACTTACCATACAATATACAAAGTCGAAACTATATGCTGATAATACAACTTTGCATTCTTCATTTAAATCTATAACATATATTTAAATAAAGACTTAGAGAATTTTATTAAATGGCGTAAAGAAAATGATAAGATGATTAATTACATGAATGAAATCAAACTGTAATCCGTTATCGTGATGACATTTTTCGATGAATAATCTATTATTTTCTAAAAATACTGGCGTATTGCTTTAGATCAATCAAATAAAAACGGAAATAATTGTCCTTTCCTAGATTTGAATATTTCAAACAAAAACAACGACAGTACAAAAACACAACATAGAAAACCAAAGACTAAGCAACATGAACCCCACCAAAAAACTGGGATGACCATAGTTGCTCCGGAAGGGTAAGAAGATCATGCTCACCATGGAACCCGTCGTGTTGCTTTAAGAGGATCATTTTATTCATAGTCATTATCAAAACAGTATTAAAACTAAAATTTCTACATCAACTTTAATCCTAGTCATTGATATTGATGTCTGTAGTATAAAGAAGATTTAACGAAAATATGATAATACGTTTATGGAAATAAAGTCTTTGATATTGATGTCTGTAGTATTAAGAAGATTGAACGAAAATTCTATGATTTGTTTTTAGAAATCATATGATATAAAAGAATGAGATAACCCTGATTGAAATAAACAATAACATAAATGTATAATAATTAAAAAGGAAATAATCACTTACGAACGATTTCCTACAACAGGCGATGCATTAGGGTTCTGTGAAGAGATCGACAGGAAACTGTAGTATTCATGTTTATTTCGAGTTGATTATTTATGTACATGATCATACTACAAATTTTTGAACTATGACAAACGAAACTTATAATCTATCATATGTAATTTACTCTCTTTATTTTGAAACCTTAGTGTAAGAAAACAATTATGTACATAAGTGGATACGTATTTATTTATTTATTAATCCTTATGTGTGTTGCTATATTGTAAGAATGATAAGGACTTACCACGGACTCTCAATTTGATATTTGATACTTAGTGGATGCTGGAAAGAAATATAGCGTAAATTTTATATTTTTAATTTTACAATAGAAAAATATCAACGTACGTGTTTCTCTCGAAGTATACATGAAACGTATATTTTTTAATTCAACAGTCATATAAAAAGTGGTAACACAGGTATATTAGACGGTGTTATTTTTTGTTGGCTCATGTCAGCTATATTATGAACGTTCATTTATTGGTGAAAAAAATGTTTATAGATTTTAATGCATATCTTGACATAAAATATCACACAGTTCATTTTAAGTTTTGAAATACTCTCCAAACAATTGGAAGTTTTGAAATACTCTCCAAACAATTGGAAGTTTTGAAATACTCTCCAAACCATTCTCCTAACCTAGAGTAGAGGCGTAAAAGCACAAAATAGAAACAAACTTAAAAAAAATGTTGAAAAAGGCTGCATAAAGTATACTCGCCTATATTTGTGGTTGTTACTCCTTTTCTTGTGTAATTTGTATTGTGATATTCCACTGATCGTTTTTACCAAATCGTCACCTATTCCGCAAGTAGTCGTAATTGAAACAGCTATTCCTTGATATCCTTGATCTTCTCAAGCGGAACTGTGTTGACATCAGGGGTTAAATCTTACAATTCATGGTCTTTAAACTCTTTCCATATGGTTTGTTATAGAATATGACAACCATAATGCCTTTCTTGGAGTTATAAATCGGAAAACATTGAAAACTAGCCATAATCAGGTAGAATGGGAGTCATTTGATGGTTGCTACGTTTATGGCTTAAGCTAAAGTTCGGGTGGATTATTACATTGTTTTATCTTTATGATGCCAAATCTTTGATTGAGACGGTTAACTTTATCAACAACATCTCTATCCTCGGATCGATTATAAGAATACATGTATTAACCTCCAGGTGTCTTTTGCATTTGCATTTGTTTGTAAAATGGTGTTGGTGTTTGTGTATATTTACATCACGTTTTATTCATAAATAAAAATCCATGTAGGTGAAATGTTACCCTTTATATATGACATTTCATTAATAACAACTTGTCAATACACTTAAAGTCGAATATAATGTGTATACTTTATAAGATACAATGTTTGAGTCAATACATTGCAATATATTTATATAAAGTCACATTTAAAGTAATATTGACATGATGACTTTAACGCGATATACCAATAATGATACGTATACAAACTGTAATACTAGCAGTAATGATCAGCATATTTATAGAAGTACCTGTCCATTTCTGAAAAACTACTTACATTAAAATTAAACTGTGCATTATCGAGATTGTCGCAACAGCTGTTTTATCATCAGGACTTACGTTCTAATTGTAACTATAATTCGGAGGGAAAACATCTTTTTTCTAGTGTGAACATAAGCCAGTCGTACGAAAACTATGAACTGGACATTCATGAAAATTGAAAATGTACATAGTCTTATGTTAGAACTTGTCAGAAATTACGAAATAGTTATCAAAGGTACCAGGATTATAATTTAGTACGCCAGAAGCGCGTTTCGTCTACATAAGACTCATCAGTGACGCTCAGATTAAAATAGTTATAAAGCCAAATAGTACAAAGTTGAAGAGCATTGAGGACCCAAAATTCCAAAAAGTTGTGCCAAATACGGCTAAGGTAATTTATTCCTGGGATAAGAAAATCCTTAGTTTTTCGAAAAATTCAATGTTTTGTAACAGGAATATTTTTTAAAATGACCATATAATAGTTATTCAGCGCCTATTTAAGAAAGACGAAAAATATTCGGACTTGTAGCAAAATTATTTATGTCTAACTAAATTACTGCAGCTTCAATTACAGTGTTTAGACATGTACCCTTTTGGGGATTTTCAGAAAACAAATTTCTCGTGCATTTTGGTTTAATTTTGCTTTAAAAATGTGTACCTTGTAATTTTTTTAATTGTTTGCTTAATGTGTAATATTCTTGTTCATACTACATTGATATTTTGCAATTAAAATAGAAAAACTGTATACTTAAATATGATACAAGGTTTATGTTATTTTAATTACTGTATTGTAAAATATATTTCAGATAAGAGTGATATTGATTTATTAGTGTTTGTTTAGATTCTTGATAAATCGGTGCTACTGTGTAGCAGAATGTGTATATAGCTTTTGACTTCTTGATGTTTTATGGTTCTTCACACATTGAATTTTGTCTCTACAGTCATGTAGTTTGACATTTGAATGCCGTTAGTTGCATATTTTGGGAGTTTTGGCTCTTGAGAATGTTAATTGATGATTTTGGAAAAGTATAAATTTAGAAGTAATTTAAAATAAGCATCAGAGTTTCAAATTGTCTTATACAAGTTAGTCCATTGTTCAGTATAAGAAGGGAGATGATGATTATGTTTATATTGTTGAGTGAGATGAAATGGCTAAAATAAGGAAGAAATATTTTAGACCCTGATGCTGCTAAGACCAAAGAAGAAAGTTAGAATGAGCCTAAATAATATTGAAGGAAAATGTAGCCAAGTTATATCTACAATGAGACCAAATCCTATGGGATCAAGCGTATTTGAAAGATGCACAGACAACCTAATTCGAGGAGACAAAAACAAGACTTTTACATGCAGGTAATATCTGTATACTAGTCACCAGAGCCTTTTATGACCACTTCGAGTGGTCATCAGCTAGGCTACAAAGGAAATTTTGAATTTGACTACGATGCCGAGGAGCAGAGAACCATGTGTTGGAGAGAAAAATGGAGTTTTACTATGTGTTACTATGTGTCCTTATAACAGGAGATAGAGGAGGAATAAAAATGATCTGGAAAGCAGATGCCACCAACATGAGGCTGCAAAGTTATCTAAAGGAATCTGATGTTCAGCAGTTGTCGTTTGTTGATGTGGTTTATAAGTGTTTCTCGTTTCTCGTTTTTTATATAGATTAGACCGTTGATTTTCCCGTTTGAATGGTTTTACACATGTCATTTTTTTGCTTTATAGCTTGCTGTTCGGTGTGAGCCAATGTTCCGTGTTGAAGACGGTACTATGACCTATACTGGTTTAATTTTACAAATTACGACTTCGATGGAGAGTTGTCTCATTAGCATTCATACCACATCTTCTTATATCTACTTTCAAGTACTGCATTGTGCAAAATAATGCGGACCGTAAGCCACCCAGCTCAATTGAGGACTGACATGCAGAGTCAGTCCAATGAATGCGGTGAAATGAAGATCAATATGAACAGAGAAGATAAAAAAAACAGCGTCGACAAAATGTTCAAAAGCACTGGAACGCTCCGGGTTCCTTACCGACAGACAGAAACCCGCGGAGTTGACACAAAATACAACAATTCGTTGTTTTGACCAAAATCAAGGACTCCATTTTAACCTGGGACATAATCAACAACTAATATTTGTGGAAGTGTAACGCATATATCATTGCTTTACGTGTTGCCATTATGTTATGTAAAGCTTCCAGCTATCTAAGGTCCACTGGAGACAAGGCGAATTGTCCTGGACACCAAGGCCACTGTTCGATGAACCTAAACCATGGAAATCAAACGGTAATGAGGAATTGTATTGGGAATTTCTGATAGATCAGTTAGCCGAAAAAAAAGAGCTCGTAGTTTTATTGGACAGTAAACTGCAGATTGGGACAGCCATGCCTTAAGAGGATTAAGTCAGAAACAGTGAAGTTGTAAACTTGACAATAGAAAACTTGCGCGATCCAAGACCCATGGCGTCAAAGCATTACTCAATATTGATAAAGCAGATTTTAGTTAATATTTATTTCCAATAAAGAACAAATGCAGACGACTGGGAAAAATTTTCAACATATTTCTCATGGATTCAACTAGCAGATGCACTGTCAAATATAATTTTGCTTTCAAGGAGGCTGTTAGTGACTAGGATACACTTAATATAAAGTTGCTGTTTAGAAAAGTATGAATTATTCGAAATACTAAGGATTTTCTTATCCAAGGCATAATTAACCTTAGCCGTATTTAGCACAACTTTTTGGAATTTTGGGTCATCAATGCTCTTCAACTGTGTACTTGTTACGCTTTCTAACTATTTTGATCTGAGCGTCACTGTTGAGTCCTATGTAGACGAAATGCGCGTCTGTCGTATTGCATTATTAGCTTGATACCTTTGATACCTATATGTTATTAGACTTTGTTATTCAGCAGATTGCATACTTGACTATTTCTTAGGACATTGTGCAGATACATGTTTTGTTTTTTTCTAATATTTGTAAAGACAAAATTTATGTGGAAAATAATTCTTGTAAGTACATCCTAGATGCATAAACAAACAAACAAACAAACAAATATTTTATTGCTAATCACAGCGCCCACAAGAAGCAGAACTATCAATATTAATTTCTAGTACAGGGTACATAGTAAACCTCGAAGCCCTTAGGCTTCTTCATACAATGCACTTTATCCTTCACATCATAATTGATGCTAAGATAAGGTAACATTGTATATCATAATCCTGGGCTTACTCAGGTTAATAAGTGAACACTTTGTAGCTCCAATAAATGCAACTTCCAAATACTAGAAAAATAAGAAAATAAAATATATGTGATAAGTGGTTAGCGCTGACATGCAGCTCCAACAGAGAAGGTGTTTTTCGTTTATATATGAAATTCCTGTAATGTTGATCTCTATAATTTGTTATGGAAGATCACTAAACACTCCAAACAATGTGATCTCAAATGTTATCACAATTTGTGGAAAAACATCATATTTTATAGACCTACATGTATATATTTCAATTGTTTACATTGTGTTCAATCAGACATGAACCCGTATATAAGAATGCTATTTAAACCTACAGCCTATGCAAATATGTTGATTACAAATAAATACAGTACGCACATCGTGAAACCTTCTTTTCGAACTAGAAGGGGAACCAAAGGTGGCAAAAAAGTTATACGCCCGATTCGAACAGTTGTTAGTGTCCATAGAAAAATGAAGCAAAATCATGGCGTCTGTGTAGTAATTCAGTCATAAAATGTAACTCATACCAATACAGAAACAGGTCCGCAATAAGTGGTGCACAGTTAGTCCCCATGGGAATTCCGATAACCTGACTATATACGGAAACTCTATAGCGAACAAAAATGTTATCTAGTAAATATTCAAGAGCAGTTATAGTATCCAATTGACATTTATAAGCAAAAATTAAAGACAAGAATACTAAAATTATCCAATCCGAAAAGTTTTTATTATCAACAAAAAGAACATTATCAATATATCTGAATGTGAAATTAAATGATCTGACTTCCTTTCTTGTTGTTGGCAACTGTTTGAAGGAACTCCGACTCATTTGAATATAAGAAGAGGTTGTCAAGGAAGCCGAAGTTCATTCCCATGGGCATGCCGACAATGTGTTGGAAAATTCTTCCTTCTAATTAAAAAAACTGTAGGTTTCAATGTGGAGGGGGAATTTGAAGTAGGGTCAATGCCCAAAAAGGTAAATGATGTGTGCGTAGTGTTTGATTATATGGTAAAGGTATTTAATTGCTGTTAAATGTGATGGTATGAAATAGGTGAATGCAACGGTTAGTTGCTTTCTTTCATTAAATAAACTATATTTTGATTCAAAGAAAATATGTTTAGTCAATTGAACATTTTAGACAATACGTAGTTAAACACTTATTGACATGTTGTCAATGCTTTTAATTATTTTTTTTGAATGAAATGATATCAAAATATTTTTAAGTTGTTTCTTTTGTATGTGCTTTCATTATTGTCACAAGGATATCCTAATTGGATGATGAGGTGTTCGACGAACTTCCAATATGTGATGTATTGGACTGGTCTCCTGTCATAGAAAAATAGACTTGAAAATTGGTCTTTGCTGCTTCTCCGTTGAGAAAACTCATTTACTCATATAAGTTAGAAAATAGACTGGTCGGTCCTGAGTCTGAATTAAATTGTTGGTACGGGTAATTTGTCTTCCGTAAGACTGTTTGTTACCTTCATATAAATAAGGATAAATAATGAAATTTTGTTTTCAACAAAGATGATTCTCTTAACAATAACATGTTTTAGAAGTAAAAGTTGATAGCTAAACACAAAGCTTGAAAATCACGCAAGTTGCTGACGATACAACTCTTTTCCTAATATCGAAAGAAGAAATCCGAACAGCATTAAATCTACTAATGTATTCATTATCTTTAAATCTGAATTTGACGAATACGTAAGACAGTCTAGACAAACAATACACTACAATGTTTCAAAATTTAATTTAAAGAACAGAAATTTGTTTTTCTCCACAAAAAAAAAGCATTTTTATGATATTTTTAAGGAAACAGATACATTAACTATATAAATAAAATGTATTTTTAACAAACAAAAGCACAATATTATGTTAATATTCCCGGAGGCCTCCAAAACAATTGAAAAAACGAAAATAACAAAAATATCTAACTCCAAAGAAAATTTAAATCGGAAAGGCCTTTATAAAATTAAACAAAAGAAAAAATACATACAAGCAAAGTACATGAAACAGTTAACTATATAAAGCAGCATACATATTGAGAGAAAAAGCACATATGGATTCAATAGAAAAATAAATATATTTGATTCCGGTATTTCATTCTTTTTTTTTTTTTCAAGTTATATATAAACTTTTCTCTAATTCTTCGTTAATTTGTCCCTTTCTGCACCCAGAACGTGTCGTTCGTTTGATCTCGGTTATTCATTGGTTAAAATCCGATTATGACAAATGATAATTTTCTTGCTTTCCTCTGAATTTCCTATTGTGACGGCATGAAAAAATGCGACCATGCCTGATGACGTCATAAAGAAAAAACACACCTTTTTGCAATTCATTCGAAAAGAAAGAATAAGTTTGCCTGCATATTGTTTGAAAATCATTAGAGAAACAGATTCCACCACCAAATCTCGTGTAATACGATATTTATCCACTCTCGACAGTTAAATTTTAAATATTTAAAACGCTCGGCGAGCCTCGCGTTTTAAATTTGAAAATTTAACTGTCTCGAGTGGACAAATATCGTATCACACTCGATTCAGTGGTAGAATCTATATTAATCTGATAAATCGCTGTAAATACAAAGGTAAACAGAAGAACATACACATTATTCAATATTACAAAGGTACATATGATGAAAGAATAAACAATACAATGGAAATACATATGTATGTTTGCATGTTAAAAATGTGTAGTGTATATATAATGGAAGACCTTAAAATATGACAGTGGAGGGATTCTTAACGATTCTTTAAACAGAATGTAGTTCAGAGTTTTTGCAGAGGTTTCTACACTAGCGAACCAGGTTTGGGTAAACTGGTCTCCTGAAGTACTTGTAATTTAACAATTCGCTTAAGCCAATTTGCATAATAAAAGATTTGATATGTCCATATACTTGAAAATCCATATTCGTTTAGGGTGTTTTCTATGCTTTGTAGCCAAGTTGATCGGAAATTTGTTTCATGTGCCATTTGAGTCATTAATTTATTAAAAATTGAGCACAATTTTGTTTCTTTCCCGTTGAACAATTTTGTCCAATATAAAATCATTCTTTTCTTAATATCAATTAATAATGGATATCTGCCTAACTCGCCATAAATCATAGAGTTAGGTGTTGAAGACTTAACGTGGAGTATAAGTATACAAAATTTCAGATGAATTTTTTTCAAGCATATCGTTGTTACCAACTGTAGATTTTTTGTTTAAAAATTTTGATAATTCAATTGAATTTATCTAAAATCATTAAGTACCTTAGTATCGTTTTTTGTGAATTAATCCAAGTAACAAAACCAGATGATTTAAAGGTTAAAAAAATAAATCAGACTGATATATGAAGAAGATCCAATCTTGTCGACCTGAGCGAATAATACATGTAATGTAGATACAGTCAATTAAGTAGATAGATAATCAAGTGTTAGATCTTTCATATATTTAACTTTTTTGAAACATCGGGTCCTCAATGCTCTTCAACTTTGTACTTGTTTGGCTTTATAACTATTTTGATCTGAGCGTCACTGATAAGTCTTATGTAGACAAAACGCGCGTCTGGCGTATTGAATTATAATCCTGGTACCTTTGATAACTATAAACATTATTGCAGCTTGATTATATAGTATCCTCGTAAATATAGTCATCCATTCAAGAAACACAAAAAATGATGGGATATAAAACGAAACATTTTAATTAATCTTGCAGCAAGTTTTTGGAGATTATGAAGCATTTCAAGATTACAGTTGTATGTGGTAAGGTCTATACTGTACAACATTAGTCAACAAAGGGTATTATATAGATATTGTAAAAAGAAAAAGATATTCATGTCTAAAACTTAACGATCTTGATTATTATTATCAGCTTCAATAACTAGGTGTCTATGATAGACAATTGATCAATCAATTATGTCAGTGACTACTATGTAAAATGTTGATCAGTCTTTCTTCTTCATTATACGAATAAATAAGATTTGGATAATTATTTCATGGGACCCTACCCTACAACAAAACTATTAGTTAAATATCCCTTTGGTATCTCCCGCATCTCTTTTAATGATAATTGATAAACGTCTATAAATAAAATACAAACTGAATTATAATTGGTAAACAATTTCAATTCAATCGGGCATTAAATGATAATTGGTAACTAGCTACATTTATAAAAGGCTACAATCAAAACACATAACACATGATAAATACAAAACGACAACAATCAAATCACGAAAGAAATTATAATTTGAAAACAGCAACAATCAAATACTAAATAGTTATTGACAAAAAGCTCAAATCAGATGTTGAATGAAAATAACATCAAAGATGCATAAATACATTTTAAATTAATGACATGAGATATTTCAAATATATGGATATGCTTATGTTTTGTTATATCATTTTAATATTTACACGGACATATCTAAAACCAAACGTTACAGTTTCAATTCAACATATACTAAATCATTTGAAAATAACAATCAAGTCTTTGTTAACATCAACAGTAAATATTATATAAATATAAAACAAAACAAAGAAAATAATCATCAAATCATTTTTTGTCAAATTGCCATAGGAAAGTTAAAAAAAAGAAGTTTGTTGTCAAAAGCAGCAAATAATTTCAGGTAAAGATAAAGGAAATAATTAATAACCCCTATTTCCTGTAGAAAAAACACATGTTTTGGGAAAAGAACCGACATAGAATTATCGCACAATCATTCAACTGTTTATCAATAACAAATAAAAATCAATTTAATTGTATTTTTGTATTCTATCAAAAAAATAAATTAGAGGCAACTGTTGTTTTATATATGCTCAAATCTCACAAATCCATTTGATGACAAAATTATGATTAATAAAAAAAAAATCCAAAAGGAGCCAGACCGGGTGAATCTACTAAGTAACTTCCTTTGCATCTTTCATGCGATTCAAAACAGTTAGTCATATTGTCGAAATAAGACAAAGTTAGTAAGTTAACTGACATGAAGACTTTTATGGAATTTAAAGATCAAATATACCATGAACACATTTTGCTAGTTTGTTGTGGTATTGACACCTCGTATGAGTCAACCAATTGATTATGGTGACTGTATAACCCATGTAGTGTCGATTCAGATGTTCGTCTTCATAATTTTAAAAAGAAGATTGAGTGCGATTGTCGATGAGACAACTCTTCACAAAAAACCAAATGGCACAGAAATTAACAACTATTATTCACCGTACCGCCTTCAACAATGAGCAAATCACACACCGCATAGTCAGTTATAAAAGGACCCGAAATGACAAATGTTCAACAATTGAAAGGAGAAAAAAAAGAAAGCTGAAAGCCTAATTAATGTACCAAAAAATTAACCAAAAACAAATATGCACCACTGCAACAAACAACAATAACTGAATTACAAAATTAATATTATTACCAAAACAAACAATACTCAAGTTTACCAGGATCGTTTCTAAATTTCGATCATATGTTTTCTTCATAACTGTATTTGAGGAACTGATATTTTAGATTTAAAGTGACTTCATATCAACAATCTATAAATTAATACTAATTCTAACATGACGTTCTTCAAACGCTTTGAGTACACACCCGTGGTAAAATATGAATATATTGTTTGGGCTGTTCCAATCGTACTCCCGCGTCATATGCTTTTTTATGAATGAGCTACCCGACGTCATAGAACGATGACGTAAGAATATAAGCATTTTACGGGAAAATACACGCTTGTGAAACCGAAAATCATCACAACTAGGAAACATAAACAAACGATGCTAAAATGTGTTATTTAAGCCTTTTTTTGTATACATATAAGACATATAAGTACAATTATCATTTAGATTCATCCAAACCTATCTAAATATGTTATTGTAAATAGTTTAAGCATGTCATTTATTCAGTTTGCTCCGGTCTTTTACGTCAATTTAATAGTGCGTTTATTTATGGGAACGGCAAATAAAGCCTTCATCTAGAGCGCTTCGATCCAAAACAATTGCCGTATTTGTCCTATTAGAATCGAAATAATTCATGGGGGCTTGAATATATCATGATTTTACCACGGGTTGTCCCTTTATGCCGATATTTTACCCCTCGCTATCGCTCAGAGTAAAATATTTGTCATAAAGGGCCAACCCGGGGTAAAATCACGATATATTCAAGCCCACATGAATTATTTCTTAAATAATTACAAGCCTTATATCTTTGATGAGTGATACGAGGGAAAACAATATTTATTTTATCTTTTTTATACATTCCGACATTATTTGAAAACCATATTTAATTTATCGTTACATACATTTGTGTTGCTTAGTCTTTATAAAACTTCAATTTAAATGTATTCATGTTACTGTATAAGATAGGGTATAGTTCACTTCTTTTTTAGAAGTGGCTCTTTTTCTGTTTGGCGAATCTCTGATATAGTCTCGTCTGGTTCGAAAATTTCTTTTTGCTCTGTAAGCTCGAAAATATCTTCTGCATCAGAGTTATCTTGTTTAAGATTCCTCAAGTCAGTCAACGAAGATAACTCATCGGAACCTGACGAATTACAACATGTACAACTGAAATCACAAAAACTTTTTCGCAACAGCTGACAAATAAAACGACGACTACCATCAGTTATATTTTCTTTATAACAAAGGAATAAACAATCTCTATCATATCTTTTTTTTTCCCTTTTTAGAAATTTATTATATAATGATTCAATTTCTGAAACATGTTTCTCAATTTCCTCCGCTGGTTTCTTTTGTGAGAAAAACAAAAATAACTTAGGAGATATCAAAATTAATATCATAGAAAGTGTGTCATGCAATAACTTCATTTTGACAAATTTTCCTGTTTTTTGTAAGATTTGGAAAGAGACTACCATGAATATTGTAGTGAGGATAGTTTTAATGAATAACAGAAAGAACCTTTTGCGAGCAGGATAACAATTGTCTACTATATAATCAAACAGATTTTCATCAATACTGTCTTGATTGTTGCTTTTGAATTCGTAAGATTCATCTGCCTGTTCTTCAAACCATGGATGAAGAATAATAATGTTTTTCTCTCGAATATCAAATATGGTATTCAAAAGAACTGTATAAGATTCAAGAAACTCTAAGATATATGTGGCAATATACCCGAATGAAAATATAACAACTAAATACCATCCCCAAACATGCTCTGGTCCTGTAAAGCCAGCAATGACTGTATAGGCAAAAGATCGTTCTATGTAAACAAAAAAATAAGCATGTTCTCTTACAGTTAACGCATAGATTACCCACAAAAAGGTCATAAAGAACCATTCGCATGAAGAACAACTGTCTTTCGATTTGTTGCCACTTTTGGGTTGTGAGGTTTGTATCTCTGTGGCTCGAACTTTCTCAGAATCTATATTTTCATTCGATGAATTTATTTTGCTACTGGCTTGTTTGTGGTCATTTTCCCTATATTCAGCATGTGGCCTTTTACTACTGTCGGCTTGGTACTGTTCAATATCTACATTTTCTGAATGAGAGCGTGTAATTTCATCAGCTACATACATTTCAGTATAATTCATTTTAGAGATTATACTTTCTGTAATTGTCGCACTGCCATAACCTCTATTTTCAGTTTGCATGGTCTTTTCATGTTTTTTTTGGCAACAAGAATTTCGACATTTCAAAAATAATGGAAAAAATATAAACCATATTGCAGGCATTGAACAAAACAAAATGTTTATAAAAGCGTTCAAAACGAATAACAAGGTACCAATAAGTACATTATAAGACAGAAACAAAAGGATTTTACGGCATTTATCCAGCGAAACCTCTCCCCTTGTGTCCACCGAACAAAATGAGTATGTGAAAATAAAACGCCAAAACTGAAGAGAAAAAAGCATTGTGAAACGAAAAATCAACTTTTTACATGCATTCAACATCCATTGGTTTTGGGCTAAATTACCCTCAGTCTCCATTATGTCCTTCACAGGAATAAAGAATATATATTTGCTGCGGACACAGAATGAAGAGTACGAACACTTTCGGCAACCAGTATCTTTACCTAAGCAAATGATAAAATCATCATTTTCATTATAAAGAATATATATCCATACATTGCATACAAAATATGATATAATCGATATTGTAACAGGCAACCATGGGATATATTTAAAATATTGATATTCTGGAATTCCATATCTATAAATTTTTGGGAAGTTTACGTACTCGTTCTTTTCAAATAATTCGTTCTTAATATTAAGTAGTTTATATAAGTTGAGTCCTAATACAATTAAAGTGCAAAAAAAATAAAACCGAACAATAGGTGCATACTTTACTGCTTTATCTGTTCGTGATTCTATGTCATGCCACGGTGAGTAAAATATCTTTCGCATGATTCGAGTTAAGCCATACGGTTTCTGATATTGTTCCTTATTTTTGTAGTATTTATGCAGGTCAGTAGTTTTATTTGGCTGAACAATTTCTAACAGATGAATGATAAAAGGATGCATGTAAGCAAGTAATCCAAGGACGACAGTCAGCATTTTGGTTATGTCATATTTGCTTTGTTCTGTTACTTCAAAATCTCCATTCATTAACGAATCGATGGAAAAACAATCGTAATCATATCCAATCCATACAGTAAAAACAATCCAAATAGCTGTAGTTCCTATTAAGGTTTTATCATGAAACGAACGATGACACAGCAAAGAACCAGTCTCATTTTTTGTAATACTGGACCATAAATAGTTCACAATATACTCTGTTTCATTCTCATATTCAATTTCGTAGTTTAAATAACAGCTTGCTGATAACGACCAAGGAATGTCCATTATTTTTGTTCCGTCTTTAGTTATCGTAAAAGTAAGAGAATCGGAATCTATCGGTCGGGACAATTGCCCATACATCATTTCCTTTTTTAACCAAATCCATTCTTGTAGACCATTTCGATATGTCCCTTCCGGCAGATTTTCTTTCAGCTTTATTTCATCAGAACTGTTCCCTTTTAGATAGAGATAAATGACTGAAACCGTATTATCAGATCTGTAATCTTTAAATTTACTTCGAGCTTTGTCAGTATCAGATGAGGGAAAGTTAAAACCACAAGACCCATTCCTATCATCTGTCAAATTATCGGAGGAAGCATGTCGAATATTACTTACAGAAGTATGAAGTGGCACGGGCGCCGTTGATACGATTGACATGAAAAGATAAACGAAAAAGTACACTTGGTACATACTGTATATTCGTCACTACTGTGTTTCTGAAAAAAATAACTTCACTGTAGAATAGACACTCTTTTTATTATCGTGGTTCTGTCAATTGAATGGAAGTATAAGAACTCACTTCCTCAAAATAATAAATGGAATATACAGCTTCTAACAACAAATAATAACTCTCTGGTACAACATGTTTCTATGTTTTGAAGTCACTATTTACCTTTTTTGTATTATATTATCTTATTTTGAAATTAATTTGAGATTTTATTAAGGATGACAGATTCTTTGTTACTGTGAGCATTTATTGGTATTGCCTAGGAAATAATTTAAATGATTATCGTGTGTATTATCTTAACATTGGTTTATTTTTAGGGGGAATTTGGTATTGATGAAAGAGCATCAGTGGACAATGCTTTATCTTTTACTACATTGAAAAAAGAATGTGTATTTTTTTCGCCATGTGGTAAGATTAGTTACATATTAACATGTCCACGAATTCTTCTTTTGATCATACACAAAATTCAGTATTACATTTAAATCTAAATTTTATCATAATTCCACATAGACTTCCAGAAAAAAAAAATCAAAACCACAAATCATTGTTAACTCATAATAAATATGATTTGTATTAACAAATATGAATTTAATCGAGTAAGATGTGCAAATCAATATAAAAATAAAAAGATGTGATTGCAAATTCGACAACTGCAGCTGTCCACAGAGACCAAATGACGTAGACGTATATATTTACAAGTTAAAACTGTATTCAAGGATTTCAAAAATTAAGTCATCAGTTCGAAAGATATACGGTTACCGTCATGAAATGGGTATTCCATCTACTTTTCCATGATTATGGCATTTTCAAATGCGGATACCACCAAAATCATGTCAAAAATAATTCTACGTAGAATGTTACTGGTGAAGCAGATTCTGCCGACTCTTTTGAAGCACTTAAATTACCTCCCGATTTTAGCAGGATTTGTGTTCCTGAATTATTTTGTTTTTTGTGTAGTGTTTTATGGCATAACGACCGTCTATACTTCATTGGCATAAACAGGACCTATTATTCTTCAATATTTTACAGGGACATCATTTTTAAATGTAGAAGTGATCTATAGAACCCTCCATCATTAACTTAGATATCATGATTTTGTTTAGTGGTTCGGAAAAATTGAATTCATTTCATTGTGTCATCATTCGTCATATAAAATCAAGATACAACAAACTTTTGAATTTTTCCATCAAAAAATGAATTAATTTAAAAAAGAGATTCTTTATTCGTTATCCGGATTTTTTTCAAATAACATAGTACTATAACTCTGGTATGATAAAATTGAATGATAAACGATAATCGAACAAAACCAATGTTTAGTGGTTTCACATATTCTAATAAATTTTGATTAATTTAAAAAGAAAAATAAAGGATTCATATTTAATATTCAGAAGCATCAAAATTTAAAATTTTTTACAACAACCAAGTACATGTACCATAACTCTGGAACGATGAGATAAAAAAAAAATAACGAAAAGTCGGACTAAATATGTTTTCAGTAATAAAAAAAAAAACGCATTTATTTCGAATTAAGTAAGAAAAGGGCGGATCTTTATCTATCATTTGGAAAAGCAAAAGAGATAAGGACAGACGGCCGGACAGACGCACAGATAGATGAAAAAAAGTATTAAACGGTCATGAATATTCCTATATAACCCTGACTCTGTCGAGGGTTTGCAATTATATCATGTATCTTTTAATGAATAAACAGCTCCATTTTTGTACATGTAGTCCGAGACTACTTGTAGTTAAACTATTTAAATTTGCATATACTAGTCAACAAAAGAAACGATACACAACTCCTATTTATCATAAAAATGTACCTAACTAGTAGGAAAAACGGTTAAATTAGCTAATGAAAAACTTTCATTTACAAAGCAAATGCATATGATTAAAAGAATTTGATCAAATTGGAAAGTTAAAAAAAAAAGAGTTCAAAGAATTAACTTTCAAATATCTACACAGGTATTCATAATTTTAAGCAGACCAAGTTTAAATTTAAAATTTGTAGTTCTTATATAAATTATAGAATTTTTGGATGAAAATACGATTTTTGAAATAACAAAAAAACAAAAATCCGAGTATTTTTGTTAAATCATTGGTTTTTGTTCAGAAAATAATACTGTAAATATGAGACTTATTGACAATTTTTTATCTTGGTAGACTGTATGCAATTTCATTATATATAGAAAATACATTGCCTTATATCGTTTCTTTTGTTGACTAGTATCACGATAGGTATAGTGTCCGGCTAGGATCGTGTTTTTTCGAATGAATCGGTCCATTTTTTCGAGTGTAGATCGTTTTTTTACGAGTGATAAAACATGCGATAAGATCAATTAACTGCTATTTCGTAATTATAATAGCTTTTTATATGACTATACATCTTGTCTTGAACACTATAAATGTTTTGAGAAACAAAGGAGCACAATTTCCTTGTATTAAACCAAACAATTCAGTGTTAGTTATTGTTCGGGCTTTTTCAATAATAGAACGTCATTAAAAGGTTCAGCCGATGTGTACAGAATTATCTACCTGTAGTGTTATGGTCCACCTTAAGTGAAGGACAATATCATGTATTATCGCTTTTTTACGAACTTTTCCTTTGATCTTGCTGACTGATAAATTCCTTTCTCAGCGGAGTCGAGTGATATGAAGAATTATCGCTAGAAACTAAGGGGGCAATTGGCGTTGCAAATGAAATTGACATGAAATTGACAACGTCGTCATAGGTAAAATAGCGATAAACTGATTATCATTGGTCATCTCAAGCGAGAAAATCAATCTCGTTGAGATGATCAAGGATAATCTATAATTCCCAACAAATCACCAAAACATTTTAATGCAAATTTTCTGCAGGGGACTTTTAATCTTTTAAACTTCATTTCATGCTACTTTTGTTTTAACAGTTAATAATATTAAAAAAGGAATAAAAAACCTACTGGACAGCAGTTAAGAATCACAAAAATGTAATAAACAATATTCTATGAAATAAGACCTGGCCCCGCCCCTCAAAAACAAATTCAGCAGTTAAGAATCACAAAAATGTAATAAACAATATTCTATGAAATAAGACCTGGCCCCGCCCCTCAAAAACAAATTCATCAATTAAAGAAGACACATATCCGCCCCATTTAATAACCATTGACAATAAAATTTGTATTAAATTTCATATACAACTTACAATGAAAAGTATCGTTCATCAGCTTAACACACTATATGTATGTACGTCTTAATCCAAATTCTCCACAAGAGATCAAAATGACACAGAAATTAACAACTATAGGCAACGTCAACTCTGTGGTTTTGTTAGATGTATTTCTATTTGTATCCATTTAATGAGTAAGCCTTTTTCAACTGATTTTTGTAGTTCGTTCTTATGTTGTACTGTTTCACCACTGTCCTACGTTAGGGGAGGGTTGGGATCCCGCTAACCTGTTTTCCCCCGCCACGTTCTGTATGTAAGTGCCTGTCCCAAGTCAGGAGATTGTGGTTGTCGTTTGTTGATGCGTTTCATATTTTTTTTTTTTCGTTCATTTTTTCTACATACAATAGGCCGTTAGTTTTCTCGTTTGAATTGTTTTACATTTTTCATTTCGGGGCCTTTTATAACTGACTACGCGGTATGGGCTTTGCTCTTTGTTGTAGGCCGTACAGTGACCTATAGTTGTTAATTTCCGTGTCATTTAGTCTCTTGTGGAGAGTTGTCTCATTTGCAATCATACCACATCTTCTTTTTTATATTTAACTCCAATATTGTATATATATATATATATGGTAATATTATTACAAAGCACGAAAATTATGTGCAAACAAAATTAGGACAGGAATTTCTAGGGAAGGTAGTGATTTGGTCCAGTTTGAAAAGTTCAAAAGTTAGTATTTCTGAAGCTGTCAAACTGATTTACAGACCCCCTTAACATAAAATTAACCATATTTCAAGTTAGAGCCGATACATTTTTCTTTAATTTTGATAAATTTGTCCCCAAAGTATTTCACTACACTGTAAAAAAATCTTTTTTTGATAGACCAGGTGCGATTTTTTTTAATTTGCATTTTTGGCTAAAAAAAAATGCACTACGAAATATCTGTGAGCTCGGGTTATCTACAGCGCTGGATCACACATCTTCAGTGCTTGGCTTTTTATCCCCAGCACTTGACTTTTAATATGAAACTCTAGTCTATAAATCTAATTCGCTCGACTTAAAAAACACGAATTCTTATCTGTTAGAAACCACCCGGACCCAGTTTCTCAATGAGATACAGTTTCTCAATGAGATACTTTTACTCCTTCCAGCGGGGATTTAAATAATCTCTTATACACATTTTGATACATATTATAAAAATTTCTATTACTTTAAAAAAAAAAGTTTGGATGACATCTTTGGTGGGATTACTTGACTGGACTTATTTTTTTTTTAGAAATGTGTATTCTTTACTGTTATGTGACTTTTCGAAGTAAATATATATAATCGTATGGTTTTATTTATCTCAGGTATTTAAATTCTAAAAACAGAAAAAGCCTAAAAATATCAATAGTATGTACTTACTTGTTTAGTTAATCGTATCTATGCTGGAACTTATTTAAGCATGTAATGAATTATAGTGTATGTGATCGTGACAATTATTTCCTTTTTAGTGAAGTTAAGAGTTATGTGTACATTATTTCCTCTATATTGAAAGTTCAAGTGGGGGTATATATATATATTTTCTAGGTAATTACTCTTCTATTTAATGTATCCTTGTCAATCGTTTTATTGGCAAAAATCGTGGATAATGATACATAACCTGTTTTTGTTCATTTTCCTTTGGCTTTTTTTTCATTGCCTGTCAATAACAATAAATTTATGCAAATACATCGTCTGTCAGAGGCTTCATGTGAGTTTGTAAATAATCTCTTGTACACATTTTGATACATAAAACAAAAAATTTAAAAGAAAGAAAAATAAAAAAAAGAGGTATTCACAGAATATTCGGTAGTTACAACATAATGCATTTATCATATGTAACAAATACTTAAACAAAGCAAGATGGCATTGGCTTAAATTCATGTTCACAAATTTGACTCACTTTCCCATATTTGAATTATAATGTACTAAAACGTATTTACAAATTATAAAAAGTTTTAAAATAAACAATTTACAAGGGATGGTCTCGAAAAATATGTATCATCGTTTCTTGTGTATTTTAAAATAGACGCCAACTAATAATTATCGAGTTGACCACTGGAGACTGTGACGGTCATATAAGCAAAAATATAAATAGATAGCGAACTTGTGCAATTGAGTTTTCTGGGTCTGTTTAATTTCCTATTATAGGTTATAAATATATGTTAATAATCGTTTTACCTGTATGTGAATGAGTTTTGGTGGATCGATTTAGTCAATCAAATGATTTACCTTTGTTTCACTTTGAATGTTGACATTCCTTTCCTTTTAATAACTGAATACGCATTATTAATGCGTAATCCATCTCTATGTAAGGGGTTAAATTGAAGGTCACATGAATACAGATTCAATGAGGTCGAAGTGTTCACTTGCAAGTGTCAGAGGTTGAGAAAATATGAAAAAAGAATTAGACTAAAAGAATGGATGAGACAACAGACATGCAATATTATATCTTTTCAAGCAACACATTTTTCGGGCAATTCTATAGATAGAGAATTCACGGGAGAATTATATCATATTTACGAGTCCTATGTAGACGAAACGCCCGTCTGGCGTATTAAGTTATAAGCCTGGTACCTTTGGTAACTATTTAAAAAATTATTGATATTTAAAGAGATCTTTTATTACAGAATGACTACAGGAAACTTGGTATGATACACATGATGCTGCCTTCATCCTTGTTGTGAAAAGATGGTCAACAAGACAAAGAAAAATGCTCCAGTAATTTGTATTTTACAGCCATCATTTATATCTATATACACACACAAAATTCATAAAGGGTTTGGCAGAATCCTTTGTCACACATGTGATGGCTTCTGTCAGTGGTATGCATTTAAAAAAATAACACAAGTCAATTTATCAGTAATAAAAAGTAAAATCACAAAAATACTGAACTCCGAGGTAAATTCAAAACGGAAAGTCCCTAATAAAATGGCAAAATCAAATGATAAAATACATCAAAAGAATGGACAACAACCATTATATCCCTGACTTGGTACAGGCATTTTGAAATGTAGAAAATGGTGGATTGAACCTGGTTTTATAGCGCTAAAACTCTTACTTGTGTGACAAAATATAAAAAAAAAATGTTTTCTTAAGATACTTTTAATCTTGAAAAACCCGATTTTCAAGTTTCAAAACATTATCCATGAAGGTTTAATGTGTATATTAATGTCTAAAACTGTAACCAGAGATTATAAAATGTTAATTGCAAAGAAAAACAAAATAAATACTAGAATTGCAATTGCAAGCAATAGAGAATATCACATCCGTCTGCTAACTGCCTCTAAACTGCAGCCATTTTGAAAGTGTTATACAGTGAATCAATAGATATGATTGCCAAGACATATTTCTGCTTATTTTTAGAAAGTTTGCAGCATATTTCATTTTTTAATTTTTTGCTATTTTCTTAGTTACAGTCCATTTTAAAATTGTAGTGGTTGCGTCAAAACATGCGGGCACAGTGCTCTCCCATGGGCATTAAAGCACCATGGTGTCTTGGTGCTATATTTTCTACCATGGTGCTATCTTATATGATTTTATAATGAAATGTAATATAGAGGTCATGGTTCTATATTTTGGAGGGAAAACCAGTCCCGAGTTAATTACGATGGTGCTATTTGAAAATTTTTGGGAGAACGCAGATTTGCATGTCAACAGTTCTATTGAAAGTTTCATTAAGTAAAGAGCATTTGGAATATTTAGCATTTTTGCTAATTCCATTTGTAACAGTATAGACATTTCAAAAATTCCAAAGTCAGATCCCACATTGACACATAATAGATACTAGTAACATATCATAAACACTTCACTTAGTTTGACCTACCATGTTTTCTGAGTATGTTACTTTAATGGTATTCACATAGGACTTAATAGTAAACTTTACTCCTGTTTCATTGACAACAGCAGCAATTTTGATTTTTAATACTGTCTGCACATCTATGCAAAACAGACAAATATTATTCAATATATGTTATTATTAAACTGTAGTTGACATTATAAATTGTGAATTTGTAAATGTACCGTGCGCTGGAGGACTTTTTTGTACAATAAACTTGATTGGATTTGATCAAAACAGAATGGTGGATGTAAAAATTGCTTACTCTGTGACTCTTCAACTCAACATTATGAAAATGCCGAACAAATATTAATTCATTACTTTTAATAGGAGCCATGAACATTTGGAAGAAAATATCCTAGTACATGAACAATGAATCCTCAGAATGTTACAAATCTCAAACTATATCTGCAAGCTTGTAAAATGAGTTGTTTAATTTCAAATGTTCTCAAACATTTGACGAAAGTGTTTTCTATCCAAGGTATTCTGGAAGAACAGACACACAGTATCAAGAAGTTAATAGACATGCCTTTACCCTGTGGTGACCCAGAAAATTTTACTTGTTCAACGAGTGTTTTAAAATTTCAAACAACCAAGAATTGGCTACATTGTGGACGTGAAATACCTTACATTACTCAACATTATCAAGCTGCAAACTATATATCAAAATATTCCCTTAAAGAGAAGTGATGAAACTCTCCGCCCCAAGGTCAATTGGACAGGCTGAGTGACGGTCAATCCATGCATGGCCAATGTTTTTTTAAATTTGTTGGTTTACTGATCTGCCTACCCTTTTTTTTCTGTTTTTGGAAAGAAAACAATAATTGTTCCATAGTACATGAATGCCCCATTCGCACTATCATTTTCTATGTTCAGTGGACCGTGAAATTGGCGTCAAAACTCTAATTTGGCATTTAAATTCGAAAGATCATATCATAGTGAACACTACGTTTCAAGTTGATTTAGACTTCCACTTCGTCAAAAACTACCTTGACCAAAAGCCTTTACCTTAAACCTTGACCTTACGTTTTAACAGGAAGCGGGACAGACGGACGGACGGACGGACAAACGGACGCACAGACCGAAAAACATAATGTCCCTAGCTAGGTGGGGCGTTAAAATATTAACATTTTCATGCTTTTATATTCCTGTCAATTCTTATAAATTCATTATCCCTGTCAGAAATACAAAAAAAAAACATCCGCATAGGATATTTACCTGGAATTAAATGCATTATTTTACCATGTTAAATCATTCACAAAAATTATTCTAAAAAAGAATAATATTCTGAAAATAATCAGTCGTGTTTTAATGTTACTTAAAATAGACAATCAATTTAATTATTGGTACTTGAAATGTTGTTTGCAAAAAAATTTGCAAAACAAGGTAAACCTATTACAAAAGCCTACCGCTATTACCATCAATTACTTATCCTTTTTTTCATAATTCCATATTTTTTCATCTCATACATGTCATAAATGACTAGATGTGTCCAAAAACGATAGACTTCAAGTTAAAAGATATCCACACACAATTTGGAATTTTCTTGTTTCTTTTTCCTCATGACTATCAATAGAGGGGTTGTCTGACAAACGATGAAATCGATATCAATAGAGGGATTGCCTGCCAAAGGATGAAATCTTTGTGTTTTCTACATTATTTATTACATGGATGGTAAAAGTGTTCATAATGCGGGTCCAATAATCGAACAGAAGAGGAAAGGAGTTAATTCAGTGGTCAAAAACTTTTAAATAGAAAATGGGGGAGAAAGCTATATTACACAAAAGTATTAGGACAAGTGAAGTGTCTTCATACAGAACAGTTGAAACTCATTGATCACAAACTGGAAATCAGATTTTCTTAAATAATATACAAAAGAGGGGGGTTGAGTCTTTTGTACGTACAAAACAATCATATTTTCCGCATTGCTTCAATATTTAAAATTGTGTGGAGGTGAGAACCAAAGTCAGATTTGGTAGCTGACTTGGACTCTCATGTGGCGGTCCAGGCCAGGAGACTTGTAGTTGTAGTGATTGGGGGATTATTTCGCTCTGTCCTTGCTCTGGGCCTGACAAGTTCTACAATTTGCAGGTTTTGAAAATGTGGTAAGGGGTAACGGTAGGGTCTACAGATGGGTAACTCTGGGACCTCCTCCACCTCATCTTTTAGAGTGGAGGCCTACACCTGCCAACAGGTGCGGCACTAATAACTGGAGCATTGGTAATACAAGTATTTTCCCCGGTCACTCTCCATGGTAGGTGGTGGTGAAACAGTGTTTAACTACCATACCAGGGGTTTTATGACACTATGTCAACATAGGTCAGCTGATAGCTATTGTGTATAGGTAATCGGTAGTCACTTTTGCGCCTCAACAAAATTTTATAGAATACTCTGTAGCCAAAGTAATGCCACAAAATAAAAGTGTATATTCTAGTCATAAAAATGTAAATACAAGTTGGTGTAATAAAATGTATGTTAAATTTGAATAATTGTTATTTGTATAAGTGGTAAAGGTTATCGAAGAATAACAGAGGATGGAACGTCTACCCAACTGAGTATAGTATACAGAAAGTCTGTAGTATTTTAATATTGGTATCTGTGAATTAAAATATCAACAAGCAAAGAGAGACAACTCTAGATAAAATTAAAGAAAGGACTTCAACATAGTTTAGATAAAACATCAACAACTCTTGATCGTTGTTCTTCACCTCATTGTTATTCGTTCAGTATTATTTTACCCATGTAAGATTTGCTCTAAATGCTTTGGTTTCAGAGATATAAGCCAAAATCTACATTTTACCCTCATGTTCTATTTTTAGTTATGGCGGTCATCTTGGTTAGCGGGCTGTGTCATTGGACACATTTTTTAACTTAGATAACCCAATGATGATTGTGGCCAAGTTTGGGTAATTTTTGCCCAGTAGTTTCAGAGGAGAAGATTTGTGTAAAGGTCAACGACGGACGACAAACGCCAACTGGTGAGAAAAGCAGCTAACAATATTCAAGATAATAACCAAAAACTGACATCGACAAATGTACCGAAAACACAGAATTCACACCACAAACGAGAACAAATAACACAATATCCAACCGAAATTATAAAATAACCGTTGCATTTTAAATCTGCCAGCTATAATCTGTAGTTTCAATAACTAGACGTAATCAGTATCAAAAGTCTGGGTTCCCCCCTGATACTTCTTGACTCGGAAACAAATCATGTCGAAATGTGTTTTTTTTTCCACAAAGGTTTCATCAGCATCATAGTTTGCATTTTATTTACTCCTCTATTTTTGGATGTTTTTTTTATCAAAAAAGAAGCTTTGGACTCAGATATTTAAGGATTATGTAACCTTGTGTTCACTCAATGCCAAACATGATCAAACATATGGAAATGTTATAGAAAATCCACAGCCTTTCCCCTTGTACTGTGTGCTTGATAGATAAAAGATTATTGCATGCAGTGCTAGCACTGATTTCCTTTAAACAAGTTTATAAGTTAAGATATTGGTGAACACAAATTTAAATATGACCAATTCAAGTACACCTTCTAGGGTGCGCTAGACTTTCATGACTCAGCACGAGGTATTTTGGAATTTGAAGGTTGTTTATGACTTTTTACAAAAAAATAAACGCTAGCACATCATAGAACAACAATTGAGTAATCTATGTTTTGAATTTAAAAAAAAAAATTCTCTGTATTTAAGTCTGTGGATTTTCTACAAAAATCTTGGTTTTATTTGCCACAAAATACCACTTTTCTATTAAATGCAACAAAACAATGAATAATAATGATGTGCACGAAGTTTCCCCTTGGCATATGTAAAAAAACGCCTTTCTCTATTATTCATTATCTTTTCTGTTTTGATACTTTAGCAGTTTGAAAATTTCGTAATTCACATTGCTACAGAAGGGGTCATAAACGTTAATAAGGGATTATGAATGTATCAACTATTTGAAATTTATTTTGAAACATATTAACAAAAACAACCTTCAACTACATCTGGCAAAGTTTCCTGTTCCCTTTTTTTCGGAGATTTCAGGATAAAAATCTTAGTAATGACATATACGGAAAACTTTAGCTCATGAAATTTTGTTAGTAATCTTATAAAATCATATTTATCAATTTTGGAAAGAATAACAATTAACAAAATTTCCGGAAAACAATTCTCAGAGATATAATGATACAATTTTTGTTTTTTCCTAGAAAATCCAAATTTCCTGTCATTATCTAACACACTCAGGTTTGTAAAATTTCAAAAAGAGTAACATTTTAATAATCATGTTGTTACATAAATAACATAATTACTCAAATTTTGCAGTATCCAGGTATTAGCATGAAAATATGGATATTTTGTTATAAAAATTTGCTGTAAGAATTCATCTCTCTCATGCAAAGTTCTGATTCTTGACCTGGTTCTTCTTTAGACCATTTTTTATAGGCACTTAATTTTTTTAAATTATTTTTATATATTCTAATGTTTTGGCCTGGAGCATTACTGAAGATACGTTGGTGGTCGACATGCGCATCTGGTGTTCACATTAACATCAAATATGTTAACATGAAAACGGTCCGATTTAACAATAACAGTAAAATGAGTTGTTTTTATATCATCATTTAGTTTACTGTTGACAAACACTTACATATATATATATATATGTGTACATGTTATATGAATCAGGGACTTTCCGTCTTCAATATTCCTCGGAGTTCAGTAATTTGCTTATTTTCTTTTGCAGTAATATTTGTTTAGCACTGAAATATACTGACGGACTTTAAAAACACAGCACTAGATTATTCTGTTTTATTCCCATTTTCAAATAAGCAATTTTGTAAAACAAAAGTAAAAAAATAAGTTTTATTCCTTTTTTAATTGTTTAAAAAAACGTTTGTAGTTCAAAAAATGAACTGATGACGTCATTTTTAAAGTTCAAATCATGTGGTATGCACTGAAACCCTGGTTTTCACCTTTTCAAAGGATGTGTCGCCATCGAAGGCAATAACTGCCTGCAATCAACGCAAAATGATCGTCAGAAAAGTCAACCAATTCTGTTGGGCATGTTTTCAGTTCTGTTTTGCACCATTTGATTTTGTCTCTGTCCAATGCATAACAGTGTGTTTTAGCAATTTTAAAAGAAGTTTAAACTTTAGTGCCTCAAATGTTTTTCTGCATTCTATTCTTTGGCATTTCACTATATTGGAAACATTTTTGGCATGAATCTGTCTGCCATGGATTTGTCGACTTGATTAGCAGTTGACGTTGTGGCCGTAAAGATGTCTCCCAAATGACGTTGCATAATCAAATTGTAATGACGTTACGTTGTCACTACATATTGATCTGGTCATGAATGGTGATAGCCCGTCTGTGTGTTCTGTTGTTGAAAGGACAGTAAAATGAGTTTCTGATGAGTATTTTATGAAAACAGCACGTTCTCCTATACCTGCCGGCAATATTCTTATAGCTGATACAAATTTGCATTGATTAGTCTCGACAATATGGAGGTGCAACATCTGTTTAATGATTTAAGTGTGAGTATTGATTGAAAGAATTGTTTCACGAAATACAAATCCTTAAAAAATCCTTCATTGGTTTCAAATTTTTGTGTTATGAATATCGTGCGACTGTAATAACATAACCTCAGGTAAGTTAGGAATTGAAATTTTCTTACAATAAAGAACTCTGGTAAGAATGAATGATAGTTCTATGCCGATTAGTCATGATTTGGTAAAAACAAAACCACCAAAATGTGTGTTACATTTCTAAAGTCCGTCAGTATATAATGAGTCTATGTGTCTAATTTTAAATCAATCAGAGAATCACACTAGGCAACTCAATATTCATATAAAAATAAATCATTATACCATGTGTTTATAGATTACTACTATCTGTTACAAAATGTAACTGACATCAATTTTTTCTAAATAAATAATTTTGCCTTCTAGGCTGAAATCCAAGTTACAGAGCAGCATGTTACAATATAACCGCAGTTTGCAACAGAGGCCTACAACATGGAAAAAGTTGTACTACAATGTAGACATAAGACGTATAATTTATTCTCGGTACCATTAGCAATGTTTGGTAATAGTGTGCTGATACTTTAGACAATCAATAATAGTACCCGTGTTTCCGCAATTATTCATTAGGAACAAACAAGGGTTGGTTTACCTTTAAATCGTCAACTTTCCTTACAACACATTCTCTTCATCCGATGGTAGTTGATCCTACTTAAGTAACTTCTACAAGTGTCACCTTAATTGATCATATTTACACCACTAATTTAACAAGTATTATCAATGTCATAGTATCATGATATGCCCAAGATGGTTATTATCCTGTTAGCTATACTGTTAACAAACTAGTGGCTTCCAGCTGATTCTGTCCTTTGGTCACTTTTGTGTCTTTTTTTCGTATTCTCCATTTTTATTTATTCTCGATTTTATATTTGCTTAGACCAATCAGATTCACATTTTGAGATAAAAAAAAAACCAGAAACTTCATAACATTATTGATGACCATTTGATAGAATACATAAATAAAGGCAACAGTAGTATACCACTGTTCAACAGTCATAATTCAATTGAGAGAAAACAAATCCAGGTGACAAACTATTGTATTGATTGATTGTTGGTTGCTTAACGTCCAGTGGCAAATATTTCATGCATATTCAGGACGAGAACAAGTTAACAATAAATACAATAGATAGGTTCTGTAATAGGGGCTTCCGGGATTAAGGTCGGAGAAATTTAGACTGCCACGGGAAATGAGGGTATATTGGATAGGGACAGAAATTTAGCCTTGCAACAGGTCACCTACGGACCCCTCAAAGAGTTGTTGCAAGGGTTCTTAACGTGCAAAGAACGTGGCACTTTCTTTACACGAGACATCGGATTTAACGTCCCCATTCTGACCGGACGTGGCTGCAAATGTGTACATCCCGCACAGCCAAACGGACGCCCCACTTTAGCACGGGTTTTACTGCCGGTCGGAGGAAGACCAATGGTGACCATACTTCTATTCCCAAGTCACCCTTGGGGGGCCAAACTTTTATAAAAACTAAGGGAAACACATCAACTATAACAGGAGAACAGAAACACTGAAGTGCAACAAAAACAAAATTAATACAACATACAAAGAAACAAACTAGAAACAACTGTCATATTCATGACTTGGTAACGAACATTTAAAGAAACAATGGTGGGTCGAACCTGGTTTATTGATTAGCAAAACTTCACGCTTAATGGCAATGTTGTAAGTACCGCTAACATGACAACATTAAAAGATACCATAGGAACAGTCAAACTCATAGATTGAAAATAAACTGACAACACCATGGCTAAAAAATAAAAAGACAGACAGACAAATAATAGTACAGAAGACACAACATAGAAAACTAAAGACTAAGCAACACGAACCCTGCCAAAAACTGGGGTGATCTCAGGTGCTCCGGAAGGGTAAGCAGATCCTGCACCACATGTGGCACCTGCCGTGTTGCTTATGTTATTACAAATCCGGTAAATAGTCTAACTCGGTAGGTCACATTCGTAAAAAAGGAAGGGTATTGTAGTTACGACATAAGGAACATATCCGATATCATCTGTGAAACGGTTATTCCATAACGGTCAACCAACTCGTGATGGCGTCCGTAAAATTTACGAAGGGATGATTTCAACTTAACCATTTGGAACTCTTGGTTTAATAGCTTCATTGTGACTAGCAATCCTCTATCAAGGCAATCATGATAGGAAATACAAGCCCGGGTATATCGTATCAGTTCGGAGATATATACTGACAGGAATACAGTACAAATAGATGCAAGAACAGGCAAGAGAAATACATATAACAATACATTTCGACATGTTAACCACAGAAAAAAAACGAACTACTAAAATTAATTTACGGCAGTACACAAACAACAGCATAAAAGAATTATGAACTGTGCGTCATCTGGATGTCATAACGCACAAAAAGTGACGTCACAGGTAAAATTTTAAAAATCGGGATTAAGTTTTAATGGTGAATTTGAAGTTATTTTATAACAATTTTAAGAAAGTTTATATAGAATTGTGTTAGTAATTGTGTAAAAGAGGGGCGAAGCCCGGCTTTGATTACTAATAAAGTGGATGTAAATAATTTAGAAAGAGGTTTCATGGAGCACTTGGAAGACCGAGCAATAAACATTTGTTTGTTAGGACACTTATGTAGTTTAGATATCCAATACAGTGATGGCAGATCCATTTATTTTAAATAATTGTATTATCTAACTATATCGGTTTTTCTTTTAAATCAAACTGTAAAAAAAAACAAATAAATCATGTGCATATAATTGCTTTAAACAAAAAACTTATAAATGAACTAGGCGAATAACTATCTTTACTTCAACAAACGAATAGAAAATAAAAGATAGAATTAAAACTACAAACGATAAGACATAATACAATATCCAATCAGAATAACAAATTAAACATCATAACTAAATACATGAATGTCGGATGTACAAATGCCGATACAAGTATAGCAATATAGCAATGCGAATTCACACTCAGCAAAACAGTCATATTCAGGATAGGTCAAGTTAGGTACTTAAAAGACCAGACGACGTAGATGGTAAACCACGATCTTAGAAGTGGTAAAAATGTCTTTATGAAATCACTAATATAAAATATGCAATGGACATGTAGTTTTACCTGTCTATGTTTTAGACAAATGCCCATGTTGTTTTTATACATTTTCGAAAAGTTGTCTACTCACACTTACACCGACACCGATACCCACACAGACTACACCAATATAGGGACCGTATCAAAATGTCGAAACATCTTGGATGAATGACCTCGTAAAACTGTGTTGCAGTTATAAATGAAATGTATTTTTATATGAAAGGTTTTGTTATGAATCGTAGATGAAAACTTCGAATTCTCTCAATTTTTGGATTATTTTAAGTGATGAATTTATGATATTCAATGTTCTTTGGGTTATTTTTTCATTTTCTTTAAATGGAATACAACGTTGCGATTGGTTTTGTATTTTCGTTTTCTTTAAATTGTCGCCGTATGCAATCTTTAAATGGAATACAACGTTGCGAAAGTATAGAATAGGCAAATTGCTTGCTAGAAAGCATTCAGAACATAACTAAAGTATCTTATTTCTTATAAAAGCAAGCGTATATTAAATCAATGTATATCAACAGGTACTAGGACTTAGAGATAAATAAATCAAAAAATAAGACGAAGTTGGCACAAAGAGAATTTCCCAAAACTAGAGACAGATTTTTTTTTTTTTTTTTAGGATTCTTGATTTTAAACATATTTTATTCATTAAGATATGAAAAGGATTGAGCAACGGACACAGCATATAAAAGCTCTCTCCATATTACATGTACAAGGTATAAATCAAATATTAACAACTGTATTTAAAATAATGTAATATAGCGGAACATGAATGCTCAATTTTATGCTACTTATAATGAGCACACACAAGCAAGTATATGTTTACAGTGTAAATTACCAAATGTAAAGTATAATTAGGTATATAGGCAACTACTCATCATTTGCCTATACAAAGTCAAGAATATGACAGTTGTTATCCATTCGTTTGATATGTTTGAGCTTTTGATTTTACCATTTGATAAGGGACTTTTCGTGTTGCATTTTCCTCGGAGTTCAGTATTTTTGTGATTTTACCTTTTATTCAATTACCTTGAAACATGTTAATATCCTTTATAAATCATTAGCAATATATATGGTTTGGAAGAGACACTATAAGCTTGCTTAGTGGAATAAATGGATTAATGTTGAAGTAATTTTGAAAAAAGTCAAATAAAATAACACTGAATAAAACAAAAATTAAGAAAATTTCAAAGAAAACGTTGAGTGTCATTGATATATTTCTGAACAGATTCAAAAAATAGCAATATTCATATCATGTGAAAATAATCTGTTTCCAAAAAGTATTTGTTCAATATTCATTTCAACATTATCAACAATGGAATAAATGGAATCAAGTAGGATCTGTATTACATCGGTGTACTAAAAGCAATTAAAAAACAAATGTTGGTTATCCTCAAATATTTTTTTTCTCAATTCTCTACTCCCTCTTCTTACAAAAGATTACATTTGTATGATATGTATATCAAAGTTATATTTGACGACTCGCCCGGAGTTGAATTGACAAGTGGAAGTTCTTCGTATGGAATATTTCAATTTTATACCAAGGTATAACAATTAGTAAAGGAACATTTTATACGAAATAAATTCATTTTCTTGGTGTTATCAGGGAATGTACGGAATTTTACAATGCATTTTCAACACAGATTTAAAATTCCGTACATTCATGATACAACAGAAAAACACATAATATCTACTATATATGTATACGGTATATTTCACTCTATAACATTCTTAGCTCGTTCCTGTTTCTGATTAAGGTTCTACTAATTTACACAACGCCACTTTTTTTTTAAAGTACTATTTTACAACCAATCAGTTCTCAGCTACTAAACAGAGCTAATACAGTAGCCGATTATTCAAAATAAAAGTTTTAAACAGTTTCAAATTGTAAATAAGAAAAGAATATATAATATGAATGCATTTGGTCGTTGTATATACTGAGATGACCCCTTCTTAAAAAAATTACTTGTAGGCAAAGGCATAGGTTAAAGCGTCGATATCGAATATTTTCGAAAATGTCTACTAATTGTTTAAATAATCATCAATAATACATCATTCTAGAGAGATTTGTTTTCACTAAAAAAAAAAAGACCCTGATTTTTTTTAAATATAGTAATGAAACTAGTAAATGTATTCGTTCATCAAAAGAACAAAATTTCATGAATGCCGTAGATAATGATAAAACCGTAAAGTCATGTAAAGGCATTTGACGGAATTAATTTCCAGAACAAAACCGGAAATTGACATCTAAACACATGAAGGAAAAACAAACACAAATGATATCGCTATCGTTTTGAATATAATGAAATTTGATGCGACTGTCATACAAGTGAGAAGTTTAACGCTATAAAACCAGGTTCAATCCACCCTTCTACATTTAAAAGACATGTTCTAAGTCAGGAATATGACAGTTGTTGTTCATTTGTTTGATGTGTTTGGTTTTGCATTTGATTAGGGACTTTCTGTTTGGAATTTTCCTCGGAGTTCCGTTGTTTTGTGATTTTACTTCTTAAATGATCATTTCAGCACAGAAGTTAAGGAGTTTTCCAAAATCCTCACACAAGTTTTCATATCGAAAATAAACCTTGATGTTAAATTGCATTATACACTGTCACAAATGATCAGTTTACACAAAGTGTAAAAAATCCAAACATAACTAAATCAACTCATGGAATTGGACAAAGATTTTTTTAAATATCAAGTTCGATTGTAGCAGTAGCCCTTACTCCTTTACTCACATTATAAAGAACAGTTTATGTACAGTAATCATTTCTAAAACATAACACAATTTGCTCATATTGCTCCCATCTTTAGAGAAGAGGGACAAAACATATTCAAATTATTTTCCACCCATTTCAATGTTATCCACTGTGTCCAAAAGAGTGACGAAAGATACCAGAGGGACAGTCAAACTCATAGACAGAAGTTATTTGAGAAAACTATCTATAAACAACTTTATTTTTTAACAACACAACTCAAATCATCTATACAATATCAGTCAGGATTTAGGAAAAAAATCACTTTATAGAGCACTTATTAAAATAATTGATAAATGGTGAGAAGAATTGGACAATATACATTTTACTGCTTTTCTCTTTTAAGATTTTAAGAAAGTATTTGAGACTGTAAATCATAACATCCTTTTGTCAAATCTAAATCATTCTATAAAAAATATGATGACCACTCTGTAAAATGGATGTATCCAACCTCTAACAGAGAATGCAAAATTAAAGTTAAAAACAACAGAATCTGAATATACAACTTTTGAAGTCCCTCTCTACATGATTTATCATCATTCCTTGTCTATGCCAATGACTTACCACACAATATACAAAGTCGGAACTATATACTGATGATACAACTTTGCATACTTCATCTAAATCTATAACATATTTTTAAATAAAGGCTAAGAGAATTGTATTAAATGGCGTAAAAAAATGATATTATGATTAATAACATGAATGAAATCAAACTGTAATCCGTTATCGTGATGATTTTTTTTCGTTGAATAATCAATATTTTTTTTAAATATACTGCCGTATTGCTGTAGATAAATCAAATATAAACGGTAATAACTGTCCTTTCCTAAATTTAAACATTTCCTAAAAAAACAAACAACAGTACAAAAAACACAACAACGAAAACCAAAGATTGAGCAACACGAACCCCACCACAAAACTCGGGGTTATCCTTGGTGCTCCGGAAGGGTTAAATACGTCAAACGTAACTTGTAATTTGTCATATGCAATTTATTATCTTGTATTGGAAACCTTACTGTAAGGGAAAAATTATATACACAAGTTCACACGTATTTTTGGGTGTTATTTATTGTTAATTCATTAACCATTTTGTCTGTTCCTATATTTTAAGAAATAAAAATGACTTGCCAGTCACTTTTGTATTTTATATTTAATGCTTAGTGGATGCTTGAAAGCAATATAGCGTAAAGTTTCCATTTGTAATGGTACGGAGAATACCGATGTACGTGTTTCTGAAGAAATATACATGAAACGTAAACATCTTACTACAACTACATACGTTATAAAAAGTGGTAAAACACGTAGAACAGACGGTGCTATTTTGTGTGGGCCGAGTCAGCTAGATTATAGACGATCATTTAATGGTAAAAACATATCAATCAATTTTATTACAAATTCTGAGGGATATACTTTCTCACTGGCTAATTACATTCTTTGTTTACAATCATGAGAATTAGACTACTAAACGAACAGCAATTCATTAGTTGGTCCTTTAAACAAAACCAATTGTACATGTATATGAAATGTAACATCACAAAATTTATAACGACCATAGACAAAATCCGCGTCTAGTACTGCTTCTCTTTTCCAAAATACAGTCACACCTTTGTGAGTCTAACGATAGGAAAGCATGATTTTATTTGAACATGTTAATATAAATAAGACAATGTGGTATTGGTGCCAATCAGACAACTCTCAATTTTAGTCACAATGTATAAACAGTTGACAATTATAAGTCAAAGTACGGCCTTCAACACGGAGCCTTTGGATAACACAAAACAGCAAGCTATTGAGGACCCCAAAATGATTAGTGTAAATCAATTCAAAGTCATTTTGAGTACATTTTTTCTGGTTTTTAGCATTATTTTAAAGATAGTGCAATTGTTTTGTTTTTGTAGGCGTTTTGTTTTTTGTATTTGTCATCTATTATTTTAGAAAAAATAAGATATATAAGCTATACACTAGAGACCAAATGACCTAGATGTATGGACATAAAGGTAACCGCACGTCCTCCAACAATAAACAAAACATATACAGTAGTCCGTTATAAAAAAAAGGTCCCGAATTGGCAAAATCGAAAACAGAAAACAAATCAAACCAGAAAACAAACGGCATGGTTTATCTACACAATAATAAACGAAACCAAAAATTAGATAAACAGCAACCAACGACAACCAATGATTACTTTCACCCGACTCAAGGAGTTAAGTTGCTGTCAGAGCCAAACCCTTTCACTTACCTTGAAGAGATGTGTAAAAGCGCAACCTAGTAAAACAACTGTAAAAATAAGTTGATAAGGGCTGAACAAAGTACCTATCTTAGTATAATCGCAGGTATTTGTGGTTGTAAGTGCTTTTCTTGTGTAATTTGAATTGCGATATTCCACTGATAGATTTTACCAGCTTCGTCCCCAATCCCGCATGTAGTCGCGATTGCTATTCCTTGATTGCCCATATGTCCTTTCATATCTTTAGAACTCCCAAGCTGAACTGTAGGTGTTCAATCTTGCAACTCGTGGTCAATAAACCCTTTCCAGATGGTTTGTTATAAAATATGACGTAATGTGTCTTCTTTGAGTAAAACAATCGGACAACAACGAAAACTGGCCAAAATCAGTTAGGGGTTGGAGTCATTTCATGGCTCCCTATTAACGGTATATGCTGTAGTTGGGTTAGTTAATAATATTGTTGCATGTTTATGAGTTGTCTTTTGGGGACCATATCATGCCAACTCGTCGATTTAGACGGTTTACCTTATCAACAACAGTTGAGTGAACACAAACGCTCAGATCGATTATAGGAGAATTTACATGTATGATGATGAAAACTGTATATTACCTTCTAGATGTAATTTGCATTTGCATTTGTTTGTGCCAATGTGATGCTGTCTCATTGGTGTATAATAACATCACGTTTAATTCATAAATAAAAATCAATGTAGGTGAAACATTATTCCCTATATGTATCACATGTTATTAATAATTACTTCTCAACAAACTTAAACCCGGATATCATCTTTAAGTGTATAATTTATAAGATGCAATGATTGAGTCAATAAATTTATGTAAATTCACAATTAAAGTAATCTTTACATGATGACTACAACGCGATATACCAATAATGATACGTATACAATCTGTAATACTAGCAGTAGTGATCAGCATATTTATGCTGAACTTGGCAATAAACCTGACATTAAGAAAAACACCTGTCCATTTTTGAAACCTACTTGGATAAAAATTGTACTGTGCGTTATTGCGATTGTCACAACAGCTGTTTTATCATCAGGATTTACGTTTTCTGTTCTGAATTCTAATTGTTACTTTAATTCGGATGGGAAATATCTGTTTTCTGCAGTTAACATAAGCCAGTCTTACGAAAACTGTGAACCGGACATTCATGGAAATCGAAAATGTACACAGTCTTATGATAGAACGGTTCCAAACTTGAATTTCCGTGTTGAATCCGTAGGTACCAGGTGTCCTGTCGACTATCATGCGAATGGCAGAGCTTGTTATCTGATACTTCACGAAAAGAAAAACATGGTTTCAAGCAAGATATTTCTGCCGAAGCCACCGATCCGATCTGATAAGTTTTCATAGTAAAACTGAAAATGATACGCCTCCGAATGGCCAATTAAAAGCCGAACCTTATTGGACAGGATTGAACGAAATTGATCATAAAGGTAAATTTAGATGGAGCGATGGGACGCCTCTTGATTATACAAATTGGAACTTATACGAACCGAACCACTGGAACAATTTTGAACATTGTGTGGAAATGTCGCACAAAAATAGAAAATGGAATGATGCTAACTGCTATGTTACTCAAAGTTTTATTTGTAAATTGAGTCTTACTCACAAATGTGGAATCGAGAATTGGTATCTACACAATGGACCGTGTTACCTGTTAAATCCGTCTGATGGATACTACGCTTCAATTCGTTGCCATGGACTGCTGCTCATCAATTATGTCTACGAACGGGTGCAGATTTAATCAACATTGGTTCGGATAATGAATTATCATTTGTTCTGAGTCAAGCTTTTCGATTATCTACGTCAGTCAAATTGATAGGTCTAATTGATTTCGCGGGCGAATATAAATGGCTTGATTGAACTGTTTCAGAAAATCTAACGTGGGCAAAGAACAACAAAACAATGATCAACATTATTGTGTCTACTTTGGAAGACTTGGTAATATTTATGATGCAGACTGTGCAACAATGAATGGGTACATTTGTGAGAAAGTTTTGTGAATTTAATTTCATAAATGTTTAAGGTTGCATTTTGTAAATTCAGCTGTTTCTCAAACCACGCTTCTTTTGGGGAGATATAGAATATTCATAGATAATTAATTTTGTTTACATACTGGTTCCCAGTTATGATCTCTATATTTCATCTCATAGAGACATAACTTGGGAATGTTACCAGTAAATATACATATGCATATTGTTTATATTGAAATCTGTGGTAAACCTACTGTTAAGGTAGGGGTAGTTAAGAAATTTAGTGTTAGTTTAAACTCTTTGAAGTTCGGGGCATATAAACGTTGAAAATATGCCGCACAGCCCTATATTTTCACCTTTGCAAAAAATAGTAGTGCTTATGAATTTTCCATTCTAGGATATGATTTTTTTTCAAAACTTCATAGTAAAAGTGGTACAGTTTAAGCCGTAAAAGGAGTTCCTATGGGAAATTGCATTGTCAATATTTACAGAAATGCAACCTTAAGAGATCCATTAGCTTAGAAAACATTTAATTGATCAAACACTCATGACAGCTTCAAATTTGATATGCAAGATGCGTGATTCATCAAAAATGCATAACTATTTTGAATTTGATAAATCCTATGATTTTTGTTTTTTATCTATCTAATTTGCGTTTAATTTAAATAATCCATCCGCATTATGAATGAGTGTGGACTATATTTCCATACGGTATAATACTGAATGTTTGCATCTCTTTAATGGAAAAGATTTTCGTCTTCAAAACTCGATCATCATTGTAAAAGGGAATGATCTTTTTCGCTTTAGGCTGAAGTCTTGTAATTAACAGCTCCATATACTTACATGGACAGTTGATCTTCAACAAATATTTTATTCCAAAATACTATATAGAAAAAAAAAGTTCATGTACATATCCTGCTTTTTGTAATTTTATACTATAATTTCATTGAAAAAGGGAACCATGCCTCGAAGAATAAAAATTCAATCAACTTCGAAGTCAAAACATCATTTTTTCGACTTTCTGTTTGCTGTTTTCATCCGACCATATTACTTTAGTAAACATGATATTCTTATTTTCTAATTTGATTTCTGAAAAAGATGCAATATGTTTGGTTTGTTATTATTTAAATATATTTTTTATTTCATCATATACTTTTAATCAAACAATTTACATGCCATGTACCCTTTTTGGGATTTTTAGATAACAATTTGTTATGGATTTTGGCTTAACTTTGCTATTAAAAATTTTGAGGTTGTAATTTTTTTTTTAATTTAATTGGAGATTGTTAACTTGTGTAATAATTATGTACAAAATACATACTGTATATTTAAATATAATGTAATTTTTATTTTTTTTTTAATTACTATATTGTAAAATATTATCTTTTTTTTTTCAAATAAGAGTGATATTGATGTCTTAGTGTTTGTTTAACTTCTTAATAACTAGGTGCCACTGTGAAGTAGAATGTGTGTAATTTTTAACTTCTTGATTTTTTATGGTTCTTCACACATTGAATTTGGCCTTTACTGTCATGTGGTGGAATTCTGTTGACTTGTCATAATCTCCAATAAGGTTTTACGAGGCTGCCATAACTGACATATGAATGCTGTCAGTTGCATATTTTGGGAGTGTTGGCTCTTGAGAATGTTAATTGATGATGTTGGAAAAGTATAAATTCAGAAGTAATTTCAAAATATGCATCAAAGTTTCAAAATGCCTTATAAAAGTTAGTCCAAAAGTGTTCAGTATAAGAAGGGAGATGATGATTCTGTTTCTGTTGTTGAGTGGGATGAAAAGACTGAAATAAGGAAGACATGTGTCAGACCTAGATGCTGCTAAGACTAAAGAAGAAAGTTTGAATGACAAAGCTTTAACAATATTGAAGGAAAATGTAAGACATACAGCGTCAAACCAATGAATGTGGTGAAATGAAGGTCAATATGAACAGAGAAGATATGAAACAGTGGAGACAAAATGTAAAACAAGAACTTGAGCGCTCCGGGTTTCTAACCGATAGACAAAACAGGCGGAGAGTTACAAGTGTAACTCATGAAAGAATATTATTGCTTTACATGATGTCATTAAGCTCTGCAAAGCTGCCAGCTATCTAAGGTCCACTGGAGAGAACGCGAATTGTCCTGGACACCAAGGCCACTGTTAGATGAACCTAGAACCAAGGATCTATAACGGTTATGGGGAATTGTATGGGGAATTTCTGGCAGATCAGTTAGCCGGATTGGGACAGGCATGCCTTAAGAGGATTCCGTAAGAAACATTGTGAAGTTGTAAACCTGACACCAGAAAACCTGCGCGATCCAACACCCTTGGCGTCAACGCATTACTCAATATTGTTAAATCAGATTTTAGTGAATATAAATTTCCTATAAAGAACAAAAGCAGACTGGGGGAAGGTTTACAACATATTTCTCTTTGATTCAACCAGCAGGTGCACTGTAAAATATAACTTTGCTGTCATTGGGGCTGTTGGGAACTCGGTTACACTTGTTAATACACTTAGTTATGCAGTGGATTGCATTATTGACTGTTTCATAGGACATTGTACAGATACATGTCTTGTTTATTCTTATTTTTGTAAAGAGAAAGAAACTGATTTCTGGGGAAAATAATTCTTGTATGAGCATTCCAGATGCTTATACATAACAGAAGATGAAATTTAAATACATAGCTGTATAAATATAAGATTCGGAAGAAAGAACTTGGAGAAAATGCGAATCAGTACAAGTACCAAAAAATGTAAAGCTACAAACAGAGGATATAATAAGACTAATCCTAGAGATATTACCTTAAAATTGTAAATTATTCAAAACTAAGGAATGTATCTCTCTCATTCAAAGCTCTGATTCCTTGTCCAACTTTGTTCTTTTTGGTTCATAGCTCTTCATGTTTTTAATAAGCTTTGGATTTTCAAATATTTTGGCCTCGAGCATCACAGAAGAGACATTGATTGTCGAAATGCGCATCTGGTGCAGAAAAATTGATACTGTTTATGTTATTAAAGAGAAATGTTCCCGCTAGAATTAACGCAACTGCACATAAAATTACTCGCAGACCTCGATAATCAGCTGTTTAAATTATGAAGCACTCAGTGTACCACTTTCTCCAAATTCGCGTCCAAAGGGAAAAGGGAACAAAATATTTATGAATACCACCATTTGTTATACATTTATTAATTAACAATGTAAACAGTATTTGTTTGTGTGTACTTATACGTAGCATTTATATTCCACTATAGTTCTATTATTTTAAATGCAATTGTTAATATATGATTTATACCTTGTACATTTAAAATGGAGAGAGCTTTAATGGGCTGTGCTAATTCCGGATGATTGATTATAGATTTTTCATTGTCATTCAGGTTATACCGTAAATCAGCGGAATGTTTGGCTGTATCTGTAGAAAACTTATTTCAAATGGAATAGCACATCCTTAATTTTACGGTGATAACGTAAATGATTCCCGGAAATTTAGATACCATCCGAGTAAACTTATCAAGCCTTTTAAAAAAAATATTCTAAAATGTTACATAGTTGTTGAGGCGCATCATTCTTGATTGTCATATTTTTATCTTCTGATAAATTATGCCGTCAGGTCGGGGGTTTTACAGAACAAGGTTTTGCTTATTCTTGATGGCCTAAGTATGATGATATATTGTTGCTTTTATTCACGATATTTTTATTTCTGGTGGTGATTTCTCTAACCATGAAGTTCTCTCATTGAATTTCGGATCACATCTCTTTATTTTCATATACATATACATTAATAATAATTAGTGGCTGGATTATATTACAGACATTATGCTAAATAAACGCTAAAGTAGTATACCGCTGTTCAAAAGGCATACATGGATTTGAAAAAACAAATCCGGGTAACAAACTAAAACCGAAGGACACACATCAACTATTAAAAGAAAACAACGGAACAACAGAAATACTCAACTGCAACAAAAACATACGCCAACATGCATAGATACGGACTATTTGATAACAACTGCCATATTCCTGACTTGTAACAGGACATTTTAAGAAAAAATAGTGGTTTTATAGGTAGCTGAACCTCCCGCTGATATGGCAATGTTAAAAAATATCGCTAAAATGATAACACCACGTGACATGAATACAGAACAAACAAACACAATAGCACAGACAAATACTTAAATAAATAACAAATAGTACATTTCAACATTTAACCTCAGAACAACAACGGACATTTCCCTTCAACGACAGCACAAGACACAAGAAACAGTGACGTCTTTTTGTGACGTATATATAATCGTGAAATTCATACAATTATATGGAACAAGATCCAAAAATTCACAACTATTTTCACAATACTAGTCCAAATAATAATCATGAGGGTCTTGAAAGGCAATTTTAAATTGTCATAATCATTTTGACTAACACAATACTTTATTCATGGAAAATGGAAATTAACTCGACTAAACTGAAAAAATAAGACATATGTGAAATGTGCCGAAAATACAAAATTCAAACCACAAACGATAAGACATAACACAATATCCCACCGAACTTACAAAATAACCTTTTTTTTTTAAATATACCAGCTATGATCTGTAGTTTCAATTACTGGACGTAATCAGTATCAATAATCTTGTCTCTCTCCCTGCCACGTCTGAGGCTCAAACAAGTAATATCGAAATTAGCATTATAGTTTGCAATTTATTGACTTTTCCATTTTTTGATTGTTTTTTTTATCGAAAGGGGAGCTTTTGCTAAGATATTCATTCTAAAAATGGTTTTTAATAAGGGATTATGAATGTATCAGCTAGTTGATATTTATTTTGAAATCTATTAACAAAAACAAACTTCATTCAGACTTAATCTGGCAAATTTTCCTGTTTCCATTTTTCGGAGATTTCAGGATAAATATCTTAGTTATGACATAATATGAAAACTTTCGCTAGTGAAAATTTGTCAGTTATCTTATAAAATCATATTTGTCAATTTTTAAGTAGAATTACAATTGACAAATTTCCGGTGTACTATGTTCGGAGATTTTATGATACATTCCTTGTTTTTCCTAACAAATTCTAATTTCCGGTCATAACCCAACACTCTCACGTTCAAAATATTTCAAAAAGAGTTACAATTTACTAAATCATATCATTACATAAATAACATAACTATTCAAATTATTCAGTTTCCAGGTATTAGAATGAAAATAGGGATATTGTGTTTTTTAAATTTGTTGGAATACAATTTCGGTAATAGTTTTGAATTAAGGATAATCTCCCATAGGCAAAGCTCTGATTCTTGACCTGGGTATACTTAAGAGATCTTTATTTTAAAGGCTCTTCATTTTTTTAAAAGTTTTATATATCTAAATATTTTGACCTGAAACATCACTGAAGGAAGTTTATTGTCGAAATGCGCATCTAGTGTTCACATGTACATCAAATATGTTAACATAAAAAAGGTCAAATTAACCAATTACAGTTATTTCTAAATCGACATTTGGTCTTTCTAATGGTTTACTGATGACAACACTTATCATTATATACATGTGTATATGTACATGATAAGAAATCCAGGGATTTTCCGTTTTCAATATTCCTCGGAGTTAATTACTTTTGTTATTTACTTTTTTCAGTAATCTTTGTTTAGCACTGAAATATATTGAGCCTATGTGTCTAATTTTGAATCAATGAGAGAATCACAATAGGAAACTCAATAATCATATAAAAAATCATTACACCATGTATTTATAGATTACTTCTATCTGTTACAAAATGTGACTGACAACATTTTTTTCTAAATAAATAATTTTGGCAAATAAACTGAAATCCAAGTTACAAAGCAGCATGTTACAATATAACTGCAGTATTTGTTTGATGTTTGCAACAGAGGCCTACAGCATGGGGAAAGATGTACTGCAGTGTAGACATAACTAGTCATTTTTGGGGCCCTTTGTAGCTTGTTGTTCTGTGTGAGCCAAGGCTCCGTGATGAAGACCGTACTTTGACCTATAATGGTTACCTTTTACAAATTGTGACTTGGATGGAGAGTTTTCTCATTGGCACTCATACCACATCTTCTTATATCTATATAAGACGTATAATTCATCCTTGGTACTAACAACAATGTTTGGTAATTGTGTGCTCATACTGTAGACAATCAATAATAGTACCAGTGTTTCCGCAATTAATAATTCGGAAATAAATAAGGGTTGGCTGGGCTAGCAAAAACAAATACAATATGATTTTAAGCCTTTACTATTTGATGTTTTGATTCTTATGATGATAAATAGTGGTTTATTGTCTAGTGGCAAGTGAAATGAATATTAAAGACAAGAACATGTTAAGGTAACACGAATATAAATCTTGCTTTGTAGCGGCTGGATTTTTTAAAGTTCTAGGTTAATATCAATATTGATTTCATGACGATTCTACCTGGATCGTCAATTTTCATTTCAACACAAGGTCTTCATCAAATAGTAGTTGATCCTACTAAAGTAACTTCTACTTGTGTCACCTTAATTGATTATATGCACAGCAGTATTCATACATGTATTATCAATGTATTAGTATCATGCTATGCCCCAGATGTTCATTATTCTTTTAGCTATAATGTAAACAAACTTGTGGCCTTCGGCTGTTTTCTGCCCTTTGGTCGGGTTTTTGTCTTTTTAACACATTCCCCATTTCTATTCTCGATTTTAAATTCATGAAGTTTATTTAAGGCAAATCAGAGTCACATTTTGAGATCAAAAACAGAAACTTCATAACATTCCTGATGAAATCTTTTACAAGATTTATCAAATCAACCATTTGGTGGAATATATGAAGTCACTTATACAAAAACAAGGCAATGGACAGATAGTTTTAATTACCTGTCAAGGTTTTAGAAAACATGAAATTGTTGTTTTTATACATTTTTGAAAAGTGGTCTACACACACACTTACACCGACACCGATACCCACACTGACTACAAAAATATAGGGACCATACCAAAATGTCGAAACATCTTGAATGAATGACCTCGTAAAACCTGGTTGCAGCTATAAAAAAATTTATTTCTATATGAAAGTTTTTATTCTGAATCGTAGATAGAAACACCGAATGCTCTCATAAGTTTTGGATCATTTTAAGTAATGAATTTGTGAAATTTCACGTGGTTTTGTTTTGTTTATATTTTTAGTTGTGGCCGTTTGCAACCTTCAAATGGAATACAACTTTGCGAAAGAATATACAATTGGCAAATTGCTTGCTAGAAAGTATTCAGAACATAACTATCTTATTTCTTATAAAGCAAGCGTATATTAAATAAATGTAGATCAACAGGACCTAGGACTTAAAGTGGACGTTTCGGTAACTCAATTCTACAATAAAAATGGCTGTAGTATAAAAGTCATCCAGAAATAAAATGCCAAAAGGAAAAATAACTGCACAAGGTAAAACGAAATGTAAAAAGTAATAAATAAATAAAAAATAACAAACAAAAAAAGTTGCCAAATTAAAAAAAAAATTAAAACTTTCGCCGAAATTTCCACAAATAAAATTTTCGAAAACTAGCCACTACCCCTCTTAACAAAAGCATATGATATGTATATTAAAAAAGTATTTGACGACTCGCCCGGTGTTGAATTGTAAAGTGGAAGTTCTTCATAGGGTATAAAATTTAGTAAAGTGACGTTTTATATGAAATAAATTCGTTTTTGGGGTGTTATCAGGGAATGTACGAAATTTTAAAATGCATTTTCAACACATATTTAAAGTTCCGTACATTCCTGATACGATAGAATGACACATAATATCATGTATAAATATTATACGGTATGTTTCACTGTATAACATTCTTGACTCGTTCCTGTTTCTGATAAAGGTTCTACTAATTTACACAATGTCCCCCTTTCATTCTTGATTGTCATATTTTTATCTATTCTCATAAATTATGCCGTCAGGTCGGGGGTTTTACAGAACAAGGTTTTGCTTATTCTTGATGGCCTAAGTATGATGATATATTGCTTTTATTCACGATATTTTTATTTCCGGTGGTGATTTCTTTAACCATGAAGTTCTCTCATTGAATTTCGGATCACATCTCTTTATTTTCATATACATATACATTAATAATAATTAGTGGCTGGATTATATTACAGACATTATGCTAAATAAACGCTAAAGTAGTATACCGCTGTTCAAAAGACATACATGGATTTGAAAAAAACAAATCCGGGTAACAAACTAAAACCGAAGGACACACATCAACTATTAAAAGAAAACAACGGAACAACAGAAATACTCAACTGCAACAAAAACATACGCCAACATGCATAGATACGGACTATTTGATAACAACTGCCATATTCCTGACTTGTAACAGGACATTTTAAGAAAAAATAGTGGTTTTATAGGTAGCTGAACCTCCCGCTGATATAGCAATGTTAAAAAATATCGCTAAAATGATAACACCACGTGACATGAATACAGAACAAACAAACACAATAGCACAGACAAATACTTAAATAAATAACAAATAGTACATTTCAACATTTAACCTCAGAATAACAACGGACATTTCCCTTCAACGACAGCACAGGACACAAGAAACAGTGACGTCTTTTTGTGACGTATATATAATCGTGAAATTCATACAATTATATGGAACAAGATCCAAAAATTCAAAACTATTTTCACAATACTAGTCCAAATAATAATCATGACGGTCTTGAAAGGCAATTTTAAATTGTCATAATCATTTTGACTAACACAATACTTTATTCATGGAAAATGGAAATTAACTCGACTATACTGAAAAAATAAGACATATGTGAAATGTGCCGAAAATACAAAATTCAAACCACAAACGATAAGACATAACACAATATCCCACCGAACTTACAAAATAACCTTTTTTTTTTTTAAATATACCAGCTATGATCTGTAGTTTCAATTACTGGACGTAATCAGTATCAATAATCTTGTCTCTCTCCCTGCTACGTCTGAGGCTCAAACAAGTAATATCGAAATTAGCATTATAGTTTGCAATTTATTGACTTTTCCATTTTTTGATTGGTTTTTTTTATCGAAAGGGGAGCTTTTGCTAAGATATTCATTCTAAAAATGGTTTTTAATAAGGGATTATGAATGTATTAGCTAGTAAATATTTATTTTGAAATCTATTAACAAAAACAAACTTCATTCAGACTTAATCTGGCAAATTTTCCTGTTTCCATTTTTCGGAGATTTCAGGATAAATATCTTAGTTATGACATAATATGAAAACTTTCGCTAGTGAAAATTTGTCAGTTATCTTATAAAATCATATTTGTCAATTTTTAAGTAGAATTACAATTGACAAAATTTCCGGTGTACTATGTTCGGAGATTTTATGATACATTCCTTGTTTTTCCTAACAAATTCTAATTTCCGGTCATAACCCAACACTCTCACGTTTAAAATATTTCAAAAAGAGTTACAATTTACTAAATCATATCATTACATAAATAACATAACTATTCAAATTATTCAGTTTCCAGGTATTAGAATGAAAATAGGGATATTGTGCTTTTTAAATTTGTTGGAATACAATTTCGGTAATAGTTTTGAATTAAGGATAATCTCCCATAGGCAAAGCTCTGATTCTTGACCTGGGTATACTTAAGAGATCTTTATTTTAAAGGCTCTTCATTTTTTAAAAAGTTTTATATATCTAAATATTTTGACCTGAAACATCACTGAAGGAAGTTTATTGTCGAAATGCGCATCTAGTGTTCACATGTACATCAAATATGTTAACATAAAAAAGGTCAAATTAACCAATTACAGTTATTTCTAAATCGACATTTGGTCTTTCTAATGGTTTACTGATGACAACACTTATCATTATATACATGTGTATATGTACATGATAAGAAATCCAGGGATTTTCCGTTTTCAATATTCCTCGGAGTTAATTACTTTTGTTATTTACTTTTTTCAGTAATCTTTGTTTAGCACTGAAATATATTGAGCCTATGTGTCTAATTTTGAATCAATGAGAGAATCACAATAGGAAACTCAATAATCATATAAAAAATCATTACACCATGTATTTATAGATTACTTCTATCTGTTACAAAATGTGACTGACATCATTTTTTTCTAAATAAATAATTTTGGCATATAAACTGAAATCCAAGTTACAAAGCAGCATGTTACAATATAACTGCAGTATTTGTTTGTTGTTTGCAACAGAGGCCTACAGCATGGGGAAAGATGTACTGCAGTGTAGACATAACTAGTCATTTTTGGGGCCCTTTGTAGCTTGTTGTTCTGTGTGAGCCAAGGCTCCGTGTTGAAGAAGACCGTACTTTGACCTATAATGGTTACCTTTTACAAATTGTGACTTGGATGGAGAGTTTTCTCATTGGCACTCATACCACATCTTCTTATATCTATATAAGACGTATAATTCATCCTTGGTACCAACAACAATGTTTGGTAATTGTGTGCTCATACTGTAGACAATCAATAATAGTACCAGTGTTTCCGCAATTAATAATTCGGAAATAAATAAGGGTTGGCTGGGCTAGCAAAAACAAATACAATATGATTTTAAGCCTTTACTATTTGATGTTTTGATTCTTATGATGATAAATAGTGGTTTATTGTCTAGTGGCAAGTGAAATGAATATTAAAGACAAGAACATGTTAAGATAACACGAATATAAATCTTGCTTTGTAGCGGCTGGATTTTTTAAAGTTTTAGGTTAATATCAATATTGATTTCATGACGATTCTACCTGGATCGTCAATTTTCATTTCAACACAAGGTCTTCATCAAATAGTAGTTGATCCTACTAAAGTAACTTCTACTTGTGTCACCTTAATTGATTATATGCACAGCAGTATTCATACATGTATTATCAATGTATTAGTATCATGCTATGCCCCAGATGTTCATTATTCTTTTAGCTATAATGTAAACAAACTTGTGGCCTTCGGCTGTTTTCTGCCCTTTGGTCGGGTTTTTGTCTTTTTAACACATTCCCCATTTCTATTCTCGATTTTAGTTTATTTGAGGCAAATCACAGTCACATTTTGAGATCAAAAACAGAAACTTCATAACATTCCTGATGAAATCTTTTACAAGATTTATCAAATCAGCCATTTGGTGGAATATATGAAGTCACTTATACAAAAACAAGGCAATGGACAGATAGTTTTAATTACCTGTCAAGGTTTTAGAAAACATGAAATTGTTGTTTTTATACATTTTTGAAAAGTGGTCTACACACACACTTACACCGACACCGATACCCACACTGACTACAAAAATATAGGGACCATACCAAAATGTCGAAACATCTTGAATGAATGACCTCGTAAAACCTGGTTGCAGCTATAAAAAAATTTATTTCTATATGAAAGTTTTTATTCTGAATCGTAGATAGAACCACCGAATGCTCTCATAAGTTTTGGATTATTTTAAGTAATGAATTTGTGAAATTTCACGTGGTTTTGTTTTGTTTATATTTTTAGTTGTGGCCGTTTGCAACCTTCAAATGGAATACAACTTTGCGAAAGAATATACAATTGGCAAATTGCTTGCTAGAAAGTATTCAGAACATAACTATCTTATTTCTTATAAAGCAAGCGTATATTAAATAAATGTAGATCAACAGGACCTAGGACTTAAAGTGGACGTTTCGGTAACTCAATTCTACAATAAAAATGGCTGTAGTATAAAAGTCATCCAGAAATAAAATGTCAAAAGGAAAAATAACTGCACAAGGTAAAACGAAATGTAAAAAGTAATAAATAAATCAAAAATAACAAACAAAAAAAAGTTGCCAAATGAAAAAAAAAATTATATCTTTCGCCGAAATTTCCACAAATAAAATTTTCGAAAACTAGCCACTACCCCTCTTAACAAAAGCATATGATATGTATATTAAAAAAGTATTTGACGACTCGCCCGGTGTTGAATTGTAAAGTGGAAGTTCTTCATCGGGTATAAAATTTAGTAAAGTGACGTTTTATATGAAATAAATTCGTTTTTGGGGTGTTATCAGGGAATGAACGAAATTTTAAAATGCATTTTCAACACATATTTAAAGTTCCGTACATTCCTGATACGACAGAATGACACATAATATCATGTATAAATATTATACGGTATGTTTCACTCTATAACATTCTTTACTCGTTCCTGATTCTGATAAAGGAATGTCCCCCTCTTCTCTTTTAAAGTACTGTTTTAAAATCAATCTATTCGAAGCTACTACACAGAGCTAATAAAGAAGCAAATTATTCAAAATAAAAGTTGTAAACGGTATCAAATTGAAAATAAGAAAATATGTTATAGTTATAGATAAAGCAATAAAAAAAAGAAGATGTGGTATGATTGCCAATAAGACAACTCTCCACAAGAGACCAAATGACACAGAAATTAACCACTATAGGTCGCCGTACGACCTTCAACAACGAGCAAAGTCCATACAGCATAGTCAGCTATAAAAGGCCCCGAAATGACAAATGTAAAACAATTCAAACGAGAAAACTAACGGCCTAATTTATGTAAAAAAAATGAACGATATACAAATATGTAACACATAAACAAACGACAACCACTGAATTACAGGCTCCTGACTTTGGACAGGCACATACATACAGAATATGGCGGGGTTAAACATATTGGCGGAATCCCAACCTTCCCCCTAACCTGGGACAGTGGTGTAACAGTACAACATAAGAACAAACTATAAAAATTAGTTGAAAAAGGCTTAAGACCGTACTTTCACCTATAATGGTTTACTTTTATAAATATTGACTTGGATGGAGAGTTGTCTCATTGGCACTCATATCACATCTTCTTATATCTATTAACTCATCAGATGGATACAAATAGAAATACTACACGGAGTGGACGTGGCCGGGTACTTGTATACCTCAACAACAAAAAGACACTAAGTACATATCTGAGAGTACTCGCAGTTACTGACAGCTAGTTCAAAGCCACTAACAACTAATACAAAAAATCATGCCTCGAAGACTAAATTATCAAATCAGATTTGATTGGCCAATAACTGTTTTAACACATGACGCCATCAATTTAAGTGAACGTTTATGAAATATGTGGACGATGTTCCGCAATCCACGGCTCCTAGGAACGTTTCTTGTAAGGTAAAGAAAGGGGGAAATACGCCTTTATGCAGTAAAAGACTTGATAAGTTTTAAAGTTTTAACTTTTTGTTATTTAGGCTTCTTCCTAAATTGTTACATTATTTGAAGAATTGCGATTTAATTGTAGATTCTTTTTTTATCGTTTCTGTTAAATTTATTCACAATTTTTATACAAATAAGTGACGATTAAGAAATTGGCCTATTGTGTAGACACCTATATCTATTGTTGAAAACTATATATATAGTTGTCATTAGTTGTTTTTGTCGTTTGATTGCTGTCTTATTGACGTATAATCTACATTTCCTACAGTTTTAGTTCAGTTTTGTGTACTTTCTAATCGGTGTATGAAAAATCATAACTTAAAGGGTTATTGAGTATAGATTAATTGCTTTTCTTTCCCTCAATGATATGCTTAGAGAAAGGTGAACCTAGGAGAGATTTTAGTACCTAGATTTGGAATGTTAAATAAACAGAAAAAAAAAACTATTTCACTTTCCAATCTTATACTCTCTCCCCACTTCCACCCTTCCCCCTTTCCTCCAAATTTTTTTTTCAACTGTATTAATTTTTGAAGACATGTCCATCTAAACGAAGTCTGATTGATCTGCAGCTAATCCCTACGCCCCCTGTTTTGACACAAACTTAAATAAATTTAGAATGTAAAACAAACAGAAAAAAAAACATTTCACTTTCCAATCTTTAGTTAATGCATACCTTAGCTGTGCATTTTCAAGATTATAGCACAGTAAGAACAAAGAGATTTTACCTAAGTCATGTGTTAATATAAATTATTATACTTCCTGTAAAAACGCCAGATTTTTATTGGTTAATACGAGGGAGACAATATACTCTATCCCATGGCTGAGCGGGAGACAATTTTTTTGAATATCACCCTCTCGTCCAGACCAATCAAAAATCGATAATTTAAAGGACAATGAATTGAATTTACATCAAGTAATTTAAGACAATGCTTAAGTTCTACGTTTTGGCTAAGATTTAATTATTTGACTGTCAAAATAAAAATATAAAAAATTTTGCTTTACATCTGTTGATTTTTCTAATACTCGTAACGTTGTCTTGATGGTAGTGAGACAACGCTCCATCCAAGTCAAAATTTATAAAAGTAAACCATTATAGGTCAAAGTACGGTCTTCAATGTCCTTCTTTGAGTAAAAAAATCGGAAAACAACAAAAACTGGCAATAATCAGTTCGGGTTGGAGTCATTTCATGGCCCCCTAATAATGGTATATGCTGTAGTTGGGTTGGTTAATAATATTGTTGTATGTTTACGAGTTGCCATTTGGGGACCATATGATGCCATCTCGTCGATTTAGACGGTTAATTCTATCCAAAACATTTCTACGCTCAGATCGATTATAGGAAAATTTACACGTATGTTGATGAAAACTGTATATTACCTTTTAGATGTAATTTGCATTTGCATTTGTTTGTGCCCTTGTGATGCTGTCTCATTTGTGTATAATGACATCACGTTTAATCCATGAATAAAAAACAATGTAGGTGAAATGTAATTCCCTATATGTATCATATACTATTGATAATTACTTCTCAACAAACTGAAAGCCGGATATCATCTTGAAGTGTATACTTTATAAGATGCAATGATTGAGTAAATAAATTTATGTAAAGTCACATTTAAAGTAATCTTTACATGATGAATACAACGCGATATATCAATAATGATACGTATACAATCTGTAATACAAGCAGTAGTGATCAGCATATCTATGCTGAACTTGGCAATAAACCTGACATTAAGAAAAGTACACAGTCTGATGATAGAACGGTTTCAAACTTGAATTTCCGTGTTAAATCCGTAGGAACCAGGTGTCCTGTCGACTGGCATGCGAATAGCAGAGCTTGATACTGATACTTCACGAAAAGAAAACATGATTTCAAGCAAGAGATTTCTGCCGAAGCCATCGATCAGATCTGATAAGTTTCCATAGTAGAACTGAAGTTGATACACTTCCGAAAGACCAATTAAAAGCTGAGCCGTATTGGACAGGATTGAACGAACTTGATCATAAAGGTAAATTTAGATGGAGCGATGGGACGCCTTTTGATTATGCAAATTGGAACTTATACGAACCGAACATTGTGTGGAAATGTCGTGCACAAATAGAAAATGGAATGATGGTAACTGCTATGTTACTCAAAGTTTTATTTGTAAATTGAGTCTTACTGACAAATGTGAAAACGAGAATTGGTATCTACACAATGAATCGTGTTATCTGTTTAATCTGTCTGATGGATACTACGCTTCGCTGTCATGGGCTGCCGCTCGTAAGTCATGTCTACGAATGGGTGCAGATTTAATCAACATTGGTTCAGATAATGAATTATCATTTGTTCTGAGTCAAGCGTTTCAATTATCTACGTCATTCAAATGGATAGGTCTAAATGATTTCGCGGGCGAATATAAATGGCTTGATGGAACTGTTTCGGAAAATCTAACGTGGGCAAAGGAATAACCAAACAATGATCAACATCCTTGTGTCTACTTTGGAAGACTAGGTAATATTTATGATGCAGACTGTGCAACAATGAATGGGTACATTTGTGAGAAAGTTTTGTGAATTTCATTTTATGTTACGGTATAATACTGAAAGTTTACATCTCTTCAATGGAAAAGAGTTTCGTCTTCAAAACTCGATCATCATTGTTAAAGGGAATGCTTTTTTTCGCTTTAGGTTGCAATCTTGTAATTAACAGCTCCATATACTTGCATGGACAGTTGATCCTCAAAACATATTTTATTCCAAAATACTATATAGAAAAATATGTTTATGTACATATAATGCTTTAAGTAATTTTATACTATGATTTCATTTAAAAAAGGGAACCATGCCTCGCAGAATAACAAAAACAACCAACCTCAAAGTCAAAACTTCATTTTTGCTACTTTCTGTTTGCTGTTTTCATCAGACTGCACTACTGTTAGTAAACATGATAATCTTCGTGAAAAAAAGGATATAATATATTGCTACTCGGACTTAATAAAATGTCACCAGGGTCTCAGCAGAAAGTTGATGAACCAGGGTTATGTCAAAGAACGTCTCTTTATTTTTCTAAAAACTCATTGATGAATATTCCGTATCAATTTCACAAATAATACATATTGGTCTTGAAGTTAATCTTTTAGATACTTACGTTATTTATTTTATATGGTATTCTTTTTATTTTTCTTTGTATATTTTTAAGCTTTAAAGTATAGTTCATGTTTGGTAATTTCCTTTTGACGTGTCTAGGTATTTATACATCTCGCCCTTGTGTTTTTGTGCTATGGTCATTTTTTGTCTTATTGTTTTTCAATTTTTGCTTATGAGCTTTGTCTATAGAGTGACTGCAATTTTGTTTTTCTTTGTTGACATACATTTTGTAGTTTTTTTGTTGTTAAAGTGATTAAGATTATAACACAATGTTGACTACTGTTTCCGAATCTTTGACATTTTCACCTATTATATATTTTGTCTTGAGTACACATTGTTGTCAATATAATGGAATTGTATGCGACTGACATACAAATGAGAGGTTTAGCTAGCTATAAAACCAGGCTTGGTGTTTTACATTCTGTTCACAAAAATCTCGTCATTAACTTTAAAAAACTAACCAAACCTTTAAACCGAGTTATTCAAAAGGAACACAGCAACGATGTTGTTGTCAAGTCATTAAGGATGGTATTTTTGGAATTCACATTAACTCACTCGTAAGGTCTTTGCATCGGAAATAAACACATTCATTCTAAAACCAGTTGTTGGCATGATACGTGTTATAATCTTCTCGTATAATTTATGACGGCATGATACTAAACCATTGACTGGAGGGTTGTTGTTGATTTTCATGAAGACGTAACCTTTCAATCAGTTTAATTGAAATCTGGAGCTGGCGTGTCAATAACGGCTAGTATTCCCTTGTTGTCCCCAAAGGATACAACAGATACAATTAAATCTACCTCATATATCTGCATACGGAGTATATATCTCCCATTGATACAATGAACAGGGCTTGTATTTCCTATCATGATTTCCTTTATATATAGGATTGCTTGCTCGGAAGCTATTAAACCAAAAGTTCCAAGTGGTGAAGTTGTCAATGAGACTATCCTTTTGCAAATTTTACAGAAGCCATCAAAAGTTGGTTGACCGTTATGGAATATTCGTTTCACAGATGACAACAGATTTGATCCAATTGTAACGACAATCCCGTCACACTTTTTCCGAATGTGATCTATCGAATTAGACTTATCACTGGGTTTGTAATTGTATTTATCCGTAAATAGGTTTTTAGTACTTTGATTTGAATTTACCGCGCTTATCTCATGCATTTTGCAAACCCATTTTTCAAGCCTGCTTTGAGTAGACCGTGCTTTCAAACAGTACTTTGTTGCTAGCTTTAGAATGGTACAAGGACTGGACCCGGGGGAATAATTAGATGACATTATTGAAGGACTTAGACGCCGAAAAGATAAACAGTCTGATTTGAACGAATCTGATGACAAATTTCAAGATTCGCTCGACGAGTTTCAGCTGGAAAACGGGGCTACCGCCAACCCAACAACAGAAACTGCGCCGTCGTCCGTCAGCTCGGAAGAGGTAGTATGTGAACTCAAAAAACAGTTGAAAGAGCTACAGATTGGGCGAAAAAAAAGCGCATTTACGCCAGAAAATTGAAAAGGAAAAGGAAAGTTTACGGACTACAGCCATTAAGATCTCCGCTGTCCCATAGGCGTCTTAGCAGCAACTTTTTAACAAATGTAGTAGCAAGTGAGACATTTAAATTTCAACATGCTAACACAGAACGTAAAGCACTACAAATTTTGTCTTTTATATGGCCAGAACCTGTCGATCAATTTCTTTTACTCTAGGGGTGAAGTAGAGTTCCGTGTGGGCAAGAAGAAAACGTTGGATAAAGTAACAATTTAAGAATGGGGCTACGCCAATATCAAAATCGTGCAGGAACTAGTTAAGCAAAATTGTCTTAACTTTACAGCTAACATTTACCGTCTAGCGACAAGAAGTGTGTAGTATTCCTTATTATTGTATGACAACACATATCGTTAGAAACAAACAGATGAATTATTAGAATGGGGTACTTATCGACAGGACCTACGCGTTATTCAGTTAGTCGCAAAACATTGGAATCCAACAATGATAGCGTTTTCAAGAGCGTCTGTTGGAGTATCATAGGGCAGTGGAAGGAATTTGTGATCAATGGAGGAACGTTGCAAAGACCCTTTTCTTCTTGATGTGCGAGAAAGTTGTCGTAGTTTCAACTATAATTCTTGTTTCCGTAATGACTGCAAAATGATGCATACTTGCGTCATTTGTTTCTCTTGTGCACAAATTCAAAACTAGTTGTAGAGAACAAAGGCGACTTCGGCAATCAACTCTTTGCATTTGCAGGCTTGGTGTCGCCTTTTACCTAGTGATACTATAGATCGGGAATTCATTTTGGATAGAGTAAAAAATGGTTTTAAATTGAGTACAAAATTTGGTCTGTATTATCCTGTGTATCAGGAAAGCTATTCTTCCGCTTTTAATCTTTGCACACAATTAAAAAATCAAATAAGAAAAGAAATTACCTTGTGTAATTATGGTGTAACTGACAAAATTCAAACCCTTGTCAGTTCATTAGGGGCCGTGCCTAAACCAAATGGTGATATTCGCTTAATACATGATTCTAGTCAGTCAGTTGGAATTTCTTGTTCTAACATGGATATGCGGCATGCTTTAAAACTTTCAACCCTAATAATTATCTAGCAAAAGTTAATCTTTAAAGTGCATACCGATCTGCCCGTTGTCAAAGTTCTGATCATGATATAACAGGCTTAAAGTGGACCTTTTCTAGCAATGATGGTCCTACTTACATGTATGAATCTAAATTACATTTTTGCCAATCCTGCAGTCCTAAAATTTTTCAAAAGCTAAGTGAAGCTGTGTGTTTTATTATGAAAAGTTTATATAATGTAACATGTATTGCATATTTGGATGATTTTTTTAATAGTTACAGATACAATGTGGTCTTGTAGTAGAGGGTTACAATTGTTGATATATACTTTACGAGCATTAGGTTTTAATATTAATTGGTCCAAGGTCGAGTGACCATTATAATGCATTTCTTTCTTAGGTATAATTATAGAATCCCGCAAATTAACATTACCCATGCCAAAAGAGAAACAGTCTGAATTTTACAATTTTTTATTGACTGTTCAGAATCGCAAACGCGCAAATGAAAAACAAATTCAGTCACTTTGTGATAAATTGAACTGGGCCTGCCAAATGGTGAAAGGTGGGAAAATCTTTTTGAGACACATGCTATACTCTATTTCAAATATACGTAATCGCAGTGACAATGTTATATTGTCTGCCGAATTTCATGCTGACTTATTGTGCTGGATAAGTTTTATGCATTTTTTTAACGGCACTACATAATTCATGGACACAAAGAAAGTGTCTACACTACAAACTGACGCGTCTCTATTGGGAGGTGCTGGCTATTACAACGGAGATTTCTACTATGTGATTTGGGCTATTGACTTTCCGGCCGTCAAGAATGAACATATTAACATTAAGGAGGCAGTCGCCGTTTCTCTATCTGTGCTCCGTTGGAGACACTTATGGACAAACAAATCCGTCATTGTATTAATAGACAATGTGACGACAAAATGCGTTTTGAATAAGGGAACCACAAAAAAACAAGTGGTTAATGTGCTTACTGAGGGACCTTTTTTGGTTGTCTGCTATGTATAACTTTGACATTAAAGCAAGATTTTTGAGTGGACGGTGTAATATCATAGCCGATGCTGCCTCCAGGTTTCACAAGAACGGTCAACTTTCTAAACTTTATGAAATATTGCCTAGATATAGTTACATTCCCTTTACTATGCATTAACTACTGACACATTTTTCGTTAGACCTTTTAGAACTTTACATTGCTTATTTAGTTGACAAGAAAAATTTTGATTATAGCTCTATTCGTTCCTACATACACATTATTAGTGTTTTGCATAAGATGCATGACCCAAAGGATCCTGTTGCCGTTCTTGGAATATTTAGCATTTGTTAACGGGTGTTAAGCGAGAATTGGTACCATTCTTTTGTTCATTTCTGCCTTTAGTTCCCTTTTACCATATTAATTACCCCTTTTTTGGGTTTGGGACTTTTTTGTTACATGTACTTGCTTGTTATATGATGGGAATATTTATTTTATTGGGGGTTTATTTGCTTGGGGGTACCAATCTCAAATAAATATTGCCATACGTAGTTTTGTTTATTATACCAAGTAAGGAAAACTACACTGTTACATGAGCAACACGACGTGTGCCACATGTGGAACAGGATCTGCTTGACCTTCCAGTGCACCCAAGTACACCCCTAGTTTTTTGTAGGGTTCCTATTGCTCAGTCTTTAGATTTCTATGTTGTTTTTGTGAACTGTTGTTTTTCTGTATATCTGTATGTCTTTTTTCTTTTTAAGTCATGGCGTTGTCAGTTTATTTTCTACTTTTGAGTTTGAATGTCCCTTTGCCTGTTTTTTGCCCCCAACGTCTGTCCTTCCGATCTTGTTAACACTCTCACATGTACAATCCTTGCCAAATATATATGAAACGTATAGCATAAGTTAATATAAGCTATGTCTTTGACAAGTTTGAAAATCAGTACCAATCAACTATCTTAAAACGAGTTATGCCCCTTGGAAACATTGATTAAATGCACAAATACGTTATATGCGCTCTCGTATGTTCAACTCTGGAAACATTTTTATAAACTTATTTCAAAGGTTTATATCAGCAATGTCTTGGACAAGTTAGAAAATCATTGCCGATCAATTGTTTTTAACTATTTTGTGCCCTTGTTAATATTAATTATATGGAAAACTGGAATGAAGAGCTTTCACGTGTGCAATTCTTTTCAGAATTCTATAAAACTTTTAACATAGGTTCTAATTAGCCATGTCTTGGACAAGTTAGCCAATCAGTGCTGATCAATTATTTTTAAAAGAGCTATGCCCCAGGGAAATATCATTTTGGTTATTAAATGAAGTTATTTGCAAATTATGATAAAAATAATATTTTTTTTCAGAGATATATCAATTATGATATCAATACCTTTGAAAAGTACCTAAATATTGTGTATTTTGTCGCCGTTGTTTTTAATAGTTCACTAATATGGAAAAAAGGCTGTCTATTGGAAAATAGTGCAAATTAACAAAAACAACAAAAATTATTTTAACTCCCGAATACCCAAAGTTTTTGGAAATATATATAATTTTGCTAAGTAGTATCTACCAATTTGAAAGAATTTTGGGATTATGCATGGTTTTATTGCAGACTGGCTCTTAATATGGAAACTGCATCTCAAATTTTCTCATGTGTATAATTCTTGCTAAAATGTTATGAAATTTAATCAGAGGTTTACATCAGCAATGTCTCGAATAAATTGTGAAATCAATGACGATTATTTTTTTAAAGCATTATGCCTCTTGGAAATATTTCATTTTAAGTGCACTTATGTGTACATTTCTTGCAAAATATATATCTAATACTTATCAAAGGTTTATATAATCAATGTCTCTGACAATTTCGAAAATCAGTGCCCATCAAAAATTTCATAAAAAATTTCTGAAAGTTATGAAATATCAATGTCATTTTTTTTTTTTTTTTTTTTTTTTCTGTTACCTGTTCTAACATCAGACTCCAACTTCTCTTTAACTGAGTTTTTCTGTCCGTTTTGTTGTATGTTTTTGTTTATGCCACATTAGCTAGAGGTATAGAATATGATTGAGATCACACAAAAACTGTTTATCCCCGTTGCATTTATGCGCGTGTTCCAAGTCAGGAACCTCTAACCTTTGTTAGTGTAATGTGTGTGTGTTTTTTTTTTTGTTCATTTGTATGTTTCGGAATATAGGTGGCATCCATTTCACCGAACTAGTATATATCATTATTTTGGGACTAGCTGAATTTCGCCTCCGGTGCGATATTTTCTCGCTACGCTGAAGACCCATTTAACTTATCTTTCCCCAAATGTGACCTGCGGATTTAGTCATATTACTGGTTTGGTACTAAAATGACCAACACGATGAGTGCCCTTCACATGTGGAGCAGGATCTGCTTACCCTTCCAGAGCACCTAAGACCACCTGCAGTTTTGGCGGGGTTCGAGTTATTCATTCTTTAGTATTCTATGTTGTGTTTTGTGTACTATTTTTTGTCTGTTGGTCTTTTTCTTTTTTAGCCATGGCGTTGTCAGTTTATTTACGACTTATGAGTTAGATTGTCATTTTGGTATCATTCGCCTCTCTTATATACGGATTTTGTGTTATTAAAATTTGCTGTTACAAATTTTTGAAATTATTTAAAATTAAGGAATGTATCTCCCTCAAGTAAAGCTCTGATTCCTTGCCCGGCTTTAACATACTTTTTTTGTCCCTTTTGGTTTATAGCTCTTCATCCTTAAAATAAGCTTTGGATTTTCAAATATTTTGGCCTAGAGCATCACTGAAGAGACATTGATTGTCGAAATAAAATTGAGAATGGAAATGGGGAATATGTCAAAGAGACAACAACCCGACCAAAGAGCAGACAACAGCCGAAGGCCACCAATGGGTCTTCAACGCAGCGAGAAAACCCCGCACCCGGAGGTGGTCCTCAGCTAGCCCCTAAATAAAATTGTGTACTAGTTCAAATGGACGTCACACTAAACTCCAAAAAATATAAATGAACTAAAATTAAAAAACATACAAGACTAACAAAGGCCAGAGGCTCCTGACTTTGGACAGGCGCAAAAATGCGGCGGGGTTAAACATGTTTTGTGAGATCTCAACCCTCCCCTATACCTCTAGCCAATGTAGAATAAAGAAACACATAGCAATACACACAGAAAAACTCAGTTTAAAAGAAGTCCGAGTCTGATGTCAGAATAGGTAACAAAAGAAACTAAGCAAAAGGACAATGATACATAAATGAACAAAGGACTACTAGCAGTTACTGACATGCCAGATCCAGACCTCAATTAAACAGATTGAAAGATTATGTCTTCATCATATGAAAATCAAGTACAATCCCTCCCATTAGGGGTATAGTATCATACCATCATAAAATATGTGAGAAGAACATAACCCGTATCATGCCAACAACTGGTTTTAGAATAAATATGTTTATTTCCGATGCAAAGACCCTATGAGTGAATCAATATTAATACCAACATATGCACTCCTTAATGACTTGACAATAGTATCGTAACTATATTCTTTCCGAATAAGTCTGTTTAAATGTTTGGTTAGCTTTTGCGGTAAATGTCGACATTTTTGTGCTTTGTAAAGAATGTTACCATAAAATAGTGGATGTGAAATACCGGAACGAATAAGATGTCTGCATGTTGATTTATATTTACGAATGATGTCCTTGAACCGATGAAATGCGCATCTGGTGCAGAAAAATTGGTACCGTTTATGTTATTACTTCCACTGGGTCGATGCCTATGCTGGTGGACTGATAGTCCCCAAGGGTATCACCATTCCAGTAACCAGTACTTCGGTACTGGCATGAATATACTGATTTTGTGTTATTAAAATTTGCTGCTAAAATTTTTGATATTATTTAAAATTAAGGAATGTATCAAGTAAAGCTCTGATTCCTTGCCCGGCTTTAACATACTTTTTTGTCCTTTTTGGTTTATAGCTCTTCGTCCTTTTAATAAGCTTTGGATTTTCAAATATTTTGGCCTCGAGCATCACTGAAGAGACATTGATTGTCGAAATGCGCATCTGGTGCAGAAAAAAATTGGTACCGTTTATGTTATTATAGTGTTTTGAATATTTTGAATATTTTGCTACTTGGAATAAACTGATCAGTTCTATATTTGAACTAAGTTTTAATCTTTGTGTGTAACGTTTATACCTGATATACTTATATTTTGTGCTGTCAA